>NC_092872.1:214784972-216106639 GCF_028372415.1 Notamacropus eugenii
ACAAAACTACCCAGTTCAACTCCCACAAGGAGCCTGTAATCTCAGGGGGAATACTTATATACAAATTATCATAGTAGAAAATAGAACAGAATCCAGGCAAAGATAGGATTCAGACAAAGTGCCCCAGAATAGTTGAGGCAGGAGTGAGAATTCTACCTTTTTATAGTCTGTCATATTTACTCTCATCCCTTGCTCCATAATATTTACAAAACTGGTAAACACTTTCAATGTCTTTATCTGAGTCCTGGATAAAAATGTTGCACAGGAAAGGACAAGCTTAGGTCAGAACATCAGAGCCCTTACTGTCATCTGCATTCCCCTTAGATAGAAGCCCAATAACCCTCTCAGAAAAAAAAAAATTGGGTTAGTTTGGCATGACCTGTTCTTAGTTAACTCTTTTGGCTTCCATTGGTCACCATGGGGTGTTTTTGTTCATTTTGTTTTATACTTAAAACTCCTTCTGCTATTGCAGAAGATTCTGCAACTTACTATCTTAAGATAGTTTCCTAAAACAGAGAGAGGTTATAAGACTTACTCACATCTCACAGGCAGCATATGTCAAGGGTGAGATGAACCAAGTCTTCCTGATTTCAAGTTGGCTCTCTGCCTCCTATACTGTGATGCCTCTAGTAATCACCATATTATTTTCCCTTTGAGAATTCTTTCTTAATAATTTCCAGAGATCAACATAAGTTTACTAAACTTTATGCTAAATAGCCTGCCCTTTTTAAAAATCAAGGTAATATGTACTTGGCTCCAGGTTTCTTTGTTCTTTAATTTTTTAAAAAAATTATCAATAGTTGTTTTGAGATCATCATATCTAAATTTTTTCAACAACCTGGGATGAGCAGAGCATTGTGCTTGTATGGCATTCAGGCATCCCTTGTACAAGCCAGCAATGTTGGGAACATTTTTACTCAGAATTGAAGAAGGATTAAGAGAAGTCCAGTCCAGTAACATTAGACAAGGTTAGTCTGTACTTTCCAAGGTAAGATCTGTCAGGAGGAGATCTACAGGGTGTTCCTCTCTCCCTTCCACTTTAAACTGTCTTCCTCGAATAGAAACATGACTGCTCTACAATGATCTTTTCTGCACCCAGATAACCTGCTTACAAAGAAAGAGGGCATGAGAACCTGAAATACACCATGTAGTCAGATGAATTAATAATCAAAAGGAGAATGAATAAAAGGGCTTTGTAATTGGCAGAGATAAGGGAGTGTGTGCAAGACCAAGTGGATCAGTAAGGGCAAAGAATGAGAAAAAATTAGAAAACTTAGTACATCCCTGGCCTAGGCAAGCAGGTGTGCTCATTTGCAAGGTTATGTCTACATATGTTGCAGTGTTTTACAAAGGGACATAAGATGCTCACAGCCTTTTGCCCTTTGCTCACTCAGTTGTGTGTGTGCTTGAATTAACGAATAGAGGGATCCATTAATAAAAAGGATTGCTTCACACCATTGAATTTGACGATTAAATCTGCCCTTTCCATCACCATATTCCAGGCTAAATGGAGATGAAAGCATCATAGGTGTCACTGAAAGACTCTTAAACCTCAGGGTTTACTTTACGGTTTTAAAGTGAATGGGATGCATCAGATTGGCAAAAGTTAACAAAAAAGAAAAATGACAAATGTGGGAGGGTCTGTGAGCAAACAGGAACATTGAGGCACTGTGGTAGAGCATATGAATTTGTCCAGCTATTATGGAAAGTAATTTGAAACTATGCCCCAAGAGTTACTAAATTGTAAATATCCTTTGCCCTCGTGAAAACTGCTACCAGACCTAATCACAAAGATATCAGAGGAAAAACACATACACACACATACATACACACACACACAGGTGCATCTACCTATCTGCATGTACATATATTTGTATACACACACACACACACACATATATATATATATTAGATGCATATATATTGGCTTTTTTAAATTGGAAAAGAACTGGAAATTAAGGGGAGGGGTAAATGGGAGATGACTGAACAAGTTCTGGCATGTGAATATAATGGGATATACTACGGGCTGTAAGAAGTGATGAGATGTGTTCAGAGAAACCTGGGAAGATTTAGTGATACAGAGTGAAGTGAGCAAAACCCAGAACAACTTTGTAAAAACTAACAGTTTTAAAAAACAACTCTGATCAGTACATCAACCATGATTGCAGAGGATAGATGATAAAGAATGCTACCTAACCCCTCACAGAGAGATGAAGGACTAACTATGCAGAATAAGACATACATCCCCCCCTCCCTCCAGGGGTTGGGGGAGAATATAGAAATGTTTGATAATTTTAAAAATAAAATTTGGCAGTCTAAAAGAAAATTTAAAAATGAAGTGAATAGAATGAGTGGATGCTGAGATATTAGAGGGACCAACCAATGGGATCAACACCACGACCTATTGAAGGGATGGGTATTTCCTAGTCTAGAAAAAACCATGTGTTCCTTGGTGATCGCGATCTCTCACAGGTTATTTTAGAAGAGGATTAATTCTTTCATTCAACAATTCATTCAACAAACAATAAACACCAACTTTATGCCAAGCACTCTTCTAACAATTGAGGGACATATGAAGTTTAGATAAGAGATGATCTCTGCTTTTATGGAATCTGATAAAGAGATAACAAACACAAATAACTATCCAAAAAACAAGGCACACCTATGGGTGCCAAAAATATTATTTCTCGTGCATAAATTTGGCCACCTCACTTCTTTACTTGTATCCCTGCTGCTTCTCTAGTAAGCAATCAAATTCCCTTGTTAGCCAGCATGTATTTAACACATACACCATTGCACAATAAGTATATTAGAGGGATGTATTATTATTAACCAAAGGAATCAGGAGAGACTTAGAGAGGAGTGACTTGGACATTTAAAGAATGAACAGAGAATCAATTAAATTCCATAATTATTTGTTAGAACCAGACTTTACTAAAGGCATTGTGTTAGAAAAAAAAAAAGTAGCCCCTGTCCTCAAGGAGTTTGTATTTTACTGGCACGGGGGGAGGGTTAGGGTTAGTAAATATGACATTTGCACAGATAAATGTAACACAGGGTAGTCTGAGAAGGAAGAGGGGTCCTAACAACTTGGAGCATCCTAGAAACAGGGAAGAGCATGGCAGTGGGAGAGTATCTTGACCAATCTGGGTGGAGTACAGAGTGGTGAGGGGGAGACACATGAGAAAAAAGATTGGATATATGGGTAGCACTAGATTGTACAAGGTCTGGAATGTCAGATAATCCGCAAATTATCTCTGATTTATTCTGTATGTAACTTGTCTGTACACAGTTGTTTGTAAGATGCTCCTCCCATTAAACTGGAAGATCCTTGAAAGCAGAGACTGTTTTCTGTTTTTCTTTGTACCCCTAGCACTTGGTGCAGAGCCTGGCACATAGCATAAATGGCATAGACATAAATATCTGCTGACCCACTGACTAACAAGGGAATTTGATCCTCACTAGAGAAGCAGTAGGGTTACAAGTCAAGGAGTGACATGGCCAGATCTATGCACAAAAGAGATTATTTTGCCACCCATAGAAAGGGTGGCTTAGAGCAAGAAGAGAATAGATTTAGGGAGACCTCTGTGAGACTATTGCAGAAATCTAGGCAGGTAGTGATGAGAGCCTGAGTCAGGATGTTGACAGTAAGAACAGAGAGGAGAGTTTGCAGAGATGAAACTCGGAGGACTTGGTAAATGATTGGATATGAGAGGGCAGGGTCAAAGATAAACACTAAGATTGCAAAACTGGGAAACCAGAAAATGGTGACTCCACCAAACCAAGGGCTGTGCATAACTATTGATGTCCAGGTTATGCCATGTCCAAGGACTAACCTTGCCTGCTGGTCCTGTGTTCCTGGTCACAGACAGTCTCCTTTGATAGGTATCTACTCTTCCCTATTTATGCAAAACAAGTCTATTGTCCTTGCTCTAGAAATAGAGGAAGGTGATTACAGCCCCTATGCACAGACCCTCTTTCCCATTCCACTCCCCAAGTCCTGACTCTCTCCATCTGAGCAGCAAGGCTAGATTCTGAGTTGAAAGACTGAGATCTGAATCCCAGTTCCGCTACTTTTATATCTGCATCACTTTGGGCACATAACTTCACCTTGGTCCTCAGTTTCCTCACATTTAAGTTCAGAGAGTAATTAGCCATGGTCTCTGGGGCTGAATGAAAAGCCATTTAAAGAGGCTATTGTTGTCTTATTTCTCAATGTGAGAGGTGGGGCAGTACGATACAATGGAAAAAGCACTAGACTTATAGTCAGGAGAGAGCTGACATTGTAGTTTACTGGTTGTGTGACCCTGGGCATGTCACTTAACTTCTCTGAGATTTAGTTCCCTTATCTGTAAAAGGGAGTTAATTACACCTGAGCTGCTTGTCTCCTCAGGTTGTTGTTGGGAATCAAATGAGATGGTACTATAAAACACTTTATCATGCTAAAAATGTAAGTGTCCTCACCCACCTTGGGCTGATACACCCTCATTACACTGCCTGCCAACTATTTCTAGTTTGAGGATAATAGTCCTTGCTGGAAAAGATGGGAGCAAAATGGGAGATGAATCATTCGTTTTGCCTTCTTTTTCTCTGTCAGCTGCCAACATTACCTCATCTTCACCAAGTACTGGACTATCTCTTCTTGCATCAGTTAGGAGGTATAGGGATAGATTTTTGGGCATCAGGAAAGAGGAGTTATGGTAAGAAAATATCATTAAATACTAAGAAAATATCAAATAGGCTAGTAAAGGGGAAATATGCATTTGGGATCTAGAGACAAAGGAAGTGGAGGCTAGATTGTCTAGATTGGGGGATGGGGCACATGTGCTCCACAGCAAGGGAGGGGAGGAAGTAGGCATAGTTCCGGGGAGGAAATAATCAGTCTCTATGGGGCTGGCCTCACAAACCCAAGAGAATCAGGAAATGTCACATAGGGTACGAAATGCTGCCTCTCTTCCTTTTCTCTTCCACAGGGAGTGGAGATGGTCAACTTCAGGGTTTCTGTGTTCCTTAAACATACTTTCCATGTAACTCCCATGGTTTCCTCTCCTGCCTCACTTTCCAATATGCCTTCATGCCACGCTGGTGCCCCTCTTTAATTTTAATGTCACGTATTCACTTAACGCATATTTTGTTCAATGCTCGCTCAGTTGTTGGGGGTACCGCCCACTTTATTGCTGTCCTATTTTGATCAGAGACTCCCAAAGGGCCGCTACCATGCCAATTAATTTGATTTGTAAAATGACTCGCGTGTATGTGAGCACACACACACATACACACACACACACACACACACACACACACACACACACACACACACACACACACACACACACACACACCAGAAACGTCTTCTGGCCATTTGCACATTTGTTTTTATTTAGCTGTTTGTCCTACATATGCCTACATAAGATAATAGATGCATAAATTAGAGTTAGAAGGGACCATGAGCCTCTCTTTTCGAAGATGATGAATCAAATTGTCCAAGGTCACATAACTAGTAACTGTCAGGGCCAGAATTGGAATCCTGCTTTTCTGACTCCAAAGTCAGTACTCTTTCCATTTCACATATTTTTCTTAGATTATAAATCCTTAAGGACAGCTAGAGAGCACAGTGGATACAGTGTTGAGCCTGGAGTCAGGAAACATCTTCCTGAGTTCAAATCTAACCTCAGAGTAAGTACTGGTCTCTAGTAAGCCTCTAATAAGTACTAGCTGCGTGACCCTGGGCAAGTCACTTTGCTCTGTTTGCTTCAGTTTCCTCATCAGTAAAAAGAGCCATAGAAAGAAATAACAAATCATTCCAATATCTTTGCCAAGAAAACCCCAAATGGGGTCATGAAGAGTTGGACATGACTGAAATGACTGAACCACAACACGATAAATTCCTAAAGTTGAGGCTTATTTCTCTTTGAACAGTCCTTGTTACATGTGGTGCTAAGTGAAGTGATGCAATAGAAAGTATGATAGATTTGGAATGGCAGGACTCAGGTTTAAATTCTGTCTTTGATAATTGACTGCCTACACGACCTTGTTTTGTCATATCTTTAAATCTCAGTTTTCTTGTCTCTCCAACCACATCAACAGGGGAAAGAGGGGTTTGGGTGACTTGTAGTTCCTCAGACACAATACTCTCAGGTCCTGTCCCTGCATCTTTGCTCTGACTACTGCCCATGACCGCCATGTTCTCTCCCCCAATCTCCAACTCTTAGAATCTTTCACTTCCACTGAGGCTTATCTCAAGGGCTATTTCCTTCAGGAGGCCTCTTCTGTTCCCCCCCTGGTACCGATGCCATCTCCTCATGCTTGTGTCCAATTACTCTGTATTGATCTTCTGTTCTGATTTCTAAATTCTCTTCCAGTAAAATAGGAGCTTCATGAGGGCAGGGACTATATCTCATTTTTGTTTTGTATCTCCAGCACTTAGCACCATCCTTGGCATATATTAAGTCCTTAAGAAATGCCCACTGACTCACCTTCCAGGTCCTTACCAGGTCTAAATTTAGTCTCAATCCTAAATGCTCTCAGGCTTTAGATGATGTAGTTAAAAAAAATAGATGAAGTGCTGAACTCAGAAACCACCTAGATTTGAACCCTCTTTTAGTCTCAGTTTCCTCATTTGTAAACTTGTTGTTCAGTCGTGTCTGACTCCTCATGAGCCCATTTGGGGTTTTCTGGCAGTGAGAGTGGAGTAGTTTACCATATTCTTCTCTGGCTCATTTTACAGATAAGGAAACTGAGGCAAACAGGGTTAAGCGACTTGCCCAGGGTCACTCACCTTGTGAGTGTCTGAGGCCAGATTTGAACTCAGAGAGATGAGTCTTCCTGACTCCAGGTCTGACACTCTATCTACTATGCCACCTAATTGTGAAATGGGATAAAAGTAGCTATCACTTCCCTTACAGAACAGTTGGAAGAACTGAGATAATGTATGTAAAAACACGTTACAAACCTTAAAGCATCATATAAATGGAAATTATCATGACATAATGAATCTGGAATTATGATTTCATTGGGATAAGGAACTCTAAGTGTGGAAATTTCCTTTGCCAATGAAGATTAGCAACTCATGTGTAACTTATATTCTCAGGGAGTTGCTAGAGGCATTGTAAGACTTGCCATAGTCCCACAGCTAGCAAGTGCCAGAAGCTGGTCGTGAATTCAGGTTTTCTTAACTCTAATTGCACTCTGGACCTCTATTCTGTATGTCATAAATAAATTTTAAAAAAACACCATCTAGTAAGGGCTTACTATGTGCCAAATTATCATTGCTGAGTTGTTTCAGTTGTGTCTGACTCTTTGTGATCTCATTTAGGGATTTCTTAGCAAAGATGTTGCCATTTCCTTCTCTAGCTCATTTGACAAATGAGGAAACTGAGGCAAACATGGTTAAGTGATTTGACCAGGGTTACGTAGCTAGTGAGTATCTGAGGCCAGATTCAAACTCAGGTCCTCCTGACTCCAAGGCTGTTGCTCTATCCACTGCACCACCTAGGTGCTGTTATAGGTCAGATATCTGCTGGGAAATAGACAGAGGATAGTGGCAAGGAGAGAGTTTTTCTTCTTATTCCCTATCCATACAGTAGTGAATATAATTCACTTCAGCCTCAAAGGAGGTTGATCAGTAATGATGACTCCCCTGGAAAAGGCTAAAGTAGGCCTAATCATGACTGGCCTCCTGGAAGGACAGATCTTTCACTTCTAGCCTACATAAAACTGGACACTTCATTTCATTATGAAATGCTCAGAACCACCTTTTGGAATTAAAGAATTAAGCCTGAACACTGCTTAGTGAGTGTGCATGCTCATTACATCCTCAAAGGGACACACAATCGTTATTAAATGTGATACAATTTAGCACATTATATTATTATATTATCGATTGTTATTTGTTTCAATGTTTAATTCAATAAGGACCTGGGTTTGGGAAGGTTTTAAATGAAATTAACGTTACTGAAGACCTGGCGCCATATTTCCAATTTTCCACTGAGTTTCACCAGGAGGCTTGACTACAAAATGGGACCAGTGCCTCCCTGTTCAGCAAGCCACCAGCCACAAGGAAACTCTGCTCTGTCACAGCACAGAGAACAGAAAGGGAATATTCCGTTTTGGTTCCACATGAATCGAAACAACATCCGCTCCCTTTGTCACAACGTACTAAATGATCCGAAACAGAAATTCAATACACACCTCTGGCACTCAAGCAGAACTCCACACACTCACATCTCCACAACATCAGCATCCAGGGCAGGGATGTAAGGCAGAGAGATAGACAGCCCTCTTCCAATGTACAAGCATTGATAAAAGAAAAAGGCCACACCTTAAAAAAAACAAAACCTGCAGATATGGGCAAATGGCAACAATAACCAAATATTCTAACAAGGCCTCTGGGCCCCCAAAGAACCCCAAACGTAGCTCCCACACCCATCGACAAGTGTGCCGAGATAACATTTGGTTCCTCAAAGAGATGCAGAGTCAAAAAAGTAATGGAGGTGAAAGATTGTCAAGCTGGTCTCCAGAGCATGGTCTGAAGACCCAGGAGTCAGAAACCCCAATATGTACCAGCTGTGTTACTTTAGCCATTTCACTTTTTCACATACAGAATAATGGGTCCTTGGGCTCCTTCTACCTTTAACCTTCTGGGATGCTATAAGGAGATCACATTTAAAACGGAAAGGGGCTTAGAGATTCCAAGGACAGGCAGGTCCCTAATGAAGGCTAGATGGAGCCAACTTTCACAGGGTCACAGTATCATGGAATCAGAGCCGGAAGCAACCTCAGAGGTCATCTGGTCCAATCCACTCATGGGAAAACTGAGGACCAGAGATGTTCAGGGACTTGTCAGAGTGAGGATTCAAACCCAGATCCTCAGAACCCAATTTGAATGCTCTTGTGACTATGTCATTGGCATTTTGAATAGGAGATGTCTGTCTTCCCAAATAACGTGGGCTGTTGGGGGAGACCCAGTAGTGGTCAGAGGAAGAAGAGACAAGTTATGGGGTATCAGCCCCTCAACTGTTTACATTCATATGGTATTCTAACTTCCACTAATTTTTTTTCTCACAACATCCCTGGGAGGTAGTGTGGGCAGGTCATCATAAACCCCTGTTTCCTAGATAAGGAAATTGAAATCAATTAACTTCCACAAGATCACCTAGATAGTCAATAAGCCTTTATTGACTACCACTGTGCTAAGTGCCAGAGGTTAGCATTAGAGGTAAATTTGAACTTGAGTCTTGAGTCCAAGACTAGGACTCTTTCTGCCTCCTCCACATTACCCTTTAAATGGCATGGAAGAAGTTGTTCAGTCATGTCTGACTCTTTATGACCTCATTTGGGGTTTTCTTGGCAGACATACTGGAGTGGTTTGCCATTTCACTTTACAGATGAGGAAACTGAGGGAAACAGGGTTAAATGACTTTCCCAGGGTCACACAAGTGTTTGAGGTCAGATTTGAACTTAGGTCTTTCTGACTCCAGGCCTGGCACTCTATCCACTGCACCACCTAGCTACCCCTGGTCCCCAATTCAAGCCTCCTCCACACTACTCCTTAAATGGCATGGAAGATGAAAGGATCTCACATATGGCCTTTTAATTCATGGACACCCAGCCTGGAGACTGAACCCTCCATCAGCATAGACAGTTACCAGAACTGGACCAAGAATAAAGAAGCAGGAAAATTTTTTCTTCAGCTCTATTGATAATCCTAAGGCTTCTCACTGAAGAGGAAGATGGGGGTGGGGATGGGGGAACAACCCCTAAAAGGAAAAAAATTCCCAACCTCAGAGCAGAAACAACCTTTCTGGTTTTACCATCAGTTGCTGCCAAATATGCAGGCACGAGTGGGAAGCGAAGACATGCTCTTAGACACAAATACTTGATGTATTTATTGACTCTGGCAAGACTTGCCTCCCTTGTAGTGCCAATGAAGTTATTAACATGGAATGTATTTCCCTGACCTTAATTGTCCTTTTAAAGAACACACAAGTCTAATTGAATTGTGAGTTCTCATGGAAAACACCTCCACCTCCTCTTTCGATGGGGCCTAGGCCAATGATCTATCCTGATGCCCCTGAAATGACGAGCTTGTCTTTAAAACTGAAGTAAATTGGCCATTAGCCTTTGTAAGATGATTGTTGTGATCTGCTGGCATTTCATACACTAGTATGGAAAGAAAGGGTATTTAATGCTGCTTGGCTTCAGACCCTCATTATTGGTACAGACCAGGCTCCTTCACCCAATCCAGGTTGCTATGCTGGAAGTGAATTAGGACCTTTCTGAAAAGATTTGTCTCCTTCCCACTTTCAAGAGCCCAAGAGGAGTCCAAGGAGGAAGAAATGGTGCTCCTACTCTGAAGCCTGAAAGGGAAACCAGGGCAACTGAAAGGAAGGAGTCAATTATACCAAGAGGAAACAAGTCAGTATGCATTTATTAAGCACCTATTATGTGCCAACCACAGTGCTAAGCCCTAGAGATATACAGAAAAGCAAAAGACCATCCTTGCTCTGAAGAAGCTCACAGTTTAGTGGGGGAGATAGCATGCAAAGATCGATGCATGAACAAACAAGATACAACCCAGATAAATGGAAAGTCATCTTAGAGGGAAGGCATTAGCGCTAAGGGGGATTGAGAAGCCTTCTTGTAGAAGGTGAGATTTTAGCTGGAACATGAAAGGAGGGCCAAGGAAGTCAAGAGGTAGACATGAGGAGAGAGAGAAATCCAGGCATGGACCATCATTTTTTTGTGCTTATCTTTCCCTTGGCTTCCTAGACATTTCTTTCTGTTGCATCTTCTCCTGCCTGTCTGACTGATCCTCAACTTCTTTTACCATTAGTTCATTTTCTTGCCCTGAATGTGGGTGCGGGTGCCATTAGCCCTTTTCTCTTTGTCTTTCTTGACAAATGAAAGCTAGTGAAAATGCCTAAGGAAGGGCAACTGGGTGGCCATGGAGGAGAACAAGGTGTAAGAGGATTGGAAAGGGAAGAGGGGGCCAGGTCATGAAACACATTTGCTATCTGATCCTGGAAGGGGTGGGGGATAGAGGGGCAGGTAGGTGGTACATTTGATAGAACGCTGGGCTTCAAACCAGCAAGATTCATCTTTCTGAGTTCAGCTCTGGCCTCAGATACTTACAAGCTGTGTTGACCCTAGGCAAGTCACTTAGCCCTGTTTGCCTCATCTGTTAAATGAGATGGAGAAGAAAATGGCAAACCACTCCTATGTCTTGGCCAAGACAACCCCAAAAGGGGTCACAAAGAGTCAGAGATGACTGAAAATAACTCAACAACAACAAAAGGGGGGGGGGTTGAAAAATAAACTCACTTATGGACAAGTGGAGTTAGTGTCAGAGGGAGATGTCCTAGAGGCATCTATGGCAGCTACAGTTGGAGAAGTAGATCCGGAACTTGAGAAGAAAGGCTAGGGCTATAAATTTAGATTGACAGCTGATTTGATTCGAGATCATAGTGGAAATCCTTCCCAGCAGGAGAAACCTAAAAGATGGTATCTGAGACAGACCTTTCGTGTTCTCAGACCTCTGACTCTTCCTCCATAGGGCACCTGTGAAAGCTTCATCCTGCTGACATTGTGACTAGAACCTTGGTGCTGATTAAGATACAAATGGGATCATCCTGGATGGAGTGATAGACTTGGAGTTAGGAATATCAAAGTTCAAATCAGGCCTCAGATCCTGGGCTTCCTCAACTCTAAAGGGAAGGGTAATAATGAGATAATAACTATTATTGCCAGGATCAAATGAGATAATGGATGAGAAGAGCTCCGTAAACTTTACTGCACATAAACGCTGGCTGTTATTTTTGCTGTTAGACTTTACATAGAGGCTTCTGCCTACTTGGTCCTTCCCCTGCCCCATGGCTAGCACATTTCAGATCCCCATCATTTGGCACCACCATCTGCTTAGATGAAAATCCCGTTTTCTTACTTCCTCCTCCTGAATTCTTATTTTTTGTACTCTTATCCCTATGCAGCTCAGCTCCCAATCCTCCTCCTCACAGTTCCCATAAGTCCTTGCCCTCCTCCCCCTTCCCTATCTGTGTCTTCTGGAATCTCCCTTCCTAACCCCTCTCCCAGCTTGCCTTCTACTCATAAAATTAATTCACTCTCCTTAATCTTTGATCTCTTCTTCTTCTTGCAATCTTTCCACCTCCTGGCACTAAATGGAACCTTTTTTCCTTTGGAAGACACCAGATTCCTTACCACCTTCTCCAGTGCTGGCTCACTCAGCACACAGGAGGAGGAGAAAGAGTGGAATCTCTTTGATCCTTTGTTCTCCATCGCCACATCCAGACCCTTAGGCAGGGACAGTTTCATTTTTATTACTGTATCTTTAGCACTTAGCATGCTGCCTGGTTCATAGGAAGCACTTACTAAGAACAAATGCTTGTTTATTGATTGACTAATCAATCGATTGATCTGCTGCTATTATTAACAACCTTTCCCCCTCTGAAGCTCACACCAGTCAATTATATCATCTTGCCCAGACCCTTGTCACTGTCATCTACAAGACTTTCAGATCATTCTTCCCCCTTCCTCGGGTAAACTGTGCCTGGCCCATTGTCTCCTTCTTCATCCCATCCTCAGTGACTTCCAGGCTCATGTTGATAACCACTGGATCACTCTGGCCTCTTGGTTCAACCTCCTTAACTTCCATGACCTCTACATTTCTATACCTCAGCCACCCACAGAGGTGACTAACACCTGAGATCAGGAGGGTTTAAATATTTTTTTTATTATGGACCCTTTTGTTCATCTGGTGAAACCTGTGGACCCCTTCTCAGAATGATGCTTTGAAATGCATAAAATAAAATCCATGAAAACATCTATCAAAAAAACCCCAAAACCTAAGTTTATAGACTCCAGGTTAAGAATCCTTGTCTTATACCTTATTACTTTAGAGACAGTGTAGGGCTGTTGACAGAGTGGTGGAGTTGGAGTCAGGATGAACTAAATTCAAATCTCACCTCCAAAGTTTATTTAAGCTGTGTGTCCACAGATGTCACTTAACATCACTGAGCCTCAGTCTCATTATCTGTAAAATGGGGACAATAACACTTGTAGTTTCTACCTTGCAGGATTACAAATATCCAATGGGGAAATGTAGGTACAGCACTTTGTAAACTTTTGAGAGCTATACAAATATAAATATCAGTTATTAGTACCCTCCTTCAATTTCTTGAACTTATAATTCCCCCCTTTTCTAATGTCTCCTTCCTACTGTTTACCCTCCTCATGGTCTTCAGGCCCTCACTTCTGTCCTAGCTTTACTCCTCTCCCTTTTCTTCCAAGATTCCAGGGTCTTCACCCTATAATCAGCTACTTCCTGCTTCATTCCTGTCCTGCTTCATTCTTGAATTCCTTGACCCTTGTCTTTTTCCTGATTCTGTCCTGCTAATCCTGAATTCTGGGTCACCCCCCTTCTCTGTTCCTATTCATAAGCTGTTAAGCACTGCTGCAAAAAGTCACATCCCAAGGAATGAGCTGATTTTCCTTGCGCAAAAGCTAACTCCTTGATCTCATTACTTCCTAACCCTTTCTGTCTCCTCTGGGACCTTGCTCCCTTGGGTCTATTTTCTTTATAAAGTAAACATTATTTTCAGTTGACAAGCATATATTTTCTCTCCTTCCTTTCCATCACCACTAAAAAATACAAACAAGGCCACTGTAACAAATATGCACACCTAAGCAAAACAATCTTCTACATTGGTTATGTCCAAAAACGTGTGTCACAGTCATCACCCTCTTGCAGGAGGTGGGTAACATTTTTCATCAACAGTCTTCTGGAATAAGTCTTTCAAGTTCAATCAATCAATAAGTTATCCATTTTCATAATACTGCAAGAGTATAAATTACTCTGCTCCCTTTACTCTGCATCAGTTCATACAAGTCTTCTCAGGTTTCTCTGAAACTACCCCCTTTATCATTTCCTGTGGCACAAGAGTATTCTATTACATTCATATATCATTGTTTGTTCAGCTATCGCCCAATTAGTGGGCACTCTCTTTGTTTACAATTCTTAGCCACCACAAAAGAGCTGCAGTACATATTTTTATACATGCAGCCCCTTTCCCTCTTTCTTTGCATTGCTTCTATTTTCTGACTCATCTCTCTTCCCTCTTTTACTTTCTCTCCCTCCAAGCTATTTTCTTTCTGTATATAAAAATGTTCAGGTTTTCCCATCTAATAAAAAAACCCTCAAAACTTTCTCTTGGTTCTGCTGTGTCTTTAAGCTATCACCTTACATCTCTCCTCACTTTCAATGCCAAATTTCTTTAAAAATTAGTTTATGCTTACTGACTCACCAACCACTTACCTTTCAAGTTCCCATAGTGTATCTTTTGTTGCCCACCGCTCTACTAAAATTCCAAGATCATCAGTACTCTCTTAATTATGAAATTTGAGGACTTTTCTGCAATCCTCAACCTCCTGGATCTTCAGACAGCATTTAATACTGTTGACTATCATTTTTTTGTGTGTGCTTATCTTTCCCTTGGCTTCCTAAATATTTCTCTTTCTAGCATCTTCTCCTGCCTGTCTGACTAAGCCTTGGCTTCTTTTAACGTTAGTTCATTCTCTTGCCTCTGAATGTGGATGCCATTAGCCTTTATCTCTGTGTTTCTTGACAAATCCACTTCTATGGCTTTAGGGCTCTTCTCAATGCAGATGACGCCCAAATCTCTATATATACAATTCTGATTTCCATGATGATTCTCCACCCTACATTTCTAACTGCCTACTGGACACTTTCACCTGGATGTACCATGACATCTCTGACTCAACACGCCCCAAACTGAATTTATCATCTTCCCCCTCAAAGTCTGCCTCATCATCTGCCCCTCTCCCAGGCTTCATTTACGTTGATTGCGCCACTATCCCTGGTCACCCAGGCTCAAAATCTTGGAGTCCTCTTTGCCTCTTGCCTATTTGAGGCAGCTGGTAATGCAGTGGATACAGTGTCGGGAAGACCTGAATTTGAGTCTGACCATGGAGACTAGATGTGTGACCCTGCACAATTCACTTAACCTCTCTTTGCCTCAGTTTCCTTAACTGTAAAATGAGGATAATAATAGTACCAAGCTCTCCAGGTTGTTGTGAGTGTCAAATGAGATAATATTGTAAAAAGCACTTAGCACAGTGCTTGCACATAGTAGGCACACTGTACAAGTATATATTAACTTCTCCATATGCCCACATTCAATCAATTAACTAAGTTCTATTGATTCTTCTCTGAAATGTGTCTTCTCTCCATTCCCTCCTTTCCACCCACATTGCCATTGACCTAGGTCAGACATTTGGCACCTCTCACTTATACACGTGAATATTAGATATGTACATATGTATAATATGTACATAATAGCCACTGATATCACTGTATCCAATTTCTCATTGTCTTGCCCTCCAACCCATCCTTCATATAGTTACCAAGTAAATCTTCCTAATACACAGGTGTGATCATATCATTCTCCTATTATAAAACCTCTAGTCACTAGAGTCTAGTGACTTCCTATTCCCCATAGGATAAATTACCAATGCCTTGGCTGCAATATAGTTCTAACCTAACTTTCTGGCTTTATTTTACAACACTTCCTTTCAAATACCTTATGTTACAGATGGACTAAGTTATTTGTTCCTTACATCTCATTCTGTCCTCTATCACATACAAGGATTCATGTGAAGCAACTTCCATGCCTGGAACCCATTTCCTCCATATATTATTATAGGATCATCGATATAAAACCGGAGGAGAACTATGAGGTCATCTACTCCAAATCTTCCATTTTACAGATGAAGAAACTGAAGGTGAGGGAAGTGAAATGACTTGCCCAAGGTCATCTGGGTGGCTTGCTTTTTGACATTCTTCTTTCCCATTCAAGTTCTGTTCAGGTACTGCCTCCTCTAAGAAGGCTGCCTTGATTCCCCTCCCTTTCCCAGTCCCACATCCAATGAAGAGTATTCTCTTTCTCCTCAAATTATCCAAGAACACTTTGGTTGGCTCTCTCTTTTGCCCTTCTTCCATTTTATCTTGTACCACACATATTTGTGTAGACATCTTCTTCCCTATTAGAGACAGTTAGCTCTTAAAGGGAAGCCATTGTATCATTTTTCACCTCTGAATTGCTGAAGTCAAGGGAGTGATTGCCATGGGAGATAATATAAAGAGAGGAGATACAGCCAAGGAGAGAACCTGGGAGAACACCCATCTTAGGGTGTCAGGAATGAATGAGGAGTCATAGAAAGAGCCAGAATTGGCTTTGAGAGGGAAGGGAACCTGAAAGATGTGGGGTTTAGAAATCATAAGAAGTAGGGTACTCCACAGAATCAAAGAAGTATGAGAACAGACCAACAAGATAATTAATTTGGTGATTAGGAGCCCAGCAGTGATCTTTGAGTGGAAAAGTGAAGGGTATGGAGACCAGACTACAAGAAGCCGAGGGGAGGGGAGGTAGTGAAAAAATGGAGGTGTTGGGTACTAGACTATTTTTTGTGAAAGAGAGAAGAGATGGGATGGTAACTGAAAGAGATAAAGGTAACTGAATGAGGTAAAAGTTCTTTTAGAATGATGGAGATTTAAGCACTTCTTTAGGCAGATAGTAAAAGACTACTGGGATAGGATCAACAGAAGATGATTAAGAAAGATGAACAAGAAGCTAAAACAGTGTCCTGGAGATGGACTCACTGGTACAGAGAGAGAGAGATTAACTTAGGAAGAGAACTGTGATTTCCCCTTCTAAGATAGGAGAGAAGAAGGAGAGAAAAAGTCTTGAGGAGCGATGGAAAAAAAGTCAAGGGAACCATCATCAGAAGACCTCAGTCTTCTCAGTGAAGTAGGTTACCTCCTGTATGTATAAGGCTTTTGATGTGGCTAAAAGCTTGATTGACGAAAAGGATTGAAACAGATCTGTGAGGAATAAACAGGGAGGCAAAGACTGCTCTTCTTGTCCTCCTCCATCCTCTTCTTTCTTCCTCTCCCCTTTTTGCTTCTTGTTGCCTATATCTAGAGACCTGATAATAACATCCGTGGGTATTGGTTTATCTTACTTTCCATGGACTGAAGACACTCATTGAAATAGCAGACATTAGCATGTCTCTGCTCACTTTATCTCAGAAGTGGATGAGGACCTTCTCTGGTTCTGGGGAGAGAGGCAATAAGGTATATATCTGTCTCTTAAGGGAAAATACCGTCATAGCCCCCTAGCCACTAGGCTTCCTGTAATCCCAGATGACTTCTTGTGGAAAATACACACACATGCACACACACATATGTATGTATGTATCCATAGTGATATAGGGTAGGGGGGAACTAAGACATTTTTTCGGTTTCTTTTCTCTGTGTCCTAGTACTATCCACTCAACTATGTTCCCTAGAAGGAGAAAAATAAATGTATTGCCAAAGAACACCAAGACCTTTGGCAAATACAGGAGATGTGGCCAGATGAACAGGCACTATCAGAAGACTTCATAGAACATTATGGGGAAAATCTACTCAACTGGCTGGCACAAGAACCTGGGTGCTCTGGGCATACAGGTGAATATTTTCAAGTCAAGTCAAAAGGTATTTATTCAGCATTTACCATGGGTCAGGCACTGTGCTAAGAAATGGGATTACAAAGAAAGGCAAAAAGACAGTTTTTACTTTCAAGAAACTTACATTCTACTGGGTAAAAAAATTGAGAAATAATTAGGTATACATACTATCTGTTCAAAGCAGATGGAAGGAGCTTGGAGAGAGTAAAGCATTAGGAGTGAGGGAGTCTGGGAAAGGTCTTCTGGGATAGGGACGACTTTCAAATCCGGTAAAGGCTAGACTAAGGATCTGGATTCTGGGACTGAATTTCTGGACCCACCCCTGGGTTCCTTTGTGACCTTGGGAAAAGGTCACATATTTGTGCTTTCAAGTTTAAGCTCTTTCTTGATCTTGTCCCTGCCATCTAATTTGAGCTTATCTCACTTGGCCTAGGCATTCTAAATGAATGAGGCCAGATGGGTCTTTCAGGAGACTGTGGAACGCATCAGAGAAAGAGGTAGGAAGGAAGGTATTGCCCTTGCTGCTACAGTGCAGCTGCTGAAAA
Source organism: Notamacropus eugenii (assembly GCF_028372415.1). NCBI lineage: Eukaryota > Metazoa > Chordata > Mammalia > Diprotodontia > Macropodidae > Notamacropus > Notamacropus eugenii. Next base: position 214,803,059 of record NC_092872.1, read on the forward strand.
TCATATAAGATGGGAATAAAATACACACGTTCCCCACCTTGCAAAATTGCTATGAAAATCCAGACAAGATAGCATATGTAAAGTGCTTTGGAAACTTTAAAGCCCTCTATAAATGTCAGATGTTGTTATTATTAGGTAGAGTAAATTGGGCTCCCTCAGAGCCATAACTCCTGTTAAACTGTTTGCATGACCACGCATGCCACAAAAGATCCCCATGAACACTGTTTTTCTACCCAGTGGCTTCTTCCTGTAATATCTACTCAGACTTCTTTGTTCATGCTACTGTCAAGGTAGCTCCCTGCAGTTGACCTGTTGGCTCTCCCCTCCCCTTTCATGTAAGGTAAGCCAAGACCAGGAAGATCGAGAACATGAGGGTTAGGAAGCCTTTAAGAGGAAGAGAAGATTCCAAGATAGAGGTGTGCTAGCTGTGGGCAAATTCTGAAACAAGTTACATTTGCCTTTGGTGCCCCCCAACCCTTAAGGATTCAGTACTTTCCACCTATCCAAGGTCCTTCATTTCTGGTGCTCCCAAGGCGTACCCTCCCTAGAGATGTCCTATACCTCCAAACTGCCTCTCATCCTTCCCTTCTTCCAGCATCAGAAGTCCCATTTCCTTAGTGCATCTAGACTAGGAAAGCAATCTGATTAAATTAACCCCCATTGAGTTGTGAATAACTCTCCCACCTTTCTTGTTAATTCAAATGAATGAATCTTGAATTGGTAGAATTTCAAGCAGTATCAAGGAAATTGGAATAAGTGTCTCTGTGGGGGGTGGAGGTCCTATCTGTTAAGTATCAGCCTATGTATAAGGCTTGCTCTGGAAGGGGGTAGGAAAAGACGCATTTGATCCTCTCCAACATGTTCCCCTGACTAGAGAGGAAACTGAGAGATGAGGAAGATGCTTTGAGGCTCCCTCTAAAGCCCGAGATCCATAATTCTTGGTTACCTAGGCAGTCCAGCCTCCCTATTTTTCTGTCAGGGCTAAACCATGGTCTGAGTATTGCATGTATCTAAGGATCCTAAATCTTTAGGAGAAGGGTCCTTCAAGGGCTATATTTTACAGATAAAGAAACTGAGATTGGGAGACACCAAGTTACCTGCCCAAGGTCCCATAGGTAGTAAGCTTTGAAAGCTTAACTTTGCTATAAGTTTAACTTTATTTTTAAAAATTTCCTATTTTCAATTTTTATTTTCACTTCCGAATTCACTCCTACCCTGCACTCCCTCCCCCACCCATTGAGAAGTCAAGAAATACGTTAAGTTTTAATTTTATTATAATGCAAAATGGTTCACGTAGGTTTCAGCCTTCACTAATTTTTTTACTCATGTAGCAATTTTCAAAAATTAGAGGGAATACGTATGGCTTGGAGTACTTGAATAGAATTCCTTCTCTGGGACTGTCAAATCAATCCCTTTCAACACTTCCCAATTTACTTTTTAAAAAGTTTAAAGGGGAAAAAATAGAAATTTAGAAGAGACTGGCTTATTCTTTACCGTTTGAATACCTTTAAAGGTATTGAGTTCCTTGAAGATATGAAATTGATTTCATATATAATTTTGCCTTCTCAGTATCCACTCCCCTCACCCACTTCACCTCCATCACTGCCCTCTCCTGCATCACTCACCTTCCCTAGGGAGCCAGAGAGGGAAAGAGAAAGAGAGAGAGAGAAAGAATGAGAGAGAGAAAGAATGAAAGAGAGAAAGAATAAGAGAGAGAGAGAGAGAGAGAGAGAGAGAGAGAGAGAGAGAGAGAGAGAGAGCAACCTCTGCAGAGAGACAGATACACTGGCAGTGGGGGAGGGCTCAAGGGAAACTGACGGGTTTTGGATTTCCTCCCCATTCTGAATCAGTGAGGACAGCATAGGATCCTAAGGCCAGAATTTATGCTCCACACTCAGAGATAGGAAAAAAGACCCTTTTCTTCTGCTTGATATATTTAGTAACGACCTTAAAGCGTCTGTGAGGCTGAATGAATTGGTGCATTTCGCTGCATTGGGAAGCAGCTGCCACGGTTCAGACAGGAGGAGGGAGGGATGGAGGGGAGGGAGAGAGAGGAAGGGGGCAGGGAGATATTAAGGAAGGAGGGAAAGGCAATGAGAGAGAAAGGAGGGAGAGAATGAGAGAAATGAGAGTAAAAGAGACAGGCAGAGACGAAGCGAAGAATTGAAAAAGAAGGACCGAGAGAGAAGACAGGGCTCTGTGAAAAGCCTTTTGCTAGGAGCCAGGAGGCCCATGCAAACCCCAGCAGTTTGCTGGGCTGAGATCAATTCCTGGGTGTCTGTGGAAGGGTCAGCAAAAGGGGAAGGGGTGGGGGTGGAGAGACACTCCTGTGAAATCTGGTTAAATGGTAGTGCTTAAAGGCCGTATGAAGGAATCCAATTCGCTCTCAAGGAGATTGTCTACAAATTTATATGTCGGCATTTAACACAAAATGCTTCTGGACCAATCCCAGAAAGGAAAGACATCTTAGACCCTGGTTGACTGCTTCTCTCTCTTCTCCCTTGGTCCCCCTCCCTCCACATCCCCCTCATCCCCCACTGGGGAGCAGAGAGGAAAGAGAGATGAAGGAGGTTCCTTAGTTTACCATAATTCAGAAGATCTCAGCTTCTTCCCTTCTCCTTCCCCTTTCCCCTTCCCTCTCTAAAGGTGGGGACAGCTGGAGGCTGAGGAAGGAGAGTTTTCAGGCTTCTTTTCCTTCCTTCTCTGTGCCAAAAATGTTCCCTTTTCTTCCTACGGGAAGTTATTGCAAAGGGTCCAACCTTATGAGCTTCAAAGAAAAGGAAAGTTTAACCCTTTCATTACTCTGGACTAGATGAGCAGTAAGAAATGTGTAGTTTCTTTCTCAAGATCCAAGATCCAAAGGGGGTCTGGTGTTGTCAAACCCAAGGACTGGATGAGCCTTGGTGAGAAGCCTGACTGGAGAACATCTGGAATGAAGTGTTTCATCCACATTACATAGGTGGAGAAGTGAGTTTCCTTTCTGCACATACCATTCTAAGAGTTAAAGACCTGTTGGATCCCACTGCTTCCTCATCCTTCTCCCCCAATTCAAAGAAAGGTTTCACCCAGACAAGGGGGCATCTCCCCGGGTAGAGGGAATCAAGCCCCTAGTCCAGGACTCTTAACTGTTCTTGTGTTATGGACCCCTTGACAGACTTGGGAAAACTATGGACCCCTTCTCAGAATCATGTTTTCAAATGTACAAAACAAGTCACATTGGATTATTAAGAAAACTATGTTATGTTGAAATAAAGATGTAATTTTGTCTCAAGTTCATTGATCCTCTGAAATCTAACTCCTTCTCTAGAGTCTTATATTCAATAGATCACAGTCACTAAGCCAGGGAAGGTTAATTAATAATGCCATATCTCCCACTTCTGATGCTTACCACATGTATGACCCTGGGTAAATCATTGGACCTCTGTGGACCTCAGTTTTTTCATCTATAAAATTGGAAAGGGGTTAGACTAGAGGATCTCCAAGGTACCTTCATGCTCTAACTTTGTTATTTCTGATCATGCCCTACCTCCCCTCAAGCATAGCCTTGGCTGGCAGCTTTCCATTTCAGTGGTCAAACTCCCAGGCCCTTCCTGGTCTGCCTTCCTGTGCCGGGGAAGCCATCCACTGGGCCAGTCAAGAGTCAGAGGTATGCCCATGCCTACCACCATTCCTTCCTTCCTCCCTTCCATCAACAACCCAAAGAGAGGATGCCATCTAGGTGGAGCAGCAGTTAGAGCACTGAGCCTGGAGTCAGGAAGACTTGAGATAAAACACAACCTCCAATACTTATTAGTTGTGTGGCCCTAGCAAGTCACTTCATCCTCTAGCTCAGTATCCTCAAATGTAAAGTAGAGATAATATTAGCACCTGCTTCCCATGGTTGTTGGATCAAATGGGACATTTGTAAAGTGCTTAACACAGCCCCAGACACATAGTAGGTACTCAATAAATCTTGTTTCCTTCCTCCTGCTACCAGACTAAACCAAGTAAAGAACCTGAACCATCACAGCCATGTGCTGCCTAATTGGCACTGGAAGATTAGTGAAGACTCCTGTTCAGGGAAGTACTCTTGGAACCAGAGGCAACTAAGGATAATAGAAAGACCCCAGACACTAGAGTCAGAGGACCTGGGTTCAAATCTCACCTCTATCACTTCTCATATGACATTGGACAAATTCCTTCCCCTTCTGGAGCCTCAGTTTCTTCATCTGTAAAATAAGAGGAGGGCGTTTCGACTCGGTGGCCTCTGAGGTCCCTCTGTGATGTCATCAGTCTAACCCCAGTCTCATGAAACTCCTGTTCATTTGTAGTTCACTCCCTTGGTAGCTGATTAGGCACCCTGCTTCTTACAAATGGTGGATAATGATAACAACAGGTGATCCTATTTGAATCTTAAAACAATCCGAAGGCCTCTGGGTGGGGTTGGCACTATTATTCCCATTTTACAGAGGAGAAAGCTGAGAGTCAGGTTACATAATTCCCACAGTTAGGAATTGACAGAGATGAGACGAAATCCAGGTCTTTGAAACATAGTCCTATGTTCTTCCTATGCTAGGTGAAGGAACTCTAGGGAAATACAGACTCTCAGAGTCAGAAGGGACCACAGAGGCCATATAGTCATAAGGCAGGGGTCAGGAATCACATGTGGCCCTCTAGATCCTCAAGTGCTGTCCTTTGACTGAATCCAAACTTCACAGAACAGATTTGTTAATAAAAGGATTTGTTCTGAAAACTTGGAGTCAGTCAAAAGGCGACACCTAAGGATCCAGAAGGCCACATGTGACCTCGCGGCCACAGGCTCCCCACCCCTGGAATAAGGTCGTTGTTGTTGTTGAATCATTTCAGTCATGTCTGATTCATCTTGACCCATTCAGGGTTTTCTTGGCAAAGATACTGGAATGATTTGCCATTCCCATCTTTAGCTCATTTGACAGATGAGGAAACTGAGACAAACAGGGTTAAGTGACTTGTCCAGGGTCACACAGTGAAGAAGGGTCTAGGACCAGATTTGAACTCATGAAGGTAAGTCTTCCTGGCTCCAGGCCAGGCACTCTATCCACTGCACCACCTAGATGCTCAAAGGGTCATAGGATCATCAATTTTGAGCTGGAAGAGATCTTGGATGTCATAAGTCTATCCTGTCTCCTCCTCATTTTACACATGAGGAAACTGAGACCCAACGATGTTGGTTTAATTCACCTAGCTAGTGAGTATTGAAGGCAACATTGGAATCCAGGTCTTCCTGACTCCAAGGCTGACTCTCTAATCACTATCCACGATGCTTCCAGTACACAAATAACTGAACAAGAACCTCTCCCTCTGTAATGTACCCAATAAGCAGACATCCAGTCCTTGGCTTAAAGACCTCTTGTGATGGAGAACTCACCACTTCCACAGTCCACCCATTCCACTTTTGGGTATATCTTGTCAAGAAGTTTTTGCTTTGCAATATCCACATGCTTCTGTTTCAACTTGAAGTGTTCCAAGGGAGCCAAGGTGAAAACCGCAGAGCCAAAGTAAGACCTGGACTGACTCCATAGGTGATGGGTCTTCTCTTTTTGGAAGGATTCCAATCAGATATGGGTTGGACTAGATCAAGAGTAGGGAACCTTGAGGTCAAACGTGGCCCTCTAGGTCCTCAAGTGTGGCCCTTTGACTGACTCCAAACCTCACAGAACAAATCCCCTTAATAAAAAGATTTGTTCTGTAAAACTTGGACCCAGTCAAAAGTCCATACGCGAGGACCTGGAAGGCCACATGTGACTTAGAGGCCACAGGTTCCCCACCCCTGGTCTAGATGGAAACTGAAATCTCTTCCAACTGGGTAATCCTTTGATTACTCACTGAGCTTTGAAGAAAGCACTGTGTGATGTATTAGGCTTAAAGAATATGAAACTTTTTTAAAGCTACTGCACATTGAAATGTAACTAAATAGTGCAGGTACCTAGGTGGTACAGTGGGATAGAAGGATGGACTTGGAGTTGGAAAGATCTGAGTTTGAATCCTGCCTCGGACACTTATACTGATGTTACATAAAGTCACTTAACCTTGCTCAGCCTCAGTTTCCTAATCTGTAAAATGGGGATGATATGAGTACCTATTTCGCAGGGTTATTCTGAGGATTAAATGTTGTACCATACATAAATTGCTTTGCAAACATTTAAATTACTCTATCAATTTTAGCTAATATTCTTATATATATATTATTATATTCATTACATATTCTAATATCATTGTTGCAAGCTCACTCACTTCAGTAACCTTGGGACCAGGAAGCATCACTATATAAAGTGCTAAGTACTTATTAGCAACTTCCATAGAAACTGTTCTCTGACCTTTGGGGTGAATGTCACAGCAAATGGCAGCTCTATTCACTAAATACTTCTGTGTTGTATTGACCTGAGGCTTCTAACCTAAATTAGAAATGGATTCTCCTGAATCAGCACATTTGGAGGCGATCCCTTAAACGTGGGGAAGGTCCCAAGGGTGCTTTGGCCAGTTATGAAAATGACCCCATGTGTAGAGACCTTTCACTAAATGATACATCGCTTTAACCAGCAGCAAACTGTCATGTGCGGAATAAGGGCAGCGATTACAAGAAGGGTGTCTGGCACTTTGAAAGGAAGAGTCAGTAGTGCCTGGCAGTCCGTACTGGGACCTGCTTTCTGCTCAGTCTTTAGAAGGCCGAGTATCACACAAAACCCCCTAATTTGGTCTACTAAGTGTCCAGTCCTAAAGAACAGTCTCTTAAGTTTTTGTCCTTTGTAATTCAACACAAGCATGATTCAAAAAATACTGTTAAGCATTCCAAGACCCTCCTAACTGTAAGCATTTGGTGTGACAAATGCAATTGGTGGCTGTACAGCTCTGGCAAATGCAATACCCAAAAGGTCTAGGTTCAAGTTCTGTGGTTTCCTGATCAGTGAAATGAGGATAATAATATCTATAATACCCACCTACCTCAAAGGCTTCTTTTGAGGAACGAATATGTCTAATAAAATGCCATGTAAATGTGATGTTATCAGAAGTGTTGTTATTTCATACATAGTGGAGCTTAATATATATTTACTGAATGAAGGGAGGGAGGAAAGGAGGAAGGGGATCAGCTGCCTGGGACATGCAATAGAACACCTGAGGGAGGCTGTAAGGCAAGTCTATTGAGGACCCTGCTGAGGGTTAGGGTTAGAGCCCTAATAAATTCTTCTTGTCTGACTGATTGAGGGAAAGGAAAGTAGGGAATGTGTATACCTCCTGTAAGCGGTGGTTTTCTCTGACCCATGCTTTATAGTTACATCTTACACTGTTCTCCTCATCACTTGACCCACCAAAAACATGGTGCAATAGGGGCAGATGAGCCCCTCCCTCCTCAATCTATTGGATTGGCCTTCATAGAACCATTCCCACTCATGAGAATTGCCCCTGAAGGTCCCAGTCCAGTGGGGATGCTTCTGGTCCTGTCCTTATGCCTTTGTACCCACTTCCCCCATGCCTAGAATGATCTCCCCCCTTACTTCTGTCTCCTGGATTCCCAGAATTCCTTCAAGTCTCAGTTCAAATCCCGTTTTTTGCAGGTATCCTTTCCTGGTTTCCACAACCCCTAGCTGCTAATGCTTTCTCTCCCCCCCGCTCCCTCCCCCAAGATTACCTTCCATTTACATATTGTATGAACCTAGTTATTTACATCCCATATCCCATTAGAACGTAAGCCCCAGCAGACAGGAATCATTTGGTCTACTTTTGTATCCTCAGGGTTTAGCACAGTGCCTGGCAGCTGGTAAGTACCTAATAAATACTTATTGACTGACTGACAACCCCCCACCCCCTACCACCACCATCACTTTCCTCCCCTTTCACCAGACTGAGAAAACCCTCTGGAATCAGTAAAGAATCTCAGTTCCTGAATAGATGAGGAAAGGTGGAAACTTTGGGGATGTTTAAACTGGAGAAGATTGACTGGAACATGATTAGTTTGTTTCTGTGGCTAGCTACCTGCATGACCCTGAGCAAGACACAGCCTTGGGTAAAGTCACTCTGAACATCCATCTCAATTCAATTTAACCAAGGTTTATCAAACACCTATTGTGTACTCCCTGGCTTGTCTTTCTGTTGTTCACTCATTTCAATCATATCCAATTCTTTGTGAGTGCATTTTGGGGTTTTCTTAGCAAAGATCCTGGTGTGATTTGCCATTTCCTTCTCCAGCTCACTCAGGCTTGAAGAACAGAAAAACATAAGGTAAGGCCTCACCTTCTAGGACCTTTCATTCTAGGGTATATTGGGGAAATCATATATGCACAAATAGGCAAAGCTAAGTGAAATTCCTGATTGTAAGCTCCTAGGATTCACCTTTGCTCAGGTTAATAGGGGAAGAACAATTTGATGAAAACGGAAGTTAGTACACCATCTTCTGGGAAGGAAATCAGCAAAAGACATGCCAGCATCATAGAATTGGTTTTGCTATCAAGAATGAAAGCCTAAACTAACTCAACAAGCTCCCTATTGGAATTGATGAGTACCTCATGACTCTATATCAAACTGGCAGGGAACCAATATGCCACAATCATCAGTATGTATGGCCTTACTCTTGATACTGCTTTCAAGACAAAGGAGGAATGTTATAGCAGACCGACGACTCCGTCCTTTCTGATGTTCAGGGGCTGAGGAAGGAGAGAGGTGGAGGCGCAATCCCAGCTTCTGCATGATTTAATGTTGGAGCATGAAGGGATCTGAACCTTTTTAACACAGTTGTCGGTAAGGGAGGGGAAGATAGGTTAATTCCAATGACACATTCTTCTTGACAAATGGAATGATCATGAACTAATCTCTAAGTCTAATGGGGGGGAAGCACCTCTCTCAGAGCCAGAAACAGTGTGGGTTTGAGTTCCTTCTCTGAGACTAAGTCTAGGACCACGTGAAAATCATTTAAACTTGGTTTCTTTGTCTGTAAAATGTGGATAATAATCCACGGGCAGCTAGGTGGCAGTGGATAGAGTGCCAGGCCAGGAGTCAAGAATTCAGAGCAACTTGCTCAAGGCTGTGTTTTTCTCAAGGTCATGCAGCTAGTTAGCAATAAGAACAAAGTAGTCATGTTCCAGGCCTACAGTTCAGATCTGGCCTCAGACATTAACTAGCTATGTGACTTTGGACAAGTCACTTAACCCTGTTTACCTCAGTTTCCTCATCTGTAAAATGAGCTGGAGAAGGAAATGACAAACCACTCCAGTACCTTGCCAAGAAAACCCCAGATGGGGTCACAAAGAGTTGGAAATGACTGAAATGACTGAACAACAATGTATTTCATAGGGTTGTTGAGATGAACAAATTAAATTTTTTTGTGGGAGGAGTAAGGTCCAGATCTGTGAATCTTGCTTCAGACGTTACCCCCTCTTCCCTCCCTGACCTCCATTCAATCAACTCTTGTAGTTTCCTGTCACTTCTAGGATCAAATAGCTAATCCTCTGATTGGCATTCAAAGTCCTTTGCAACCCAGCACACTCCTCTCTTTCCAATGTCTTATACTTTACCTCCCTTCCCCCCATACATACTCTGTGACGCAGGGACAGTGGCCTCTTTGTACTAGCTCCTTGCACAAAACAATCCATCTCCAGACCCCAGGCATTTTCATTGGCATTTCTAAAGCCTGGAATACTCCTCTTCCTCATCTCCCTCTATGACTGCCCTGGCTTCCTTCAGGTCCCAGCTAAAATCCCACCCTCTATGAGAAGGCTTTTCTGAACCTCCTTAATGCTAGGGCCTTCCCACTACATCTCCAATTTATCCTGTATCTACCCTGGTTGTGCACTCATTTGCTTGTGGTCTCACCTATTAGACTGTGAGCTCTTTGTATCTCCAGTGCTTTGTATACAGCATACAGCAGGTGCTTACTAAATGCTTACTGACTAACTGACCCTAAGCAAGTCAGTTGATCTCTGTTTGCCTCAACTTCCACATCTGTAAAGTGGGGATAATAATAGCATCTAACTTTCAGGGTTGTTGTGAAGATAAAAACATCCTTTGCGAATCTTAAAATGTTAGTTATTATTTTTATCACCAGTATAGAGATCTGTGTGGGAACTCTCTCCACCAATGATTGGCTACTAGTCTGTAAAGCAGTCTTATGAGATTTGCTTGGGGCATTAAGTGACTCAGTGACTTGCCTAAGGTCACCCCACCAGTATAGACCTGAGGTCAAATTTGAACCTAGCTCTTCCTCACTTCAAGATATCTTCTCTATCCATTACACCACCCTGCCTTTCTTTACAAACTTCAAAGTATCATCTAAATGTCAGCAATTATGCCAAGGAAAACATCATGAAGCCATTTGTGGGCTAAGCATCAATATTTGGAGTCTACTGCAGCAGTATGAACATCGGACCAGAAGTCAAGCGACAAAATCAGAGCCATGACTACAATGGGGCAACTGGGATGGGCTATGTTTCCTCTCTGCCGTCCCTTTGACTCATGGTTGATTATCCACTGACCCATGCGATGGAGCTCTCTTTCCCCTAGTGTTAGAACCTTCTACGTCCTTCCCGGGGATTAGGGACCATCAGCTACACCACAGGGACTCTCTAAGGATACTGGCTAACCCATCCCCTGGCATGACTACACCCAGAGCAGTCTGTGCTCTCACAACTTCCCTCCTCCTTTCTTTCCTCTCTCATTCCCCCACCTCACCCCATACTTTCTCTGCTAAAAGTCATCTTTGCAAGCAGCAAAATCATCATGCTGGAATGCCATGTACTGGGGATAAGGGCAACAGTTACAAGAAGGCTGTCTGGCGCCCAGGAGAGATGGGAGGGATGAGATTCAGCCACTATAATTAAAACTGAGTGAGAGATCTGGGTTCTGGTCTAAACTCTGCTACTCATTGGTTACGTGATCTGAAGGAAGTGATAGCCTCAGTTTCCTCATGTGCAAAACTGAGATAATAACATATGCCTTGCCTGACTCTCAGACTTATTATGAAGATGAAGTATGATAATCAATATGAACAGACTTTGGAAACTATAAGGTGCCATACAAATGGAAGACAATATTATATTAATGTCCATGCCTGGGGTTACAAATATATCTGTTACAAGAGCCATGCCAAGAACCAATATTATAAGATATGAGACTGACTAATGACTCATTTACTTGTTTATGTCTCTTAAAAAGAATCCTAAATGGCAGAGTCAGCTCCTTGCTCCGAGAGGTGATCTATCCCCTCCTCTGTCCTCACAGCACTTTACATTTATCTTAAGCACTTCTCTTATTTTCATTTGTATATAGGCCTGGGCTCCCCTACTGGATGGTAAGTGGGGGTAGGGGCTGTGTCTTAAATAAAGTCCATGTCCCCCTGGTACCTAGCACAATGTTCTGCTCACAGTCAGCCCTTAGTAAATGGGATGAATGACCCTGGCAAAAGTTACGTTGATTAAAAAGCAGTGGCAGACGGCTTAGTACCTGAGCCAAGACTCAGTCAAGCAGACTTGGCATTCAAAACTTCAAGATGCCCAAGGCCATAGTCAAATAACCAGAAGAAAAGCAGCTATGAAAAAGGGATTAGGGGCAATATCATGGGATTTGCGTAGATTGTCTACTCTACCCTGCTAGAATATAAGCTTTTTGAAGGCAGTGATTGTTCTAGTTTTTGTATCCCTAGCACCTAGCACACGGTAGGTACTCAATCAGTGCTTGATTCCTTGAGCATAGATTTCAGAACTGAAAAATACCTTAGAGTCCATCTTTGTCCAACCCAGATGAGGATATTAAGGCCCAGGAATATTGTCATGCTCAAACTTACGTAGGTACTAAGTGGCAAAACCTGGATGTGAATCTAAATTCAGCACTTCCATTGTAATACAATGCCCCAATTCAAGGAAGATCCATCCATTACAGCAGTAATGTAGTATAGAGAAAGGAGCATTGAATTTGGAGTCAGAAAACCTCATTTTAAATGGTTTTTGCCACTTACTAGCTGGACAAGTGATACTACACTCTAAGCCTTGATTTCTCACCTATAAAATGGGGTAATGTTACCACGAAGGGCAGCCATGAGGGTCAAATGAAATGATGCTTGCAAAATACCAAGTAAACCTTAAAACTCTATGCAAAAAGCAGATATCACCATCAGCATCTGGCAGGTAGAGCAGGCAGGAAGAAGGCAATTGGCTGGCTCGCCATCGCAAATCCCCTAAAAATCCGACAGTATGAATCTGGAGACTTTCTCCAGCGACAACTGTTGTAGCTGTCACTAGCAGGTTTCCTGTTGTGAAGGAAGGGACATGGCGCAAATTGAGGAGCAGAAGAACTGCCCTGCTCCCCAGCTCAGTGCATTCCCAAAGCTCCCATCTTAAACACAATACACATCACCCCCCTCCTGGCTGCTATTTTCACCTGTTGATCTTTTTGTTTCCTCTCATTGCAGGGATTTGTACCCATAGTGCCTTGAGGTTGGACAAGTATCAGCTGGCATCCAGTGCAACTTCTTTCATCAATGTCTCATTAGAATAAATCAATTTGATTTTTTTTCTTAATCTACCAAAGAAGTGCCCTAGACAAACCACTTGGATCTGGTCACTCAGAAACCATCTTAGAATACATGCATATGTAAAACCTTGTGACTTTTCCCAGTTGCACGCTCATATACGTTTCTATTGCATATACTTTCTTCATTCTATGTTCATGCTATCTCCCCCCACATTAGACTATAAGCAGCATGAATACAGCGACCCTGTCTACCACATTCTTTGACTCCTTTTGACTCAAATGACATAACATAGTCAGAAGTGCCTCGTAAACTGTAAAACAGTGGACAAACATAAGCTGTCATTACTATTATCCCTCCATCAAGTACTTTGCACACAGTGAGTGCTCAATAAATGATGCTGCCACCATCATTAAAGCCAATGAAGAGGCACTCAGATTCATCACCAAGAAATACCATGACTGGGTTGATGGGAATAATGAAGAGGTATCGGAATTGATTGAACCCAAGTAGAAGGCTTTTAGCACCTGGCAAATTGACATCAACTAAAAGTGAAAGAAATTGAAGCCTCTATTAACCAAGGCAGAGGCTCAATGAAAAACTCATGGCATGAAGAACAGGACGACAAAATGCAGGTGATATAACATACCGCCAACACCTTTGACAGGTAGGGATATAAGTGCCACACTGTCTGTGGGCCAAGCCTTAGGACTGGTGTCCTTGAGCTATAGTAATAGAGAACTACTAAGGGCAAAAGCTGTCACTGAACTATACATTTCAAAGACCCTAGTTAAAACTCAATTGTGGAAGTGAGTGTTTTTATCTCTTTCTTTCTTGGAGCACCCAAGCAGAAGCATCCTCAGAATATCATTGATTCTTGACATGATAAGGGAAGTCATCCAACAAAGAAAAAACAAGACACCTAGGGCCATTGACATTTTTGCCAAGAATTTCTAAATCAAGGCAAGAAGACTGCATGTAATTTTTCTGTACCCTCTCAGCTTTGAGGACTTGGAGTACCAGAGGACTCTGGTACCCTCCTAGATGTTAATCATTTTTAAAGGGGCAAGTCGAGAAAGGAAATTTGAGATAAGACATTATTTTAAAATATCCTTAAGACAACTTGGTGGTACAGTACATAGAGCACTGTGCTTGGAGTCAGGTAGACCTGAGTTCAAATCCTGCCTCAGGTACTTAACCATTGTGTGACCTTAGGTGAATCTCTTAACTATAAAATAAACAGTTTCCAGAAGGAGGGATGGAACTATGTGAGACAGAAGACCTTGTGTGAACATTCAGAAACCTCAACTAAGGGGCAGAAAAAAGGGAACCAGTGAGAGACAAGAAAAGAGAAGGGAAGAGGGAGCTAAGGGACAAAAACAATTCTGCCCCTAGATGGAAATTGGGCTTGATGTAGTCTTTCAGTCTTCTGGAGATCACAATCAGATAAACTGCTCAGCCTCCAGTATCTCATCTGTAAAATGAGAAGACTGATTTCAGTGGTCTCTGGGGCTCCTTCTAGTTCTAAATCTATGATCCTATAGAGACTCTCCTTCAGCACCCAGGGAGCCCACTTGTTCCAGATTCTCAGCATAGGTGTCCCATTGAACTAGGACTTTACCTCTTGCTCACTGCAGGAAAAATTAGACAATAGAAACCAATTCTGAGTGGCTTTATTTAATCTAACAAAAACTGTTGACTGACTTAATTGATATATATCCTGTTGAGGATTAAATGCACTCCCACCCTGTTGCTTCAAGAAAGGCATTGTCAAATGACTAGTTGGTTGCTTTACTCTCATCCCTGTGACTTCTCAGACCAAAATAATCCTCCCTTGCCATCCATTGCCTTGTATGTGTTGATATTCTTATTAGAATGTAAGTTTCTTGAGGGCAGGGAATGCCTTACTTTTTTATTTGCATCCCCAGTGCTAAGCACAATGCTTGGCCCTCAGTGAATGCTTAGTAAGTGCTTTTTCATTCATTCTTCATTAGTACAGATTCCAGTCAAACATGTTGATATTTACATCCTCCATGACTGTGGGTACACAGAAACACCTAGAAAATGGATGTATTTCTAACCCTTTGAGCTTAAAATGAGATTAAAACAAGTTTGGGGTTTTGCTTCTGGATTTTTCCTGACATGGTCCAATACTCTTCCTAAGTGTTCTTACTGTTATGGTCCATTAGCTCACCCACAAAAAGGTGAAGGCAAATCACTTGATGGATAATAAATCTCAGTTGAATCTGATCTAGACTGAATAGCAATCTCATCAAGTACCTGAGCTCCAAAATAGTGCTGACGCTGTGATATCCAGAAGCAGATTTCCAGGTAAGTGTTGCCAGCTTTCCTAAGACAAATAATAAAATGGAAAAAAATCCATTTTGGAGACCATGCGCCTCCCCATTAAACTCAATCCATCTACACTTAATAATTCAGACTGAGTGAGACTTTAGGAAATTCAGAAAGCTTCTATACTATGGAAATGAACCTCACCAGGATCAACACCTGTCAACCAGTCAGCTAACAAGCATTTATTAAGTGCCTACAATGTGCCAGGCACTATTTTAAGTGCTGAGGATACAAAGTAAAATCATAAAAATACAAACATTCCCTGATCTCAAGGTACTCACAGTCAAATGGGAAGGCAACATTAAAACAATCATGTACAAACAAGTGACTCACAGGGTAAATTGGAGATGATCAACAGAGAGAAGTCAGTAGCGTTAAGAGAGATCCTGAAAGACTTCTTGTACATAGGGAGATATTAGCTAGATCTTGAAGGAAGTCAGGGAAGACAGGAGGCAGAGATGAGAAGGGAAGGAATTCCAAGAAAGCAATGTGAGTGTATAAATTTAGGTACTAGTTATCTGAGAAAACAGAAGTTCCAAGATCACAATGTTCAATTTACAGAAAGGTTATGGACTCACTTGGCATAATGAATTATGCTGTGATCCAGACAAGAGCCATAAGACCTGAAGGTCCTGGAGAAGTACCACCCACCTTATCTGCTAATAAAAAGCTTCAATATCACTCATCATACACTCACTTAAGCAGTATCATCCTTCTGCATGCTAGGGTCATGATCCTGATCAACCAGCTCTAATTCTGCTTGTTATGTCATGCTGTTTGCATTCCCTGTGCTAGAAATCTGAAATAAGTTTCCTTTGCTCAGCTTGATAGCTTCAAGAGAATGGCAGAGAAAGAACTTTAAGAAATATAAAAAAGCCAAAGGTACAGAGGTAATATTCACCGGTGTGAGCAAGACCACCACCAGAGATTATTTCATTTGGAGGGGAATAAATTATCAGGAAACTTGCAAGCACAATTTCCTAGAGCAAAAGGTGGGAGACTAAGTCTAAAAGAAATGAGATAAAACAATCAACAGTCACGTACCAACTATTTCCAATGGGAAATTTGTCCCAGATATGGTGGAAACACTGTGAGGGGGAGACTATAAGGTAATGTAACTGATTTAAGGCCCTGGAACTTATACATTCAAATGAGTGCTGCTCTTTCAAGTAGGACAATGGTAGGAATAACGGTTTAGGAGCCAGAGGACATCAGTTCAAGTTCCAAGACTCATTACTATCCATGTAAGTTAACCTCTATTTGCCTTAGTTTCCTCATTTGTGAAATGAAGGGCTTGGAGTAGATGGCATCTGAAGTCTCTTTCAAGTCCAAATCTATGAGCCTATGCTGCTCTTGCTCCCATCATTTCTTGAACTTCCCCCTGGGAACAGCCCAATGCCATTCTTTCAAGGAAGCACAGGAGCAGTCAATCTTGTTTCTTTGAGGGTGGATCTGATTTTTGAAAAGAACCCAGTCATTCAGAATCAAAGGTAGCAAAGGCTATCAAAAGAGGGAATACTGTTTGTAGTTAAAAATAAAGTGTTGCTATATGTAAATGAACTGATTTTCCTGTGTGGCTTTTAAATTGACTTTGAAGGCAATTCCAAAAGAGATTTTTCCAAAACACTTTGGCCAATGGCAACATTATTGGAATAAATGCATGGACTCCCAAATGGCTCCCTCATTTGGATGTAGAATGTTTTATATGTTTATATTTAAAAAAATAGGTTTACTTGCAAAATGAGACTTTATATTAGCCATATTTAGTTCCATAGGGAGGGGGTGAAATCACCCAAAAGACGTCATCTTTATCTAGTGAGAGATTACCAAAGATGCTCAGACACATTTTTCAAGCACCTCTGATCATCTCTTTGCTGACCCTTCATTTCCATCTCACCAGGCAGCTACTGATATAAACACATAAGACAGAAACCTACAAAAAGCAAACTCAGTTCTCTGTCAGCTTTTAACAAGTATAACAGGTGTTTTTCACATCTACTACAGGCCACATCTGGCAGCCAAAGTGAACACACACTTTGTTCCAGTCCCTAAATGAAGACAGGCATGAGAACAGTTCCTGGTCTATTGACTCAGTTTTGCAAAATATTCTGCCTTCACAGGGATGTCCATCTCTCTCAAAAACAACCTCCAACTAGCCATCAGAAATTGGTAAAGATATGTGGCTTTTATTATTCTTCCATCCCTTCCTACAGCAGCCAGCCTAACTACCCTGTTCTCACTGAATCCAGATAGCATCTTGTGCTAGGAAACTATGTGCGGAGCTAAAACACACAGTTGACTACTTCCCCCTCTAGCCTCTCCTGGCAACCTTTCCAAGCCAGCACACCAGAAGAGGACTATAAAGGTCTGTCTCAGCCAATTAAATTTTTTTAGTGCCGTCACTGAATGTTCCCACTGCATCAATGCATGGGAGTCAGGGTTGGAGCCTGTAAAGAAAGCCTGGAAACACCCAGGAATGGTGGTCTAATCATAGTTAAGAATAATGAGTTCTTATATACTAAGCATGACCCTTCAGGGGGTAGGAATGAATAACATTAACATTCATAGAGGGCTTTATGGTTACAAGATGCTTTACCCTCTCACTTGAGTCTTATAACAACCCTTTGAGATTGGTATTGTAATGAGTATGGGTACTACCTGTACTTGTACAGCCCGAACCCTATCCACACTTCATCCTGTGTGATTCTTACTTTAGTACCATATTTTTTTTTGTCATTTTGCAGATGAGTAAAATGAAACTCAGAGAGGTTGAGTAATTTACCAAGATCACACACTTATGAAATGGTAGAGGTAAAGATCAAACTAAAATCTTCTGACTCTGAAAGTCCACTATATAGAATACTTCTCAAAGAGGGATGAGAACTGATTGTAAATGAATGATAACTAAGACAAAGAGGATATGGAAATGACCAATGGAAATGACCACCATGGTTTTCAAACTCCAATGGGGCATAATCTGGCAAAGGATATCCTTTCTGAAGTATCTCACACGTGAAAAACACTTTCTTCTCTTAAAATCAGTTTTGGGGTTACTCAGGGAAGACTATACCTTGATTGACCTTTAGGGATATCTTTTCTCTTTTTTCCTCTTTCCTCTAGAACTATCTTTCAAACCTTTCTGCCTTTAGTGTATATCTGAGCATGCAAATTTTCTTTAAAATACAGGTAAAGTTTTATTTGCCTCTTTACCTAGGGAAAATATGGCACCCTCATACCTATTCCTAGTGGTTCAATTTGATATGTGCCTGTGTCTGAAAAGCAATATAGTGTGATGGTATATAAGTGGCATAAGAGTGATAATGCTGTCTTGAAATGAGGAAGATGAGTTCATTTGACATTCAAACTGTGATCCTGGATAATTTACTTAACCCCTGTCATAGAACCTTAGACATTATAGGGTTGTTGAGATCGAATGAGATAATATATATAAAGTGCTTTGTAAACCCTAAGGAGCTCTATAGATGTTTATTCTTGTTTAGTAAACTCACTGAGCTGGGAATCAGGAGACCTCGCTGTGTGACCTTGGGCAAGTAGATTAATTTCTCTGAGTACCACGTTGCTCATCTGCAAAACAGGGATAATCCTACCTGACCTACCTCCCTCATGGATTTTTTGGGAGTACCAGATAATTATACTGAATTTGGTATACTTAATCCTTACATGTTCCACATGTTCCACTTGCTTAATGTTATAAGATGAAAAAAAGACATTGACCTACTGTTCTTTCTTTTTACTTCTTCCCTTCAAAAAAATTAGTTCAAACAAAGCTTTATTAAATGCTTACAATGCATAAGACGCTAAGGAGACAAAGACAAAAATAAAATAGTCACTACCCTCAAGGAACTTATGTTAAACATAGGACAAAATGGCTTCTAAGATTTTTTCAGAACTGTTGCATTTCCACCTGTCCTCCCCCGCTTTTGTACGTGCTCATTTCTTTGTGACATGAACCATGATACCTTTTTTTTAAACAGTGAGATCCTAATTATTCAGGTGCTAATTAGCTCCTGGATTACCTAGACCCTTTGCAACTCTTTTCTTGTCATATTTGCGATCTCTGAATTCCTTGTTATCACTTTCACCAGGGAAGGGCAGCAGCAGGAAGGAGTGGTGAATGCAGCGGTAGGTCAGCAGCTCTGGTAAAAGGTTTGGTGCAAGGGCAGGTGGGAGCTATTGGTAAGAATGAGATTTTCTTGAAAAAACTGTGAATTTCAATTATCTAGTCTTCCCCTAAATCCAATTAGCAGAATAATCAAGAATCGACTGTAACTAGCAAGGGTAAAAAAGAAAAAAAAGCCAACAACTTTTTTCCTAGGTAGGGGTAATAATTCATCAAAAAAAGGGCACAGGTAAAAAAAGGAATTCTGTTGAATTTTTAGATAAAAACACACAAATGTTCATCTTATCAAGCAAAATAACAAGCAATATGTAACTAATAAAACAATTAGCACTGTGTCTTGCACATAGCAGCAGCTGCTCTATGAATGATTTTTGCACCAAGTTAAAATTGTACTCTGGTTCCATATTATGGACAATTATGGGAGGTAAAGAGGAAGATGGTGCATTCTTTTGTGTTGTTAGCTAAAACTCGAGTTAACACTAGACAGTAAATCTGGAAAAGCAGTCACTATCCCTCTATTCTGAAGTGTTTTGCTTACCAACAATTGAGAAACAGACTTTCTGTTCACCAGGAAATGATGTGCCTGCTTTTATTTTTAAATTCCAAAGTTTACTCTTGAAACAAATGTTTCTTGGGCCATGGAACTCTTAAGGTATGTAGAGAAATAGACTTTAGGTTTTCGAGGTCTGATAACTTATTTAAGGGCAGGGACTGTCCTTTGCCTCTCTTTGTATCCCAATGCTTAGCACAGTGCCTGGCCCATGGTAAGTTCTTAACAAATACTTATTGACTAACTGACTTAGAGTTGTCTGAAATTCCCTCTGACATCCGTACTGAATGGATTGTCCCACCTTGATTTGAATGTTTTGGGCTACCTCATTACATAAGGCTGAAGGTAGCAATATTTACAGAGAACTTTATTATCATCAGATCCTATGGAAATGAAGTTTCTTTATGAAAAAACAGGCCACGTCAAAAACAAAGTAGGAATCAAACAAAAATCTTTACAATTGGTGGGAGCTAGGTTGCCTGGGCGTGAAGAGAGGACGTTTTAGTCAGCACTGGGTCAGTGGCTATGGTGCTGTCCATTAGTAAAGTGCTGACAGGCCTTAAAAACTTGGCTGAGGGCCTTCTGGGATCACATAGCCTGGCCCTCTAGGAAGGTACTTCAAAAGCTAGGGGCAACCTTGGGATAAGTAGGCAAGAAACCATAGTCAAGAATCTCGGGAAACTAGGGAGCTAAATTTTAACTGTACTGGATAAAAGAGATAAAAATCCAACTCAGTTCAAATATTTGTTAAGATAATTTGACACATTTTAATTCAATGAACATTTATGAAGCACCTTCTATATGCAACACACTATGCTGGGTGATATGGTTGCAAAAATGAAAAGAGAACAGGGCCTACTCTCAAAGATCCTATAATCTAGTGATGGTGAATGTATTGTTCGTGTGTACATATTAAAAAAATGTTAAAATATTATTAAAGGCATAAAAACATCAGAACGGAAAGAACGTTGGGCTCTAAATCAGATAGCCTGTGTTTGAACCCTTGTTCTACCACTTACCATGTTGTGCCCTTGAACAAATCATTTAGTCTCAGTCTCAGTTTCCTCATGTCTAAAATGGGGACACTACAATTTGCCAGCCCTCACCTCATGGGATGTTGAAGAAAGCACTCTATTAACTACAAAGCACAATAGAAATGTGAGAGTTGATGATAACTGTTAATAATAAATTGGGAAAGTTTAGACAGAATAGCATGAGAGATTCAAGTAAGACTACGAAGTGGAGATAGTACCAACTGAAGATATCTGGTCTTTTTCATCCTTTCTCCTTTTTTTCTCCCATAGCCTGATTTTCTAAGGAGAGAGGTTTCTCACCTTTGGGGGAGGGGAGTGTCACAGGAAGTTGATGGTCACATATTCACAAGAAAAATAAAAACACTAGGGGTTGTACAGTTGGCCATTGGTACATTTTAGGGAATTTCACCTTAGATTCTTAGAACATAGATTGTAAGAATTTTGTAAGACCTTGGATATCAGCTTTCTCTACAGACTGTCTCATATCCATCCTCTTCTCACTACTTAAAAATCTATCACCTTAGTTCAGGCTCCCATCATCTTTCACTTAGACTATTAAAATGGCCTCCTAATTGGTCTCTTACCAAAAGTCTTGCCATACTCCAATTCACCCTCTTTACAGCTGGCAAAATGATTTCCCTTGAGCATATTTTCTGACCATGTCACTCCTTACCACATCCTAAATCCAGTGGTCCTCATTACCTCTAGAATCAAATATAATCTCTTATATTTATTTTTCAAACCCCTTCACAACCTGACCCCAGCCTACCTTTCCCAGTTTCATCATATGGTGCTTCCCATTCCTTACCCACAAAACCCTCCATCTTCCATCTCTGTACCTTTTAGTTGTCTTTGTCCCTGGAATATTCTCCCTCCTATCTCCATCTCATGGAGTCCCTCATCTTCTTCAAGATTTAGGTGAAGCTCCACCTTCTACATGAAGCTTTCGCTGATCCCCCCAATGGCAAGTACCCTTCCCATCCCTAAACTACCTTATGTCTATTTTGCATTTATTTGTTGTGTATTTAACATATGTTTATATAATCTTCCCCAACAGGATCTAAATTTCTTGAGAGTAGGGATTAGCTCTTTTTTTGGTCTTTAATCACCAGTGCCTAACACCTAGTGGGTGCTTAAAAAACTCTTCATGATTGATCTAATGATTACCTCATCCACCTCCCTCATTTACAGATAAAGAAACTGAGATTCAGGGAAGTTAAATTATTTGCCAAGGTCAGTCACAGGGCTGGTTAGTCAGGTCTCCTGGTTCCTAGGTTAGAGCTCTTTCCTTCACCTGAATCTGAAGCATCATGCAGGGGCCAGGAGGAGTCCAGAGCAGGCAGAAGGATCAGCCTAGCAATGCTAGCCAGTCAACAAATGATTATTTAAGTCACATACAAAAAGGGGAGTGAGCAGAAGGCTCACACAGTAGACACTCGGTAAATATTTGATTAATTGATGACCTCAACATTCAGGGCATTGTCTAAGTCACATCCCTATTTTAGTAAGAACTTGGCGATATTTTTGTTCTAGACCCCCTCCTCTTTTGATGTCCTGTATTATTTCTTGCCTCCTGTATTATTTCTTGCTCTGGTAGCAGTAATTCTAGCACAAAATGTTTTGTTAGAGCACAAGCTCTTTGTTGGTAGAGTTGCTATTCTATTTCTTTGTCTGAGGCCTTTTTATTTTTCCAAATCTGATCCAGGTTTTGTTCTAGTTTGGTCTTGGTTGGGATAATAGATATTTTTTCCATACTCAGTGGAATAAATCCATCAGTAAAATAATGAGTTAAACACTATTCACAGCCTTTATCAAACCTTCAAAGTCTCCTCTCTGAAAGGGATCGCCTCAGCAGGAGGTGGGGAAGAGGAACTGTGGTCTGGCCTGCAGTACTCTGGCTACAATATGAGTAACTTTCAGTGTAGCAACGGGAAGAAGCTACAAGGGAAGAGATTTGGACTTGATCTAAAGGAAAGTTTCCCCTAAATTAAAATGGTTCAAAAGTGGTGTAGGGTAGTCTCAGGCGATCAGACTCCCCCTTCCCCATAAGAGGTCAGCAAGCAAAGGCTAAAGGACCACTAGGTGTGAATGTTGCAGGAAGGATTCAGGGCCAGGAATGGGTTAGACTAGCTGGTGTCTGAGGTTTCTGCCAACTCAAATTCTGTGATAAGATCGTTTCTCTGACTCAGTAAATGACTATAATTTGAAATTTGCCACCCCTTATAGATAAGGAGTTTTAAAAAATGTTTGATGGTCATAACTGGGGACAAGTAACCCCAATAGGTACCTCCAGTGGCTGGAATAGTCCAGACCAACTCCTGATCCCATCATAAGGATTGCAAGATCTGCCTCATGTGTAAATGAAGGCATGGCATGCTGAATCTTAGAATACCATCACCTCCTCAGCTCCCAAATTTCTTTTCAGGGGACCAAGTCTCAACTTCTTGCTCACATCTGGCACAAGGACAACATCAACACAAAAGGATGACTCTGAGGAATTCTCTGCTTTTGATCGTGATCTCATGAGGTTAGTGCTTCTAAAGCATGTTCCACCCCAATCCAACCTGCCCTCCAAAGAGCTGCCATAGTATCTGACCATGATTCATCTCCCTGGCCCAGTCTAGTCAATAAACTCCAGTGGATCCCTATCAACTCCAGAACTCAATATAAACTTCCCTGTCTAGCATTTAAAGCCCTCCACAACCTGGCCCTAACCTACCTTTCCAGCTTTATTAGCCATTACTCCCCTTCATGCAGTCTATGGTCCAGCCAAACTGACGCTCTTACTTTTCATAATACACAGCCTCCCATGTTCTATCTCTGCTCCTTTGCAATGATTGTCCCCCGTGTCTGTAATATCATTTCACTTTCTTCACCTTTCCTTCTTAAGATTCCAAATTCCCTTCAAAACTCAGGTTTGAGCACCACCTTCTAATTGCTAGCATTTATATAGCTTATATTTATATAAAACTTTCAAAGTGTTTTATAAAAATCCTCTCATTTTAACTTGCAACAACCTTGGGAGATAGGTACCATTATTATCCCCATTTTACAGATGAGGGAACTGAGGCAAACAGAGGTTAAGAGATTTACCCAGGATCACATAGCCAGTGTCTAAGGCCAAATTTGAACCCAGGTTTTCCAGACTCCAGGCCCAGAGCTCTATCCACTGTACTTGTCTTATGGCCTCTGCTCTACTAGTTCCTTTTCTCCCTACCTTGTCATTACCTTGTCTTCATTTTGTATGTACCTGGATTTGCATACATTTCCCTTATCGAATGTAAGCTCTTTGAAAGTAGAGTCTGTTTCATTTTAGGCTTTGTATCCATAGCATGGCACATAGTAGGTGCTTAATAAATGTTTGGAGAATGAATGATGTTCAGAGTTGATGGCTAAGGTTGAATGTTTTTTGAACTGCTCTGTGCCTGTACTTCCTTGGTCAGACACTGCCTAATCCCCACAGCCTCGAATGGGATTGTTCAAAGCTGGGGTCTCAAACCTTCAAGGCTCCTCTTCCAGGAGGCAGCAGCATATGGGTTTGTTCCAAGGCAGGCAGCTTTTGCACATACTTCTCTTTTCCCTTCCTTTTTATCCACGCATGACGGTCTCCACCCTGCTCTTCATGCCTGTGACACGGCGGCATTTTGGCAAGGTAACATTCCGCCATTCCTAAGCAGCTGGGAAGAAGGCGCTTCCTACACATGACATTCTCTGAAATCTGGCATGGCCACTAATACCTCTGTGCATAGCTTTTACCTAGCTGAGAAGAGATTCAGGTGAACTGGGCTAGATTTAGCAAAATCTTAACTAGGGACCAGGGAGAAATTTTAAGGGAGTCCATGAACTTGGATTGGAAAAATATTATATCTTTATTTCCACCAACCTCTAACCGAAATTTAGTATTTCCTTCAATTATGAATTTAAAAAAAACCCCAAAATTCAGAGACATTCTTCTGAGAAGGGGTCCCATCAAAATGCCAAAGGCATCCACAACACAATGAAGGTTAAGAACCCTTGAATCAAGTGATGTTTATTTTTGTCACTTCTACCCTTCCACTCTTATTTCTGTCTCCATCATCCCTCTCTCCCCCTGTTCTGCCCCAGCTCCCTGGCCAAAAGGTGAAATTGATCCAACATATGTCATTATAAAACTGGTAAGTACTAAATTCTTCTGTAACCCAGGAAACTGGTACAAGGTCAGAAGAAAACAATCCTATAGAATAGGGGCTCTCAACCTTATTTTGGGTCATGGATCACCCCCTTTGGTAATTTGATCTATGGACCCCTTCTCAGTAGAATGTTTTAAAATGTTTAAAATAATAAGATTAAAAAGGGAACCAATTGAAATATAGTTATCAAAATTTTTTAAAAATTAAAATTTTAAATTTGAATTTTTTTTAAAAGTTCACAGACTCCAGCATAAGAACCCCTGCTTCAGAGGGATGATGAGGTTGGAGAGTGTATCACCCCAGAGCTGAAGCATCTCTGCTGGTAAAAAGAAGCCTGAGAGAGGAGAAAAGGAAAGCTTTCTCTTTTCTCAGGCTTGTTTTATTCAGAGAATGATCCTCTGATGACTGCAGGCTGTTAAAGATTCCAGTCACAGTCACATACCCCCAAATCACTTTAGTCCCCTTCCTATTGCAAAGCTACCAGATTCAAAGTCTCTGCCCCTGTTCCCCAAAATGGAGTGATTATGCCATCTTCTCCTAGGCTGGCATTTCACAGTCGGTATAGTTTCTATTGACTCCATTTCTACCATAAGTAAGACGTGTGTGTGTGTGTGTGTGTGTGTGTGTGTGTGTGTGTGTAGGGGGGACAGGAAGCAAGGAGCAGGAGGGCATAGGTTATCGACCCTGATCCAATCTTTTAAAAGAAGTTTGACAAATAGTCCCAATAGGGCATGCTCTGACTGCAGCCCTGACTCTCAATATTCAGTACCATAATTAGCCAAAACAAGAAGTGGTTATAACTCCAACATCTAGCAATGACGCCTTTATAACACCAATGATAATGTATTTCAGGGTAGAGAGGATGTAGACAACATTGTGTAAGAGAAAGAACTCTCCCTTAGGCATAAGAAAACCAAACTTCAGGTCTTGGCTTTTGACATACTAGTTGTGCAATGTTGAACAAGTTATCTGATATCTCTGGTTCTCAATTCCTTCTGCTGCAAAATGAGGGGCTTTAATTAACCTGGGGTTCATGGACCACCCTAATGGGTATGTAGATAGATTTCAGGGGACCCATGAATTTGGATGGGAAAAACCTATACCTTTATTTTAATGATCCTTTGGTTTCATTTATAATCCTATTATTATTGAGGAGGGGTCTAAAGACTTCACCAGACTATCAAACGGGTCCATACCACACATTAAGAATAAAACCCATTGGACTAGAGGATCTCTCAAGTCTCTTCTGGCTGCAAAACTCTATAATATATCATTTCTGAAATATATTTTTGCAAATGAGATTTTAAAGAAAGTCACCCTGGTCCAAGTTAACAAGTGTGAAGAGTCAAAGCCAGTTTAATTGTCGTAAGCCAGCTTTTAACATTATTAGCTTCTTCTGCAGAAGCTGAAATAATGTTTTCTTCCTTTAGATTAATTTATTCTAAATAAGAATCATTTGGGCATTGAAAAAGAAAGAAAAAAACCTCACCTTTCTTTTCTAGTTCATGGATAAGTAGAAAAAATTGGTTAAAGATTGAGCTGGTTACACAAACCAATATTTTAAATTTCTTATGTCAATGTGAACGAAATTAACATCTTCTAAAAACACACATTTCTGACAAAGTTAAAAACTACACCTTCTTTTGTTCAAATGATTACATATTTTTATGGTAGAGGGGGAAAATCATGCAGCATACATAAGTGTTGCTTTACTTACACAAGTAAGAATGTAGTGGGTTGGGCCCTGGATTTTGAGCTGAAGGCCTTGAAGTGTATCTTGGAACTGCTATTTACTAGCTGTGTGGCAATGGGCAAGTCTCTTACCCTTCTGTGTCATAGTTTCTTTATCTGGCAACAAGGGGCTTGAACTACATGGGGTGTGTGGGGTCCATTTTCA
Organism: Notamacropus eugenii; assembly: GCF_028372415.1. Classification (NCBI taxonomy): domain Eukaryota; kingdom Metazoa; phylum Chordata; class Mammalia; order Diprotodontia; family Macropodidae; genus Notamacropus; species Notamacropus eugenii. Next base: position 214,829,674 of record NC_092872.1, read on the forward strand.
AACAACTAGTAAATGACTTTAAATTTTCAGTGTGGTCATTTAGACCTTAGAAGCTTCAAATCAGGGCTTGATTTGGCATTTTGTTGATTATCTAGACTTAAGAAAGTGATGAAGGAAATGATAATGATAAAAGTGTATTCATTGCATGTTTTTTTTTCTTTTGGGGAGCCTGTTTTTAAACGTTTACCAGCTCACCCCTGGCCTACATTTCCTTCTTGCTTTTATATTTATGAGAATCTCATGTAAATGTTCTATTTCTGGTGAGAGGGATGTCCTTCCAGGGCAGTCGAGCAAAAGCATTCTCGAAATATTCATAAATAGTCTGTTGACTTGCAGAGGGCTCACCTCACAAGAAACTGAGTGGCTGCTTCAAATCATATTTGACATATAAAACCAGGATCGATTTTCCAATGCGACTGTAAAATTAGACAGGAAGCATATCAAAAGAAGCTATTGTTTTAAAGCATGGCATCGCCCTTTACAGGCAACCACTCCTGACCTATGAAGAAGATGTCATGAAACTTCAGAGCTGAAGACCCCTTATAAAGACTGTCTAGTCCAATTTTTTCATTTTTACAGTTAAGAAAACTGAGGTATGGAAAGATCGAAGTGAGTTGCCCAATAGGTGCTAAAACTTTATCAAGCATGAACTTAGTTTATTTTTTGAGGAGGAGGGGCACAAAATATAGGGAGGGGGAACTAACTCGTGATTTAAATACTGATTTAACCATCCAGCTACTTTCAATTCAATTCAAAGCCTTTATCAACTGCCCAAGCACTAAGCCAGGCACTGGGATATAGTGACAATTGTCATTGTCCTGCCCTCAAGAAACTTCTATATTACATCATTCACTTGATCTGTGTTTCTATTGGTTGGGAGAAGATCATCTCAGACCTTTGGGAATAAAAAGGAAGTAGCGGTTTCTGCAAAGGATAAGAATGACAAAATCAGATTTTTCTAGTCTGCTGATAGGAGCCCCTAGAGTGGGCACTTTTCCTAACAGGAGAAAGGGAAGCACCTGGCTTTCCCATTTAGACATAGGGAGCCAGGGAGCAAAATCTCCAGTGACCAGGAGGCGTGTGTGTCTCTCTCCAAAATATAAGCCCATGCTACCCCATGGAACACATGGAAGAGACAATATGCCAAGAGAAATTTTGCACCTGCAGGTGAACAGATATGCAGTCAGCATGCATAGGCACTCTCCCAGCAGAGGCTCTGAAAGCTGAGCCCAGACCATCCCCCTGGATGATGGTGATGTAGACCCAAAGAGGGAAAAAAACCCAGCACAAAGAAAAGAGTGGTCGGTTTCTGTTCCTCCCTGAGTCAGACACACGCACGCTCCCTCCATCACAATTAACAGGAGAATCTGAAACACAACAAACTCACCGGCAACATGCTCAAAATCAATGGCATCGATACCCAGAACTGAGATACCAAAAAAACCTATTTGAAGAGCAAACACTCAGAGCAGCAGCCCTCTGCATGCTGCAGAGAACAGATCACACAGCCTCCTAACAAAATCCACCACAAGGTCAATGGACCCAAGATGAGTTGAAATGCAGGTGCTTTCAAAAGGCCAACTATCTTGCTTCCATTCTACGAATAAACCCTCTACTTCATCAAATATAGGCTCAGCCATCAAACTGAGGAGCGGAGGATTTAGAGCTAGAAAGGATCTTAGGAGACTGGACCTCGTCCAAATCTCTCATTTTATGGACAAGAAAACTGAGGCCAAAAGAAGTTAAAAGATTTGTCCAATATTACAGTAAAAACCCAAACAGGGACGAGACCCGGGTTCTTTGACTTCAAGCCTTCCTACGCTACCATGTTGCTGAGGAGGAAGAGGGGAAGGAATAGGAGTCTGCCATGGAAGGCAGGTTCAACTAGGAAGGAGGAGAGTTAGGTTCAAGTCCAAATACTTCTGTTAATCAATTATATGACCTTGGACTTAACTCTTCTGAACCTCAGTTGCCTTGCATGAAAGGTGGGGATAACCATCCCTTTAATTTACCTGAGGACAGAGGGTGGAATCAAATCTCTTGAGGACTCTCACCTCTAAGAATATTCATTCTATGAAATAAAAGTAAGGTTATGCTTGGAGTTATCACCAGTGGTCTAGAGTCAATATGAGGGACAAAGTCACTATCAATATACCTTAATTCCAGTCTTCCTGTACTAGTCAATAAGTCAACAAGCATTTATTAGGTACATACTATGTGTCCACAGAAGCAGCTAGATGTCTCAGTGACTAGAGCGCTGGACCTGGAGTCAGGGAGACCTGAGTTCAAATCCAGCCTCAGATACTGTGTGACCCTGGGCAAGTCACTTAACCTCTGTTTACCTTAATCCACTAAAGGAAGAAATAGCAAACCACTCCAGTATCTTTGCCAAGAAAACTCCATGAACAGGATGGTGACGAAGAGTAAGACACAACTGGACCCCTGGTAACAGCAATATACCAGGCACTGTGCTAAGCATTAGGGATACAAATATAAGTTAAAAGAAAGACAGGTCCTGCCCTTAGGAAGCTTATATTCTAATGGGAGGATATAACACATAAAAGGGAGCTGAAAAGGGGAAAAAGAAGGTACCTGGTCTTCCCCCAAATAGAAGTCCTGAGAGGAGCTCACCTATGAAAGAAGGGACTGTAAGGATGAAAGGAGAAGGAGGCAACTGAAATGGTGGAAAAGTCTGGGGATGCAGCATCAGTGATTTAGGTTAGTTTCCCCCACCTCCCTTTAACCTCCAGTTCCTAAAAGCTAGGGCAACTAAACCTTGGAATGATTTACAAGACCTCTAGGATCTTTCCCTCCGCACCTTGAAGACTGGGAAATGGTTTAGATGTGATTTTATTTCAAAGCAGTAGATGGGCTAGACAATCTCATGAGAGTCAGTGGATCTTAAAATTGAAAGAGACCATCTAATTTAACCTTCTACAACAGTTCTGGTAAGTGACTATCTGTCCTCTACTTCATAACTTTGTATTCTAAGCATTTCTAGGTATCCAACTCTTGGTTATCCAGTCTAAAATAAGGGAAACAGTGACAAATCATTCCTAACAGAACATTCAACAGAAAAACATTTTGATAACATAGAAGTTATTTTTACCTTTGGAGTTCATTTTTGTACATAAATGAGCATGAATGTGTCTAATGCTCTAGGAATTTACCACACTTCACCCCAGATAATGAAGCCACAATGAAAGCCTGATTCAGGAACTAGAAAGTTGCCCAGTTTGATCGTCCTGAACTCTGATTAACTTTTTCCCTGCTTCCCATTCCTTGCTGGAGATAGACAGCCTCACCTCTCAGATGGATGCCTGTCAACCTGAACACCTCTAAAATTTATCTGAATGGCTCATATAGTGTTTTCTAGAGAAGAAAGGTGGGATGGGGGTTAAGTATTTTTTGTTGAAAGAATATTTCAAGAAATTGAACCAAGACCAGAAGAGGTGAAATTTTTTTCATGTAGGATAGTCCCAAGATGGCAATCAAAGAAAGGTGAAAAACACACGCAGAATGGACTTCCAACTTTGTTGTAGATAATCCACAAAATAGATCACACATGACAACTTTGCTTCTCTACTGTTTCTTGAGCTCCCGGGGAGAAAAAACTCTATTGAAAAGAGACTTATCATCTTGACATAAGGGAAAATCATTCAGTAAACGGCCAAAGAAGGACAGTGAGCTGGTCATGCAGCCAAAGTGAGGGATCTCCATTGGACAGCACTATACTGGTAACTGACTAGAAAACGTTAAAGACTTAGAAGGTCTCTAGTAAATTGGTCACATCCTCCGCAAAGGATTTTTAGGAAAATGTGGACATGAGCTGGGTGGGGTAAGGTGGTACGGATGGGTTGTACTTTGACGGGAGTGTTTTGATGTATTTTACATTGAGGAAATTACAGAGCAAGTGAAATATAAGAAGGGCAAAGGACAAAAATAAGTCATTAGCATTTGGAAAAGAAAAAGAGGCAGTTTCTAGATACATGATAAAGAAGAGCCTTCAAATCCAATGAATAAGAACCTGGGGGTAATGGACAAGAGATGAAATGGATGGATACAAGTATCCATGTGGAAAGCCCACACAAGCTCAGTCCTGGCTGTACAGACCTCAGTAAACTTGTGTGCCTTGCTACAGTGGTCCATCGACCATCTTTGAAACCTTAGGCACAGAAAGGCTAAGGTACTCTCAGCGAAATCCCTTCCGAGAGAAAGGGAGGACAGGAGAAGGTCTTTGAAAGAGGACCTCCGAGTTGTTGGGGTTTTTTTTATTCTTGTTCTTTGCACCTGAAAGACGAGTTGGGAGAGGTATAATATGGCCCGTGACTTTGCTATTTCAGTTTGCCTTTGAGGTAGCTGCCAAGGGGCTATAAATCAAAAGAGAAAAAAAAGCAAGCAAGCAGCACCAGGCTGTCTTTGCTTCTTCCCTTGAAGCTTAGATAAAGTCTACTCAACTGTGCAAACCCCAGTCTCTCTCTATGGAATGCTGGCACAGGGACTTTACTGGTTCCTGAAAAGTGAATGGGGAAAAACTGAGATCAGCTTAGTGGCCAGGACGGAGGGTCTATAAGGAGCATTCCCCATGGAGCATGAGAGCCGGCTGCACAGATAGGAGAAAAGCACAACCATAGTCTGCTGATAGAGAAACTTTTTGGGTAGAGGGAGGTCCTAAGAGCATGGCATGGTAGAACCATTTATTTATTGTTTGAATAATATTTTTTTTCCTGAGCTTAGCACTCATTAAATAAATCTAGCATTTCCATGTACATAGTAGATGAGAGAAAGAGAAAGAGAGACACAGAGAGAGAGAAAGAAAGAGAGCAAGGGAAGTCATATACAAAACAGCAAGCCTCTATTATGTATAGCTTGCTTTCCTTTTAAGATAATAATAGTACTTAGAGTTTTAAGGTTTGTATAATATAATATATAATCATATGTTTATAGTTATGTATCATATAATATCTCATTTGATCCTCACAACAAGACAGTACTAGTAAGGTGCTATTATTATTCCCATTTTACAAATGAGGAAATTGAGGCTGAGAGAAGTCACATGACTTGTTGTTGAGAGCCACGTGGCCAGTAATTATCTGAAGCAGACTTTGAACTGAGGTCTTCTTGACTACAAGCCCAAGGCTCCATCTACTGCATCACTTAGTTGCCTACATAAAATATTCAACATGTAACTTTCAAAGCTATCCTCTTTATCTGTGATTCTTTTTCTCCTTTCTGTTCTCTTCTATGCACTGAAATTTTTTTAAATAACCTAATTTTCTTTTCTTTCTTTTTCCCTTGTTGCTACAACTACTGCCATTCACTCACTCTTCCTCCCCATCCCCAGCCATTTAAGGACCAGAAAGGATAGAGCTCCAGAGGCAGCCTTGAAAACACAGCTCCACTCTCTGGAACTATTGCTCCATCTTGTTCGTTGACTCAGAACCTTTCTTCCTTAGTCTTCTGTCTCAGCCTTGGTGGCTCAAACCCTTTCTCACAAGAGTCAATTCCATTCCATAAACATTTATTAAATGACTATTATGAGCAAAGCACTGTGTGAGCTGCTGAGCCACGCAGGCAAAAATAAAATCGACAAGTAAAAAATCCCTCTTATTGAGAGGCCAATGCACGATTGGGAGATACAACACGGATACAGATAAATAGATCCAACCTCATTGGAGAAGAGAGAGGGTATCAGTGATTGGGGAGATCACAAAAGGCTTCCTGGAGGAGGTGATGCCTGAGCTGAAACTAAGGATTTTAAGAGTAAGGAAGGAGTGCTTTCTGGGTCTGAGGAACAGTCTGTGCAAAGGCAAATAGAGGTTAAGTGACTTGCCCAGAGTCACACAGCTAGCAAGTGTCTGAGACTGGATGATCCTAGGCAAAGTCACTTTGCCTCTGTCTGCCTCAGTTTCCTTGACCATAAAATGGGGGGAAATTACACCACCACCCTCCCAGGATTTTTGTGAGGATCAAATGAGATAATATTTACAAAGTGCTTAGCATATAGTAAGCACTTAATAAATGCTTATTTCCTTCCTCTTCGCTCCTCTGCAACTTTAAGCCTTAGAGAGTTGTCTGAGAGGACCAAAAAGTTAAGTAGCTTGCCCAGGGCCTGCAGCTAGGGTGCCAGTGAGGCAGGACCTAAGCCCAGGTCTTCCTAACTCAGAGGCTGGGTCTCTAACTACTGTACCACCTGTCTCTCTTGTGTGTGTACATATATTTTCTCTCTTTCTCCTTTTCTCTCTCCCCCACTTCTTCTTCTCTCTTCCTCTCACTCTCCCTTCTCCCCAACCCGCCCCTTCCCAACCTCTAGATCTTCGATCTCACCTATTTGAATACTCCTTACAAAAATGTAAATGATAACTTGCCCATGCCTTCCCATTCTGGGCAGCTCTTATCTATGTCCAACCAACTTGGAGTAAGGCTCATGCACAGTCCCCAAGACTAGCATTCTTAGTGCCCTCTGCCTTCTTTTCTGTTACCCTGCCACCATTATTGCAGAAGTAGAAGGCCACACAAGTATATTTGTATATATATGTATATATATGTACATGTAAAAACATGTATGCTCAAGACTACATCCAAATACATGCACAAACAAAGGCAGCATGTATGGGTAGAGGAAGACTTGACTTACCCTTCTCACCCATCCAGAATAAACACAATGGTATCTTTCTGATGGTAATGGGCCTAAAGTCAGGAAGACTCATCTTCCTGAGTCCAAATCTGGCTTCATGTACTTACTAGCTGTGTGACCCTGGGCAAGTCACTTCACTCTGTTTGCCTCGGTTTCCTCATCTGTAAAACGAGCTGGAGAAGGAAGTGGCAAACCACTCCAGTATCTTTGCCAATAAGTAAAACTAATTTCAATGCTATGTCACTTGATTATTAATTTGTAATAGTCCCTTCTCTGTTTAAAATCCCTACTTCTTTGTTTTAGCTCACATCAAAAAACCATTTCCAGAAGCTGAGAAATCCTGTCATGTACCAACTCCTTCTAAGACCTGGTCTGGGGCTCTCTAGCCCATAAACAAAAGCTAAACTGAGTTGATTCTTGCTACCAAGAGCCATTTGTGTGATCTTGGTCCCTTCATTAGAGTTCGGCTCTTGAAGAAGAAATAAAGCCCGAGAAAGATCCTGATCCAGAACGGTTGTCCTCACTCAGACTGCTGGAGGCTGTTAAAATTCCTGACCAAGCCTCATTCCTCAGCTGACCTCCTCCCCTTGAGGATGAAGTAAATAAGGAGGGACTGAGGACTCAGCTCACATCCTCATAAAGTGTCTGCCAATTAAGGTTGCCTTTTTCTTGTCAGGGGAGGGTCCAATAATGTGCTGTCAGGAAGACAGGTGGACATTTAAGATGACCAAAGACCCTGCCTCTTTTTCTTTGTTTACTGAGAGAACCACTAACCATTAATTTATTTATTGACTAGTCTAATTAATAAAATTATCTTTAATATCCAGACACTGTCTCTCAGAATTTTGTTTGAGACACCAAGAGCATTCTAAATGGGGTCCCGAAGAGTTGGACATGATTGAAAAGACTGAACAACAATCTTCCTTGTGCCCAGTACAATTCCAGAAACCCCAGGAGGCTGGGGAGCCGGTATTAAGAAGGATAAAGTCACCTCAGCTGACCAGACAAAAACGGAAATACCAACCACTTCCACACCCAGGGAGTCAGAGTGGAAAGAGAAGAAGGTTTCCTGAGCCAGGGCAGCTAAGTTTGCAGTGGGGTAATTCAGCTATGGATTGGCTGTTTTTACAGAGTAATCCCTGTGACAGGCAAATGGAGGACTCTTGGTAGGATGCGCAGAGAAAACGGTACCTACCCTGCCACCACGATCTCAAAGTCCCCATCATGGTCTACATCGGTGACGGCCACACCGTAGTTGAGCTGGGTAGGGTTGCTGTCATAGTCAGGTGGTAGGACAGAGTTGGTGACTGCAGTAAACATGGGCTCGGCTCTCTGGGACCCCTCACTGAGAGGCAGGAACCACCCCAGCAGCATCAGCAGCAGCATCCTCAGCAGCATCTGAAACCAAGGCCAACAAGCTTAAAAAGCAGGCCATTGATCTTGGAAAGGATGGGGGCCCAGGCAGATTTTCCCACATAAATAGAATGTGATTCAAACATGTCTGGCCACTACATGAGAAGCTTAATCAACAACCTGGACATTCGAATCCAAGCAATGAAAGGAGACAAAGGAAAATAGAAGGACAAGGACAGAAATTAGAAGCTAGAAAGGACCAAAAAGCCAGGTCCCCTGACTCCAAATCCAGGACTCTTCCCACAGCATAATGCTTTCTCAATATCCTAGTAGTTCAGGTCAAGGCAGTCAAAATCACTGGGGATCCACAGCTGTGGAGACTTTCTTAGATGGTATTTTTTCCAATAAGGAGCAGTTTGGTGGCACAGTGGATACAGTGACAGACCAGGAGTCAGGAAGACCTGAGTTCAAATCTGTCCTCAGACACTAGCAATGTAACACTGGGTAAGTCGCTTCACCCTGTTTGCCTCAGGTTCCACATCTATAAAATGAACTGAAGAAGGAAATGGCAAACCACTCCAGTATCTTTGCCAATGAAAACCCAAATGGGATCACAAAGAGTCGGACACAACTCTTTCAAGATTGAACAACAACATTCCTACAAGCAGCCAAGAAGGAAATTACTTTTTAATACCTCTCTGAGCCTGCTTCCACCCCCTGCCCAGGTCTCTGCCTTTAAAACCAGGAAACAAAGTTATTACAGCCAGGGCAGACATTCCAGCAGAATCTAGCTGGCACTGCATCAGTCACTTGGAGAAATTAAACCATCTTATGCGTGGTTTATTATAAATTAATTATGTATAATACATTGTATAATTCATTATTATATCTCTAACATAACTCACAGTGTTGCCAAGCTGCCTGGGGCCATGGGAAGGGATGGCACAGACCCAAGAGACAGATGCAGAGGGCCAAAGTAGGAACTCCCCCCTTCTCTACACTAGAACAAGGGAGACACTTAAGTTCCTATAGATAGCATCAACCTGACTATTCTTGTCGGCACAAAAAACCACACTGAGGGGCCTAAAGGCCCAGCTGGAACCCATCCCACACCTGCTGCCTGGACCAAATCCCTCAAAGAGGATGCCGTGGCTGTTGGCTTCCAGAAGGCACCTCACCTCTTTTTGATGGAACAAATCCTGCTGGCGTGTCAGAGCATTTGGGAGAAATCAGCCAGCAAGATCTGGGTCTGAGTGAGGCTGATGTCTTAATGAAGGGGAATACAAATGAAGATGGTCCTCACGTGGGAAAGCAGACACACATGCCTCTGAGTAGGCAGGAGTCTTTAATAACCCAAGGAACAACTAGGAGCTCACCAGAGCCAGAGGACTATACTGCTTCATTGAAGTAAGGAGAACGAGATCCGGATCCTGGCTCAAGCACTTACTAGCTGTGTGACCACAGGCAAACCATGGCAATGCAGATTGTACAGCAAAATGGGCCACATAATACAACCCCCTCATTTTTTGAGATAAGGATTCAGAGACCCCTGGGAGATTACTAATGTACCTAAAGCCATACAGAAAGCTAAGTGTCAGAGATGGAATTTGACCCAGGTCCTCTGACTCCAGAACCTTCCTTTTCACTGTGGTTCATCCTTCATTTTTGAAGAAGACCAGTGGCATCACAGGGTGCTGTCTTGGCTCAGGCATAAATTGGATTTAAGTGAGGCAGAGCTGCACAAAGTCATCAGCCTCACTTGCTCTCCCTGAGACATCTAAGTCTGGTAGCAGGACAAAAGTCAGGGTGTACATCATTTAACTTCTTGGAGAACCAGGTTCCCTATCCGTAAAATGAGGCAGCTTGGAATAGATAATAATAATAGCTGACATCAGTAGAATATTGTAAATGTTTGTAAAGTCCTTTATATTCATTTTCATTTGATCCTCACAACAACCTTGAGCATTAATTATGACAGATATCACTCCTATTTTATAGATGAGAAAACTGTGAGAGGCTGAGTGACCTGTTCATAATCACATTCATCCCTAAGGTTCTTCCTGGATCTAAATTCCGTGATCGTAAAAAAAGCCATCTCTCAAAAGCAGTTTTATTTCTTGGGCCTCAGTTTCCTCACCTATAAAACAGAGTCAAAGCAGATGACCTCTATGGTCCCTTAAAGCTGTAAATCCTTCAAACTTCAATTACTGGTCAGAGAATTACTTCTAAGATGACTCTTAGGAAAGAAAATTCTAATCTCGTCTTCAAAAGGAAAGTAATGGATGTTCCCTAAATCACTAGGAAATCTATAGGGAATAAGAGCTTTCACTTTGTTGCTTCAGGGACTCATAGAGTTGGTGACAGAGAACTCTTGGGGGTCATCTAATCCAACTCTTTACAAAGGAGGAAACTGAGGTTCCGAGAGGTTAAGTTCAGCATGGAATAATGGCTGATATTGTACTTGAGTTCAGTTAGATCAGGGCTTGAATCCTCTGACACATATTGCCTGTATAACTATGGGAACATCACATAACTTCTCTCAGACTCGGTTTCCTCATCTGTGAAATGGGCCTAACTCACAGGGCTGTTGTGAGGCTCATAAGAGACAATGCATATAAAATGCCTTGCGAATCTTAAAGTGCTATATTAATCAATAACAATAATTTCCAAAGTCACCCAGAGCCAGAATTTGAACCCAGAGCCTTATCATTCCAAATCCAGTATCTTTTACAATCCATCACAAAATGATGTGAAATCAATCTGTTCAAGAACTTCACAACTCGGTGATATTGTTTTCATTTTCTGACATCTGTATCTTAAAGTCTGTTCATTCATTAAATGAATTTAGACCACTGTTAAGACAGTTATATTGTCATAGGATTCATAGCTGAGAGCTGGAAGAGACCCTGGGGGTCTTCTGGTCCAACCTCCAGCCCCCATTTTCCAGATGAGGAATCTAAGGCTTCCCTTCACTGCAATATAAAATGGCTGGATAGATCCTTACCATGATATCTAGCTTTTAAAGTCTACGATTCAAGTCTAGAGACAGAGCGCCTCCCCTCATCCCTTGTCATTTTCAGACTCAGACCCAACGTTTTCCCTACTCTGTTATTAACTTTTCTCAAAACTCTTCTCTTTGAGGTTTTTTTTAAAGTATTACCTCATTCCATCTTCAAAACAAGCCTGTGAGATAGATGGTATTATTACCCTCATTTTACAGATGATAAAATTGAGGTTAAGTGAGCTGCTCAGAAGCTTGTACTACTTAGCTAGTATAAGCTTCTAAGGTCAAATTTGAACTCAAGTCTTCATGATTCCAAGTCAGGTATTCTAGGCGCCTGGCATATTTATTTACTTCTAAAGATGTTTAAACCCAGTTACACAGTTTTTTCCTCACAGGTAACAAGGAAGTCATTGATTATATCCTAGGAGTGGCTACCAATTTTCTGCAGTTGTTGATTAGCTTGCAGTTGCTAGGTGGTGTAGTAGAGTACTAGACTTGAAAGGGAAGAAGACCCAAGCTCAAATTTTGCTTTAGACACATGCTACCTATGTGACCTTGGGGAAGTCATGTAGCTTCTCCTCGGCCTCAGTTCCCTCATCTCAACTCAAAGTTGAAGTTGTTGCCTCCTAATTGAACACTATTGTAAGGATCAAATGATACAACATATGTAAAACACTTTGTAAATCTGAAAGAACTATACAAGTGCTAGCTATTATGATCAGCTATTAGGGAACGGATTATGTATTATCAGAACAAGTTATTCTCAGCAGTCCCCTATTTTGCTGTGAATAGCCATTTTTCTCTTTCTGTTTATGTGCTGGCCCTGCTCCATAGGAGGAGAGATGAGAGGGAAAGGAAACTTCTGTATGGTAGGGAAAATGGCGTGCCACATGGTCTAGAGATGGAAGACTGTGCTGATAGCACCTTACAGTGTGCATAATATCTAGCACAGGATACAGGAAGTGAAGGATGGCTTATTTGAAAAGAAACAGATAAGGGGGCTGGTGTCTCTTGGCTCTAAGCAGCCTAAACATGGCGGTAAGAAAGAGTGTTTGATGAGACTTCTCATTGATATTATCCCCATTTTACAGATGAGAAAACCAAGAGAGGGTGAGTTGGGAGCAGGAAGGAAAGGGGATCAGTTGAGGCTGGAAGCAATGGGGCAAGTATAGAGGCCAGTGTTTGACCTTGGGATTTTTCCCTTTTTAATCATCACTGTGGTGCATAAAATCATGAGCGTCCATGGCAGTGTATGGTAACAATCAGCTCTCCAAAAACGTGGCACACAACTTTTAAGTTTAATCTTTATTGTCATAAAGATTATTTATGTAATACTCATTTACACAATAATAAACATTTTCCCCATCTCTTTTTTTATCTTAACCATCGACAAAACAATAAATCAAGCTCTGATTTGCAGCATTTGCCAATTTCCAAAGCGTAAATGATCACAGTGAAAAGTGAACTATTACAAGGTGGTATGAGTTGGTTTTAGCATTTCCCCTGCTTGCATTGAGAATTGTGCTCCATTTCCAGCCGAGGGCTGCCTGTCTGAATTGTACCAGCTGAGCTTGCTCCTTAATGCTCATTCCCTAGAAAGGGTGCCCAGCAGCGGGCACTCCCTAACTCTCAGGATTCCTTGCATTCTGGCCAAATGAGTCAGGTGGAACGGAATAAACAAGGAAACAGGGGCAGAAGAGAAAAACAAAGTAACGAGGCAAGAAAGAAAAGAAAAGGATTGTCTTTACCAACCATTTTACTTGTAATTTCATTGGAAACCACTTCTTTAATCCAAAACAAAGTAGTATTTACTGTGTTTCCAGACTTGCCCCTAAAGGGAGGGTGGGGTCCTTGGTAACGAACCAGGGAAGGAAGGATTGGGAGTGATAGGTCCTATTCATTGAGGAGGGTGAGGTAGTCAATACAGCTCACTTCATCCTGAGGATTAATGTGTGAAGAGGGCTTCCTGTATGTGTTAGATTCTAGAAGTGAAGAGCTCTAATTGGCTATGTGAAGTGGAGAAAGACCCTAGATGTCTCAACAGTTGGGAAGTGGAAGGTGAGAGTGGAGAAGAGTAAGTAGAAAAACGCTTTCTGGAGTAGACAAAAGGTAGAGAACTTCAGGGACAGCATAGGACAGGACAGGAAAACACTGTTAATAAATGTCATCCTTCTTTCCCTAGCACTGGTGTTGCCACGGATACAGTGAAGGAAGGTGAAATCCCCCTATCTACCTGTGTCCTCATACTGTGTATGTGTACATTTACATTAATTCTATATTAAATAGAATAGTAGTAATAGTAGGGTTTGAATAACACTATTCACTCCTAAAAAAGAATTAGAGTATAGGACCATACTAAGTCACTTAAATTACTTAGGTAATAACTTTTTAAAATGGTTCATACTTACAGAACTTTACAGCTTATAGAAGTACCAGATAACCAAGAACAAATCATTTTAGATTAACTTCATTTCCTTTTTTGGGGGCAAACTAGACTCATAGATCAGGGGAATGTTATAAATATAGTTTAACTAGATTGAGCAAAGCAGTTAAAGTCTCTCCCGCTATTCTTGTGGACAAACTGGAGACATGAGGTAGATGACAGCATAATTAAATGAATTCAGAACTGGTTGAACGGCTAGCTTGTTGACTTGGCTTGGACTTGGCGCCATTCTGGAAAAAAGTCTCCACTGGAGTGCTCCAGAGATATGAATCCATTCATCCTGTGCTATTTAATATTTTGATTACTAACTTAGGTAAAGTCATGGGGAATATGCTTAGCAAATTTGCAGATGATACAGTGTTGGGAAAGGGAGTCAACATACTGGAAGATGAGTCAGGATTCACAAAGATCTTGACAAGTTAGATAAAATGTGCTTAATTAATTCAATGAGGATTTATTAAGGGCCTACTATGTGCAAATCACTGGAGATACAAATATAAAAATGATGCATTTCCTGCCCTCAAGGAACTTCTATTTTCCTAGTTAGGATATATTATAATCTCAGAACTAATCCTTTTATTAAGGGGATTTGTTCTATGAAGTTTGGATTCAGTCAAAGGGCTGCACTTGAGGACCTAGAGGGCCACATGTAGCCTTGAGATGGCAGGTTCCCCACCCCTGGGCTATATAACATATACACAAATAAATTTTTAAAACATAATTGGGACCTTGGAGGGGGCAATGTTAGTGGAGTTTATGGATGGGAAACCATACCATAGAGGAAGTAGAAGTCATGATAGATGGTTTTTCTAGGAGGTTAGTATCAAAAGGGAGGAGAGATATAGGGTGATTATCTGAGGGCATGGCAAGATTAGACAAAGATTTAAGAATAAGGGAAATCTGAGCATGTTTGGAGACATTAGGGAAGGAGCCAGTGGACAGAGAGAACGATCAAAGTAGTCAGGAGGGGATGTGATCGATGGCACAAATAGTTCGGAAGCCTTGGTAACCTCTTCCTCTAAGACTGGAACCGAGTAGAAGAGAAAGGTGAAGATGTTGGGGGGTTTGAGATACAGAATTGAGTAGGAGAAGAAGCTTCCAAGGAATGATGTATATTTTCTCAGTATAGTATTAGGTGGAGATCCTCTGCTGAAAGAAAAAGGGAGGAGAAAGTGTAGGTGGCTCAATGGGAAAGAACATTTCGAATAGCCACTTCAGGGAAAGCAAGAGCTGAATAGGAACAGTGAAAGGATTGCCTCATTACAACAAAGGCCCAGTTGAGATTAGGCAACACAAATTAGTAGTGGCTCCACTCAGCCCTGCAGAATGGTTTCCTCCAACAGGGTTAGCAAACAGGGAGCAGGAACAGAAGAGATCAATGGTGGGGATAACCTAGGGTTGGAGTTTGGAAAGACATTAGCAATGCTAGGACAAAGGAACAAGGAATTCAAAGATAGGGCAATGTTAAGTGGCTAATTCTAAGGGAAGTAATTGAGTCCAGAGCAGGGTACAAGGAGTAACTGAAGGTGTTGGTTTGGATGAAAGTAGGGTTAGAAGAAGCGAGGTGCAAGGATAGGTGGTTAGAGTCAGAAGCATCTCAGAATTCTAGATTGCCAAAGAGAGTATGTATGGATAACAAGGAGCTCAAGAGGATGACTGACCTTGTATGTGGCTGAAACAGAATGACAACGCAGATCGTGGGAGTTGAGGAAACTGATAAATTATGAATCTGGGGTATTTGAAGGGACTCTAATACATAGGCAGGGATTGGAGTAGAGAGGAAGCCTGAGCTGAGTACTGTCTTCTATGGAGCCAGATTTCCATGAATACAAGAAGGTGAAAGGAGTGAGAGAGGGAGAGGTCTACCAAGAAGGGCAGCTTGTTAACAATTAAACAAGAGTCCCAGAGAGAACAGTGGGAGGAAGGCAGAGAAACACAAAATCTCGGGAAAGGTTAGGCTGAAGTGGGTAGGAATGAATAGGGAGTAGTAGAAAGAGAGTTACCTAGATAGTCTTCAACTCTGAACCACTGAGATTCTAAGAGGAGGAAGAGAAAAATCTGCTAACCAGCCAACAATAGATTGTCATTCCCTTCCTAGCATGCAAAAGTAGCTCAGTAGCCTGATAGGGAGAGGTCTAGTGTCTAGGGGCCCACTGGAATGGCAGCCACCCAGATTCTGGCTATATTTTCTAAGGATGAGGTTAGGGGGAGAAAAGAGCAAGGTTGTGGTCATGGGCTGGGTCCCAGTGACCATGTAGGGAGTGACCTGGTATCTGTTTTCTCAGTGGTTAAGGGGGCTGAGGCCTGGTTGATTTACTCACCCTCTCCCATCAGCAATAAATGTAAAGTTTTTAACATGGGTTCAAAAAATCAACATCATCAGTTGAAGGTTGGGGATCTATAACTAGACAACAATTTCTAAAAGACCTGGGAATTTAAGTGGATAATAAACTCACTATGAGTCAAGAGTTCAACAAGGCTGCCCTCCCTCAACTCCCCAAATGTACTATTGGGCTGCACGGAGAGAGGCAGTGTTCAGGACCAGGACCTTATCAGAATACATCTGGAGTATATTGTGTCCGATTCTGAGAACCACATTCTAGGAAGGACATTGGTAAGCTGACAAATGTCCAGCTTAGGTGCAACCAGGATGAAGAGCCTGGTGGATGGGTTCCTGTCTTATGGTATCACTTGAAGGAACTAGAGATATATAGTCCAAAGAAGGGAAGATGTGATGGGCTGTCTTAAAATATTTGAATACTTAAAGGAATAATTGAATTTATTTTGTTAGGCCCCTGAAGGCCCAACTAGTAACAATGGGTAGAAGTTGTAAGGCAAAGTTAGGTCTCAGGTAAGGGAACCAAAGTAAAATCCAACCCTTCTTTAGAATGATTAAATGGTTAAAATGGATTTTTTCCACACTGGAGGTAGGGTTATGCTGGAACCAGCTCTAATCACCTCTCAGACCTAATAGTTGTTTTTCAGCACAAGTCTTTATACCTTGGAAATCAGCAAAAGGTACAAATTAAGGTTTGATTTATTATTTTCTTGATTAATAGACTTAAGAAAGTAATAGAGAAAATATAAAATATTAAACTTTTAAAGTGTGTTTAAGCAGACGAAACTTAAAAGTGTGTCACGGGTACATTTCCTCCTCCCATGGAAAGTTGATTGTTAAAAACATTTACAAACATACCAAGAGCTAAAAGTCTTCGAAGAGAAGCTGGATGACTAATTACTTGTTGGATAAGTTTTAGAGAGAGGATCCTTGTTCAGGCATGAGTTGGACTAAATGCCCTCTGAAGTCCCTTCCAACTTTGAGAGTTTATGAAATAATGCTAACAAGGTGGCATAACCCAAAATCTGGCCATGATTAAGTTCCAGGATACTGTACAAATGCTTTTCCCTCCTATCCTATCCCCTGGAAGAACCTGTCAGTACAGAATATTTGCACTGCTTTGAACTCTAACATTTGCAAAGTTCAAAAATAATGGTTCACATTTATATAGAATTTTAATGTTTACAAAGCACTTTTCTTTACCACAACCTAGCCTATATAGGCAAGTAGTACAAATATTGTTAACCCCATTTTTCAGATAAGGAAACTAAGGCTCACAAGAGTTACATGAGCTCCCCCAAATCACACATCTAGGACAAAAGCCTAGACCTGAACCCAGGTGCTAAAACTCTGTCCATTAGATCCGGGGTGAATCAAAGTAAAGAATGGGGACCGGGTAAAGGAAGGAATGAAAAAGTAGTTATTAAACACTTACACGCCAGGCACTGTGCTAATCATCAAGGATACAAATGCAAAGAGTATCTGCCCTCAGGAAGCTTATATTCTAATAAAGAAAGGCAACACATATAAGAGAGAAGTGGCCTTTGATGGAAGTGTCTGGAGAGTCACAAAGAGTAATCCATGTGGTTGTCAACTGGCATGCCCTTTCCAGAAGCAATGACACTACCGATACCATGGTACTCAGAGCAAAAATTGGAATGGGATAGAATGCCATTTGAATAATGCTTTGAAAATAATCACAACCATAATAATAGCAGTCCTGTAGCTCTTTGAGGTTTGCAAGATGCTGTACATATTTATCTTTTTTGATCCTCACAATTCTGGGAGGTAAGGTACTATTATCATTTCCATTTTACAGATGAGAAAACTGTGGCAGAGAGAAGTTAGGTGACTTGCCTTGGGGTTGCAGAAGTGTTCAAGGCAGGATTTGAACTCAAGACTTTCTGACTCCAGGTCCAGCACCCTATCCATTGTACCACATAACTGCCTCATACACACAATTATATTACATATAATATATGATTATATATTATATATACATATATTACATACATTACCTATACATATATTATATATACCTATATATTATATACACATATACATTATATATACACATATATACAAACTATGTGTAACATATATTATGTAATTATGTATTATAAGATTATATTTTTACACATAATTTATCTCTTTATTATTGGGCTTCTTAACCTGGGTTCTTGATGGTTTTTTAAAATAAGTATTGTAATAAATGTATTTCAATATAATTGTCTTCTATTGTAACTAATATTATTTTGTTTTATGTGTTTAAAAACATTATTCTGAAAATGGGTCTAGACTGGCTTTACCAAACTGCCAAAAGGGTCCATGAACCCAAAAGGTTAAAGACCCCTGCTTTAGAGTGTAAGAACTTCCAGGAAAGGAACTTCACCTTCATATTTTGTGCTGCTTTCAAATAGCCATAAATACCAGTTAGTAGTTGCTGTATTCGATGACTTTGAAACCTGGAAGATCTGGATTTCAGGACCCTGGGTAGGTCATTTAACTTCTCTAGGTGTGAAATAGTCATTTCAGAGAATACAAGTCACAGACAAGATGCCAACATGCACTGGCCAAGGAATTTTGCTTGCTAAGGAGTTCCCTATGCCAATGAAATCTTAAGTCCCTTCGATGCCTAATTATTGATGGATAAGTGACCAGTTCGTAGGTACATTTTCTAGTGATAAATCTCTGAACAAGGTCTACAAAAGCATCCTCTCACTCCACTGGGGTAAGTTCAGTTCCAAATTGACTCCCAGAGCTTTATGTCTATACCACTATGGACCTGTTCCAAAATATCTCCTGAAATGATCAGTTTAGGACTGAAGAGAGTAGATTGTGTAGAGCTGATGACCAGAAACCAATTATATGTGAACCTTGCTCACCCCAAAAAAATGTTGTCTTGGGCCAAATGTGCAACTCCTGAGATTGACCCTCAATCCAACTAGATGCTGAGAACAGAGGAGTAAAATTTCATTTGCCTTTATAGACTGTGGGGAACTGGGAAGGAGATTGAAGGAAAAGTGGAAAGGAAAATAATTTTCTCTGTCTCACCCTTCCTCCACAGAATGGCTACTGCTCTGGATTACTGGTAATACATTCAGCTGGTTTTATGAAGAGAGGGAATATAAAACATACAAGGGTTATTTAGAAAGTAAATTTATGAGGTTAATTCCCAGCACACATTACATATGAAGCAATAAAATAGTAACTTCATTGCTAAAATATAAAACAGATCAGCCATAGTCATTTGTGACTTGGTGGGTCCATGGCTTAAAATGACTGATCTCTTAGATACATAGTTCTTCAGACAAAGTATATGGGTCCTCAGATAAAAAAAAATTGGTTTTATGGCAGAGATTTCTGGCCAACCTGGTTGGTTTTATGTAAAGAATTTCAGTTAGCACAATGCAATAAAGTTACCTACAAAGTTTTGGGGAAGGAAGGAGGGGTTCCAATGATATTGACCTTAGTGGAAAGTCACATTTTATTGGGCCTGTTGGGTTATATAGAAAGGTTCTCTCTGAAACAAAAACCCATCTTTATAAGACTGACATTCTACCAGTAAAGCTCTGAATCATGGAAGTCCACAGTTGCTGAAAAATTAAAAATGACTGTCACCCAGAATGTAACAGAGAGGCACATGGTGGGTGGGAGCAGGTTGGAGCACACTCCAAATAGGGAATTATGAAGTGCAACTATAACCAAAGGTGTCAACAAAGAAAGGGATGAGTGAAGGAAGATGGCTGGTCATGAGGCAAGAGAAAGGAGTAACTGACCTGTGCGCTCCTGTGGCATTCCTATGTTATCAAGGGAAATTGAAGAAGGTTCAATCTACTCAACTATGTTAGATAGACCACTGTGATGACATTATGGAATGATATGAACAAAGGTTGAACAGGATGGGCCAGGATGGATGGGCTATCATCTGCATTGTTGGAGGAAAGACCCTCCTTGATAAAATCAGGAACCGTTTGAACATTGAAGCACATAGAAAAGTATCAACAAATCTAGTACCTTGTTGTGTCAGGGCGGTGAATTGGAGTTCTTGAAGTCTATGCCAGCAGAGCATGAACTCCACATGGTCTAACCAAGCTAGAAAGCCTTAGTAAATGGTCCTCTATGTTTGTCTAGCTAATTTCCGAAAAGCTCATATCCAAGAGTTTGGCCACTACTGGTCATGAATTTTTTAACTAGAGAAATTCATGAAGACCATACACTTTGCATGAAGGGTTTGCAATTTACACAGGTGAAACAACTGACAGAATTTGGAGGATGGAAGTCAAGTAAGTAATCAAATTAATTTATTAAAAATACCTTATGTACTTAGTCTTTGTACTTATATAGTGCATCATTAAGGTCACAAGCATCTTTAGACATTAATAGGCAACTGATATCCAAATTCAATAAACTGTAGTCTCATGGATGGGGCAGTGTAGGGCAGTGGAAAGGCTGTTGGGTGTGGCCCCTGAAGGACCTGCATTTGAATACTCACTCTGCCATTTACTTTCTACGTGGACCTGGGGATAAGTCACTCGGCCTCCCTTGGTCTTAGTTTTTTAGTCTGTAAAATGAGCGAGTTGGACTAGATTTATGATTGATCACTTTGATAAACTGGGCCAGCACACCTGTAGCCAATGTCCTAGACTTCGTGATTTTCAGGCTAGCATGAATGGTTGAGAAGCACATTGATGCAGTGAGGATAGAAAGGTAAATTTAGAATTAGGAAGACTTGAGTCTGAATCCTCATCTCAGACACTGAGGAGATGGGAACCCTAGAAAAGTCACAACCTCTCTGAACACTGGTATCTTCATCGGCAAAATGTAGATAATAATAGTAGCCATGCCTCAGGTTGTTGTGAAGATCAAATAATACAATATATGTCTAGTGATCTGCAAACTTTAAAGCACTGTGTAAATGCCAGCTGTAATTATGAGTTGTAGTAGTAGTCACTGTTGTCATAGGAGGAAGAGGAGAAACAGAGGAGAAAGACAAGAATTAGGATGAGGAGAAGAAAGAGAGAAGGAAAAGGAAGAAAATGAATAGGAAATTATGAGAAGAAAAGGAAGGAGGAGAAACAGGAGAAAGGACAGAAGAAAAAGGAGGAAGAGGAAAATGGGATGGAGGAGGGAGACAACAAAGAGAAGGAAGAGGAAGAAATAGAAACAGAGAAAGCAGAGGAGAAGGAAGGACAAGGAGAAGAAAGAGGAGAAAAAGAGAAAAAAGAGAAAGATTTTCTTAGACTTGGAATCAGGAGAAATCTAAGTTCTGCCCAGCTCTGTTACTTAGTGGCCAAGTAACATTGAACAAGTCATTTCATCCCTTTGCCTCAGTTCCCTCATCTGTAAAATATGAATAATATTACTGGCACTCCTTACCTCATAGAGCTGTGGTAGGGAGTGCTTGTACATCTGAAATTGCTATAGAAAAACAGTAAGCCACCATCCATAGTCAGTCTTTTAGGGTAGTTTCTAAGACCAACAATTGTTTGAGAATGACTGAAAGCTGGCAATGTTGCTGCACCATTGGTGCCTACTTGCATGTGAAAGGAAGAACTAGAAAACACTTCAGCCATTTTGAAAGCTGCTTCTGAAGGGCTGTGGAGCTCAGGCACAGGCAAGAAGAGCAGTAGAAATTTATGAATCCTAGACTGAGAGCACTAGGAACCACAAGAGTGGGCCCAGTCACTGAACGTACATCCAAATGAACAAAAATCTCCAAGCTGGACAGAACAGCAGGGAGAAGAGAAGATGGAAGTCAATATGTAGAATATTAATGCCCACCGTTTCCTCTGAATCCTTACTCTGACAAGTTCAAAGAACTACAAAGGACAATCCAAAGTGAGAAAATCACAAAGGGCAGAAGGTTTGTTCAACAAATCTTGCTGTACTAAAATTCATCTGTTCTTGTTCCCTTACTTTCTTCCTTTCCTCCTCTCTCAGAGGAAGAAGTACCCCCACTCTTTTCTGAGGTTACTTTCTATTTAGTACTGGACTTTTCTGCCTCCTTTGGGATATTCACTGTCTCTTTCTGCTCCTTCCCTTCCATCTTGAAGTATGCATGGTTTTCCCCTCCATTGGCGAAAATAAAAGAAATGTGGCTTTGTAGACCCATGTTATCTTCTGCCTTACTTCTTGTCTTCCTTTCCCAGACCAAGGAGTTCAGTTACATCTACTGCATTCACTAAACATTGTATAATCTTAGGGCTGGACAGGACCCTAGAGTCATTTAGGTCAACCTCGCACTTAAAGGAGGAATTTTCCTAATATCATTCCAGACAGATAGTTATCTTGTCAACACTTCTGAGTGATCAAGAAGCCACTAGGTCACAAGGCAGTCCATTTCATTTTTGGATAGCTCTAACAGAAAGCTTTTTTTTACACTGAAACGAAACCTACTGCTAATGACTCATTGTCTCCAGAAGACAGAACCAGGACCAAATGGAATAAATCTTTTCTTTTTTTCTCATATATCAATTATTTCTACCACCCACTCTCCTATTAATCTCCTTGTATGCTGGCATCTGCCTCCATATGACTAAGAGAGTCACCAGTGACCTCTTAACTGTCACATATAAAGGCCTTTCTTTTCGGTCCTAATTTTTCCTCATCCTCCGTCAATTTCGATACTGCTGACCATTCTCTTCTGTTTGAAGTTATTATCTTTCCTCCTGAACCTGCTTCTTCTGGCTTCACTATTTCTATCTGTCCCTATTCACTGTCCCTATCCACAACCTTATCGCTTTCTGTG
The DNA here is from genome assembly GCF_028372415.1 of Notamacropus eugenii. Lineage (NCBI taxonomy): Eukaryota > Metazoa > Chordata > Mammalia > Diprotodontia > Macropodidae > Notamacropus > Notamacropus eugenii. The sequence goes on from NC_092872.1 coordinate 214,852,200, forward strand.
ACTTCCTTCTCCTTTACCCCTCACATCCAAACAATTACCAACTCCTGTTGAATCTAACTCTGACATAACTCTCACATCTGTCCCTTCCTCTCTATCCCTACTATTACAACTATATTAAAGGTTTTCATTACTATCACCTCCACTCTGCCATCATCCTCACCTTCTCCCCACTGGAATCTTAGACTCAGACCCTAGAATTACCTTGGACTCCAACAGGCAAGCGTTTGCACTATCTTGCCTGAAACAAATCCTACACCTGGCTTCCCAGTCACCACAGCCAAAATCACGCCACTGTTTTGAACTTCTCACTTTTGTACATTCTCCTCACCCACTGGAATATAAGCCTCTTGAGGGCAGGGATTCTGTAGGTAGCATAGTGCTTGGTAGGTTATAAGCATTTAATAAATGCTCTATCAATCAATCAATCCATTTATCTACTCAGACAGATCCAGTAGCCTCAGTTAATTCAGCAAGCATTTAAGTACCTAACTATGAGCAAGGAACTATGCTAGATGCTGGAGCTACAAATATAAGAAATAAAATCGCTCCTACTTTCAAGGAACTTCTAGTCTCCTAATACCCAGCTTCTATTCTCTCCTGATTTCCTTAAATCTCAGAGTTAGAATAGTCTTCAAAGACCATCTAGTCCAATGTATGCCTGACATGTTGTATATATGACTTCTACTTCATGGCCAACATACATGACCAAGATAGCTACTGCTTGAAGACAGAACAGGGCAACCTACTTTCTCCTAAAGTTCTCCATTCTACTTTTACAGAGGTTTAATTTTTCCTCATACCAAGTCTGCCTCTGCTGTATTAATGGCTGCTCCTCTTTCTAACAATAACTAACATTTATCTAGCACCTACTATTCTCAAGCCACTGGGCTAAGCATGTTATAACTATTATCTCATTTGATCTTCATAACAACCCGGGGAGGTAGGTGCTATTATGACTCACATTTTACAGAGGAGGAAATGGAGGCAAATAGAGGTTAAGTGACTTGTCCAGTGTCACACAGCAAGGAAGTGTCAGAGGCCAGATTTGAACTCAGGTCTTCCTGACTCCAGGTCCGGTGCTCTATCCACTGTGCCACCTAGTTGCCTTGGTTCTGCTTTCTAGTGTCAAGAACAAATTTAATCTCCCTTCCATGTGAGAATCCTTCAAATATTTAAGGATATCCTTATTATAATTAAATGATAAATATTTATCCTGTCCTTCCTCTGCCTTTCTCCTCCCACCTGAAGATCCTTAGATACTTTGAATCACTCCTCATATGGCATGGTCTCCAACCCCTTCATCATGCTAGCTGCCCTCTTTTAGGTTCTCACTGGTTTATTAATGTTCTTCCTATGGTATGGCACCTAGAACAGAATAAACAGTCTAGATGTGGCCTGATAGAGGTAAAGTTCGGTAGGATTATCACATCACTTTCTCTGATCAGTCAGTTAATAATCATTTATTAAGCACTCACTGTGTTCTATGCACTGTGGTATAAAAAGAAGCAATAGACAATCCCTACCCTCTATACTTCTCAATGAAGCCTAGCGTCTATTAGCCTTTTTTAAAAATCATCTCTTACTGATGACTCTTCCTGAATTTTAGGTCCATTAAAATTCCCAGATCTTTATCACATGAACTATGTTATAAGCAAGTTCCTCCTCTCCACATTCTAGTACTTTGGTTCAAAAAAATGAACTTTGCAAGTTCAAAGTTTTACATTTATTCCTATTAAATTTAACTTTAATAGATTTGGCCCATCAGTATAGCCTGGTGAGATCTCTTTGGAGCCTAATTGTAATCCTACATATTAACTATCCCTCCCAGCATAGTGTCCAGCTGGAAATTTGACAAGCATGCCTTTTATTTACAAGTCATTGATAAAAATGTTGAATTACACAAGACTAAGAACATATATCCCTGGGGCACTCAACAACATATCTCCATCCAATTTGTCTCCAATCCATCATTGATGCCATTTCCAAAATAATATTTTTATGCATAAGAACTAGTCATGTCACTGATCAAAAATTCAGGAGCTCCCTATTGGCCTTTAGTAAATTTCAAGTTCCTTTGCCTTTTTCCTAACATCAAAACTTGCATTTCTAATCACCTGCTGTACATCTCCATCTCCATGGCCTATCATTACTTCCAATTCAACATGGTCTAAAGCAGAAATTCACAAACATTCTGGTCTCAGGACCCCTTGACATTCTTAAAAATTATTGAGGATCCCACAAAGAACTTTGTTTCTGTGGGTTATATCATTGATATTACCATATTAGAAAATAAATGTTTTAGTATTATTGTGAAAATAGTTTTGACCTTGCAGACCCTCTGAAAGAGTCTCAGAGATTCCCAGGGGTTCCCAGACCACACTTTGAGAACAACTGGTCTAAAGAGAAATCATCTTTTTCCCTAAACCAGTCCTCAACTTCACTTCTGCTAACTATGCCACTATTTTCCCTATAATTCAGTCTTGAAACTGTGAAATCTTTTGCTCTTCTCCCTTATCTCCCATATCCAATCAGTCAACAATGCCTGTGAATTTGTCCTTACATACATTCTTTGGACTTCAATTAACATTCTCCCAACAAAAAACAGAATTTGAACATCACTGGCTTTGGAGTCAAAGGACCTAAGTTTCAATCCAGACTCTGCCACTTGCTACTCATGTGATATTAGATAAGTTACTTTATCTCCTTGCATCTCAGTTTCCTCATCTGTAAAAAAGAGAGTTGGGTTGGGTGACTTCTAGTGTTCTTTGAAGCTCTAGCTCTTATACTAAACTGAATACTTTCCTGTTTTTGGCCAGTCACCCATTTCTAAGATCTGTCCTATGGAGCCACCTGTTACATCATTCTGTCCAAGTCAGGTAAGCTCTTCAAGGACAGTGACTGATGTGATCTCTTCTTTGTATCTCCACCATTTAGCACAGTGCCCTCTACATAAGAGTCACTCAATAAAACCCAGCTGAATTGAACTGAATTTTCATGGAACCAATTAAAGCTTCTAGGTCTTCCAATAATTTTTGGAGGTGGTTCAGCAATTCTAGTAGTGTTATCATCTAGTTCGTTTTTGGGCAGAGATCATAAACCACATGACCTCTGGGAAAACATATTGTAGAGGGAAAAGAGCTTTCATTGGGCCCCAGAAAAAAAGAAAAAAACCATGGATGAAAGCACGCCCATTACCAAGAGCTCTCCCAATGCAACTGTTTCCTACAATCTACATTCAACAAATGTTTATGGACTTGGATTTACACAAAATATAAGCAAGAGGGTGATTCATTACTTTCCCAAAAGATCCATGAGTAGATACCTTTAGCAAATTCTCCTAGTGCATTTTAAATGACCAGTTTATAAAAATTTGATCCATGGAAACTTTTTTGGAGTGTATCTGGCACATGGTGTCTCTGTATTTTTCTAGTCTCCATTTCAAATATTTGGCTTGCTTTCCACTACAGATTTTTCATGCACTCTGGGGAAACTTGCTCTCTTACAACTCAGTTGCCCAAACTCTGAAATTGCGATTATGTACAAGTCCGAAATGTTATTATATCCTATTCACTGAAAGCTAGGTCCACCCACATAGTTATCTTTCCAGGAGGGTAATGAGAACGGAGAGGTAGAATATAGAAACTGCCGAGAGGCAATGGATAACACCAGATTTGGAAACAAAGGACCTGAGTTTGAATCTCGGCTCTGTTACTTACTACCTGGTGGCCCTGGGCACCTTCTCTGAGCCTCATCGTTAAAAATGAGGAGGTTGGACTGAGGTCCCTTCCAAAATCTGTGATCCATTTCCTGCTAAGGGCATAGGAACAGAGACACATATAAGGCTGGTGCTATGTCAATAATAGATGCTCAAATAGTTGTGGATTTATTGGTAGAGTTCCCATTGATGCTAAGAAGATGCTATGAATTACAAAGCCTTTAGACTACCTACAAATATTAACTTAACTGTTAATGTTCAAGATTCATCATCTCCACCCAATGAAGAACAAGTTGATACACTACAGAAAGAATTGAACTATGTCCACTAAATACTGGAAGACCGCTAAAAAGGTATTTGATACTGTAGGTAGATCCTCTAAGAAGGAAGAATAGAGGAACATGGATAGAAAGACATAGGACAAGGTCTGGAGGTGTAGGATCTGGACCTATGCTGGGAGTGATGACATTATGCACCCATTAAAGAATTTGATGAGGATATCTCAGGTACAAAGAAGCACTAATTAGCAAAGTATAAGAAGAAAATGGGAATCAAAATTAAGATGAGAAAGGAAAATTAGGAGAAAGAATATGAAATACAGTGAAATGCCAAGAGGGTCCACTGACCTACTATATAAATCCTTTCTTTTCTCTGGGTCTCAGTTTCCTTGTATATAGTGATAAGATGATAAAAACCTAATATAAAGATGGTCAGTACAATTTATTGGGGGGGTGGGGCCTGGAGGCCAGAAAAAAAGAAATATTAGAAAACTTGGGGGAAGAGTTTTGAGAAAATGGGGTGGTAGGAGAAAGAAAGAGGGAAAATTATTAAGCAATCAACAAGTGTTTTTGAGGAACTACTATGTGCCAGGGACTGTGGATATGAAACAATCCATATTGGCAAGGAAGTTAGATTCTAGCGTGGGAGACAACAAGTATATACGTAAATATGCGAGTACACACACATTTATAAAAACTATATAAATATAGGTATATATAAATAAATACAAGGTAGTTTGGCAGGAAGAGTACTAGAAATTTTGTGGAGGGGGAATAGGACACGATTCATGTAGAACAGAGGTATCAAACATACCAGGCAGCAAGGTTGCCTGCAACACTCCCCAGTGAGCCAGAACAAGATTAAAATGTAATTGGTATATATTTAATAAAATTAATAAAAATATAATAATACCCAGATAATGTTAATATGTGGTTTTCTAAGTCAATATGCCACCTGCAGGGATCCTTCCTTAAGTCCTTTTAATGCCCCTGTTTCTATTTGACACCACAGATGTAGAAAGATCTTAAAAGCTTAAACAGCATCTTGAAGGCTAATATGAGTCTATAAGGCAATGAGGAGGGGGAAGTGTATGGGAAATGAAGTGTTGTGTATGAGGAACAATGAAGCCAGTTTGACTGGATTTTAGAGTATAGAAGGAAGAGTAATGTCTAGCAAGGCTGGAAAGATACATCAGTGGCAGGTTGTGAAGGGCTTTATAAGCTACACAGAAGTGCTTATATTTGATTCTAAGTACAATAGGGAACCAATAGAGTTGTCTAAGTAGGGGAGTAACATGGGCAGATCTATGCTTAATCACTTTGACTGCTTTGTGGAGAATGTATTGGAGGGGGAAAGGAAGAAGACCCATGAGGAGACTAAGGAAGGGACTCTAAAGAAGGAATCTAAGCAAGAGGGGATGAAGGTTAAAGGTAGTAGCTGTGTGAATAGGTAGAATGGGTCATCTGCAAAACACAGAAACAAAATATGGTAACTGATTGGATAGATGAGGTGAGGAAAAGTGAAGTCAAGGAAAATAGACTCTGTTTATAGACTACAGAGATTGGTGGTATGGTGGTACCCTCAAAAGGAATAGGACAGTTTGTCAAGGAGGGCTTGAAGGAAAAGAGAATGATTTCAGTTTTGGACATGATGAGTTTGAGATATTTCTGGGATATCCAGTTTGAAATATCCAATAGGCAACTGGTGATGTGGGACTGAAGCTCAGGGGAGAGACTAGAGCTGAATCTATAGTTCTGTGAGTCATCTGCATAAAGATGATAACTACACTCATGGGAACTGATGAGGTCACTAAAAGAAAGTATAAAGAAAGAAGAGGTTAAAGTCAGAACAGTGGGGAATACCTACTGTTAAGAAGAGTGATGTGGATGATGTACCAGTAAAGGAGATGGAGATGGAGAAGGAGAAGAAGCAGTCAAACAGGTAGGATGAGAACCAGGAAATGTCACAAAACCCCAGAGAGGGCAGAATATCCAGAAAGACAGGTTGATTACCAAAGTCCAATGCATCAGGTACATTGGTAAGGATGAGGACTGAACAAAGACCTTGAGATATGGCCATTAACAAATGGTTTGTAACTTTAGGGAGAACAGTTTCGAAGCCTTTGTGAATTGTTCCTCCATACTGTCCATTTACAATGGACCACACCACCACATTCCCAGAAGGTATCAGAAGCCACCTCCACCAAAAAAACCTAAGCAGGAAGATGTTAATTAAGTACTATCTTGGCTTAGAAATCCTTTGGTTGAATACAGCTGTCAAGGGAGCTCAGACACTTTCCACCTATCAAAAAGGTGAGTCTTGAGTCTCTCACCACTTCCCTGAAACTATGATGAATTCAAGGGAAAATGAATCAATCTCTCATTGTCCCTGTCCCTGCAACCAGGTTTAAGACAAATGAAGAATGCAGTACAGATGTTTTAATCACCTCCCTCCACATTTAGGGTCTTCTAATTCTGGAATATCCCTCAAATTCTCCCACTGGTGGAAGAGAATATCCCTTCTCCCATTGGTAGGGGAGAATATCCCTTCTCCCATGGGGAAGTTTCTTTCAGGGTCTCCATTTTGGGGGAGTGACTCAAGCAAGCATCCTTCATTCCCTCCCAACTCTACCTCTACTTCTGACATTGGATTTTTCTTGGACTCCCTCCTTTTCAGCTCCCTTTTATGCCATCCAGTATAAGAATATAAGCTCCTTGAGGGCAGGGACCCTATTTCTTTTTTCTTATGTTTGTATCCCTAGCACTTAGCACACTGCCTGGTACATAATAAGCACTCAGTAAGTACTTGTTACTCACTTGCTTGCCAAATGAGGAAGGCAAAAGTAGTAGTTGACCCAACTCCAGCTCTGCTCAAATGCTGCGTCCTAAATGAAGCTTTCCTTGATTGCCCCAGACTGGTGAGAACTCTTCATTTGGGCTCATTATACATTATTTGTCATTTTGTTATGCACCTACAATCTAATTTGGATGCATTGATAAATTTAAGCCCCCTGAGGGCAGGGGAAAGATCTTAATTTTCTTTGTAACTTTACCACACACCAGGTCTGTCACATAGTGTTTTGCATACAATAGATATTTAATAAATGTTTTGTGAACAAATGAATGACTTCCCAAAGTCTATGTGCCATAGCTGAAAGAGCATAGAAGTGAGGTCAAGGTCAAAAGCATGGGGTTCTAACCCAAGCTGAGTTACTGTGGGATCTTGGGCAAATGCTAATTTCAGTTTCTTCACATACAAAATGAGGGATTTGACCTAGATCTTTAAGGTCTTTTCTTGATCTAAAATTCAATTAAACAAACTTCATTAAGTATCTACTATGCACAAGGTACTGTGCTCAGTGTTGGACTGCATGCTCATTATGAGTCAAGTGCATTATGCAGGAGCCAAAAAAGCTAATGTATCATGGAGCTTGGCTTCCAGTGACAAAGAGTTGATAGGCCCTTTACCCTTGGTCCTGGTCAGATCCCATCTGGAGTTCTGCGTCCCACAGCTTAAGGAAGATATTTAAAAACAAGAAAGCACGCAGGAGAGGGTGACCAGGATGGTGAAAGGCCTTTATCCAAACCATGTAAGTATTGGATGGAGGAAGTGGAGATGTATTACCTGGAAAACTCACGAAGCTTAAGAACTCTGTCTTCAAGTTTTTAAAGGGTTGCCATATGGAAGAGGGATTAATGCTTTTTCATTTGGCCTTACAAGGCAAAATCAGGAATAATGTGTGGAAGTTGCAAAGAGACATATATGGGATTGATGTTAAGAAAAACCTTCTAACAATTAGGGTCAAGAGTAGAAAGGGCTGATGCAGAGGTAAAGTTCCACTTCCTTGGCAGTCCGTAAGTAAAGGTTAGATGCCTATTTGACAGGTATGTTATAATGAAAATTCCAATCACGGATAGGTTGGACTAGGTGGCTACTGAAGTCTCTTCCAACTTGAAAATTTTGTGATTCTGTGAATACAAAGACAGAAATTTAACTATTGCCACCCTGATTCCATGGTGTAGGTTTATTTAGGAAGGACTGGATTATGTGGTATTGTAGAAAGAACTTAGAGCTAGAAACCTGAGTTCAAGCTCTGATCCTACTACTTATATAATCTAGCATAAATTTATATGAGGAAACTAGGGCCCAGAAGGTGCAAGTGACTTGCCTAAAATCACACATGTTGTTAAGTATAAGATATTTACATAGTTACATATGTGAAGTTTGGTTGCTGAAAAGGGCAGAAAAAGAACTTTTGTGCATGAAAAACTGATAAAATCCATGTATAAAGAAACATTTCTCAAATAAAATGTAAAGAAGTGGCACAGACTGTTAGAAAGGTTGGCAAGAAAACTGACACTCAGATGATGTACTGGGAGGATCTATTGAAATAACTGAAGCTGCAGGGCATTATGGTCCCTCAACTTATTTTCATGTGACTATTGTTAGAGTTTGAGAGGTTACAAAAGGGCAAATCAAAGAATTGTTTGTAGTCTAAGAGAAGACTAAATCAGGACTGTTGGGCTCGTAGATGGCAAAAAGGTGGATTTCTTAAGTTTTACATCATAAAGGAAAGGTGAGTTCACTGGCCATCAGGAGGTTCTGATTTCAGGCATTGAGAGTAGGGGAAAACCCAACTGCGAAAGAAAATATAAAGAAACAATCAGGAGAGGTTTGAACTGTTGTTCTGGGAGCCTACTGATTGGAAGATGGGCTTTGTCTTGATGATTGGCTGAAGCAAAAGGTGGTACAGTTTTTAGGGAACTAATTGGAAGAGAATTGAACTTGAAGGTTGAGCTATTGCCCTACAGCCTCATCAACAGCCTGATAGAGGGGAAATCTGTCAGAGGCACCTGGTTCTTCTCGACTGACCAAAGGCAGACTTTGTACCTCTTTTGCTGTTAGCTCTTCTTTATTTAATTATTTGTTTATTTTGGGGAGACCGAAAAAGTATGCTTCAATCTGCACTCAGAGTTCACCAGTTTTCTCTCTGGAGGTAGATAGTGTTTTTTCATCATGCTGTTCAGGCATGTCTGACTTTTTGGACCCCATTTGGGATTTTCTTGGCAAAGAGCGATTTACCATTTCCTACTCTAACTCTTTTTACAGATGAGAAAACTGAGGCAAAAGGAGTTAAGTGATTACCCAGGACCACACAGCTAATAAGTGTCTGAGGCCAGATTTGAATTCAGATCTTCCTGACTCCTGTGCTGGCATTCTATCCACTGCACCATCTAGCTGCCCCTTTTCATCACGAGTGCTTTGGAATTGTCTTGGATCATTGTATCGAGTTAAATTGTTAGCTTTGTTTTAAGAAGAGGCTTGCAGCTGATGGACTGTATCATGCTATCGCCCCATTAGCATTGAGGATAGAATTGGAGCCCAGGTCTCCTGACTCCAGGGTCAGGACTCTTTCCACAATGAGATGTTGCCTCCGTAAGGTTTAGTTTCTTTTCATACAAATTGGGTACGATCATTTAACACCAAGTCTACAATGCCAGGTTGTTAAAGCAGCAAATGAGCTAATTCAATTAAACAATGATTCAATTCAACAAACATAAATTTATTAAGCACCTACTATATGCAGAGCAGATTATCAAGCTCTTGGGGAGGGACATAGTCCCTGGCCACTTGAATTTAAAGTTTGGTAGCAGAAAACAGCAGATGTACTAATCAACAACAACAAAAAAGTTAAGGAAAAGCACATTAGAGGTGCAACATGTTACCCACATATTTAGAAGGCAGAGTGACATGATATGTAGTTTCCAGATAAACAAGGTGAACAGTTCTGTTCTTTGAAGAAAAGAAAGTAAATGGGGTTTTCCTGATAATCTCTGAATTCTCAGTATAAGTTTCTGTTACAATTCATTGCTCTGGAACAAAAAGGTAGCGGGTAAACATTATTGGCCAACATGCCATTTGTACTAGTGATGTGATCTTAAGTAAGTCACCTCAACTCTCTGGTCCTCAGTTTCCTCACCTGTAAAAATGAAGGCATTAGAATGAATGATATCCAAGATCCTTCTCAGCTCCAAACCCCAAGAAACCCAGATTCAATTCAATAAGTATCTTTTATCTACTATGTGGAAAGTACTGTATCTTGAGAAACAAAGATTTAAAAAAATAGCACAGTCCCTCCTCTCAAGCAGTTTATAATCCTCCAGAGTATAGACAGTCGTCATTCATTTGCTCAGTTGTGTTTGACTGTTTATGATTCTATAGGCCATAGCATACCAATGCTGTCCATGCAGTTTTCTTGGCAAAGATACTAGAGTGGTTTGCCATTTCCTTCTCCAGCTCATTTTACAGATAAGGAACTGAGGCAGACAGGGTTAAGTGACTCGCCCCAGGTCACACAACTAGTAAGTGTCTGAGGCTGGATTTGAACCAAAGTCTTCTTGATTCTATGCCCAAAGTTCTATTATCTGAGCAATCCAGTTGCCTCCACAGTGTATATAATTTTCAAACAATTGGGTACATCTAAGTTGGAATGTAATAACAGTCATTAAGCCCAAAACAAAGATTTTTTTATTAAGAAAATTTGAGGAATGAGAGACCACTTTTCACTGGGAGAGCTGGTAGAAATCAGGGAAAGTTTCATAGAGGAAATAGCACCTAAGTTGGACTATAAAGAAAGAGAAGGAATTTATCAGTAAGAAATGGGGTGAGAGGAAGTGTATTCTAATCAGGGGGAATGACCTGTATAATAGCAGAGAGGAAGACAAAGATAGGACAAGCTCAGAAAATAGCTAGTAGTTCCATTTGGCTGGAATATACTATACATGAAGAATACTGTAAAAATCAGGCCGGGAAGGTAGGTTGAAGTCAGATCACAACCGACCTCAAATGTCAGGTTGAGAAATTTATTTTTTCCTGCAGACAATGGGGAGCTACTGAAGGTTTTTTTAAGCAGAGAAGTGTCAAGGTAGCTCAGACTTTTGTATTAGGAATATTTTGGCAGCTATGAGAAGACTGAGAGCTAGTTAAAATACCATTTCAAGGTCCTTAGAACCTTTTGTCTACAGGTACATAGAGGGGATAGATGCAAGGGACTGTGGAGATAGAATTGACTGGAGTTGACAAATGATATATGTTGGGTTGGTATATACGGGAGAGTGAAGAAAAAGATGACCCTGAAGTTTTGATGGTGGTGGAATCAATATAAGTAGGGAAGCTGTGAGAAGGGATAGATTGGGAAGGGCAAAAAGTCAGCTTGGGAACATGTTGAGTTTGAGATGTGGGCAGGTCATCTCAATGGATGGGTCCAGACCATCAACAATACAGAGCTAGGATTCCATGGAAAGAATAGGGGTGAAAACAACACACTTACTATCATAAAGGCAGTGCGGTAGATGGAGTGTCCTTCTGTAATGGTAAATCACCACTTAAATGTGATTATTATCATTCTCTTGCAATCCCACCAACTGCCAATGGGATGCACCGCCTGAGTTCTTTAACAGATTCCTGTGACCTTGTCACCATGCTTGTTGAGAGCAAATGAAGATAACAGTTAACTGGAAACAACAGGAAGGGTCATTTTACACTCTCTACATTTAGGATTCTTCTGTGGCTAATTAAAGTAATATGTCAAAACGTCCCTCGAAAGAGATCTTTAAGAATATGCCTGTTCAGTAAACCAGGTTTTTACTAATTAATAACACCCTTCCCCATTCTTCATCAAAGTTCCATGCAGGACAGACCATCTCTCTTACAGAGAGGGCTGAGGAGGAGTTGCCATCTCCCTTTCTCAGTGGGGACAGATCCAGTCATTTGTCATCTGTGTAGCTATCACTTTCTCCTCCGGATGTTGATCAGATTTCCTGGGTTGGAACCAACATGCAAGGCCAAGGAATTGGAATATCTCCAAGAATGAAATGCTGTACTTCTTATGAAGTCAACATGATTTCTTTCAAGGAAAAATCCCTTACATTAAAAAAAAAGGTGTCTACTTAGGGTTTCTGAAGGGCAAATCTTTTGATTTTTCTTATTAAAAACACCAACTATACTTATTTTTTGATCATCAGCACATAGGCACCCACACCCAAGCAAAGCAGAGAGGAGAAACATTATACAAAGAAACAGGAGCCTGATGGGGAGAAATGACTTGCCTAAGATTATATACAATGAGTCAGTCTCAGAGACAGGAATAGAACTCTCCAGACTCCTATTAGTAAAACCATTTGGACATCCTTCTGTAGACCATGATGGGAAAATTTACCCCAGGGCCAGAGAATGCTTGGGTGGGAGACTGTCTTACTAGATACAATCTTCCCTCACCACCCCCATCTTAGTTAGACCACAGATCATGACTCTAGTCTACATCTTTTCACCATTTATTCTTCTATTTCCAATCTATTTTACCTCCTACTTTAAAAAAGTTATACTTGATACAGCCTTCATTTATGCATAGGCTTCTTACTGTATGTATGGACCAGTGTTTATGATCTTAGCAGTAATGAATGATCTTCATAGATCCATCTCCATAGAAAAAAAAGTATCTGGGCTTATATCCCCTATACAACATATGAGGTAACCAATAAGGCTCTCCATGTAATGAGAAAGTCACTAGCTGGACATGTAAACCCATATCTACAACATGCAGGAGACATAGAATGCCCTCCTAAATCATCGTGCCCTTAGGAAGGCTTCTTCCAACAGAAAGATCCTTCCCTAAGAATTAATAGTTCAATGTTGTCCATCACAACCTGAGTTATAACTATAAAATGTAACTTCCAAAGGAAGGCTATACTCACAAATGGAAGTCCCAGGGGTGATCATGGCTAAAAGATTAAGAGGACCTGGTCAATGTTCCTTTCATATAAAGTCATAACTTCCAGTTTTTATGCTTGGAGCAAGCAGCACAAAACACTTGATCAAATCTATTTTTAGAAGACAAATTCTGTTGGAGAGAGGGATGTTGTTGTTGAGTCATTTTCAATTGTGTCCAACTCTTCATGACCCCATTTGAGGTTTTCTTGGCAAAGATACTGGAGTGGTTTGCCATTTCCTTCTCCAGCTCATTTTACAAGTGAGGAAACTGAGGCAAACAGGGTTAAGTGACTTGCCCAGGGACACAGTTAGTAAGAGTCTGAGACCAGATTTGAACTCAGAAAGATGAATATTCCTGGTTCCTAGCTCAATGCTTAATCAACAGCTCCACTTATGCTGGAGAAAGGGTACAGCAACCCTGAAACCCTAACCCCTCTGGATAAAGACCCTGGCAAACCTTGAGGATTCTGCTAGGGAGGCTTCCTAGAGGAGGGATAGGGAAGGCACAACAAGGAGATTATCTGGAGCATAACTGCAGAGGGTAGGGGAGAAAATTCACTATCTGGTAGTTATGGGTTTTAATAACTCTTGCTAACCTTAGTTGTTTCTAGCTGCAGAAGAGACACAAATACAATCAGCACCCTGAGCCAAACCCCAGACTGGCTCAACTTAGTTACAGCTCTGTTTCCATATGAACTCTAAAGTACAGCTGCAAGTAGAGGACAGTACCCACATTACACTTCAGGCTTCAGGTGTTAGGAAGGATGAATTTATTAAGTGCCTAATATGTCTGCTATGTGCCTACTATGTCCCTCTAATGAGAACTTTAGAAATATTATTTCACTTGATCCTGGGAGATAGGTGTGGTTATTATCTCCATTTTACATTTGAGGAAACTGAGGCAAATAGAAGTTAAGTAACTTGCCCAGGAGAAAACACCAGTGAGTCAACAAAAAGTGGGCATCTCTGTGAGGCAACCCCATCTGAGGAGAAAGCAAAAGGGATTGCCCCTCATGAAACTTCAGTTTTGGGGAACATATAATCAGTGCACTCCACCATTTCCTCAGAATCCCAGTACCAGAATTCTAATTCTCTGAGGCTATACATCCTGAAGTTATCACTTATCTCTTGGATCAAGATTTGAGAATTCAGGCCCAGATTCTTTACAGTGTCATTATAGCTGACAGCCCCCAGGAGTAACCCTAGTCATATGCTCCCTAAGCCCCACTTTGAATTAAAGTAGAGGATAACCCTAGCCCTGCTTTCTTACCTTCAAGTCTGCCAAGACGGCTAAGAGTCTGCATAGACAACCTTCAGGTATGCCAAGAAACGCTACCTTCCATCCTCATAACATAAATCCCTAGCTAGCACATTGAGGATGTAAAGGCAAAACATGAGCTGCTCATTTCAAATTCTGATGTTAGAGAGTCCCTGTTCCCCTCCCAGTAGAGGTAAGAAGGAAGGAGACTGTCCTCAGTCTTGGCTTTGGACCTTAAGACAATCCATAGAAAATCTGCATTTTGTGAGATTCTCTCTGCAGTGGTTCATGACTCTCTCCTCTCCATTCTTACTGCCACATTTTAATTCAAGGCTTCTAGTTACATCTTGAATGGACTATTGTAATTATCCTTCAAGTTTTGAAAAATTATTCTTCTTCCAATCCTAAAAGCACAGCTCTGACCCTGTCTCTCCTCTGCTCTAAAACTTTAGGGGCTCCCTACTGCATACACTCCAGATTCCTTTCACCTGGCATTCAAAGCCTTCTATGATCAACCTTTCCTGTATTATCCAGTCATTAACTAGCTGTGTGACCTTGGATAAGCCATTTGACCTCTTCGATCTCTCTCAGTTACCCCATGCATAAAATGAGATTGGAATACATGACCTCTAAACTTCCCTTCTAACATTCTATAATTCTGCTCTTTCACTGAAACTGGATTTAAATATCTATTTCCCTAACATGCTCTGTGATTTCCTGACTCTTTGGCTTTGCTCACACTTCCCTTTCACATGGATTGTCCTGTCTGTTTCATTCTCACCCATTCTTCAAGGGCATCTGCACTAGGTAGCTCATCCCTGACCCTCTTATTCAGGAATTTCTTCCTCCCCTAAAATGTCATCGCACTGCTCTTTCCTATTCTATCTTGTATTATAATCTTCTAGGAACTTGTCTTATCTCACCAAAAGACTATAAGCTCTTGGAGGACAGACCTGATCTCCTATTCTGTTTCCTCATTTATAGAATGATGGAACACAGAGAAACCAATGGTTTGTTGCATGGTTCACAGTCATACACACTGATCCCAGGAGATTCCATAAGCCACACAGAATTGTTTTCTCCAGCTTACCAGAGCTTAGGCTGGATGGCCCAAGTTGCAAAATGGAAACAGGAAACATTAGATCACTAACATTAAGCACAGTAGTGGTAAGGAATGGGTTAAACTGACAAGGTAGCAGTAAAGCTTCCAGCAGTGTATTGCCCTAGGGGAATCCCATTAACATTCTGCCTTTTGCCTTTGACTTTGTCCTGTGGAACCCATAAGACATCTCACTGTGGTTTCTTCCTGTTCCAGCAGACCTCCTTGGTCAGGAGGCAGGAAGAATTCTCTTAGTCTGGTCCCAGACAGACCAATATTAAGGAAGGAGTAAGGTACTTCCTATTTCTGCCCAGATACTTTGGGGGACAAAAGGACAAATTATTTGTCCACCAAAAATTTCCTGAAAAATGGACTGAGACAATTTGAGAGAAGGGAAAAACAAACAAACAAACCAAGGACAGAGGAGAAAAATACAGGGAGAGAGGCACAAGATCAGAGGTCAGAAGATATGAGTTTGGCTACTGGTTCTGCCATTTACTACTTACCTGTATGACCTTGCACCAGTCACTTGCCCTTTTGGGGCTCCAGTTTCCTCATCTCTAAAACAAGGGCACTGAATTAGACAAACACTATGGCCCCCTCCAGTTTGAAATCTATGACCCTATGAAAAACATATAGCAAGCACGAATAGGATTTTTTGTATGAGTTATGGGAAAAGTACCTCCTCCTCATCCAATTTACATAATCAAAGCATTGTGTGTGAGGGGTGGGGAGTGGAGGAGAAGTGTTCCCTTCTCCCACTAAACAAAAACATCACCAAACTTCTTGTCTGTCCATCTTTACTGAGTGCTGGTTACGTCTGGAATACTGTAGGAAGATGTGTCTCCTGCTCTTGACTAGTTAAAAAAGGAAAAAGATCAGAGCCCCACTGAGCACAGGGGAATGATCACAGCAAGGGGGAAGAGCTGAGTTAATACATCTCAGCATCTTTTGTAGTATTGGGGGGGGGCACTCCTCACATTGGTCTAATCATACACTAATGTACCATTTAACAAGGTTCAGGGTAAACGTGGACCCTTGTGAGTTCAATGAATAAGGGCAAGAATGGAGAAGTCCTAAGTCACCCTCACTTTTTCAGGGTAAGGAAAGAAAACCAAAAAGTCAGTTGTCCTTGAGGTGTCTGAGCTACCTCAAGCTGCCTGGTCCACACAGAATCTAAGGGAATTTGGGCAGCTGCTCTACTACCACCGACAATAACCTACATTTATTTCATGTTTATAGAATTTGCAAAGCACTTTCTTCACAACAATTCTTTGAAGGTGGGTAGTATAAATGGGCTTATCCCCATTTTACAGATAAGGAGATATATCCTCAATCAGTCAAAAAGTATGCCAGAGAGGCTGTCCATGGCCACAATGCCAGTGGGTTTTGAAGTCAGGATTTGAAATCCCATTGGACTCTCTCCATTATGAAATGCTGCCTCAACACAGGCATTTTTTTTTAAGACTTGATGACTTGTCTCCTGAAAAGTTAGTGGAAGGAAAAATAATATTGGGGACTCTTACCCTAAAAATACAAAGACAGGCCACATAGTTAATAGCAATGAAGTATTATGCAAATGGTAGATGCCATTACTTTACAAAGAATTTAACATATAGCATATCATGCGAAAAACATAGTAAAGATATCGTTTCCCCTATTTTACAAATAAGGAAAAAGGGGGTCAGAGAGGTCAAGGGATTTGCCCAAGGTCACTAGCTTATAAGCCTTAGATGAGGTAGAGGGAGCATGGCCAGTTTTTATTTCCAGGATTTCTGACTCTAAGTACATTGTTCTTTTTATTATACCACATTATCTGTTTAAAGGTATTCCCCAGGAATAGACTCCCTGAACTTCATAATTGAACATCAGAGTACCAGAAAATAAACATCAGGTACAACCTAGATACTTAGAGAGGCTGAATCAAGCAGGTATTTAGTTGCACAAATTCCCAGGGGCTCGATGGTCTTGGGAAACAGACCAGGAAGGTGTCAATTGCAGGTACAAGGATGATGGAGTTAGTTTTCTGGGAGTATAGAGGGTGTACTCACTCACCCTTCAGACTGAAATAGCCTTACTAGGAACATATGACAACCACCAACATCCATAGATAGGGCAAAAGCATGGATACATTTAAAAGCAAGCTGTAATTGAGTTTCAGGTAAAAATTTGGAGCAGGCAACCTTTCTTCTTCTATACAGGTGTGAACCTTTCCCCAAAGTTCCTGTTTTTCAACTGGTGGCAGTGCAACTGGGAACATATTAGGGGTGATGTCCCTGTTTCCCTTCTGCTGCGTTGGTAAACTCATTTTGGAACCTGTTGTTTAACAAAAAAATATATATTTTTTTCTTAGCTAAGAAAGAGATTAACTCTCCCTGGAGAGCCATGTTGGAAGTGACTGGAGGATCCCAGCCTTTCATCCTCTCCAAAGATTGGCTTATATGTTAATGTTGTTCTTTATATCAGGTTTAATTAAGGATTTACCATCCCTGGTCCTAACCCATCATGGCATCCAGCGCCAGGTCTTCCAATGATGTCTCCTTTTTTTTCCAGACAGTGTTCTGCCAAGTGCCTAGTTCCTTGTCTTTCCTTTTTTTCCTTTGGGCCTGGCTCCAGTTCTGGAAGTCCTGCAGCTTGGCCCAAAAGAAACCTCAATTAGGACTCAAGAACACACCTGCCCTCTTGTCTACCCCCAAGCTTCTGGTTCCATCCTTGCTTAAGAGTTGGGTTCCTCCGCAGTGCCACACAGGAGCCAGGTATCAGGGACACCAAAATATCAGGACCTCTATCAGTTCAGGTTACATAGTCTTTTCCACCTGCCATACCTGAATCTCTTCTGCATCCCCATACCCCACTCCCCTGCAAAGTATGACAGGAGCTCCTGACCACTACTGGTAGGATCCCATCCAGGGGGAGATGACTTAGGATTCCTGAGTTCTGCTCTGCAGAAATAGGACTCTTACAGGACTCTTCAACTCATACATAGCCCAGGGAGTCCTCTGCATTGCTGGGCATGCCCCCAAAATCCATGCTTCCTTGCTCCCCACCCCCTTTACTAAGCTCCCCCACCCCTCCAGGAGAGGCAACTTAGTTTCCTCTAGTAAGCCAGCAATCTAGCTTGTCAGAGGCAGGCTCAATGCTAGACCACACCTCAGTCCAAGCAGTAGAGGCTAGCTGTGGGAGCTCAAGCAGTAATACTGTGAGGAGCTGGGGCTCAGCAGCTGTACATCACACAGCTCCATGCCTAAGGGAGCTTTTCTTCCCAAGGGAGAGCTCCAACCCCTCCGGGGTATGCCAATGACTGGAGGCACAGACATCCTGGTCAGGCACAAGATCTTCCAAAGCAGGAGAATTGAGACCGCCCTAATCAGTCACTTCCCGACTACCCCAGCTCAGTCCTCTTCACCTGCTCCCCTCCCATCACCTCCACTCTCTCCTATAGCCAGCTCCCCCTCCCCAAACATCTGACCTCCAACAATCCCCCCTCACCTTCCCACTTAATCCTTCACAATCTTATCACCTCTCCTCTTTTTCCTTTTCCCCATTCCATAGCTCCCCCTTTCTCCAATGGTTCCCCCTCCTACATCCCCCGTGCATGGCTTGAAGAACCCCGCGCCCCTTCCCAAGTTGAGAGAGAAGCTGCTGCCTCATCGTTCTTTCCCCCTTCGTTCACCCCAGCTGCCATCCCTGCTGCCCAGCTTGGGGGAATTGGGGGGGGGGGGCCGGAACGGTGGAGGGATGGGAGAAACTTTCTCTATCCGAAGGTGGGGGGGGGGAGAGGTACAAGGGATAGCCGGGTACTTACGGGGCCATCCGCTCCGGGTGCCATCCTCACTACCCCCTCCGTCCCCCGCACCGTCTGGGGCACGGGTCGCGGAGACAGGGCGGGCGCTCGCCTCCTCCCAGCTCCCCGTCCCGGCCCTGGGCTCGTCTCAGCCCTCTCGCCCCGACGCCGCTCTGCTTTATACAACTCCACTCGAGCGCGCCCAGGCTTATGTAAAGGCTGGCGGAGACAGGCAGCCAATGGCTGGAGAGCCGGGGGGTGGGGAGCGGGGGGCGGGAGGGAGGGATCGACCAATGGCAGGAAAGGGAATTCAAGTGGGGGGGTGATGGTGGGGAGAGGGGCAAAGGGGCCGCCTCCCCGCGCTGATTTAGTAGCCGGGATTGCGGTGGCAGTCGGCGGACAGGCTGGCCCGGGAGCCGGAGCGGGAGCGGCGGCCTCGGGGGCGGGGGGCAAGCGAGCGCTCCTCCCCGGTACGGCGAGCGCTCCCCGCAGCCACAGCTCGTAACCTTCAGGAGGCAGCAGGGCCTGGCGAGAAGAGGGGCGGGGGAAGAGGGCTCCTCCCGGGCTGTGGTCCCTAAAGCTGTCTCCAGCTGGGAGCTGGAGCGCGGGGAGAGGAACCAGCCGGGAAGCCAGGGGAGGGGACTCCGAGGGCTGGGTCCTCCGGCGAGCTGCGCCGGGAGGGGCAGCAGGGGCCACTGGAGCGCCCCTACCTGCCCTTCTGGTTTTCCCCTCCGGTAAAGATCAGTCGCTCGCCTCCGGCAGCACCCCGGGCCCGGGCCCGTCTGGAGCCGGCGCTGGAACAGCGCTGATAGCGAGATTCCGGGCTGCGGAGAGCCGAGCCAGATCTTTATCCGGTCTGGGGGACGTGCCCGAATCCCTCCCGGGAGCTGTTTAGTATGGAGGGAAGGCCTCCACCGACGGCTCCGAGGGGCGGGAGCGAGCAGTGCGGGAGGAGGAGTGGAGAAGGCGGCGGCAGCTGCTGCCGGCTGGACTCCTCGGACCAGAGCACGGAGCCCGGCCAGTCCCAAGAGCGCCCTCGCCCTGGGCTGGCCGTGCTCTGGTCCCGGGCTCCAGGACCCCACCAAGCCCCCCGGTGCTGGTGCGCACTGGGAGTTCTTCGCCTAAAGTGTCTACTGCAGAGGGCATGGGAGGATTCCCGTCTATTTCTGTAGCATGGGGGGACGCGTGGTAGGCATGACCAGAAAAGGACGTTCTTGGGCATTCCTGCCAAGCAGCACCATTCCAGGGCTGGGAACTGGCCCAGGTAAATGTCCAGAACCAATGGGCCTGATCACTGGTTTTGACATGAGCAAACTAAACTGGGACAGGCCTAGGGTTTCTGACACAGAAGGGCTGGGGATTTGGAAGCTGAGACGACCAAGGAAGTAAATGCACACTCCGATGACACGGTTCAGATCTAATCTTTTGTTTTTCCCACTGCTGATATATTCATATGACTATCCTCCATTAGTGTAGATTCCTTGGTCAACCTGAAACTTAGCTGTTATAACTTGCTGAGGAAGGGGTTGTTACATTCTAAAACCTAGTGTGCAGCTAATGATGAGGGACTGCACCTGTAAAGATCAAGCCCCTGCGTGCCTAGGAGTGTGCAAGGAACAACACTGTAAACTCTCACTACTCTCGAGGGGATACAATAGGACTCCTAGCTTCTGAGAGTTCCTCCTCACTGGAATGTGAGCTCTTTGAATACAAGGACAGCTTTTGGGTTTGTCGTGCATTGCACACCTTACACTACACTTTGGTGGTAGTAAATGTTTGTTGAATGAATCACTTTATGGAATAGAAGATCCAGTCCAAACAACCTGTTCCACTGTCATTTAATGACCATCAGTCCATTTTTCAGTTCTGAGTACAAATGAGTGAGACAACACAAAAGCATGGATGGTACTGGTATCTTGATTTAGAGGAGAGTGTCTTTGGCCAGACCTGTAATTTTGTTGGTTCAGGGAACTTCCATTCTGAAAATTCCCTTCACCATTGCAGATCAACAACTGATGATGGCTGACATAAAGTTTGCAAAGTGCTTTACATACAGGATGTCCCAAAAGTCTTAGTGCGGTTTTAAGCTTTAATACATCTAGTATATATTATCTCATTTGATCTGTATCAGCTTCTAGTCTTAGGTTGCTTGAGGTCCTGAGGCTAAGTGACTTGCCCAAGGAGATACAGCTAGCATGCAATAGGGATGGGACTTGAATGCAGGTCTTTTTTTTTTTTTAATCCAAAGCTAGCCCTTTATTCATTATTTCATGCTGGTGTCCTCCATTCTGATAGTCAATCTGAAATGCATCTTGATCCTTGTCTCCATTTCTGTGTGACTACTTGCATACTTCCTGTGATGTTTGATCTTGAGCAGAGTTCTTTGGACAGAAACAGCCTCAGCATTCTCAGTTCAGAGGACCAGAAAGTAACTGATAATTAGCTCATTTCATTCAGTCCTGGAGCACTTAAAGGCACACACACACACACACACCCTACACCTTTGTTGGTTTTCTTCTCACTTCTCCCCCTGGTGTGCCAAGCTGTGAGTAGCAACCACAGCAGCAGACCTCCCTCTTCTTGGCTTGTCTGATTTAGTAACCAGCTTGGTAATTATCAGCATTAGCTATCCAGATGTGACTACAGTCTCTGCACAAAACACTCCATAATGATATTGCGCCTTCCTGTAACCTGCCAGGTACAAATACAACAAACCTAGGGTTCTGGGGAAGAGGAGAGATCAGAGGTGGAGGTGAAGATAGAGGAATACGCTTAAACTTCAGTCCAGCATGCTCTCTAGGGAACACAGTCTGAATTCGTTAAACATACTCACAAGGGCTGAGCGCAGTGATGTCAAACAGAATTGGCTCTATCTATCTGAAAATACACCATTTCTAAAGCACATTTTAGACACTCAGTGCCAACCCTTGCCTGGCCCTGTAGCAAACAACTTGCCAGTACCCATCAGCACCCAGGATCTGCCTCATCACTTTTGCTTCCCTGGTACCTATCTATACAACCACAAGTTCTCCTTTTTTATGAAATATAGTGAAAAGATCTCTGGGCTGGAAGTCAGAAGATATGGAAAAATAACCCTGGCTATGACACTATTAGGATTATGACCTTTGGCAAGTCACTTCTATGTGAGCCTCAGTTTCTTCATCTGTCAAATGAGTATTTGACATTCTCTAAGACCCCTCCCCCAAATTGATGATTTTATCCTAATTTCATTACCTTCTATTCCCTAACAGGAATTATCCTTTCTATTAGTCTCCATAATGTTTCCCCTTGGTACTTTGCTGTTTCTTGCTTAGAGCCTTGACTTGTGCTTTCTGCAATGCCCTTCTCCCTTCTCTTCACCACTTCAAATCCCACTCACTACATCAGGTGTCCTTTAGATTGCACCTCTTCCAGGATGCCTCCCCAGATTCCTCTAGACACAAGCGGCTCTCTCGTTTCTCTGATCTTTCCCATCACTGGTACAGGCTAGCACTTGATTCTATGTATTGTTTTGTCTTTCTCCAATTATCTCTTATTCATACTCTTTTCCCAATCTGATTAACAGCTCCTTGAGCTCAAGAATTGGCTTTAAAATATCTGCCACTTGTATCTTGCTTTAAGATTTGTGAAGCACTTGGAGTAAATCATTTCACTTGAGCCTCAACAACCACCTCATGTGAAGTAGGTACAGACTAGAGAAATAAAGTCTGGACAGATAAAATAACTTGCCCAGGGTCACCCACTTCAGAAGTCGGATTCAAACTCTTGTCTGCCCAAATCCATGGTCATCATTCTTTCCATCCCAGCTGCTCCTATCCCTCATAGTCCATAGAGTGGTACAAAAATACTACACAGAGCCATTCCCTCATTCTTATTACACACAGTTGCTTTAAATTCTAATAATGGTGAAAGTTTTGGTGTATATTTTGACCTACCTTCTAAAACTTCAAAGGTCCTTTATAGCTCTGATTATTGCTAATCTGCCCTAATAGTATCCTTTAGAGGACTTCAGCCACTATCCAGAAACATCTCAGAGAGGTTTTATGACACCCACAGCCAGTAAGCAAGGAGAATGGAAGCCACTGTCACTCAGTTGAAAGAATGTTTTCTACCACTGTTGCTTAGTAGCTGTGTGACCATGGATAAGCCCCTTAAACTCTCTGAGCCTTGATTCTATCATCTAAAAAATGAAAAAGTTGGACTAGACTAAACCCATGATCAGGCAGCTAGATGGCTCAATGGAAAGAGTGTTAAGCCTAGAGTCAGGAAGACCTGAGTTCAAATGTAACCACAAACACCAGCTATGTAACCCTGGATGAGTCATTTAATATCTGTTTGCTTTAATCTACTGGAGAAGGAAATGGCAAACCACTCCAGTATCTTTGCCAAAAAAAACCCCATGAACCAGTTGGTCCATGGGATCCTAAAGAGTAGGACACAACTGAAGGACTGATAACAACAGGTTTAGGATCAAGTTAGTAGCAGGTTAGAGATGAGAACCCTCCCAGCTTAGACATGGGCACAGAAAGTAAGTCCTTTGTACAAACCTCTATTTTGAAGAAAGAGAAATCTATTTCTTCAAATCTGGAGTTTTAATAGTTGCTAGTCAAGTTCCCAATATGATAAAATCCTCATGATCCTCACTATTTTTTCTCACCACACTCCTGAAATTTAAGATATTGACTATTAAATCCCACATCTTCTCATGTTATGGTGTTAAAAAGGTCAGGTAGGAACACCTTTGGGTCTGGGGGGAAAGGGGGTCATTTTTCCAGGTCTGTGATTTTGCCAACATTTAGAATTCATGATAAGGAAGCTCCATCTGCCCATGCAGGTGGGTACCTATTCTGCACATTAGTCTTAGGGGCACTGGGAATCTAAGTAATGATAGCTAGCATTTATATTGTATCTACTTTGTGCCAAGCACCTTACAAATATTATCTCATTTGATCCTCACAATTACCCTGGGAAGTAGGTACTATTATAATCCTTTTTTTTACAGATGAGGAAACTGAGTCAAACATCCCCATGCATAGTAGGTGCTCAATAACAGTTTGTCCCAATGAATTGAAGATTTGGTCAAGATTACAAGGATGTACTGAAAGGAGTAAAGGAGTCCATTAGCTCACCAGGAAGAGGTTAGTCCAGAGTGGATTGAAAGCAGGCAGAAATCACTGAAGGGAACTTTCCCAGACAGAACATGTGTGTTCATCCTTTGCTGCCAAAGAAGACCATGCCATCAGAGAAATGATGACATGAGTTGTAGTTGACTTTGTTTTGAGTGAGGGAGGGCTGTGCAGGTCACCAGCCTCACTTCTCCTCCAGAGCCATCTGAATCCAGTGACCAGATATTCATCAGGATGACTGGAGATGACCCAGGATGAGACAGTTGGGGTTAAGTAACTTTGCCCAAGGTCACACAGCTAGTGAATGTCAAGTGTCTGAGGTGAGATTTGAACTCAGGTCCTCCTGACTCCTGCACTGGTGCTCTATCCACTGCACCATCTAGCTGCCCTCCCCAGACAGAAAGAGCTTAGGGAAGAGAGACTTGATAGAGGAACTGAATAAAATTTAGGAGAACCAGAAAATTGGCGCACTCGCACCCCACCAAGAAAGGACAGAGTGGCTCAAGGACCAGGTTAAAGAACAATCCAGCTAGTCATATCTTCCAAGGGAAACTAAGAGGCAACCATGAAACCTCAATCCATTGTGTGTTTGGCAGGGTTAAAATGGCTTAAACATTAGACTACATACCTGTACTCAATCCTTGTGTACAATTTGTATCCCCACATTCCATCGTATTGTAGTAAAGTAGATTTGCAGTCTAAAATGGCTGGCTGAGCATCTGATGTGCTGAAGACACATGACAGAGAAGGACAATGTTAGAAGGAAAAAAAGGAGGAAATGCCACCATATCATAAGCCAGGGGAAAAGAACCTGTAAACTTTAGGATTGTTCAGTGGTAAAAAGCTATCAGTGGTAAATAACAAGGAGTGTTCTGTGTGAGGGTGCCCTGGACAGTTTCTTCACTGGGAAAGAAAGAAAAAGGAAAAGGAAAAATAAATAAGATAGAAGAGACAGCAGAACAGAAAAATACAAGAGGAAGAAGTAATGGAAATAGGGAATGAAATTAAAAAATTAAAAGGAACATGAATAGGGTTCTGGGCCTAGAGTCAAGAAGACATGAATTCAAATCTAGCCTCAGACACTTACCAGCTGTATGGTGCTGCTCAAAGCACTTCGTCTCAGTTTCCTCATCTATAAAATAGGGATAGTACTTGCAGCTATTTCTTGGAGTTGTTAGAATCAAATGAGATAATAATTGTAAGGTATGTATCATACTGCCTGATATATAACAAGCACTATATAAATGCTAGCTGTCATTATTATTATTAAAAAGAAGGAAAATTGAGAGATCAAATGAGGGACAATTGTGTTATTATGTTGGCTTATTATTTTGTAAGCAAAGGGCAATGGAAAGATACATGGGAAGTATAAATAGGCTGTAACAAATCAGCAATGATCACTTGAATGAAAAAAAGGGACATAAAATATCAAGGACATTTTTGACAATAAAAATAATAAATTGAGCTGATCAGGTTGTCAAAGAAAGGGATAAGATGATATTCCAGAACTATCCATGAGTGATCTAATGATCTAGTGTAGACTGTCTCTAGTGTACTGAATAGATCCTTAATGAAGGAATTATGGAAAGGCAAGGACAAGAATCTCACAGGAGGAGGTGGCATGGATGGGTCATTATCTCCACCACTGAAGAGAGCATGGCTTCAAAATATGAACATATTATTGCTAGGGTCCATTTTTGGTTCAGTTGTTTCAGTAGCGTCTGACTCTTTGTGGCCTAACTCATTTTACAGATGAGGAAACTGAGACAAACAGGGTTAAAAGAATTGCCCAGAGTCACATAGCTAGTAAGTATCTGAGACTAGATTTGAACTCATGAAGATGTCTTCCTGACGCCAGTCCCAGTACTGTGTCCATTACACCACCTGCCTGTCCATACTGAACAGATTTCAGAGTGCCCCGTCATCAAGCAGTATAAAAAGGGGAACATAAAGAATTGGGTCAGAGGTTGTACATGTGGAAGGGATAGAGGTATAGAGAAAAAAGGGAGTGGGTTGAGTACCCAGGATTTGAATAGAATCACAGTAAGTATGGTATGTATCCCCTGGTGATGGTGGTGGGGTAGTGGGTAGGAAAAGATTGTTGGATTCCTCGTTATTAAATTAGTCCTTGGAATCCTCAAAACATAAAGCAGATTGTATCTAATAATTTTATCCCAAGTCTATCTATCTACTGCAATATTACGAACTCAACTCTGTATCGCATCATTATTCTCTGGCTTCTCTTTAATCTATACTCCTGAAATTCTAATTTGAAATCTTCCATGTTCTGTTTCTCTGTCTTCCCTGCATTCTTCTTGAACAAAAGGCAGAGGGACAATGAAAGGGATTAGGGTTATTTCATCCTGAATTCAAGCTTCCCTCAGAAGGATCCCCCAATGCATTGAGTCTCAGAAGGTAAGACACTGCATCTGCAGGGGAAGGCATGAAATCTGGGTCCCTGGACCAATGGTAAACATTGAAAGAACATTGAGTCATGAATCCATAGAATTATTGACCTGGGAGAGTCATTCAGTTCAATCCCCTCATTTTAGATATGAGGAAACTGCTGCTCAGAGAGATGAGATGACTTACCCAGAATCACACAGCTAGCCAGTAAGAGTTGCTCAGATGAGAACTCAGTGCTCTGGATCTCTAATTCTCTGGCATAGATGTAAATGCAGACCAGGGGGAATTCCTTGCATCTCCACCTTCCCTTTCCATAATTCTCCCATATCCACTCCATCTTGATAGGTCTTCCTCTGAATTCTCTCAGATGCATTGCTTCCTCTCTTCCAACTGTTTCCATTTTCAGATTCTAATCCCCTTGCACCTGAATTTCTGCAACAGCCAGCCAGCTTCTCTCCCTGCCTGCCTGTTCTTCTAATCTATCTTGCACACCACTGCCAGATTGATCTTCCTTAAACCCTGCTTCTCTCCTGTTATTCCTCTGCTCAAGAGTCCTACACTGGCTCCCCATTGCCTCGTATATCAATTCCAAATTCCTCTGTTTGTCTTCAAAGGCATTCCTTTAAAGGATTGCCTCTACTCCAAACTTGCATCTTTCCTTCCCCTGGGACATTCTCACAAACACCTGTCTAACATTATTTCCTGCTACTCCTCCAAATGCACCCTCCAGTCCAGTCTCACTGTTCCTAAGCACACCAGGCTCAGTGCTTTTGCTCATATCAGTCCTCTCCCTCCCACCTACTACTTTCCCTCCCCCACTTGGGATGCTTTCTCTTTTTCCTTCTATATTCTATCCATCCTTCAAGGCTCGCAACAAGTCTCACCCCTTTCTGGGCAAATCACTTCAACCTTCTGAACCTGTTTCCTCATCTGGGAAATGTGGATAATAATACTTACACTTCCCACCTCACAAGGAGTGCTGTAAGGATCAAATGAGATAATGTATATAAAACATTTAGCAAACCTTAAAGTGCTATGTAAATGTCAGCTTATATTTTTGTCTCTCTTGCTGAGCTCCTAGTACAGAGCTCTGCATGCAAGCAGGGGATGATCGATAAATGTTGACTGACCATTTGTATTTAGTCTATGAGGTGGGAAGAAGAATTTCCCTATTATTTTGGTTCTGCAAATTTAGCTCAGTCAAATAGAGAACAAAAGGAACTGTGGACTTACTTCAACAGGGAAGGAATTTAGGTTACATATATGTAAGGCACAACTTTCTCTCTGTAAGAGCTGTGAAAGACTAGAACTAATTAACACCAGAGGTTATAGAATCTATTTCCCTAGAGAGCTTGGAGAACTGGACAGATATTCGCTGATCAGGTTTGATCTAGGCACAATTCTGCCTGAAGGCAACAGTATGCTTTATGCTTGGGCATAGCTGGCACCAGGACTGGGCTACCCACATGCAGCCCAGTTATCCAGGAAGGGGATGGTAGTTTGCACAGTCTGTGCAGGCTAGGGGTCTATCTCATCACAGTGGAAGGGATAGAGCTGGAAGGATCGAGAGAGTGGTGATTTCAAAGGGGTAGAGTCAGGGGGAAAGAGGCTATCTAGGGAGCCCCAAGAGTTGAGCAGAACAGAATTTCAGTGGAAAACTTACAGGATTAAGATAGAGCCTCAAGGTATAAATGGGGACTTTTCAATAGTAGTAGTATACAAATCCCTTGTGTTTGTACAGTACTTCACAATTTATAAAGCATTTTCATATACTTTATCCCATCCAAACCTCAATCAATCCTGCAAAGTAGACAGGGCAGGTATGATTATGCCTGTTTTATAGGAGAGGAGCTGAATAACTACTGTGACTTGTCCAAGGCTACCATTAAATGACCGAGAAATTATGAGCAGACAAACTGGCTGACTTTCAGTATGGTGCTATTTCTACTACACTACACTGCTTAAACTGAATATTCCTAGTCATCTGTATATTATACATACATATATATATATACACACACACACACATATATGTGGGTATACGTATATTATTTCCACTCAACTCTATCCCTTACCTGATCATAGATTTCTAGCACTGTTCATGGCTCTGTCTTTTTCCACGGGGAGCAAACCAATAGATAACTACCATTACCAGAACATGTGATACTAGAAAGGTGTGGAAGAGCTCCATCTGGTGGTTTTCTCTGGAGGTGGCAGCTGACAAGTGGACCCAGGCACCTACATGATGTCCTTGGGAACCAGAAGACAGAAGGGTGTAGGTCCTAAGACCTCCTCCAACAGGAATCTCATCACATGCCTCACATCTGAGCTACTGCAACAGCTGGCCTCCCTCCTTCCAGATCGTCTTCCCTCCAATCCATGCTACATAAAACTGGCAGAGGAAGCTTCCTCCAATGATATTTTCATCTTTTGTCTTGTGCTCAAAAAACCTCCAAATGGTTCCCCATTGCTATAGCATCAAATCATTTTCCTCAGTCTATTCTTCAAGCTGTTTACTTATACCACCAAGTGCCCGCAATAGTGTTTCAGCTTCACCTTTCCTTATTTCCCAATGTGGTCCCTCCCTTAGAACCGAGCACATCTGGTTGCAGTCCTCTAAACAAATGCATGTATTCTCAAATCCTTCCTGGATTATGACTCCAGATCTTAGTTAAGACCACTCTCCTCCTGTGAAATTTCTTAATTTATCTATTTTATCCTTCAAGACCTGGTTTAAAATGCAAGCGCTAGACTATTAGTTAGGAGATCTGGGTTCTAGTCTCAGATCCATCACTAATCAATTGTATAATCCTGAGCAAGTCATCAAAGGCCACTGTTTGGTTTTATTCATGTGTGATGGGGTCAATAATACTACCTACCTACATAATAATAATAATAAATAGCATTTTATGGCACAAAGGGTTTTATATACAGTTATATTTTATATATAATATTAAATATATTTACATACATTATATATATAATCTCACAAGACTAGGTTTTGGAGATGGGGTGGGAAAAGGAAATCACATTTCTGGACCTGTGATTTCATCAGTTCTGGCAATGCTTCTATGGATTCAATTGTCATCTCTATGCTAATGATTCTCTAATCAATTTATCTAACCCTAATCTTCAGAATCCCATTTCTATCTGCCTGTTGGATATCTCAAACTAGATGTGCCATAGACATATTAAATTCAATATGTCCAAGACTGAATTCATGATCTTCCCCTCCTCTCCATCAAACCCTCCCTTCTGAACTTTCCTATTTGTGTAGATCCTTTCGGTCACCCAAGCTCACAACCTCTGGTCCTCACTCTCTCATCCTCCATGTCCAATATGCTGCCAAGTCCTGTCAACTCTACCTTTGTAAGCTCTCTTGGATATGATCCCTTCTCTCCTCTGACACCTCATCACCTCATTCTTGAACTATTGCAATAGCCTGCTGGTTGGGGTCACCCCAACTTGAGTCTCTCCCCACTCCAACCTATCATGTACTCAGTTTGGGGAAACTGATATTCCTAAGGTATAAGTCTGACCATCCCTCCCCCTTCAACAAATTTCAATGGCTCACTATTACCTCCAGGATCAAATATAAAATCTTGTTTGTCATTCAAAGCTCTTTAGAACATAGTGTCTTCCTATCTTCTTACTGGTCTTCTCACTCTATTCCACTTACTCTTCTCTACTGAGTACTTTAGGATCCTGTGACACTGGCTTCCTTGCTATTCCTTGCACTAGACTCCATCCCTAGACTCCACTGGGTCATTGCAAGTCATCTTGACTTATATCCTGCCACTGGACTCCGATGATTCTGAAGGAGAGAGTCGGGCTGATGACTTTGCACGGCTCTGCCTCACTTAAATCCAGTTCACTTGCAAATCAAGACATTGCCCTCTTTGAAAATGAAGGACAAACAGCATCTCTAGACTTTACACACTTTCACTGGCCACCTCTCTCCCCCGTATGAAATGCTCTCCCTCCTTGTCTCTGCCTCCTGGCTCTCCTGGCTTTCTTTTAGGTCCCAGCTAAAGGCTTCAAGAAGCCTTTCCCAACCCCTCTTAATGCTAATACCTTCCCTCTGCTGATTATCTCTAATTTATCCTCTATCTAGTTTATACATAGTTGTTTGCATAGCTCATCCAGTAGATTGTAAGCTCCTTGAAAGCAAGAACTGTCTTTTACCTTTTTTGTACACCTGGAGCTAAATTAGGTTCTTAATAAATTTTTGTTGACTAAATCACAGGAAGTTCCTTCCACTAGATTAGAGCAGCAACTTATCTGTAACTTATAATCTTAGACAATCACCTCGGGGCACCAACAATTTAAGTGGCTAGTCCATAGCTGGTCAGAAAATATATCAGGGTCAGGAGTGCTGCCCCCATCCCCTTATTGTCTTTCATATATAAATATAGACATATAAACACACACACACACACACACACACACACACAGAGGAAACTAGTGCATAAAGTACCTGCCCTGGAATCAGAAGGACCTGAGTTCAAATCCTGCCTCAAACACTTACTAGCTATGTGAGCCTGGGCAAATATTTTAACCTTATTTGCCTTAGTTTCCTCATCTGTAAAATGAGATGGAGAGGGAAATGGTAAACCAATCCAGTGTCTTTGCCAAGAAAACCCCAAATGGGGTTGGTTGTGACTAATCAGCTAAACAACAACATATTACTTATCCAAAGACATATATTTGTATATATGTACGTACATATGATTTTCAAATTTTGGTTAAAAGTCCTTACTACCCATTTTCCATAGATTGTTTCAAGTTTCTAGTTTCTCAAAAGTCTTCCTCCCATCAGTCTAGATTCAAAGTTATGTCACCTTTTACGGGAAATTTTACTATGCGTTTTTGTAACTATTGTTGTTCCATCCAACAAAATGCAAAATAAAGAGAAATGTCTTCCTTTATCCAAATTACAATCATTCTTGTATCCTGCTCCCTATGCACTATATATCCTGCTCCTAATAGCACTAAACTAGAAATCATCAAAGCTAAATTCAAGAGGGTTCTTCTTTAGATTTAGACTATATTAGATGCTGTCTGAGGTCCTTTTCAACTTTTCTGATCAGCTCCCATCACATTTTAGAAGAGCTGACTCAGGGTCACTTCAAGAGCCACCCCCTACTCCCCCTACTGGTAGAGGGCAGCTACTACTCCTATTTAAAATAAAATCTCCAACTGGCCTCTGGAGGGAATTCATCTCAAGCCAACTCAATTCCACCAAAACTTAAAGCACTGGGGAAGGTACAAAGACTTAAGATATGTACCTGATGTTATGAACCTTACAGTGTAGTACAGTAAGACACACTCAAATGACTATAATGCACAATAACATTATGATACATGCATTACAATGCTATAGAAGGGCTGTGTGTGATTTGACAGAGAAAAGGTAGTTATTAAAGGCAGAGAGTTCTGGTTAATTTAATGTAATTGTTGACTGTGGGTTAAATATAAACATTGTCATATTGAACTTGTTGAAAATGTTCCTAAAATACTTGAGTATAATTTCCTGCCTTAGTAAATACAGTAAAGTGAACTCATTTAATCATGTATGCATTCAGATACAGACTGGAGGATAATTTGTCTAGATGTTTTAAAAGAGATTGTTGCTTGAATATGATTGGACTAAATGACTTTTGGGATTCCTTGCAACTTTGAAATTCTATAATTCTATAATCTGGTATCTTGGAGAATCTTGGGACTGTCAATGGTTATAGAGTATAGTAGATATGAGGCTGTGTAAGAAAGATTGATTAGGTTGCATGTTTATTGGTCCCAGTACATGCTCTTGAAATTTCTTTTCTTTTCTTTAAAAAAAAATAAGTGTTTTATGTCAGGTTGTTTTCCTATCACCTCTTTTCTTGACATTTATTTCCTCCTAAAACTCCAGTCCAAAAACATTCTGTTTAACTGATAGTGTTAGTGTTAGTTAATTGAGGTTTTGCTGTGCTACTTTCAGGGACATGAGTTAAAAAGTTCAGCTGACCTACTGTTTTTCCTTGGTCCATGAGCCTGAAGCAGACAGGATGTGGTTCAGTAGGAATTCCTGAGTTTCTAGGCTTGTTTTGGAAGATAGCTGAGGCAGTATCATAGAATCATAAGTTGAGATCAGGGAAGAGATGTTAGAGGTCAGCAAGTACAACCCTATCCTTTTACAGATGAAGAAACTGAGGCCCGGAGAGGTTAAGTGACTTGCCCAAGGTAACAAAGCTACTGAGTTGGGACTCAAACACAGATCCTCTGACTCCAGTGTTCTTTTTAATATACCATACTTCCTCATTTTCCTAATGTGTGATCATAATATCACAGAATCATAGGTCTGGGAGGTATACCAAGAGTCATCCAACTTAGCTGAATGAAAATCCCTTTTACAAGAGCTTGAAGCCCTCCAGTGAAGAAAAATCCACTACCTCCCCAAAGTAGCCCTAATCTTGAGGAAAGTGTTCCTTTCATCAAGTCTACTTCTGTAGCTTATTCCCTGAATTATACTCTTTAATAGCCCCTCCTCCATGTACAGACACATGCAGGAATCTTGTAGTAATTAGGCACCAGAAATGGTTGTGAAACACATAATAATGCCCCATTTCATAAATGGCAAAACCTTGATGACCACAAATGGGTAATACCACCAAATGCTCCAGTGTGATAATGGCCTGACCTTCAACAACCAACAAAATCAGCATGAGAACAGCAAGAATCCACCCCAGTTCCTTGTATCTAGTAGGCACTTAACAAATATTTACTTACTACAGGACCCAGCTGTCATCCCAACCTATAAATTAGGATAGCAAATAGACTAGGGAATCAACTAGGGTCTAAATCTGGGCACTGATGAACTGGAGGAATATTTAGAGGAATTTATTTTACTTCATTTATTTCTGGATATAGCCCACCCCATAGGCTAACCATTCCGAGTGATGAGAAGCCAATTTGCCCTCAGCTCAAGTCTTCACTGGGTACAGAACCTGATCAATTACAGCAAGTATTTATTTTTACTTAACTGGAAAGAATGCTAGACTGGGAGGTCAGAAGAGCTTGGGTTTTATTCCCAGACTGACACCAACCAGCTGTGTGACCTTGGTGTGGTTTGGGTGGGTTGGGGGGCTCATTCCCTTCTCTAGATCTGTTTATTAATCTATAAGATGACAAATGTAGAATAAGTTATTTCAAAGGTCCCTTCCTTTCCATAAGATTCAATGATTCTATGAATTGAGAAGGCTGACAAATTAAGAAAATTAACACACAGCCTAAAGGTACTACAAGAAATTAAAATTATATTAGGAACATATTTAAAGGGCATTGGGTACCTCGTGGATAGACAGTCAGACTTGAAGTCAGTAAGATGTGGATTCAAATCCTGCCTCTCAATGTTATGGGACCATGGAACAAGAAAATCCATGTGGTCTCTCAGTGTCCCTTATGTTCTTAAACATAAATTAATGTTGCACTGCCTATTTGCATAATCGGAGGGAGTTTCAGCATTTGGAAAAGAAACTAAAGAAATTATAGGAATAGAGCCCTAAAAAGTACATTTCAGAGAAGACTGTAAGCCTAGAGGTGCTCCTTAGGATCTAGAGGAAATCACAAATAAGTATTAGTTTTCAGTCTTCCAGGAAGACTGAACAGAACTGAGAGAACACTCTGTCCCTGGCATTTGTATGAAAGGTACAGATGGATGGACCATAAAATTGGTCATTCAGTAACCATTGAAAGGGTTGGACTAGATCATCTTTAAAGATCCTCCCAATTCTAAAAATTCTGTGGTCCTATGACTCTGCGTTAAAGTATCCCAGAGACAAGAACGGCAAACATAGAATATTGTTGGACAAAAGTTATTTACTGGATATAGCAACAAAGGTAAGCAAAACTCTACCAGGATAGGATGCCAGAGCTAGAAGGAACCTTAGCTAACATCTAATCTAATGCCCCTATTTTACAAATGAGGAAACTGAGACCCAAAGAGAGAACATGACTTGGTCTGGTCACAGGGAATCAGGAGACCTGTGTTTGAATCCCAGTTCATTTGACCTTAGGAATTTGACCTTAGGAAACTCACTTGAATACTCTGAACTTTAATTTCTTCATCTGTAAAATGTGACTAACAGCTCCTAGGGATATTGTGAGGGTCAAAAGAAATGAGGCACGTTAAGTGCTTTGTAAACCTCAGAGTGCTATGTAAATATAAGCTATTGTTCTTTTCTCTTTTTTTTTGGAAGCAGTTGGGATTAAGTGACTTACCTAGAGTCATACAGCTAGTAAGTGCCTGAGGCTGAATTTGAATTTAAGTCCTCCTGATTCCAGGACTGGGGCTCTATCTACTATACCACCTAGCTACCCCAGCTATTTCTTTTAATGATTCTTATTGGAACCAGGAGTAGAACTCAGGCTTCTTTACTCCAAATTCATTTTGTTATACCAAGTTCATGATATGAGGAATGTGATAACTAATGTATCCTGTCCCCATCACATAACTTGACGCTATTGCTTTTTCTAGCAAGATTTCAATGCTTTTTACATAGTAGATATCCAGCAAAGGGACTGCTGAATTGAACTTAATGGAAAGGAGGGAAGTCTCTAGCTATCTCTACAAACTTAGCAGTGGCTGACCACACAGCTAGTCTTTGGATTGGGATGATCCAGGATGAAGGCAAACCAGCATGGTTCCATGGATACCCGCCTCCATGACTTCAGTTAGGCTGCTCTCAGCCTTGGCTATATCTGCCTCTTAGAAACAGCTCCCTTCCACCTTCAGAGATGAACTTTTTCCTATTCCAACTCTTTTCACAGGCTCCTTCTGTTCTTAATGTGGTCCCCATTCGACTGGAATTTCCCATACCTTCAATCACTCCTGCTCCATAGTACACTGATGCAAACAGGGAAGAGCCAAACAGGTGGGTTTAAAAGGAGCTGGTTCTATGATCCCAAAGAAATGAATAAGAAAACATTCATTAAGCACTTACTATGTGCTGAGTGTTGTGCTACTTGCTGGAGACAAACAGAGAAGTAAGACATTCTCTGCTCTCAGAGTTCACATTCTAATTATAACATATATAGGTAGGTGCCACTACAATTCAGATAGCAAGGGCCAGTTGTCCTTAAGGTACAGTGGCAGAATGGATGGGGAATTTCTGGGGGTCTGGAAAGCATAATAGCAAGAAAGATGGTGAGGAGCAAGAGCAGATATCAAAGTCTGGTAGTCCACAGTCTTGGGCAGCTAGGTGTCCTAGTGAATAAAGTGCTGGGCTTGGAGTCAGAAAGACTCATCTTCCTAGCCTAAAACACTTCTTCACTGTGACCTTAGGCTAGTCACTTAGCCCTGTTTGCCTCAATTTCCTCATTTGTAAAAGGAGCTGGAAAAGGAAATGGCAAAGTACTCTAGTATATTTACCAAGAAAACCCCAAATGAGGTCACAAAGAGTCAGATGCAACTAATCAACTGAACAACAGCCCACCATCTTCTAGAAGAATTTCAGTTGGTTTATCCAAGCAGTATGACAGACTATGTCTCTGGTAATAGGTGCTGGGAAGGGAATAGTATGCAGAAGGGTAAAGGCTCCAGGCTACCTCTCATGGGAATGAGGATGGACACGTCAGATCTGGTTGGCACTGAGGACTGGGGCAACTGAGGACTGGGGCAGAAAAGGGGAAAGTTTCCTCACTCCTCATATACTGCTTCTACTGTGTCCTCAGGCTTCCTGTTGAGATCTGAGAAGCAGAATTACTCAAAACCCGCAGCGTGGCCCTCTGTATACCCTCATGGACATCCTACCATCTCCAGGGTGAGCCTTTGCTTCCCTGCTCCCATATCTGTTGAAATGAATAACCTTTCTAGCAGGCCTGCTGGCTACTATTAACCCAGTCAAACATCTGAACTGCTTTGGGTGGTCTTGTGAAGGTTAATGAGGGCTAAGACTGTCTGGGCCTCCTGGAGGTTGCTGTCACCCCTTGTCATGCCCCAGAGCCCTATTCTGGCCTCTTCCTGTCGCCGGGACATCATTAGAAATGTTAATTATTAATTATCACTAAAAGCCCTTTTTGCTGCATTGCTGTTCTCGATCGCTCTCACTATCTCTCTTTTTTTCCCCTTTCCTTCTGTAACTGGATCCTCACTCTCAAATCTCTTGCCTTTGCTTTGCTCACCTCTCTACCTGCTGTCAGGAGAGTTGGAGGTGCCCTGAGTAAAAGGTATGTGTATGGGGTAAGGGGAGGAAGATACATCTGGCCAGGTCTCTAGGTTGCAGGAATCTGTGCTTAGCCACCACTTCTTTCTTTCAGGTAAAAACCTAGTTTTGAACTTTGAGAACTCAAGGGCACAGAAGTGGCTGAGTTTTTTCAGTTCACAGTATTGGTGATGAGCCTACGTGACCTTTTATTCACTTTACCACAACATCTATTTAACTCACTGTGGTTCAAATTTGAATCTCTACCTTTGGTCACCCTTAAAAATAGGCAGATAAAGCAGTTTTCTTTGAGATTAAGTTTGAGAGGCATGCAGAAGACACATCCTCCTCCCCATGCAAAAATATTTCCCCTATTCTGACCCAATGCCTGGACTTTTCTATTAGAGATTCATTTCTCTGCATATTGAAGGCTTTTCAATTTCCAAGAGTCTCCTAAAATGATTAAAATATCCCTGGGAAAAGTGATCTCATAAACCTTATTTCTCATCTATTTTCAATTAACCATATAGCAGAGATACTATCCCTGGGAATGGTACATGGGATAAACAGGAGAGGAGAGAGAGAAGAAAATACAAGTGGGAAGATACTAAAGAAAAACTTCTCCTTTATTATTTTTCCTAAGACTGCTAAATTATAAGCTCCTTAAGGGCAAGGATTATGAATCATTCATCTTTGTATCCCCTACAGATCATTAAGCTTTGCACCTCAATAGACAGTAAATACAGATTGGTTGAATGAATGACTGGCAGGGCCTGATGATATGCATGATGGAGTGGATCTAGAAATGGTCATTAAAAACAGATTTAAAACAAGAAAGAGATTTCCTGAGCTGGGGTAGGAGAGATTATGGAGAAGTCGAGGAGGAGGGGTAAACCAGGAAAAACTTTGGGTCCAGAAGAATCACCTAATTTGTCATACCCCATCCTAGGAGTGGTTCTGTTCATTGTGTGTGTGTGTATATGTGTGTGTGTGTGTGTGTGTAAAAATGCATATATGTATGAATATATGTGTATATGTAGATGTGTATATACTCACATACACATGTATATGTGTACATATATGTATGTGTGTATAGATCTATATATTCATATATTTCAGAATATGTGAAGAGAATAGCTTTATTATGCAGAACCCCACTTTGTAACATCATCTTCTTCACGGTGGAATTTTACCACCCTATGTTAAATTACTCTTTTTGAGAAGTTACACATTCAACAAGTTCAGTGGTTGCTTTTATTTCTCTGTTTCCAAATAGACTATAAAGTCCTTGAGGACAGGAACCTACGCTTTTCATTCTTTTAAAAAAAATCTTCAAGGTGCCCAATACCAAGTATATAGCTCAGTAGATGTTGTCTAATTTTCCTCAGACTAACATTTTCTTAGAAGAGAAGAAAATATGGCTGTCTACTACTTATCCTGAAAGTAATGGATCTCTCTTTGACTTATTTCAGAAAAACCATAGAACTGTAAAATCTTAGAGCTGGAAAGCACCTTGGAAGGCATGCCATCAATAGCTAGCTTGTAGAAGGGCCCTTAACTGTATGGAAGGAGGAAATGAAACTGCTTCTCCCTCTCTCTCTTGTCTAAGATTCTAAGATGCCAGAGGAGGAAAGAAGGTGATTCCCTCTGAGGGGCAATGGTCCCTATTATCCCTGCTCTCACCTAACGTGGGAATCCCTTCCCTGGCATCTTTAACAGGTAGTTATCCAGCCTCTATTGGAGAATTTCTGGTAATGGGTCACTCACTTTCATGAGGAAACATGTTCCATGGTTGGACTACCCTAATTATTTAGGAAGTCATTGTTGAAACAAAAATCTGCTTCTTTTAACTGTTATCCATTCATTCTAGTTCTGCCCCTTGCAAAACTTTGGGGAATTCTATTTCCTCTTCCATAAGACAGCTTTTCAAGTAATTGAAGATAAATATTACGTCGCTCTTTAAGTCTTTTCCAGATTAAATATTACCAGTTCATTGAACTAATTTTCATAAGATATAGTTTTGAAACTCTTTATTGCCCTAGGCATCATCTCCTGAACTCATTACAATAATCAATGCTCCTGCTACAATGTAGCACTAAGAAATAAACACAATAAATATAGTAGAATATATAAGACTATTATCTTCCAAGGCTGGGGCACTATAATTCTATTAATTCAGACAAAGATCATATTAGCATTGTTATCAGTCATATTACACTATTGACATACTGGGTATATTCTTTTAAGAATTCTCAGATCCTTTTCACATGAACTCCTTTGGAGCTAGGGTCACCTTAAGTAGTTCTTGTGCAAATGATTCTTAGTGCATGACTTCACATTTATTGTCATAAATTTGATCTTGTAATTTTTAATACAGTATTCCAAAGTGGCAACATGTGTTTGAACTTTGATTCTTTCATTCATAAAATTAGCTATTCCTCCCAACTTTGTGTCTTCCAGTTTGATAAATGTCTTATACCTTCATCCAATTTATTGATAATAACCAAATGTGTAACCATTGGGTAATGAATTTTTTTCAATCATAGCATCTCATCTATCAAGCTATCTAGGGATTGCTATTTACATTGGTAGATGGCATCTCTATGGTAATAAATTCATAAATATTTGTTGTTTTCCCTCAGTAAAATGTAAACTCCTTGAAGGCAGAGACTATTTGACTTCTGTGTTTGTATCCCCTGTGCCTATAGCAGTGCCTGGCATATAGAAGCTACTTAATAAATCGCTGTTGAACTTTACCAAATGTTGAGCAGGACCAAGGACAGAGCTCTATGGCAAGCCACCACATAATGCCCTTCCAGACTGACATGGGGTCATTACGCAAGACTTTCGGTCCAATTATTTATCCAGCCCTGGAGCCACTTAACCATAGTACCATTTTTCTATCTCCACTGCTAGGACAATCATATGATTTTGTCAAGTGTCTTTTGAAATTTAAATACTTTCTACCATGTCATTCTCCTGATCTGAATGAAGGAGGTTCTTATTCAAAATGTTGCCAATACATATCTGGGCAGCATAAACTCTTCACTCTAGACTCCCTTACAATTTGGCTGTAATGTACCTATCCTTCCTTGGCTCATACCACTCACCTCTGCGCAGTATTCCCCTCACTGAATTGTGAGAGATTTGTTTGTTTTCACAGAGTGTTTATATTCTCTACTACTAGCACAATGCCTTGCACATAGTAGGTGCTTAATAGTTGTTTATTGTATTGAACTGAATCACATTTATTTGAGGATAAAGAAGAAAATGTAAAGGTAGAGTGACTTGAACTTTAAGAAATCTCAATTGAAAAGCTTGGGAAGCAAATTTCAAAAGTTGATGTTATTTTGTTGAATATGGATAGCTGTAGGAGCTGGATTTTGGTTTTGGTATTCAGATTTTTATAAGGAAAAAGGTAAAGCTAAGTGTTTGTTTCAGCCAGTTTTTCAAGGTGTGGTTATTCCTTGGTGGAAAAATCACTATGAAAGGTATGGTCCTAAGCTTTGGAGGTCAGCAGATTTGGTCAGTTCTCCCAGGGGTAATCAGGCCCTGTAGGATTGATTCACTCTAAATAGACTGGTATGGGGACTGATTGACAAACCAGAATGCCAATTTATTAATTTACACTAGGAAAGGGGACTATAATAATCATGGTGGTTAGTCAGGGCACCCTTTTCCCTAGTCAATCCTAGAAAAATATTGTCAAGTTTTTAGTGTCACAGGATCACAGATTTAGAGCCATAGGGAACCTTAGAGGTCATCTAATTAAACTGCTTCATTTTCCAGATGAGACAATTGTGCCCCAAAGAGGTTAAGTGTCTTGCCCAAGGTTACCGGCCATCAGAACATCCTGTCATTACAGCAACACTTGATTCATACCTTGTAATACGTTACAGTTTCTAAAATTATAGCTTCTTTTGCATTAGTTTACATTTAAGATTAGAGGCTCCCTGAGGAGATTGAGAGACACTTAATCTCATTCGCAACATGTTTACAAATCATCTTTTAATATGAGTTTGTTAGCACAGCAAGAAAGGCAATGGGGCACTTGGAAGTGGGGGAGGAAGAAGGGAGCAGGTGCAGCTATTGTACTAGAGGAGTGCACCAGTGTTTCTGTCCTGTGTACTATAGATATGATTAGTCAGAATATTTAAGCAGAGAGAATTGATGCAGGCATTGTCAGCTATTTATTTAGGAAAGCCCTCATCATTCTGTGGGTGCAGACAGATCAAGTCTGCAGATAAAGGAAAGAGAGGGAGGGATCAGATAGGAGATGGGAGAGGGGGTCATTGCCATAACGAGGTGCCATAGCTACACAAAGTGCTCTGGGATCTTGGAGAATTTTCTCTCTCTGTAGGCATCTATGTGCTGTGCCAGGCAGGTGTGTCGAATTCCTGGAAGACATGAGCCATGTTTCATTGATCCTAGGGCACAAAATCATTATAAATACAGACCTCAAGGTGGCTGGATGGCACAGTTATACAGTATCTTCTTAAGAGTTCATTCTATTGAAGGTGCATTTAAGGCCATTAGGGTTAGAGCTTGGTGAGGTTATTTCTCTACATTATCTATCCTATTTCAATACATTACCCAACCTATCTACTTGATGAGAATTCTCAGATGTTATTATAATCAAATATCACCTTTAAGGATCCCTTCCAACAATGTGTCTCTCATCCATATATCAAAATTACT
Source organism: Notamacropus eugenii (assembly GCF_028372415.1). Lineage (NCBI taxonomy): Eukaryota > Metazoa > Chordata > Mammalia > Diprotodontia > Macropodidae > Notamacropus > Notamacropus eugenii. The sequence goes on from NC_092872.1 coordinate 214,893,518, forward strand.
CAAGATTTCTTGAAAGATATCTAGACAATGAAAACTTAGTCCAGTGACCCTCTCATCATAAATATCAGGCAAGGCATAAAGGATGGAAATGTATGCTTGCCAAAAGGGTTTGCCTTTGTCCTGGAAGATATTCAGGACAGAACTTAAGTTGAAGAGAGATTCACCATGTGTGGTGAGGTCCTCCAGATAATTCTGTTTACAAATGACATTGTGCTGGGTGTCCCAATCCGTGAAACATTGCAGTACCTTTTGGAAAAGAGCCATGACCACTCAAAAGAGTTTGTCCTAGCCATTCATGCAGCAAAGCACAAATGGATGAAGAATGTCTATTATCCAGGTTATGACATGCGGTTGAATGGGTAACCTATAGAGCTTATCCATCCATCTCTGTATGTCTCTTGGATAGTTTAAAAAAATAATAACTCGCATTTAGAAAGTGTTTTAAGGTTTACAAAGTACTTTACACGTTATCTCATTTGGCCTTTCCAACAACCCTGTGATGTACATGTTATTTTTATCCCCATCCTACAGATGAGGAAACTAAGGAGTCAAGTGAGATAATATTTGTTTTAAAAAAACAACACTTAGCAGAGTGCCTGGCACACAGTAGGTACTATATGAACACTTGTTCCCTTTTCTTTCCCTTCAAGTGACTTGGTCAGGGTCTCCTGGCTAGTAAGTAGTTGAGGCACAATTTAAATCCAGATCTTCCTGCCTCCAAGCTCACCACTCTATCTGCATCACAATCTTTGCCAAGTCTCCACAATTGCCTAGCTGCCTCAATAGTACAAATGGACAAAGAATTGGGACTAAAATGAAACAGGAGGAGGAGAGCCAACTAGATTAGCTCTGGGCAATTGCAAAGCTCTTTTAATGACTCTAAACTTCTCCTAGAAAAGAAGACCTGTCTTTTTAATATTGGTATTATATTATTGTTGTAATATGGCCACAAGTCATAGAAAACTACAGTCTCTGAAGATTAAAAATAAGTATTACCCTGAGGTCAATGGTGAGACACATGGTCAGTGTGAGCAGACTGCAGTATGTTTCAAATAAGGAATTATAAAAGAGAATTTGGGTAAAAGATTCTGTAAAAGAAATATGTGGGTAAAAAAGAGGAACCTCTATAGGGCTGTCAAGGCAGGATATGCCCTGAGGATGAGCAAGTCACTGATAGGTTATGACCTGCATTTCCCAAGAAGACATTCACATCAATAAGACCACACATTTATTCAAGCATTTAGATATCCTCGTCAAAGGGATTTATCCTTTATAAACTTGAATGCCTTGTGTCTTCTAAATCTTCATCTCTTTAAATGTATGGACCACAGAAGAGATTTGGGGAAAAAAGTCACTTTTTGATGCAGATACTAAGTACAAAGAGAGTTGGAAAATCTACAATGATGTGCTTTGGCCTGCTGTGGTTACATAAGGTTCCTCAGAGAATCCTGCCAGCTTAGTAAGTGAGGCTGAAGAGGATCAGCAGTAGCACCACCCCAGGATGTCAACCGCAGTACCAGATGCAGGGTTAATTTTCTCTTGGCACTCATCAGGGCTCCTGGTGATCCAAGGCATTTGGCTCCTGGTTCTTCCTTATTTCTGAGAACCTCTGAGAGGTAGAAGACAAGCTACTTATTAAGCATAAATAGCACAGAAAATGTGCATAGGCCATTCCCATTGTTTCACAACAGATTCCTTACTGGACAATGACCACATTAGTATCATTATCCCTCTGTTCTCAGTGGTGAAATGGAGCTTTAGAGAAACTGGGAAAAGAACCTGGTCAGTCACTTTTGGTGATTCTATGAATTAGGCACATGTCTAAAAAGAGCACTGGGTTGGGACACAGGACATCTGGATCTTGGTCCTTATTCCATTGCCAACCTTTGGCAAGTGACGTTTAGGTTCCTTTCCAGTCCTAGGTCCTCTCCAGGCTTCATTATCCCCTTCTGTAAAATAAAGTCATCAAGTTAGAATCATGAAATCATTAATTTTGAGCCAGAAAGGATCTTGGTAGCTATCTAGTCCAATTTTACAGATGAGGAAACTGAGACTAGGAGAGATGAAATGATTTGCGCAAGGTCACACAGGTCATTAGTGACAGGACCTCTGACTAAATCCAACATTCGTTCCATTTTATCACAGTTAGTCTTTATCTACACCTAGCGTATGGTAGATCCTTGGTAAATGCTTATTGATTGATTCATCTATGGTCCCTTCCTGTTTAAAAAAAATAGGCTGTGGAATCCTAAGAAAACAATAGGACTGGAATGAGTATTCCCAGACTGCTGCCTATCACCACTAAATGATGTTTCCATACTGCATTGGATGCTGCATCGCCTGTGAATTCTGATGCAGCTGGGATCTGCTAGGGGGTACCTGAGCCCCCCAAGTGACTTCTAAAGCTTTGTCCTGTAAGGTGACAAGTTCGTAGAAGGTATTCTGTCCTCTAACTCAGGAGACAACCCCAAATCCCAGTAGTGTGAGATGTGCCAAGATGAGGACCTAGTTTGCCAAAGCATTAACCCAGGTGTCCTGGCCTGCTACCAATTCTGACAATCATTTTGTGCCTCCTTCAGCTGCCTGTCATGGCTTTAACCTCCTCTTGTAGCCATTTGCTTCCTGTCCTTCGCAGCCATGTAGTGTTGCTAGAGGGAATGGTGGAATCTTTGAAAGTCTTTGCTCAATTGGGCTTTTGTCTACCATTGAATCCTTGGTGAGAATAGGGATTAGGTCTTGGATCTATGGCAAGAATTCTAAAAAGGATCTCTTGGGACCACTATTCAAATAAACAAATTCAAATATGGTATGGGCTATGGTCAAGTTATTATACTGTATAAGCAAAAGCCCTGGGTTTGGAGTTAGAAGAGCTGAGTTCAAATTCCTCCTTTGCTACTTATCACTTGTCTCACCTTATTCAAGTCACTTCAGCTATTTGAGCCTCAATTTCCATATTTTAAAAAATGAGAAAGTTGGATTAAGTTGAACTCAGAGTAATCCCCCTTCTAGCTCAAGGATGTCTTTACCATAGCAATCACTGTGAACAAGCATTCTCAGAAAGGAAGAAGCAGGCACTGGACAGATTAGTGGAAATAAGTTTTGATGGTAGGTTGGGGAAGGGAAATTGGTGATAGTGGTTATGAAGCCTAGGCTCTCAAAGATCAGACAAGCCGAGGAAGGGCTAGGTTTGTGAGGTCATAGAATCCTAGATTTGAAGCCAGAAGGAACATTAGGAACCAGTTAGTCCAACCTCTCCATTTTTATGGATGAGGAGCTCAGGGCTCAGAGAGGACAGACAACCTGCACAAAGTTACACATAGAGTAAAAGAACAGAACAAAGATTAGAACGCATGTTCTCTGACTCCATCCAAATCTAGCGAGTTTCCTGCCATGCCACAACTATAGCTCGTGTTTATAAAGCCCTTTATAGTTTTAAATACTTCCTCACACCTCTCTGTGAAGTAGACAGCACAAAGATGATGAGGATGGTTATGGTGATGGTGGTGATGATGAAGATAATGGTGGTGGTGGTGGTGATGATGATGATGATGGTGATGGTGATGATGACGATAATGGTGGTGGTGACGATGATGATGGTGGTGACGATGATGATGATGGTGAAGGTGGTGGTGATGATGATAATAATGGTGATGGTGATGATGATGCCAATTTCATAAAAGATGAAGAAGCCAAGGTTCAGACAAGTTGCTCATAGTCATACTTCAAGTAAATAGCCATGGCAGGATTTGAATATGGGTCTACTGACTCCAGGCCCACTGTTCTTCCCACTATACTACATTGTTTCCCAATCCTCAGACTATTCTCTGTGTAGGTGGGAGTTTTTAGCCATCTGTGAGGTGGAAACAAACACTAGATTTTGCTTTGGTGACAAGCCCAGTGGGGAAGCAGAACTCAGAGAGAATTTTTTTGGGTTACCTCACTGGGTAAGCCCCAGAGATGGGGTTTTTGAGGACCTAAGTTCCTGGAGGGGAGTGATTTGAGGCCAGTCTTGAGATTGAAGAGGTGACCTGGGCAAAGCAAAGGGCTAAATGGAGCAGAAGCAGGAGTAAGGAGGCTTCACCCTGGTTTGGGTGTATCAATGCCAAAAAAGAGGGAGCAAATGACCATGTGAATGGTATCACCTCCCACATTTACACATGCCAACACTTCTGAACCTTTTTCTAGCCTTGAAAAAAATTCTGTCCATTATCAAGTTCTATGAAGCAAGTCTGGATTCAATCAGGGCCAGATATTCCAGGGATCTGGTTTGGTCCAAGATCCTTCACCATTAATTCTAATAACCCCAGAATGGACTTCAAACTGAGACTTCTCCCAAGGGGGCAGGAACAGCAGCAGGCAATTTATGACCTTTCCGGTTTGTCTTCTGTCTAAAACTCCATGGAGTTTGCTTTCTTCTGCAGCTACAAAAGTTGCCCATGTCCTTAGAATGGCCCAAGTTCAAGGGAAAGGTCATTTTCAACCCCCAAACCCTATTGTCTACAATAAAAGAAGATGCAGAGAGGAAGGGGAAAGCTTCAAGTGACAAGCAAAGCTGTTTGTGGCTTGTGCAAGAATGACAGTAATCTCCTCAGAAGGGAAAGCCTGGGACCTTATCCTTTAGAAGGAGAGATTAAAAGACTGAAGTTGTGACAGTGGCTTAGCCAGCGTTCTTCGCCATAGACCCACAGGGAGCAGGGGGAACCAGCTGCTGTTGGAGAAAGCCAACGTGGGGGGCCGCCAATAGCAAGCTATTGAAAACAAATGGGCTGAAAAGCGATCCTGATCCCATCGATTAGAGCCAATGCTGACAGAACAGCCCAAAATGACTCACTCGGCATCAAAAACTGTAAGAAAATCAAAATCAATGAGCCAAAGTTGAACCTTATGTAACCTCTGTGGTTGATGTTTAACATCATGGCCCTCCCCTCAGCCACCCAGACAAGCATCCCCCACAGCATTAGTCCCTGAAGCCCTAGATACTCTGCTGAGGGTCACTTGCAATGATGAGTACAGGATTAGAAATGTCATTCATGGTCATCTTGTGGTACACTCAGTCTCATTATTATCTAAAGACAGTGCTGTAATTGTGGGAGGAAGGAATGGATTCACCAGGAGAAGGGGGTAGGCAGGGAGGAAGGATAATAATAACTGCCATTTTATATAGTACACAAGTTGACAAAGTGCTCTGTATGTATTTTCTCATTTGAGAAACAATCCTGAAAAGTAGGGACTTCAGGTATTATCATCACCATTGTACAGATGAAGGAACTCAGGGCTTGTCCATGATCACACAGTTAGCTTCAGAGAAAGGACTTGAATCCAGATCTTAATTCCAAATGCAGCATGCTATCTATCCATTATACCAAACTGCCTCTCCGGTAGTATACCTAGGTCATTGAGTTCTATTGTGTTATTATTTTCTAGGCTGAGCAAATATCTTTAGCTGATGGGTAGACATCTCTTAACTTTGTCGGCTGCTCCAGAATTCTTAAAATTACTGAGTCATTTCTTGGCAGGACCCTGCCAAAGGGGTGGCAGTTATGGCAAAGGATATAATAGGCTAAGCAGCAATAGAAGCAGTTAACCTATAAAATTTACTAAAGTGTAGTGCTGCGTCTAACACCATTTGGGGCCATATTCAAAAGTAGTGATTATCCCTTATGTACTATGAAATGTTTTTGATATCTTAAAGAGGTAGTAGAGGTGAATGGAAAGAAGAGGGAATTTGTGTTTCTAAACCACAAAGAACTGCATTAAAATTTTAAAAGAACTTATTTTTTAAGGTAAGGTAGGGATTTTTTGTGTTTAAATAAACATTATGCCCAGAGCCCATCAACCTGTAAATGTAGTCTAGCCTCTTATTTTACAGATGAGGAAACTGCTTTGTTTGAGACCATTAGGCTAAGTCTGCTACTGTAGATCACATAACTTTCCCTTCCTGGAAAGATTACAATTAAATTAAGGATTTGAAATCAAAAGATCTGCATTTGAATTCTGTCTTTACCATCTGCTGCCTTTGTGACCTTGGGCAAATTGAAGTCTCTGGGCCTGAGTTTCCTCATCTAGAAAGTAAAAAGCTTGTTATTTGTTGTTGTTGAGTTATTTCAATCCTGTCTGACTCTTTGTGACTCCATTTACTTAGCAGAGACACTGGAGTGGTTTGTCATTTCCTTCTCCAGCCCATTTTACAGATGAGGAACTGAGGCAAACAGGGTCAAGTGACTTGCCCAGGGTCACATAGCTAGTAAGTATCTGAGACCGGATTTAAACTCAGGACTTCCTGACCCTAGGCCTGGAGCTCTATCAATTGCACCACCTCTAAGTTCCCTTCATTTTAAATCTATGACCCTACATCCCATATAATGAAGGAAAAGTTAGTCTATTTAAATAGTCAACTGCCGTTTATTTTAAATGCCTAATTAAAGTAATAAGTTTTAAACATAGTCAGGAGAACCAAATCAAAGTCCAAAACTTATTAACTGTATCAGACAATAATTGGACAACGACCTTAACCTCTCAAAGTTCAGTATCCCCACCTATAAAATGGAGGTTACTGTAATCAAAAGAGAGATATAGAAACATTTTATACATTATAAAGCACCAAGGTATTATAAACATCGTTGCTAAAAATTATTATAATAATAAGAGAAGAAACCAAAATCACATGGGAGCAAGATAATTATAGTATCATCCTGTCAACCGGAGTCGTCCCAAAGATGTGCTCAGTGAACCTACAGAAGACGACCTCACATCTCAATACTTTTATTTCATTATAAAAAAAATACTCATTTTATTCACATGTATAACATTCCACAAATCATTAATTATAAAGGAATAATAGCAGGATAGTGACAGTCCTTAGGACTGTTTCTATCTGAACTCCATTGGAAACCATAAAAAGAATGAGATAATAATGACAATTGTTATAATTTTCAGGGCTGCATTGATATCTAGACAAAGCAGTAATCACTTATGTGCTAGGATTTCAAAGATGCCCTTAACCTGCCATTCTCAAAACCCACCACTAGCCTGCTATACAACTCTTATTGTTATTTTATCCAAAAACATCAATTGTGTTTCTTGGAGTTACCTGTTAAAACCCATACAATTAGCATCTTTACCAGATTTATTGATGAATATTGGGGCAGCTAGGTGGTGCAGTGGATACAGCAGCAGTTAGGAGTCAGGAGGATCTGAGTTCAAATCTTACCTCAGACACTTGACATTCACTAGCTGTGTGACCTTGGGCAAGTCACTTAACCCCAATTACCTCATCCTGGACCATCTCCAGTCATCCTGATGAATATCTGGTCACTGGATTCAGATGGCTCTGGAGGAGAAGTGACGCTGGTGACCTGCATAGTCCTCCCTCATTCAAAACAAAGTCAAGTGCAAGTCATGTCATCATTTCTCTGATGACATGGTCTTCTTCAGCAATGAAGGATGAACACATTAGATGAATATTAGCCAGATCATCTCATACAAAATCATACCCCTGAGTCAAGGGAAATAACACTTCAAAGGGCCAGATAAAGGAGAATGCCTTAGATAGAAGCTGATGTTTTATAGGACAAGGCTAGGGGAGTGTTGTTGGGGAGTCCTGGGTGACAAGGTGAGGAGGCCCTGAGAAGCAGGGGAAAGCCCATAAGAGGAATGAAAAGGAGTGCTACAGACAAACTTTACTCACTCCACAATTCTACCTGGCTGAGTCTTCTTTAATATATTTCGCTTTAGAATTTGGGAGCAGGTAAAGTTGCTTATGTCCATCGGCCCTCTCTCTGTCAATCAGTGGAGTCATGCAGCGGGGACTGTTGGGAGGGAGGAGGGAAGAGCATAACACTGGCAGTAGCTCAGCAGCATCTCAGTTGGGCCACTCAGTAATTGTGGCTGGCTCCTCTCTGCTGACTGTGGCTGGTCCCAGGATACAGCCCCTGCCTGGGTTTTCTCCTTCAAACATGTTTAAAGATTTATTAACTCTGAGTGAATCCAGCTGATTAATCCATTCAAATCTACCAATCAGGAGACATTCAGTGACTTTCCAAACTGTCTTGTGATACTTGACACCCAAGCTCCTTTAACCTAAGAACTAGAGTCACTTCCCTTTTATTTATAAGGATGAAATCTGCTCCTCACATCTTTCTATCAAGGACCTATCTTCCTGTGTGGAATGGTGGTAAGAATCACATAATGACAGGTGTCCTAGCTTAAGAAGTTAAAGAACTAAAAAACTTGGAGAAACCAAATTTCCTTGAACCTCAGGTGCTTCTGGGGATAAAAACAACACAGGACCAACATAACCAAAAGTTGTCATGCATAGATTTTCTAATTACCTGTCCTCACTCCTTGATCCTATGGGTCTAACAAGTCCTAACTTTAGTAATGATGAGGAAGATGGCAGATAGTGGGCAGAGAAGATTCTCTAAGTCAAGTAAAAATGTACATACTTTCCTTTGTCACTTAGTCTTTTTCAGCCAGGGCCTTGGTTCCCTTCACACCCTGGACAGCTCCTGCCTTTTCTTGATCCACTGACTAATAAATCCTAACTCTCATAATTAGGAGAATGAAGGCAGAGAGTGGGCAGAGAAGCTATTCTAATCCAGATTAAGACACATACACAAACATTCCTTTGTCATCTAGTCTTCACCCATGAGTTGTGCTAATACTCAGATCCCAGAGAATACAACCACCATTTCTTACCTCCTCATCAAAGAAACATGGTATGAGGTATGAGGACTGAATAAGATGACTCTCTGTTCTCACGTTGTAGATTCAGATAGAAAAAAGAATGGCTGAGGGTAGAAAGCATCAGCATTTGATTCTCACAGTGTGGGTTTATTCTTATGAGATTCTAGCCGTTTCTTTGGGAGAAGCCCTTGCTTTATATCTTAGAGTAGCTGCCTGAATCCTTGGTCTGGTTATCATGAGGTTGGCAATTATCTTGGTGGAGACCTAAATGTTGGGCCACTAGAGACCAACACAAGTTTCAATAAGTGAAACTGCAGCATTTAATGGTACAAGTCCAATCTCTTTAGAAAAGTTCCTGAATATAAAGATTATTCACTTAACCACCCAAAGACAGCACTTATGAAAAAGGCACTTTGTGAGGAAATCAATCTTAATGGTGCATTTCACTATCCTAAATCCCTTATGCTCTATTAGGAGTAACCCTTTAACCTCTCCATGGGTCTCTCTTCACCAGCACCTGCCCCAGGTAGTGAGTTCCTCTGTTTTCTACAATGCCAGTTATGAGGGCAGGAGGAAGCAGAGCAAACATTTCTTTAACAGCATACTACCAGGCCCTGATGGCACATAAGGATCATGGGCATTTAGTTACCCATCTGTAAGCAATTACACAACCAAAGAAGGGTGAAGATATAATTCCAAAATCTCCAGCTCAAACAAAGGCAACAGTGGGATTCCCAGCCAAAACCATGAGGCCAAGAATGGGTCTTTGAAAATAAATTTTCCACTAGCTGGTCATGTGTTTCTGGATTTCCTGAGGAAAAGATAAGCAAAACCTTAAAGCAGACTTTGAAATACTTGATTTGGTGTAAGTCAATCATAATTTCTGAATTGGGAAAACATAGAATTATTATGTGAACAATGACAGGTGCTTTTTGAGTACAGGTGGCTGGTGTTCTGCTTTGTAATTCTTTGGAAACAAGTAATAGTTCTGAGGACAGGATTCCACACAAGGAAGTTACTAGTCAATGACATACCTTAGAATCTGATTTCCTAAGTCCATTTAAGGAACCAGATGATAGTGATTCTTATAGATAACTGTGAGTGACAGACTTTTAATAATGACATTAATTTATGTCTAGATAGTGCTTTAAAGACAACAAAGTGCTCACTTCATAACCCTGAGTGGAGAGTAGTACAACTATTATTATGCCTATTTTACAAATTAAGAAACTGAGGCTCAAATGCTACATCACCTAAAGATCCATTTAAAATACATGGTTTATGCAAAATTTATGCAAGGATATAGGTATTTTCAAATCTGTTCTGCTACAAGGCATTCTCAAGTAATCTCAAATATCATAAAAGCCTGTCAATGTTGAATGGACAGAGAGTTAATGTAGAACTTAGCACCTTAAGGAAATTAAAGTGTTGAAACTGAGAACCAGGCATATGCAACAACCCACCTAAAATAAAGTTCACATTGCTAGTAACTATTGGCATCCAGGATTTGAAATGAGGGCTCTCCACTCCAAGTTCAGGTCTTTCCATTATACCACTCTGCCTCTTGCTTTGCTGCTTGAAATTTCTCATCTTCCTCCTTAACAAACAATTCTTGAGTTCTTATAGTGTTGGGGACACTATTCTAGGCACTAAAGATACATGAATTAGGCAAGGCCCCAGTCATCAGCATGGATATTACCTCCATCAATGAAGGTCATGGCCCATTCATGTCCACCCATATTATGTGACTCTTATACATGACCTCCCATAAATTCACCACAGTGGGTCCATTCAACACATCAGCAGCCTTCTTTATGTTCTCCTGACATTGCATAGTTACTAGAGGAGCATGTGGACCATCCATTGATTAGCCCTCCCTTTTGCTACATGAACAGCTCTTCTTTTCCTTTTCCTTAGTCCTATATTCCCTGATGATATCCTTTATACTCCTCCTGCATGAGTCATAGAATTGTAGAATTTGAGAGTGATGTTAGTAGCCATGGAGTCTAGCCCATACCTGAAAGGAATCTCTACTCTAATATACTTGACAAGTGGTCATCTTGAAGCCCTTTAAGGAGGGGGAATCTATTTTTGAACAGTAGAACTATTTGGAATTTTTATTGACATTCAACCTAAATGTGCCTGTTGACAGTTTCAATCATCGCTCCTGCCCTCTCTGGTCAACCCAAACAAGTACAATTCCTCTTCCACATAATAGTCCTTCAAATGTTTGAATACAGCTCTCACATTCCCCTTGAATTCCTTTCTCTACAGGCTATATATGCCCACTTCCTTCAAATGATCTGCATAGGACATGAATTCAAGGTCCCAGTTGCCCTCTTCCAATACTCCCGATCATATCGGCCATGTGCTTCTCCTTTGCCCTTTGAGTGATCCTCAATTCCAATCCTTTGGAGATTGTGGTGTTCCATGATTCACAGCCCTGTAATGTCACTGGAATAATGCCCACATATAAAGCTAAATAACCATATAAGGCAGGCAGCCTATGCTATGTGTCAAATAAGCGGTCAGATTACACTCTGTCCTTGGTCTGGACCTTTCGCTGAAGGAGATACTGCTCTAACAACAAAATGGGGGGTGGGGTGGGGGAAGTAAGTGAACATCAGGAAGCCATCTCCATGGATCTGTGGGCTAGGGGACAGACTGCAGGTATAGATGATTTCAACAACACAGGTTATTAGGAAACCTCAAGGCTATTCAGAGATGAATGTTACATGTTCTAAGGTCTCTGCTGCCTCCTTTGGCTAATGTCTGGTGGGAAGGAGGATCTCTTCCCTTTGAAACTCCCAAATAGTCACCATATGGAGTCATCCAAAGAAAGAAGAATCACTCTTGTCTCTGTCTTCAAAATGGAAGGGCATGAAATGATGTTTTCCCACCCCTTGTCCAGATGAGGCCATGCTTAACCAAGGAGAAATTCATCACAGATGGCCTGTTCTCAGGAGACAGTGTTCTGGTCCCCTTTAACTCTATGGAAAACGTAATCCTTTCTTATGGCTAATGGATCACTCTTTCCTGGATCTTTAGAGTCCATTCTCAACCCTAAGCCATTATTGGTAGAGCAAACTTATCTTATCAGTCCATGGTGAGGAGACCCAGACCTCTTCTCTGTCTCTCTATCTCTTTCTTTCTCTGACTCTCTATCTCTCTTTCTGCCTCTATCTCTCTGTCTCTGTGTCTGTCTGTCTCTCTTCCCCATCCCTAATCTTTCTTTTCTTTGCCACCCCCCCCCCCCCCACATACCCCTTACAAATGCACACATACACAGAGCTAGAGTTCTTGGACCTGTTCCTAAGAATCAGGGTTAACTTTTTAGCATCCTGGTTCTTCCTTTTAAAAGTCAATCTCCAATGCTTTCCACAGAAACTGTTAGAGGATGGTCAAAAAAAAAAACAAAACAACCAATCCGTGTCCCTTGAGCCCTTCATGAAGAAATGAACAGAGAGCTAGGACTGCAACGTAAAAGACACCAAAGAAAACCTTGTCTCCCCTATTCACAGTTCAGAAGCAGTCAGTACCCAAAGCCCTGAGACAGCTCCTTTCTCTCAGCTTGTCTTTTCATTCCCTCTGCCACCTTTCACACACAGCCCTCCCTTGCACTCCATCTGGCACAGTTACAGATGATCAGACAAGGATAAGGCGAGAGAGTCAGCCGCCCATTGTGTTTTCCCCTGAGGACTAATGTCAACCCTGGATCAAAAGTCACGTGAAGCAGTACTGGCCCTTGGGTGAGTGGAGAGAGCACATGGCCCCCTCCAACAGGTCTCAGAGGAAAGATTGCCCTCCCATCCATCCCCTCCCATTAGCTATAAGACATAGACATGTGAGCAGGGAAATGCCTCTCTTCTCCTCTGCAATACGGCTCTCTAATACTCACAGATAGCCTCTGACACAAAGGAGTGGCAGGTCAGCCAGTGCATCTGTGGATAACAGGCCCAGGGGAAGAGGGCCTTCTGCTTCTCATTGGGATACAGAAATGTTTGTTCCCAAATGGGAAGATCCCCATGTAACACTGGAAGGAAAGGAACAGTGAGGATGGCAGGGGAGTCAGACAATGTAAGAGTTATTTGGCTTTCCATTGCTTTAAGACTCCCAGGCTTGTACCTGGGCCAACAAAATGTCCTTTACAGGGTCAAACTGGCAAGGGCAGTTCATATGCACACATGGGGAAGAGTCAGGGTTTATTCTGCAGTGGCCATAAATAGGAGTATGGAGAAGATTTAATGCCTCAGAAAGGGGATGTGTATCTTTTATTCAGGGAAAAGGATTGGTGAGGGAGGAGATGGGTATCTTTCTGCTGACAGCAAGGTTCCTGGTGTTCCTGCTGCATTCTGCCAAAGCATTTTTTCCATTAGAAGACTATGGCTGGGTGTGTGATTTGATTTGCACAACTGAAACATAGTGAAATAGCTCTCTCTAGCTGGGCTAGCCTATAGGAGCAGAAAGAAATAATTCTGTTTGGGAAGGAGAAAGTGAATGTTAAAGGGAGGGGACCTAGCCTAGAACATGATGAAGTAGGGAGCCCTATCATTGGGTTAAGTTGGAAAGGCAGAAAAAGAGAGAAGCAAATTTCATGATCATTACTAAGAAAAGGAGGTCAGGATGGACATTTTGGAGAAACTCTCTAAAATTGCCAAGGAACAGGACTGAATGGTGATGGTGAACTTTGCCGCATCTCACCTCAGGCAGGTTCAACACATGCCAATGATAAACAAACTGGATGGGGAGAAGGTAATCCCTATATGGGGCCCTAGGGAGGTGAAGGGTCAGTTGGGAGAAAAGCATGGATATACCAAAAAGACAGACCACTTGGTGCCAGACTTATGGTGGCAGAGGATCAACATAAGAAGCTAATTTGAATCTAAAACAAGTTCCAAAGACTCACAATAGAAAATGCCATCCACATCCAGAGAAAGAACTCGGGAGTCTAAATGCAGATGAAGCATACTATTTGCTCTCCTTTTCTTTTGTTGTTTTGTTTTCTTTCTCCTTTCTCATGGTTCCTCCCATTGGTTCTAATTCTTCTTTATATCATGACTAATATGAAAATATGTTTAATATGAATGTATAAGTACAGCCTATGTAAGATTTCATGTTGTCTTGCAAAGGGGAGAGGAGAAAGTGGGGGAGAAAATTTAAAACTCAAAATCTTATGGAAATGAATGTTGAAAACTAAAAATTAGTTAAGTATTTTTTTTTAAAAAAAGCTAATTTGAGTGGGAAGACTAGTTGTTATAACAGAGATTCAGGACCAGAAGATCATTATTGGATTAAGAAAGCAACATGAAGCAAATGACAGAGATTCATCCATAGGCTGAACTCAACCTAACTCTCCAAGGCTTTCATCTTTTTATTGTGGCGGCTTGCATTCCCTATGGCCACCTGGCTCTGGTGTGCTGTCAAAATCATGAGTGGAGTCTACCAAGTCTTCTCCTGTTTTACTCAGTTTCCTTCACTGAGCTGTGGGTTTATAACACATGAGCGTAGAATCACAGAATCATTTGGAAAACCAAAAAGCAAGGAATCTCAATCAATCAATACTGTCTGCATAACTAGCTCTATGACATTGGGCTAGTCACTTAACCCCCAGAGGCTATCATTTTCTCATCTATAAGATAAGAGAGATTGGACTACATGGTTGTCAGAGTCCTTTGTGTTCTAATATTCTTAGAGCCCAAATTATGAGCACTTGCCAGCATTCATTATTTATTCTCTGCATTTTGCTCAAGGCTGTGTCAGATACAAAGCTCCTGGTACAGGTTCAGGTACAGATGGCTCCTGCCTACAAAAGTTTACAATCTAGCTGGAGATGCAAGATGTACATACATAAAACTAAAGGGCCAAAGTCACATACAACTCAGCAAACTCAGACTATGTCAGTGGCAATTTATTGGTTCAGAAGGTAGAAGTTCAACCAAGTGACTGTGTTCTGATGTGATAGTCACGATCTAAGAGGAAGGAGCTACTTATAGCTTCTGAGGTAGAAGGCAACCTTGGAAATTGTGACCTTGATAAGTATGATATTTGTGAAAGGGGGTTAGTATTTTGCAGATGAAGGAAGAAAGAAGGAAGAGAGAAACACAAGAAAAATTATTTTTTAGAAATTAACTTTTAGAATGTTGATTTCAGTTTACTTGGTGAGCTCATTTCTGTTTTGAGGAAATTGTGCAGTACTTTCAATCACCCCAAGCTCCTTGAATCTAAACCCCATTTTTTTTCATTTAAAAAATGTTATTAATGCATTTTGTTATTACACCACGGTCATTTCAACTCCCTCCATTCCAAAGTGAACCCTACTTTGCAACAAAGAAAAACAGGCAAAAGCACTTGACACAGTGCTCATATCTGAAAATGCATACAACATTCTGCTCTAGTAAGTCTCCAATTTTCTGCCATAAGGAGAGAGATATTTCATTATCTGTTCTCCAGGACCATCATTAGATCCCATCTTTTTAATATTAGGCTTTTGTTGTGTTTTCCCCTGTGAAGAGACAGAATGATGCAGTGGATAGAGGGCCTCAGCTAGCCCTGGAGTCAGGAAGACTTGGGTATATAAGCCCTGCCTCTGATACATACTAATTAGCTGAGTGACCACAAGCTACTCATAACCTCAGAATGCCCACAGGCAACTCTCTCCAACTCCAAGTTTGATTTGAGTTGCCTGCATGAATCCATAGTAGGAGTTTGCATATCATCAACATATGAAGTTACAAGCCCAGGCTCCCCCCACAAAAAAAAATTCTTCCCATGATGTCACATGCCTACAAATTACAAAATACCAAAATCAAAATTGCAGATCCCTCCAGAGACAATGGAGAGACTTATAAGTAGGCAGGAGTATATTATCAACAGAGGCAACTATGATCTCATGGATTTCAACAGACCTCAGAGTCAGGAAAACCTGGATTCAAAACCTGACACATACTGGCTATTAGACTGTGGGTGAGGCACATTTGCAACAAAAGTGTGTGAGTAGAGGGAGTTTCTTATATAAATGAGATCACAGATCTAGTTCTCTCAAACATGACCAACAGTGACTTATACTTGAACTGTATTTAAAAAATCACTTAATAGCATATCATGGATAAAGGAGATGGGGTGAAAATGAAGTCTAATAAACAGACTATTTACTTTGAAAAGACCTAGAAGAAGGCACCCAGCATGTCAGTTTCAGAGAATCAGAAAGAACCTGAGAGACCATCTAGTCCATCCTCCTCACTCAACAGAAGAAAAAAACAAGGTCTAGGGTGATTAAGTGATTCACTCAAGGTCAATTATATATCAGAGCAGGATTTGAACCCAGGATCTCTGACTCTGTCCATGGTACTTGGCTGCCAGTCTGTATTCCCTTTCTCTTATGTAGAATTTATGGGAGGATATGGATAAGAGTCAAAGGGTGGGAAGGCTTGGATGGGCTGTGCGTCAAAGTCAATAAACATTTATTAAGTTCCTACTATGCGCCAGGCATGGTGAAAAGAAAGACATAAGACAGTCCCTGCCCTTAAGGAGCTCACAATCTAGTGGAAGAGATGACACATAAGAAGATGCTGAAAAGAAGGGGGGATGGCAGTTACAGGGAAGGGGCATGATGAGAAATGGTCTGAGGAGGTGTGAATGACAAAGTTGATTTCATTTTGCAGAGGGGTCAATTTCTGGAGATGATGAGGTTCAGGAAATGATCTGGAGAATTCCCTGGGTACTCTCCTTAAATGCTACAGAATTAGGGAGGGGCTCTCAAGTGTCCACTGCATACACACACACCCTCTGAAACAAGAGGAGCATGGAGTGCTGAGGAGGTGCTAGGATCAGAATTGGGTTCATTTTGCAGAGTGATGAGTGGCATCATTGGAGAGAATACCCACTTCAATCAAATCACAGTGGATCTTTTGTGTGTGTGTTCATCCTTCATTGCTGAAGAAGACCATGCCATCAGGGAAATGATGACATGACTTGCACTTGACTTTGTTTTGAGTGAGGGAGGGCTGTGCAGGTCACCAGCCTCACTTCTCCTCCAGAGCCATCTGAATCCAGTGACCACATAGTCACCAGGATGACTGGAGATGATCCAGGATGAGACAATTGGGGTTAAGTGACTTGCCCAAGGTCACACAGCTAGTGAGTGTCAAGTGTCTGAGATGAGATTTGAACTCAGGTCCTCCTGACTCCTGCACTGGGGCTCTATCACAGTGGAACTACTGAAGAACTGAAGAGAGTAACTGCTACCAGCAAGCACTAGGTCTGGAGTCTAGAAGACTTGAGTTCAAATCCAGCCTCATACTTTTCCTATCTGTGTGATAACAGGCAAGTCAGTTATCCTCTCTCAGTCTCAGTTTCCTTATGGGTAAAATAGGAATAATAATAGCTCCCACCTCTCAGAGTTGTCATCAGAATGAAATGAAATAATATTTGTAAAATGCTATATAAATGCTAGCTATATTGTCAGTGCCCAGCATAAGAGTTTTAGGCAGTTTGTGCTTGATAAAAGTGTGTTGAGTTGAATTTTGTTCAATTCAATTCAATTTAATAGGAAATCCTGATGGGGAAGCAAGATATTCAGATAACAGAAGAATCTAGTAGAATTAGAAATTATTTTAGGAGGCAATTGCCGTAATCCTCTCCTTCTACTCCAGAGCTACTCTGTAGAATCTGGAGGGAGAAATTAGTTTCCTATCTCCCGCCAGTCCTTGTGCCTGGATTTGGAATCAGAAGCCTGATTCTCCTACTTTCTACCCATGTGACCTTGGATAGGTCACCATACTTCTCTAGGTCTCAGGTTCTTCCTTGTTTAAAAAAAAAAAAGTCAGGCTAGATCATCAATAAGGTCCCTGACTCTCATAATACTAATGATAATAACATGCCAGCTGTTAGTCCACTGAGGACTGCCTCCAATTGCTCTCTGAAGGGAGTGAAAATAAGATTTAAACAGAAGTCCAAGTAGAAGTAGCACTGGGCAAAAGATCCTCCCTTACGTGGCTGCGATGTCATGTGTGATGGACTCACAAAAGCAGAGTAGCTGGAATGTGATCTTCCACAGCTAATTCCTTTGCTCTGAGATTGACTCTCATAGGTGCATGGTTTGCATGTTATCTCTCCTATTAAAATGTGGACTCTCTGGGCACATTTGTTTGTTTTGTTTTGTTTTGTTGGTTGGTTTTTTATCTTTCTTTGCCTTCCTTTGTCTTCGGAGCAACTCAACACATCCCCAGCACATGTAAGTGCTTTATAAATGCTTGTTACTGACCAAACCTGGGTCATGTCCTTTGAGTGCTCTGAGCTTAGAATTCAACCATCTTGGACATCATGGTTCATTTATTTATACATAGGAGATATAGCCCTTAGGAATCATGAGATTTAGAACTCAAAAGAAATTTAGAAACCATCTCTTTTTTCATTTTACAGATGAGAAAATTGAGTCCAGGGGCGATAAAGTGACTTACCCAATGTTATAGAATTAGTAAGTTACAAAGACAGGATTTGAACTCAGGTCTTCTGATACTGTCTAGTGTTTTGTTTTGTTTTTTACTATGTCACTAAGTATTCCCCATCCTGACAGTAGAGCTATCTGCTCTTTCCACTGCCCTGAAAGTAGAGAAGCTGTGACCAACTGAGAGGCAAGAAGACAAGCTATGTAATGACTCATTTTATACGTGGTAGCAAAATTCTAGTACCGGCCCTGGTTTTAGATATCCTGATCCCAGAGGGCCAATGAATCAAGATCATTATTAAGAACATAAAAAAAGCTCATAAAATGAAGAAGGGTAATAAGTGACCAGGAAATCTCATTGGCCAAACACAGAACTGCACAAGGAGCCAATCCACCTACCAGAAATCCAGAGATGGGCAGTTAGGCTGGATCTCCTATTAAAAAACCCCACAGAGGGAGAGTCAAATTGTTTATAGGAGTAGGAAGAGAAAAATCAAAGAAAGAAATGAGATGCAACCAGCAAAACATATAAAGGGAAATAGAAAAACATTCTTTAAAATACACTAGGAACACGAAAAAGATAAGAGGAAATGTTTCTTCCTAATAGATGATGAGGGAAAACTGATAAAAAAGAGGACATCAGAAACACAGATGCTTTTAATGTTTTATTCACTGGAAAGTAGAAGTAGTTACATGCAGAATGGAAGAAAGGGAACACAGCCTGGAGACTGGGAGGGAAACCAAAGATGTGTCTTACAAATAGTGGAGAATTGTAGAATTTTAAAATTTTTCAATTATTTATCTATTTATTAGAGTTGGAAAGATCTTAAAAACGTCCTGGTTCAACCTCCTCACTTTACAGAGGTCCAGAGATTTAAATGACCTACTCAAGGTCATATGGCAGGACCAGCATGCAAACCCAATTCCTTTGACTTCTAATCTAGAATTCTTTCTACTATCTGACAGACCTCAGGGACTTTCTCTATTTGCAAGGGGGAAAAGAATTCAATAGAGTTAAGGTAATCAGAAATGATTGTGTGATTGATTTTAAAAATAAAATTGCTTTTAAAAAAGCATTGAAGTACTTATTATATGTCAAGCCCTGTGCTAAGTTTTGAATATAAAAACAGAAAAGTGCCAGACAATCTCTGCTCTCAAGGAACTTACACTCTCATTAGGAGAGTTAATGCCTAAAGGAAAATTCAGCTGCAGTACAGACAGAAAGGCTAGAAAGACTGAAGAGTGTGTAGCAAGGAACTATATAAGTAGGATAGATAGATGTCAGTCTTGAGGGGATAAAGAGCATAAAGACCGATAGCAGAATATCTGTCCCCCAACCTATAAAGATCACATATTTATTTGCACACAGTCCCCCATGCTTAGCATGTAATCCTTCCTTACCACAGTCTTTGAGAATCCCTATTTTCCTTCAACTCTGAGCTCATGTGCCCTCTCCTATGGTGAGCATTTTCTGATGCCTACAGAGTTCTTAAGCATTTCCTCTTCCCAAATGATCACAAATGTATCTATTTAAATGTCTGATTACCCCCAGTGGAATATAACCTTCCTGAGGGTAAAGACTATTTTTCATTATCTTTATACTCCTAGGACCTAGTGGTATGCCTCACATGTGGTAGCAAATTAATAAATGTTTCTGGAGCTGGATTGGATGGATTAAGATAATTTTGTCTAACCTTTACCCTTCAGGCCATAGTCATCAAGTACATCAAGTGCTTAGTACATCAAGATTCTCTAGACCCTGGATCCTACCCCACTACCGTACAGTGGTCCAAAGTGGGAAAGGCCCTTTATTTTTCAAATCTCTCAAGCAGCCTGGTTCTCCCTCCTTCCAGGAAAGCAAAAGTCCAGCCCTCTTTATCAGCTACTCAAAAGCACAATAGATCAATAAAGTGCTAAATGGACTATTCTCTACTTCATTTTGGATACTTGAGGTCAAAGGATACTCCCAGACATGCCACCTGACTCCTGTTCCTAAGGTTCCATTCAGGTCAGAAAGAAGAAATCTTTCAGAATTCGGTTCTTACTAATCTCTACCTCTTTGAAAAAATAACCATTCCCACCCACTCCCAGTAAAGAGACAGAAAAAGAAACATTTTTTAAAGATAGATAATACAATTTCCCCAGTCTCTTCAAAACTGTAATAAAATACCCCAGAGCACACATTTGTTACCTGGTATGGGGCAGGAGTGGAAGATACAAAAGATTTAGATGGGGTTTCTTCTCTGAAGAACTTCTAAGTTTACGCATCTTTCTATTCCACACTGGCACAATACAGTATTACACATTTCAGGTACTCAGTAAAGGAAGGAAAAGAGGAATGAAGAGGAGAAAAAAAGATGGAAGAGAGGAAGGGAGAGGAGAGAAGCATAGTACTTCATATTTGTACAGCACTTCAAGGTTACTTTACATCTGCGATCTTATTTAAAGTTCACAACAATCCCATTAAGTAAATGCCATTATTACTACCCAGGTTTACAAAGGGGACAAAGAAAATAGAAGTGACTTGCCCAGGGAAATACAGCTAATAATTGTCAGAGGCAGGATAGGAAAATTCTAGATTCCAAATCCAGCATTTGATCCACTTCCAGTCAGTAAATAAACATTTGTAAAGTGCCTACTGTGTGCCAAGCACTGTGCTAAGTGATGGAAATTCAAAAAAAAGGTAAAAGATAGCCCCTATTCTCAAGGAGCTCACAACTATCCCAAGAGAAGCAGGCAAGAGGGGAAGGAGAGAAAAATAGAGGCAAGGTAGAGATGGAAGGAAGAAAGGAAGAAGGGGGAAAGGGAAGGAGAAAAGGGGAAGGGAGAAAAAGGGAAAGGATGAAAAAGAGGGGATGGAAGGTGGGAGGGGGATAAGAAAGAGAAAGAAAGAATGAGGGATGGGAGGAAAGGAGGGAAGGCTGCTCAGAGTGTGAAGGAGAACTCCATCCTTGTTCTGAATGTATTGTCTTCCTCTCTTGTTTACAGTCCTTTCCAAGAGTTATCTTTTGCATATTCAACATAAATAAAAGTATATGTAAATTTGTTATGGAAGAATTGAGGACAAAGGGGTTCATTTGGAAAAATTTGCACAAATTTTCAAAGATAAGACTGAACCAAGGCAGTAGCTGAGTGGAGAACAAATATGAGAGAAGAAGCACTGGTCAGACAGAGGCCAGGTTAACGAAGAGATGTAGAAAGTGAAGGGGGAAATTTTGGCAGACATACTAGGGGAAAAGATAGCATTGGACATGGTGGAGAGCTACCATGTCTAGTTTAGCCTGAACTCAAGGAAAGAGCCTGATGAATCAAAAAGGACTTTGTTTCCTTAGGCACCAGAGAAGCTTAAAGGGATAGTTCTAGCTTTGTGAGTAGAAACAAGGTATGACTTGGAATAAAAGAGATATTTCAGTTAGTCAGAAGTTCATGAGAAGAGAGACCCAGAGCTGAGAAAAATCTCTAAAGCATTTCTATACTGAATAGACTGCATTCTATGCCTACACTTGTTTATAATAGAACAGATTATCTTCCTCTAAGTCGTACCCTCATTTAATAAAACTCAGTTTAAGAATGTAAGCTTCTTGAAGGCAGAGAGCATTTTTGTCTTTGCATCCCAGTACCTGAAAGAGTGTCTAGCACATAGTAGACATTAAATAAATGTTGAGTTGAAGTGAAGTATCTACTGTGTGTTGGATGCTATGCTAGATCCTAGGGATACAAAACCAAAAGAAGTAAACAGTCCTTCCCCTCAAAGATGGTGGGATTTTATTGGGGGAAATGTAATATGTAATATTGTGTTGTCATTGCTAAGGATATTAGATCAGGACAGTGAAGGGAAATGCCTACTGGTTTTCAGGCAGAGCTCTTCAGGAGTTTTGCCTTTTCTTGATCTTGCTACCTTATATCAGGGAATTTGCTCTAACTCTTGGACAAAGGGGAAAGATAAAACTGATAAACCTGCCCACCTAGTTAAAGGATTGTGGGCTGAATATGACTTCCAACCATGGAAGCAGGATAGGGACAAGAGCTACCCTGAAATGCAGAGGAGGGAGAGGCTGGAGGAATAGAAGGTAGAGCAGGAAGCAGGCCAGCGGAGAAATGCAAAGCACTAAACTCTAGACCTGGGGCTGTGTATGTGCAGATTGTAGTGGAGGTATATCAGAATGGATAACATGTTTCCAAAACTCAGTCTCTCTCTGTGCTCTGACTATAGGCCCGCAAACTCACAAGAGGTGATTTCTTCAATTTTTTTTCCCTTTGCCTCCCTCTCTCTCCCAAAAGAGCTTGCACCTCTTTGCGAAAACATATCTCTATCTCTAAACTACTTATCTTTCTGTTTAATTTATATTTTTCACGTGATAAACTAATCGTTGAATTGTTAATTTTTTATCCTTGCTCAAATTCAGCAAAGAGGGAATGTAAGGCAACAGGGGGAGAGAAGAAGAGAGAGAGAGAGAGAAAGAAAGAGACTGAGAGAGAGAGAGAGAGAGCAAGAAAAAGAGAAAGAGAGATTCACAAGTGTGGTATTTCGCTAGAATGGTTTACCTGGCTCGGGGCTCAGAGTTGTAAGAAAGTTATTGATCTTTTCTTCCTTCCTTCCTTCCTTTCTTTCTTCCTTTCTTTCTTTCGTCTTTTTTACAACATCACAGAGAAGAAAGAAAGAAAACATATGTTAGGAACTCTCTCCAGACCACGAGTTCTTAATCTGGGATGTGTGAATTTGATTTCTAAAATATTTTGATAATTGGATATCACTATGTACCTACGACAATATAACTAGCTTCTTTTGTAATTCTGTGTGTTTTATTTTAAACATTTAAAACCATTCTTTGGAGAAGTCCATAGGCTTCATCTGACTGACAAAAGGGTCCATGACACATAAAGGTTAAGAGACCCAGATCTAGTCTAATCCCTTCATTTTATAGAGGAGGAAAAGTCCTGTCATTCTCAAAGGCCCCTCTCCACGATATTCCCAACATCTCTTAAATTACTCATTATGAATCTGCTATCCATGGATTTATTAAACCTTTGGGGAGTATGGATGGATATGGACAGAGACAATGAATGAATGATTCAGCAGTATGACTGAAGGATGTCAGTATGTCAGACTAGGTGGGGTGATAGTAGAGGTGGACTCTTTGCCACTTTCCTTCCCATTGTTTCTCTCATTCTTGTTTGAAAAAACAACTACTCACCTGAGGAGAGTTGCTGAAGGAATAACTAAAATGAGTAACCCAGCCTACACAAGAGTGGGGATCTGGAAAGAGTGAATTCTGCTTACCCATACTGCACCACACCATTGACATCACTGCTACACATATAAATTGATAAATTAACATGAGAAAATTTGAGGAGAGATTGGGGAAAGACTTCTCATAAGAAGAGACACCTAAGTTGATCTTTGAATAAAAGTAAGGATTCTGAGAGGAAGTGGCAGAGTGTATTTCAAAGCATGGGAAATTGCCTACAAGGTAGCATGGAGCTAATCCACTGTCTCTTTAAGATTTGTTGCTGAATGAAGTCTCTGCCCAGAATTCTAAGAGAAATTTCAAGTCTAAAAGACAGTTGCTGTGGGTTCAGGGTACCTGAGAGTTTCAAGGCCAATGCATGGGATGCTATTATAAACAAGGGAGATTTGGGCAACAAAATGGCAGTGTGACTATGGGATAAATTTAATTTATCTGATTACAGTATGAACCAGAAAAAAAAAAAGAGAGAGACATGAAGGGACAGATTTCAGTATCATTTTCATTACCTTCAAAGACGGAAATAATAGATTGTACAGTTGCTTTGGAGCAGAAAGTCAAGCTGAGCTGAGGAACGAATCAGAGGCAAAGAATTGTAGAAGTCACTTGGGTTCAACTAGTTGATGTGTCTACCGAGAATAGGAGTATCAACCTGGCTTAGCTATGGATACAGCAAATCAATACAGAAGATCAGCTCATCAAGGAACTTTGATAGCTCCTGGGACAGAGAGAATACGGTGAAGTTTATAGTTCCAGGGTTTTGAGTTACTCTGAGCACATGCTTTCCTCATTCATAGGCCTGCCTGGTCAGTTTCTGTGTATACCCACCTTTCCTTAGATACTGGGCTCCATGGTAGGACAGCATGGCCCAGGTCTATGTATAGATAGTGTTATATTTATGATTTATGTATTTGCTTTCATGCATGACTGATAACCTATGATATTTCCTTTGGTATTAAGTAAATGACTGAAAGTGTCATTACCATGAGTAGATAGTTTTGTGTCTAGAAATGTATTAGTGCTAGAGTGTTGGGTAGAGGGAATATATTCCCTCACAACAGGATTATATAGCTGGCATTTATATGGCACTGTAAAGTTTACAAAGTGTTTTACAAGCATTATCTATTTTTATACTCACAATAAATCATGGGAGCTAGGCTCTACAGTTAAGGAAACTGAGGTTGAGAGAAGTGATTTGTCCAGGGTCATACAGTTAGTAAGTATCTGAGGATGGAGTTGAATCCAGGTCTTCCTGACTCCAGGTCCAACAGTCTATCCAAAGCAACAACTACTTGTGTACTCCACCATCTATAACCCTTAGAGAATTTGAGTATAACTGTGTTTGTAGGGGTCCTTCTCTAGGAATCTAGATGTACCAGTGTGAGTATATTGGAGCAAATGAGCCAATCTGATGTCCACATGCCCATGAGGGAGGTACAAGGAACTACCACTGGGAGGAGTCACCCCAGGTACTTGTTACATCAAGTTCACATCTTGACGGGAACACAGATGGTTAGGAAGAAAATTTGCCTTGGACTCATAGGGTTGAATCAAATAAACTGAACCAGGGGGTGGGGAACCTGCAGCCTCAAGGCCACATGTGGCCCTCTAGTTCCTCAAGTATGCTTCTTTAACTTCCTATGAAGTTTGGCTTCAAGGAGCTGCACTTGAGAACCTGTAGGGCTACATATGGCCTCAAGGCCGCAAGTTCCCCATGACTGAATTCTGCATTATGTTTAGAAAGCAAGTCTATTAGAAACCCAGATTTATTAATTATTTGGAGGGTTATCGATCAGCATGGATTTCCCAGTGTTTGTTTCCTCACAAGCTTCCTACGCAGCCGTATTCATCTTCTTAGACAACTCTCTCTTTTCCTCCTCTTCAGAATTATTTCTCTTTGTATCTTAAGAATTTCATTCTTGAGAGTTTCTCGTCACTCCTGGACTGACTTCTATAAAATTTTAGCCCACACTACCCCACTTATGCTTTATCTGAACCTTTTAAAACCTGTTTTAAAATCTAGGGTTCATATCAGACTATTTTTCTTTCCTTCTCAGTCACACATTCTAAGATTGGTGGTCACTTCCCCCGCCAAGAGTCCCATCATTTCCAACCAATTCCTTCTTATTAATGCAGAATATCAAGTCCTCTCATCAATGCCTCCGCCTTTGAAGAATGAAATTATCATTAGGCAAGTCAAGAAACTATTAGCTTTATGCACAGAGAGAGAGAGTTACAGCAGATGCCTGGATAATTGAAGTTTTCCATATCTATTCTATCACTCTTTCACGCTGTTTCCTAAACCCTTCACATATTCCCTCTTCCCCTGGGTCTGTAATATACACTAATGATAATATAACTTCTGTTTCTATCCCAGTTGATTCATACCGAAATGCTCTCCATCTTTTATACTCTGATTCCTGAATTTCTTCACCAGAGAAATATACATTGCTATTTCCTGTTTTCCCCACCAACCCCTTTTACCTATCCAATTTCTTTTAGATAGGTATATCTTTCCAGAGCCATATTCTATGGGGAGGTATCAAGTAAAGTCATGGAACACAATACACCCTGGGGGAGAGGAAATTCACACACACACACACACACACACACACACACACACACACACACACAAAATTCTCTTGGTCACTTTCCCGGGGGTTGGTATTCTAGAGATGGAGAGATAAACCTAAATCAGTGAAGTTATCCTACGGATCCTGACAATGTAACCTCACCCTTCCTGAACCACAAAGGCTCATCTAACTCTGAGCTTTCTCACAAAGCTTCACAATTGCAGCTGGTCTCTAACTACCACAGCAGTGAGGTCCATTCTCAAGTCCTCCACAATTTGCCACCCCTGTATCCCTATAATGGTGATGCAATGCAGTTTTGGATGTGAGTGACATGGTCCTGTTCCTTCCAAGAGTGCTGACACATCTCATAAGTTCTTAGCGTCCATATGAGCATTCTGAAAGTTAGCCCCTGTGGGAACTTGGTTTCTTGTTGTCCCTTATGCTTCTTGGTGACTCTAGAACCCAGCACAATGACCTACATGTAGTCGGTGGTCAATAAATATTTGTTTAGGACAATAATGTGGCTCCATTCTTATGGTTTAAATCTTCAACTCTACACAGATAACTACCATAACCCTATAGCTAGTCCCAACATTTCAGTTCAATTTAACAAACATTTATCAAAAACCTACTTTGTTTTAAGACATTGTGGAGTACATTAGATGCTAACAAACGAGGGTCCAAGAATGATCCGTCTCTCAAGACTGTTTTTTATTATTGAAATTGGTTTGTGGTTCCATTCCTCTTAAAGTGCAAGAACAATTCAATGTACATCTTTTACTGAAGGATATGCTATAGCTGACCACATCTCAGATGAATGGAGAGTTCAGGGAATGGAGCTGCTGAGGGTCTCCTGAAATGCTTCCAAGGAAGGGACATGTTCCGTCCAGGTCAAAGAGTATCTCATGCCAGCTGTTGACATGCCCTCGTAAGCTCTAAGGTCTTCGTATTCATAGGACAATAAAAGGTCTGTTTTAATTGTTCATTTCTGTTATTTTATACTCCTTTCTGGGTGCTATCAGTGAACCTCACTTCCCCATCTCTGATTTAGACTTTCCATTGTTTTAATGAAGATTTGGGAAGGCTCATTTCATTTTGATGTCTCTGGTTTACAGTTCAGAAGAGATTATAATTACCTGAGAAAGCTAAGGAGGGAGGGAGACCCATGGCCAGTCTTGTAGGCTTATTATATACTTCATATACATATATATCACAATAATTGGATAATAATCAGTCCCTATTTGCTTACATGGCTTTGTACCTATTATCTACACTTACATAATCCCTTAGAGTGAGATGTCTAACACAAAGGAGAGGGGGATGGTTCTAACAGTTTTGGAATTCAATGGAAAAGCAAAACAAAATATATTATTTTATATTCAAATGCTCAAATGAATCTGTGATCTATAATCCTTCTTATATGGGTATTCCCTCCAGAATTGCCAATTACAAAATATTCATGCCTATTTATCCTGTATAACTCTTGTCCACGTTCATACTCTACAACAAAGCATACACCCAACAGCATGGGGACACATGGCTATATAGAGATAGAGATCAGACAGAATGGCATTGAGTGGAGTTGTGAATTCAGAATGAATGAGTAAATATCTCTGATGTATACTCCCTGTATGTCCCACAGCGAGTCATTTAACTTCTCAATGTCTCAACCAACTCTCAAAAATTATAAATTGCATAATAGTTGTTGATCTGCAGTGATGGAGGGAGTTTCTTCAGTAGGAGCTTTCTATATCAGAAATGTCAGTGAACTAGATTAAAATGAAATTGGGAAATATTTAACAAATTAAATAAAAATGCAATGGAACACAGATAATGTTAACATGTAGTTTCCTAAGTCAATATGCAGGCCACAAGGAATCTTATCTAAGGTTTAGCAGCCGCTTTGAACTTGACCCGACTTTGAACCCTACCCTAATGAAATCTCAAATCCAAACATATATGTTTGCTTATGCCTTGGGCAGCAAATTATGCCCCAAATGAGTACTACTAGTAATAAATTATAATCATATATATACATGCAAATAGACATATTTATATGAGTGATTATAACTAATGGCTGGCTTAACAATCACTTATTTGGGATATAGTTTCCTCCCTCCTTAATTCATACTGTCTATATACTTTTCCCTTTTCACAGTATAAACTATCTCCATATGTCCAACTGCCTAGCACGTACCTCAATCTGTATGTCTAGTCAGTATCTCAAATGCAACATATCCAAACCTAAACTGTTCATTTTCCCCTTTTCCTCCTAACTTCACTATTTCTCTTGAGGGTACCACCATCTTTCCAGCTACTCAGGTTCAATCACCTTAAAGCAATTTGAACTCTTCTTTCTACCTCACCCTTCACATCCAATCCATTGCCAGGTCTTATTGATTCTGACTCCACAATACCCATCATCCCTGCCTTTTTTCTCCATTCATACTCACAGATCAGACCCTCTTCTCTTCTCCCTAGGACTATGGTAATAGACTCTTAACTGATCTCCCTGACTCTAGTACTCCTCCTCTCCAATCCAGCTTTCACACAGGTACCAAAAGAGTCTTCCATGTATGATCTCTTAGACCAAATAGGCCAAGAGTGATCAAAATAATTTTCTAATACATGGGTCTTCCCATGTCACTCCCCTGATGAAAACTTCTCAGTAGCTCCTTATTGTCTATAGTATAAAATACAAACTGGCATTTAAGACCCTTCATAGTCTGGCTTCAAACTATCTTCCCAGTCTTATTTCATAGTCCTCCCCCTTCATGTGCTTTTCTCTCTAGCAAGACAGAACCACCAGCTAGTTATTGCCCAATTTCAACTTTCCAACGACAGTTCCTGGAATGTATTTCCTCTTTATCTCTGTCTATTGAAATCCTTCTCTTTCTTCAAGGTTCAGCTCAGGTGCTGTCTCCCTAAGGTAGCCTTTCCTGGTTCCATTTGCTGAGTAACATCTTCCTCCTCAAATTTTCCTAGGGAATTTTGCTTGGTTCTCTCCTTTGTTCCAACTATACTCTCACTCGTATTATAATCATTTGTGCTCATATCAGATCCTCCTTAACAGATTGTAAGCACCCTGAGGGCAAGAATCATGTCAGCTTTCATTTTATCTATTCCCCAGGGTCTAACACAGTTCCTTGGACAGAGTAATACTTAGGAAATACTGAATTGGTGACTCACTACTGAGAAGTGTCATGAAACCACTTTAAACTCCTGCTTAAAGACCTCATTACAGTTCTGGTTTAAATATGGAAGAGATCCTGGCCCTTTTAAAAAACAATTTCTGGTATAAACTCGGACTGGGAACTAGAAGGCAGTCTGTTTCAGAAAGCAATTTGTATCTCATTATTGGAGAAATTCCTATGCAAGAGATCCATGTCTCCTTCCAGCCCCCACACTGCTTACCAACCAGCTGTTTTTACTTAGCTTTACCTGTAGGCCTCCAAGCCTGACTCACTTGGGATTAGCTCTTAACAGGCTGAGAGAATAAAGGCAACTAATGTCAGCTTAATACGCTACCCTCAAGTCAGTGTTCTTTCCGTATTGTGAACTTTCCCACCTGCCTGCCTGACTCCCTCCATTCCTATAGGTCTGGTAGTTCTGCCTTCCCAGTTTGTCTGGTGATTCAGCCCCTGAAGCTCACCTGGCTGCTGACAGTTTTTATGGACTCTCATGCCCTTTCTCACCTTTTAGGAGAGAGACCCTGTAATATTCTATTCCTGACACCTGCCTTTGAATACAGAGTGCTGGGTCTGTCCTCAGGAAGACTTCAGTTCAA
This sequence comes from Notamacropus eugenii, assembly GCF_028372415.1. Classification (NCBI taxonomy): domain Eukaryota; kingdom Metazoa; phylum Chordata; class Mammalia; order Diprotodontia; family Macropodidae; genus Notamacropus; species Notamacropus eugenii. The sequence continues at coordinate 214,923,254 of NC_092872.1, forward strand.
ATCCAGCCTCAGATACTTTGATAGCTGTGAGACCTTGGGAAAGTCACTTAGCCTCTGTTTGCCTTAGATTCATCTGTAAAATAGAAGTGGGAGGTTGGGGAGGGTGGAGGTGGACTACATGGCCTCTCAGCTTCCTTCCAGCTCTGAATCTATGATCTGTGATTATTTAATCCCTTGGTTTTCATTTGCTCACCTTGCCTTTGATCCCTGACCTCCCATGTTTAAAGCTCACCTTTACATTCAACCTAGTGAAGAATATTAGAAGAAAAAGGTTTCCACAGAAACTGGCAATGCACGTATATATTGTTGAGACGGGAGATAGTTTATCACTGGGCAATAAGAAAGCATTGTTGCTCTGAAGCAGAGAAAGGATGGGATGAAAATAGGGTTTCAAGAATATTAATCTGGCAGTGATATGCAGGATGGATGGATAAGGGAGAGGCTGGATGCAGGAAGATAGGCTCACAGGTCATTGTAATTCAGGAGTGAGGGGATGAGGGCCTGGGCTATAGTGGTAGCTGTAAGCATGAAGAGGACAAAGGTAAAATGAAAAGAGATTTCATCTGTGTAAACAAACATTTATTAAGCATGTACAATAAGCAAGGCACTGGGGAAGATACAACATTTAGATAAAAACATGGTCCCTTCCCTCAAGAAGTTTACAATTTAAATAGGGGGATAAAAATAGATAGGATGACTCAGGAGTGAGTTATCAGCTCATTTCAACATTTATTAGAACATTTATTTTAAGAGAAAACTGGGAAGGGGAGAACATGACAGTTATCTTTCACTATTTGAAGGGATCATGTGGAGGAGGGGTTAGATCCCCAGAGAGCCAAGCCAAGAGCAAGGAGTGGACATTGCAAAGTGAATTTAAAGCTGATTTCAGGAAAAACTTCCTAAAAATGAGTGCCTTGCACAAGTAAAATGGGCTGCCTGGGGGTGGGGAGTGGGGGGGAAGGCGGGGTTACAAGACTATATAACCATTTGTCAAGTACGTGCTAATGAAGGGATTGAAGGGAAGGAAATGAGCATTTTCATAATACCTATTATAACCTAGGCACTTTTTTTTTTTTTTTGCAAATATCTTATTTGATTTTCACAGCAATTCTGTGAAATAGATGCTATTATTACCCCCAATTTACAGTTGAGGAAACTGAAGTAAACAGAGGCTAAGTGATTTCTCAGGGTCATACAGCCTGTAAGTGTCTGAGGTCAAATTTTAATTCAGATCTTCCTGACTCTAGGGCTGATGCTCTATCCACTGCACTTCCTTATTCCTTTTTTGACATAGGTAGGATTAAACAGCCACTGAGGTCCCTTCCAACTCTGAAATTCTACGATTAAGTTCCTTATTACATGTAAGACACTGTGCTAGACACTGACTGGGGATACAAGGATGAAAACATACAATATATTATATGATAAGTACATTAGGTAACTCTAAGATTTTAAGCTGCAGAGCTGATTTGCATTGGTAGCAGTAGTTTCCTTACCTGGAAATTCCCTATATTAATGAAATCACAGGTCCAGTTAAAATAAATGCATGAGAAAGTTACAAATAACTGTTCTTCAAAAGGAAGAATAGATAGGACAGATCTGATACAGGGAATAATGAGAGGGAGGAGACAAAGACAATTCTAGCCTGAAAGACTGGACACTTAATAGAAAGAGAGTGGTTGTGGAAGGGAGCAATAGTCCAGGGTCAGAGGCCAGTGAGGTCTTACCATTGGTTGAGGTAGGGGAGGGAGGATGGAGAAGGCTGGATATAGAATATAGTGAAATACAGAAAAACATTGCTGAATCTGAATCTGATTGACCACAAACTTTGTGGATCAATGACCCACCAGGGCATGAGGAAGAAGAAGAAGAAGAAGAAGAAGAAGAAGAAGAAGAAGAAGAAGAAGAAGAAGAAGAAGAAGAAGAAGAAGAAGAAGAAGAAGAAGAAGAAGGAGGAGGAGGAGGAGGAGGAGGAGGAGGAGGAGGAGGAGGAGGAGGAGAAGGAGGAGAAGGAGGAGAAGAAGGAGAAGAAGAAGAAGAAGAAGAAGAAGGAGGAGGAGGAGGAGGAGGAGGAGGAGGAGAAAGAGGAGAAGGAGGAGGAGAAGGAGGAGGAGAAGGAGGAGGAGAAGAAGAAGATTTCTATATGTTATCTTACCTGACTTTCACAACTACTCTGTGAGGTAGAGGCTATTATCATTCCCATTTTACAGATGAGGAAACTGAGGCTAGGAGAGGTTGATTGACTTGCTCAGAGTCCAAGATTCAAATGTAAATCTTCCGGAGTCAGAGCTTACAGATCTATCCACTACACCATCCAGCTGACCCTTTACAATATGACCCTGCCCAGCTTAATTAAAAATGGTTTAGGTAATATAGAAAAGAGAACTGAAAGCAACAGAAGTAAATTCAATCTCACAAATAAGGAAAATAAGTTATATAAATAAAAGCTAAAAAAAAAAAAAAAAAAGAGGGGAGGGGATGCTTAGCTATCCATGAGTTGAGCTGAAAAAGACCTAAAGATCCTAGTAGCATCAAAGGTAACTTTGATCCAGAAATTAGTGTTGCCATGAATAAGTAGGCACAACATGGGGGCACATCACCAGGACTGAAGTGTGTTGGAACAGATTACTGTATGGACAACAGGCCAGCCATATGCAATTGTAGACATTAAAACTGCCAGCCCATTTTTACATCTAGCAACAAATGTATATTAAGCACTTACTTAATGTTAATCACTGAGGATACAAAGATAAAGTCTCTGCCCTCAAGATGCTTATATTCTGAAGGAAGAACTTACCTCAATGGGGGTCACCTTACATGAAACAGCATCCTTCTCAATAATCCATCAGGATTACCTGGAGTCCTGATGATTAACTAGAAGCCACAAATGTTTAGACTTATACTGGGGCTGGCTTTGAAGGCTCAGGGGCAGCCCTGGGAGCTTAAACCCAGTACTAGAGTCAAATGACCTCATTAAGTCCAAAGCAGAGCTATTTCAAGGGATCTTTACTGGGCCATGTTATTCCCTGTCTGCCTTCCTTAGGGTAATGAGGACATTTCAAATCCCTCAGAAGTTTGTTGGGAATCCCAGGGGACCTAGAACAGTGCCCATCCTCCAGGAGAAGAGAGAGAATCTGTCCTAGTGTGCTGACCACAGCAGAAAAAGGAAGCAAAAAGAAAAAGGAATTCTAGACATCTTGGAGGAGATTGGAGATTTCAGATAATGCTCTTTCAGAAAGGCGAAGCAGTAAAAGCTGGGACACAGGGAAGGAATCTGAGATAGTAGGACAGATCACAGATCTGTTGCTTGAGCAGTGAAGCAGAGAAAAGAACCAAGATGTCAGCTGAAAAGATGTGTGGGGTCAGAAGAGGAGGTGTGGCAGCAAGCAGCCGGCTAGTTATTAGCTCTTGCCCCTGCTGCCATCACCAGAGGCTGGCAGGGAGAGTTCGCCCTTGTAGTTATGGCCTTGTGAGTGTAACTCCCCTCGAAATGAAATGCCTGCACTCCTCCTCTTAGGGAAGGAGCACATCAGCATGTGCTGTCTAGCTTTCTGCAGACAGTGAGACCAGCAGGTACCAAGAACACATACTGAATACAGCTGGAAAGATGGTTCTAATCAGTTTCCTCTCTTCATCTGGATACACTCATCCATCAATTCAGTTGTTCAATATATCATATACAAGGCACGACAAGGTAGTGTGGGTGCAAGGGAAAAATACAGAAAACAAGATGAAATTCTCCCTGCCTTCACGGAGCTTATAGCCTTGTAGGAGAAAAAGATGACGTGTTGCTACCATTTACATTCAGTCTTAAAGTTTTCAAAGTGCTTTATATATGTTATCTCATTGGATCTTCCCAATAATTCTAGCAGGAGGGGTGCTATCGTCCCCATCTCAGAGGATAAGAAAACAAAGAGATTTAAATGACTTGCCAAGGGTTTGTAACATGACTAGCAACTATCTGAAGCAGGATTAGAACCTAAGTCTTCTTGACTATAGACATACAACAAAAGGTTTGAAGGAAGGAGAAATCACTTTTTTAAAATTCAGTTTTATTTTATTTTCAATTCCAAACTCTCTCTCTCTCTCTCCCCTACCCATTGAGAAAGCAAGAAATACAAAATCTATTACAAATATGAAGTCATGCAAAACAAATTTCCACAATAGTCATGTTCTACCAAAAAAAAGGTAAGACAAAGGAAGAAATAAAGGAAGGAAGGAAGGAAGGAAGGAAGGAAGGAATATGCTTCAATATGCACTCTCAGTCCAGTTCTCTACCTGGAAATGGTTTGTGTTTTTCATCATCAGTCCTTCAGAACTGTGATAGGTTCTGTTGATTAGTTAGTCACAGTCTATTACCTTTACATAATTGCTATTAATTGTGTAAATTGTTCTCTTGGTTCTGTTCACTTTGCATCAATTCACATAAATCTTCCAATTTTTTTCTGAATCCATCCCCATCATCTTTTCTTATAGCACATGTTCCATCATTCATATGCCATAACTTGTTCAGCAATTTCCCAATTAATGAGTATTCTTTCAGTTTCGAATTCTTTGCTACCACAAAAAAAGCTATTATAAATGTTTGCACATTTGAGTCTTTTTTTTTCTTTCTTTGATTTCCTTAAGGTATATGCCCTGGCAACAACATTACTAGATCAAAGGGTATGCATAGTCTAATACTTCTGGTCATAGTTCCAAACTGTTTTCCTGAAATGGCTAGCATAATTCAAAGCTCTACCAACAGTGCATTAGTGTACTTGTTTTCCCACATCTTTGCCAGTATATTTCATTTTCATTTTTTTGTCATCTTAGCTAACCTAATGGGTGTGAGGTAGTGTTTTAATTTTTATTTCTCTAATTATTAGTGTTTTAGAGCATTTTTCATATGGCTATTGATAGCTTTGAGGAGGAAAACTGCCTATTCAGATCCTTTGACCATTTATTAATTGGGGAAGTGACTTATTCTTACAAATTTGGATCAGTTGCCCATATATTTTATCAATAAGACCTTCATTATAGAAACTTGATGCAAAGATTTTTTTCCTCATTTTCCTGCTTTTCTTTTCATTTTAGTTGCATTGGTTTAGTTTGTGTAATTGTTTGTTTGTAATTTGTTTAATTTTATGTAATGAAAATTATCCATTTTAACTAAGTGAACCTCTCTGTCTCTTAAGTCATTAACTCCTTCCCCCATCCATAGATCTGACAAGTGATTTCTTTCATACTACAATAATTTGCTTATGACAACACTCTTTATATCTAAATCATGTATCCATCTACCTAAAACCATCAGCAAGCATTATAATCAATGGAAATGGGCTAGATGCATTTCCAGTAAGATCAGGGGTGAAACAAGGATGTCCATTATCACCACTGTTATTCAATATGGTATTAGAAACGTTAGCTGTAGCAATAAGAGAAGAAAAAGAAATTGAAGGAATTAGAATAGGCAAAGAAAAAATTAAGTTATAATTCTTTGCAGATGATATGATGATATACTTAGAGAATCCCAGAGAATCAAGTGAAAAACCTACTTGAAATAATAAACGAAGATGGCGGAGTAGAAAGGCACACATATGGAGGCTCTCCCCACACAGCCCACAAAATACCTGTAGAGAGGGACTCTCAACAAATTTTGGAGCAGCAGAAGTGGAGAATAAAAGAGTGGAGGAGATTTCCAGCCCAGGGTGACCTGAAAGGACCCCAGGAAATGTCGGTTGCACCGAACCCAGAGCAGAGCCCAGCCCAGCCTTGGCCATGTGGTGTGGTGCAACTCAGGGAGGAATCTCCAGTCACAGCAGCAGCGAATCCCCAGCAGCGAACCCCCCAGTTCGACACTCATTTTGGTATGAAAACCTATCTTACAATACAGGAAAGTGGGGAAGAAGGGGATAAGCAGGGTTGGGGGGATGATGGAAGGGAGGGCAGTGGGAGGAGGGAGCAATTAGTAGTCAACACTCTTGGGGATGGACAGGATCAAAAGAGAAAATAGAAGAAATGGGGGGCAGGATAGGATGGAGGGAAATATAGTTAGTCTTACACAACACGACTATTATGGAAGTCATTTGCAAAACTTCACAGATATGGCCTATATTGAATTGCTTGCCTTCCCAAAGGAAATGGGTGGGGAGGGAGGGATGAAGAGAAGTTAAAACTCAAAGTTTTAGGAACAGCTGTTGAGTATTGTTCTTGCAACTAGGAAATAAGAAATACTGGTAATGGGGTATAGAAAGTTATTGTGCCCTACAGGACAAAAGAGAAGATGGGGATAAGGGAAGGGAGGGATGTTAGAAGGGAGGGCAGATTGGTGATAGGAGTGATTAGAATGCTCAGCGTTTTGGAGTAGGGGTAGGGGAGAAATGGGGAGAAAATTTGGAACCCAAAATTTTGTGGAAATGAATGTTGAAAACTTAAATAAATAAATTTTAAAAAAAGAAATAATATACAACTTTGGCAAAGTTGCATGTTACAAAATAAACTCACATAAGTCATCTGCATATATATATATATATATATATATATATATATATATATATATATATATTACTAACAAAACCCAGCAGCAAGAGATAGAAAGAGAAATCCCATTTAAAGCTACAGTAGACATCATAAAATATCGGGAATCTACCTTCCAAAACAAACCCAGGGACTAGATGAACACAATTATAAAACACTTTTCACACAAATAAAGTCAGATCTAAGTAAGTGGAAAAGTATCGGTTGCTCGTGGGTAGGCTGAGCCAATATAATAAAAATGACAATTCTATCAAAATTAATTTACTTAGTGACATACCAGTCAAACTACCAGATAATTATTTTCTAGAGCTAGAAAAAAATAATATCAGAATTCATCTGGAAGAACAAAAGGCCCAGAATATCAAGGGAACTAATGAAAAGAAATGCTAGGGAAGGTGGCCTAGCCCTACCAGATCTCAAATTGTATTATAAAGCATCAATCAACAAAACCGCTTGGTCTCGCTAAGAAACAGAGGGGTAGACCAGTGGAATAGGTTAGGTACTCAAGACACAGTAGTCAATGAATATAGCAATTTACTGTTTGATAAACCAAAGGATCCCAGCTTTTGGGATAAGAACTCACTGTGACAAAAATTGCTGAGAAAACTAGATAACAATGTGGCAGAAACTGGTCATAGACCAATGCCTGCAACTGTTCACAAGAATAAAGTCCAAATGGGTATATGAACTAGGTATAAAGATTGATGCTATAAACAAATTAGGGGAGCAAGGAATAGTTTATTTGTCAGATTTATGGAGAATGGAGAAATTCTTGACCAAACAAGAGATAGAGAACATTATGAAGTGCAAAATGGATCATTTTGATTGCATTAAGTTGAAAAGTTTTTGCACAAACAAACCCAGTATAACCAAGATTAGAAGGGAAGCAGAAAACTGAATTTTTGCAATTAGTGTCTGTGATAAAGACCTCATTTCTAAAATATATAGAGAACTGAGTCAAATGTACAAGAATACAAGTCATTCCCCAATTGATAAATGGTTAAAGGATATGAATATACAATTTTCAGAGGAAGAAATTAAAGCTATCTATAGTCATATGAAAAAATGCTCTAAATCACTATTGATTAGAGAGATGTAAATCAGAACAACTCTGAGGTACCACATCACACCTATCAGATTGGATAACATGACAGAACAGGAAGATGATAAATGTTGGAGAAGATGTGGGAGAATTGGAATGCTAATTCATTGCTGGTGGAGCTGTGAGCTGATCCAACCAATCTGGAGAGCAATTTGGAATTATGCCCAAAAAGCTACAAAAATGTGCATACCCTTTGACCCAGAAATATAACTTCTAAGACTGTAACCAAAGAGATTATAAATATGGAAACGGGTCCCACATGTACAAAAATATTTATAGCAGCTCTCTGTGGTAGCCAAAAACTGGAAATCAAGGGGATGCCCATCAATTGGGGAATGGCTGAATTAATTGTGGTATATGAATGTAATGGAATACTACCGTGCTGTAAGAAATGATGAACAGGAAGACTTCAGAGACACCTGGAAAGACTTATAGAAATTGATGCTAAGTGAAAGGAGCAGAACCAGGAGAACTTTGTATGCAGCAACAACTACAGTGTGTGAGGAATTTTTCTGGTAGACTTAGTCTTTCATAGCAAAGCAAGGACCTAAAAAATTCCCGATGGACTTTTGAGGCAAAATGCCTTTCACATCCAGAGAAAGAACTAAGGAATTGGATCACAGAATAAAGCAGACCATTTACTTTTGTATTACATTTTGTTTTGTTTTGTTTTATGGTTTCTCCCATTCATTTTAATTCTTCTATTCAACATGACTAAGATGAAAATGTATTTAATAGGAACATATGTGTAGAACCTATATAAGATGGCATGCCATCTAGGGGAGGGAGTAGGGAGGGAGGGAGGAAGAAGGGGAAGGGAGGGGAAAAAAATCTAAGATACATGGGAGTGATTGTAGAACACTGAAAACAAATGAAATCGTTTTAAAAAATAAATCATGTACCTATTTTGAGTTTATCTTAGTATATGGTCTGAGATATTGGACTATAGTTTTTGCCAGACTGCTTTCCAGTTTTCCCAGAAGATTTTGTTAAATAGTGAGTTCTTGCCCCAGTATTTGGGATCTTTGGGTTTATCAAATACTAGGTTACTATGCTCACTTACTTTTGAATATTATGTACCTAATCTGTTCTATTGATCAATCACTCTATATCTTATCCAGTACCAGATTGTTGTGATGATTACAACTTTGTAGTATAGCTTGAGATCTGTGGGAGCAGTCACTTTCATGTTTAGGAACTGGGGAATATTTCATGGAGGAGGTGGCATTTGAGTAGAGCTTTTAATGTTTTCATTTTTCCTTTTTGTCCCCAGTGTCTAGCATCATGCCTTATACTAGAGGATTGGGATAGGGATTGATGGGTAATTTCATTAGTTTGGGGAACTTCTAGGAGAGGACACTCATCCTGTCAATGTAGGTCAGCACCCTCTCTGAAAATTAGTCTGAGAAAGTTGCCCAGAGCATTGAGAGATTAAGTTTGCCTAGGATCACACAGCTAAATTGTGTCAGAGGTGGAATTTGAACCCAGGTCTTGACTCCAAGGCTGTTTTTCTATCGACTATGCCATGCCGATTCCTGATGTTTCTTGCATGTAATTAGCACTTAGTCAAAGAACTGTTGGATTGATTTGGATTGGGCAAGAATTGGACAAGAAGCTGAAAGGGTTAGGGAGAGAATCCTAGCAAGAGAAACAAAAGGCATGTGCAGAGGATGGAAATTCCTGCTTCCTTCTTTCCTTTTCTTTGTTCTTTTTCTTCCTTTCTTCTCTTCTTCTTCCTTCCTTCCTTCCTTCCTTCCTTCCTTCCTTCCTTCCTTCCTTCCTTCCTTCCTTCCTTCCTTCCTTTCTTCCCTGGGTCAAGCTATTTTACCCAGGATGGACATGCAGGAGCTACTCCCTGGACTAATCCCACTCTGATCACTATATGACTTTTAACCTGGGCTGGAAGGCACCTGATATCCTCTGATTCCACAGAAATGTCAATGCCCAATGTGTCGGGCTGACACTGGACTGGCTTAGCTTGTTGCAAGATCCTCGAGTCTCAGCTTCCCCAGCAGCAGGGACTCTGGGCATATGCCACCACACCTGGGTGAAGTCATTTTTAAAAATGAATTACTTACTGTTTACTCACTTGATCTGAATATATTCATTCATTGAGATACTCCTGGAAAGGTAGGTTGGAGCCAGATCTTTGAGTGTCTATGCAAGAAATGTATTTCCTTTATTCTAAGCATCAGGCCACAAACTTTGAGCTTGAAGGACCCCCAGACAACACTGAGTGGCACCACAGTGAATAGAGTACAGGACCTGGAGTCAAGAAGACTCATCTTCCTGAGTTCAAATCTAACCTCAGACACTTTCTAGCTTTGTGACCCTGGGGAAGTCACTTAACCCTGTTTGCCTCAGTTTCCTTATCTATAAAATGAGTTGGAGAAGGAAATGGCAACCACTCCAGCATCTTTGCCAAGAAAACTCCAAATGGGGTCACAAAGAATTGGACACAACTGAAAAACGAATGAACCACAACTCTGGGTCACAGAGGAGGATGCGTAACGTACCAGCATCTCATTAAGTAATCGAGTGAGGATTCAAATGCGTTTTCTTATTCCAATCCAGTATTCTTTCTATGGGACCCCAGCGCCTCCTAGGAAACAAGGGGACACTGAAGGCTTTTGAGCACAGGGAGGGGGTGATTGATACAAATTAAGAAACATTATTTTGGCAGTGATAGGTAATATACATTGGGCTGGGGAGAGATGGAAACGGGATTAGTTAGAAACTCTTGAAGTAGTCCAGACTAGAGGTCACAAGGACTCAAATACTCCTTCCTCCTTTTCCTGGTCAAAGTCTACCTTCAACAGTCCTGTCGGAGAATACAAAGAGAAGTGACTCTTGAGTCAGAGGACCTGTGTTCGAATCTGACCTCTGTTGCTTACTATTTGTGTGATTTGGGGCAAGTCATTTCATCTCCCTGGGCCTGAACATCATCATCTGTATGATGAGGGGGTTGGATAAGATGACACCTAATCCTGCTCTAAAGCTATGATGAGGCAGCAAGGTTTAGGGGATCAAAGGTTGTACTCAGTTATTAAGACTCAGGTGCAGATGTTGCCTTAGATATTTTTTAGCTTTGTGACCTTAACCAGCCACCTAACCTCACGGGGCCTCAGTTTCCTCATCTATAAAAATGAAATGGTTAGACTTCATCTGCTCCAAAGTCTCTTCCAACTTTAAATCTATGGTTCTACTTCTAATCTTCCAAGTAGAAACTCTCCTTTCTTCCTTTTCGACTACCCTGTTGACTCCTTTGTTATTTTCCTCCAGCCCTTTAAACAAAGAGAGCCATTGGGTTAATGCCTCTCTTTAGACTTTTTCCCTTGGACCTGACCTTGTCTGTTTCTCTTGCCACCTTCAGACACTGTACTTTTTCAAATCATTAAAATATCAAAAGTAGCTTCCCAGAGTATTTGATGGGGATTAATCCACCCACCACTAGACTTTTTAGGGTGAGAGAAACAAAGAAAACTGGCAGCAGAAAGAACAGAGATCAGACACATAGACCAACTGAGAGGACAAGGGCAAGCGAGAAAATTGTTTCCATTTTTCAATCCTGGTGACTTTATTGGCAGGACAAGGTAACCAAGCGTTGCCAAAGCCAGTTCATCAAGGAAGTACACTTTCATTTGGGGCAGGAGGTTGTGTTCCAGTCTCGAGTACAGTCTATTTTTGACTGACAATTTCTGTTTCCTAGGATGAAGAAGCTTCTGCAACCTCCTTCTCTTCTCTCAGAAGAAAGAGAATTTTTCCTTATTAGATAATTTAATGTGTTCCAGTTCCACAGACACTAAGCACCATCTATGTGTGGATCACTGTGCTAGGTACATAATAACAGTTCACATTTATATAGAACAAGAGATATCTTTTTTTGTGTCCTGGACCCCTTTGGCAGTCTGGTAAAGCCTACGAAAGCCTTCTCTGGGGAATGTTTTTAAATGCATCCAATAAAATGCATCCGATTACCAAAAAACCCAATTCCACCTAAATATAGTTATCAAAATGAAATTTATTCCCACCACTGTGGCTTGAGGGAGGGGAGGGGTAGCGCAATAGAACAAGTATTATCATCCTCATTTTATAGAGGAAGAAAGTGGGGCTCAGAAACCAAGTGACATATATATATTCCCACCACTGGAAAGATCAGAGCCATAACTTGAACCCAGGTCTGGAGTCAAACTGAATGTCTTTTCCACAACCCTTCCCCTCCTCTCAGCTCCCTCTGTGCTGGACAAGGAAACAAGAGGGAGGGAGACTTCAGCCAACAATGAAGGAGGAATGGAGATTGGATTTAGCCTTGGTGACAAGCCAGAGGCAGGGCCCATAAATATCTTTATTCTGCACATATGCAAAGTTTAGCGGGGAAATTGTCACTGTATCATGAAATACATGCCAATACCACTTCATGTAACTTACAAAAACTGTGTTGTTTTTTGTTGTTATCGTTTTTAGCACAGCTGACTGAGTTATAAAGGCCCTTCTTTCCCAGAGGTTTCACTGACTGGGGTATCACTATAATCAAATTCCAGCTTAGAAAAGACAGATTGGTACTGGAAGTGGCTGCTTGTCAGCGTTTGCTGTAATGAGGCAGAGAAACTAGTCTTCTCCCTGTCTGTGCCATAGTCAAATAATCAAGGAATCAAAGAACATTAAAGACAGGAAGGACCTGAGGAGTCATCTACCTTAACCTCCTTGTTTTATAGATGGAGAAACTGAGGAAGATCCAGAAAGCAGTGCTTTGTGCCAGGTCACATAGACAGTATGTAACAGGGCTAGGATCTGATGTCAGTTTCTTGCTCTTTCTCTGGACACTGGGCTCACTCTACAAGAAACTGCAGGTCCCTTTCCCCTTTCAAGCAGCACCTGCTCATTCCTATTCACCTGCCACAAGAAGAGTGCTTAAACCCAGGCTAGCAGGTAGATAGGACTGAGAGCATCCTGCCTGCCATTGCTTGAGCTGCTTTTCTCAGCTGTCCTCTGTTTCTGCCTATGTCTTCCTGATCCTCTGTCTGTCCTTCTGCACACCAAACCCAGTCCACCTATTCAGACTTGCCTTATTCACTTAACCTGATGCTCTGAACTCTGACTTTAACTTTACCCTCTAGACTCCTGGTACTTACACATTCCCCTCTCTACTTTCCGGGACGTAGGGAAACCAGCCGACTTCAGAGGTCAAAGGAACAAGGACATCTTCCAGACATCAGGCACAGATATGAGTTTTAATTGATCCAGGGAAAGCTTCCAGAGCTAAGATGACAGTGAGGGATTCCAGGGCTCAGACCACACTATAAGAGTTAGTTTATGATGTTCAGAGGGAGCTGCCAGGAAATCTTAAAACCCTTGTGACACAGAGGTCAATGAGTAACTGGAGTCCAAATGACATAGTACAGTTGAGGTCCAGAATAATGTATGAGATGTTCAGGGAGGACTAGCACCTCTGGTGTGAGGGCTTGCCGAACCCTTTTCAGGGCTGCTCATCCACCTTTGGTGTCCCTCTTCAACCAACTATCACTTGTGGCTCCAAGAAGCTGTTTAATGTGCAGCAGACACACTCCATCATAACTGATGGGCTAAACCAGGTTAAAGGAAACTGAGGCTTTAGTAAGGAAGCTTTGAAAGCACAATTCTGGGATAGGGGTAAGCAATGTAGGGACAACATATATTTGGAGCAGGGTTTGGAGAATGAGAGATACCTTTGAATATTACTCATGTTCAAATGGATATGTGATCTCATCAATTTAGAAATCCCCTCCAGTGAGATAGATTGCAACCTATGGACATATTTTTAATGCTAGAAAAATTCTACTGTCATGGAACTAGAGCAGGGTAATCAGAAATTTGGCCCATAGTGGAATACTTAGAGGATACCCCACCCCTTCAGTAGTAACCTCAGCCCATGGCAAGGTTTCTCCTCCTTTGGCAGTGTAGAAACTTCATGGTATCCTAGGAATATTTTCTTCCCTCATGGTCACAATCCAGGCGAACCTCCATGCCCATCCCAACCCTAACATATATATAGTGTACCACTTGCTGTAAGCCCTGAAATGTATAGCTATAGTTCTGCACCCATCCAGGTGATGTTGTTACATATATTATAATAAACAACAAAGTCATTTATCAAGCACCTGTTGCTGTGAGTGTTCCTTGTCCTTCATTCTCAACGAGGACCATGACATCAGGGAGGTGATGCCATGACATTCAAATGAATTGGATTTAAGTGAGGCAGGGCTGTGCAAAGTCACCAGATTCACCTTCACCTCTAGAGCCATCTGGGTCCAATAATGAGACATAGATCAGGACAACTGGAGATGGCCCATGATGCAGTGGGGGGACCTTGGCCTTTTCAAGCTAAGGTCTTTAACAGGTCTTAGTTTGACTGAGGCAATGCCCTTTCAATGATTAAGGCTTAATAAAAAATGAGGCAGAAAATGGCCTCTTACCTAGTCCAAAAAAAATGGATCTGGGAGAAGACTCTCAGGTTTTCTGACCAAAACAGAAACAACTGCTATTTATTTTCATTCTGAGCCAATCAATAATGACCAAGTAGAGCCTGACCTGGGCCCTACTGTTGGACAATCAATGAGAACCAGGGTGATTTGGGGTTAAGGCTGGTCTTTAAGAAAAAAAAACCTTTAAGAAATTAAAATTTTTATTCCCTTTGAGCAGAGCACCAGCAGGTAAGGGTGTGAAGGTTCTTTCCTATGTGGAAAGGAAGAAAGGAAGGAAGGAAGGAAGGAAGGAAGGAAGGAAGGAAGGAAGGAAGGAAGGAAGGAAGGAAGGAAGGAAGGAAGGAAGGAAGGGGAGGAAAGGAGGGGTGGAGGGGAGGGAGGGAAGGAGGGAGAAAGGGAGGCAGGAGTTGCAGGCAAGTGGTGCCCAAGTGACCAGTTCCAGTTTGGTCCCCAGTGGGCAGCTCCTTTTCTACTCACAGAGGTTGTTGTCTGTCCTTCATTCTTGAAAAGGACCATGACATTAGGGAGGTGATGCCATGATATCAAGTATCTGCTGTGTAGAGAGAAGTCTCAAAGTCTCTGGTGAACTCTAATACAAAAAGCAGTTGATTTCCAAACACAGATAGATCCAATTGTCTTGCCTCAGATCAGACAGGTCAATGACAGGAGGTTGGAGACAGCTCAGGCCACCTTCTCTCTTCAACAGTTCTGTTAATATTCATGTCTCTTGTCAGATATTATTCCAGTTACTTGTACATGCTCTTATTACTGCAGTGGGGTATCCTGAGTCTAGGTGTCCCTGAGAAATCAGGAAATGAGCTGAGTTCTCCAGGATCAGCATTTCATGACCAGTGCATATCATCCTGACATTGGAATAGCCCCAGTTGATCATTCTCATCTCGGCTCTGCCTGCCTGGTTGAGCAAATGGCTTAGGTGTTGATAGGTTGACTGGGCATCATGCTCACTGTGAAGGTCATTCCTGGTGGGGTCTCTATTAGTTCCACTGCATATAGGGACATGTAGTCCATCTTTCTTTATCCTTATTCATGCCTTGTCAGCTGTCATAACCACAAGCAAAGCACTCATCATCAAACTCTTGTGATTTAAGGTGTCTGGCAATTCTAGGAGCTTATAATGGATACCTTCCAAAAGCCATTATGTTTCCATGCTTCATACAGTCTTCCTTCTGAAGTCATCAGACAATGGCACTTTGCAGTGGACAGTAGATTATGACAATGAAGAAATACCTTTCTCATATATTCTCAATCCTCAATTGAAATTCAAAGCATATTCTTTAAGAAACAGCCCATGTTCATTAAGATGTAAGTAAACAAAAAACAAGTTGGAGTCACTTCACTGGAAAATCTTTCACATTTTGCCATCTGAATTTGGAGTGACTCAAGAGGGATGTGAGGGTGCCATGGTCTGGGCCAGGCTTTACCTTATGGGTACCCCAGGCAGAAGTCAGATGTGCAAAAGGAGAGGTTCTTTTATCTTATCCTCCATCCACAACTACAGACACCATAAACTGGCAGCAGTCATCCCCCCAACCTGTTAGTGTTTTCTCTCTTTCACAACAACAGAGAAGTCAGTCAGAGAAAAACAGGTCTGCTGAGAATCTTTCATGGTAATAATCACTTCAATTTATGTAGCACTTTACAAAAAGTACATAAAAGGTGTTATGGCACAGTGGGCTTGAAGTCAAGGAAGCCTGTTTTCAAATCCTGCCTCTGGAGTTTGCTGGCCATCTATATGCTGGTCATTGATGGTTTGCCATCTGTGGTCAGAGTGGGGAGTTTCCTATACTATGGAAATCTCAGATCTTTTCCTTATTAAAGGTACAAGCCATTTTACAAGTGTCCTTATATACTAATAACAATAACTCACATTTGTTTAGCATTTTAAAGTTTATAAACACTTTCCTTGTGGCATCCCAGTGAGGTAGGTGGTACAAGTATCATTAATTCCATTTTATTGATAAGAAACTGGAGGCTCAGATAAATTGTTGCTTGCCCTAGTTCACTTAACTAGTAAGTAGAAGAATCATAACTTCATAGGATGTTTGAGCTCAAAGACTAGAAATCATCTAGTCCAAGACATTCATTCTACAGATGAGGAACTGAGGCTAAGAGGTCAAGTGACCTCTCAAAGTCATACTCAGTTTGTGGCAGAGCAGACTTGTCCAGTCCTTTCTGACTCTTTGTGACACAATCTGAAGTTTTCTTGGCAAAAATCCTGAGGGTCTGAGGCCAGATTTGAACTCAGAAAGCTCAGTCTTCCTGACTCCAAGTCAAGCATGCTATCCACTGCGCTACCTAGCTGCAAGAGCAGACTTGTAAGGACCCAAAGTCAAGATTTCTGATTCTTCAGACTGACTGTCTCTTTACCATGTCAATTTTCCTCCCCTTTTATTCCCCAAAGAGATACTAGGAAGAGGTGGGATATTTTTAGGAACCAGCAGATGCAAAGGAAGAGGGAGAAACAGCAAGAGGAAAGAGAGGCAGGCTAGTAGTGGACGGAGAGGAAAAGCACGAAGGAGAGGGATGGGTGCCTGGGGGAGGGGGATGGAGAGAATGGAACAGGATTGGTGAGCTGCAATTTGTGAAGTTTACAGATAAATCTTGGTCCTTTCAGCAAAGCTTATCTGTAATGGGTTCGGCTCTCCGAGGCCCCATCTCCTGTAGACATAAATCATTTTCTAATTTATAACATGAATAATTGATTTTGCCTCTGTAGCCTCAACAATAAATCTCCCGATCACACATGCATAAGAAAATAATAATAATGAAAGCGATCAGGATATGCTGCCATCGATTAACTGTGAGAGGGGCCACTTGACTCGCAATTCATGTTTTAAGCATTCCAGGTGGCACCAAGCCCACAGGCTACTCCAGAAGCTTGCCCTGTGCTTTGCCTGTCATCATACTGGGAAAAGGAAGTGGGGGAGGGAATGGAGGAGAGGTGGAGCAGGGAGAAAGGAGGTGAGGTGAGGTAAAGCAACACACCACCATGACTAGATTCAATAAATGTACATTGAATGGTTATCATTCATTCAACAATAATTTACTAAATATTGACAATATTTCTAGATATTTTGCTGAGTACTAAGGGTGGTAGGGGAGCCAAAGTAGGAGACACTATCCCTGCCCTCACAGAACTTATGATCCCCTTAGAGAGAGCAAAAAGATATATTCTCATAAAGACTAGATTAAGGATGGTACTGGATGGGGAGAGGCCCTAATCAATTCACAAGATTTTTTTTACAATACCCTAATTGGTCTTTCCATTTCCAGTATCACACTGCCCCCCACCCCCACCCCATCCCTCCTCTGTAACTTGTCACCTAATTAATCTTTCTAAAATATGGTTTTCAACATGTCACTCTCCTGCTCAAAACCTTCCAGTGGCTCCCCATTGCTGAAAAGATGAAGGACAAACTCCCCAGCCTAGGAATTCAGTGCTTTCCACAAGTTGGCCCTAAGCCACAGTAACGTTTCAACCTTATCTCCCAGATTTCCTTATGCAAACTCTGATCCAGGCAGATAGCTTGCCAGTTGTCAGTAAGGCATGTACAAGTTTCATCTCCTTTGAACAAACCATTATGCCTACCTCCCCCTTCTCTATGTTACTTATCATTCCAGACCTAGCTTAGGTCCCACTTCTTCAAGGAAGTGGAATGAATGTGAAATATCAATTAATCTAGAGACAGAGAGATAGAGTTGGGACTGGACCTGTGTCTTCACAGATGAACTGCGAACTCCCAGATGAGGAAACTCCCTCTACCAATGCAGATTGGCAGCATCTCTTCAACAACATGTCTTGTAGAGTTGCCTAGAGAGCTAAGAGAGCAAATGACTTGGCTAGCGTCACACGGTCAATATGTGTCCTAGATAAGACTTAAACCCAGGTCTTCCTGGTTCCAAAACTGGTACTACAAAACCCACAAGTGGTCATCCAGCCTTCACTTGAAGACCTTAAGTGATGGGGAACATGGAGCCATCAAAGAAAATCCATTCCCCTCTCAGATAAGTTTATTGGGAAGTTTTTCCATATATGGAATAAAAATTTGTATCTCTGAAGATTCTGCCCATTGCTCCTCCTTCTATCCTCTGGGGACAAGCATAACAACTTTTTTCCCCCTCTTTCACAAGATAGCCCTTGAAATACTTCAAGGTAGTTATTCTCTCCTCTCCCCCACCAAGTCTTTTCTTCTCTAAACTAAATATTCCCATTTCCTTTAACCTGTCTTTATTTGGCATGATTTCCAGTTGCCTTGACATCCTAGTTGCCTTGCTATGGACACAAACCAGATTATTAATACCTTCCTTAAAATATGGCACCAAGAACTGAGTGATACTCCAGCTGACATGGGCAAAAGGTTTTTGAGACATCATCTCCCTTGTTTTAGATGCTATACTTCTATTAACATAACCTAAGATCTTATTGGATTTCTTTTGCCATATTACAGTGTTGACTTATACTGTACTTAAAATCCACTAAAACCCTTAGGTCTTCTTTGCATAAGTTATTGTCTTGCCATTCTTCCTCTTTCCTCTTTTTATACATTTTTAACCCAAATGAGGGCTTCACATTTATCCCTATTAGACTTTATCTTATTAGATTTGGCCCATCATGTTAGCCTGTTAAGAATTTTTGTTGTTGTTCCCAATTCTGTCATACTACATATTAGTTCACTTTCCGTGTTCTGTACAATCTGCAAATTTAATAGGAATGTCATCTTTCCCTTCATCTAAGTCACTGACAAGCGTTGAACAGGACCAAGGACAGATCCATGGGGCACTTCCCCAGAGATCCTCCTCCTGGTTGCTATTAATACATTAATATCTTTAGGTCAAGTACTCAACCACTTTTGAATCTACCTGTCCTACCAGCCAGTCCATGCAACTTGTTCATAAGGATATCATGAGGGACTTTATCCTATACTGTGTTGAAATGCCAAAACATAAAATAACTAAGGCATTCCTCTGACTTTGAAGACTCCTTCTGTGTGTCATTCATCTGATACTCAGGTGCTACCTTCGGTTGTTATTTATGTTGTCAGGTCTTCCCAGTTAGCCTGGAAGTTCTTTGGGTGCCTACCCGACGTTTCTTCATATGCCCACCATACCTAGTACAATGTTTTGTCCTTATCCACAGAGGCACTCAATATGTATTGGCTAATTGACTTGTTGGTTAAGATTCTGAAGGCAGAGAGACTAGTTGGGAAGTTATTGCAATGATCCTTGGAATTTTCTGAGGAAGATTTTATCTAGGCTGGTGGCATTGGGAATAGAAAGGAAAGAATACCTAAGAGAGATGCCTCAAAGACTGAAGTGACAGGATTTGGTGTGATTGATCGTATTGGGAGATACTTGAGAGAAACGTTTCTCCTATTCTTTATGCATATCTGACTTACTGTGAAATTTGTGTACAAAGATACTTTTCCTTCTGTTCCTCAGAGAACGGGCTCCTCAGGATCAGGGGCTAAGCTGCTTTAACCCTTGGGATGGGTATGAACAGAGTATCTCTAGAAAGCAGCAAAACAAGATATCCCAATCTATATTTTGCTTCCCTGTTTCTCCCTCCTTCCATCCCACCCCACCTTTCTTCCCTGGCTCAGTAACTGCCTGCTGTGGGGAAAGAGGAAAGACTTAACTTGGGGTTTTCTTTAGGACCCACTTTTTATATATGCACAGATACTTTGGAGTCTCTTGTGCCAGAGGCTAACCTTTCCCGCTATCCCTCTTACTTTAAAGTTGTCCTTACTCCTTATAACCTAATTTCATATTAATAAAAAGAGATGGGAATGGGCCTGGGCTTGATTTTGATTCCACTGTCTCCCTCAGGATAATCCTTCCCCATTTCTCCTTCCTGCCCCCTTGATTGTTCTGGGTACAAAATATCAAATTGTAAAAAGAATATCAGTTATAAATGCATAGATGCAAGTGTAGCTTTATTGGGTAGGCAGTAGCAAAAGAACTGTATTGGAAGTAATATGATCTGAATTCTCTTAGTCACCACATTTTTTATATGTGTACCCATTGACAAGTCACTTCCTCACTCTGTGCCTCAGTTTCCTTACCTGTAAAATGAGATGATCTCTAAGGTTCCTTCTGAGTATGAATCTTATGTTCTAGCCTCAGACCTATTCTCTAGATATACTTGGAACAAAAGCAACCTTATCTCACTTGACACATCATTTAACAAAGCCACAAGGACTTCTGTGAGGTGCTGCAGTGGTCAAATCTGCCTCATTCCTATAGACAATATATCAGCTTTATTCCCCTTGGCCCACACCCAGAGGCTCTGCTTCCTTCTGACCATTGGGCTTCAGTCCCAATTCCATCAGTTTCCTCCCTGACCCCAGATGAAGTAGGACCCACAATGATTTGCTTTTGTCCCCTCTGCTCCAATAATTAACTTCTCTCACTAGCTTCACTCAAGCTCCATTTGAAAGGGAAAGAAACCATTTGCAGGGATAGATAGACCACACACCCCCTTTGTTAATATTTCTTTAGTATCTTTCCTTTGCAAAGTGCTCCACTATCATTTTTATGAGTTATTTTTCACAATGCTCCTGGAACATTTGTTGGCAATATTTCCTGCCATTTTTATAGTTGAAGGAATGGAGGCAGAGGAAAAAAAAAAGACAGTACAGCATATCTCATTTCCACAAATTACTAGATGTATGACCTTGGGCAAGTCATTTAATCTTTTTTGAGCCTCAGTTTCCCCATATAAAAAATGAGAGGTAGTACAGCATGGTAGGAAGTGTTGCCCTTGGAGCTGGGAAGACCTGGGTTCAAGCCCAGCCCCTGACATACTAGCTGAGTGAACATGGGCAAATCATTTTGATATGTCAGTAACCCAGGAAACTCTCCACAATTATTAATTATAAACAAGTTGTTAATCTCCATCACTGGAGACAGGCTCCCCACAAATCATAGAATCACAGACCAAGAGAAGAAAGGGATCTCAGAGACCATTTAGTTCAACTCCTTCATTTTACAGGTGAGGAAACTGAGGCCCAGGGAGATTGTGACTTGCCCAAGATCTCACAAGTAGTTAGCATTAGAAGTGGTTTTCAAAACCCAGTGCTCTGACTCCAGGGTCAATGCATTGCAAGGGAAAGTTGGGATGAGGAATTGGGGAAGGAAAATACCTTTAACATTAAAAAACCCATCTATAAAACTTAAAAAAAAAAGAATTTCTAAAAACTCAAAAGAGAAATTAGTGGAAGTAGAACTTCAGTGAAATTAGAGTAATAAGACCACAATCCAATTAAAAAAGCAGTCAAGATAGAGTGTCGAGAGTAGCCCCATTATCACGTTGACTATATATCAGATGCATTTGGCTTTTAAAAATATTTTAATAAATATTTTTATTAATATTTTGATAATTTTACTTCAATGTAATTCATTTCTTGATAATCCTATATATTTTATTTTATGCATTTAAAAAAAATTATTCAGAAAAAGAACCATTACCAAATGGGGCCAGGACATGCAAGAAAAGGTAAGAAACTTTGCATTAGATAAAATGCTGTAAATACCTAAGGCATGTAAAGTGTTATTATTTTTATGGTATCTGGTGTATAACTCTAGCCCAGCTCTTACCAGGTTGAGGATAAGCCATAAATATTTTCTGGGGATGAGGAGAAGACAAAAGGGGCCTTGCTCAAGACCTCACCGTGAATCACAAGGAGAGCTGGAATGAGCCTAAGAAGCTCCGTTGTCTTAACCCAGTGAAGTATGCTGCACGTCCCCAGGGCTCTGGCTTCAGAGCACTGCCAGATACCTGGCTCCATCCCAGGGTCTCCATTACAATGGAGCCCAAAAATAGAAGTCATTTTTATGGTATAAGTAAAGAGGAAAAAGAACTGGGATTGGAACAAGAGGCCCTTTAGATATGAGTGACACCAAGATTGCTCTTAGGGGAGCAGGAAAGAATTCCCCAGAAGGCTCTCAGCCCTGAGAATGAGGAGCAGAGGCCAGGGCCTGAGATGAGCCAGTCTTTGTCAAACACAGAAAGCGTCTCTTACCAAGGTTCTGGGAGCTCACCAGCTTTCTTTCCCTTCAAAAATATGCACCACCTCCCTACTCTTCTCCCAAAGGCTAATTACTCTGCCAGTCTCCAGCACTGGTCTTTTACCTGTCCTCTCAACATTCCCAGTCACCTTCAAGTGTCCTTGTTTCTCCCCTTGTTAGGGGACTTGACTTATAGCAGCTAGATAGTAAGATGGTCAGAGTGCTAAACTTGGAATTAGTAACACTGGAGTTTGAGTCTAGCCTCAGATACTTCCTGGTGATGTGACCCTGGGCAAATCACTTAAACTACAGCCTATCTGTACAAGATAACATATGTAAAATGCTTTGCAAACCCGAAAGCAATATAAATGCTTTATTATTATCATCATTATCTCTAAGGTCCCTGACCAAAGGCTGCAGCTTTTTCTCTTGTCACTCAGAAGGTATACAGATGCTAGACACTAAAACCCAAGCTAAGTACTTCCTAGAAAAATGAAGTCAGACTCTAGTAAGAGCTGGGGGAAAGGGAGAGAGCAGGGGAGATGAGGTGAACCTAGGTGAGAAAATGGCACTATTGGCAGGGCTGATGGAGAGAGGTAGGAATCAAGACTGAAGAGGATACAGAAGCCGGGAGTCAGGGCAGCAGGAGACAAATTCCTCACTCTCTCTTCCTCCCCTCCTGTCCCCTAAAGAATCATTGACTTTAAAACTCATGTGGTCAGCTCCCTAATACAATTCACAGAATCTCAGTTGACAGGAACCTCAGAGACCACCTAATTCTCTGAAATATAGAATCATGGAATCACATAATTTGGGGCTACAAGGGACCTTTGAGATCACTTTGTGCAACCCCCTTATGTGGTTCGATGTGGAAACCATAGCCCTGAAAAGTGAAACGACTTTCCCAGGATCACAAAGGTAGAAATCAGCAGAGTCAATGCTTGAACCAAGGTTTTCTAACTCCAAATCCAATGCTCTTTCCTCTACACCAGTGTTTACCTCACATCCAAACCACATGTGATCAACAAATCATATCTAGAACATCTCTGATAAGTGGTTAAGACTCCACCTGAAGGTTCTTTTGATGAAAGAATTTGCTGCCACCCAAAGTCACCCATATTCCACGTCTCAACCATTTTAACTGTTCACATGTTTCCGTATACAAAGTAGAAATTTGCCTCTGCAGCTTTTTCATATAATTCTTACTCCTGCCATTTGAATCAAAGCAGGACAGGTCTCATATTTTTTCGGCAGGACAGTTCTTTATTTAATTTAAGGACAGTGATAATTCCCAGCCCCAAGACCCTCACCCCCAGCTCTGCCCCTGAAAATTTTCTCTAATGGTTTCCATTTGCCTCATCCTTCAGATTACCCTTGTCGGAAGAAAATCCTGTTTGTCTATGTCTTTCCCAAGTACTATGGTTTCCCATAGCTTTTCTGATGGTTTTTCCATAGCCTGTCAAGGTTTCCATGACTTTCCATGACAAATACTTCACTATAGTTTGACCAGGCCATAATACAGTGGGACTTCTCATCTCACTTGTTCCAGATACTACCCTAATATGAGTGTAGCTAGATGGTGCAGTGGATAGAGCCCCAGGCCTGGATTCAGGAAGACTCAGGTCTCAGACACTTACTATCTGTGTGGTCCTCAGCAAGTCACTCAGCTTCTGCCACAGTTTCCTCCCCTGTAAAATGGGAGGTAATAATCGCATCCACGTCCTAGAGTTTTTGTGAGGATCAAATATTTGTAAAGTGCATAACACAGTGCCTGGAACATAGTAGGAATTTAAAAATGCTGCTTTCCTTCACTGTGAATGCAGCCTGAGATCTCATTAATTATTTTTCTGCCACATCACCTTGTTTACTCATATTGAGCTTACATTCCACTAGAACTCCCAGATCCCTTGCCTACAAAGTATTCCCTAGCTATATCTTAATAATAATCATATTCCTAATCATGAGTCCAGATTTTAACTCATGAAAATGAGATTGCCTGACTTCAGGCCCAGTACTCTACCCACTGCACCACATAGATGCCCTATAATAATGATAACCAGCATTTAAATAGCACTTTTTAAAAAACAATTGCTCTTGCTTCTCCCCAAGATGGCAAGCAATCTGACGTAGGTTATATGTATGCAATCATGTTAAACATGTTTCTACATTAGTCATGTTGTGAAAGAAAAAACAGAACAAAAGGGGAAAACGATGAAGGAAAAAAGTGAAAATAGTATGCTTCAGACTCGATCAGCATTCAGACTCCTTCATTCTTTCTCTGGAGGTGAATAGCACTTTCTATCATGAGTCTTTTGGAATTGTCTTGGATCATTGTAGTGCTGAGAAGAGCTAAGTCTATCATGGTTGATCATCACACAGTGTTGCTGTCATGTATGATGTTCTCCCGGTTCTGCTCACTTCACTCAGCATCAGTTGATGTAAATCTTTCCAGTTTTTTCTGAAATCTGTCCGCTCTTCATTTCTTATAGCACAATAGTATTCCATTACATTCCTATACCACAACTTGCTTAGCCATTCCCCAATTAATAGGCATCTCCTCAATTTCCAATTCTTGGCCACCACAAAAAGAACTGCTTTAAATAGCTCTTTTTAAGGCTTGCCAAGTCCTAGACAAATATTATCTCATCTGACCTTGATAACAACCCTGGGTGGTAGGTGCTATTTTATTCCCATTTTGCAGATGAGGAAACTGAAGCAGACAGAGGGTAAGTGGCTTGCTCACAGCTAGTAAATGTCTGCCACCAGATTTGAACTTAGGTCTTCCTGACTTCAGATTTAGCGCTCTATCTGTTGTACCATCTAGTTACCTCCATTTTGGACTTACATGGTTTATTCCTTCAATGCAAGAGCAGTACTTCCTATTCCATTTCATCTTGTTAGACTTAGCCCAGCCTCCTAACCTATTTTTTGGAAACTGTCCTCTCTCCCAGATTCAACTCCCTTGAAAATTCAATAATATCCCTTCATTCAATTCATTGATAAAAATATTAAACAGAGCAGGGCTAAAGATAGAGCTTTGTGGCCCACAACTAGAGACCTCTATCCAACTGGACATTAATCATCATTCCTTTGGCTATTTAAACAGCTGTGAATCCATCTAACTTTCCTGTCATCCAGTCTGTATCTCTCCATCAAAATGTCATGAGAGTTCAAATGTCTTGCTGGAGTCTAAGTGTTTATGTCTGAGGCATTCTCCTTATCTACCAGTCTAGAATGATATCAAAAAGACAATACTCATTCTTGATGGGCTTATGTTGACACACAATGACCACGCCTTCTCTTTCTGAATGTTTGCAAACCATCTCTGTAATAAAGGTGTTCCAAAATGTTGCCAGGAGCCAAAGTCAAGCCTACTGTAAATAATACCATTTCTCCTTCCTTTGGGAAACCAGGATAAAGTGTGCCCATTTTTATTCCTGCTGAACCTCTCTCCCTTCCTCTCTGATTTTTAAAAGATCACTAGCTGTGGCTCAGTGATCTCATTTGCAAGCTCTTTTGGTATCTTGGGATGTAATTCATGTGAGCCTAATACTTTGAACTCCCTGAGGTCAGCTAGGTGCTCTCCCCATCTCCTCAGTTATCTTGAGCATCCATTCCTTATTAACCATTTTTACTCTATCTTCCCTAGTCTGAGGCTCATTTTATCTTGGGCTTTTTTTTTATTTCTAGAAATGGTTTTGGAAATGAGGCCCTTAGGAGAAGGACCTCCAGCCATCAGAAGAGAGAAGAAAAGGGACAAGATAGCCCTTGTCACCTTTATCTTATCCCTCTAAATTAGTGTTTCCTTCAAAGTAATCACCTTGGGAGTCACCTCAGAAGGCTCTCCACTCATTCCAATGATGTACAGAACATTACTTAGAACTCCTCTTGAAATTGCTTTTAGACTCACACAAGAAAATAATAGGATTTTTGCCCTGAATGGAACCTTGGAAGTCCTCTATTCCAACCCCCTCATTTTGCTGAAGAGGAAACTGAGACCCAGAAACCCTTAGGGACTTTAACAAGGTCATGCAAGTAGTAAGTGGCTGAACCAAGTCAAGGTTCTTCTGGCTCCTGATTGTCTGACTCCAAATCAGTATCATTATTTTATAATGAAAATTGTCATGGTACTATGGAAAGAGCCCAGAGTCTGAAAAAGGAGGATCTAGTTTTGGATCCCAGCTTTGCAGCTCACTCCCTTTGTGACCTTGAGCAGAGCCCTCAGCCTCCTAGTCCTTATTTTTCCATGAAGGGGCTGAATTACATGACTACTAAAAGGCCCCTCTCAGTTCGAGCTGGTCCTAGGATCCATAAAATGCTCTACCTTCTTCACTGTACTTGGGTTTCAAAGCCTATTTGCTATTCCAGAAAAAAAAAAATCATATTCATCTTCATTGGGCAAAGAGGTCAACACTATGGAGGATATTCAAAAGAGTGCCTGCGTGCTGAACACCGTCCCTAGAGGAATTCAACTCGTGCTCACAGAAAGGGCAAAATCCTTGGCACAGGCCTGTGGATTCCCAAGGTAATAGCTTTGAAGAGGACGGTTCTCACAGGATCTTAGATTTAGAGCCAGGAACCTTAGAGAGGTATTCTCATCCAACCTCCTCATTTTACAGATGAGAAAACTAAGACTCTAATAGCTTAAATGATTTGCTTAAAGTCACACAAATAGTAGGGGCAAAGCCAGGATTCAAACTCAGATACATTACCCTTTCCATTGGCGACATGTTACCTCACCCTGTTCAGGTATGAAAAAGAATTTCATGGTCACAACTAGTGTTTTCTGGCCTCCTTTCTTAAGCAGTTTGAAGCATCATACCAACATCATTTCTTTTCTTTCTTCCAGCTTTTGTGGAAGGACTTGTCTTTCCCATTTCATGGATGAGGAAAAGTGAATCACAAAGGAGAAAGGGAATTGTCTAAGTTCATTCTGTCAATATCAGAGTTAGGCCTTAGCCATGAGCAGCCATGACAGAGTCAGAGACAAGTTGGGATCCAGGCCAAGGTCAAGAATGCCAAAATGAACCATCAAGCCAAGGAAACCCTAAGGAATGGGTGATCAAGCCATTAGAATGAGGTTGGGAACTTGAAAATTAGGATCATGGAAGAGGGATGGGGAAGGAAGCAAATCTGTCAAACAAGAAGCAAAATCCTGAGCACAGGAAATCAGAATCGGGTTGCCAAACTAAAATTGGCCTCAGTTCCCAAGTCAAAGTCAAGGTTAGAAGGGATAGGACAAATCTTATGGGTAGAAATGGGTAGCTCGCTAACAGAACCAAAAATGTCTGAGGCTTCTTAATCTATGCACGCAGCTATGTTTGCTGGTGTCTCCTCCATCTTATCCTAGCTTTCAGATTAACCCCTGAAGGCCCAACCCTATTGCTTTCAAAAGAGTCCTGGCAGCTTGCAGAGAAGCTGAGGATAAAACCAGAAAGGGAAACGAGGTGTCTCCTATTTCAAGTCAGGGTATCATCCCTGGAGCTCTTCTGAGCAGAGGAGTTTCGCCCTAGGGAAAGGTTTGCTACATCCATACAATTTAATTCTCTCAAGTAGTGGGACAAGCCCTGAGATAATAAAGAAGGAGAGTAACTGAGTGAATCTACAAAGACTTTAATACACAACATTACAGGGTAATGGGAAAATCGATGAGAATGTACAGCAGGGTCACCCCAACTGCCAGCGTCGCTGTCATTAATGGGACAGACAGAGTTGCAGCCACTGCAGGTTCCCTCAGCAGGGTCCCAATGCTGGAGCTTGTGTGGCCAGTGCAAACCCACTTCCTGCTACCTGAGGTGCCAGGCAAAGGTCCCCTGGGGTGTGGAGCATGTAAATAATAATGCTTTATTTCTTCGGTTTAGCCCTACTTGTCTCCGATGAAGTGAAATTGAGCCCTGAGTAAGGTTTTCGCTGCCCCTGCTTAAATTCTCACATCACCTACAAGGTAGTTATAGAATCAGGGATTTAAAGCTAGAAGGGAAATCAGAGTTCTAGTTCGGTTTTTTAACCTGGAATCCACAGACTCTCAAGGGATCCATAAATAGATTTCAGGGAATCTGATTTTGGGTTGGAAAAAAAATACATCTTTATTTTTACTAACTTCTAACAAATTTAGTATTTCCTTCAATTACTTTAAAACACAATTCTATATTATTATATTAAATTTTTTAAAAAATTTGAAAAATGATTCTGAGAAGAGTTCCAAGAGTTTCCCAGATTGCCCAGGGGTTTATGACTCATAAAAAGGTTAAGAAGCCTCATCTAGTCTCATCCCTTCCTTGTACATATGAAGAAATTGAAACCTGAAGAGGTTAAGTGAATTGAAAAAAGTCACCATGCAAGGATTGCCACCCAGGTCTTCTGACAGCTAAGTGGTACCATTGGTACTGGGCCTGGAATCAGGAAGACCTGACTTCAAATCCAACCTCAGACACTTGGTAGCTCTTTGATTCTGGGCAAGTCATTTAACCCCTGTCTGTCTCAGTTTCCTCAGCTGTGAAATAGGGATGATAATAATAACACCTACCTCCCAGAGTTGTTGTGAGAATCCAGCGACATAATATTTGTAAAGTCTTTTAGCACATAGTAGGTGCTTTAAAATAACTCCTAACCCTCTAACTCCAAATCTAGCACTCCCCTCACTACACCATGATCTTTCCCATTTATTATTGGATTAGGAAAGGGTAACAATTGCAATCATGCTTGGGATCATGAGCAACATGATGATCATGTACCCTTATCAAAGGTCATTTCTGTTGGATAATAAGTTCTTAAAATAGCAATGCCTTCACAAGTTTTTTTTTTAATTTGTCCTGCCATTACATAGCCTGTCCCAACCTCTCAATCCCCTGAGGGTAAACATGACTTCAACATCTGTTACAGATTTTGCCTGACTCATCTGAATCCCTAAATACAGGCACTTCTCATCTAATACTATTAATTGATTCCATGAAAGTATAGTATCAGGTGAAATAATTTTTCTAGGAGTGAAGTGAGGAGTCTTTTATTTTGGTCTTGTAATGGGGAGAAAAAGAAATGGGGTGGAGATTGGTGAGGCTGTGGATTGGAGCCTGATTGGTGGGAAGGATTTCTGGTGATCTCTGAAAGTAAGGCAACTTATGGGGCTTGGAGTATGTCCTTCCTGCCCCAGGGCTCTAGGTGCACACTAATGGGGTCTAATCTTGGGGATCTGACCTCAGAAAGACCTATTACACACACACACACATACATACACACACATGCACATGCACACTCAAGCACATGCACACATGAGTGCACACACACAAAATTGGCCTTATCCCACCATTGATTAGCACAGGAGTTTTGACATGATCTATTGACAGTCTTGCCTGGTTCCTTCCTCCTTAGGCAGACTGGCCCAGTCCCTGTCACTCTTGGTGCCAGACTTAGAATAGACACTTGACTCGCATAGCCTACTGCAACCTAAAACTCCTGAGGTCAAGAGATCCACCAGCCTCAGTCTCTCTGGTTGCAATGATTATAGACATGCCAACAAATCTAGCCAGTTAAATCCTTTGGCTCATTGGCCTCATTAAAATTGCTTCAGGAATATCTCCTAGTATGCTTATGGTATAGATTGTATCTTTTTTTTTTTTTACTTAGTTGTTTTCAGTCTTGTCCAACTCTTTGTGACCCCATTTGGGATTTTCTTAGAGATACTGGAATGGTTTGCCATTTTCTTCTCCAGCTGATTTTAGAGATGAAGGACTGAGGCAAACAGGGTTAAATGACTCCTCCAGGATCACACACAGCTAATAAGTATTTGAGGTCAAATTTGAACTCAGATCTGAAGCCTTCCTAATTCTGGCCCTGGCACTCTATCTACTGCACCATCTACCTGCCCACATATAGCTCATGGCACAGCTCATGTCTAGGTGTCCCCAAATATGAGTAGTAGAAACCTCTGGCTCCTGTATAAGCATTTACAATATTAAATTTACAATATTAAATGTATATTAGGTACAGGACAACCTTTATTTCATCCCACAAAAAAAGCATAAGTTGCAAAGAATTCATAGGAGACCATAACCGGATAAAGAAACACAAAAAACATTCAAATAACCCAACATTTCTGCTATTGTTTCTTCTCAAACTGAATTCTAGCAAGTCCTGCTTTCCCAGAGCCCATCCTCCCAACTCACACCATCCTAGAATACCATGCTGTGGTTTACACTCCTCCTAGAAAGTAAATATATTTTAGAAGCCGCTAAGTAATCAGTCCCTTCCTCACTGGTCTTTCCCTCAGTGACCTATTGGCTTTGCTATCCAAGTAAGTGATTCTCTTTCATTCTCTAAAGAAATTGCTGCATCAGGAAATTTTATTTCCCTGGAAGGTTTGATGTCCAAACTCTCGAACTTAGCGCAGTGAATAGGACACCAGACATAGAATCAAGAGGACCAGGGTTTATATCCTACCCCAGATACTTATTACTTATATATCTTTGGGCAATTCACTTGTCATCTGTATTCATTTTCTTCATCTACAAAATGGGGGAATAAGTCACCTTCTCACCCTAAACCTATAATCCTGCCCCTTCAGGATAAGTGGATATACATGTGTCTTCTGCTACCATGTACTTCTGCTGGAAACTCTCAATGCCTTGGTTGCTACTAGCTCTTGAGATGGGAAAGTACATTCTTAGATCTATGTACTGACATTTCCAGAAAGTGAAACAGAAAAAAGGTGACCAGAAGTTCCCTGTCAAACCGTGTAGGGGAGCATATGTAGTTTACCATATTCTTTTATGGAAAATCACCTGTTCTATTCTACTGATCCCCTTAATGCCTGTGCCTTCCCTCTAGGTTTATCTAATTTATCCTATAAAATATATCTTGTTTGTACACAGTTGTTTGCATGTTGTCTTCCCCCATTAAACTGAGAGCTCTTTGAGAATAGGGACTGTCTTTTGCCTTTTTTTATATCTTGAGCACTTAGCACAGTACCTGGCACAAAGTAAATGCTGAACAAATGCTTGTTGGTTGAATGACCTCTCTTAGGAGAAAGAAATCATACATGGGCACAGGTTTCCTTAAAAGGAGAGTTCAAACACATTTCTACCTCTACCACATGCTGCAAGTTACCTGATCTGCCCCTAGAAGGAAGGAGGAAACTGATGGGCTTGGATTCTGCCCCTGTCCCTTTTCAGAACTTAGTTCTCTGTTTTATCTATCTTCTCAGAGTCAGAGAGCAACAGAAAAGGGACTAAATGTTCTCACAGCTCACTTTTATATGCCATAATGAGAGGCAGCTCTTTTAATGAGAGGCAGCTCTTTTAATGAGAGTCCATTCTCTCGAGTCGAACAATTATCAGTAAGTTCCCTGTGCTCTATCAGCACGGCATCAGTGGGCAGACCCACATTTTATGGGAAAGTGCCCCTTCAATGCTTCCCCAAAAAGGACAATGCCCTGTAATCTCATTAAATGTTGACCAAGGAACTCATCAAATCCATCCTTTCTCCTAACAATAATAACTACTATTATGCAACACTTTAAAGTCTGCAAAGCATTTTACATATATCATTATTTCATAGCAGCCTTATGAGGAAGAAACTACAAGAACTATGCTCACCTTTTAACATATGGGGAAAATGAAGTTCAGAGAGCCTTGCCCATGGGAAGATGAGTTGCCAACTGACAAGTGTCAGAGGTGGGATTTGAACCCAGATCTTTCTGATTTTAAGTCCTGGGCTGTATCTTTGCATGAGATAAGACGTCTCTCCAGTGGAGATCATGCTTTAAAACTATGGTAGGAATGAGTTTGGAAAGAAATGACCTAATATTATTACAATGGGGTTAAGACACACTCTAGTGGAATTAAGTTATGTCTTAATGATTCTATTGAAAAATTACATCAGTTGGGGCAAGGCAAGGTGGTTTACACCTATATTCCTTTATCAATACTGCAAAACTTTAAGTATTTGTAATCTCAGTGTGACTAATCCTTTCACCAATTCAAGACATAATCATTCTCTAATTCTGTGTGTTGTGTTTTCTATAATTACTGTGACTAAAGAATTCATTATGTGTAATTATTAATTTGATATTAAGCTTCTGTGATGTACAAGATGCTGCGTTAAGCACTGGGGATAGGAAGACAAGAAGGAAATATCTCCTGACTTCACAGTTTATATTCTATTGAGAGGATCTAACACATACAAGGAAGCTGAGGAGAGGTCAAGCAAAACACTCTAGGAATAGTTGAAGAGGGATAGAACGTGACCACCTGGGGAATCAGGAGAGACTTCATGGAGCTGAACCTTGAAGGAAGTTGAGGAAATTCAGAGGAGGCTAGAAAGAAGAAATTGAGAAGGGGGAGAATGGATACAAACATGGAGACTGGCGAGGGAAACAGTGACAAGTCCATCCTAGACTAGACTTTTAGGTAGGTGGGAGCTAGATAGTGAAGGGTCTTATATGTCTTCCTAAGAAATTTAGATTTTTTATCCTTAAAGAGATATATTGCACCAGTGAAGGTTTTGAGCAAAGGAGGAGCAGGATCAGGACTAAGGAAGCTTTTTTTGGCAGCTGTCTCAAAGGCCGGTTGCTAAGGGGAGAGTCTGGAGGCAGAGAGACCAATTAGGGTGCTGTTACAATGGTCCAGGGGAGTGGTAATGAGGGCTGGAACTAGAGTAGTAGCAGCTTGAGCATCCATTATGTTTCTCTTACTATGTGGGAGCTATAGAGGGCACAGAAACATAGATTCTTAAAGATGGAAGGGACCTTAAAATGAAAGGTCATCTCATCCAAAATCCCCTTCATCAGGGATCCCAGATTCATTATCCCTGACAGACATCCCAGCTCCGTTTGAGTACCTCCAGTTATGAGGAGCTCACCATCTCACAAAGCATCTCATTCGATGTTTAGATAGCTCTAAGTCTCACAAAGCATTTCTTTCTATTTGGCTGAAATCTGATTTTCAGAAATGCTGGTCTATTGAACCTAGTTACTGGAAGAGAGGGGAATTGAAATTTGGTTGTAAAGTCATCATGACCCCATTTGGGGTTTTCTTGACAAAGATACTGGAGTGGTTTGCCATTTCCTTTTCCAGCTCATTTGACAGATGAGGAAATTGAGGCAAACAGGGTTAAGTGACTTGCCCAAGGTTATACAGTTACTAAGTATCTGAGGTAGATGTGAACTCAAGTGTTCCTGAGTCCAAATCCTGCACTCTATCCATTCTACCACCTAGTTGTTTAAGAAAGGAGAGGGGGGAGCTCCAAAGACAAACTTTGCTTTCCATGAGATGCTTTTTTCCCTAGAGCCTGGCTGGCAGGAATCTCCACCTCCTTCCCCAACTCTGGAGGCGAGATCACTGCAAATTGTCACCTGTTATAGGTTATATCTTTCTTCTAGAAAGAAAGAAAGAAAAGGCATGGTCTCCACCTTGAAGAGAGTTGGAGAGAGGAAAGAATTATATTTGCCTTTCAGGACCCTTTACTTCCTTTGGTGCTCAGAACAAGTGTCACCTCCTCCATGAAATCTTCCCTAACCCCATCCACCCCTTACTCCCCAGATAGTTCTTTCTTTCCTCAGCTATTCCTAGAGTGTTATGTCTGGATCTCTCCTTCATACCCATTCCATGCTGCCTTGTACTTGACTTATGGTGCCAGTGTTTCATCTCTGTCCTATCCTTCCCCTCTCTCTCCACCTCCAATACAATGAGACCTTGAGCATACTCCTTGAGGCCAGAGTGTTTGTATCCCTAGCCCACAATACAGTATTTTGCATATAGTTGATTTTGATCGCTGAAATCTCAGAGATATCTTGGGATTTGTGGGCTAGATTTATTTTTTTCTCTTCCTTATTTATTCCATCATTTAAAAAAAACTAGAACAATTAATTCTTTTGCCCCATGTAGTTTCATTTGATTTCTTGGAAAGTGGCATTGGAAAACCAGGCTTTGATAAAAACCCATTGGGACTCAAATGGAGCTACTTGACCATGCCTTAAACCCAAATCACTCTGGCTTTCACTGGTTGGGCAGTCCAAGCCTCAGTAAGTCATTGTTTGGATTTTGATGGCTCAGAGTGAGTGTAAATGGCAGTTGTTTCTGTTTTGACCAGAAACCCTGAGGGCCTTCCCCTCCCAGACGGATTTTTTTTTTTAAACTAGGCAAAAGTGGTCTTTTTTTGCTTCATTTCTTACCTATCCTTAATCACTGAATGGGCATTACCTCAGACAAATTAAGACCTGGAAAAGACCTTACCTTAAAAATGCCAAGGTCTCTTGCTGCATCCAGGGCCATCTCCAGTCATCTTGATCTATATCTTGCCACTGGACCCAGATGGTTAGGGAGGAGAGTGAGGCTGGTGACTTTGCACAGCCCTGCCTCACTTAAATCTAATTCACTTGCAAGTCAAGACATCACCTCCCTGATGTCCTTGATCTTCTTCAAGAACAAAGGATAAACAGCAACAGATGCTTCATAAATACTTGTTGAGCTAAACTGAGGCAGTAAGAATAATGACAGCTAACATTGGTATGGCGCTTACTATGTGCCAGGCACTATGCTAAGTGTTTTACAAATATTATCTCATTTTATCCTCATAACAACCCTGGGAGGTAAATGTTTTTAGTATCACAATTACAGATGAAGAAACGGAGTCAAACAGAGGTTGTGACTCACCCAAGGGCACACAGATAGCAAATGTCTGAGGCTGAATTTGAACTAGGGACTTCCTGACTCCAACCCTAATGTTCTATACATTAGGGCTACCTAGCTGCGTCTGCAACATTATATGATGAAAAGAGCACTGGAGTGAGGTGCTGAAGCCCTAGGTTCAAGTGCTGCATGTGACACTAACTTGCCATGTGACCATGAGCATGGTCCTCTGGGCAGAGAACCAAGAGAAACATGTAAATATGAAAAACAGACAGGTAAATGAGAGAGGCATGGGGCCTAGAGAGAAAAAGAAATAGGTTTTTTCTTCTGCAAAATGAAGGAGATGAGATGATCTATCTCTAAGGTATCTTCCAGCTCTTACATTCTATGGAAGATTCAGCATAAATGAAGAATAATTTTGGTTCAATGTAGAAGCAAATGTGGTGCTGAGTGTCTACACAAAGGAGATTCAAAATAATAGAAGATGGGGTTAACCAGAGAAAGCTTTGTCTAGAAGGAGAGTTTTGATCTGGGTCTTACTGGAAGTGTAGGAATTGGATGAAGGGAGAAGGATGAGCCTTTTTTAGGATGGGGAAGCAACATGGGAGAAAAACATGTAGGCAGGAAAAAGTGGGAGGTATTCGAGAAGGGAAGGAGAGTAGCCCATTCAGTTTGGGGAATAGTAGGGAACAAGCTTAGCTAATTAAGGTGGAGCAAAGTTTGCCTTCTTTCTAGTTTTTCCTAAAGACCTTCTGCCACCACCAAAGCTGAATGTTATGAATGTTTGTTAAGCTATTGCTGTGAGTAGTGGAAGTACAGGAAGAGAAGAGATTTTTCAAATGGCTACTGTAGGCATAAGCCACAAAATTGGCAAAAGATGAATTGTTATTAATACTTGACCTATTAGGGCTTAGGCATCTTTCAAATTTACCAGATGAGATCCAGAAAGTAAATAGCCTAAATAAACGTCATAAAATTCATGCACAAACATTGTTCCTAGGAGAATTCTCAGCCTCTTACTCAGAGACCATTTACTTTTATCTTACACATAATTCTAACTAAGTTGGTTATCTGATTTCCTGGCTCACAGATAATTATAAGCAGCAAATGAAAAGGGAGAGAGACTTCTACTGGCAGATACACAGACAACTAAAAGTCACAGCTGAGAGTCTGACAGCAAGGGCAGAGGGCTCAGATGGAATGAGGGGCTAGGGGGAGGGAGAGAGAGTGAGAATGTCAAAAGTAGACAGGGACTGGAAAAGCACAGCAGTCTTAGGCCATTTAGTGATGGGGCCAACAGCCCTACGTATCTCAATAAGACCTGAGGGCATAGCCCAATGCTGGATGTTCACAATGAGCAACCTGGTCCCTTCTTAGCTGTCTCATAGAATCCCTCTCTTCTTTTAAGACACAGCTCAACAGAACCAGGAGAACATTGTACACTGTAACAGCCACACTATACAAGAACCATCTTTGATAGACTTAGCTTTTCTCAGGAACAATCTAAGACAAGTCCAAAAGACTCATGATAGAAAATGCTATCCACATCCCTTAGAAGAATTGTGGAGTCTGAATGCAAATTAATGCATACTATTTTTCCCTTTTTGTTTTTTTCTTTCTTGTGATTTTTCCCTTTTGTTATGATTCTTCTTTGACAACATGACTAATGTGAAAATATGTTTAATATGATTGTACATGTATAGCCTACATCAGATTGCTTGCCATCTTGGGGAGGAGGGAGAGAAGGGAAGAAAAAAAATTTGGAACTCAAAATCCTATAAAAGTGAATGTTGAAAACTATCTTTACATGTTATTGGAAAAAATAAGTACTATTAAATGGAAAAAAATTAAATTATAAAACTAAAAGAAAAGGCATAACTCAAGAACTACTTTCTATATGATACCTTTCCTGATGCCCCTAAGTACTAATGCCTTCCCCCTCAAACTACCGTGTATTTATCAACTTTGCATTTGTAATATATACATATATATGTACATGCATGTATATAGAGACATACATGCTCGTATACACACAGTGTCCTAAAAGTTTTAGTGTAGTTTTAAGCTTTACATGTATGTGTCTATGTATATATGTGTATAAGAAGAAATATGTAGAAATATGTGTGTATATTATATATACATCTGTATCTATATCTCCCTGTTATCTTTCTCCTTAGATAGTAAATTCCTTTCAAGTAGATTTTACTCCATTTCACGTATTTCTGTCCCCAGTACCAAGCACAGTGCCCTGCACACAGTAAGCTCTTAATAAGTATTTGGTGATTGATCCAGAAAAAGAGAAAAACCTGGGGTTTAAGAAGGCAGGGAGGGGTCGAACATATTTAACAAAAATTTCATCAAAATGGTCCAAACAAAAGTTTCAGAGTTTGAGAGGATAAAGAGCTATATCTCAAAGACCTCTCTACACTGCAACAGCTCATTCCCTAAAGGTTCTAGATAGCAAAGGTTTTACAGTAGCAGCACCATCAGGAAGTGTCCAGAGCAAAGAGAGTAGGGGATTTTTCTCACCATGACTTCACAATAGGCTCAGAGACAAGGACCCAGGATGGTGCAAATCCCAATCCCAGAGCTAGTGACTGAGAGCTGGACTTGCCAAGAAATCCTACAAGCAGTTGATACAAGAATGTTGTAGGCACCATATCTTAAGTTTGGCATTATTGCTAAAGTATAGACCTTGAGTCAGGAAGACCTGTGTTGGAATCATCCCAATTCAATTCAGGTGCCTTCTCTGTGCCCAGCACTGTACGAAGTGCTGAGGATAGAAGAGAAGCAAAAGACAGTCCCTACCCCCAAGAAGCTTACAATCTAATCTTCTGTGGATAAATCCCTTAACTTCTCTGAACCTCACTTTTCCCATCTATCAAATGGGAATGATACTTATTTCCAGGAGTTCCCTACCTCACAAGGCAGTTATAAGGTTCAAATGAAATAGAATAGCTAAAACTCTCTGCAAATATTAAGGTCCAACATAAATGTCCATCATCACAACTGTTATCACCATTATCATCTAAATCCTTGCAAATTTCTGCAACAGAAAGTCAGTGGGTCAAGAGCGTTTCTTAAGAGCCTACCACTACATGCCAGGAACTGCGATGACTGTTAGCACCATTTCTGCAGTAAATCTCAGGGTCACTGGTTCCAAAGCAATCTCACCACCACATGGGAGCAAGTAAAAAGAAGATTTGGGGTGGAGAAAAGAAAGAGGGACCCTGGAATCTGATGAGGTCCCTGCAAGAGGAAGGTGAAACTGAGGGGAAAACATGGGAAAAGGGCTTGGAGAGGGGGAAGGGAGATGGGGTGAGGAGAAAGGAGTCGGGGCCAGCAGCTAGTTCTTTGTATAGCAGTCATGCTGGGCTTATTAAAGGGAAGAAGAATGAGTCTCTGTATCTCAGCAGTGCAGGGCAGGAGTCATCAGCAGCGGTTATTAGAATCCTTTCCCCACCAGTGAAAGACACTTATCGTTCTTCATCAGCTAGGCTCTCTCGATATGAAAAGAAAAATCAACTTAACAGGTGGGGCCTATCCTTTCTCTACCCCTTGAAAGGCGACTAGCGACTATGTCTAGACAGTCCCCGAGCCCCACTAGTGCCTAGGGAGCCCCCCCCCCGGGCCCCCGCGTCAGGGGATCAGGGGTGAGGACCTTCAGCTTCTACCGAGTCCCCCTCCAGGAGCCTGGGTCCATTATCAGGAAGGGCTATATAGATTCCCAAGTAGGAAATCTTCCAACTGAAACGCCATCACCTGAGAGCTATGTATGCCAATGAAGACTAACGGCAGCCGAGGGCCCCTAAACAAGAATTAATTAGGGTGGAGGGTGCACTGCGGCGTGGCTGGAGCTTCTTGAAGGAGCCCCAAGTGTGTCTGCCCTGTCGGAGAGATCGAATCTCAGGGGATTTAGGTAGTGTGTCCAGCCCCATGGAGACCTTGGCAATCCATTCCCTTCGAGGAAGCGCTGGAAGGGATCTGAGAGATCGGTTTACAGATAAAGAAGCTGAGGTCTGGTGGGGGGTGGGAGGGAGATGGCGAGGGAGAACGCGAATGATTCGCCCAAGGTCACACAGCTTGGAAGCGGCAGAGCTGAGATTTAAACCCTAGGCTTTCCTGCCCCGAGGTCAGGACTTTCCCATGATTTTCACCTTTTTTCTTACAACCCTCGGAGATAGAGTTTCTTGGGCTTATGCCTTGGTGGTCTGTGCCTTTATGGGTCTGGCCCTTTGTCCACTCACTGGACATAAAAGAAGTCTGAAGTAAGGTTTCTGTGCCATTCCAAGGACCCAGTGACCTTCCCACTTTCCTTAAGTCCATTAACCCCTTTCTGACTGTGCGGGGCTTCCTCCCTAACCTAAGCCCAATTCCCTCATCCTTTCTTCCTAATCTTTATTGAGGGAGGGAGGGAGTAAGAGAGAGCAATCGGGGTTAAGTGACTTGCCCAGAGTCACACAGCTAGTAAGCGTCTGAGGTTGCATTTGAACTCAGGTCTTCCTGACTCCAGGGTTGGTGATCTATCCACTGTACCACCTAGCTACTACCTTGCTATTCCCTTTCTTCTTACCGTAAGGGTAATCTGCACTTTGAGTCCTAGTTTATAGAACCCTGAACTTGATTGGGATCGAGATGGGTTCAAATCCTTCCTCCGACACTTAATAGCTGTGTGACCTTGAGCAAGTCGCTTGTCTTTTCTAAGCATTTTCCTCATCTTTTAAAATAAAAATGGGGACAATACCTGGCAATCTAGTTGTCAGGATTAAACGAGAATGTATGTAAAGTACTTTGCATTTTTAAAGAATGTTCGACTCAAGGAGAAGAAGTTTCTACCACCAATGCACAGCAGCAACTGCTCTGCAATTTTTTAATTGAATTTTATTTTTTTTAATTATCAAACACTTATTTTTTCCCCCTTCTTTCCCCTCTGCAATCTAGTCTTGAGAGATACTTGAGGCATGGAGAGCGGAGCAATTTGCCCATGCTCCTCCAATTAATATATGTCAAAGGCAGCACTTGGGCCCGTCTTCCTGAACTCAAGGCCAGCTCTCTATCAATTAGACTTCACAGCCTCTTTTCTTTAATAAATGTTTGTTAAATTGAAGTTAATTTGATGAGCAAGAGAAGATGCCAGCTTTGTATTTACAACTGGCTATAGGTTGTAAGTGCTGAGTAAATGTCTATTATTCTTATTCTGGTTATCTTCTCTAAGGCTTTGCTCCCCCAGTTAAAACCTTCCCCTCTAGCCTCTTGAATTTCTCCATTGGCTCCTTCTTCCAGAACTTCAAAATGCTTTAGGATCTGCTATCTTGAAAACAGCTCCTCTAGTTGATGTGCTGACCCTTCTGGCTCCCAAGTCTAACTAGTGATGCCCTCAGACAGACTCTTCCCCTTCTCCCCTCCCCCTCTCTGCGTATGTGTAGCAGAAGCAGAGTTGTTTCCCTGTCAAGGCTGAAGGGAACTGTGCTCTTGCCCCTCCCCTCAGTGAAGCAACTGAGGAGGAAGTCTTCCCCCTGCCACTTGATGGAGGAGTAATGTATGTTTCTGCTGGGCTCACAACCACAGGGAGCAGGGAGATGAACCAAGGCAGCATAGAGACAGCAGCAGCCCAGCAAGTGGGGAGCAGTCCCTGAGGCAAGCCAAGCTGGGGACCTACATAGAGATGGTGCAAGCGGGAGCCACGCAGAGAAAGGAGGTGCATGCATGAAGAGAGGAGCATGGGAAGAAGGCAATCCCAGACCCAAGACTCAAGTCTTCCATCCCACGGTCATTGAGGAATACCCTCCAGCTACAGAAAGAGACTGAATCTACTGCTAGGGTCATTAGCTTGGAGGATCCCGAATACTCTTGGAGTGAGAGATTGAAAGGATACTTTATTTAATGCTGTAATATGACTGATTTGAGTTCATTACTTTCACATTTCATTCTGCCATGATTAAATGCTTATTGTTCAGTTCTGTTCTTTTCCTAAATCCATTAGCATAGTGCCCAACTGAAAATATAGGTTGGTGTGATCTACAATTCCCAATTTTAGTTCTTGGTGGGGAGGAGTCAACATAAATAAATGGCCACTAAAAGTTCCCACAATTAGAAGCCATATCTGTGCATGACTGTAAAGGGATTCATGGACTATACATGAAACTAACTTACTTTCCTTCTGCCCACAGCTTCTTCAGCATGTCACCTGGACTTACCTAGACCATTGCAGTGGGCTCCAATTGTCTCCAACCTCACCCCCCCTCCAATCTTCCACAGAGCTTCCAAAGTGATGCTGCTGAAATGTGGATCTGCTTCCATTCCAATAACACCTCCACCCCCAGTAAACTCCAGTGGCTCCCTATTATCTCCAGGATCAAATATAAATTCTTTCATCTGGCATTTAGAGCCCTTTCACAACCTGGCTTGTTTATATGTATTTCCCATCTACTCATTTCCATCTTAATCCCCACAGCATGGCTCCTACCACTGCTCTGAAACAACGTGCTAGTAGGTTGCCCATGATTTCCTTGCAAAATTCAATGGCCTTTTCACAGTTCTCTTGTTTTTCCTAGTCCTCTTGTTTTTCTTAGTCTCTCTGCCTCCACACACTCCCACTCCAATTCATCTTGCTCAGTGGTATAGAGTACCCCTCCTAAAACAATTCTCATCATATTGCTTCCCCCCTCAAGAAACATTAATGGCTCCCTATTGTCTATTTTATCATCTGAACTCTTCTGCCTGAGCCTTCTGCTTCCACTGTACACAGAAGACTGAAATGTACTCTTCTAGGATAAGATGATAATTCTCTAGTAATCATAGGGATTTGATGATTACGCTTAAGGAAGTACAGAGGGAACCCTGAGAGTATGGAACTCCCTTAGAATGTAAGGGATTCTAGCACATCATGATATCTGCTTTACCAGTCCGCTTCCTTCTGCACGTATCATTTTCATGCAGGGAAAATCAGATTAAACTGAATATTAAGGCCACCCTTAAAGGGGAAAAGAAATGACAAGGTAGGCTTGCAAGGATTGTGTCTGTAACATAGAAGAAATAGACCCACTTCTTGACCTTAATGGCAGTGATGGTGTTATGTATTCATTAGAATGTCTGTATATTTTAGGGCTGACTAGTCACTACCCAGTTGCCAAGGGGTGGAGGTGGGAAGGAGATATAAACTGAAAGCGGTTCTCTGTCCATTCAGCAAAGATCCATTGAGTACCTATGATGATTGTGGGGAAGAGGAGGAGTTGTAGCCCTTGCTTTTTTAAAAGGATGAGTTATAGCTATTCAATTAAACAATTTAAAAACCTTTATTTAGTGCCTATTATGAGGAAGACAATACACCAGATATTAGGATACAAAGAAAAAAATGCAACAGTGCCTTCCCTAAGAGAGCATACATTCTAGGGTAAGACATACTAAGAAATACACAAATAAGGATGAAAGAATGTGTGACCTGTGGGCCCCCTCAGTCTCTCAGTGCCCTGGTTAGAATCCTCTCCACACCACAGGTCATGAGCCCCCACCAGCACATTTTGTGCACTTTGCCATTCAGCTATAGAACTTCTCTGATGGCATGGTCTTCTTCGGCAATGAAGGACGAACACATTTTAACTAAATATCAGTGCCAGACATTTCCTCCTCCTCTTTCCAGGCAGAAAACCAATTCAGCCAGTCCTGACTGGGAATCCTTCCAACTTTCATATTCATCCCTGCTTTAGGTTAGTTTCAGGACAAGTCCCCAATGTAATTTTTTAAAAATGTAAATATAACATTGCCCCAGTAATCCCTGAGCCCCTTCTCCCATGAATATAAACACACTCAGAGGGAAGAATGGGACTTTATAAGATAAATGTGATACAGATACATTTGGGGAATGCATTTAGCCAGGGCACTTTCATAAAAGTGCAACCAGGGCATACATTCATGGAGTGGAAACTCAAGCCTCTGACACTCCAGAGATGCTGGTTCTCCTACTGGCAGCATTATGTAGCTCTCTGCTGCACCCTGCTAAGTGTTCTCAGATCCAACTGACTATCAACTCTGGCTATTCTCAGGAGAGAATGGGTTCCAAGTATGGGAAAAGGCTTGTACAAATAGATGAAGATGGGAAATGGACTTTGGAGTTTGGGAAATAGCTAGTAATTAAGTCTGGTTGGTATGTAGAATTTACAAAGGGAAATCATATCTAATAAGGCTGCCATGACCTTAGATATGACTTGCCACATTTCTAGGCCTCAGGTTTCCTAGCTATAAAATGTGTTGTATGTGATGACATGAGCATGGAACTGGATGTTCTCTAAATAGGATTCAGATTGCAGCAGGCCTTAAATGCCAGAATGAGAAGCTTGCATTTTATGGAAGAGACAATGGGGCACCAGTGACAGTTTTTGAACAGGGGAATGATATACATGGTCAGGCCTAGTTATAAGAAATGATTCTCAAAGTACAGTCAGTGAGGTTTCTTGAGGATGCCAGAGGGAGTAGAGGGTGGCTCATCATTCTATAATATTAATATATATTCCACAAACATTGATTAAACTCCTTCCAGTCACTCAGCTTTACAACCCTCAATGTTGAGCCTGATTCCTCACTCTCACTCATTCCACAGACCCAATCAGTCACAATATTACCTCCACAACATCTCTCATGTACATCCCCTTCTTTCTACTCATACAGTCTAGTTCAGACTCTGGTCATCTCTCATCTGGACAATTGCCATAATCTCCAATTCCCTCAAATCTCTCCTTTCTCCAATCAATCAATCTATACAGCTGCCAAACTATATTCTCAAAGAACAGACCTGGCCTCATTACTCCCCTACTCAACAAACTTCAATGGCTCTCTATATCAACTCAGAGATCAAATATAAACTCCTCTAACTGGAATCTAAACTTCTTCACCACCTGGCCCCATCCTCATCTTCCAGCCTTATTACAACATTACCCTGCTTCATGGTCCATGGAGGTCCATGGATGGATGGTCCATCCAAACTAGCCTTCTTGCTGTTCCTCATACATAGCATCCCATTTCTTGATTATGGAGGCTGTCACTCATGATTCAAAGTCACTCCCTCTTCACCACTGCCCTTTGGAATACCTGGTCTTCTTCCCAGCTCAGCTCTGATGCTACCCTCTGAATGAGACCCTTCCTGGTTCCTTCAGGTTCTAGAACCTCCCCTTCCCCTGAGGTTACTTTGCTTCCTATGTACCTATTGATATATGTGTTGTCTCTCTATGTGCCTGTATCTGTGCATGCTGCCTCTCTATGTACTTACATATGTGTTTGTTGTCCCCTTATGTATCTATCCATACACATGTTATCTCCCTATGTACCTATATATACATGTGTTGACTCCCCCATTAAAATGTACATTCCTGAAGGACAGAGGAAGTTGTACCTAACTGTATTC
The DNA here is from genome assembly GCF_028372415.1 of Notamacropus eugenii. Lineage (NCBI taxonomy): Eukaryota > Metazoa > Chordata > Mammalia > Diprotodontia > Macropodidae > Notamacropus > Notamacropus eugenii. The sequence goes on from NC_092872.1 coordinate 214,967,384, forward strand.
GCATCTAACACTGTGTTTGGCCTATAGGGGTCTAATAAATACTTGTCAGTTGACTGAAACACCTACTTTTACTATCTACATTATGCTAAGCTTCAAGAAAGCTATAAGGGTAAATAAGGCCCAGCCCCTACACAATTACATCATTATAATGCAAATGCAGCATTCATGTTCCATTCACTCTGGAATTCCCATGGCTTCTTGGGTCAAATATAAGGGTAAGATATGACTCAAGCCTCCATACAGTATATACTCTACTAATAGAATAAGCAGGAACCATAAATCAAACAGCAAGTTATTTAATTGGGATAGTCTAACAAAATAAATAAGAGGAAAGTGAAGCAACAGAAACACTATCAGTGCCCCCATACACAAGTAAGTACAATTTCCCACAGGGAGAAGGGAATACATATTTATGTGGCATATGTACCAGGCATATGACCAGGCCAACCGAAAGCTAGGTGGCTCAGTGGATAGAGCACTGGGCTTAGAATTAGGAAGCTTCCTCTTTAGGAGTTCGAATCCAGCCTCAGACCCTTCCTAACTATGTGACCCTGAGCAAGTCACTTAACCCTGTTTGCCTCAGTCTCCTCATCTGTAAAATGGACTGGAGAAGGAAATGACAAACCACTCTAGTATGTTTGCCAAGAGAACCCCAAATGAGTCACAAAGGGTCAGAGATTATTGAAATGACTCAACAACAACATGCGCCAGGCTTTACAAATATCATGTGCCAGTGAGGGAGAGTTCAGAGTCTCCTCCCTGAGCCAATTCTGGTAAAAAAGCTCATGTTCTATAGTCATTCTAGAAAGGAATTCGGAACTATACTCCCAAAGTCACTAAAGTGCACACCCAGAGAGACTTGCAGATTCACCCTTCTCAATGAAAGGTCCCATGCCTTTTTTCCTGAGTTAGGACAACTGAGTTACACTTACCTCTACCCTGCCTCAGGGTTGCCTTTCCCCATTCCAGCAACTTCCAGTCTACCTTGTTATGTATCTTCTAGAGGTACCCAAGGCTCTCTTCCATTCCAACTCTATGTATCTTGTATGTGCCTATTTAGTTACATGCTTCCTGGCTCATGAGAATGTCAGTTCCTTGAGGATAGGGACAGTTTTTGCCTCTCCTTGGTTATCGGTGTCTGACATATGCGAGGCACTTGATAATTCAGAGTAGATCGAGTGAGTGATTGATTCTTGGTCTCATACTGGTCACATTCGGTCACGAGTCTTTTTTGAGACTGAGAATAAAGCACACCCCTTTCTGTTTGCCTTTTCAGCTCCCATTATATCCCTCAATAATTAGTACAAGGCCACATAAGTCAACAAACATTTATTAAGCACCCATGGTGTGCCAAACACCACAAATTAGCTTGGAAGTCCAATAACCCACTAAGAAGACTCTTCTAGAAACACTGGAAAGAAGAAAACAAGGGTAGCCTCTTCCCGAATTTCTACAGCCATGGCAAAGCTCATGTCCCCCTTAAACAAAATAAAATGTAATGAGTGCCCAAGAGGCTGAAGAAAGGGCTATGTAAGTTCCAGAGGTGAAGAGGTCCCCAAATTCAGGATTTTGCGGTGAAAGTTGCATTTAAATTGTGAGGATAGGATTCAACAGAGGGAGAGAAAGGGACTAGGTGAGAACTAAAAGACAGGGATTTCAGGCACAAGAAACTTTGTGAATAAGAGCAAAAAAGAAGCTTGCAAGGGGCCAGTGAGTAGTCTAGTTATGACTGGAGTACATTATCCAAATTTATGGGAATTGAGACAACATAATATAGGAGAAACACAACTGGTCTGGGAGTCAGGGGACCAGGGATCTCCGTCTCTAACTTCGGATCTTGGGCCTGACAAAGAATATATCTGAGGCTCAGTATTCCTGTCTACAAAATGTCCTAGAGGCAAGGAGGGGGCCATTGGACTAAAGGTTCTCCAAGTCCATAAATCCATTAACACTCTGTCCCAGGCTGTTGCAGCTGCTTTGGGACTTAGAGACTTTCACAAAAGTGCCAGACTGGTCAGTGATGCTAAAAGCCTTTATTACAGGCACATTTTCACTCAAACAAGGGAAGACATTAGACTTAATGTGAGACACCCAGGAGCTGGGGCATGGGGGAACAAGGACAAGGAAAGTGAAGTTCAGGCAAAGGTAAACCTGGGTGTTGGTTCAAATGCAATAATTGTTTAATTTAATTAAATTTTAGTTGTCAGCATTCACTTTTATAAGATTTTGAGTTCTAAATTTTCTCCCCCTCCTCTCTCCTCCCCCTTCCCAAAGACAGCATGCAGTCTGATATAGGCTATACATGTACAATCATATTAAACATGTTTCCACATCAGCCATGTTTGGAAACAAGAATCAGAACAAAAGGGAAAAACCACAAAAAAGTAAAAAAGAGAGAGAAAATAGTCTGCTTTGATGTACATTCAGACTCCATAGTTCTTTCTCTGGATGTGGATCGCATTTTCCATCATGAGTCTTTTGAAATCATCTTAGATCAATGCATTGCCCAGAAGAGCTAAGTCTGTAATAGTTGGTCACTGCACAATGTTGCTTTTACTGCGTACAGTGTTCTCCTGGTTCTGCTCACTTCACTCAGCATCAGTTCATGGAAGTCTTTCCAGGTTTTTCTGAAATCCACCCAATGCAACTGAAGGATTTAGAACAAGAAGGAACCTTAGAGGGCTTTGAATGCTCCTACTCAGTAAACTCCAGTGGCTCCCTGTTGCCTCCAGGCTCAAATACAAAATGCTCTGTTTGGCATTCAAAGCCCTTCATAACCTAACCCCTTCTTATCTTTTCAATATTCTTACATATTACCCCTCAGTACATACTTTTCAATCCAGTGACGCTGGCTTCTTGGCTGTTCACAGCAAGAAGTATTTCTGGTGCAGGCATTCTTTCTGTCTGTACCCCATGGCTGGAATTGCTCTCCTTCCTCTGCTCCAACTATTGACCTTTCTGGCTTTAACTCCCAACTAAAATCTCACCTTCTACAGGAAGCCTTCCTCAACCCCTCTTAATGCCAGTACCTTCTCTCTGTTGATTATTTCTTAGTTATCTTATATATGGCTTATTTTTTATATTTGTTTCTTCATTGTCTCCCTCATTAGATTGTAAGCTCCTCTTTTTGTACCTACAGCACTTAGCAGTGCAGTGCCTGGAACATAATAAATATTGATTGATTGACAGAGTCCAATTTCCACATTTTACAAATGAAATCCAAGGGAGTTAAGTGACTTGCATAGGCCATACTGCTAATAAATGTCTGAGATAGGATTTCAGCTCAGGTCTTCCTGACACCAAGTCTAGTACTCTACTGCACAGCTTAGAGGCTTCACAATTTGATAACAAAGCTGCAAGAGGCTGCCCTTTGAAATCATAGACCAGTTACACAAAACTCTTGTCACTTCTCCTACTTTGCCTGAGTTCCACCCTCTACCCCAAAGAGCTCCATGATGAGAGGGGAAGAGTTTATATGGAGTGAGAAAATAAGTGAAGATGGGGGAGGAAGTTACTCCTGGGAGAATATGATTGGTTACCCATTTCTGATGTTATAGGGAGGGAGATACTGGGAATGGGTTAGAGAGGCCATGCCCTCTTCAGCATGGGACTGGCAGTTTTCAAAATGGAAGATTCTAGAAAAGAGGAGTGTATGGATGCCAACCAAGGGATATGTCTAATGCAGAAGCAGGCTGTTGAAAACAAACATGGATCTCAGATGCCGCCATTAACATAGAAGCTTTGAGTCAAGGCATTGGTCCAGGAAACCCCTTGTGATAGCAGGAGGGTGTATATGTGTGTGGAGAAGAGGCAGGACATGGAGGGAAGGTTGGGAAGCATTATAATTAACCTGTTAAAAGCTACACTCATGGTTTGTCAGAGTGGATGATCTGGCCTGACCCAGAATAAAACAGAGGCCAGATAAGTTTGGTTAGTGGGAAGGATCATAAGACAAGGGAATTAGATGTGGAAGGAAGCCATTGTGTCCAACCCTTTCATTTCACAGATGAGGAGTCTGAACTCCATAAAAGTTATTTCACTCACCAAAGGTCACACAGAGAGTGAGTATTATTATTGCAAACTTTTCATGACCTCATTTGGGGTTTTCTTGGCAAAGATACAGAAGTGGTTTGCTATTTCCTTCTCCAGTTCATTTTTGCAGATGAGGATATTGAGGTAAACAGGGTTAAGCGACTTGCCCAGGGTCACACAGCTAGTAAGTGTCTGAGGTTGGATTTAAACTCAGGTCTGCCTGACTCCAAGCCTAGAACTCTATCCACTGTGCCACCTAGCTGCCCTGCCTGGCAGAATTTGGGTCCTATGACTCCAGAATCCAATGTTCTTTTCACTAAAGCACACTTCTCCTTTAAGAACTGTTTGGAATACAAGAAAGGCTCAGGGAGGGCCTCAGCCTACCAGAGACCTAGAGATCAGAAAGAACAGAGGGACTTTGGGACAAGAAAGTAGGAAGCTTAGACTTTACCTACTGTACAATTTTTTCCCAAAGGCTGGTTGTGATTTCACAGTTTGTTGACCAACCATCAGAACCTTTGTCAGGTCATTAGAGATGACTTCCAACTGTAAAATTGTGTTAATGACCCCAAGAAAGATCTTTACTTGCAGGACTAAGGGTTGAGAATGGTAATATCTGGCATGAGGAGACTTAACTGCAAGCTGGACTCAATAGAATGGAAAGTCTAGGAGACTTTGAAGTGGATGTAGAAGACAAGGGAATTGTTTGTTGGAACTGCAGGACCTAGGAGCCAGGTTTCACAGCGCAGTCGATCAATACTGTTCTTTCTAAGGAAACAAACAAAATCAATGCCAGCTGCCCCAGGGCTCTCAGCAGATCTGGGAAGCAACAGGCCAATGTATGCATGGCCGGGAGGCTCTGAAGAAGTAATACCCCAAAGTGTGCTAGGCCTGAGGGTCTCAGGAAACCCCTACCTGGTTCCTTGTGCACATACTGAGTAGCCCCCTCTGACACTAATGCAAAACCAGCCCAGTCTTTGAGCCTACTGCATGTATTGCCTTAGAAAGTCAGAACTGAAAAGTCTTAGATCCCAACCTTCCTCCCAAGGCATGGATTCCCTCTGCAGTATCCCCAACAAATGGCCATTTGACCTCTTCTTGCTTACCTGTAGTAATGGGGTGCTGCTCACTACTTCACATAGAATTCCAATCCGTTGCTGAACAGCTCTAATTGTCTAATTCTTTAGGGGCAGCTAGGTGGCACAGTGGATAGAGCACTTGCCCTGGAGTCAGGAGGATCTGAGTTCAAATGTGACCTCAGACACTTGACACTTACTAGCTGTATGACCCTGAGCAAGTCATTTAACCCCAACTGCGTGCATGCATGCACACAGACACACACACAAACAAACAAAAGAAGAAATATCTTCTTTATCCAGAAATAAAAATCTGCCTCCTCATGATCTCCAACCCTCTGTCCTAATTCTGCCCTCGAAGGCAACACGCAGCTAGATGGAGTGCTCCTCCTGGAATCGTGATATCTGAGTCAAAGACACATTAATTAACAAGTTCTTTCAGCTATCAGCCTCAGTTTCTCTGTCTGTAAAACTGGGATTTATAGTAGCTCCTGTCTCCCCAGGGTTGTTGTGAAAATAAAAGGAGATAGCATGTGTAAAGTGCTTGCAAACCTTCAAGAAATACATTAATGATAGTTCTTATTATTATCACTCCTTTTTGTGTGTGACAGGTTTTTAAAAAATAATCAAAGGTAGCCAATCATATCTACTCTTTTGTTGGTGTTGAGTCATTTCAGTTGTGTTCAACTCTTCATGACTCCATTTGGGGTTTTCTTGGCTAAGATACTGGAGTGGTTTGCCATTTCCTTTTCCAGCTCATTTTACAGGTGAGGAAACTGAGGTACATAAAGTTAAGTGATTTGCCCAGGGTCACACAGCTAGTAAGTGTCTGAAGCTGAATTTGAACTCAGAAAGATGAGTCTGCCCGACTCCAAGTCTGGAACTCTATCCACTATGCTACCTAACTGCCCCCATTCCTAATTTCTTTCATCATCCTTCAGATGAATTGTTTCCTTCATCCTTCACTATCCCAGTCACCCTCCAACGGACACTTTACTTGCATGCTAATTAATGTGCCTCTTGGGGTGACCACAATGTCCTCAAGGTTCCATCTCGCACCTCTGTGCCTTTCCATAGTCTGGAATGCAACCCCTCTTGGATTTGACCTCTTAGACTCCCTGGTATCCTCAGAAGCTCAGCTCAAAAGCCACCTCTTTCAGAAGACCTTTCCTGACCCTCTAGATACTGGTGCCTCCCCTACCAAATTGCCTTGTATCCTTTTAGTATGCATTTTACCTGAACAGCATTTGAGTAAGGGTGGAGTCGAAATCACTGCACCTCATTGCAGTCTTGATACCTTAACTAGGTGAAAACAGGTCTCAATCAAACTACAGCAAGCTAGAAATGAAGTGCTTCTACAAAGGAATTGTCTTTGGATAGGCTAAGGAAACTTGGCCATGACCCAGTGGTCAGCTAGAAATTATTGATCAAGTGAGAAGGAAGTCATTCCAGAAACTAAAGCAAGTTTGGCTCTCCAGAACACCCCTGAGGAGGAACTGTCTGAACTTGTTTGACCTCAGCTTTGACCTTGGCCAGGTCTTCTTGCCCACCCCTACCACTTTGGCTGGAAGAAGACCTTGTGAACTCAAAAGAGTCTGAAGGATTTTGGACTCCCCATCTTCTCAATAGCATTCTAATATCATTTCCCTGGGACAACAATCTTGACTCTTCCATCATGCCCCTGCTGGAAAGTCGCTTCAGTCCCTCAGGGTACTCAAGAGTACCCTGAGCCTCTGTGATCCTCCCTCAGAAGGAATGACTCCTCAAAGGCCCTCCATTTAAGGAGGGAGTTCAGGACAATCATCTCTTTATTTCTCACCAAGCTGCAATGCAGACTTCTTCATCCTGCTCTCCAGAGCTGGATAACTTCCTCCTCAGTCCCATTCCCTGCCACCACCCCCAGTTTCTTCTTGTATGTTCTCTCCTCCCAAAGCTTCTTGAGGCAGGGACCTTTTATTTGCTTCTGTGTATACTCATAGTGCTACAGCATAATTCCTAGCAAATAGTAAGCTTTTGATGAATGCTTGTTGACTGACTGATAGCAGAGGCTAAGGACAGCGTCTAGATTTGGAGCTAAGAAAAGAATGGATAAATGTGCATCTTGCTTAAGGGAATACTGGAGCAGCTAGGTGGTATAGTGGATAGAATACAGTGGCTAGAGTCAGGAAGATTCATCTTCCTGAATTCAAATCTGGCTTCGGACACTTACTAGCTGTGTGACCCTGGACAAGTCACTTAGCCTTGTTTACCTCAGCTTCCTCATTTGTTGTTGTGTTCATCCTTCATTGCCGAAGAAGACCATACCATCAGAGAAATAATGACATGACTTGCCCTTGATTTTGTTTTGAGTGAGGGAAGGCTGTGCAGGTCACCAGCTTCACTTCTCCAGAGCCATCTGAATGCAGTGACCAGATATTCCTCAGGATGACTGAGCTGGAGAAGGCAATGGCAAATCACTCCTGTATCTTTGCTAAGAAAACCTCAAATTGGGTCATGAAAAGTCAGACATGACTGAATAACAAAAGGGGAGCATTCTTTGGCACCCCAGAAATGGGGAGAAAAAGCTTTCAAGAACCAGAAACTGTGTGTTACCACTTTACCACAGGCACTCTCTGAGCTGGAGATCCTTCCTCTAGAGCTCTGTATGTACTTGTGGAAAAGTGTGTCACAGACTTTTAGGAGGATGCTTCATACTTCCTATTCTTACTACACCATCTTAGTAAACATCCCTTTCTAAAAGCTCCTGGCTAAATAATTCTTAACTAATAATCTTGGAGCAAAGCACACATGAGTCAACGTCATTAGAGAATCATCCCTGACTACTTAGGGGCTGCCTCTAGAATACTGAAGGAGGGATGTAGCCAAACTGTGGCCTCCCAAGACTCATTTATGAGAGTGGGAATGGGGATAAGACTCCTTGGAGCTCATGTGGGTTATATGTATGTACTCTGCATGTACATTGCTGATTCCCTCCATAGAAAGTTGGCTCCTTTAGGGCCCAGATTATTTGCTTTTTGTCTCTGGTTTCCCAGCACCTAGCATGGGACCTGGCACAGAGTAGTTCTCTAACAAATGCTTGTTGATTGATTGATTTATTGATGGATGTGATCTGACTGGCACAGAGTACAGCAGGACAATTCTTTCTTAATGGATACACTATAGCAGAGGTGTCACCCATGCAGCTCCAGGACTGGACACAGCCTACAACACTCCTGAGTGCAGTCAACTAGATCAAAATATCATTGGGAAAAATTTAACAAAAACAAATAAAAATATAATGAAACATGGATAATATTCAAATGTATGTTTAAGTCTCTCTGCTGCCTACTGGTATCCTTATGTATGGTTTGGTGTTCCTACAGTTCCACTTGAGTTTGACTCCACTAATCTAGTCCAATCATTTTTCTGCATTCTGCATTCCTGCACTGGTCCCACCTATAACCTCCTAAGTGGCAGAGTGCTAAGGGGGTAGGAGGTGCTGGATTTAAAGTCAGAAGATGTAGGTTGGAATCCTGGCTTTGCCACTTTCTATATGTGTGATCTTGGGCAAGTCACCTTTCTTTGGGTTGTGGTTTACCCATCTGTGAAACAAAGAGATTGAACTGGATGACCTCCAGCCAGAGATATGCTGGTGAATGTTGAACAACCATGAGGAAGTGGGGGAGGGGGGGTTGTATATAGAACACACTATTAAGTTTATTCAGCATTATATCATTTTAAGTTCAGACAATCAACCAAACAATAAATCATGACCTGATTTACAAAGTATAAATGCTCACATTTGAAAATTTAACCAGTGGCTCTCAAAAAGCTGACTCCAGCTCACCTCTGCCTCTAAATACTCTATAACTATGCCGCTATGATGTAGAACTTCAAAATTCCACTCTTCATTTTTTTTTGTTTAGTCATTTTTTTCAGTCGTGTCTGACTCTTCATGACCTCTTTTGGAGTTTTCTTGGCAAAGATACCAGGGTGGTTTGACATTTCCTTCTCCAGATCATTTGACAGATGGAGAAACTGAGGCAAACAGGGTTAAGTGATTCCCCCAGGGTCACCCAGCTAGTGATTTTCTGAGATCAGATTTGAACTTGGGAAGACAGTTTTCCTAATTCCAGGTCCAGCACCCTTCTAAATTTCTACCTCTCTCCCTCCCTCATGTTCAGACCTTTAGTCCCTTCCCCCATCCCCATTCTCCCAGTCCATCTCCCTGTACTCTAGCTTTCCTCACCTCTGTCTGAAGTTTTGACCCCAGGATCTTCCACTTTCATTCAAAAACACACATTTATTAAGTACCTACTGTGTGTGTAGAGTATTGTGTGAGGTGCTGAGAACTTTGCTTCACTAGCAACTATCCCAGAATCCCTTGCCCCTGTGCTTTTGCTGTTCCCGATCTACAAATCCTTATCTTCTGAGTAATTCCCACCACTTGCTTTTCTGTTTCTGCCCTAGGGTTGTGGATCATCCCTGGAGAAAATCACAAAACTGAGCTGATTTCACCCAGTAAAAATTTATGGCATATAACCTTAGTTGAGCCCTTGCTGCTGCCTGACAATTCTTCTCTGCTTTTATCGATTCCCAATCTCATTTCCTGCAATGACTGTTCCAAACATTTTCTTCTTTCCTTTCACCCCAACTGGCCCTAGAGTCTCTACATTTATAGTAGATGGCCTAGTCTTTTCTTCTCTGAGAAATAGAAGCCATCCAGTGTGAGCTTTCTCCAACCACCTGCCCTTCCTCAAAACTTTTCAGCATCATCAGTCACTCTAGCCATCTTCCCTCTAGTCCTAGTGAGAGGGGGTATTCTTCTCTTTAAAGCTTATCTCTTGAGCTCATTCTCTCTTGTTTTCTCTAGGCCCTCACCCTCTGGGCTGTTTCCCATGCCCAAAATGCTCTTCCTCCTGACCTCTACCTCCTGACTTCCCTGGCTTCCTTCAAGACTCAGCTCAAATCCCACCTTCTGCAGGAGACTATCTTTCATTGATAGTGTTTCTATATGTTATGCACATTTTTTCATGTTGTTTTGCCCATTAAAAAGTGAGTTGCTTGAGGGTAGGAGCTGTTTTTGTCTTTCTTTGTACCCCCAGCACTTAGCATGGCATCTGATGTATGGTAAAGCAATTAATAAATGCTTGTTAACTTGGGAAGCTAGGTGGTGCAATGTATAGAGTTGTGGGCCTCAAGTGAGGAAGATGAGTCTTCTTGAGTTCAAATCTAGCTTCAGACGCTTACTAACTGGGTGATCCTGGGCCTTGACAGTTAACCCTGTTGGTCTCTCTTTCCTCATCTGTCAAATAAACTAGAGTATCTCTGCCAAGAAAACCCAAAGAGTCAGACAAGGTTGAAAAAAAATGACCGAACAACAAGCAAACTTGTTAACTTCCCCCAGGCCATACAAGAGTATGCACCAGGTGCAAGCTTAACCTTAAGTCCTCCTGACTCTGGTCCAGTATTCAATCTACTAGCTCCTCAGTTACTTCTAGCTGCCTTGGAATGAGTGAATTGTGGATCGCTTATTTCCTTGGAAGGTATTCAATACTTTGAGTAGACTCATTTGTATCTACAAAGGGATGTGCTACTGATTGATTGATTGATTTCGAGATCAAGATAATCTGTAATCACAGAAAAATAAGAAATTGAAATGTGGCAATGCTAAACAATTTTAGTAAAAATTGGGATGGTAATAATTAATAAACAAGGCAGCATGCATTGGTGGATAGCATCAGAATCAAGGAGACTAGAGTACAAGTCATATCTCTGATAAATACTAGTAGGTGATGGATGTTAACACTTCCAGTAGCATAGGCATCTCTTTAAGTCACCAAAAATCTTTCTCTCTGCTTTGGTGAAATGAATTCCTCCGCTGGGAATTCTCTAAGTAGTGAAATCAGCTACAAACCACCGCCAATTCCCACACTAAAGAATAATCATTGGCATGTGGCTAGCGCTGTGTGATTTATGTAGGACATTATATACATTTTCTCTTTTTTCTCCCAATGGTTGATGATTATGGTCCCTTGATCCCGCCCCCTCCCCCCCATGCTTATTAACTTCTTACTTGATAAACCATTCTAAAATTTTTGTCAGGCCCATGGGCAAGTCATTTGACCTCTTTCTGCCTCAGTTCCCTCATCTGTAAAATGGGGTATCACCTACTCTACAGGGATCCTGGGGGATCAAATGAGATAATATATAAAGCACTTTGCAAACCTTAAGGAACTATATAAATGTTCACTATTATTATTTCTTTAATTTGTCAGGGATTGATTTTATTTACAGGTTTACAGTTTTTAAAATCTGTTGTTTTCTCCTTTTTAATAATTAGAACATTTGTCCAGCTTTAACCTTCTGGCACATTCCCTATTCTCAAAGATTTCTCAGAGAACAGTAACAGGAGCCCTGAGATATCTTCAAGTCCCTTCGCCTCCTGGGCTGTAATTTGTCCAGGCCTGGATACTGGAAATCATTACAGGGACTAAATGTTCTCATATTATTCAATTCAATTTCACAAATATCTATTAAGCCTTACACATCACTAGGCACTGTGAGAGAGGAATAAAATTTAGATAAGATCCAGTCCCTGGATCAAAATAAGGGGAAACTAGAAAAAAATCAGCATTTATATGAAGTCTACTATGTGCCAGGCACTATGCTAAGGGCTTTTACAAATATTATCTCGTATGATCCCCAGGACTACCCTGCAAAGCAACTGTGATGAAAAATAAAATCAAAGAAGAGAGGGTCTACAAAAACCCTCTTCTTATGTCACCATTGCATGGAACTGACCCTGAATCTTGAAAGCTGTTTCAGTTCAATTCAGTAGGCATTAGTGGAAAAGCATTGGATCCAGCATCAGAGAATGTGGGTTTGAATACTAGTTCTGCCACTTAACTACCTGGGCAACTTTGGATAAATCACTTAACGTCTCTGGATCTCAGTCTTCCCCATCTGGAAAATGAAGGGATTGGATTAGATGACCTCTAACATCTCTTATATCCTTAAATCTATTATTCTATGATCCTGTTTGGAAAGGATGAGCATTAGGTAATAATTTTTTTTTTTAGGAACATCAATTCATTCAATCTTCTCCTAAGGTGTAAATGTTCTGGTATCTATATTGAAGATGTTGGCACCCACACCAGTGAAATTAATTCAGTTTAAATAAATGTTTATTAATTACCTACTGCATGCCCTTGTGGGTGTCCAAACCCTTGGAATGTAAGGAGAGAAACAACACAGGCCCTGCTCTCAATGTGTAGTGCCTGGTGCACAGTTAGTGCTTAATGTTTCCTCATCTGTAAATTGAGCTAGAGAAGGAAATGGCAAACCATTCCAGTATCTTTGACAAGAAAACCCCAAATGGAGTCACAAAGAATCAGACATGCCTGAAACAATTAAGTGACATCTCTCTCTCTCCCTCCCTCTCTCTCTCTGTGTGATGTATTTGTCTGTCCAACTATCTCTCATCTATTTATAGATTTATTCATTAATAATCTATTTATAGACATTAATGGAAAGGACAAGTACACAAATAACTATGATACAAAAAACTAAGTGAAAAGGACAGGCAAATACTATGAAACATTTGAGGAAGGAGAGATCACTTTCATCTAGGGGAATCCTGGAAGGCTTCCTAAAGGGGCTAGTCCCTGATTTAGGCCTTAAATGATGATATAGAGATGAAATTGGAGAGAGGAGAATCATGCTATAGAAAATGTGAACAAAGGTATAGAGATAACAGAAGGTAAATGAGACTGGGAAGTAGAAAGCAGACTAGTTCGGCTAAAATCCAAACCACATGAAGGGGTGTGGTATGAGGTAAATGGAGGCTGGGGCCATATTGTAGAGAACTTTGAATGTCTGGAACAGCTTCTCTTTTATTTTGTAGCTTTGGAAAGTTTTTGAGTAAAGAAATGGCATATTCATAAAAAACTCTTGAACAAGTTGATAAACTTGTCTAAAACAGGTTCAATGCTTTGTTGGTTTGTGGTAGGAAAGATCATTATCCACTATGGGGATCAATGAAGGTTTCATGGAAAGATGGCTATTTAAGTTGAATTTCAGTATAGGAGCACAAATCCCTCCATCTTGGCCTGTAATTCCTTCTTTACATGACTTGTTCTCCTCTTTCCAGTAGGAATACAACTATTCTTGCTGGAGAAGATCAAGGGAAAACAACAATTCTCTAATCTCATTATCATTATGCCATAGTAATAATGGACATTTCTATCATGCTTAAAACTCTGCAAAGTGTTTTATTTACATTATTTCATGTGAGCCTTAAACAGCCCTCTGAGGTAGGTGCTATCAGCCTCCTCCTTTTCCATTTTAAGAAACACAGACTGGGAGAGGTTAAGTGATTTAGTTGCCTGTGGTCACATAGCTACTAAGAGTCAAAGGGTGGAAATGAGCCTGTCTTCCTTATTTCCTGACTCCAAGTATAATGTTCGCTACACAGTCTATCCTGACCATATATAACTATAAGTACCAGGAGGCAAATATATACATACATGCATATACATATGTGTGTATATATATGTGTGTGTCATATATACAGAGAGAGAGAGATAAGTAGGTAGAGAGTCTGAGAGACAGGTAGGTAGACAGAAGGAGAGAGACTGAGTGATAGACAGATGGAAAGATAGCTAGATGGATGGATGGGTAGAGAGAGAGATGAGTAAGTAGAGAGAAAGACTGAGAGGTAGATAGGTAGGTAGATAAAAAGAGGAGAGAAACCAAGAGATAGGTAGGTGGGGAGAGAGAGAGAGACAGACAGACAGAGAGACAGAGACAGAGAGAGAGAGAGACAGAGAGGGAGGGAGGGAGAGAGAGAGAGAGAGAGAGAGAAAGAGAGAGAGAGAAATGAGTAGGTAGGTAGAGAGAGAGGACTGAGAGGTAGGAAGGTAGATAGAAAGATGGATAGATAGGTAGGTAGGTACATAGGTAGGTAGGTAGGTAGGTAGATAGATAGATAGATAGATAGATAGATAGATAGATAGATAGATAGATAGGTAGGTAGGTAGACAGATAGATAGACAGATAGATAGATAGACGGACAGATAGACGGACGTACAGACGGATGGATCTTTCCCCTACTCTCTTTTTGAGATTGTCATTTCCTTCTGGGTTTTGGTTACCCTGATACTCCTCTCCTGTTATTCTTCAGTGCGATGAGAAAGTTAAAAACTTGAGAAGAAAGGCAACGCTGCAGAAAAATCATGAAAAATAGCCAGACAGGGCCCCTTTAATGTGAAGAACAGAGAGGCAGAATGAAGCCCAGGGAATTGGCTCCTGGTACTTTAGTTATATATGGCTAGGGCTACTGTCCTCCCTGAGATGATGAATTCCCCGAGGCCGGAGCTGCAGGGGACATTGGGAGCTTCTGAGCAGCGTACTGTCAGCTCAGGAGAAAAGCTGATCACCAAGAGAGTTGCAAATAAGGGTTTCTTTTTTGACCTTCTCAAAAAGTCCAAATACTCCAGGCATTTGTCTTCCTTCTCAGCCATGGGCCAGGATCCCTTACTTTTGGGTGTATACTGAAAACATGGAGAGAAACTGGAAGCTGTGAGTGTGGGACTTTAATAGTGAGGAGCTGACTACTGTGAAAAGAACACTCTTGGCAGGAACGGTCCAAAGACTCATCATGTTTAGATCCTGTGATTCATGCATCACCGAATCACGGAGCAGAAATCACACTGAAATCTGTAGTTTTGCTGTCTCCTGCTTCCACAAATAGCTAGAAGCGTATACTCTTATAACTTGGTGAGGGATCACCTGACCATGTTAATCTAGTGTACCATTGAAAGGCATATATGACTCATGGAGCTATATAACAACGGCCTATAATAAAAGTACTGATTAGGCAGAACGTGAGAACATAGCCTTAACTAGGACAAGGTGACCAGAGTTTTCCTTCAGAGCTGCAAAATATATAGGGTGGGAAAATGTAAGATGATTTTAAAAGATCATGCAATGTTAAAATTTATTGCATCGACTTTTTATAAGCACTTTTATTCCTACAATTACATAGAAACAATTGAGATAAGCGCTAATTATCAAGATTAATTAAAATTGGAAGCTAACAGATGTTTTCTTAATAAAGAGTATTGATATAGCACTTCAAAGTGCCTTACAAATATCATATTATTTTATTCTCAAGACAATCCTGGGAGGTGAGTGCTGTTATTATACTCATTCTGTAGATTCAGTACTTAAGTGACTTGCCCAGGGTCACACAAGCATCTGAGGCTGGATTTGAACATCTGTCTTCCTGACTCCAAGTCTTTTGCTCCGGTGTAACCTACCAGGTGAACTCTACTTCAGCCTGGCTTCACCCTGCTCACTCTACTCTGGTAGCAGCCTCTTTGGCAGTTTGTTTGTAGTGCCCTTCAACCTTCTCTCAGTGTTTCTGCTACTTGCCCCAGGCACCAAAATTGCTGGTTATAGTTACGTTTCAGAGTTACCATGAACTGTATTCAGTTACCATGCAGGAAGTCATAAAATAGGAGAGACTTAGCTCCCCTGTTTGGGTCAGCAAACAACACTTATTATGCACCTACTACCTACTCTGTGCAGAGTACTGTACGACTCAGTAGCACCTATCTCCAAGGGCTGACCAAAGAAGATAATGCAGGTAAAGTGCTTTTCAAATCTTAAAGTACTATAAATGTCAGCTATTATTATTATTAATGGAGATATGTAGCCTGAGTAATAAAATCTCATATGCTTTACAATTTACAAAGCACTTGTCTAATAATAGCCTTGTAAGGAAGCTGGAAGAATTATTATTCCTATTTCAGAGAGGGAAACTGAGACTCGAAGAAATAAAATGATTTGCCCAAGGTGACAGGCCTCCTCAGTGACAGCACTAGAATTAACTCAACACCAGGGTTCTTTGATTTCCTGAAACTCCTTTTCTGTGTACCATACATATTTAATATTAATACACACATACATACCACATATAGGTCACACTGCCTGTGCCAAGTTTCTTAATTCTCCTTCCCAGAGAGTTATAGAATGTCTAAGAGAACAGCACTTCTCTTAGAGATCATCATTTTTGTGTGTGTGTTTTTAAATTAAATTTATATTGATACGATTTGTTTTTTTATCACAATGCAACCTTCCCTTCTCCCCCTCACATAACAAAGGATTAAAAAGAGGAGAAAATCAGTTCAGCAAAACCAATATATATGCATGGTCCCCCAACTCTGCAAAAGAGGTATATTCTCATTTTTCTTCTGATTATGATTTCACAATATTCCTTTGAAATCATTATCTACATTGTTTTCCCGGTTCTTCTCACTTCACCTCTCATCAGTTCATATGTCTTCCAATGATTCTCTGTATTTATTATATTCCATCTTTTCTCTGATTAATCAGTCAGCAAGTATTTATTATGTGCCAGGCACTGTGCTAAGTCCTGAAAATATAAATAGAAGTAAAAGTTTACATTCTAATGAAGGAAGACAAGATATAAATGGAAAGTAGAAAGTGGGGGGAACTGGTGAGGAAGATACTCTGTTTGGGGGGTATGATGGAGGAGTCCAGAGTATAGGCTGGTAAAAAAGGAAGATGTGACTGGCCTGGGTACCCTCCTTAAAGGATCTGGGAGTAGCTAACCAGTCTTCTGAGATGTGAATTCTAGAACTGAGGTGATAAAGGATAAAGAGTTTTCTGAAGGAGTCAGTAGTATAGCCTGCTGAGAAATGGAACAATATTACATAATTATAGGGTCATACATGATTTAGAGGTCTGCTCTAAAGATGTCATCTAACCTCTAAATTCTAACCCCCTTATTTGACAGGTGAGGAAATGGAGACCCAGTGGAAAAGTAAGCACCCTGACATACACAGAGGGGCCTGCTCTACAAGTTCTTTGATCTTCTTTTCTAAAAGGAAAGCAACTTTTGAGCGGTCAACAATCACCTTAATCAAGCACATGTATCATTCACTTAAGGTCAGTACCCTGAACTTCAGAGAAAATACAGAGAAATCAAAGACCAATAGACGTGCATCCAACTGCCTGACCATTACATACACATATGATTCTTACCAGAAAGGGAAGCACCAACATCTAAGTTTTCAAAGCCAGGATCTGTGTAGTGGCTTCATCTGGCACACAAAGCTTCTTCCAAAAACTAAGCCCCAAAATAAGGTCTTAACTCAGAGTAATTTATACTTTCTTTTTTTTAGAGCCAGAGGGCATCACAAAAATGAGAACCAGTGCCTCTTTAACAAAAGGTGTGGGCCTCCCTACAAATCTTACCAGGCCCATTAATGGGTGGGGAAGATCTTCTTTAATCACATTATTCAATCAGAGGAACTTGATTATACTAAAACAAAAAAAGATCCTACTTTTGAGAGGTGAACCCAGAGGGTGAACACCTTGCCTAGTCACAGAAGTGGTAATATCAGAGATGAGATTTCAACCCATTTCCTTTGACTCCAGAGTTATGGCTCTTTCCACCCATTCCTCACTCAATGGAGACTTTGCTCTTATAAAAAGTGCTGCCATGAATATTTTGGTATACGGGGAGGTCTTTCTTTCTAAGAGATCATCTAATCCAATCTCTTCATTTTTCAGATGACAAAATCGGCCCAAAGAAGTAAAGTAACGTGACCAGCCTATCTGTCTAGATCTCTTTCCCAGACTCCCTAAACTTACAGCCAACCTCTACTTACCATACGATTCTCTCCCATCTTTATGTCTGACTGATCCTCCCGAGTATATTGGGGTAACAAAGAGTCTCTCCTCTTGCTGATCGCAGTTAGGATTATGGAGGGAGAACTTTGGATAAGGAATGGATAAAGAGAAGTGGACTGGTTTTTTGTTTTGTTTTTAAACACTTCAGGAATTCAGTTAACTGACAGGTTTTCACCAAGGGCTGTCTTCCATAGCTACATAGGTTATACAGAGTAGTGCCACACTGGGGGCATGTGTTTGTATGCTAGGCATCCAGGATTTTTGTCTATTAGAGAAGTGATGTTTATTTTTTTTTCAATACTCCCCTCAGCAGTTTCCCTCCAGTAAAACTATGCAGTCACCTAGGTGCCTTATAGGCTTAATTTCTCTTTAATCAGCACTAAATTCAAAATCGACACAGGATTTAGCAATTCAAATGCTCAGAATTGCTCTCTCCACCTACAGTCTTGCCCTGACCAAAGTTCAAGTTGCATGTTGCACATTTCCCGACAGTAAGAGAGACCTATTAATATTTAGCATGTTACATTTTCAAAGCACTTTACTAACACTAATTGATCTTTTCAGCACCCCTTTGTGAGATAGATTAGTACTGCTATCTCTACTGGGGGCACTAAGGCAGAGAGAAGGGATGCAGCTTGCCCTTAGTTCAATGCTGAAATAAGTAGAACCGGAGGCCAGTGAGAGCCAGTTCTCAACCCCAACACAGAAGCTCCCAGGGCCCAACACAGTGCCTTTCATATCATAAGCACTTCAGAAACGCTCGATGAATCGAACTGAGAACTCTAAAGGGTCTTAAGCTTGCATGTATGAACTTGTTTTTTAACAATATTTTGATGTAATATATTTACAATTTTATAAT
Organism: Notamacropus eugenii; assembly: GCF_028372415.1. Taxonomy (NCBI): domain Eukaryota; kingdom Metazoa; phylum Chordata; class Mammalia; order Diprotodontia; family Macropodidae; genus Notamacropus; species Notamacropus eugenii. Next base: position 214,986,053 of record NC_092872.1, read on the forward strand.
ATAATTAATTAGCAATATAATTATATTTTTTGTAATATAATGAATTTCCCTTGTAAAACTATGCATTTTATTTTATATGTTTAATGGGGAGAAGGGAACAAGCACTTGTTAACACTTCGCAAATATAATTTCTTTTGATTTCATTTTAAAACATCATTTTGAGAAGGGTCCATAGGCTTCACCAGAATGCAAAAGGGATCCATGACCCCCAAAAAAGTCTAATAAGCCCTACTCTAGATTGAACTCCTTGGATGCCCCTGGAACACATACATATTCTCTAGGTTTTGGTATCCCTAAGGTTCATTCATTCATTCAATAAGTAATTATTAAGTGCTCATCCATGTATTGCACAATGCCAGGCATATAAAATCAAGAAGAAAATATGGTTCCTGCCTTCGAGGAGTTTATTAATTGGGGAGAGTTACCAAACCAGCTTCTGGCAACTAGAGGATTCATTCAAAGGTAATTACTTTTTGCATAGGTGTTCACCACTTCCCAACCTACTCCTGAAGGAGTGGCGGAAGGTAAGTAGACAAAATTTTGCTTGGAGGTCCAGAATTTTAACATAACTATTTTTTTTATTTTATCCATGTATACATCCATCTACCCATTCAAGAAATGTTCTCACTTTCATCCCTTACAATCTCTTGTTTCCTTGAAGACTCAGCAAAAACATCACCTTTTACATAAAATCTTTCCTGATTCTCCCAGCTGCTACCAAAATAACCAGTCAATCCTGTGTGTAACTGGTTTACACACAGTGGGTTGCGTGTTTGCTCATTCACCAGGCTGGGAGTTCCTTGAGGGCAGGGATCGTCTTTCGCCTTTGTATCCCTTAGCTTTTAGCACGATGCCTGATGTATAGTGACAACCATAGCATGGATTTATATAGTGCTTACTATGTGCCAGGCACTGTGTGTTGTTCAGTCGTGTTCGACTCTTCATGATCCCATTTGGGTTTTTCTTGGCAAAGATACTGGAGTGGTTTGCCATTTTCTTCTCTGGCTCCTTAATAAATGTCTATTGATTGAATGCCTGATACCTCCCCATAGAATGTAAGTTTATGGGGAGCAGGAACCGTATGATTTTTAGACTTTATATCCTCAGTACCTGATGCAATGTTTGTCAAACATTAGGAACTTGATAAATGCTTATTGCTTGCTCATTTAATTAAAATGCATAGGGTATACAGAACACTGTGTTAGATACTGAGGGAGATAGAGTTTAGATAAGATAGGGTTCCTATTCTTACGGAGTTTACAGTCTGATAGAGAGATAGGGCTACTAGCCGAGAGAACTAGAATATAGTTTATATTACATAATCATCGAATTGGAGCATTACAAAACTCTCAAGGGTAAGGATAGGTGCTATTTGGAACACGTGTATCTAACTAGATACAATGTTTCTTTTTTGAGAGGGAGAGGCAGTTGGGATTAAGTGACTTGCCCAGGGTCACACAACTAATAAGTGTCTGAGGCTGAATTTGAACTCAGGTCCTCCAGACTTGGGGGGAGGTGGGTATGTGCTCTACCCACTACACCACCTAGCTGCCTCATCCACATTTCATACCCATAGTTAGCTCTGCAAAGACAGATGCTAGATTTAGAGCTTGAAGTAACCTGACTCCTCTGAGTGCCTTCTCTATGAAATTACCTCCATCTCATCTGGTATAGATCTTTGTTGTACAGTATTGTTTGCATGATACCTCACTTATTAGATTGTAAATTCCATGAAGGCAGCGACTATTTGCATAGTCTTTCCTCCACTACTGATCATCTGAGGGAGGACTAGACCTCTGGTCTTTGGGATTCCAAGTCCTATACTATACTAGTCACCTAACAGCCTCCAGCTACCTAGCAATATCTCAGTTGTAGCCTACAACTGAACCCACTCCAAGTTTTGAATCCTTAAGGAGGTACTGAGAGCCTTTCCAATCCTTTCCACTGTAGCTAGAGGCTGCTGGCAGCTAAGTGAAGTCCAGAACATTCATCTTCTGAGTTCAAATCTGGCCTCAGACACTTCTGTTGTGTGACCCTTGAGGAATCACTTCATCCTGCTTGCCTCAGTTTCCTCATTTGTAAAATAACCTGGAGAAAGAAATGGCAAACTACTCCCTCGTATCTTTGTTAAGAAAATCCCAATTAAGGTCAAGATGGAAAGCAAAAGGTGAACAATAGAGGGTGTGAAGCTTTGAATACCTAGTTTGTATATGAAAAGACCAGGAAAGAAGCTTAGCATCCATCAAAGGCAATGGATTTGCCCCCAAAGTATAAATTGCCTGGGTCTCTACCCATCTTCTGATCTTATCAGCAGGAGAGATTTTAGAGTTTAAAAAAAACAAACTGAAAACCCTGGATCCCAGAACTGTTTGTTGATTATTGGGCAAATTGCCATTGCCACTGTTTTATGGCATCATCTGAAAAGAAGTAGATTTGGGAAATTGCTGGATTCTCATAGCCAGCCCTTGGTGTACCAGGAAGAGTCGCTGAAAAGGAGAAACTAAAGATTAAAGGACACTAGAGTGCCAGCACAGCCCTGCCCTCTCACCTCCTGCCAGGGAGTTGTCTATTCTCCTCTCTGGTCAAGGCCCTGAGGGAGGACTGGGGAGGCGTCTGCAAATCCTCAGGCTCTGAAAGAGAACAGCAGTGTCTCAGCCTGAAGCCGGAGGAAGGAGCTAGGACAGCTGACTTCTATGTCTGTTCCAGCAGGGCCAGGAGCTTCTAGGCCAGACTGGAAAATCAGACCTTGGGAGTATTCCAGAGAAGATGTGAGGAGCTGATACCTCCAGGCTGAAATCTCCTTTCTCCCCCCAGGCTCCCTGTAAAAGCCTGAAACCTTTCCTCTGGTCTCCGGGAAAGTGTTTACCTTTCTTTGGTTTAAACATTTACTTTGTCTTTATAAACAGCATTAGCTGGGTGTACTTATTGGAAATGCTGTTGGGAGGAGGAAATTGAGCATCCCGGGAGAGGAGAGATACATTCAACTAGAGGTGTTCTGTTAGAACACTGTCTTGGGCTGGGGGCTTGGAGCTTAAAAAAAAGAGAAAGACAGAGAGATCCTTTTGTTACAATTTCCTAGCACAAAGAAAGAGCATTTGTACTTGCGATCTATCCAGGTAATGAGCTAATTGTAGTGGGAAGGACGCAAACCGGTGTGGTCAAACAACCCTGCTTACTCTCTCTCCCTACGTAAATGACCTAAGAGAGGTCTTTTCTGACCGAGGGAATATGGCAAGGGAGGAAGTCCAGAAGTAGGTGGCATTTAAATTTCACTTTGAAAGGATATTTTAGGTGAAGGGGATTTTGGCAGGGAAAGTGCTTTCCTAATGTAAAAAACAATGAAAGTAAAGACATGGAAATGAGGATTGGGAGTATTTTGTGAAAGGAGAGGAGGAAACAGGTATTTATTAAGCTCCTACTCAAAGCACTTCACAGTCCTCACTTTAGCCCTGGGAGGTAAGGGCTAAGATTTTCCCCTTCTTGTAGTTGAGAAAACTGAGACAGAAAGAGGTTAAGTGATTTGCCCAGGGTCACTCAGCTAGTAAGTGACTGGATTTGAGCACACGTCTTCTGGATTTTAGGCTCAGAGCTCTATGTACTGCAACTCCCAGTTACCTAGCAGAAATATGACATCACTGGATCTATGCTATTTGACCGGCTCAATATGTGTGTGTGTGTGTGTGTGTGTGTGTGTGTGTGTGTGTGTGTAGCAGATTTGGGATTCCTGATGTCTAGGTCCAAGCAGGTTTCTCTGGCTCCCTGCTGCCTTGGGCTTGGTTTTCACTTTTTAAAGTTTTTTAATAGCATTTTCGTGATTGAAATGGAGCATTCTCAGTCCCACTCTTTCTTGGTCACATTGATAAGGACCTCCTTGGTTTTCTCTTTTTGATAAAGGATGGTGAACAGAGGGGACAAAGATTTGGGCTCAAAGGAGAGTGATTCTGTACTCAAGGTTTCACCGGGAGAGGAGATAAAGACAAAAAACTCCCGGCAACTGGTGTTCAGGACATTGGAACTATTCACTGGGCAGGAAAACTCTGGATAGCAGGTCACGCTTTTTTCCTTTATACAGCCATCTTGGAGGAAAAACAAGCATGTGTCCTGACATGTGTTGGTTTGCCCTCTACCATTGCATTTCACACTCTCCTAAGCAAACTTCTGTATCATCTGGGGACCTCTTCCTTCTACTGCTGTTTGGGGAGGGAAAGATGGGAAGGAAAATATTAGTGACAAAGAAGTGAGTTTACTCCCCAGAGCCAGGTTTGAGCCTTAGATTCATAGACTCAAGGATTAGTGTGACTGGATGGAAACTTAGGGGGTCCAATGGAGAGAGCACTGAGCCTGGAGTCAGGAAGACCTCAGTTCAAATCTGACCTCAGAAACTTATTAGCTGTGTGACTCTGGGCAAGTCACTGAACCTTGATTTTACTCAGTTTCTTTCTCCTGCAAAATGGGGATAATAATAGTACCTACCTCCCAGGGTTGTTGTGTTTGCAAAGTGTTTAGTACAGTGTCTGTGTATCAGTAAGCACCCCAACATACCCAGGGGGGCCTAGTACAATAGGTTCTTAGATCTGCATTCATAAAAGGAAAGCAACTTTCAAGGGGTTAACTACCACATTAATCAAGCACAGGTATCAGAGAAAATCAAAATTTCAGAGAAAATACAGAGAAATCAAAAGTCAACAGACATGCTTCCAGAATGTCTGACCATTACATACATACAACTTCTTGGTTTTGGGGGGTGGGGAGGCACCCTTACAGGCTTCCAGTCAGTAAGCCCCAAAGTAAAACCTTACCCTCAGAGTATTTATACAGTTTTTAGACCCAGAGGTCATAACCCTCTGACCCAGTGCCTCAACAGAAAAAACAAAAGGTACTTGGGACCCTCCTACAAAACAGTTCCTCTAATCAAGCTTCCCACAATGGGCAGGGCCTTCAATGAGTGGGTAAGATCCTCCTTAATCACATTATTCAATCAGAGGCACTTTTAGTAAGCCAAAAACAGCAGAAGATCCTATTTGACTTGTCATTACAGTCTGGCAAGTAGTAAATATTATATAAATGTTAGCTATGATGATGCTGTTTTGCAGCCAAGCCAGGGAACCCTAAGTGCTGGACGTTGAACTTCAGATCTGCCTTGGAACCTCTATGAGGGGAAAAGGAAAGGGAACAAGCATTTATTAAGTGCCTACTGTGTGCCAGATATAGTGCTAAACTCTACATAACTTCTCATAGCCTCCCAGTCTCCAGCTCCGTGCATCTCCCTTACATCTATTTTTCAGGTCTGTCTCAGAAGCTCCTGGCCCTGCCTGAACAGGGCTCAAAGGTCAGCTGAAGTCTCTACCACCTCCAAATATGATCTCATTTGATGGCATGACCTCATAAGGCTGTTACAGAAATGGTTGAACCACAGGTTCCCTCCCATATTCTTCCCCCTCCTTCTCAGAAAACCTCTGAGAAATCAGAGAAGGGAACATGGTGTGATGGAAAAAACAAAAACAAAAAACCAGAGTGGAGAGTGCCAGTAGAATAATAAACAATAGCCATTTATTCAACACCTTTTGCTCACAACAACCTGGTAAGGTAGAAAAAAAAAGGATTGTCCCCATTTTACAGAGGCTCAGAGATGAAGTGACTTGTTCATAGCTACCCGGCTAACAAGTGCCAAAAGCTGCATCTAGACTTATTTGTTCCTGTCTCCAAGTAGGTACACTACTAGAGAGGCATTAGCCTCACCAGAAAACCTGGACGCTATTTCTGGATCTGTTACTTACTAGCTGTGTGACCTTAGGAAAAATCATTTCATTTCTCTGAGCCTCACTTTTCTCACCTGTAAAATGGGGATAATAATTATCTCACAAGGTTGTGGGGAGAATCAAATGAGGTAAAGTAGGCAAAGTGCTCTGTCCCCATAAAACCTCTTATTAGCATTAATTCATAATATTATTTGGTACTCCTGAGGTTTTCCTCCAGCAGAGGGACCTAGGAGTTTACAGTTAAACCTAATTTCTTCTAGAAGTCTTCCCTGCAAGTAAATAGGGAACAAAACCCACCATCTGTAGTCTTAACTTGACTCATAACCTAGAAGGAGGGAGAAGGAGAAAGGAGGCAGTTTCTTCAGGCATAGTCCTGAAGTGGGAATCTATAGATGAGGTAGGAATCACATATGGAGTCTCCCCTCCATGCCCCCCACCCTAACCTTCACCTGCAACAAGTATACACTCCATTAAATGAAGTGGGAAGTATCATGGCTGTCAAAGGGGCCTGTGTATAGAGGCTGACCTTAAATTTAGAGCAGGGAGAAACCACAAAGAAGATAGAATTCACACACACACACACACACACACACACACACACACACACACACACACACACACACACACACTTTACAAATGACAAATCTGAAGACCAGAGAATTTGGATGACCTGCCCAAAGTGACAAGTGGTAAGTAGTAACAGAAGCACAATTTGAAGATTTGAATTCAGGTCCTTTGACTTCAAACTCCATACTTTCTACTGCACCATGCTATATTTGTCACATGCCTGTCCACTGTAATATTCACTCTTTTTATTTGTTTTCGGGGGGAGGCAATCAGGGTTAAGTGACTTGCTCAGGGTCATACCCCTAGTAAGCATCTGAGTCTAGATTTGAACTCTGGTCCTCCTGGCTCTTGGATGGGTGTTCTATCCACTGCAACACCTAGCTGCCCCAACATTCACTCTTTTTTAAGTGCATTTTTAAATTCTGGGGATAGGTATTTCCGGACTCCCAGCATCTTCCTCTCCCTGCAGCTCCCTTCCCCCTCCCAAAACAAAAAACCCTTTCCTTGGAATTTGATATAGCCACAGAAAATATAGAGCACAGTATTGGATGAAAATAAAATAAGGCCAGATTCATGTACCAGTATTGGGTACCTGATGCCATCCTGGGGTTCATGGTATGGACCAATGTGCTCATCAGCTGCTCTGCCCTAAATCACCTGCAGTTAGTGCTTCTTGTCAACAGTGGGGAGTTGGGGGCAGGGGGCAGAACAGCAGCCACTTTGAGACTAATGAGCACAGATCTAAATATCAGATTTCTTCTCCAGAGTCTGTCTGACTCAATAAGAAACTGTGCACCCCCCACCCCCCAAGCTATGCTCTTGGGGGCTTGAGTTACCTGTGGAAGTCAAGGGGCCTTAATACAGTTTCACTTCTTAATGAGTGATAGAAGTCAAACATGGACTCAGTTAAAATGACCTAGGGCTGGAAAGCACCATAGTCTGGCATACTTATTGGGCTAAAATTGTGGCATTGAACATGATTTCCAAACTGCCCTTTTACCACCTCCATCTTCCTTCAAGGCTCAATGCCATCTAGATGTACCAGCTCCTCCACATAACCACTGATATTCCTGCTGTTTCCCTCTCTCTCTCTTTCTCTCCTCTCTCTCCCTCCCTTCCTCTCTGTCTCTCTCTCTCTCTCTCTCCTTTCAATTTCTCATAATGCTTTCCCAGGACCTCTTCTTTATACTTACCACACTTGTATCATACCTGCTTGGGTATGTCCATTTCTTTCTATTAGATTGTAAACACCTTGAAAGCTGGGTTTGTGTTGTATTCATCTTTCTGTCCCCAATATCTCACTCAGTACTTGAACATAGTAAGGGCTTAATGTTTGTTGAATTGAAATGAAATTGAATTGGGAGGTCTGGTGAAGGAGCATGGGAAAAACATGGAGCAGTGAGACAGGAATGTTCACCAAGCATTAATAGAGGGGGAAAAAAAGAGGATGTTTGTGTATTATCCAATCAAAATTTAAGCCAGTCTTTTGTTTCATTAAATACTGAAGTTTGATGGATAGTAGGTGATTTTAATAGTTTTGTAATTTGATCTTTTCTTTCCACCTAAGCTTAATGCAGAACATTTTGTATAGTCATGTCTAACTCTTTGTGATTCCTTTATATATATAAATGTAAAGATACTGGAGTAGTTTGCTATTTCCTTCTCCAGCTTATTTTACAGATGAGAAGACTGAGGCAGACAGGGTTAAGTGACTTGCCCAAGGTCACACAGCTAGTAAGTGTCTGAGCCCAGGTTTGAACTCAGGAAGAAATGTCTTCTTGACTCCAAGCCTGGCATTCTATCCACTGTGCCACCTGGTTGCCCTTATGCAGAATAGTTGCCATAATATTTATGTTCTTAAAATTTTCATATTTTACCTCTTTTCTTTTTAAGGGACAAGTGTTTTGGATGGATGCAGAGTTACTTCATTAGACCACAAGCTTCTTAAATACAGGGACCCGTTTTTGTCTTTCTCTAATATCCACAAAGCCTGACTTGTTCACTTGACCTGACTTCTGCATCTCCTTTCCCATATCCTCCCTGCCAAGTATAAAGGTATAACTGGTGACATGTCCCCCAGTCCTAGGTCACTGAAGCCTACTGCCCCAGAATTCCACCCACCCATCATCTCTCCCTCTATACATAGACTTCTGGAAACAAACAGCAAAAGAGGGGAAAAAAAAACAGGGGAGCATTTTTGTTTTCTTTTCAGAACTGCCTCAGTAACAATGCAGAGCACACATCTTATTTTTATCCAACAGCTAAGAGTTGCAATGAGCCAGTCATTCCTTATTTACTGTTTCTGATTTTATTCAGGGTCCTTTGGGTTTTATGGCCCCCTATAGTACTTTGTAAGGCACCAAATCCATTTTGGACACTGTGTAAGAGTAACCTGCTCTAACAATAGTAATTGAGACAGCTGAGAAACTCAAGGAAGCAGGGTCACCATTTTGAATTTAACTTTTTTTTATTGATAGACTGATTGGGGAGAGACAATGTGGCTCCATGTCTGAATAGCTGGCTGAGACTGAGGATATGGGGTCTAGTCTCAGCACAGAGTACCTCCAGATTCACTTAAGTGATTCTAGGCAAATAATTTCTTCCACCTGGACCTCAAATTACCACATGAATCCCCATTATTAATGATACCAAGTTATCTGCTAGACATTTTACACAATGTGATGAACAAGACAGTGATGATGACATGGTACTTTGTCCACAGGACTGTGGAAATGTTGGGTGACATGCTTTGGAACTTCTAAGAAGGCAGCCATAGGACCGTGCCTAGGGATCTAGTTTCTTTCCCTGGGACCCACATTCTTAGTAGCCTAGATTTCAGGGCAATCTTGGTGTTCTGACCTCCGGTAGGGCTGACTTATCAAGTCCCTTCAGAATAACCTTGAAGGGTATGCTCAAGGCAGGAGACTACAAGCAGGATCTCAGGATGATAGCTATGTCTCTGAAAGAGAACTCATCAGCCCTCTAGTCCATTTTAAGAGGAGGAATCTGAGGCCAAGGAAGACTGTGACTGGACCAAGGTCACACTGGTAGTGAGCAGAAGAGGCTGGATTAGACACTACATCTTAGCCTTCAGGAAGGAATTGAGAGGAAACCAACCAGATGGTGAAAAACCTGGAGCTCAGGCTCTATGACTTTTCTAAAGCACAGGTCCAAGTCAGTACTGTATTCAGTAAACACCAATGGCTTCCTTTTATCTCTAGGATCAAATAGAGACTCCTCTATTTGATATTTAAAATGCATTTCAAACTGGATCAAACATACCTTTCCAGCTTTATTCCACATTACTCATTTCCCTTTCTTGTAGCCTCTCACAAACTGTCGCCATTTCTGGAATACTGTCCTGCCTTACCTGCACCACTTAGAATTCCTCTTCCTGCAAGCCTCACCCAAGACACCCCTTTTCCAGATCTTCTCAGCTGCTGGTGCCTTTCCCTTTTCCCAGTATGATCTCTGCATATTTTGTGCATAGTGTGCATAGAATGTGGGCAGGATGCACCAGCTAACAGACACACCAGACCCACGTCTATTTCACACCTACATAGACAATGTTACTATTTATCATAGCTCTTGCTTGCAAAGAGCGTTACAAATGTTACCTCATTTGATCTTCACAACCAGCCTGGGAGGTTGCTGCTGTTAATAGCCCCGTTTTACAGGTGAGGCAACTGAGGCGCACAGGTTGTGACTCGCTCAGCATCACCGAGACAGAAAGGAGCTGAGGTGGAGGCTGTAGTCGAGGTTCCCTCTGAGTTAGAGGCTGGGCTAGTAGGTTCTCTAACTCTGAGGTTGTGTGGCGGTCTAGGAGAGGCTCGTGCCCCTGCGGAGGGGAGCTCAAGAACTGCCCCCTTTTAGGTTTGGTAACAAGACAGTTACCCCGAGACTCCACCCCGGGGGCTCTCCTCTAGCTCTCTCTCTCAATGACATAAAGGCTGCAAAGGGCTTTGTGAACCTTAAAGCGTTAACATATATAAATGCCACTTCTCGTGGCTCTTTCCTAGGCTCCCAGTCCCAGGATGACTTGGTTCCCAGAGTTCCAGCTGAATTTCAGTACTGTTTATAGAGCAATATAATGGGATGGGGGAGGGGACGTGTGCACGCTCTTTTAAGTTTAACTTGCATGATTAACAATTTCATTAGTTAATTAATGTAACAATAAATCAAGCCCAGATTGGAACGTTTGGGGATTACCGGTGTGTAAATGACCACACAGAACGTGGTCTCTCACAAGCCGGGGAGGGCTCGCTACAGCGTCAGAGTCAATCAACAAACGTTTATTAAGCGCCTACTATGTGCCAAGCTCGGGGACACAGAGAGAGGCAGCAGACAGTCCCAGCTCTCAAGGAGCTCACAGTCCAAAGGGAGAGACGACCTGGAAAGACTACGTACAAACAGGACACGTAGAGGATAAATGGAAGATAAGCAACAGAAAGAGGGCCCTAGCCAGGAGAAGGTGGGATTTCAGGGGGAGTTTCCGGCCTCGCTTCGGGCACAGCTCTTCTCTGCCTTCTCCGTAGGGACTACAATTCCCAGCAGGCCTCGCGAAGCGGGGGGGCGGGGACAGGGCCGAGGGCCCGGGTTCAGGCGCGCGTGACAACGGCGCGAGCGGAAGCGCGCGCCGGCCGAGGAGCCTACGGAAGCGGCGAAGATGGCTGGCGGCGCCGGGTAAATGCCCTGCCCCCTCGACCCCATTTCCTCACCCCGCTCCGGGGAGGGGGGCTCTCCTCCTCCTGTTCCGTCTCGTCTTGTCCCTTCCCGCCCCTGGCCGAGGCTCTGTTTTCCCCCTAAGGCCGGGGACCAGGCTTCTCGAGCCCTCTCCCCCTAGGCTGAGGAGCGCTTTCCGCCCCACGTGATGCCGTGGGAGGGGGGGAGGCCCCGGGCGGAGGTTACGGGGTGGGCGGGAAGGAGGAAGGGAAGAGGGCGGCGCCCGCCTCTCCTCTCTCCACCTCCCACCCCCCCTGCACATCCCCTCGGGGCGTCGCGCTGCGGAACTTCCATTCCCACCAGGCCCGGCCCGGCCGTACGCCGCTTTGTCCGCCGGACGGCGCCCCTGAAGGGACGTTTCTAGTGCCCCGGGGGCGGGCAGCGCCTCCCCCGACCCCACCCAGCCTCCTCCTTGCGCAGACTGCGCTTCCCGTCCCCTGCCCGGGCTCCCCCTGCGCTTTCCCCAGGCCGCAGCCGGGTCCTTCCTCTCTTGGGCGCCCCGGGCTGCTGGCCGAGGCTGGCGAGGCCCAGGACTGTCGGGGCTGGAACGACCTCCCCCCTCCTTTACTTTGGGAGCCTCGTGTGCCCGCTGTGTCCCCCGGATGGCAGAGGCTCGGGGGGAGCACAAGTATTATCTCGGCAACTCTGGGGGAGGTGTTACTGTTACCCCATTTTACACATGAAGAAACTGAGGCCGGATTGGAATTCAGGTTTTGGTGATTCTAGCTGCCAGAGAGGATTCCCATCTGATTATTTTATCGCTGCTCTCTAGCCTTCCAGCTTTCTTCTCCCAATCCGCCTTGTCCAGGACCACCAGATTTCTCCTTCTAAAGCACCAGTTTTATCATTGCCGTTGGCAGGCTCTAGAACCCACCGTCTCCCTCTGGGACCTCCTGGCTGTTTCCCACGGACCCTGCTAATTTTCTCCCTTCCTCCTTTGTCTCCTCTTGACCTCCAGCCTTGAATGCCTTCCCACTCCCCTTTCCATGTTACCTTGTCACATCCTGTGCTGAAAGGTTTAGCTCGGTTTCTCCCTCTGCTTTGAAACCTTGCAGGAGTCATTCCCTCCTTTGAATTCCTTATACACTTGCCTGCAGGATATTACCTAGCACCTAACTATTCCATGTCTTGTATTCTCAAGTTGTTTATGTACACAAGTAAGTCCTACCTTGATGAACAGTTTGACTATACTGGGCACGACATAGGTTCTCAGTAAATTCCATTTTTGGCCATAGTAATGATTATAATAAGTGACCACCCATCATCTGGAATCAGGTACCATCTGTCTATTTGTGTCTGTGTAAGTCTCGTATTTAAAGCACTGAACATAAATAACCTGGTTCCAGTCTAGTTTCTTTTCTAATTGACTCACTACAGGACTGGGCAGGTCACATCTTTGTATCTTAGTTTCCTTATCAATAAAGGAGAGTTTGGGATTTTTTACCTCCAGTCTTTCCCTTCAGTTGATTTTTAGGACTGTTCATGGGTAATGTTAGTAAAGCTGTGACCATTCTTGAAGTCATTGAATGAAAAACAGTTAAAATAGAGTTAGAGAGCACAACCTTATAGGTAGAGCAGAAAAGCCCCAGAGAAATCATTTTGCTGAAGTTTAATTTTCCATTTCTGTTTGGAAATGATAATAACATTTACTGATAGGAAGTGTGATGATACTCTTAACTGAATGTCTTTAGTCACTTTGGGGTCTTAAAGCTATATAGCCTTGCATTTAATTTAAGGAATGATAATTACACATCTTTATAGAGCACTTAAGGTTTTTGTGTACTTTATAACATTTCATCTGATATCAACAATCCTATGAAATAGGGTCTGTGATTTTCATTTTCCAGATTAGGAAACTGAGGCTCAGAGAGGTTAAGGGATTTGCCCAAGCTCAAATACCAAGTAAAGAATGTCTAAGGCTGGCTTATGATCCAGATTTTCCTAACTTCTAGTCCTCCATTTTATTTACTGTGTAGCATACTGGCTCGGGGAAGGGTCAGATGTTTGTTTTGCTCTATTTAGGATTTCCATCCTACAGTTTGGTGTGAATAGAATGATAAATTTTGGGGCAGAGCAGCTCTTGAAGTCCACCTACTATTAGATGAGATGTGACTTTGACCATGCTCAAAACCAGTGTGATCATGGGGGTAGGATGTAGCCTTTGCCAAGATGTGGAATGCTGCTTTCTCTCTAGTTCCTCGAAATGGAACTGTCTATAGTTACTTTCATGACTGGTAGTAACAGAGTGCACATTATAGCTTGAAGTAGCATTACAACTATATTTTTTGTAACTTGCATATTAATTTTTATACAGGTAAAGAATTCTTGACCCCCAGTTTGAAGAAAATATCTGACATGGAGATAAAATGCTTGAAGGCACAGGTCCAGTAGATTGAGGTAGAAGCAGGTGTAAGAGGGTGTACTCTCCTCTCATCCTCTTCCTCCCCCCTTCTCCAGTTTTTATCAGTGGAGTTATCAACCAGAGTGGTAGTTTAGGTGAGCCCAAGTATGAATGTCAAGTGGAAGAGGATGATTTAATGAAGAAAGGGGAGAAATTAGACTTTCATTTTGGACTGCTAGGGGGTAAAAAAAGAAAAGTCTTAGGATGAGGAGCCCTGTTATATATTTATATTCCTAACTGTGCCCTGATATATGCAGAGCCAGGTGTTTGGAAAACGTATTGGTTTCCTATCAATACATCTCTGTCTTGCCAGCTGCATTTTCGCTCACAGGATGAATTAGGAATAGTGTGCTATTTTTTTCCCATAATGTGCTTGCACATGAGGGCTAAGGAAGAGAGTGTTATTTCCATCCACATCTGCTTTGTGTGCTTTAGTGGATGTTATTCAGCTTTTGTTTTAGATCTTTGTTCTGTGAATGCCTTTTACTTTTCTGAGACATCCTTCCCCTCTTTGGAAGGTTAGAGCATTCTCACCTTTAGCACATAAAGGTAGTTGGTACTCAGTAAATATTCAGTGACCATGTGTTTATGTAGATGTTGTTACTGAACCATTATCAGTAAGGTATGCTCTTTAAATTGTTTTTCTGGTAGTGGTGATGAGTTTGGCTAATTCATCTATTTTCTTTTACCTAGTTCCTCTTATGCAGAGTGTAGACATTTGCTGGCTGGGGTTAGGAGTGGAGTCTCTGAAAGTGGAAATATGGATCAGAGCAAGGCTAATTGGCCCACAGGGGGATTGAACACATGACCTTGACTTCATTATCACCCTGAACTAACCAGCTATAGACAACATATATATACTATGATGTTTCAATAGTTCCTAAACAACTAGTTTCTTCACACCATTCCTCTTCATTCCCTTTCCATTGGAATTGAAAGAATAAGGAACTATAATAAGAAATAGAGCCTTCCAACTAGTAGTATGCAATGGTTTTTGGTCTATGGACCATTTCACTGAGGGCAAAACCTTCCACTGATCATTTGTGCTACCTATTTGTGCTTACCAGAGCCAAAACAAAACCCCAAACCAAAAAACCAACAAATGCAACCCCAAGTCCTCAATAAACTGGAGAGATTGCTGACATGCTTTTGATGAGACACAGATGATGGACATCAGAAATAAATGAACTCATGCCAGAAATAAAAGAATAGAAATTGCCATACCATCAACTTAAATACTCCAAGAAATCCCCTGAAATACAACTGGTGGTCATAGTTTGAGAACCACTGTCCTAAACTGTAGTTTATAGGATTTCTTGCTAATTGTTGAATTGCTGGTGTATATTGCAGTCTCTTGCTAGTCTTCAGGGAGAGAAAAGAAAGAAGACTTGTTTACTTCTGAGGGGAGACCCCCACTTCTACCACATCTTCCTCTAGGAATTGTGCAGATATCTGGAGGAGGGAGGGTCCGTTTAGAGCCGAGCATTTGTGAACCCAGCAGGTTTAAGGAAAACCTAGTAATCCTGAAGTGCTTGCTGAATGACAGAGAAGTTACAGATGTCAGAGCCTTAGATGCAAAAGAAGTTAGGTGATGTCCTCCTCTACGCAGCAGCATCAAATCTCCACTTGGTGGCTCCTGGGAGACCCCTCCCTTAGAAAACATGTGTCCGTTGCTCTCAGCCTACAAAGTCTGTTTTTCGCTGTCTTCTCTCACTGTGTCTGTACCTACCATTCTTCACATTCACTCTTCAGTTATATTAATAACTGTCATTTTGATTGTTTTTCTTTTGTGTTCCAAACCTGTCTGGTCTTGAGCTGGTGATACCTGATAAGAAGTGCTGGAGACTGCAGGCTTTCAGTGTCAGGCATTGTGAAACTGCCAAATAGCAGAGACTGTAAATGAGTGGAAGTTTCTTGGTTTTCTTATAGTTATATCACTTTACCTTTTTTTAACTAGAATTGGAGGCAGAGTTTTGGAGAAAGGAGTGAAGTTCTGTAATACAAGGTCTGTCTTTTATTATATCTGAACATACAGATCTGGTGATAATATTTTTTTCATATAATTATTTTTTTATTTTTAAATTTTTATTTTCAGTTTCAAATTCTTTACCTCCCTTCACCCCCTCTTCTACCTGTTGAGAAGTCAAGAAACATGATACACACTACACATGTGAAGTCCTTCAAAATAGATTTTCGCGTTAGTTGTGTTGCCAAAAAAGCAAGAAAAATAAAGAAAATGAAAAACATATGCTTTTACCTTCATTTCATAAGTCCATCGATTCTCTGGAGGTGGATAGCATTTTTCATCACAACTCTTTTGGAATTGTTGTGGATCATTGTATTGATCAGAGTAGCTAAGTCTTTCACGTTTGATGATCGTTATGATATTGCTGTTAATATGAACAATGTTCTCCTGGGTCTGCTCACTTCACTTTGCGTCAGCTCATCTAAGTCTTCTCAGGTTATTCTGAAGCCATTCCCTTCCTCATTTCTTACAGCAAAATTGTATTTCATTACAATCATTACCACAACTTGCCTAGCCATTTCCCAATTGATGGGCAGCCCCTCAGTTTCCAGTACTTTGCCACCACAAAAAGAGCTGCTGAAATATTTTTGTATATCTACCTCCTTACCCTTTTTCTTTGATTTCTCTAGGAATCTGACCTAGTAGTGGTATTGCTGGGTCAAAGGGTATACACAGTTTTATTGCCCCTTGGGCATAGTTCCAAATTGTTCTCAGGAGTGGTTGGACCAGTTCAAAGCTCCTGGGTGTTAGTGTTGCCTTAGGGTTGTACTGTTTTATGCTCCCCTTTTCCTGGGGTGTTAGAAGGAATCCATGACTAGAGAAAAAAAAAGGAAAGTAGATAAGAATTATGCTCTCAAATTCAAGCCAAGATTTCTATCCTCCTTCTTAATTAATACCAGTGGAAAATTGGTGAAAAGGAAGCCTTGGAAATTATGAGGTGCGTATAGGTAAGAGAGAGACTTGAGGGCAAGTTGAGGAACATGAGGAATGATAATTTTAGAGCTAAAAGGGACCTTAGAGATATTCTAATGCATTTTTGTCACTTTTCAGATGAGGAAACTGGGATTCAAGAGATAAGGATTTGTCCAGTATCACACAGGTAGTAGTTTGCAGGCTTAGGATTTGAACCCAGGTCATAATAAATCTAAATCCATTGCTGTTTACACCAAATGGTGCTGTCATGACTTCCAGCATGAACAGTCTCATTCTGATGGCACCTACTTCCCTGTCATTTGAGGAAATCTGGTTAAAAACTGTGTCAAATAAAAATAAAAGGGAAAAGCAAAAATAACATTTTAAAAATAATATGTATGCAGAGTATTTTAATAAGTCCTCTTTCAGCTCTAAAATTCCTGATCTATGGTCCAACATGGCTTTCCTTTGGTTACTAAATTTATTTTTCATACTTGGTATTTTTAAATTGTGTGCCACTCCAAGCCAGTTTATGTGTTATATGCTGTTTTTATAAAGAACCACTTACTCAACTTCCTTTTCAGGGTAGCTACATCTAGGCTTTTTTTTTGCTGTTTATGTGTATCATATTCTGTCCATCTGGGATAGTTTATAGCACTGTTGCTCTCATTGCTGTTCATCAGCAATGAGGATTATCATTTGGAAGGAAAGGAGAAGTGAGAAGCCGGAGAAAATCAATTTAGCTAAGAAAAGAAACAGTGATCAGTGTGGGTTGATGGTACGCAAGTTAACATATTTGGTTATAAGCATAATAATAATAGCAGCTTACATTTATATAGTACCTTACAGTTTACAGATTGCTTTATATACATTATTTATAAGTGGACTGTTAAGAACGCTAAATAGAAACTAATGTTTAATTATGTTACCACATCTTTCAAGTTAGACAAAATCTCAAATTTTGGAGGGTCTTGATGAATCAGGTCTAGATGAAATGAAGCTAATGAATTTTATTAAATCCTACAAACTTGTATTAAATTG
The DNA here is from genome assembly GCF_028372415.1 of Notamacropus eugenii. NCBI lineage: Eukaryota > Metazoa > Chordata > Mammalia > Diprotodontia > Macropodidae > Notamacropus > Notamacropus eugenii. Next base: position 215,003,481 of record NC_092872.1, read on the forward strand.
AGAAATAGATTAAGAACAAGTTACTGGCTTTTTTTTTTTTAACGTAGGAGTGTATTCCTGCTTCTTAGTTCACTACCCCGGAAGTCCTACACTTTGGTGCTTCATTATTGTGTGGCTGAGACCCTGAGTTCTTTTTTTAAAAAATTATGTTTTATTGATGCCTTTTGTCTTTATATCAAAGTCATTTCCCACCTCTCTCACCTACAGGTTGAACCTTCCTTTTTGACAAAGAAAAAACAAGCAAAAACATCCAACAGGGACAATAACTAACGGTATTATAATTTTCTTCTAATAGATCCCCAGATCTCTGCTGTAAAGAAAGTAGTATGTTTTATTAAGTTTTCTACAGTGATATTGATTGTTTTCCTTTACTCATCATTCAGTTTCCTTTTAGTGATCTTTTCATTTATGTTGTAGGTGTATATATTGTTTCCTTTGTTTCCTTTATGTTCTGTTCATACACATCTTCCCAAGTTTCTTTAAATTTGTAGTTATTTGCCATTTAAAAAACTGCATAGGAGTATTAAATTATAGGCATATGCTTTAGTTTCTTCAGTCATTACTCAATCCATAGACACTCATTTTGTTTCCAGTTCTTTGCTACCACCCAGAGTGCTGCTATTAATATTTTGGTAAATATTGGATCTTTTATCTTTGACTTTGGGAGCACATTATTCTTAGTAATGGCATTGATTGACCCTGTGCTTTTGAAGGCTATGTTGTTTGTTAGAGCCCAGCTCTGACAGGTCTTATCAAGGTAGAAATGTTTTTGGTAGAGGCCTGGTGGTAATAGACTCTCTTCTAGCTAAGGACCAACCTAGCTAAAATAACACAGACTAACTGAAGGCCAACCTCTAGTTGATGAATGTTTATGTGATAGAAGCCCATAAAAACACATATAATTACAAAGTAATCCTCAGTCCTGTTTGGCTTCCTGCCCCAGTCAAAGTGGTCAAAGTGGTGGAAAAAGGGGCAGAGGCTGTTAATGTCACATAGTTGTTAGACTATTATGACTAATAACTTACCTCTTGATGCTCTTAAGGAATGATTTTTGCCCAGTGATCACTGAGTCAGAACTGAATTATTAATATTTCTATTCCATCTAACAACTGTTTACTAAGCACCTATGTGCAAAGCACTGTTTCAAAATGAAATAGTTCTTGCCTTCAAGGTGCTTACTGTACTGGGGAGATGTTCTTGTTACAAATAAAAGAACCTATGTCTAAGTGAAATGATGACTCAGGTATTCCACATAGGCGGTGATTAAGGTTACCTGAAGAATGTGTGGGAATGTTATTGCAAGACAACAACAAACAGTTCATGGGCCATTTGGTTATTTCCTTATAGTCCTCATGATGAGCATAAGCAGACAGACCTTCGTAAGAAGGATTGCAACTTACATGCTAGTCTGTTGCTGTAAACCTTTTTTTTTTAAAAAAATTCAAAATCTTCTGAGTCAACATATATCCTCCTTAGTGACTTCATTGGAAATATAGGAGAGTAGCTAAAAACTACATTGGTTATAATGTAGGTCAGGATTAAGAAATAAAAGAGAACAGAGGCCTATATACTACTTTTAAGCCTCATGACACACAGACACACAGACACACACACACACACACAGACACACACACACACAGACACACACACACATATATTTATATATATCCTGAATACTCTTTAAGAAGAAAGTTGGAAAGCCCTGAATATCACAAAAAATGGCAAAAAACATAAGAAGACAGGTTCTGTCTGAGATGTAATCTTGGATGTGGTTACTTACATAAATCATTTCAAAATCAGTTATATGCATCAACAGGCTAGAGCAAAGCAATTGATAGCAAAAATTGATAGTAAATTTGAAGAATAAAATTGAGAAGACATTTCATGTATATATTGATGGTCTAACCAAGGTGTATAATAAAGATGTTGACTCCCTAAAATGAGGAATGGATGAAAGTAAAGGTACTGGCTCATTACCATTTGTTTAAAAAAATATGATTAGGACAGAATAGTCATTATAAAGAAGGATCTAGAAGAGTGTGGAAACAACCCTCAGCCATCAGACATTTGTCTTTCTTACCCAGTGCAGAGATATGGCAGCCACTAGTTATACTCGTTGAAAGATTACCAGCTGTATCACTAGTAATTATTAGCAGTATTGCTTTACAAGATAATAACAAAAATTGGAAGTTAAACAAATCCGTAGAAAGCTTGGCGTAGGTCCTAGCTAAGCCATTTTATCCTAAGAACATTTATAGATGAAATAGAAGACAATAAATAAACATGATTTGGAACAGATTTGCTAGTGTTTTTATAGATAGGTGAGGATGTTTCAGGAGGGAGAAAAAGGAGACTAAAAACTAGAGTTTGGAGTCAGTTCCACTAGTTAACACCCTATTAGTAGCTAAGTCCATTTACTATGGCTTCTGAAGGAAAAATCTAGTAATATGAGTTCACAGATATGGGCTGAGTTAGGTAGGTAGTAATAGTAGCTAACATTTATATAGTGTCTACTATGTTCCAGGCACTGTGCTAAGCACCTTACAATTATTGTTATTTGTTCCTCACAACAACCCTGGAAGGCAGGTGCTATTATTATCCCCATTTTAAAGATGAGGAAATTGCGGCAGACTGTGGCTAAGTGACTTGCCTAGACTTACACAACTCTTTAAGTGTTTCAGTCAGAATTTGAACTCAGTTCTTCCTGACTCCTACCTGGCTGCCTTAACTCTTGACTCTTAACACTTCCAGCTCCCTAGTTTGAGTCTACTCTGAATATAAAAAGCGTCACTGATTTCAGCTGTTGAGCTCTTCAATTTATCACTGCTATAACCTCCCATTTGGAGGTGATAAGTGAAATTTCTTTCCAAAAGAAAGTTGATATTGAATAATCAAGTCCCAGTAACCTGAGGGTCACCTCTGCATAGTGCTTTGCTGTATAGTAGGTACTAAATGAATGAATTTTGTCATTGTAGCTATTATCCAATCTTCCTACTCCAAGGTAAAATGGTATCCACAGCCATTTTACTTTAGTATTAGGTCAGTTTATCTGACCCTGCCTGAGAATGAATAGCTAGCTCTCAGAGATGGTCAGAGAGAGGGGTTTGTAAATCCAGAGTGGTATAAAATAAAAAGATTGGATTAGATAATCTCTGAGGGCCCTTCCAGTTTAATGGATAATAATTAAGTACTGATATTCATATAGCTTCACATTTGTAAGAGGAGAGATTGGCTTAGACTCCTACCTCTGATATGTACTGGCTCTGTGACTCCAGTTAAGTCAGTTAATTATGCTCTGGCCCAGGCAACTCTAAGACCATATCACAAAAGTTACTGGTATGGACACTGCAATTGAGAGAGGAAGTTTCCTCACAGAGGAGTTTCTTATCCTGGTAATAACACAGAGGTGGACTTATTATCATCTGTATTTTACAGAAGAAGAAATAAACTCAGAGAGGGTAATTTAGTCACCTAGGATTTGAACTCAGGTCTTCCTGACTCCATGTTCTATTTGCTAAGCCATTACTTGAATATTTTGTGATTCTGTGATATTTTCCTCCAAAATTTCCACGTCAGCAAAATATACTGTTGATTTTATCTATTCACATAGTATATGCCAGGATTGCTTAGGAAACCCATGAACCAAAGCCTTGTGGGAAGAGATTCCTTACACAATGAAGACAAAATAAAGCCATGTGAGGGGTCCTAATTATATTTGTTATTTCTTTAAACTTAGGAATAGTTAGAAAAAGATATTCATCAAGACCAGTAGTTCTTAATTTTTTTGTCCCGTGAGCCCTTTGAGAGCTTTTTATATTTATGTTCCATAAGCTTCTCCCTATTAAAGGAAGGGACATATACCTCTTTGGAATACCATGTAATACTCGTGTCCATAATACCTTCAGAATTTCTTGGTGACTTTTTTTGGAGTTTAGACTTTCTAGTTTGAGAAGCATTGATGTAGTACAGAGCATGGTAACCCCCAGCAGTCACTGTATCATGGATTTAGAACTAGAAGGGACTTTCACTTTATAGAAGAGGAAACAGAGGCACAGAGCGCTTCCATGACTTGTCACATAGCTGGTAAACATCTGAGGTATGATTTGAATTCAGACGTCCCAAATGTGGTGCACTTTCTGCTATACTACCTAGTGGCTTTATTCATTGGTATACTGTTGCTGCCCAAGATGCCACTGTGCCCTTCCTGCTGTTTTCGTACCAAAAGCAAGAACAGACAACCAGTTTATCATCCTCATTTTAGACATGCTTAGGTGGTATACTAACATGCACTTGACTCTCAGTTGAAGGAAAGCCATAAATGCTAGACTGAGTTCTTTAAAATTCATCTAATAGGAAATCAGTCTAGATATTATAGATTATAAAACAAGCAGGAACAATAACTGATGCCTATTCCAGGGACCAGTGTCTACTGTTTTTCTTTAATTATTTTTGGACCTAGTTTAGAATAACATACTTCTAACCACTTTTAGAAGCAGCTAGGTGGCATGGTGGACAGAGGGCAAGGCCTAGACTCAGGAAGACTCATCTTCCTGAGTTCAGATCTAGCCTCAGGCACTTACTAGCTGTGTGACCCTAGTAAGTTACTTAACCTGTTTGCCTTAGTTCTTCATCTATAAAGTGAAGGAAATGGCAAAGCACTCCAGTATCTTTGCCAAAAAGAAAACTCAAAAGGGGTCATGAGGAGTTAGACATGACTGAAGAAGAATTGAATATATGGGTAAAGTTTGATAGATTTAATTGCCAGTAAGTTTTCCAGTTATTCAGCTTACATTTTCCATTATCACTAATTTTATCCTTTTGCATATCCCTAATTCTGCTCCAACTTAAGTGATTACAGATAGGTAAAGACAGTTTCTTTGTCTTACTCAGTTCCCTTTATAGTGAGCACTTAGCCAAGCTATTGCAAATTTAATTATTTTAATCTTTCACCAAGTTAGTCCTTCTAGCCTTTTAATCATACTGCAGCGTATAGAATTTTATCCAGTTTGTGATTCAGAGACAAAAACCAGTCTCACAACCTTAGATGCAATTGGCATACTCATGTTACCTCTTCTCAGACCCTCTCTTCTATTCGATTTCCCGCATTCCAACCCAGTTCATTATTTCTCCATTCCACTATGCTGTTTGCAAACCCCAGTCTATTGTTTTTGTTTTGTTTTTTGGGTTCTTTAAAATTTGTTCCATTCTATTGGTAATAAAAGTTTCAGAATCCTTAAACTTATCATGTCAATTCATGAAGTTTATTAAATGTCCGCTGCGTGCAAGGCACTGAGCATACAAAGAAAAAAAATGGAAAAAAATAATCCCTTTCCATGATCAGTATACATTCTCAGGTAGGGATAAAATATGCAATCAGATAAATGAAAACCTGGTCATTTGAGAAGGGAGGCATCACTAACAATTAGGGGGAATTCAGGAAATACTTCCTATAGGAGGTGGCACTTGAGTTGCGCTAGAAACTCTTAAGAAAGCTAAGGACTCTCAAAAGGTGAAGGTGAGGAGGGAGTGCATTGTATGGATGCCCTCAAAAAAGACATGGATGTGGAAGAGGAAATGCGAAGTGCTAGTGGGACAATATGGCTAGAACTAAGAGTTCATGAAGCCTTTACATGCCAAGCTCAGGAAATTGGATTTTATCCTAGAGACAATAGGGAGTTGTTGCAGATTCTGAATTGTGTAGGAGAGTGACATGGTCAGAACATGGTCCTGTGCTATAGGAAGATTATTTTGGTAGCCATATGGAAGATAAATTGTAAAAGGGAGAGACTGAAAGCTGGGATACCAATTAGGAAGTCCAGGTAAGAAGTCATGGAGAGCCTGAACTAGGGTGGTGACCATGGAAATGGACAGAAGGGTTATAGATAAGAGGTATTATGGAGATAGAATTGATCAAACTTGGCATCTGAGAGGATACGGAAGGTGAGGGATGAGAGAAGAGTTGAGGGTGACTATCAGGTTACAATATGGATGACTGGAAAAATGGAGCTGTTCTCAAACAAAAGAGAATTTTAGAGGAGGGAAATGTTTAAGGTGAGTCAGTGAGTTTTGTTTTGGATATGTTTGAGACACCTATAGGACACTATTTGGAGATGTCTAGTTGGTTATGCATGAAGTTGAAATGAAACTAGAGAGAGATATTAGGTCTGGATATATAGATTTGGGAATCATTTGCATAGATCATTGAACAAATGGAAGCTGATGAGATCACTGAAAATAGGTGAAGAAAGAAAGAAGAGGCCTAGGACAGAATTTGAAGAGTACCTATGGTACATGGATTATGATCTAGAAAAAGAGTATGGGAAGAAATAGTTGCTAGGTAGGAGAACAACCAGGAGAGAAGGAAGAGAGAGTATATATGAAGTAGAGGTAGTCAGACAATGTAAATGGTTACAGAAAAGTCTTGAGGATGAGGACTGAGAAGAGTTAATCAGATTTAGGAATAGAGAGATTGTTAATAATCTTCATCCCTTTCATCCACATACTTTGAAAGGAAAGATTCCTTTTAGGAAACTACATTTCTTTCAAATTCTCTCTCCACTCTTGACCTGACCTTCCACTTCTTTGGTAGGAAGGGCCAGGAGGAAAGGTCAGCATACTTCTTGATCCCCACTACTACTTCTAGACCATTCCTCTACCATCATCTTAAAATGATTTTTCCTCTTTGAAAGTTCATACAGTACACTTGTTACCACAGTCTTTATTTACTGCTATCATCTACAGTCCTCTGGGTAATTGTCCCAACTTTTTCAGTCACTTTAGTTACTTGGATCCCAGTCTTCCTTATCATTCTATCCCCTCTCATCATCTTGATGACCTAGCCTTAGCCTCCCCAGTTCCAAAGACTTCCTTATCCAATCTATATACAGAGAGACCGAGTCATACTTTAGACTTTAATATTTCTTGAAATTTCATGACTTGGAGGATTTAGAATTTTGAAATTCCATTTTCTGACCATAACTTGTAAAAAACAAAATCAATTTTCTTTTATTTTCAGATCTGAATTCTCTTCTTCCCTACTCCTACCACCTGTAACAGCAAGGACCCCAGCATACACAGGCAGGCCTGCTGTATAGGGTTTTAGATCTGCTTGTCTAAAAGTAAAATAACTTTTGGGGGGTCAACAATCTTCTTTAGTTACATTCCTCAGCAGAGAAAATACAAGCAGAGAAATGAAGACCAACAGACAGGGCTTCCAACTGTCTGACCATAAGCAGTACATATATCACAGATCAACAGACAGATTCAGTTGTCTGACCATCACATACATACATAATTACTAGAGAGAGAAGCACCAACATCTGGGTTTTCAAAGGGACGGGAGGGAGAGGGGTCCTTAGGGGTTACCCAGTTTCATCTAGCCAAACAAACACTTAGAATGAGTAAACCCTAAAACAAAACCTCACCTCACAGTATATATGCACTTTTCAGAGCTAGAGGGCATCACAACCCTTGAGAGCCAATGCCTCTTTAGAAATTAACAAAAAGTGCTAGCCTTCCCACAAAACAAATCTCCCCTAATCAAGCTTCCTTTAATGGGCAGGCCCATTAATGGGTGGGGGAGATCTGTAGCTCTTTTTAACATAATTAACATTACATTCCCCCTCCCACTAAGAAATCAAGAAAAACAAAATCCATTGCAAAAGTATAATTAGGCAAGAGAAATTCCCACTTAAGTTAAAAAAAGTATGTCTTCATCTACATTCTGAGTCCATCACTTTTCTATCTGGAGATGGATGGCATATTTCATCACACATTTGGATTTGTGATTGGCTATTATATTAATCAGTTCTTAAGTTTTTCAAAGTTATTCGCCTTTACAATATTGTTATTATCATATAAATCATTCTCCTGATTCTACTCACTTCTCTTTGCTTCAGTTAATAGAAGACTTTCCAAGTTTCTCTGAAATTGTCCTATCCATAATTTCTTACAGCATAATAATATTCTATCAGCTAGGTGGTGTGGTGGATAGATCAGGGGAATTCTTGCTCCCAAAACTTGGATTTTGGGGTTTATCAAACACTGTGTTAACTGTGGTCACTTACTACCACAGTAGAGACTTAATAAATGTTGATGAAATTTCACCTGCCATTAAGGTGGACTTAAATATAGCAGTATGTTCAGGAAGCCCAAGCTGTAGTCAGGGAACTGGAAGCAGCCTGAGCTTAAAGAATTGGAGTAGATTTTGGTAACCTCTCCTCTCCTTTCCAACCTGCAGTGCCCCATTTTCCTGATATGCTGAAACTTGTTCTGGGTTGTATGTATTTTTCCATATTTGTACAGGCTAGGACACTTTGATTTTAATTAGATCTTTACCACATCCTTGACCTGAAACCTGAATTTGGGTTGTTATCCTGTAAATACTAAGAAGAATGTGGCATGTTTATATTTCTTAAATAGGTCAGGATAGTGATTCTCAAATTTTCATTACTGCTGTAGAGTTCTTAAGTGGTTCATCTTCATTTGGTTAACCCCAGTCCTCATAACCTTATTCTTTGCCTCAGTTATCTTTTATTTAACAGTAGTATTGTGAATGACCAGAAAGTGTCTAGTAACTTATGGAATTTAATTGGGCCAGGTTCCTGGATGATTTCAGGGTTCCTTCCAGCTCTCTTAATTCATTCTTCAGGCATTTATAAAGGGCACACAACTTGCAGAACACTGTACTACAAACGATGAGGGTTACAGAAGACGTAGAAAATAGCCCTTTCCTTAAAGTGATCTGTAGTTATGGGGAGACAGGGAGAGAGGATGTGAGATCAGACTGTCATTAAAAAAAAGCAGAGAATGTAAGCAAGCTAGAGATAATGCAATATGACTACTTATTTGGTATGTGTATGTGTATGTGTCTATCTGTGTATCTGTAGACACACACAAATACACAGACATAGAGATACCATAGTGCTATATATGTGTTATAAAGTAAAGCAATGATCAGTGTGATATTAAGGAAGATTATTTGGAGGAGGTAGGTCTTGAACTAATTTTTGAGGGAATTAATCTTCATGAATCAACTGGAAAAAAGGCAGAAGGGCATTACAGGTGGGAAAATAGCATGAGTGGGGGCCTAGAGTTCCAGATGAATAAAGTATGTGTAATGATGATGAAGATCTTAGATTGAGAACTGGAAAGGATCTTAGAGATAATTTAGTCCAGCCCTTTCATTTAACAGATAAGGAAGTGTGACCATGATAAATTAATGTGTTAAAATGCTTTGGATATGATGGAAACCCTATCCAAAAGGTAGACCTCAGAAATAATTTCTATGATAACGATGTGAAGTGCTGAATAAGAGAGGGACAGTTAGCAGAGGACCTTGAATGCTAGGTTGAGTTCAGATTTGATTCTATCCTTGATAAGGAACCATTGTATGTTCTAGGGGGACACCCATGATAAAGTAGTGTTTGAGAAAGATTACTCTGGCAGCAATGTCCAGGATGGACTAATCTAACAAGAGATTGATTGTCCTAGTAATCCAGTAATGGGATGATGAGTGTCCTGTTGTATCTGACTTCTTTGAAAGGTAGGGTGTAAAAGTCAAGGGGATAGGGTGGGCAGTAGGCATGATACAAGTTAAAGTAGGAATTTCTGTGAGGATAAGTAGACTAGAGCAGAGAAGATCACAAGTTTAGAGCAGAAAACCAGATACAACAGAGAGGAGCACAGAGATGCAGTTTGCTTTGCAGTCTTGCCCTCCAGTCACAGCCATCTTAACTTCTGGGTGGTGATTGTTGGCCATGCCCTGTTCCTTTTATCTTCTTTCACTTCCCCCCCACCCCCCTCATGTTTAACAGTAAATCTGTTTTCCGTACGTTGTGCCTCAGACCTGGCTGAGGGCTGTGGAAATAAGAAATTTGAGATCCATTGCAAAAGGATGATCAACAGGACTAGGTGACTAATTGACTCTGGGAATGAGGGAGTACGTAGGTAATTTTTTAGATACCCTGAAATGACAGGTGCATAGTAGTGCCATTGACAGTAATGGGAAAGTTGGGAAGGGGGAGAAAGATGATCAGTTTAGTTTTTGAGACGCATTTTCAGATGTTGAGATGTATGTGATGTGACTACAAAGTAATGCGTTAGATTTTTAAAAAACAAACATTTGAAGTTTGTCTGGTCCATCTAAATGTGGTTTGCTACTTTTAACATCATTGCCTTTGTAGATCCCATATTTGTGACAACATTGTAACATTATAGCTCAAAGCCTTTTTTTGGAAAGTCTCTTTTGGAATTTGCCTTCAAAGCAAAATTCCTACAGGACTCTCAAGACTCCATCTGTCCAAAGGAGAGTTCTTCTTTCTTCCCAAATCAACCCCTCTTCCAAACTTCCCTATTACTGTCTAGGGTGCCATTATGTTCCCTTAATCCCATCTTTCTCAGTCCTATTCCAGATCTGTCCACTCCTTCCCACTGTGCCCTCTGGAATGCCTGCTCTGTAAGGAACAAGCTTGCTTTCATCCCAAAACTCTTCCTTTCTCACTACCTCTTCATTGAGATCTGGCTCCCTCCTATTTTAGTTTCTCTGGCCACTCTTCCTAGCCTTGACTGCACATTGACTCATATGCCTGACTCACAGGTTGTGTGGTGGGAAGGGGGATACTCCTTGCCCCCAACTGCTACTTTCAGACTTTTACTCTCCCACCATCACTCAGAGAACTCCTTTGGAGTTCATTCAATTAATATTTGTCATCCACTTAGGATTCTTTTGGCTGTTATCTTTTGACCTCCTGGACAGTTTTCCTTCTTTCATGAGTCAAGTGCCTAACTCATAGTCTTTGTCTCCTTCCTAACTTCTGCCCTTCTACTAGGGGACTTCATTATACATATTGATATTCCCTAACTACCCAGTTCAGGTTACTTCCACTCACCTCCTTTTCCATCTCGCCTCAGTTGCATCTATTTCTGTGTTCGTAAACTCTGAAATTCTTCGCTCTGGCTTACAACACTTAACGCTATTCTTCATTCTCATTGTGACCACCAATCTGTCAGTTCTTTTCCAGGTTTTGACCCTGCACTCTCTATGCCCTCCTCCTTCCTCACCTTGACCTCTCTGCAAATTAGTTCATCACTACACTATATTCTTAAATCCCTTATACTGCTCTATACTATCTCCAATCTTGCTTTGATACTCACTACCTTCACTCCTGTTCATGTGCTATGAAGGAAACTGGAGACAGTCATGAAACTGCGCTCACTGGGTCCTCTATAAATTTATGTTCCTTAATCTTAACCTGGGTCCTCACTGGGCTGAGACATTCCTTTTATACCTTTCTAATCTCTGCATTATTCTGCTCACCACAGCAGTTTTTCCAAACTTGTTCATCTTCCCTCAAAACTCCCATGCCTCCTTCCTTCAACCTTCTCAGCTAAGAGCCTTGCCACATATTTTATGAAAAAAATTGAGGTCATTTGCCATGTGCAACTTTATCTCCTCCCCTCCTCATTTTACATCATTCAGAGGCCTTCCTCTGAACGTCTTCTTCACCCCCATTTCACTTGAAGAGATGGTCCTTCTTGCCAAAGCAAATCCCTCTACACCCACAGGTGATTCCATTCTATCCCATCTTTTTCAGCAGAGTGCCGTTGGGCCCCTCCATTGTCCCCAGTTTTTCACTAATCATTGCTTTCGACCTGTCTGCCGGATGCTTCCCTGCTACCTACAAATGTGCCCATGTCTCCACCATCCTTTAAAAAAAGCCTCTTACTTCAGCCAGCCATCCCCACTAGCTTTTTCACCTTGTCTCTTCTTCTTTGTGGATAAATTCCTTGAGAAAGCTCTTTACTACTGGTGTCTCTACTTCCTTTTCTCTCACTCTTAACTCTACTATGGCTGACTTTTGACCTCATCATTCAATGAAAGATCTTTCTCTGAAATTACAAATGATTTCTCAGTTGCCAAATCTTGACATCTCTATAGCCTTTGAAACTGTCAATCATCTCCTTCCATACTTTATTCTCTAGGTTTTCTGAACATTTTGCACTTTTGGTTCTCCTAACTATTTGATCCCTTCTAAATCTCCTTTGTTGAATCTTCATCCAAGTCTGGCCCCACTGTCTGTGTCCCTCTCTGGTTCTGTCTTGAGCTATCTTCTTCCTCTGCTATTTTGTTTGGTGATCTCATCAGCTCCCATTGACTGGATTAATTAATTATCTCTATACAGATGATTCTCAGTTCTTTTTATACAACCCTAACCTCTCTCTCTGTCCTCTAGTCTTTCATCTTCAACTGCTTATTGTACATCTTAAACTGGATGTCCCATAGACATCTCAAACTCAGATTGTCCAAAACCAAACTCATTATCTTTCCCCTTCAAATCTTCTCCTCTGCTCAACTTTCTGATAGTTGTTGAGGTTTATCCTCCTTCTAGTTACCCACCTTCTCAACCTAGGTGTCATTTTTGACTCCCTACTCTTTTACTCCCATGTTCAGTTTATTGTTGAGGCCTTTCAGTTCTACCTTTGTAACTTCTTCTCTGATGTTGCCACCACCCTTGGGAAGCCTCTCCTCATACTGCCTCCCCTTAAGCTATCTAAATGGTCTTGAAGTGCAGGTCTGACCTTGTCCCCTTCCTAGTCAGTAAACTCCAGAGGCTCTCTTTTGCCTCCAAGATCAAACATAAAATCCTCTAGCCCCTTCTCTTCTTTAAAGTCTTCTTACATTTTACTCCTCTCCATATACTCTATAATCTGATGATACTGACCTCCTTGCTGTTTCTTGCATAAGATGCTCCATTCCTCAATTCTCTGCATTTCCTGTGCTTATTGTCTGTACTTGAATTGTTCTTCCTCTTCATCTTTGCTTCCTGGATTCCTTGGCTTTCTTCAGATCTCAGCTAAAATCCCACCTTCTGCATGAGGCTTTTCTTCCTCACTGCTAATGCCTTCCATCTGAGATTGTCTCAGCTTACACTGTATATATCTTGTTTATACACAATTTTTTGTATGTTATATTCTCCACTGATTTGTGAGCTCCATGAGGGCAAGGGCTGCATTTGTTCTTTTTGGTTTTTTTAAGTAACCAGCAGAGTAACTGGCATGTGGTGGATACTTAATAAAGGCTTGTTGTCTGTACTTATTGACGAATAGATTTGACTATTTCCAAAAGTTAAATTGGCCCCCAAAAAGAAAAAGATTAGTTATTATTGAAATTACTCAGAAGAATATGCTAGTAGATTCTGAAAGCATATTCAGAAGAGTTTAAAAAATGTAAAGAGTAATGGCAGCTTTGTTAGAAGAATATAGCCTCTCAAGGTGACATCTTTGAAGGAAGGGGACAGCACTTGGATATATGTATTCTAGTTCATTTTAAGAAAATCAGTCATGCTTTTTTCATTTATTTTTTATCGGTACCTTTTGTGTTTACATCACATTTATTTCTAAATACAATCTTCCCACTTCAACTACACAGAGAACATTGTCTTGTAACTAAGATTTTAAAAATTAACAAAATCAACCATTGAGTCTAACAATTTTTAATCAGTCAGCAACCATTTATTACGCTCTTACTATGTGCCAGACACTGTTCTATACCCAGCCTCCCACCTCAACAGTAAAAGACAAGAAATATACTTTCACAACTCTTCTTCGGTGCCAGCGTTGTTCATTATAATTATGCTGAATTCAGTTTCCATTTATATTCTTTCCACTCATGTTGATGAAATCATTGCATTTATTTCTGGTTTTGTTATTTTACTCTGCAACAACTCTTATAAGTATTCTGAAGATTCTCTGAATTCTTCATGCTCATTCTTACGACACAGTAATATTTCATTACATTAATGTACCACCAGTTTAATAGTTTTCCTATTAAGCTATTAATTCTAATACTTTGAGGTTCAAAAAGTGCTATCATGAATATATTATTATATTTATGGGAGCTTTTTGTTTTGACCTTCTTGGGGTATTTGCCTAGCAATGGGATCTCTGAGTCATGTATTACGGACATTTTCAGCATAGGAACAAATTGTTTTCCAAAATGTTTCGATCAGTTCACAATTCCACTAGTAGTGTATTAGTTTTCCTGTTTCCCCAAATCTGGACCAACATAATCAGCTTACTTTATGATCACATCTTTTACAAGTGAAGTTGTCCCATGGCAAGCTTTGAACCTTAATCTAAACTTATTGGAAGTCCAGTGTTCTATCCACTTAGAGGTGTGATGGGAATTCCTTGGAAAGATCCAGCCTGGAAATGTAGCTTTGGGAATCTTCAGGATAGAAAGAGTAGCTGGAGCTATGAACATAGACCCATTCTTTTTGAGAATGGGCATCATGGGACTAATGACTGAGCACTGAAGAATTTTCACAGTAAAGAAATGGGAGGAAGAAATGATAATTGAAAAGAAGAGTGAGATTAATCACAGACAAAGAAAGAAAACTTGAAGACTGTACTGTCATGGAAATCATAGGAGGATTCTGAGCATCTTGAGGATAGTGCCTTACCCTTTTATCTGCAGTAGTGCCAACAGTGCCATGCTTTATGGTCATTCCTGCGTTTGAGGATGAGAGCTGAGGAGATAATTGGATGTCTTCTAGTTGGAGAAGCAAAGATATAAACTAGATATCAAAGGAAAGAAGGGAGTGATGAAAGATCACTTGTTTCACATTTAGCTTGGAATAGGCAAGTGATAGGATGGTGGTGAAAAAGGAATTGCAAGACCAAGTATAGATTTCCCCATAAGATAGTTTAGCCTATTTAAAGGGCAGTGAGGTTTTAGAATAAGGAAGAGAAAAGATGTTAGAAAATGAGATGGGATGAAATACAGAGCACAGGATTAGCTTTAGAAGAGAGACATTTCTTACAGAGGACATATATGTTGGCACAGTACCAGGCCTGGAGTCAGAAAGACTCATCTTCTGAATTCAAATGTGGCCTCAGACATTTACTCTCTGTGTGACCTTGGGCAGGTCAATGAAAAACCACTCCAGTATCTTTGCCAAGAAGACCCCACTGGAGTCACAAAGAGTTGGACACAACTGAACAACAAATTTCTTACAGTCAGAATACTAGACTGAGAAAAGAGTTTGGAGATCACATCTGAGACTGCAGGAAATGTCAGCATATTAGGCAAGCATTGTTAAAGTACCTTCTATGTGCCAGGTTAGATGCAGAGGTAACAGCAACAACATTAATGAGAGACAGTGTGATATAATGGATGGAATCTTTGAGGTAGGAAGACCTAGGTACCATGACCATGTTGTCAGCCTCTCAGGGTTCCCAGCAATTCTTAAGATTCTAAGTTACAAATAGAGTTGCTAATTTGTAATAGTAGAGAGAGTTTCCATTCAAGGAGTTTCCAACACAAGTCTTGACCAAAAAAATATTTTTGATAAGAATGATATTTAATGCTTTAAAGTTTGTATGATCCTTTGTACACGTTATTTCATTTGATTCTCATAGTACTATAAATATTATGTCAGTTTTTCAGGTGATGGAAATTGAGGCTCAGAAGGGTTTAAGTGACCTGTTGATAGTTACATAGTAAATCTGGGATTTGAACCTTGATCTAAACTGATTGGAAGTCCATTGTTCTATACTGCACTTTGAAGTAGAGAAAGGTTTTGAGGTGGAAAGGAGCCAGACTTATATCATTGATTGTGTGAGGGTGATAGGTAGTAAGTGACATCTTAAGCAGAAAATGGTTTGAAGTAATTGTTGTGGGGAATAAATCAGGGAACTTGAATTAAGATAAGATTATCTTTAAGAAGCTAGGACCAAGTGAGCATAAGTTGGTATTTGGCCAAGTCTGTTTGGTTATAGCATTTTATTCATCGATGCTTTGCACTTAAATAGGAGGGAAGGAAGGAAGGAAGAAATTATCTGAAGGAATTATCCATGACTGGCATTGAGTAAATGTGCTCTGTAAAAGATAAAGGGAATTCTATGATGTTGCTTAAGTGTTTAAATTAATCAACTGATAACAGTTCAAGATTGACCCTACAGGGTTAATAGTTATCTAGGTCTGTTTAATCCAGTGGTGGATTTTTATTCTTATTGTTATTGATAGTTTTCTGGGAGGTATTGATGAGTAGTACAAAATGACCTCAAGCTTCATTACCTTTTTTGATCTAACTTCTTAATGAGCTACTGCAAAATATTTTTCCCCACTGTGCTCTCCAATCTCAGCAGTGATTCTTAGATAGAGTAGCAAAAGGCTAAGTATACCTTTGATATGTTATCAATCTATGCTATTGTCCAGATGTCTCGCATATACTATCTGATTTTGTTGTTTCTTATCAATGTTTCTCATCTTTTTATTATTTTTGTTTCACACTCTTCCTAGCCATTCCTTCTAATATAAATTTATCAGAAAATTTATTTAAATGCCTTGTTTGCACTCTCTCTTCTTTACTAATGAATGTATAAGTAAGGCCAAATCTAGCAATCTTCCCTGTGCTGCAGTGATTGAATTTTGTTTCTACTCAGTAATTTCTGTTTTTTATTAGGTGGTACTTATTTCTTTTCTATCACGAGTGCTGGAGATTATAAAATTCTAGCACAGTGCCCTGCACATAGTAGGAGAAGGTCCTTGTCTTTTATGTCTCTCCACCACGATGCTTCCCCCACCACCATACTCATCTACAAACAGAAGAAATGTACAAGAACGGATTTCTAAAACACTGTTTTTGTGTTCTTTTCTGGAAAAAAAATATATGTTGTGTGTTTAGAATCATAAAATGTTTTACTACTTAGACTTTATTCTCTAAAATGATCTCTGAGAATCACACAAGTAGATAAATTCTCGTAGTTAACAATTAATAGTATGAGACCATTACAGTTCTTGAGTTCATCAAAGAGTAGAGCACAACTATCAGATACAAAAATGAATGTACATTTTTTTACTTACAGAAAATGTTGTTTTTTATAAGAGGCAAAAGGATTCAGGACCTTGTTTGCTTGTGGATTTTTTCTTGTGAATTTCTGAGTTAGATATTGGTAGACCAGCTCTCTTAGCTAGACCAACTCTTACCTAGGTCTGAGAGAGATGGCAGCAGAATGCACTCATCCCTTTGTTTCTGTAGACATTAGAAACAAGTGGTTTATTCTCTGGCTTGTTCAAAAGGCTCAGGATAGAGAGAACTTTTGGATTTGGAAGAAGTTGGAACTTGATTCTTCCTAGCCTTTGTGACCTGATGGTCCGTAATTCATCAAGTTTGGGAATTTGATAATTTCTTTTCTAAAAATGACTGCTTTCAGTATATCCTTGACGTTGTGGAGGATACAAAGTCCAGAGAATATAACTTTCTTTGTTTTATTATAATGCTGATTTTTTTTCCCTTTTCTCAGGTTTTTGCCATCTTATAAACTGATAAAAACTAAGAGATTCCTTGAAGTTCAGAAGCTTGTAACTCATTTATAACTCAAAAAAAGTAAACTCAGTTAGTCATTTTTTGTGTGAATAATTACTCTACTTTTAAATTTACTAACCTGATACTACGAATAAGCCAAATGATGCATACCATGCTCTTTGCTACTCTTTGTTGCAAACGAATAGTGAGTCTAACTAATAGCAAGTCTTTACAGTGATCTGTAAAGGTGCTAAAAACAAACATTGCATATGTTTAGTTTTTCTTCTTGAAAAAAGGTAGAGAAAAACAAGTGTGTGCTGTTTGATGGCCTCAGAATTTCTGGATATTTTGCATGTATCCAGAGATATTTAGAGGTCTTTCTAGGCTTACCTGCCTTTTTCCAGTTTTAGCTGATTTCTAAATAATATCTAAAACTCTTGACTATTCCTCATGCCCTCTTTTTACCTAGAGTCAACTAGGAGGCACAGTGCATACTGTCAGTCAGCTAGCATTTATTAGTTCCTTCTGTTTGCTAGGCACTGTGCTAAGTGCTTCAGATACAAAGAAAGGCAAAAGAGTCTCTGCTCTACAAGCTCACAATCTAATGGGGAAGACAACATAAGAGCAACTTTGTACAAACAAGATATGCACAGGATAAGTTGGCTATAACAAGAGGATAAATTGGGGGATATTTCATAAGGACAGAGCTAAGAATAAGGAGGACTGGGAAAGGTGTCTTGTCTTGGAGAAGGTGGGACTTTAGCTGAGTCTTGAAATAATCTCGAGAAACCTGGAGGCAGAGGTGAGGAGGGAAAGTATTCCAGGGATAGGAGACAGCCAGTGAAAATGGTTGGAGTCAAGAAATGGAATGTCATTTTTCAAATGGAATGAACATTTTTGGGATATTTAAAGAAGTCAGTGTCACTGGGTTGTAGAGTATATGGAGAAGAGTTAGGTATAAGACAACTGTAAAGGTAAGAAGGGAAATGCTGGACTTGGGAGTTAGGAAGACCTGAATTCAGATCCTACCACAGACAGTTATTTAGTTAGGTGACCCTGGGCAAGTCTCTGCTTCAGTTTCCTCAACTATATAGTGGGGATAATAATATGGCTTACATCACAGAGTTGTTGTGAGGATGAAATGACATATTTGTAAAAAGTGCTTAGCGTGGTGCCTGGTATATAATAGATTCTATTTAAATGCTTATTCTCTTGCTTCTCTTCCCCTCGCTCAGCTTCCTCATTTGTAAAATGGGGGTAACAATAGCACCTCTATCACAGGGTTGTTCTCAGAATAAAATGAGATGATAATATGTAAAAGTACTTTACAAACCTGAAAGTGTTACATAAATGTTAGTTATTATTTTGAGATAAAATGAGTCCTTAAATGCTTGTTTCCTCATTTCTATGTAGGGAGTTTAGGTTTTGGGGTTTTGTTGGCTGGTTGATTGGTTGGTTTGAAATTTTCTTGTCATATTTTTATTACAAATAACTTTTAAACTTTCGTAGTGTCTTTTTGTAAAAGTAACTATTCCATTTTTTCCTAGGTATCAATATTGATGAATAAAGGAATTACCAGAATTTTCTTCATTTTTCTTTGGAAAATTTGTACAGTTTTTTCCTGTCTTCATACATAGTCCTTCTTCTGCCCTTCTATAATTCATCAAAAATAAATGATAGTATTTTGGTGAGTATGTTACTTTGTTAAGCCTTTATATATTTGGCCAGAATATTGAGAAGTTTTGGCTTATTTTCTCAGAGACCCTCAACATGTTGACTGGATACTTTCTGAAGGATTTATGAGTAAATTGTTGCACAGGATGAAATGGTATGAATAGATTTCATTTTGTCCCCACATCAGTGAGATCATGGACCAATTGAACTACTGAAATATATTATTAGCAGTTTTAGTGGCTTTTTGTTGTTGTTTTCATAGAAGAACAGTTTTTATAAGTGATACTTTGAAAGAGATAGACACTGAAAGATTTCCTTACAACCACCCTTCAGCCCTTCTTCTCTTAAGATGTTAAGGTTTGGAATCTTAGAGTCTGCTTCTGTAACATCCTTAGCATCATTCCTCTTTTCTCCACTTGCTAGGCCACTGCCCTCATTCAGCCCTTTTCACCTCTTGACCATGTTATTCTTTCCTTTCCTGTTCCACACAATTGCCGGAATAATCTTCCCAAAACACAGGCAGCTTCCCCTGCTTGAGAAACTGCAGTGGCTCCCTTTTGCCTCTTGGATAAAGTATAAACTCCTCAGCTTAGCATTTTAGATCCTTCTTAATCTGGCTGTAGCCTGTCTTTCTATGCTTATTACACACAATTTTCTTCTTCATCCACTCTACATTGTAACCAGCTAACTGTTGGCAGGTCCCTAAACGTGGCCTCCATCTCTGGCTTCCATGCTTCCGCCTACTTGAAATGTGCTCCCTCCTTGTCTCCAGCTCTTGGAATCCCTTGTTGCTCTAGAACTCAGCTCATATTCCATACCTTAATAAGTTCATGTTGATTGATTTTTTTTAGTCCCCTTAGTTGTTAGTGCTTTCTCCCACTTTGTCAATGATCCTGTTTATACTTGTCTGTTTTTGTGGTGTTTCTCCCCAGTAGAATCTAAGTTCCTTCAATGATTAGCTGTTTTTCCATTTTGTTTTGCACGCAGTAGGCCTTGGTAAAAGCTTGTTGGATTGAATTGGGACTTCATTGAATTAGTACCTCAACCAGTAGAGCTTTGTTTACTTTAGACCCAAGGTACAAGAGGAGAATAAGTACGCACTTTGATGGACTTTATGGAGATAAGGTTAAATGATATACACAAAATCAGTGGGTGATTAAAATGGCAAGGTAAATTATTAATACTGCCAAATATCTTGGAATTAAAAGGAATTTTAGAATACAGTAAAACATTCTGATTTTTAATAATTACCCTTGCAGATATATAACCTCATTAATTTTTTAAAGAAGGCTTCAAAGGTAGAAGTGTGAAAGATAAGTTCTCTCTCATCACATGCCAGCTTTGCAAGGAAGGTAGTGGAAGTATCATCTCCAGATGAGGCAGTAGCACTCAAAGATTAAGCCACTTCTCTAGGGTAATACAGCTGTAAGTGTCAGAACTGAGATTTGGACCCAGGTCTCCTGCATGCAAGTGCATACTCTTTACCATGCTGCATCCTACCCAGTCTGCTTCAGCTCTCCATCTTTATCCATATCATGGAGCGACTTCTCTGTAGTTGGGCCTAGCCCTGGAGTTTTTCATGGTGGTTGTAGTAGGAGTTGAGAAATCGTATGGAGGTAGGGACCTCCAGTGGTGGCTGAGACCATGCTGACAGCACAGGAGTGGGTGACCAAAAAAGATGAGGAAGCCCTTGTGGCCAACCCAGTTTTCTTACTGACGAATTAGCACAACTGAGTCTTAGTTTGCTGCCCATGTGATACTTTTCTACCACAAAGGCACAGAAGAGGATGTCTGACAACCAGGTCCTGCATGAATGATAGGAGCAGCTTGCACTTTCTCATAATCTGCTGTTTCCGCTGCTTGTTTAAGTAACAAGAAGAATAGGCCACTGCAGTGACTGTGAGCACTAATGGCATTAAGTATTTTCCTAGGCAAGGAAAGGGAAAAGAGCAGAGCAAGTCAAGGGAAAGGGATGCACTCTTGAGGGATCAGTCAGTCAGCAAACATTTGTGGAGCTCTTCTGGTTTTCCAGATACTGTCTTAGGCCCAAAGGATGCCAGCACCAAGTGAGACAGCTCTGCCCTCAGAGAACTGACATTCTGCTTCAGAGATGTTGTCTGTTCACAGGTTGGGAAACAGAGGACAGATACAAATTAAAGGTTCAGGCTGCTTTGGTCCTTCAGCTGCTCACTTGTTGTTTTTGCCTCACACACATCTATACTTTGTGGTTCTTGAATAACACAATAGTTGGTGGTCGCATTTTGCCTGGGTTCCTTCCTTGTGCTCTGTTAACTTTTTAAAGGGAACTCTGTTATCTTTTTGTCTAGGAAAACTTCTAGATTTATTGGATATGTATAATGGTCGTTGCTGAGAGGTGACAGTTTGGGCAGAGTTCTGTTTTTTGTTTTTGTTTCTTAATGCTAGACATTTTTTTGTGTTCTTGCACAATTTAAAATTTCTTTTCCTGCTTCTTCATATTAAAATATTAAAATGAAGCTGTGTCTGAAAGTAATTGAAGATTTGCCATTCTCAAGCAATCATTTATTTTTGGAGCTCCTACTATGTGCCCTGCACTGTATTTGTTTCAGTGAGATGTTTTTTTGTATGTAAAGTGTTTACAGACTGTTTGGGCAGTTAGTATTATATTCATGAAACAACAATGAAAATATCTGGAATTTACATGGTACATTTGTAAAAACACTTTATTTTTGTTACCCTATTTGAATATCACAATAATCTTGTGAGGTAAAAACTGCAGTTATTATTCCTCTTTTGCATAGGAGGACACAGAAAGTTTAAGCGACTTGCTCATGGTTGCCCAGCTAGTGTCTTAGGCTGATGCAGAGATTGGAAACTTTTCTACTTATATCATAGAATGATGATGAATTGGTAAATGGCCTGTTTCAGATCAGAAGCTGAAAAGACATGGAGAGCTGTGAGAGGCTAGTGTAGTCTAAGAAAGCTTCCCAGAGGCAAGAGCCCTTGAACTGGAGCATCTGGAGTGATGGATGAGATTTGGGCAGGTGAAGAGGAGGGACAGCATTCCAGGAAAGAGAACTTAGGCAAGGAGGTGAGCATGCAGTGCTTGAGGGGACAGGAATGCCCACCTGGCTCAGCCAAGAGGAGGGTATTGGGGGGTACAGTGAGAAGTAGATGATAATGCTTGCTAAAAGTGCTTTCATGAAAAATCTGAAAAATCCCCCCTAATAGGGTAAGCAGATGGGAGAAAGAAAGCAAAGCAAGATTGACTTTGGACAGCTTTTAGTACTTTGAGCATTTCTATATCTAGGAAGTCATAGTCTTTTCCATTTCACAAAGCTGACCCCTGATAGTCCTAATTGGCATGTGGCTTAGGGTGAGCAGAAGGACAGGTCTTATTGAGCATGGCTTTGAGGATACCCAGACCCCCAGAGAGAAGCAAAGAGAGGCTTAATCTTGGCTGTTTAAAATCTCCTTGTATCTGTCTTTTCATTATTATTATTATTTTTTTAAGAAGAAGCCAATCTGCACCTGGCCATAAAGAGTGACATTGTGTCTGTAAAAGTGCTGTGCCAGCACAGAGCCGTCCCACAAGAGCACTTTTCAAGTCCCTAAACACGGGACTGACAATCTGCAGCAGCAGTCTGTGAGATGGGAGGAAGGATGGACAGCAGTGAAAGGGGGGTGTACATGCTGTAGGTAGGGGATTGGAGGAGAGTGCAGCTCCAAGGCCTCGCAGGCATTTGGGATGGAAACCATTCGAGTTGGCAGGATCAGGGAGTCAAATTGGCTCTAAACACAACTGATGCTTTTGGGGGTATTTGTGGGATGGGGTATGCGTGTTTCACTCCTCTTTTCAAGGTGTTGCTGTTTCATTTTGTTAGCAAGACTGTAAGGTTAGAAGTTTTATTGATGGAAGTATGGATTGGATGGAATTAGAAATCTTGAAGCAACTAAAAATATCACTTCTTGCCAGGAAATGAGGCTGCCCAAACCCTGCCTGCCCAGCCGGGAGGACCAGGGTAAAGGGTGGAGAGTGAGTGGAGTTTACCTTTTCCAGGAATTATTACACACAATTAAGTGAGGCCAGTCTCTGTATGCATATCACAAACTGGCTGCCTCCTCATTCCTGGCTTAGGTTTGTTTTGATGTTGATTCAGAGACTGGTGGGCCATTGTAACTAACCTCATGCTGAACTGGTGGCAAGGATACCTTGTCACCACTCAGATCCTGGAATAAACTTGGGGTGTTTGCCATACCAGCCTTCTGTCTGACTTAATTGGGCCATTTTTTAGTGACTATGAAGAATGTTTGATTACTATTCTTAGTCTTGTACTCAGTTTTGCACACAGGATTGGAACTTGGGGAAAAGTACTGTTCCTAACCTAGCCTTCTATTTTTCTTTTCCTTGGCAGTGTTTGAGCATAATCAACATGTGAGTAAATGATCATAGCAGTGCTCATAACTCAGAATTCAGTGGTGGATCTTGTTCCCATTGCACTAATTATACAAACCCAAAGTTAGGTCGATACAGAAAGGGGGCAGAAATAGTCTGGGGGAAATCTGTGAAGGAGTAAGGAATGTGAAAGGGGAAATACTCTGGTAGTACCACTTCTCAGGCTTTCAGTGTAGACCTTCATTGGCTCCTTATTCCTTATGGATGATGTCCAAACTTCTTGGCCTGGTGTTCAAGCCCTCTGGCCAACTAAGAGTTTATTTTATCCTAGAAGCAGCAGGGTTGTTCATTTTCCCCCAAAAGTACCTTGTTCATTTTCATCTCTCTGCTTTTCCTTTTACTCCTTCCTTGCTTTCTTTAAGGCCTAGTTCACTCTGTCAATTTTTTTAGTGATCTTTTTCCTCTAAACTTCCTAATCCTGTACTGCTATTTATATTACAAAATTATATACTGTCTTGTGTTGTTAGTTATCTTTTTCTGTTTATCTGTTCTGTCTTCTGCATTAGATTGTAGGATTTTTGCAGACAATGGTTACTTTTCCATTTAGGAAGTCTAGGACATAGACTCTTGTCTAATCTAAATTAAATGTCCCCATATCAGTCATTATAGAATAGATGCTTATTTCCTAGCCAGCTAGCATGCCAGCATTCATCCTTTTGGTCTTACTACAATCATTTAGGCTTTCCTTAAGTGTATGAATCCTATATAGTGTAACCTAGTCAACTTTTTAAGCCTTTTCTATTCTAAAAGCTTGATAGTAACCTTTCCATATGTGAAAGAGTTATCCCTTATTTACTTATTATCTAATATTTTCTGTGCTCATAAGTAAAACATTCAACTCCTATTTCCCCAGCAGCCAGATTTCAGATTCCTAGTATGACTTGGAGTAGGAAGGGGAGATAGAGCCCAGCTATACTGGCTGATACATTCCCCAATCCACCGATGCATGCTCCTTTTTGCATGCAATTGTTCTTTTCCACTACTACTACTTTGCTGCTTCATCAACCTAAATTTTTCCATCAAGCTACTCAATCCTAATTTAGATAAGACATAGGCTTCTACAAAAAACAGTAATGTTCCAGGCTGGGTTTTTTTCATGTTTTCTTTACGTTTTATTCAGTGGTTTAGAGACTTCAGTCTGGGACCTGAGAAGAACCCTAAGGGGAAGAAAAATGACCCAGTGTACAATCTGTTCAGTAAATGTGAAACTTTGAGGTACAATTTCAGAATCTAATCCATTCTTTGTGTCTCACTGTAGGATGTCAGTCCAGATCAGAATAGGTCCAGCAGGGGAACCACTGTGGGGCCTTTTAGACGGAAGATAGGCTGTTCAGAGGAGGGGTGTCAGATTCAGCCACAGAACTCCAGACTGAGATCTGAGCTAGATTAAAATGTAATTGGGAAATGTTTAACAAAATAAATAAAAATACAATATGTCATAGATGATGTTAATTTATAGTTTTCTAAGTCAGTATGTGGCCCAATGGGGTCAGTATCTATTTGAGTTTGACACCACTGTTTGAGAGGGACTTTTAGGGATAATTTATAAAGATAAAGCTTAAAAGGTCTTGAGTTCCAGGGTCCCTAGACCATTCTTCAAGCTGATTCTAAGCACCCCAGGTGGCCATGGATCTGGTCTTGTCTGAATATTGGAATTAGTGTGAAAACAGATTCATATCTATAACTTCAAGGATGTAAGAGTGGGATACCCCAGGCTTAGAAGCCAGGCAGATTGAAATGCCCACCAGTTCTAATAAGCTCACTTATTGTCTGTGACCTTGCTCATTTTCCTTGTCCTGTATCTACCTTAATCACCATTTAACTTGGTAACTAATTATTTCCAGCCATTGCATGTTTTGTGATATGAGATTGTTAAGGGGTATATTTCGACTAGAAAGTGCAGTTTTCTCTTTTTTTATTTTACTTGTTCATTGTTCAAACTATTAAAATCTTAAACTGACTGCTTTTTTCAGTGGTCACTATAGGTGTGAACATTAAACTCTGAACAGTAAGTTGGTGAGCTATAGGGTTACCACATCAGTGAAGTGTGAAAGAGACTGAGCTTCAGGCTGTTTCCTAGCCTGTAGAGCATGAAATCATTTGGTGGCGATGCATGGCGACTGGGGCCAGTGGAGTGTAAAATAAGTTGGGGGTGTGAGTTGTGTTATGCTGAAAGATAAGCTTCTTCATGCCATAGTTTACTTACGCCCTTGGAGCCACCAAGATCCTGCTAGAACCATACACTCCATGTCTTAGTCTGCCTTTACATTCAGCTTTCTCCTGAAATGTTTCCTCCTCTTGTGCAAGTAGTGCTCCTTTTTCCACTGCAGAAAGGTGAAAGCTACGGAATCCAAGGTAGACATTAAAACCCCTAACTTTGCGGCACACTTCCCATAAAAATACCTTTGATAGCTGAAATTAACTGTGCGAGTTTCATTTGTTTTTAGACTTTCTAGCATGGAAGTCGTACTCTGCTTGGAACCTTCTATAAGATGAAGAATTGTGTTAATGTCACTTTCATTGGTTCATTGTTCCCATGTATACATGTCCCTGTGGAATAGGGAAGTACTGTAGGGAAGAATAAGATGTTCTGAATAATAACATGATGGAAATGGTGGGAGGAGGAAATATAGGAAAGATTATTCATTTGGGGAAAAGACACATGGTGAGGTATCCCTACCATATGTTTCTGAGGGTGAGGCAAGGTGAATGGGGATGTTTCACAGACAACTGTGAATTATGGTTATCATCACTTTTAAATG
Source organism: Notamacropus eugenii (assembly GCF_028372415.1). NCBI lineage: Eukaryota > Metazoa > Chordata > Mammalia > Diprotodontia > Macropodidae > Notamacropus > Notamacropus eugenii. The sequence continues at coordinate 215,029,661 of NC_092872.1, forward strand.
TAGAAGGTTATTGGAAATGGGCATGTCACTGAGCGCTCCAGTTCATGTCTTCTTATCCTTGTCAATCTTAACCATTCCATTACACTGGTCTGCTGTCTCTCTTGGAATGTGCACAAGCTCTAGTATTTTGTGGAGTGTTTGCAGACAGGAAAGTTTTTGAATATTTGTAAAGTCAACAAATTACTGTAAGATTGACAGATATGGCTATCTCACTCCTTTCACCTGTAGGGTCCAAGACAATGGGGTATGCTGATCAGAAACTATCATTCAACATAGTTAAATGGAAGATAGCCAAATCACTTTATTACTATTTGATTAAAGTAGACAATTTTTTAAAAAGCCTATCATTACTAACTTTGGCATAATTTGAAGGTCTTTCTGCATTGGGGAAATGAAACTTATATAGGGAAATTGTCAGTGAAAAAGGAAAGGTTCCTCATATTGGGCCTTACAAATTAGGATAAAAAATTTACTAGTTCAGAAAGCAATTAAACAACGAAAACAACACCCTCCTACTAGGGAGTTACATAGATAGTTAAACACGAAATAAAAGAGGTGATATTCTTTATTTCTTGCCCAAGAGATGTTATTTACTCTTAGTAAAGCCAGTTTGGGCAGTGCTTAAGGTGGGAAGCAGTGTTTTCTTAAGTGCTAAATAATCTTTGTAGAATATAGTAGAGCTCTTCTCCAGTCTTTGTGGCATTTTTCTTTCAATCATTTCAAGTAATTTCAACCCAGACATTCATTATGTAAAACAATATGCCTGGACAATGGGAACTCGGAGATATAACAAAAACTATTCTCAAGAAGCTTGTAGTCTAGGAGTATGGATGATGTTATCATATCCGCTGATGACGAGGAGCTGTAGTATGGTAGATAATCTGGATTGAGTTTTTGAATATATAATTCAAAAATTTTTGTTCAAAATTTACTTTGTCTTTGAAATGGTGCATAGTAGACACTTGATAAATCTTGATTGATTGATAATGTCTTGAGGATTGATTGATTAATTGATAATGTCTTGAGCCCATACTGACTGATTGAGTCAGCAGTTGAGGAAGGCACTTTACTAGCAGATGTTGCAATGAGACCTTCTGCTCACCAGAGGGATAAGTCCAGTCTTGATGTAAATCATGATGATCATCTACTGAAAGGGCTTCTTGCCTCTTTCAGTGTAGCCTATGGATAGGGCTGTTACAGAAACCCTGGTGAAATAGGAGTGAGGACTGATCCAGTTCCTGGTGTTATTAGTCAGCATTTCATTACAGTTGTTCTTCTAGGAAAGTGATTTTCAACCTTCTTTTTTTGTATCCACAGACCACTATTCCATTCACTTTCCCCCCCAAAACTACACCTCACACTTCACTAGAGTTTGTAAGGAATCAGTGCTGCCTTCAGTGAGACACCAATGAGATGTATGAGATGTAGCCTTTCTATTTATTAAATGTCTTAAGCCAGTCCTTGTCAGAAAGAAAATCCAATATCTTGTTATTGTATAAACATTAATACAGTAAGAGATCACCTTGCAGAATAGAAGTGCTCATACTTTAAGAGTCACTAATGAAGGAAGAGATCTCTTGGCCAAGTATTTCACCTAGGTATGAGAAAAAAGAGATAGCAAATGGTTGTCTCTCAGTAGCTAATCCGTTACAGGTAAGTACTTTGAGTTTTTAATGTTATTTTCCTTCTATTTAGTTGTGTTGTTCTTATGTAGTTTATTTATGAATTTAGTTTTAACCTGGATTCTGTACACTTAGAAGGATCTTTTCTGATTAAAATAATAATAAAACTAAAAGACAAAATAAAGGTGGGAAAAAAGATCTTGTATGGTAGTACAATTTTATTACTTTTTCATGCCTCTTAAATATATTAGGCCTAAATATATTACCAATATTAAATATATTGCTCCTCCCCTAATTTTCTCCCCTCTCCCCAAAAAATACTTTCTGTAGACTATTGAAATTCAATTAAGTAATAACCTTTTGGGGAGTATCTTTTTAAAGGTAAACCCTGTGTTTCTCTTAGTCTTATAAAAACCTAGATTTCTTGTATCCACTATCATTTTCATTAAATCTGCTCGTTTATATTTCCTTTAAATTCTCTCAAACTGTAGCCAGAGCTCTCTCACATACAAAGTCTTGGGTAAGGATAAACCAGGATGGACTAGGCAAGGTAACATGCAGGTGAGAGGTGTCCCAATCAGGTGCTCAGTTAGCCTTGAAATAAGGTGTATGCAGATACAGAGACACCTTATCAGACCTGATCATTTACTGAGGTGGAGTAGTATTTCTATCCATGTGTAGACATATCAGTAGAAATAACTAGAGTGACTGATGGATCCATAGGTATAACCACAAGACACTAAAGATATTGTTTCATTCTAGATATATTTTCTTATCTGGTTTCTATTTGGCATACTCATAGGTACATGGCATTTTCTTACTCACAACTGGTATTTCACCTTGGGTGGTTTATTTACTCTGGAGTAGAAAGCAGTCTGTCTCCAGTATAGTAGAGGGAGGCCACTCACTCTGTACTGTAGGCAGAGCTGGCTGTCTCCTGGTTAGACTTGCTGGGTGCTTCTATACATTGCAGAATTAGAGCATAAGGCTGGGACTCAGGGGCTATGAGACAGATGGGCAAGTTTCCTTTGTTCTGGTATCACTAAATTGTAGTTAGTTAAGTGTCTTAACCATGAGCTTTCCCTTAAATCTATAAGTCATGTCAGGTGTCTGTTATTGGTAGTAATCCAGAAGTTTAGCTCAGAGTCCAGGCTTTCGTTCTAAAACAGACAAGATATGATGTGACTACCTAGGTGATAGGTCTGAGATCTGTCTGACAGTTTCATCCAGAAATTTGTAACAGTTAGAAGAGAATAAGTAGAAATGCAGTCGAAGAATATAGGCATCAACCTGCACCCATTTTTGAAGGGTACAAGAGGAAATAGGTATGGAGGGAAGTTTGGAAAGTGTCTCAGAATTGGATATAAATGGGCAAGAGTAGCTAGAGTGGGACTGTTGATCCTGAGGTTGGGCTGGTTGCCCTCTGCCCTAGTTAACAACCTTTGATTTGGGCACAGAAAGATTATGTGATATATACTGCATGACTCAAAGGGCTAATACGACTGTTGATTCCATGGCTGACAAAAGTCTGAGTAGATCTTTGGGGAAATTCTAATGATTCTTACTCATATCCCTGAATATATGCATAGATAGATATGTTCTCTGCTTTGGTGGAATCTATAGAGTATATTTTTCCAGAGTTGATTAGTTAGAAATGAACAGGCATCTCTAGCTTTTGATGTCGTTTTTCAAGCACTAAAAACTGAGCCCAGCTATTTCTTCTGAGCTGTAAACTGGTAGAGTTCATTGGACCATCATCTAGAGAGAATGAAATTATATTTTCAGCCATGTTTATGATTAGAGCAAAGCAAGTGTTGGGATTTCTTTTCAGGAGGTTTAACCTGATTGTGTATCTTAATATTACAGGGCTTCTGACCGCTGAAATATGGCTTAGATCGATGGTGGTTTGGAGAAAGCAGAACGAGGGCCATCCATCATGCAGAGGCTCCATAGAAGCTGGCTGATAATACTGCTTTCACCAAGCAGCCATCTATCCATCCATCTATCCATCAGTAGGATGAAATGAGATTTAGCGGAACAGGCAGCAGGAACTCTGAGACACTTTCTGACCAACAGTTGCAGCTGTTGCTGAGGTCTGACCACAAAATATAACACTGGGGCTTGGCGGGATGTAGAAGCCAGTACAATCTCTTTCCCGTCACTGCTAGCTTAGCGTGTACTACAATATGGGGCTGTGGCAGCAGCACTGCCTCCCATATGGAATTTAATTGAAGCTTGAGTGAATGTGAAGCTTGAGAAAAGGGTAACTTTGTCAGGTTGAACAGAAACATTTCAAGTAGAATTTTTCTCTTTGATTTAAAGAAGAAATAGTAGTTAGCCAATTTTCAGTTTGCTTGGGATCTTACCAAAATTTAGCCTTAAGTCCATTTCCTCTATTGCCAGAACACCTTGCAGCTGAGAATGGCAGAGTCATATCTGTTGGAAATACTGTAGCCTTTGAGAAATTCTTAGGTTTTCTGTGAGCTAGAGGGAGTAGGAGTGATAGAGTTAAAGTAAATTCACAGGCAATCCAGAACCTTCTTCCACCCTCGAATTTTAACCATGGTTATTAGCAAGTAGCTAAAACTATGGAAAAACCCAAAAGTTGAGGACAGAGGCTCCAGGGCTGCCCCTGCCACTGTCTGCATGACCTTGGACAATGCACTTCAGCTCTCTCAAGCTTAGGTTCCTTGTGTATAAATTGAGGGCGCTGGACAGTCGTCTAAGGTCCTCTTCACTTTAGAACAGGTTATAGTCCATGGTGCTCACCAGAAATGAAATAGCTAAAATATGAACTGGAAGAATGGAGTTGGGAAGCTAAGAAACCAATAAATAGGTTAAATAATCCAAAAATTATAGCCTCTGGATAATTGATTAACTATATCTCCTCAATTTCTGGACTATCTCATCTCAGTTTGCATTCTGAGGGTAGTTATTTGGTACCATTTATTTATCCATTTGCCACTTACCATGTTTTTGGCATTAAATGCCTCTCCCTGGCCATGGCCAGTGCTCTTGACTGTGTTTATGGGGCTACCACAGCCCGCTTCACAGTAAAGACCCCCATTCTTTGTTCTGAAGTCTTTGTTTTTGTTTCAGATTGGGGGGAAGGGTTGAAGGGAACCTAATGTACCGGAGATGCCTCGGAAATGAGAGCCTTGGATGAATTCCTGGCCCTATTGATCCACCGGCAGTTTATGCATCCTGACATTCATAATCTCAGTAGGCTGCTGATGTTCCTGATTAATGGGCCCAGGGGCTGTCCATCCGTCACTTCACATTAATTACTGAAGAGGTGTTTTTCCAGTGATTTACCTGACAGCAGGCTGTGATGAATACCCCTAAACAGAGTGGGCAGTGATTAATCACAGGGCCACACCCCTCCCCCACTCTCTCTTCCCCTTAACCACAGGCCAGCATTGGGATCTGACCAAGGAGTGCCCCCTCCTCACTAGCCATCTATCTCCATAAATGCTTGTGGATGCATATTTATCGGGGCATGGGGCCTGGCAGATAGCATTCTAGTATTTGTGCCAAAGATGATGAAAAATAAATCTTCCCACCAGAAAGGGGCACCTAGCAGGTTTGTGTATGGAGACAAAGAAAAGTATGGGAGCTGCCTTTGTATCTCTCTTGTGGAAATCTGGTAGGCAAATAGCTAGCCTTCAGAACAGCAATCAATGAAAATTCATTCAGCATTCATTCACTAAGCATTGATTAAGCACCTACTATATGTGGTTGGAGGTATATGAGATTAAAACAATAAAAGGCATACCCCCTGTCTTACAGTCTAGTTGGGAAGAGAGAATCCCTAGGTTCTTGTGAGAACTAGAAAACAGTTCAGTGATCTCATATATTGAACTTTGGGGTAGAAATAGGGAACTCAGTCAAGAGTTTTAGAATTCCTTTTTTTTTCTTTATGGCTTGAGGCAGGCCATTTAAATTGACTTTTTCAGTTTTCCGGTTTGTAAAACATGATACTTAGTTAACAAGCTCCTGTATTGAGCCCCTACCTACTAGGTGCCCAGTATCATATTAGTTGTCATAGGAGATTCAAAGGAAATATAAAATGATCTCTGCTTTTAGACAGCCACTGGCATAGTTCTGGAGATAAACCTTTTATATAGATAATGTTTTTAAGTCATACAAGACCTTCTAAATGTCAAAATCAGGTGATATGGTTAAGTACTACATTAGTCAAAAAGAGAGAAAAGTCAGTGTTGGCAGAAACGGTCAGGGTAAGCTCTAAAGAGATCACAGCATTTCATATAGTCCTTTTGAAGAATGCATGAGGGTTAGCCAGAAAATGGTAGGCAGTCATTTCAGAAAAGGAAATGATTACGGTATATTTGTAGGATACTAAGAAGACCAGCCTGGCTGGAGTGGAGGATTGATGTTTGAGAGCAAATGGAATCAGAGTTGGGGCGTGATTGTGAAGTGACTTGAATGGCTGGCTCAGGAGTTTGGACTTTATTCACTAGGCTGTGGGAAGTGATTGAAGGCTTTTGAATGGGGAGTAATATGATAAAAATGGTGTTTGGAAAAAATTAGCATTGCATTGATATGCACAGTGTGGTATGAAGAAGCTGTAGAAGCTCAGGGTATTCTCAACACCCCACATTTTGAGACTCTTCAGAATAAAAATATCCCCTAGTTGATACAACTCCATTAATAAAATAGATCAGGGGGCAGTGCAATGTGGTTACATGTGGAGTGGATAATATAATTGACAGCTGACAGGTGATCACTTCTGTCTTCACTCAGGCAAAACTCAGTAAGTCAAGGGGAGTTAGAAGCAGTGACTACAGAATTAAAGTAGGAATCTGTGGCCTCAGGTTTTAAGAAGAAAATTGATTCTGAGACTTACGGATGTAACTTCATTAAGACTACACTAATTATTCTGTGGCCCAGACAGATCTCAAAGCTGAGAGTTTGTGATTAAAGGGTCAATGTAGCCAGGTGTATTTCAGTAGGAACTTCTAGAGATTGGGAGTTTTTGTTGAACTTTTGCAAAAGATCTCCCACCTTTTCCATGTCAAATGTAGGTCTCTGCTGGTAAGAATGCTGTTAAAATCTGACCAATCCCCTTTCTCCTAGGAAATGATGAGTGTTCAGCAATAAGCATCTAAATATGTTAGCACAGAAATTTGAAGTTTCCCTTCTTCCTAGAGTGACTGAATGGAAATAAACAGTGGTTTACTTCTACTATCACCATTCCTGGGCCACAATCCAAAACATATTCAGGCTTCAGGTGGGAGTGTGGATAAGGAAAGTGGAAGGAGAAAGAAATAGAAATGATGTAGCATGATGTTTTCTTGAACGAGCTTTCTTCTTTGGGTGATAAGAATAACAGAAAACAATTTGCTTCCTTTGGTTTTGATTGTTAATCCTTTGGAATACAAAAGTATACTTTTGGAATAAACCATAGTTCAGAATACTTTAGTAGTTGCTCTTTCTGGGAAACTATTCTGTGTAGAAATTTATTTACCATATTTGTTCACATACTTCACCCATTTCCCCTGACATTTTACTCCCAAATAGACTGTGTAATGGTAAGATTTTTTTTAGCCTATGCGCCTGTCAGTGGCAGCCTGATTGCTCAGGACTTACCACCACTGGTAACTAAGTCAGCCTCCTGAAAAGAACATAAACTGCTGCCCCAATCTGTACTTGAAAGCCCTAGCGGGTTTTGTTTTGTTTTGCCGCCCTTGGCTATCCCGTGATGATTTTCCTGAATATATATCACCTGTGAATACCTCCTTTGAAGGTAAAGAAAAATAATCAGCAGGGTGATTACATTAGCTGTGTATGCTGCTTTCCGAACTCATTCTGTCTCCTCCCTTTATGCCAAAAGGAAGTGTTTTCTCATCTCTTCTTTGGGGTCAAGATGAGCTGTTAACAGTACTTAGCATTTGGCTTCATTTTAGTGTTTGGTTTTTTTACTTTACATTATTGTTAATCATTTGTGTATAATGTTCTTGTGGTTCTGCTTTCTTCACTTTGCATCAGTTTATACAAGTCCTCTCATGTTCCTCTGAATTCTTCATATTACTCATTTCTTATGACTCAGTAGTGTTCGTATATGTTCATATACTACAATTTGTTCAGCTCTTTCCTAGTAGATGGCACCCATTTTGTTTTCAGGTTTATTTCTTTTTTGCTACCATAAAAATTATTGCTATAGATATTTTGGTATATATGAAGCCTTTTTGTCTGTCTTTGGTCAAACATAGTTGTAGAATCTCTGGCTTGGAGAGTATAAACATTTTGTGACTTTTCTTGCTTATTTCCAAATAGTTTTCCAGCCTGGTTGGATCAATTCACATTCACAACTCTCCCAAAAATGTTGTTTTGTATGCCTGGTTTTCTGTAGCCCTTCTTGTATTGACAATTTATAATCTTTGTCATTTTTGGTAATTTACTGGATGTGAAGTGTGACAAGGGAGTATTTAATTTGAATTTCACTTGTTATTAGTGATTTGGAACAGCCTTTCTTATGGTTGTGGACAATTTGTGATATTTTTTCTTTTAAAACCTCTTTATAACCTTTGACCATTTTTTCTATTTAGGAAATGCATGTATTTGTGTTGATTTCTTATCCGTCTAGGATGTAAAATTTTATTTGATTCAGAATTCTTTTTTTCCCCCAACTGACAGTTTTCCATAGCCTTATTGATGTTACTTGTGCAGAAGCCCTTTTATGCAGCCATATTTGTCTGGTTTTTTTTATGATCATTTCTGTCCCTTCTTTGGTTACAGATTCTTTCCCTAGCTCTAATTGTGATTATATTCTCATCTATTTTTTTTTTTTAATGTTGTAGCCTATTATGTTTAAGTTACACTGTGGCACTATTCTTGTAGAAGTCAGTTACTGGGACCAGCAGTGAATTAAAGGGGAGGATCATTTGTAGATATTTTCTTCTCATTGCTTTGGGAAGAAAAATAAATGGTGAGACCAGTACTGAGTAACACATATGGTACCAAATATGTGTCATGGAATGGAGACAGGAAGAGATTATCTACAGAAACTTTTTTTAATGATCTTCTTCTCTAAAGGTGGTGATTAGAAGGCCAGCTTTTAGAAAAATCAGAGAAGTAGGTAAGGAAATATGGTATGTTAATCTAAGGCTTAACGTTCAGTGTCAGGCATAGCAAATTCAGAGATTCTCTAGAGGACTATGCAATATTAACCTCATTCTTTGGTCTCTTTTGTTTAAGGCTAATTTGAATATGAGTACATATACTCGTTCTTGAGAGGTGGCGTGACTTAGTGCAGAGATGTCAAGCAACAGCTACCCCAGCCAGATTAAAATGTCAAAAGAAATAAAAATACAGTACAACATAGATAATGCTGATTTGTGGTTTTCCAAGTCTACATAGAGCCAGCAGGGCACAGTTTCTATTTGAGTTTGACACCATTGGCTTAGTTAGTGGATGGAGAGGTGACCTCAGAGTCAGGAAGACCTGAGTTGAAGTCCTACCCTGACACATTGCAACTCTGGGACTTTGGACAAGTTATTTACCTCTCAATGCCTGAATCATCTCTCAGAATATAAATTAAACTGAGCAGATACCAAACTACATTGGTAGAGAATTTTCTTCATTGGAGTTCCTTATTCCAGTATAATCACAGGTCTGAATAACAATAACCCTAGCCCTTACATCCAGTCTGTTGTATGTTTATTTAATCATACCAAATTGTTTCCCACGTACTTAAACTTGTACAACTTCTTTCAATTGTTTGCAAAATGGGTAAAGTTAAAAAAAAATGAGTGTTAGTTTTCTGCTGCTAATTGGAAATTATTAGTTCTCAGAAATAAATGAGTTGTTGGTAATTTTAAATGTCTGGCCCTAATTTAAACCCTTAGTTTGACCAGAGTAAATGGACTTTCTACTCCTAGATCGATAACTGTGTTAGTGTGTTTATACATGTAGAGCAAATATCATATGGGCCAAAGAATGAGTACTAATTGTAAATGGTTTAGGGAAATGACTATTGTGGGGAATAATTGATGATTGGAGACAGAGAAGAAGCATGATGACAAAGGATTTGGTAGGACATTCTAAGATATCTCCTCTATCTTCTTCCCACTGCCCTTATTGTTCTAATATACCCCAGTAAAGTGCCTTTCCCATCCCCAAACAATTCACTTCTGGCATCAGAGATCTGGGGCATCATATGGACTGGAGCAGCTCTAGAAGATCTGAACTGAACTATTTCTTAGTCAAAACTTTCTTACCTATATAGGGTTTAGACCCATGATAGGCCAGGCTCATTGTGATTCTCGCCAGAACTAGTGAAACTTTTGAGAGAAGTCCCACACTTTTATATCATCCATTCTGACTTCTAGCAGTACTCTAGGTCTATGTCTTTATGCTTTTAATTTATAACCAGACCAACATTCCTGCTAAAATCATCTACTTCATTCTTTCTTACCTCTTTATGCTTACAAAATGAAGGAATTCTCAGTGATCCCATTTAAACAGTCACAAAAGATTGTTGAAGATCTATTAAATGTTCAGTATACTAACTACTACTTGTATACCTCAGATTCTCTATGTAGGTAAATTCATAATATTGAATATTTGACCCCAATTTTGACCCCAGTTTTTCCATTTTCTCAGTCTTGTTTTTTTTTATTGTTTGAATCTTTATTCCAAAAGCATTTAAGATTTTTGCTACATATAGTAGCACTTCATTTATCTGGCAACCTCAGCTGTTCAGAACCTAGCCAAAAACTAGGAAGGAAGGAAAGAGAAAAGAACTCTGACGACTCAAAAAATAGATGTCAAAATGTCTGTCTTCATCTCTTGCTTCATTTGAGACATGCTGGCATAGCAGCTGGAGTCTTGGACCTGAAGGCAAGAAGACCTAGGTTCAGATTCTACCTCTGACACTGACAGAGTGACCAGAGGCAAATCACTTAATCTCTCTGAGCCTCAGTTTTCTCATCTGTAAAATGCGGAGAATAATAACTAGAGTACTTCCCTCACAGGTTGTTGCGAGTGTCAAATGAAGACCAGGTATGTAAATCAGTTTGCAAATCTAAAGCATAATATTTATATGACACTGGTATTGTTATTGTCCCCTTAAACTCCTGAATTTATTTATGAAAATTCTACTCAGGTTTTGTTTACTGTTGAGGTCACCACCATCCTTTCAGTCACTCAGGTTCATCTCCTTAGTGTCATCCTCTCTTCCTCACTCTCGCTCATTCTGAATGTCATATCCAGTCTGTTGTCAGGCCTTGTCAGTTTTACTCTCACAACATCCTTCATCCATGTTTGCTTCTCTTCACTCTCACAAGTTGATACCCTGGGGCAGGCCCTCATTCCCTCACCCCTGGACCACTGCAACAGCCGCTGGTGGGTCTCTCCTCAGTCCTCCATCCTCCACTCAGCTGCCAAAGTGATCTTCTAGAGCACAGCTCTGCCTTTGTTATGCATTGTGACCCCACTGTGAGTTAGTCTAATTTTTCCTCGAAAGTTATCAATACACCTTCTTTGAGACTCGGTAGGCACAGGGGCATAAAGGCCCTGATTGCTGGTTGTTTCATCAACATGGGTGAATTTGGCCCAGCAGCTCCACACAGCTTGATCAAATTGATGCTTGTTGAATATCCTTCCACTATGGCGCAGAAAATCTTTTTTTGTTAACTGATACATGATCTTCAAGTGTCTCATTTTGTTCCCATATCAAACTTAAACTACCTGAAGACTGGCCAGGACACCCACCTGCTCAGTTAACTCAGCTGGCTCTTTGTGATTCCCAAGATCAAATATACAGCAGTCTATTTGACATTGAAAGCTCTTAAAAGCCAGACCCCTTCCTACCTTCCCAGTTTTCCCCCTTGACTCCTCTCCAAGAATTCTATAGTCTTACTAGCCTGGCTGACATGCTTTCCTTTGCACACGACCCTCCATTTCCACACTCTATACCTTTTCACAACTGGCCTCCCCCTCCCCCTCCCCCCATACTTGGAATGTTCTCCCTTCTCACCTTCTTCTCTGGGCTTTCTTTGCTTTCTTTGAGACTCCCATCAAATCCCACCTTCTACAGGAGGCCTTTCCTATTCCTTCTCCCCCAGTGTTTTCCTTCAGAGGCTGCCTTCCATCTATCCTGTTTGTATCTTATACATGCACAGTTCTTCATACACTGTCTCCTCCCGGGCAGGCACCCTGTGTTTGCCCATCTTTGTGACTGCATGCTTAGCATAGTGCTGGACACATTGTGAGCATTTAGTTAATGCTTGTTGACTGACTAATTATGGTTCTTCCAACCACAGCAGATTAGAAGATGAGGGAATTAGAAGTGAGGGTAGTGAGCTACAGCAGTCAGGTAAACTTGATAACTACACTAACTGGCAGCTGATAGTAAAGAGAGGAGGTGGAAGAATTTTATAGATGGGTATAGCTCTTCAAAGACACAGCTAGGTGGATCAGTGGAAAGAGTGCTGGGCCCAGAGTCAGGGAGATCTGAGTTCAAATACAGTTTCAGACACTCACTAGCTATGTGACCCTGGACAAGTCACTTAACCCTTGTTTGCCTTAATCTACTGGAGAAGGAAATGGCAAACTACTCCATATCTTTGGCCAAGAAAACCCCATGGGGGTCTTGAAGAATCAGGCACGACTGAACAACTGTACAACAACAGGTTGTCAGAAGCATATAATGAGGGTGGCAGATAGCTCTGTATATATACCTCACCAGGTTTCTTTGGTGTATCACTGCATTATTGCTGTGTAGTTTAATGATTGATGGTTGTAATGATGACTGAGTCATTAAGAAAAAGTTGAATTTATATTCAGAATATTTTGTTGAAGGAAAAGTTTTCACCAAAATAAAGTTGGATGTTTTTAAAAAGATTTTAAGCTATTTCCAAATGGTGCTAGATAATTAGAAGTTAATATAGGCTCAGAATTAAGGTGGATTATTAACTGGAATTTCTTCCTTGTCAAATGTCTCATAGCCAGTATTTGTAGGACTAGGAATAATTATATGTCATAAAAATTGCATTGAATTTGCAGTCAAGTTATTTGCTTAATGCTAGGACCTATTTCTAGTGCTACACACATCTCTTAAATTTCCCGTTCTATTTTCAAAGTCTCGTGGTTGAACTATCCATAAATATGACATTCATAGTATTTAGAGCTGAAAGGGACCTTATGTCATCTTGGTCAATACCTTTATTTTACAGATTAGGAAACTTGGAATACATAAAGGCTCTGAATTTGTCCAAAGTCACACAGATTTAAGTAGCAGAGCTGGGATTTGAACCCAGGATAAATGAGATCTCTACCACCCTGTGCATATTAAGAACTATTTCTGAATCTCCTTAAATTACTTTGGGGAAAGTTAATGTTATGTGTTTTTGGAGAGCTGCAATTTTTCTTAGTATCACCCAAGTGCTACACCACTGAATACAAGTGAGCTGAATTGTAGCAAGTTGTTTGTTAAAATAAATACGTTGGTTGGTTGAAGCTTCTTTCTTGTAGCACCTTCACTTATCCCTTTACAATGACTCTTCCCCTCCTCTATCTACTCCATCCACCCCTTCAAATAGAACTATTGTTTGTAATGAAGAAATATTTCTAAGCAAAGCAAATGACCACATTTATTCTGTTTGGCTTTGTAGATCCTCATTCTCATTAAAATCACATCTTGACAAGAAAAAGAAGGCACACTTCACCATTATTCTTTGGAAGTTGATTGATTTTTACATTGATGAAAGTCCTGATCTCTTTTCCTTGTATTTCTATGGTCATTGTGTAGTTTGTTTTCCTAGTACTCCGGCCGACTTCACACTGCATCAGTTCGTACAGGTTTTCTCAAGTTTCTCAGAATTTTTCATATTCCTTGTTTATTTTGGCTAAATAGTTTTTCACTATATTCACCTGACACTATTTCTTCAGCCACTTTTTAATCTATAGGCACCCACATTGCCTTCAGTCGGTTGTTAGCTACTGCAAACACTGCTGATACACATATTTTGTATGTGCAGGATCTTTTCCCTCCATCTTTGGCTTCTCTGTGTTTTATGCCCAGGAATAGAATTTTTGGGTTATTCAACAGTTAACAAAAGGAAGTTTATTTAGTTATCGCCTAAGAAGGATATAGCGTTTACCTTGGGTAGACCTTGACCTTTCCCCTTCACTTCTTTCGTATGAAAATCAGTCTTTGGTCAGCAGGGTAGAGTATGGTAACTTGAGAGCTCCTTGGAAATCTACCAAGTCTGAAGGGTCCCATGGTGGGGTATAGAGGGGAGTCTTATACATCAAGGAACTAGAAAACCTTGTTAATATGGCCTGAGGAAGGTCCTACCACATTTAGGTGGTTTCAGTTTTAGACACCTGAACTAATCAAATGTTGGAAACAGCTTCCTTGATTTTTAAGGAACGAACCACCTTAACTTGCAATGGTGGAGGCAGGCTGACCTATCCCAGGAAGTGGTCCAGTTTGAGTATTTACTCAGGAATTAAGTAAGTGTTTGGTAACTTGGGGTTTTCTTTGACAGTCACGAACTGATCTGCTTCTCTGAGGCTATACAACAATAACTTTCATAGCACAAAAGATGCTCAAATTGATCCAGTCTCTCTGAGGCAGTACACCAGACTATTCTCTGCAATGTAGTGGTTTGAATAGGCCTTTTACTCTCACCATTCAGCTCCCTGTTATGGACCTAGTTTATACAATCCTTTAGTTAATTAAGGTGTTCTAAATAAGTTCTAAAAGTGTCTGCACAACTCCAGTGTCTACATCTCATCTTAAAGTATCTTTGCAGAGAAGGCCCAGGGCAGTCTCCTACTTCTCTTAAAAACTTGAGTGTTACAAGTTACTGACTTTATGCTATTGATCTAAAATATAATAATAAATTTTCCATAACCTCTTTTGAACAGAAGTAAGAGCACACTACTCCTAAGCAGACAGAAATTATTCTGTTTTTTCGAGTGTGAAATATCTCATTGTATTAACTGGTGCAAGTGCATTTATGGAAGGATGCGTTAAGAAAACTACAGCAGAATCAGTTGTGGTTCATTAACAGATTCCATAGTTATTTAAATGTGAAGTCATATCTCTGCTGTCCAAGTAGAATCTTTCCTATTATTATGCCCCAGAGGAGTGCCTCCATGGAGTATTAGCATTAAGCTTGCTTTAAAGTGAGCCTCCTATGCAAAAGAAGGGCACTTTTGTAGTGTCTTATTTCTGCATGAGTCTTTGAGATGTTGGGATAGAGGATCTTGATAATATAAAAAGAATGTATAGCATTGTGCATTCTCCAGGGTTTTTTTTTCTCCCAGAGATGTCTTTTAAAAAAAATCTGACTAGGTTTCATACACTCTTCAGATTGCTTTTATGTTTTCCTTTCCCTTACATATACCATTATTTATATCAATATTTCTTAACCTTTTTAATATCTCCTAAGCACACTCAAAAAAAAAAAACAACAAAAAACTTACACCCTACCAATTCTTGCTTCTTTTCTTTCAGTGTCCTAATTCAGTTCCTACTCCTGAACTCCATCCATTCTTGGTTGTCAGCACTAGTCCTTCAGTTGTTGTTGTTGTTTCCCAGTTGTTAAAAACATTTTTATTCAAAGTTGTGAGTCCCAAATTCTATCCTTTTTTTCCTTCCCTCCCTCCTTACCACCTTCTCTGAGATGGTAAGCAATCAAATATAGGTTATATACATGTGCAATTATGTAAAACATTTCCATATTAGTAATTTTGTACAAGACAACTTGAATAAAAGAAACAAAATGAAAGAAAGTGAAAAATAGCATTCTTCAGTCTGTATTCAATCAATATCATTTCTTTCTCTGGAAGTGGATAGTACGCTTCATCATTAATCCTTTGGGATTGTCTTGTATAGCTGAGGATAGCTGAGTCATTCATAGTTCATCGAACAATATTGCTGTTATTGTGTACAACATTCTCCTGGTTCTGTTCACTTCACTATACATCAGTTCATGTAAGTCTTCCCAGGTTTTTCTGAAATCATGCTGCTTGCCATTTCTTATAACACAATAATATTCCATTACAATCATATGCCACAGCTTGTTTAGCCACTCCCCAGGTGATGGGCATCCCTTTGATTTCTAATTCTTAGCCACTACAAAAAGAGCTGCTGTAAATATTTTTGTACAGATAGGTCCTTTTCCCTTTTTTTTGAATGTCTTTGGGATGTGAACCTAGCAGTAGTATTGCTGGATCAAAAGAGTATGCATAGTTTTATAGCTCTCCAGAATGGTTAGATCAGTTCACAACTCCACCAGCAGTGCATTAGTGTCCTAGTTTCCCCACACCCCCTCCAACATCCAATATTTTCCTTTTTTGTCATATTAGCCACTCTGATAGGTGTGAGGTGGTACCTCAGAATTGTTTTCATTTGCATTTCTCTGATCAATACAGTAGTCCTTTTTAATAGCATCTTTTGGCCCAACACCACCAGTTGGAACCTTGGAGTATCCCTAGTTCATTTATATGTGTCATTGTTGTGAATGTATTGTTCAAATTCCTATCTACTCAAGAACTAGCAGTGCAAATTTGTTAATCGTAATGATTGTTTTCATTTAGAGCTATTGTTTATAAATTAATTAAGTTCCTTCCCTTTTTGGAAGACTCATAGAACATCCATTACCTCAAAGAGAACATCATAAACTCCTTTTCTCCCTTGTGTAAATGCCTTGGCCTTTAAACAGCAGTGACCAGTCAAGGTGAACAAGAGTGAGGAACTTAACCATGAGTTCATTCAACAAGTACTTAGTGAATGCTTGTTGTATGCTAGGTGGAGGGGAAGATAAAAAATTTAGATAAGACATGATCCCTGCCAATTTCTCAGCATACCCTGACCATTTTTCAAAGAAGAATTTATCAGTGAAGATAAAGGGAAGAGTGTGGTATAGTGGAGAAAGTGCTGAACTTGGAGTCAGGAAGATCTGAATGTGAGTCTACCCAAGACACTTCATAACCGCATAACTTTGCATCATTCTCTGAGCCTCAGTTTCTTCTTTTGTAAAATAACAGTGTTGGACCTGATGACCTTTGAGCTGCCTTTCTGTGAGCTAAGATTGGAAACATTTGGCTAGAAAGTAGTACATGGGAAAAATACCTGGGAGTTCTAGGTTATTGAAAACTCAATGAGGCAGTGGTATGTGTGACAGAATGTCCAAAAATTCTATTCCGTTTTAGGCTGTCTAAAAAGAATGCAACATCCAGTAGGAGAAAGGTGAAAGTCCTATTGTACTTTGCTCCAGTCAGACTACTTCTGGAGTCTTTTGTCCTTTGATTGGTATGACATTTTAGAAAGGATATAGGCAAGCTAGAGCATGTGCAGAGGAGGGAAGCCACAGTGATGAGGGGACTGGAAAAGCATCACGGAAACACTGGAGTTATTTACCCTGGAGAAGAAAAGACTTGTGTGTTTGGAGTGGGGGGGGAGAGGAGAGAGGAGAACTATAAAGGCTGTCATTTTGATGATGATTATTTTGAGGAGAAGAATGAAGACCAGTAGGTAGGAGTTATAGGAATGCCGATTTCAGTTTAATATGAAAGGCCCTTTTCCCACCAAAATAGTGCTTCCGAGTTGTAAGTTCCTTATATCTGAAGTTGTTCAAGCAGAGGCTGAATGACTGCTTGTCAGTTATGTTGTAGAAGAGTTATGCATATAGGAGTGGGACTAGGTGATTTTTAAAGTCTCTTCCAATTCAAGATTATATGGTTCTATTGACTGTTACATCTGCTTTTCTGGTAATAGACCGACATTTGTCATCCGGCCTGTGCCAAAAAACTACGAAGGCTGATTGAGATGACTGGGCAATAGATTCTGTAAGGAATACAGTCCTGAACTTGATCAGCACAAGGAAAATATTTAAGAAAGATTTTAAGCTTGTGATCTTGGAAGAAGCAGATGCTGTGACCTAGATTGCTCTGAAGCAAGTGAGATTCAGAAATTTACCATTAACACCAGTTCTACCAAATGTACCCTCCATTGCTAATGAAGCAATAGAAACACAGGGAAATTAAATTACATTCTCCAAGTCACCCTATTAATTTTGGAATTTCTAAGGTTATGATTCCTAAGTTATCCTATAGACCAGTTAGTTCCTCAGGTTTACTGTTGTCAGATGTATCATTGTTGTAATGTTATTAATTATGAAAAAAGACTAGTGAAAAAATGTTTGAGCTGATCAAAAGAGTGTGTATGTGTATGTATTTAGTTTATCTGTAAGACTGCTGTAGACTTACAGATAAGAACCAAGTACAGTACTAATATCTTGCATTTATGCATTACTTTTCCACTGGGAACCTATTATTGGAAAAAGGAAATGATTCTTTTACCTGTTTTGAGGTACTTCAGAAAGAAGTTGCTTTTATATCCCCTGAAGGTGATTTAAATAAGAATGATTTATCGCATGATTTATTTAACACGTAATTTATCCAGGATAAAACAGTATTTTTTAAAACTATTTATACAGCAAGCTAACTGACCAGCTCCCACAAATATTCTTCATAGAACTTTTATATCTATTGTATTACTAAAAAGAAAAGTTTTGTGGGTTTTTTTTCTTTTAAAATAGAACATGAACTTTGAACATTCCTATCAAAATTCTGCACCATTTGGTCATACCCTCATTTTCTGTCTTTATTTCTTCCCTTACACTTTCTCATGTACTTCATTCTAGCTAAAATATCTTCTTCTAATGTCTTATAACTCCTTGTTTCTGAACTTTGGCCCATCTTACAGGGTTGCCTTGTCACACCTCAGAAGGGAAGAACAGAAGAGAAGAAATAGGTAGGAAACATAGGGGGAGTACTTTATCCCCACCTAGTTAAATTCCCCTGATGGGTAATGTCAGAAGTGGAAGTAGAAAGTGGGCTTTGGATAGTGATGATTTTACCATTCCCTACATATTCAGCCTGTCTTCTGTCCTCCTTTCTTTCCCTAACCCACCCCAGTTCTGTTATTATACCATGTACAAAAAATCCATAGAGGTCACACTCCAAGTTTTATTTATAGACTGCTGCCTGCTTCTTTGGTCAGTAAAATTCAAAGATCTGGGTTCCTATCCCCACCTTTGAGCCTTACTTGCTATGTTTTTGGGCAAGTCATCTAACCTCTCTAAGCCTCAGGTTCCTTATCTATTAAATGAGTTGGTGAGACTAAATGACTTCTAAGATACCTTTCAACCCGAAGTCTGGAATCCTTTACAATATCCTCTCTGTCAGTTAGTTTACAGCTGAAAGCTCACTCTTTTTATGAAGTTTTCCTTGATTAACCCTTTCTGTTTTCCAGCCCATGAATGTAATTAATAATAGTTCATTCTTGTTGATCTTTTTTTTTATCTTGTCCTTTTGCAAGGGCAAGTCTTGGGTCTGTTTGGTAATATATAACCCCTAAGCACCTAGAGCATGATTTCATTCCTTGGTGACGCCCACTCTTCTCCCAATATGGATCTGTTATAGCCATGAGTAAAGTAAATTGTTGAAAAGTTGGGAGAACCATCGAAGAAGAAGTGTTTTTTAATGTTGTGAACAGGAAGTATAAAATAAGACAAAGGAATTTTGAAAAGAAAAATAAAGGAAATCAGAGGTGTAATTCATGGGCTCATAGATTATTTTGGAATGTGCTTTTCTTGATTGTGTAACTAATTAATTCTTTTCCAGGGTAATTTCACCCTCACCCCCACCCTACTCCTGGCAATTTGCATTTCTATAAATAAGTCATTGACCTTAAGTTAGTAAACCACCACCCCAACCCTGAGTGAGGGAAAAAACATATAACTTTGCTATATATCTAGTAGCTAATTAATGTGAACTAAGTAATTCTTTTTCTTCATGCAGATTGCGGTGGCATCATGCAGCCTGATATTGAAAAATGCAGACCTCGGGCCAGAAAGCCAGATATGGCCCTTTATGTACCCAAAGCCCGCAGAGGTTCAGTGCTTCCCATATCAAGTCATCAGGAAATGAGCTATAATCATCTGAATGCTGTAGTGAAGCAAGGGCAAGAAGAAAGTCATCTGCCCTCAAAGAATGATGTCTTCGGAGTCAGTTCTGAACTTCAAAGACCTATTAGTAATCCTAGCAGACAAGACCACAAGGCCAGGGATGGAAAGAGACCTAATTCAAAATCAAAAAAAGGCACATACTTGAATGAAAGAAACAGAGGAAAATTCCATACTCAAAAGGGAAGCCCAGAGTCCAAAGAAATATTCAACAAAAATCAACAAAAGATTCCAAATCCTAGTAGCTTTTCCAAAGTATCTTCACAAATGCATTTTAAACCAAAGAAAGAAGAGAAATTTACAGATTCCCAAACCAGCAATATGACACAATCTAGTACAGAAACCTGTGAGACTCAGGCTTCCAGTAAACCATTCCAAAGTGTGAAATTATGTGATTTCAGAAAGGAAGAACTAAGTGGGATGAGATATGCAGAAGGAGACTTGAAAAACAGTGTTAGTACTGATTGTAAGGTAGTAGAGATGGTAGCTAGTTCTCAGTTTTCAGATGAACTGGTAGATTGCAGTTCTCTTTTGAATCCTGACCATGTGCTGACACCCACACAGCTAAACTCACATTCTGAAATTGTGCAAGAAGTTATCCATACAACAGGTGGCATACTGAAGCCCACCACTGAAGACATAAAAAACATTGCTACCCAGGGGAGCCCAGAGAGTGTCACTGATCAAGCATGTGCAGACAGCAAACCTAAGAATGTCAGTGACTTAACTGATCCAGTGTTTCTCAGCAGCATAGCTGGCATCTTGGATCAGACAAGTATAGATAGCATATCTGGGGTTGGGGATCGTATCTCTGACCATGTGCACATAGTCAGTATATTAGAGAATGCCAATGACATTGTGGATTCAACGAGTATGAGTGGAGAGTCTGAGAAGAATGGTGACCCTGCTGATGATTCGCATGTGTGCTATGAGCCTGATAATTTAAGTGACCTTGCTGATGAGGCATCTACAGATAGTGAGCTGGAGGATGACAGTGACATCACTAAGCAGGCATGTATGAGCATTACAGATGGTATATTTGATGAGACATCTGTGGGCAGCACCTCAACAATTGTGGGTGGAATCACTGAACAGGCTTGTAGCAGCATAAACAGTTTGCTAGACTGTATGGGAGTGAGTACTTACATAACTCCTCTTCCAGTAGCTAAGACCTTAGAGTATGGGAATGAAAACTCAAGCAACTTGACAGTTTGTACAGACGGTTATACTGAAGATACTTCATCCAATTATCAGGAGTCAATGGGAGGACTAACAAAGGCCTTGTCAGATTGTACCTCTTTAATACCTATAAAGAAGGAAACATCCAGCCATCATGGTTCCTGTTTAGACTCTGAGCTCTACATGTTAAATAGGACAAAATTACTTTCCAACAAGGCCTTGAGCAGTGATCTGGGTTGTGCAGATGGCATCACAGAGTCTTTGAATAATCTAAGAACTGGTGAAGAGTTCAAAACAGGTGAGGAAGATGACTCTGGGAAAGTAGAATATACTATTTCTTCAGACAGACAATTGGAACTGAAAGCTCCTAATCCTTCCTCCAGTGATGGAAATGCTCCTACAGAGGAGAGCTGGGATTCTTTGTTTAACGATGATGGAGACTGCCTGGATCCACGACTTCTAGAAGAGGTATGTTTAGATGAAATCAATGAATCTGAGGGTGTCTGTGAGTCTGAGACTTTTCAGGCAAAGTGTGGTATACATCTATGCTAACACAAAGTGATACTTATAGACTTAAAATGACAAAGGTTCAAAAAAATCTATCTACTAGGTTTTTTAAATAAAATCCATAGAATATAGCTTTGATACAGTTAGCCATTACCTGTGGAACTTGATGAAGAATGTTAAAGAATCAGGAATTCAATGCTGTACGGTAGTTGCCTATTTGGGAGAGACAGAGGAACTTTATTGAAGAGAATAAGTCTATAGGGACAAAATGAATATCAAGTTGCCCCTGTTCAGGATCATGAGTTTTCAGAGGTATACCCCTACCTAGCTCATTCCCATCTGTTATCCTAATTGGTTCTGCAGAAACATGACACTAGGTGAAACACTATGAAATTATAGAATTTAGTACTGTAAAGAACCTTAGAGATTCTCAGGTCTTGGCTCTTCATTATACCAGTGAGGAAACTGAGGCCCTGAGAAATTATATTTCACAAGATGAAATAGGTACTAAGTAGTAGAATGTGGATTTGAAGCCAGGTCCTATGATTCTAAATCCAGGACCCTTTTGGATAATTAGCCTCATAGGAAATATATTATAAATGGGAAATACTTTACCAGGCTGCCAGAATTCAGACTATGAAAGCTTAAAATAAGTATTTATAGAGACCTCAGGGTATATAATATATGTCTTGGTGATAAATGTTAAATAAACAATGCAATTAACATAATTAACACTAAAAAAAAACTTGGGGAAATTCATAACAATGATCCTTCCAGTATGAGGACAGTAAACAGATTGATCTTTGGGAAGTTAATGCTGTTGAACCTGAAGTACTAGGTTGTATCATTGCTGACTTTACAATTTTTATCCTGGGTGATAACTGAAGTACATTATACCCATGATGAATGTAGCACTGCAAATTCCTGCTATAATAATGTTCCTGCAAAGTAATATTGATTGGGTGATGCTATGAGGGGTTATCCCTCTATTGATCCCTCTCCCCCCACAAGAAATGTATAATATTGTGTTAGGCGCTGTGAATTGAGCTTATATTTATAAAACATAAAGAAGACACTTCAACTATCCTCTAAGAGTTTACTCTCTAAAGTAAGGGAGATATACTAAAAAAAAAAATCATAGGATTAATGCTTATACATTGTATGTATAACATACAACTGAATAATGAAGTATCACTGTGTTGGGTGCTTAGTGTAAGTTATCGCCTCATACAGCTGGTTAGAAAATGCTTCATGTACAGGCTAACTTAGAAGGATATAGAGAGAAATTAGATGACTAGGAAAAGGTTGTTTAGGAGAAAACTAGCTTAAGAGGAAGCTTTAAATTGTAAAAGAACTGCTTGACTTGGGTGGAGAGCAAACATGTATAAGGTATTAATAAAGTCATTTGGTTCACTTCTTAGCTAACATCAATTCAGTTCAACTGAAAAACATTTACTAACTGCTTATTATGTGCAGAGAACTGTGCTAAGTACTGAGAGTGATAATAGTTTAGATATGACATAGTCTCTAGTCTAGTAGGGGGATGTGTATCGTACACTACAAATAACTAATAAAAAATAGTACATCATGAGTGCATGAGCAAAATACAGTGTGAGGTCCAAGGGAGAAAGACCTCACTAGCTGCGGTTTAAGAAAGAATCAAGGAAGGCTTCCCATAGGACATATAGCATTTGGATTCTAAAGAATGGATGGGTGGCAATTCAGCAGGTAGAGGCAGGGGGGATAAGGTAAAGTATTCCAGAAATAGGCAACAGTATACCTTAACAAAGGTATGGAGGACTGGAACATAGCATGCATTGTAGAGAGTATTGTAAAGAGATTGACTAGCTTTTGGAGGATCTTAAATGCAAGGCTAAAGAGTTTGAACTCTACTTGGTAGGCAGTAGGAAGCAACCATTGAAAGTTTTTGGTCAGACTCTACCTGAACCGGCTTCTACAAAAGGAAGATTAGTCTGACAGCAGTATGAATAGTGGATTGGCATGGAGAGAGTGGTGGTAGGAAGACTTAAGGCAAGTACATGTGGGTAAGGATGAGGCCTACCCTAGAATTATGGAAATGGAAAAGAAGGGTAAATCCCCACCCCATCCCCCTGCCCCTTGGTCTCAGCTAATTGTATAGTGTGTTGGACACTTGCAGGTGATGGTAATATAGAAATTTATATAGAATGCATATTCTTAAGAATTAACTTTCTAGATTAAGTAATATCACATAAAAATTATAGGATTAATGCTTGTATGCTGTATATGTAACATATAACTGAATTATGAAGTGCCACTGTGTTGGGTGCTTAGTGTAAGGTATCACCTCTTGTATCTGGTTAGAAAATGCTTCATGTAGGAGAAAGCATTTTCAAGTTAACTTAGAATGAAAATAGATTATGGAAGTCAAATTAACAGAAACTAACTGAAAATATGAGAGCCTGGGGAACCGTGTGAATTGTGATACCACTGATAAAAGTCAAGTTTTGAGAGGAAAATAAGATGCTAATAGAACTTCCAAGTAGAGAGGAAGAACTCTCTTTTAACAGTACATTTGGCACCCAAGGAAGAAGTCAGTGATAGAGGTTTGGGAGTCTTCTACATATACGTGATAGTTGAAGCCATGGGGTTGCCAAGAGAGACAATATAGAGAAAAAAGATCAAGGACAAAATATGAAGCAACACTTAGCTGGAAGAGGAAGTACCAGCACAGAAGAGTGAAGGAGCAGCTAAACAGGTGGATGGAGAACCAAGAGTGCCCAGTGTCTTAGAAGACATAGAAGGAGAGAATATCCAGAAAGAGGATTGAACATCAGTGCTAAGTGCTGCGGAAAGGTTGCTGACCATGAGAATTGAAATATTTGTGCATCCACATGAGTGTTGTTCCCTTCAAGGTAACAATCATAGGAAACTATACAATTATTCTAATTGTGCTGCCATTGTTGAAAACATTTTTGGAACTCCTCTTTTAGCAAAGGTCAAAACCTTTTGTATTGCCTCGCAGGAAATCTTCATCCCTTGAGGATGAATTTGACTTTTTTGCTAACAGCTAAATGACATTCTGTACCAATTGTGAATAAAGAGGATGATCAAGCTGGCTTCCATTGCTTTTGTTTTTTTAACTGTAATTATGAAATAATGGTACAGATTTTTGTCTGTGCATGAGATTTAGAAGTTGATTCTAAAGGCCAATAACTTAGTAACCAATACCTATGAGTTTGAGGTCTCAGACCCATAATGGCCTGACCTCATGTAGGATGTGGAAACAGATGCCAACTGGCAGCCTTGTCACTCACTATCCAATCCCCGATCATAGATCCAAGAAGGATTGTGAAAGGAACCTGCAGCCAGGGGTGGATATCACTGGAATCTCAGTTCCAGCCTCTAGCCCAATCTGAAGCTTGTAGAGGATCAACCATGATGGGAATCCCAGACTGGAAGGGAGTCTACAGGTCTGTCACTCCTCACCAGCTAGCTTATACTGATTGAATCCAGCTGCAGTTCACTGTTGCTGTGACCCAAACCCAGGTCAGGAACTTGTGGACCTCAGATCAGGGAGGCAGTGATCAGACTATGCCCTGAATCAGACCACTTTGGGTACACTAAAAGCTGCCCCTTGAAAGTCTAAAATAACAAGTCATAATCCCTGAAAAAAGAGCACCTTCCCTTGAGAAGTCTTCAAAGCCTAGTCCTAACATCAAGTCTAGAGTCCAGAAATGGGCTAGAACAAGAAACAAACAAAAAAGGAATCTCATCCTCAAAGACTATTATGTTGATAGTGATGCTCAAGACACAAATCCAGGAAAAAAGACTCCAAAACATCTACAAGCAAAACCTTAAAGAAGAATACAGTTGAATTTGTGCCCCAATTCAGCTAGAATTCTTAGAAGAGATAAGTAAATGAGAGTACTAGATGAAAAAATTGGAAAAGAAATGAGAGTTATGGGAGGAATAATTGATCTTAAAGATTATGTTATTGATCCTCACAGTGAGATCAACATTATCCATATCCTTTTGGTATTAATGATAAAGGAGATTCATATTCTTTCTTAAAAGGTCTCAATTCTATGTCTAAGCTTGTCAGCAAAAAAATTTCCTATTGATATACTTAGTTTCTCTAGCTATTATACTATGCTTATGAGGTCACAAATGTTTCTGGAGGAGATCTCAATGGAAAGTATACCCTCATCCCATTAACTGGTGAGTTCTGACATCTGTTGAATTAATATACATTTCATTGAAATGAGTATATTTTTAGTTCCCATGGGATTTTTGGTTAAAGAAGCATTGCTAGTGTTTATTGAAATAGTGACTTTAAGTGCTTCCTGTGTGCCAGGCACTGTGCTTAGTGATAGGAATACAAAGAAAGACAAAAGACAGACCCTTTTCTGAAGAAGCTTCCAGTCAAATGGGGCACAAAAAACTACATACAATGTATGCAGAGTGTCCCAAAAGTCCTGGTGCTTTTTTTTTTTTTTTAAACTTTTAAAGCTTAGAACTGCACTAAGACTTTTAGGACACCTTATATACAGGATAAATTGGAAATATTCAGCAGAGGGAAGACACTTGCATTAATTCATAGCATTGACATTGGATTTATAACAGACCCGCACATTCAAGGAACATGTTTTTGTTTTACGTTTTTTAAGGGGTAGCCGGAAAGTAAAGCTTTCTCAGATGATGATGTGAGTTGTAGAAATCTTTGAAAGCCAGAAGAGGAGGAGGAGGAGGACGAGCAATAGTGATAATAGTAATAAGTTAACACTTAGATCATTTGAAGTTTACAGATTTACAGGTTTACAGTTATATTCTCTCACTCAATCCTCCCAACAACCCTGAACCTAGGTATGATTATCCTTACTTTTCAGATGAAACTGAGACTGGTAAATGCTAAGGGACTCGCCCAGGGTCACATAGTAAGTAGCTACTGACAGGAGAACATTGAGGGAAAAAAAAACATTGCCTAAATTACCTACAAATGTCACCTACAATCCACCTAATGTATCCTGTTCTGTCACACTCTATTACTCTACAAGTCATTCTCATTCTCTTGGCCCCATAGGACTAGGGTCTAGTTCATTAAGTCCTAATGTAGGCATCTCCCAAAATATAGAAATCCATTTAACTGAGTTCTGCATTTGTAGAATTCTTAAATTGAGGTGAAGAAAAAGCACTTTGAATGATTTCCCAATTTAGTGAGTTAACTAATAACTTAGAACTTTTTCTTCAGTTGCTCTCCTCATCATCCTCTTCCATAGTTTGTGAGTCATGGTCTTCATGGTCTTATTGTCATCCTATCCTTCTACTTCCATGGGCCACCATTGTACCATTCTTGCTGCTGCTACCAAGTGCCACTTGGAAAGTGACAATGTGGAATGAGGGAAATAGGAAGGTTTACTGAGAGTCAAGGAATAGGGATTTTAAGAGGTTGGGAACAAGCTCAGAGGTAGTTGTTGGAGTCTGTGGATTGAGCCCCAAGCAGTGCTCTAGTCTTTGCAGTAGTAAGTAGCAGGACAGAGACAGCTATAGGCATTAGGGTCTAAAATTACAAGAACTACAGTCCTGAATGTGCCTCCCATTTTTTAATGTAAATCTTTGGAAAAGAATCTCACTAAAAAGCTACCCCGCAGAAAACAACCCTTCTCTTTTAAAAAAAGGTTTTTAACATTGACATGTTCTATTTTCGCATTACAAACATTTCCAGATTACCCCCACTCTATGATAGTTCTGTTGTGACAGAGTAAAACAATTCCGCAAAATTAACCATACAGTGATTCTACTGAAGGTGCAAGCAGCATTGAACGTCTGCTGTGTACCCTTCTGTCTCTTTAAGTGTTCTTAAAATGAACAGAAAGATACTTTCTCATCCCACTGAAAAAAGAGAAAAAAACTAATTCGTTGGAACAAATATGCATAGTCAAGCAAAACAGGTTTCCTCGGTGGCTGTATACAGAAATATATCTTCCTCATTTTGCACCTTGAATCCATCCCCTATAGGTCAGGGGGCAAATAGTATGTCCTATCATCAGGACTCTAGAATCATTGATGATCATTGTATTGATCATGGTTCTTATAGCTTTTAAAGTTGTTTGTCTTTTGTAGTATTGTTATTGTAGAAATTGTTCTGCTTCTGCTCAGTTCATTATCAGTTTATAAAAGTTTTCAAGATTATTCTTTTTTATAATATGGATGTTATAATATAAATTGTTCCTCTAGTTCTGCATATTTAACTTGGCATCAGTTCACATAAATCTTACCAGGTCTCTTTCCTCATTTCTGACAACATATTTCCATTGCATTTATATACCATAAATTACTCAACCCTTCCTCAACTGATGGGCAGTCCTTTAGTTTCCAGTGTTTTGCCATGACAAAAAGAGCTGCTTATAAATATTTTGTTCATATAAGACATTTTCCTTTTTCTTTGATCTCTTTTGAATATATCTGGATCAAAGGGTCAAAGGTCACTGTTTAGTAACTTTTCATACATAATTCCTAATTGCTTTCCAGAATGGTTGTACCTATTCATAGGTACACCAATTGTTCTTCAATGCCTTTTTTCCCCGCAGCCCTTCCAATATTTATCATAAAGCTAAGATTTAATTAGGGGGAAAATCTTCACAGAAAGTTTCTCTGATTTACATCTTCTTTCCAAGATATATAAGGTTTAAATTTGTAACAATAAGAACCAGTCCTCAGTTGATAAATGCCTAGGGTTATGAGCAGGCAGTTTTCAAGGGAAGAAACCTATAGGCTTTCCATAGCCATATAAAAAAAATGCTTTAAGTTGCTACTTATTAGAGAAATGCAAATTAAAGTAATTCTGAGATTTCACCTCAAATCTGTCATATTGGCAAAGATGACAAAAAAAAATGAAAATGACCCTTCTGTTTGAGAAGGGATATCTAGACTTCTCTGAACATCTCATTACCAAAGTTATAGATGTTGCAGAAATGGAAAAAGAAATAATTGCTTAAGGCTTTCCCTTTTTTAACCTCCTTGTGGGTGTTGTATTTTTTAAGCATTCATATTAATTTCTTCCTGGATTAGACACTTTGCTCCATTTAATAAAACCATTCTACTCAAACATTTCATAGGTCAGGCTTTTTCTCAGCCCCTAGTCATGCAAGATTTTTTTTATCTGTTCCAGTCCATCTTAACACATCTCTAATTCATTTTTGTTGTAAAATTGTCTGAATTAGCATTTTTTATTGACCGCCTTAGTGGGGATTTATAGACTTTCATCTTCCAGCCATGGTATATTCTGATGCAGTTACTTGGAGCACCAGGAAAGGAGTCTGATTGAATTATATACGCTATTTAAGGCACTGTAGTCCACTCCATCAGAGTATGATGATTAGATATCCAGGTCATCCATAGATAAGGAACATTAGGGAGATTTGTTAGATTAACATTAACAAATTGCACTCTTGTTTTTATGAGGTGACATCTTCAAAATAAAAATACTCTTCCAAAATTCCCATGATGTTCCTTGCCTAACAGTTTTCTTTGAAATCAGAACAGAAGTCCTTTTTACCCAGCATATTTGCTTCCATTTTAAATAAAGAAATTAAACAAGTTCACATCACTGAACTGGCATAGTGTAAAGAGCATTGTACTAGGAATCAAGATGTATATTGTAATCTTGACTTTGCCACCAACTAGCTAAGTGGTTTTGAATAAATCAGCTTGTGTGTACTTCATTTTCTTCATAGGTAATATGGACTGGCTTATCTCTAATATCTCTTCCAGCATTGATATTCTGTGTTCCTAAGAATTCTGTATTCCTGTTACAAAAACCTCCCATTCAGGCATTCCTAAATGAGGTTTTTTATGTTTCTGATTTGGCTTACTGTGGAAGACCAGGGATGAAGATATTTGTATGGTAGTTGAGGTTCAAGATTAACAGGAAAAGGAAGATTACAGAAAATTTATTTATTGAGGAAACATTTGGTTCAGTTAAGAATAGCTTTTTGGTGGTGGTTTGGTCATCCCACATGCTTCTGGTCTGTAGGTCCCAAGCCTCAGGGTGCCTGTGATACTCCTCACAGTAGATGGACCATACCATGCTTGCTAATCCAAACTCTGTACCCAAACAATGATGATTCATTTTTACTAAATGTGGTAGAATATACAGATTAGGACTGATTTCCTACATGTGGAAATTGAAGTCGATAATATGAGGCTGAAATATTGCTTTTAATGAAATTTATTCTTTGGCAGACCAGAAGAGAGGAATAATGATAAAATCAGGTTAAGCAAAAAAGAACCAAAGTATTTCTACCAATTTAAAGATCTCCTGGAGTTACCAAAATCCTCTAAAAATGTAAATGCCCCCTAGGGAGGGTTGTACCTCTGTATTCCTTAATATGAATTTCTTTAGTCAGAAGTAAAAATAGAAGGCCAGGGGTATTTTGTTTTGGCAAAGCAGACCTGTGTAAGCCAGATTTGAAGTGTTATGGTCTGTTTTGCCTGTTGTGGTATACATTTTATTTTTTCTTTTTTTTAATTGTAATTTTTTTTTCATTTTGAACATTCCTTTTTAAAAATATTTTGAATTCTAAATTCTCACCTCCTCTCTATTCAATCCCCCCACACACTGAGAATGCAGATAATGTGATTTCAGTTATAACACATGAAGTCATACAAAAATATTTCCATGTTAGCCATGTAGGAAAAAAAAAATCCAAAATGAAAAAAAGCAAGAAATATAAAGAAAGTGAAAAATCTCCTTCAATCTACACTCATTGTTGATAAGCCCCTCTGTACTTAGCTAGGATAATCCTCAGAAATCAGGCACAGTCTGTCTCTAAGTTTGTATGTGAAATCTTTCTGGTGTGGTGCAACCTACCAGAGATCACACTCATTGTATTAGTCTTTGAGAACTCAGGGTTGCTTTCATTCCACAATGAGTCATTAAAGAAGGACTTTGTGGATAAAACCGACATGTACTTAACAGCCATAAACAGTATTTTATGTATTTGAAGATAGATTTGTAGGACAGGGCTTCATTTTTCCTAATGGAGAAAACTTTAATTTGTACTCAGAGTTCATTAGATCTCTTTGGAGGGGAATAGCATTTTTCTGAATCCTTTGGAATTGTTGTAGATTATTTATATTGATCAGAATAGCTAAGTCTTTCACATTTGATCATCATTACAATATTATTCTTACTGTGTATGATATTCTCCTGGTTCTTGCTCACTTCACTTTGCCTCAGTTCATATAGGGGTTCCCAGGTTTTTCTGAAACCATCCTCCTTGTCATTTCTTATAGCACAATAGTATTCCATCACAATCACATACTACGTCTTGTTCAGCCATTCCCCAACTGATAGACATCCCTTCAATTTCCAATAAATATTTTTGTACATATAGGTCTTTTTCCTTTTTCTTTTATCTCTTTAGGATATAGACCTAGTAGTGGTATTACTGAGTCATAGGTTATGCACTTTTTTTTAGCCCTTTGCCCTTATTTGCAGTTTGTTTCCCAGAATGATTGAACCAGTTAACAACTCTACTACCAGTTCATGTATCATCTTCCCATATAGGATAAGAAGTTTAACCTTATTGAGTCCCTTATGATTTCTCTTTCATGTTTACCTTTTTATGCTTCTCTTGAGTCTGATGTTTGAATGTCACATTTTTTAATTCAGCGCTGGTCTTTTCTTCAGGAATGTTTGGAAGCTTTCTGTTTCATTAAATATCCATTTTCACCCCTGAAGAATTGTCCCCAGGTTTTTTCTGGGTGGCTTACTCTTCGTTGTAATCCTAGCTCCTTTGCCTTCTGGAACATCCTATTATAAGCCCTCTACTCTTTTAACGTGGAAGCTGCTAAATCTTGTGTGATCCTGACTGGCTCCACAATATTTGAATAGTTTCTTTCTGGCTGCTTGATATATTGTCTCCTTGACCTGGGAACCCAGGAATTTGGCTATAATATTTCTTGGAGTTTCATTTTGAGATATCTTTCAAGAGGTGATCAGTGGATTCTTTTAATTTCTATTTCATCCTCTGAATCTAAGATAGCGGGTAAGTTTTCCTTGATAATTTCTTGAAAGATGATGTTTTAGGCTCTTTCTTTGATCATGGCTTTCAACTAGTTGAGTAATTCTTAAATGATCTCTTCTTAATCCATTTTCTAGGTCAGTTGTTTTTCCAATGTGATATTCACAATTTTTTCTATTTTTTTCATTCTTTTGAATTTGTTTGATTATTTCTTGATATTTCATGGAGTTATTCACTCCCACTTGTCCAATTCTAATTTTTAAGGAATTATTTTCTTCACTGAGCTTTTAGTTCTTTTCTTCAGGGAATGTTTGTACCTCTTTTTCCATTTGACCAACTCTACTTTTTTAAGGAGTTTTTTACTTTGGTGAATTTTTGTGCCTCTTTTTCCATTTGGTAAATTCTGTTTTTTAAGGTATTATTTTCTGCTGTAGGTTTTTTTTTTTTTGCTTGTTTTGCCTTTACAAATCTGTTGTCTTTTCATAATTTTCTTGCTTTACTTTCATTTTTTTTTCAATTTTTTCTCTTTTCACTTTCCTTAGTTTTTTCTAAGAATTCTTGTTGGGCTTTTGTCCAGTTTGAAATTTTTTTTTTCTTTTGAGGCTTTGCTTGTAGCTTTTCACATTGCCTTTTTCTGAGTTTGTGTCTTGGTTTTCTCTACTACCATAATAGCTTTTTATGGTCAAGTTCTTTTTTTGTTTTTGTTTGCTCATTTTCCCAGCCTCTTTAGTGACTTTGACCTTTATGTTAAAGTTGGGTTCTGCTTACCTGGAGGTGGGGAGGCATTGTCCCAAGGCTACAGGCTTTTTTGTGATATTTTCAGAGCTAGTTCTGGGGGTTTGGAAGTTTTGGGGGCTACCAAGGCGGTATGACATGGGGAGAAATGTGGAACTATGATCACTGTTCTCCTGGTCTGTGCTCTGGTCTTTACCTAGCAAGGTCTCCTGCTCCCCTGTAGCCACAAGTGCTCTTCTCTGCCTTGGAACTGTGACCCAGAACTGCATATGGACAACAGAGTTGCCAGTAGCTCCAGGTTCTGCACCCAGGGAAAGCAAAGGATCCCCTGTAATGTCTTTCTGACCAGTTGTCTAACTCCCTTATCATCTTTGGGTTGAGAGCTCCAAAAGCTGCTGATGCTGTCGCCACTACTGTCTTGGCTACTTCTAAGGCCCAGTGCTGGTGCTCCTGCCCTGCTCCTGGGCCTGTGGCCACCCCAATGTTACAGACCTCTTCTGTGAACCTCCTGAGTTGTCTTAGGGTGGAAAAACATCTCACTCCATCCTTTGTTGGTTCTGCTACTCCAGAATTTCATTTGATTTGAGGCATTGTTTTAAAGTTGTTTGGTGGGGAATGTTGGGGAGAATTTGGATAGGTTGCTAACTCTGCTCTGTCGTGATGGATAGCACATTTTTAAAAGAATATTGTCAAACTAAAAAGCATCTCGAGGAAGATGGCCGGAATCGTGAGAGATTAGGGTATTTTTAACCAGTAGAAGAGAAGGCTTAATGAAAAGAGCAATGACTGGAGTCAGGACCAGAATTCAGAATTCCATCTCTGATACTTCTTTCCTGAGTCACATCAGGCCAGTCTCTTAGCCTCCTTGAGACTCAGTTTCCTCATTGTAAAATGAAAGGGTGGTACTCATTAACCTCTGGTCTCTTCCCACCAATCTAATCTTATTTCCTTTATTGATAGGGTTAGTCAAGTAGTACAACAGAGGTATGCTATATAAAGTACATTTTATTTTTGAAATATGTTTTATTCTGAACTTAAACACCAAAAAAGAGCATTTCCATACACACAGCAGAACATAAAAAGGGTTCTATATGAAACTGAATCTCCAGTTTACACAGCTTGTTTTATTTTTTTAAGTATATAATAAATTCTGCATATTACTTTAAAGACTCTCCTGCTTATCAGTGTTTCCTTCAAAACTTCCTTCTATTCTTTTATGTGCATTTTTAAAGTCAAAACAATTTCTTTTACATCATGTATCATGAATTTAGACCCCAAAATTATTACTGTCAGTTTTAGTTTCTTTATTTTAAGAAATTTTCTTGAGTTTTCCTTTTTTAATGTGTTGGTACTGGTTTTTTCTCATGATTCACAGTAACCAAAGCAACTTGAGTTTATGGGCAGAAGAAGAGGAAAAGTAGTGCCAATAATTTTTTAAAATCAGACATCTTTTTTTTTTAAATTTGTTTGTTTTCAGTTTTCAGCAATCACTTCCATGAGTCTTAAATTTTCTCCCCCTCCCTTCCCGAGATGGCATGCAATGTTATATGGTTTCTACACATACATTCTTATTAAACACATTTTCACATTAGTCATGTTGCATAGAAGAACTAAGGTAAGTGGGAGAAACCATGAGAAAAAGCAAACCAAACCAAAACATAACACAAGAAAAAATAGTCTGCTTCATTCTGCATTCCAATTCGATATTTCTTTCTCTAATGTGGATGGCATTTTGCCTCAAGAGTCCTTTGGGAATGTTTTAGGTCCTTGCATTGCTGTGAAGGGCTAAGTCTATCAGTCTTCACACACTGTGGCTGTTACTGTGTGCAATGTTCTCCTGGTTCTGCTCATTTCACTCAGCATCAGTTTATATAAGTCCTTCCAGGCCTCTTCAAAGTCCCCTTGTTCATCATTTCTTATAGCACAGTAGTTTCCATTACATTCATATACCACAACTTGTTCAGCCATTCCCCAGTTGATGGGTATCCCCTTGATTTCCAGTTCTTGGCCATCACAAAGAGAGCTGCTGTAAATATTTTTGTACATGTGGGCCCTTTTCCCATTTTTATTATCTCTCTGGAATACAGTCCTAGAAGCAGTATTGCTGGGTCAAAGTGTATGCATGTTTTTGTATGCCTTTGGGCATAGTTGCAAATTGTTCTCCAGAATGGTTGGATCAGCTCACAACTCCACCAGCAATGAATTAGTGTTCCAATTCACCCACATCTTCTCCAGCATTTATCATTTTCCTGTTTTGTCATGTTAACCAATCTGATAGGTGTGATGTGGTATCTCAAGAGTTGTTTTGATTTGCATCTATAATCAATAGTGATTTAGAGCACTTTTTCATATGATCATAGATAGCTTTAATTTCTTCCTCTGAAAACTGCCTGTTCATATTCTTTGACCATTTATCAATTGGGGAATGACTTGTATTCTTGTACATTTGACTCAGTTCTCTATGTATTTTAGAAATGAGGCCTTTATCACAGACACTAGTTGCAAAAATTCTTTCTCAGTTTTCTGCTTCCCGCCTAATCTTGGTTGCATTGTGTTTGTGCAAAAACTTTTCAATTTAATGTAATCAAATTTATCCATTTTGTACTTCATAATGTTCTCTGTCTCTTGTTTGATCATAAATTTCTCCATTCTCCATAAATCTGACAAATACACTATTCCTTGCTCCCCTAATTTGTTTATAGTATCAGTCTTTATACCTAGATTGTATACCCATTTGGACTTTATTCTGGTGTACGATGTCAGTCATTGGTCTGTGCCCAATTTCTGCCACATTGTTACCCAGTTTTCCCAGCAGTTTTTGTCAAAAGTCAGACATCTTCTAAAGTGGTTTTTCTCAAACACAGCACAAATCAGATTCTTGATAAGGCATGAGTTTAGGGAAGGTAACTGTCCTCCCACTCATTGAATTCAGAGTGCACATTCTTCACATCTTTCAGGTGGAAGGCACTACATCAGGGGCTGCAAGAGAAAGCCTTCAGAAAGGTTAGTAGAGTCAGAGAGGTAAGATAGAGAGACGGATGTTGTTTAAAACTCCACAAATGATCATAGAAATTTGGAGGGCATCTAAGAATTCTGTAAGATGTAGGGGAAAAAAAAGAAATGGTTTTTGATGTTATTGGAACATGACCATTAGAATTAATCAGGAGACCTTAGTAGTGAGTTTGAGCTAACAGAAAAATAAAAAAATACCTGAAGAAAAGTATAGATAGGAATAGAATTAAGACTAAACTCACTCTTGATCTGTTCCAACCTGTCCCCTAGGTGTACAAATGTTTAACAAATCATTCATTTCTTTTTTAGCACTTCTCTGACAAGACATTTCTTTTAAAAATAAATTGGATATTTCTGTTTTTAAATCATCTACATTTCTCAGTTTCTCCCCCCTTAGAACCATCTCTTAGAACAAAGACATTTTTTAAAGTTCAGCAAAACCACCCCAGTTAAAGAAAGGAGGAGAGAGAGGTGATGTGTTTCACTCAGTTAAGCTGTCCTGTGCAGATCTCACCCATCCTTAAAAAAAAAAGTTCACTCGATTCTCCCATCCCCTCTGGCTGTCATCTTGGATCTCCCTGGCTTTCACAGCTAAATCCTGTGGAAAAAAGCTATGTGTCTGTACTTGTTGCCTCTTAGTTTTTCTTGTAACTACTGTGCCCATGCACTGCCTAGCAAAACACGGGATAAATAGCATGCAACTTGTCCTCATTTGATGTAGAAACTGAAACATCAGCTTGGAGCTGATGCCCATATTGGCAGTTAGGGGGAAGGAGCTCCTTCTTGCCATTTGGTAGCTTCCTATTTGAACTAGTCCTGCTAACTGCTGGGTGCTAAAAGTGCTGTTGCTTCTGTTTATGCTCTCCAAATTTGGCTTCCTAACTGTGATCAATAGTATGTAGCACATGAACTGAGGAAGTAATCCCAACTCTACTTGTACCAAAGAGTTGGGTTTCCAGAGCCTTACTACTTGGTCCACTCAGGGCCTTCTCCAAGAGTTGTCTTTGCTAGGGTTGTAGTATTTCATAAGTCCCCAACAGTGTCCTTCCCAGTGATTGTCAATTGATAATCAAGTAGTCAGCCAGACTCAATTAGTTTTTAGAAAAAGAATTTTTACTTGGGTGGTATAATTGAGATACACATTCCCCCAAAAGTCTGTAGCATGCTACTACTAATACATGCTGATGTCAAGGAAAAGTGGCTTCTAGCTTAGAGAGCACATGTGGCAAAGGGGAACTCACAGGTCCTGGAAGTTGTTTTTCTGGAGTCTCAAAGATATACCTCTTGAGTATATTCTGGTAAATGTTTATTAATAGGGTCTTCAAGGGGGAAAATGTTGCCATGAGCCATTTGTGAGTTTAATCTGCATTGTCTACATTTTCTCCATTACTTTCTTAAGTTTGTACAGTCAACAAAACAGTGTCAAACTTTGATTTGTAGCATTTGGAATTTCCAAAGTGTAAATGCTTACAGTGAAAATTTGCTCTGAGGAACTAATGAGATAATATTTATAAAGCATTTAGCACAGTCCATGGCTTAATAAATACTTGTTCTTTCTCATTCACCATATCTAGTCAGTTGCTGAATCTTATCAGTTCTTTAGCATCTCTTAAATCTGTCTGACCTCCATGCAGAGGCGTGTGTCACAGGTGCTTAATTAATGCTTCTTCCCTTTAGTTCCCTCATAATACAAATAATTATTGTAGAAGCTGCCAAATCTCATTATCCTGACTGACTTCACAGTACTTGAATTGTTTCTTTCTGGTTGCTTGTAGTATTTTCTTCTTGACCTGAGAGCTCTGGAATATTCCTGGGAGTTTTCATTTTGGGATCTCTTTCAGGAGGTGATCAACGGATTCTTTAAATTTCTATTTTACCTCCTTATTCTAGAATATCAGGGCAGTTTTCCTTGATAATTCCTTGAAAGATGATGGCAAGGCTTTTTATTTTGATTGTGTCTTTCAGACAATCCAATAATCTTTAAATTATCTCTTCTGGATCTATTTTCCAGGTCAGTTTGCTTTTTTGCAGTGAGGTATTTCACATTGTCTTCTATTTTTTCATTCTTTTGTTTCTGTTTTATTGTTTCTTGATTTCTCATAAAGTCATTAGCTTCTGTTTGCTCAATTCTGATTTTTAAGGAATTATTTTCTTCAGTGAGCTTTGGTGCCTCCTTTTTCATTTGGCCAGTTTTACTTTTTAAGGAGTTTTTTGCTTTGGTAAATTTTTGTGCCTCTTTTTCCATTTGGTCTAATCTGTTTTTTGAGGTTTAATTTTCTTCAGCATTATTTGTGTCTCCTTTTATAACCTTTTGACTCTTTTTTTCATGATTTTCTGGCATCACTCTCATTTCTCTTCCCAATTGTTTCTCTACCTATCTTACTTGATTTTCAAAATCCTTTTGAGCTCTGCTATGGTCTGAGACCAATTCATATTTTTCTTGGAGGCTTTGTATTTAGAAGCTTTGACTTTGCTATCTTCGTCTGAGTGTGTGTTTTGATCTTCCTCGTCACCATAGTAACTTTCTATGGTCAGAATTTTTTCTGTTATTTGTTCATTTTCCCAGCCTGTTTCTTGACTTTTAATACTTTGTTAAAGTAGGGCTCTGCTTCCAGGGTGGAGAGTGCATTGTCCCAAGTTTCAGGGGTTTTGTGCCACTGTTTTGAAAGATCTAGGGACCTATAAGTTTTCAGTTCTTCCAAGGTGGTATGATCTAAGGAGATGTGTTTACTACTCTCATGGCCTATGACCTGGTCTGTGAGTGACTGCAAGCACTCTTTTCGGCTCTGGAGGGTCCTCACTCCACTGCAACCACAAGCTCTGCTATGCTAGTGATCCTCCTTGCCCTGGTACTGCCACCCAGGACTGTGACCTGGATCTGAGTATGGTCAAAAGCAACACTCCTTCCTCAGTACTAGCAAAAGGACCCCTGTAATCTTCTGACCAGTTGTTTGACCCCTTTACCATCTGTGGGCTGAGAGCTCTTGGAAGCAGCTGCCACTGATTCAGTCACTCCCAAGGCCTGCTCCTGGTTTGCTGGGGTCTGGTCTGTGCCTGCTCTGGACTTTGCTCCTCTCTCACCCAGGTGCAACAGACCTTTCCTGCTGGCTTTCGAAGTTGTCTGTGGTTGAAAAATTATTTCACCCTGTTTTTTTGTGGATTATACTGCATCAGGAATTATTTTATGGCATTATTTAAAGGTGTTCAGAAGGGTTTGGGGGAGATCTCTGGTGAGTTACTGCCTTTTCTCCGCCATCCTGGTGCCTCTTGCCTGTTGCAATAGCTTTTCAATCAATCTCCCTGCATCCAGTCTTTCCCTTCTCCAGGCTTTCCTCCACATTGCTATTCCTAAAGTTAAGATTTCACAGAAATACTTCCCTGCTTAAGAAGCTTCATAGAAGTTCACACTTCAGGATGAAATGCAGAGTCCTTGCTTTGACCTCTAAAGGCCATCACAGTCTAGCAACAGCCTGTTCTCCAGGCTGATTACATCTTGTTCTTCACGTGTATGCACACACTCTGTACTTAAGCCAGACTGACTTATATGCAATTTCTTGTGTCCAGCACTCCATCACCTCCTTTAGTTTGGTTTCAACTGACCCCTATGTTTAGAATGCTCTCCCTCCTTACCTCTACCTTAGGAGACCCCTCCCTTCCTTTCCTGCTCAGCTCAAGGGCAACTCCCTTCCAAAGAACCCTTGATTCCCCCAGCTGTTAGTGTCACCCGGTAACTTTGTTTTTATTTTGCAAAGAACCTTGAGGGCAGAGACTGGCTAAATTCAGTATGTGCAATCCCCAGCACCTAACAATTTCTGGCACATAGTAGGTACTTAATAAATACTTGTGGAGGAGTAGAATCAGCATCTCTGAGTTGGGTTTTCCTCTCTGCTGCTCCAGCCATGCAAATTAATAATAGCAGCAAATAACATTTATACGATACCGCAGCCCCATGTACCCCAAGGAGCTTCTAAAGTGATCCAGGTCAATAAGTTAACCAGCTGCTGGTTCTGCCATTACTGCCAGCATTGCCACCTGTTGTCTCACTATTTATTTGCATCATAAGGCCATTTGGGGCAGCTAGGTGGTGCAGTGGCTAGAGCACTGGGCTTAGAAACAAAGAGACTCATTTTGATGAGTGTGTGACCCAGGGCAAGTCAACCCTGTTTGCCTTAATTCCTCATGAGTAAAAAAAAAAAAAAAAAAAAAAAAATGAGCTGGAGAAGGAAATGGCAGATCACTCCAGTATCCCTTGCCAGATAAACTTCTGATGCGGGTCACAGAGAGTTGAACTAGACTGAACCAACTGAACAACAAAAACAAATGTCGTCTGCCTGGGATTTTGAGGAAAGCATTGGGTTGGGAGTCAGTCAGTTAGCATTTATTAAAGCTCCCACTGTGTTCCAGACACCATGCCAAAGGCTAGAACTTTTGTTACAACCCTCTTGCACTGTAAAGTCAGTCTCTCCAGGGCTTTTTTCCTTATCTCTACAATGTGGATAATATTTCTTCCATGTCCTCTTCACAGAAGTGTTTTTATGATCAAATAAGATAGTACCATAGCATTTTACAAAGTATGAAACTTATGTGAATGTTAGTATTATTTGACTTGGGGACTGAATAGAACTGATCATCCAAGAATTCTGTTCCTCATGTGTGTTTTTCTTTTTATGACTCAAAACCAAATCACACTTTTTTTTAAGCCAATAAAAATAACCATCCAGGCATCTCTTTCGGTTCTTGGAGCTCAGCAGTAAGTCAGTCAAAGCAGGTGAGATATCCTGAATTTGTTTTTAAGGCTGGACTCTTAGGCCATAAAAATGCTAAACTGCGTTATTTGGAAGTTAATTGAGCTCTGATTCTATGACTTTGTGGGAATTATTCATTTTTTTAAAAATTCTAATTTATTTATTTCTTTTTAGTTTTCAGCATTCATTTCCACAAGATTTTGAGTTCCAAATTTTCTCCCCCTCTCTCCCCTCCACCCACCCCAAGACAGCATACATTCTGATTACTCCCTCCCCTAATCTGTCCTCCCTTCTATCACACCCCTTCCTTCCCTTATCCCCATCCCCTCTATTTTCTTGAAGGACAAGATAGATTTCTATACCCCATTGCCTGTATATCTCATTTCCCAGTTACATGTAAAAACAATTTTAACATTCATTTTTAAAACCTTGAGTTCCAACTTCTCTCCCTTCCTCCCTCCCCACCCATCCCCACTAAGAAGGCTAGCAATTCGGTATATGTTATACATGTGTAGTTATGCAAAAGACTTCCATAAAAGTCATGTTGTGGAAGACTATATTTCTCTCCATCCTATCCTGCCCCCATTTATTCTGTTCTCTCTTTTGACCCTATCCTTCCTCAAAAGTGTTTACTTCTAATTATGCCCTCTTCCCATTTACCCTCCCTTCTATCATCCCTGCACCCTCCACTTATCCCTTTCTCCCCTACTTTCCTGTAGTGTAAGATAGAGTTTCATAGCAAATTGAGTATACATGATATTCTTTCCTTAAGCCAAATGTGATGAGAGTAGGGTTCACTTTTTCCCCTCTTACCTCCCCTCTCTTCCCTTCCATTGAAAAAGCTTTTTCTTGAGCCTCTTTGATGTGAGAAATAATTTTCCCCATTCTATTTTCCCCTTTCTCCTCCCAATATATTCCTCTCACTCCTTAATTTTATTTTTTTAGATATCATCCCTTCCTCTTCAACTGACCCTGTGCCTTCTGTCTGTATGTGTATAATCCCTTCAACTACCCTAGTACTGAGAAAAGTCTCAAGAGTTATAGATATTATCTTTCCATATAGGAATATAAACAAGTTCAGCTTTAATCCCTTATGGTTTCTCTTTCCTGTTTACCTTTTCATACTTCTCATGATTATTGTGTTTGAAAATTAAATTTTCTATTCAGCTCTGTTCTTTTCATAAAGAATGCTTGAAAGTCCTCCATTTCATCCATTTTTTTCCCCTGAAGTATTATACTCAGTTAGTTTTGATCCTAATTCCTTTGACTTCTAGAATATCGTATTCTAAGCCCTTCGATCCCTTAATGTAGAAGCTGGTAGATCTTGTGTTATCCTGATTGTATTTCCACGATACTCGAATTGTTTCTTTCTGGATGCTTGCAATATTTTCTCCTTGACCTGGGAGCTCTGGAATTTGGCTACAATGTTCCTAGGAGTTTTCCTTTTAGAATCTCTTTCAGGAGGCAACCAGTGAATTCTTTCAATATTTAT
Organism: Notamacropus eugenii; assembly: GCF_028372415.1. Taxonomy (NCBI): domain Eukaryota; kingdom Metazoa; phylum Chordata; class Mammalia; order Diprotodontia; family Macropodidae; genus Notamacropus; species Notamacropus eugenii. The sequence continues at coordinate 215,070,965 of NC_092872.1, forward strand.
TTTACCCTCTGGTTCTAGAATATCAGGTCAGTTTTCCTTGATAGTTTCTTGAAAGATGATGTCTAGGCTCTTTTTTTGATCATGGACTTCAGGTGGTTCCATAATTTTTAGGTTGACTCTCCTGGATATGTTTTTTCAGGTAAGTTGTTTTTCCAGTGAGATGTTTCACATTGTCTGCTATTTTTTCATTACTCTGGTTTTGTTTTATAATTTCTTGATTTTTCATAAAGTCATTAGCTTCCATCTGCGCCATTCTAATCTTTAAGGAATTATTTTCTTTAGTGAGTTTTTGAACCTCCTTTTCCATCTGGCCAATTCTGCTTTTTAGGGCATTCTTCTCTTCATTGACTTTTTGGATCTCTTTTTGTCATTTGGGTTAATCTATTTTTTACAGTGTTATTTTCTTCAGCATTTTTTTGGATCTCCTGTAGCAAGCAGTTGACCTGTGTTTCATGATTTTCTTGCATCACTTTCATTTCTCTTCCCAATTTCTGCTCTACTTATCTTACTTGATTTTCAAAATCCTTTTTGAGTCCTTCCATGACCTGAGACCAATTCATATTTTTCTTGGAGGCTTTGGATGGAGGAGCTTTGACTTCATTGTCTTCTGTTTGCATGTTTTGGTCTTCCCTGTCACCAAAGTAAAGATTTTATAGTCTGATTCTTTTTCTGGTTTTTGCTCATTTCCCCAGCCATTTACTTAAGTTTTGAGCTTTTTGTCAAGGTAGATCTCTGCTTCCAGAGGGGGTAGGGGATATACTGTCAGCCGCTTGATTCTTCCACAGTAGAGCTCCAGAAACGGTTGCTATCTCTGTCCCTGCTGCTGCTATGGCTACAGTGGGTTCCTCCACCCCCTTCCCCCACTGGTGCCCTGGGGCTGGGGTCAGACAACTCCACACTCCCACACTGGTCCCATAGGCTTTTTCCATTGACCTTCCAGTTTGTCCTTGGTGTTTTGGGGTTCTGAATTCTGGAAACTGCCACCTGTGTGAGAGATTCAGTCTCCATAAGGCCTGCCCAGGTCCTATCTGAGGGCATGGCCCACGTTGGATTGTCCCCTCTCCCCTGTGTGGTGCAATAGACACTTCCTGGACCTTCCAGGCTGTCTTGGGCAAGAGATTTGCTTCACTCCATCATTCTTTGGGTTGTGTAGCTCCAGAATTTGTTTAGAGCGATTTTTTACAGGTATTTTGCTGGACTTGGGGGCAGCTCTTTAGAAAGTGCGTGCTGTTATTCCACCATCTTGGCTCCACCCCCTGTGGGTATTGTTTGCTGAAAGCTTAGATTTAACTCAGTGTTTTATGAACAGCAGGAATAGCTACTGGTACACTCCTCAGTGTATGCTCATGAGCCAGAACTCAGATGTTCATTCATACTGGTTCACAGGCTGTTGAATTCCCCTGTCTCTTCTGTCAGTCTCTCACTCTACCTCCTCCCCGAAATATTTCTCTTGATTATGTCAGATTGGTCTGACATAATCAAAAGTACATATGAAAAGAGTCTTTTCTGATGCATCTGGTCTCTTCCTTCTCAAAAATATCAGAGCATGTTGTGCCTTTCTTAAGCGCATATCCACCAAGTTCTGTTTTGTATTACAGGATATTTATGTACATGTCTGCTCTCTCCAACTATATCTTCTTGAGGCTAAGGATGATGCCTTATTGAACTTCCAATTCCTTCTGTTCCTGACAAGGTATAATGCAAAGCAGGCACTTTATATTTGTTCAAGAAAGTTATAAATTGAATGGGAAAACCCTGTTGACTCAAGAAAGTGAACTGCAAGTTACATTGTTAGATCACCTAGCAAAGGAGCAGAAGAAGGGAAACTATTGTAGATTTCCTAGCTGGTTTGCTGTTGCCTTTGCACCTTTTTAAAGATTTTGAGGATTCTGTAGAGCAGTAGTGTCAAACTCAAACAAAAAGCAATCCCTATAGACTGCGTAGTGACTTAGAAAACACAAGTTAGTATTATCTATATTGTGTTGTATTTTTAAATTTTTTTTGTAATTTTTGGCAATTACATTGTAATGTGGTTCAGGCCACCTCTGCTTATAAAGAACAGGAGTACAGTCATCAGCAACATCCCCTTTTCTACTCTATTTAAGAACTTAATGAGTTCATAGGGTTTAGAACTAGAAGGGACATTAAAAATCATTTCAGTGTCTTTATTATGCAGATGATTTGAGGGGATTAAGTTAAACAAAATCACACAAATAATAACAGAGCCCCACTGTGAAGCCAGATCCTCTGATTCCTAATCCAGCTCCATTTTTACTTCACCACTCTTCCTCTCAGACCCAACCTGATGGTCTTAAGGCTTCAGAGAAATGAAAGGTAGTTCAGCCTTTTAAAAAAAGTTAGGAACTTCTGAAATAGTCTATTCTGGGAATAATAGGGAATTCTGCACTTGGAATTTTGTCCTCTAGAATTCTGTAAGATGCAGAACAAAAAATTAAGTATTGGTTTATTGGTAGTGGTGGAGTTAACTACATTTAGTCAGAAGGAAAACTTAGTTATGGGTTTGATCCAATGGAAAAAGAAAAAGTTCCAGAGGAAACTTCATTCTACAGAATAGGAGAGCAAGTTAAGACCCATATGACAGATGGCATTGGGAGCTAAGGCGAGGCCGCCCATGGGTCTTCTTGATCTCTTTCCCGCCCTCTCCCATAGGCAGCCAAAATGTTTTAACAAATAGCTTATTCCTCTTTGTCCTGCACAAATAGGTAAGAAGCAGATGAGTTTCTCTTTTTAATCCAAAGCCATGTGCAAATTTGATAAGCTTGTTAGTTACACCTTCTTTCAAGTAGTTGATGAAGTTGTTAAATAATGAATGACTACAAACAGCTTCCTAAGACACTCAACTAGAGACCTCCCTCCAATCTGAACCTGTTACTGGCTATTCTTTGTATCTGGTCACTCACCTAGTTCAAAGTCACCTAACTATACAATAATTCAGCTCATATCCCTCCTTTTTTTTCTTCTGCAAAGAGACATGACAAAATTTGTCAAAGGTTTTGCCAAAATCTAGACACACTTTGTTTATAGCATTCTCTTAATATACTATCATCCTTGTCTTCCTTCCCACCCCTTCAACCTTGAACTATACCCTGGCCCCTTCAGGTCTGATAGATGAGGTTTCAGAAGCCTTTCCTTGCTGGGGAACCAGGCTTAAGCAATACTCTCCATCCATTGACTCACTACCTACTCTCTGGCCACCATCTTCATCTTAGCTCACTGTAACCTTGGTATTATAGTCTTTGGGTCTTGAGGATCTGAAAGGTGAGCTTTCACCTTACCTTGCTGAGAATTCGGTCTCCATTGCCTTTCCGTGCCTTGTTCATATCTCACCCAACCCTTCTGGTTACTTTATATATTTTGTTTTCTCATTAGAATATGAGCTCATTGAAGAGAGGAACTGTCTTCCTTGCTTCTCTTTGTATCCCTAGTGCTGAGTAGCCTGCCTGGCACAAAATCAGTGCTTAATTAGTGCAGTTGTTAGTAAGCATTCTCCCCTTTTTTGAAAATTAAGACATTTTGGCATTTAATAACCCTGGAGCATCTCTCCCAGTCTCCACAATTTTTTAAAAATCACTGACAGTGGCTTTAGTAATCAGGACCCTAATATACATAGCTTGTCCTGACCTGGCTGTGTGAACTATCAAGGGCAACTACATGCTCACTTAATACCGCCTTACTTAATCTTGTGCTTTAGTTCACTGTAAACCATTTTTTTCTCTTTCCAATTCAAAGGCAGTACAAAGTTGAGTAGTTCTATCTTCTCTCTGTATCCCATTATCTTTATCTCATATCTCTTAAGTAGGGATTCTAACCTTTCTTTGATCCTCTTTTTCCTAATTTAGCTTTAAAAATAAAAAGCCCCTTTTATTATCCTTAGTATTTATTTCTAACCTCAGTTACCTCTGAGATTTGACACTATTCTTATAGTAACACATCACACTTTTTGTTTTCCCCATTATTTCCCTGTGCTTCTACCTTACATGCTGTTTTTTTTTAATCCAAAGTTGAATTTCCTGGGCAAATTCCCATTTAAATAGCTCCCTCTTTTCTGACTCCTTGTAATCATTACTGTTTGCATATTCAGAATTTCATTTTTTAGAGCTTTCCATCTCTTCTCTCCCCCTATGTGTGACTTGCCTTATAGAATTTTAAACTGTCGGACCCTGTCTTTTCTCTGAACCCTTTGAAAGCTACTTTTCTAAAATTTAGGATTATATGACAAACTGTGCCTGGTTTTCTTCTTTTCTATCATAAATGTCAGGGTTGAGCAGTTACTTTTCCCAAAGGTTCCCATCTTCATTATTTGAGCCATGGATTTTTTTCATGTTGGCCAAAATCAGGTCCAGAATAACATTTTCTCATGTCGCTTCTTCCACCTTTTGAGGGAAGAAATTTTAAGTAAGACAAGCCAATTTTTTCATTCCCTTAATTTTGACAGGGTTCCAGGAGATGTCTGGATAACTGAAGTCTCTTATCACTGTTATATCATGTTTTCATGCCAGGCTTGTTATCTGCCTCTTGATATGTTTCACATTTGTTTCCTTTTTTTTCTTAGGAAAGCCTCTGGAACACCTCATTTATTTCCACCTTTCCAGTGGTTTGTAGGATATTCCCACAGCATCATCACTTCTGTTGATCTTCATCCAAATACTCCTATACCTTCTTTTCCCCTACTTTGGTTCCTTAATTTCTTCACATTAGTATCTTTTAAATATAAACTCTGTGCCCTTCTTTATTGATTACATTGTTCCTTTTGAATAAGGTAAACCTCTTCAGAATCATATTCCAGTCATGATTCCCACCCTTCCAAGTTTCACTGAGGTGAAATTTGTTTTCTTGTATTGAAATATTCAGTTCATCTTCCTTATTATTACTTATACTTAATATATTTGTGCATAAATCCCCAAGACCACAAGATTATTTCTAATTTTTTTCTTGGATTTTTATCTTTTATGAATTAACAGATATTCCTACCTCTATTCTCTGTGTTGAACCTGTTACCTTCTGTGATATCTAACTTGGCAGAGGTATGTGGGCAGTTTTCTTTCTTTTCAGCTAAAACCTTTCTGAGCATATTTGCCAGAATACAGTAAATATGTATTTGTCAACCTTCCCAACCAAAAGTCTGTCATTCTTTTATTTTAAGCTGTTGTCCAGGAATCTAAATTCCATTCTTAACTACCATCTTAATAAATTGTTCACTTCCCAAGCCTGCCTTTCCCATCTGAAGCCCAGGCCTTAAATCTGCAATTCTGATAAAAGCCCAACCTATGTCCCCAAGGTCTAAAGTTTCTTGCCCAGGACTTCATAATTCCTAACAATGCTTTCTGTTTCTTATAGCAGCATCATTTGTTCTTACATGAATCACCAAACATGATTTCTCTTTTAAACTAACACCTATCCTTAAGTTGGAGTACCTATTTTTATTTCCAAGATACTTTGCAGATAGTCAGGTGTCAATAGGTAGCCATCCTAATGTGCTCCAGGATTCACGCTGCCTTTTTACAGAATTGTGCATACATCAACAGAATATATCAGAGGATTGATGCTGAAACTTGGAGCTTTTTGGATATCTTTCTCTTATTTAACCTATTCAGTTATGTTGTTCATATTCTTTTTCTCTTTAAACACAGAATTAGAGGCATGTAATAATAATTCATTTTTCAGCTGCATACTCTATATTCTTCAACCATCTTCCCCTCTTCCTTTTTGATTCTATTCTCCATCAGGACATGACTTGTCACTCTCCACTACTTTATTTCTGGCTTGGAGTGTCAGGGAATACACATTTGGGCCTGTGGGTGAAGGATAGAAATGTGCATGGTAAAGCTTCTGAAAAATACCCTATCTCTGCCACTCTGTCAGGGTGAGGTGACCTTGGATAGTCACTGTGCTCTGCTACTGACAAACAGGAAGCATAGCAGTCAGTGTACATCCCCAGTCCCATCTGATGGACTTGGAGATCTGATTTTACCAAACCGTTATCAATCAAGTAATGAACAAGCATTTATTAAGCACTTATTATATGCCTGGCCAGTAAAAGTTCTCCCAATGGAAAGAATTTTATGTTGGTTTCATTTCATTTGAGTAGGCCAAGAGTAAATCTTTTCAATTGACTTTTAGGATGTCAAAATTTATATTTGTATTACTGTTTCCCCCACTAGCCCTTTACAAGTTCATCACTTCATTCTGGTCAAGATGATTCTTTTAGGTATCTTCAAAACCATTGACCCTGAGTCTACCTCCTTATCCCATTTACCTGGGAGAAAATTGTGTTTCAAGGAAATTCTGTCATCCTCTTCTTGAGCCTTCTTAACTTGGTCAACAGAAAGTAAATAGATTTTTTTTCTTGTTGTTAAATTGAAAAGGCATATACACTACATGATGAATCTGATCAATAAGTACAAAAATAACAGGTATCATTAATCCATCTCCTGAGCCAGGGTCCGCAGTTCATTCCCTAAAACACACCACTTATAACTCCCCACATTAATCAGTCTTTATTTCCTCACATGCTGGCACATAGGTGAAAATTCAGTTTCTAGTGCTACCTGTTCTCACTGGAATTTCATTAAAAGTTCATAAGGTTTTTATAGGAAACCTTATTTCCCTCATTATCCCCATCATGTACAATCTTAACAGTAAAAAAGCTAGAGTCAGGGAGTAGGGCCTGGATAAACAAAGAAGACACTCACGTAAGAGAGGAATTTACAATCTTTTGGCTTAATGACTCAGTCACTGATATGCTTCCTCCTCCTCCCTAGTTAACGGGGAGTTCGAAGAACAGGAAGAGTCTCCAGGAACCTAGATTTGATTATTACAACTATGAAGCCCGTGAGCTTGACTTCAGCGATTGTGAACTTCCTCATGTCATTGAAATCTATGACTTCCCTCAGGAATTTCGCACTGAAGACCTCCTACGTGTCTTTTGCAGCTATCAGTGAGTGTTCTTTCATGGTTGGGGTTGGTAGGGGGGCCTTTTGCACACACTTGTACATCTTCAGTTTTCCTCAGAATGACTGTAGCTTCAAGTTAACCTATGTCCCTAAAGTTTAAAAATATTTTTTTAGCAATACTGTCTTCAAAAATAATTCTCCACAATTAATGACTCTTTAAACTCTTCCAGGCCCCTTAAGATACTGATTATAGTCTTCATAGATACCCTGTGAATCAGATCATTTCTCACTCAAAGATCTGTTACCCTTAACTTGTTTTCTTTACATTTACTGCTTTGAATGGTGGAATGGTTTCCAATTGGCCGTGATATTTTGTCTGAGCTCTTAAAGGAGTCCAAACTGTTTCTTGTAGCATGTCTATTGATCTCACTATGTCTGGACTCCATCTCACCTAAGTTTGCCTTAAATTTTTTTGACCGCTCCTTTTTGACTTCCACTAAATGGCTTTCCACCTCTATTTGGGATCATGCAGCTAACAAATACTTTGTTTAGACTTAACTACAATACCTAGAAACTTTTCTTCCTCCTTGAACATACCATTTTCTCTCAAATTTCTTTAAATTAACAGTCCTCAACTTGATTTCATCATTTTTGGCTACTTTCTGCCAAACCTTGTAAAGATTAGTGTGGGAAAATTACCATTACCATTAAAAATACCATTAGTGGTATGGCCCTGTGTCTAGCTAAAACTAACAAATTCCCCCTCCACCCCCCACCCCTAATATTCTTTAGTGTTACCTTCAGTCTTTTTCTAAATATCTTTGTAGTAAAGAATCTTTTTCTTTTGTTCTTACAAATCCGAAAGGATCTTCATGCTTCTTTACTTAGTCACATTTAAATTTAATCATATTTCCTTAAGAATCAATCCTTCACATCCTTGAATTATTTGTCTTATTTCTCAGAACTTTCTACTACTTATTCATCTGATTATAGCCTGCCAATTATTCACTTTGAATATCAGTTCTTTTGATTACTATGTATTCACAGTTCTTAAGTTTAATATTAAAATGCCATATATTTCTTATCTGGTTAGTAAGTATTTATTTAAAACCTATCTTTCCTCTTCATCTCTTCCCAAACATTTATTTTCCTCACTTTCTCTGTCTTTCATTTGATAAGTATTTATTGAGTGCCTGTAGTATACTTAATCATTCTTTTTGTGCTGTAAGAGATTAAAAATAAATATAGTAGCATAGATCCACCCCTCAAGAAATTTGTAGGCTTTTCATTTTCAGGAAGATGAGGAATCTGCACATAAAACAAAATATGATTAAGTGCTGTATTGAATAATACAATGTAACTAAGCATTAGAACATTTAGACAATTGCTTATACTACTTTGTAAAAGATATTTTTCTGACTGTATAGAAGATTTTGTTAATTCTATATGTTTCTTCCGTAAAGGTAGAGGAACACCTTGCTAAGTGCTAATTACTAATATTGCTAGGAGGTTAGCTGCCAGGAGAGGGCAAATATGAGCTTCCTTAGGAACCCTGGCAAACATAGTAAACAAATAGCTTTCAGTGACAGTTTGCAGGCAAACTAACAGTTTAGTTGAGGAGTGGGAATGTTGTTAAATGCTTTTTTCAACTTTGAGACAAGGAAATATTGTTACAGAACAAACTCTTACTATGTCATATAGAGCAGATAAGATATGTTTGTCTGAGGTACCAGCTGTATACCAGCTATATGTATCATATAACTAACATATAACACAACTAACTATAAACTAGTCTACTAAGGAAGGTGAAAGACTTGAAGTCCATCTGACGTACACTTCTGTTTATGAGAGATGATAAAAGTTTTCTCATATAAAATGCAAAATAATTCTGAAGCAAATTATTTGGGGACAAGAGGACCAAAATCGTTGTTTACAGTTGGGTAACTAAAAGATTGAGGCATCGAGGAAAGAGAAGAAACATTTTCTTATTGGAACTCTACAATAGATAAGAGATTTATCTTCAAAGAATAATTTGTTACACTCTGAAAAAGTACCCTCCCGTATTCCACAGAATGCTAAGGGATGTTCACAGGCACAAACCAGTGGCAGACTTCTATTACCATCAAAATGAAGAGATCTTTTGATGATGCTAGACCTGACATAGTAAGTGAAAATATGTCCTGTCATAACATGTCTTAAGACTGTATCTCCAAAAGATGAGAGAGCTCCTATCAGAAGTGCTCTGTGATATATAGATATAGATAGACACACAAACAATAGAAATTGGCATGGTTGGTGGCGAGGTACTTGGTATGGCCTAGGTGAATGGTGTTTATAGTCTCAGCTGCCTATATATGAGTACAGTAGACCCCTCTCTCCCTCCCTGTGCTTGGAGAGTGTGGAGGTTAGACATTGGAGAGCTACTCCCAGATCTTCCACCATTTAAAGAGGGCACCCAGGGAATTCACTTCCTCATTTCCCACTCAGCTGTTCTCCTAGATGTCAAGATCTGTAGAAATTGACCTTGCACAGCCCTCCCTCAGTTAAATCAGTCAACTGCAAGTCATGTCATCATCTTGATGTCATGGTCCTCTTTGAGAATGAGGGACAAACACAACCTGTGAGTGAGTAGCAGCTGTCCTCCCCTGCCCTCCCCTACTCTCCTCTCCCTTCTCCTCCCCTTTTCTCTCTTCTCTGGGCCCCTTTCTGCCAAACCTAGTAAAGATTAGTGATTGCACAAAGACCAAGCCCATTTCACTCTGGAGCTCATAGATTGGACAACAGGTCCCCTACCCACCTAGCACCGAGTGAATGTAAATACTAAATAGTAACTGTTTCTCTTTTACCCAGGAATCCTGAGGGTCTTCCCCTCCTAGTTTGATTTTTTTTTTTTTATTAGAAGGGACCATCCCTTGAGTAACTACTTAAAGAGGCCTATTCATTGAATGGGTGTATCTCACTCAAGGTGAGAATGTTATAAGACCTTAGGCTAAAACGGCCAAAGTCTCACATTGCATCCTGGGCCATCTCCAGTCAGTCCTGATGAATATCAGGTCATTGGACCCAGATGGCTCTGGAGGAGAAAGGTGACTTTACCCAGCCCTCCCTGAAATCAAAGTCAACTGCAAGTTTTGTCATCATCTTGATATCATCGTCCTCTTTGAGAACAAAGGATAAACACAATAACGATCATTCTGCAAGAAGAATTCAGTTCTGAAACTTGTACATCCTCAGCTCATTTCCTACCCTAGCTACAAGACTGCATCATGTTCCCTCCTATTAGGTACATACCAGCACTACCACTGCACATACATACGCATACATACACTCCACATTTCGGCTTCTTTTTTTATATTGTTTCCCTCCATTAGACTTTGAGCTCCTTGATGGCAGGGACTGTCTTATTCCTTTCTTTGTATCCCAAGCATTTAGCACAGTTCCTGGCACATAGTAGGTGCTTAATAAATGTTTATTAACTCTGACCACAGAGCATAGATAGCAAAAAATGGTTCTTGAATTCAGCAAAGTAAAATCTGATAGGTTTTACTGAAATTTTGCACAAGATTTATGACTAGAATATGACATTAGAAGTATACACATTGTTCAAAAGGAGATTCAAAGAAAGGAAGCAGATGTAACACCACATAAAGAAAGTATATGTTTACACTCAAAAACATTAGAGTAAAAACATAAAAGAATATTTACTGATGTTTAAATAAAGAAAAAATAGAAACAGTATTGTTACAGGGGTGTACATGGTCCATCCAGGTGGAGAATATAGATGCTATTTTTCTAAGACAGACTATAAGACTGGCATAGGAAGCGAGATTTGGTGACAATTTGGGTGGGAAGAGAATTTGACAATGGAAGCATCTGCTAGAAGTTTCATTCTTTTAAATCAGAATGTCTGATAAAACCTTGACTGGTCTTTCTGTTAATTTAGTTTCTCATAAGGCAGAGGAAGCAACAAAAGGAATTATTGTGGATATTTTAGGATTATAGCTTTAAAGTGTTAAAGAATTCAGAAACTACCTAGTATCTCCCCCCACCCACCCCTCTTTTATGAAGGAAAAGTTTGAGGCCTGTGGAGTTGAAGTGACTTGTATGTGTCAGAGGTAAGATTTGAACCCAGACCCTCTGACTCCAGAACCTGTGTTCTTTCCACTGTACCAAATTCTAACAAACATGAAAGAAGTTGTTTAAGGGAAATGGTAGGAACCTTGGAGAAGGCAACCAGATCTTGAGATTCCCAATAGCAGGAGAAGGGAATGTGAGGCAGAGTAGAGAAAAACATAGATAAGAGGAAAGAAGGATGTGATGCCATGGGGTCAGAGACTCTGTTGAGAGATACAGCTCTTGTAACATAGGTAGAAACCTGTGTGCCAGTATAGCATGCTCTCTGATTAGCTCATGTTTTTAAAAGCTGTGTCCAGAAGATGAAGGAGGGAGTATGTGACCAAGGATAAATACAAAAGAGTGACGCAGCCTAGCAGAAGAGAGTCCAAGAGGCTGCTGCCACGAAAAAAGAGTATTTTCAGATGTGCTTGGAGAAGTTTAAGAAAAAATAAAGCAGGCCCACGTATTGGAGAAGGCAGAGCTACTTAATTTCTTCTTTCTCTCCCTCCACTCCCCACCATTTTCTCCAACAAGGAAAATAACAATCTTACTAAGATGGAGAAATCATGTGATATGAGAAACATCTGGAGGACCTAGAGATACTGAGCCTGAAAAGGAAGGAGGATGGGGGGTGGAGAGACTAAAGAGACTGGTGATCGCTACACTGGGAAACTGAAGAAAGAACAGATGTGTTCTCTGTTGTTTGAAAGGCCAGAAGCAGAAATAGTGGTGGAGCAGCTTGGGGTATTAGTGAGCTCTTATGGCCGAAAGTCTTCAGAGAGTTCCATATCCCTCGATCAGGGATGTTTTAGAACAATTTTGTGTGCTAGGAGGCTGGACTGGAGAGCTGCTGATGTTCTCCTCCTTTCTGTGGTTCTGTGATAGGAATTTGGAAAAGGGGAAGAAGGGGAGGGTGGCGCTAGTTTGTCAAGTCTCCATGGAGGATGTGGGGATGGAGTTGGATCTTTTAAAATGGTTACAGAAGAAGGAGGAGGAAGTAACTTGGGCACAGGTTTCAGAGACAGAACTGACCATCCACTGAATCCTTTCAGTGAGGAGTTTGGGAGATACATTTGTATTGAGGAGTAATAAAATGAGAATGGTTACCCAGGAAGGTTCCAGATTATCATGGTGAGCATAGAAATTAGGCTGAGGAGTTTTGAGTTTGTCCTGCAAGCATTTGTAAACCAACTTGCATTTTTTGCATAAAGCAGTGTGTTAACAGAAGGTCAGTCTGTAGGTGCTGTAATTCAGGAAGTAGAATCCTCCCTCTCCTTGGGGGTCTTTTGTCCGGTGGCTTCTTTTCAGCTTGGTTGTAGTGGAAGTTCTTTTTCAGCTGTGGGGTGAGCTAACATCCCTTCCAACTTTGAGATCCTTTATGTAGATAAGTAAAAGAGAGATTGAATGAAGAAAAAGACTGGCAGCAAAAAAAGTAGGAGATTGTTGGGAGTGATAATAAGGGCCTCCATTACTACTTGGCATTGATAATGGAAGAGATCAGGTGGATACAAAGGGCTTCTTGAAGGTAGAATAGACAAGATGTAGTCAATGAATGGAATCGATGAGATAAAGGATGGATTTAATTTATCATCTCTTTGCAGATGACATCCAGATCTGTACTCAGCTGCCAAAGTGGTTTTTCTAAAGCACAGAGCCGACCATGCTCCACTACCACCTCCACTCTCCCACTCAGTGACTCCCTGTTATCTACAAAATAAAATATAAATTCCTCTGTTTGGCATTTAAAATTCTTCATCATCTCACCTTTTCCTCCATTTCTTCCTGTTTATATGTTCCTTGTTATACGTTAGTCCCTTCCACAAACTCTACAGTCCAGCTTCAGTGGACGACTGGCAGTTTCTTGAACAAAACTCTTCATCTCCTGTCTGTGCCTCACTTCTGCCTCTTGGATTAACTGGCTTCCTTCAGGATGCAGTGTCAGTGCCACCTTGTATGAGAGGCCTTTCCCCAATTCCTTCACTGCTGGGCCATTCCCTTCTCAGATTACCTACCATCTTTTCTGTCTCATGTATACCTAGTTAATTACATGATGTCTCCCTTCATTAGAATAGAAGCTCTTTGAGGATAAAGGGCTACCTTTTCTTTTTATTGCCAGTGCTGAGTCTCATGCCTGGTACGTGCTGAGTGCTCATTGACACTTTTCTGCTAACCAACTGACTCCATATCCAGCCCTGGTCTCTTTCCTGAGTGCTAGTCCTTCCTCATCAGCTGTCTGTTGCACATTTCTTAGTGTTGTTGTTGTTGTTTTATTCTGAAATTAACAAGCAAAACCAATTAAATGGGCATTTTCTATAGATAGTAAAACAGAGAAAAAGGATTTCACAAGAAACTGCAGGTGTCTGCTATATGCAACTTATTTTTCTTCCTACATGTATAATAAGTCCAGCCTGTAGCTTTCAAAGCTGTCTGGCTTGTCTTTGCCCCTTACCAGACTTGCTTGTGTTCTCTGCATTTAAAAAAAAGATGCATCAGTTATCCCCTTGTCTTTCCTTTTTTTTCTCTCCTATACATATCTACCTTGACTTCTCACCCCTCCTGATTGGAAAACAGTCAGTCAATAAACATTTATTAAGTACCTATAGTATGCCAGGCACTGTGCAAAACATTGCAGACTTAAGAAGAGGCCAAAGACAGTCCCTTCCCTCCAGGGTTCACATTCTGACAGAGGGAACAACAAACAAACAGATGTGCTCAGACATGTAGAGAACACAGGCACTGGTATTAGGAGGGAGGTTTCCTGGACAAGTAAGGATTTTAGTTGGTTCTTAAAGGAAGCCAGGGAGGTCAGTAGGTGGAGATGAGAAGGGAGAATGTTGTAGACATGGGAGAGGACCAGCTAAATGCCCAGAGCCGAAATATGGAGGCTCCGTAGAACAGCAAGGAGGAGAGTCAAGCATCGGCTGTATCTGAAAATGTATGTCTTATTCTGCACCTTGGACTTCAGTGCATTTCAAGCTGTAATCTCTTACCAAGGATGTTCTGAACAGAACTTAATATCTTTTCCTCCCAACCCATCTTTCTTCCAGACTTCTCGTTAATTGTCAAGGGCACCACCATCCTTCCACTTACTCAGTTCACAACCTCATAATTATCCTTGACTCCTCATTCTCCCTTACCCCATATGTCTAATCAGTTGTTTATACTTCTACAATACCTCTCACATCCATCCCCTTCTCTATACCCATACAGCCTTCAACTTAGTTCAGTTCTTCATCACCTCTTGTGTAAATATTGTAATGCCTCCTTGTTAGTCTCCCTGACTGTGGTCTCTTCCCACTCCCCCTAAAGCATCAGTCTGACTATGTCACTCTCCTATTCAGCAAATTCTAGTGACTTCCTGTTACCCCTGGACCAAATATAAACTCCTCCATTTGAAATTTAAAGGCCTCACAACCTAAAGGCTCCAACCTTTCCAACTTTTTTAATACTTTCACACTCCCTGCGGTCCCAGCAAACTGGCCTTCTCACTGTTCTTCCTCACAACTTTCCATTTGATGTTTCTGTGCTTAAAGGTTAGGGCTGATGAGGTCACTGAAATCCCAAGCCTTGAGAATGGATCTGCTCTCCAAAGCAGAAAGTAACAGTTTTGCTTTCTAGCTCAGGAGTGGAACCCACTTTTGTGTAACTCTAGAATTGGCCCTGGAGTCAGTAAAACCTGGCTGTGGTTCAGAGGGAATCTGAGAGACTATGTGTGCTCCATATTAGAGAGACTGCTCAGAATTGAGTTTGGTCATTAGCACCCATGTCTAAGAATTCACCAGTGTGGGCTATGATGATAGGTACCATGATGTCCAAGCCCACCTGAGTTGTACCAGGATGTTGAATGCCTCACTTGGGTGAGCTGCAGCTTGAGAGCCATGATTCTTATTTGAAAATATTAATTTAAATATTCATAATTTTATATATTGAATTTATGAGATCCTAATTCTGAACATGTAAAATAGATCAGGGAGTCTAAAATATGTTGCAGTTTTTTTCAGCATCAGTATTAAAGGCACATTGCTTATAAAATGCATAACAGATTTTATAAACCGATTTAATCCTCTCCCAAAAGAGGAATCTAAGTTAGGTTGTTGTTAGTGAATGGCATATGTTAAAGCTATCGTCCAAGTACGTTTATTGTAGTTTTTAAGGGATAAACATTTATTATTTGTTTTCTAGACTTTGCCAGAGAAAGACTATAGGCCCTTCCTATCACTTTCAAATATACATTTCAGACTGGCAACAAAAATCTTCCACAAATTACAAAATTCATCTTTTCATCACACAAATCTTCTTGGATAGATAGCTTTCATATTACTGAAGCTTTCCAGAGAAAGACCATCTTCAATTTCTGTAGTAACTTCAAGTGCTTAATCACTTTTGCAGCAAGGAAATTCTTTTTTCTAATTAACCTAAATCACTTTAATTTCCTTTTATCTTGTTTTCTTCAAAGGGAACTTTTCCTGGCTGGATGTCCTGAGAGTAGGGTGTGGGTAATGCCTAGATTGTGCTTTTTAAAGTTAATACATAAAGTTAATACCTTTTTGAGAAAGCAGGAGGGCAGATGCCATAGTTATGCCTTCAGACTTTTGAATTCACTGAGTACTGTAGAATCCTAGAATTGGAGCTATAAGAGACCATAGTAAATATCTAGTTCAACCCCTTTTTTTTATTGGTGAGAAAATGGAAACCCCCAAAGAAAGACTTGCTCAAAGGCATTCAGCTAGTTATGGCAGAGCTGAGACTAGAACCTGGACCTTGAGGTCCTACAGCCTGTTGTTTCTGCCTCCACAACATCTCATCTCCATCCCAAATCTCCACTCACATCCATCATCCTAGTCCAGGCTTTTATCACCTAACTGTTGTAATAGCCTAACTGTTAATAGGCTTACCTAATTGTTGCAATAGCCTTTTAACTGAATTTCTTGCCTCTAGTCTCAGCCTACTACAGTCCATTCTCCATACAGCTGCCAAAGTGATTGTCCCAAAGTGCAGGTTTAGCCATATCATCACCCTGCTCAATAAATCTCAGCAGCTCCCTGTTATCTCTAGGATCAGAGATGGTGGCTCAGTGGATAGAGTGCTGGGCCTGGAGTCAAGAAGAATTTAATTCAAATCTGGCCTCAGATATTTAATAGCTGTGTCATTCTAGGCAAGTCACTTAACCTCTGCCTCAGTTTCCTTGGCTGTAAAATGGGTATAATAATAGCACCTACCCACCAAGGTTGTTGTAAAGCTCAAATGAGATATTTTAGCCCAGTGCCTGGCACATTATACATATTTAATAAATCCCTTCCTTCCTCCCTCCCTTCTTCACTTTTTCCCTGTCCTTCCTTCCTTCCTTGCTTTCTTCTTTCCTTCCCTCCCTCCCTCTCTGCTTCCTCCCATTCTCTTTCCTAACTTCCTTTTTTCTTCCCTCTTTGCTTTCCTTTTGTTCTTTCTCCTTCCTTCTCTCTCTCCCTTCAGGCATTTAAAGCCTTTGACAATTTGGTCCCATCTTATTTTTCCTGACGCATCTCTCCCTTTTTATGTATACGAGGTTTCAGCCAAATTGGCCTTCTTACTTTCCTTCACACATGGCACTCCATCCTCACCTCATGCCTTTGCACTAGTTGTCTTCCATGCCCAAAATGCCACTTTTTCTTCCTAGCATCCCTACCTTCCTTCAGGACTCAACTCCAATACCACTTCCCACATGAAGCCTTTCCTAATCCTCCCTCCCCCCAGCCACTAGTGACTTTCCCACAAATGCCTAGTGTCCGTTCTTTATGCACTGATGTATGTATGTGTGGTCTGCTGCTCCAGAGACCGTAAGCTCCTTGAAGGTAAGAGACAATTGTATATCTAAAGCCTGGGACAGTCCATGGCACAAAACAGGTGTTTAACCTTATTGATTGATTCTGCCTGGCTCCAAAGTAGGGAACCTGTTAATTCTTCCAAATGGCCAACCTTCCTCTGCTTTGTCTTCTATTTTGGTCTGGCATCCATTTTATATTTTTTTTCTCTTTATCATAGTTCCTCTGACTTCATCATAGTTTTACTGTGATAGAGTAAAAGAAAAAGCAAAAGACATCTTTTAGTTGAACTGCCCCTTCTTCATTATTTGCTTTTTGCATTTTTTCTATGAACTCCCATCTTACAGTATAATCTCTCTATGCCCTTGAGCCTACATTTGCATGAAATCCAAATTACCTTCCCAGTTCACTTTATCCCTTCTAGCACTCCTCTACCCCATTCTCTGTACCTGCTTTCCATCTCTCCCTTGTCTCCTGCCCACAAGAACACCTCTTCCAAGTAGTGCATTTAATACATTCCCTCCCCAGGGACTTGTGACAATTAATTAGTTGATGTCTGTAAAGTACTTGGGAACATCAAATACTCCCAGGTAAGTGCTCTGTGATGACATTTTTACTTTGAAAATTTCAGCTGCAGCTTCTGTTCTCCAAGCTGGTTTTTTTCTGTGTGTCATTATCCACTTTTGACTTTCTATGAGATTGGCTCTGTTTTTTTTCCTTCCTTTCTCAGTGTAATGTGTTTTATGGGACTTTATAGGAACTTAATAAATGTTTATCAAATGAATAAAACTGTATCTTGTTTTAAGGAATAAAATATTTACTTTCTTGTGTTGCAGAAAGAAAGGATTTGATATTAAGTGGGTGGATGACACTCACGCTCTAGGAGTGTTCTCCAGTCCGATCACAGGTATTTCTCTTTTATCCGTTCTTATCAATTGAAGGAACCAGGCTGGTTTAGAAGAGAAGACTCAGAGGAGACATTAGAACTGTCTTTAAGTATCTGAAGAACTGTCATGAGGAGGAAGATTAGACTTGTTCTCACTGACCCCAGAGGACAACTTCCCTAAAAGGCAGATTTCAGCTTGATGTGAGGAAGAACTTTCTGACAATTAGAACTCGTTTCCAAAGGTGCTGGATTCCTCCAGCTCAGTAGTCTCCATGCAGGGGCTGGACAGGGATGTCTTTAGTATAATAGATTAAGCCAGATGGCCACCGGGTTCCCTTCCAGCTCTCAAATTCTGGTTCCCTTCCTTTTCTGCCCTCCTTTTGCTCCTTTAATATGGCTGCCTTCATCAGTTCTATTGCTCATTTGAATTTCTTTTCAGACAATAGGTGCTCTGGGACAACTGCAGGTTTTGTATGTGAGCAGCCCCATGAAGGAACTGAGAGAGAGAGAGAGAGATCTTTTTAGACATTAGACTTCCCCTACCCTCATCCCAATCCTGTGAGGCTAGGATCTGTTGTGTTTGTATCCTGAGTATCTAATATAGCTTCTGGTACATGATAGGAATAAAAGAATACTTGTTGAACAAGTGAATAAAATGGATAGTGTCTATCACTTCCCCTAAAATTTTTTTTTAATTTCTAAGAAGTTCCTTCTGAGAACCAGCTTCAGATTTTTCTTTTCTTCATTTCATTCCATTTTTATGTGTTCATGTTAAAATTTCTCTGCAGCTCGTGATGCCCTGAATAGTAAGCACATGATGGTAAAGATCCGGCCCCTCTCTCAGGCCACAAGAGCAGCCAAAGCCAAAGCGAGGGCTTGTGCTGGTGAGTTGGAGCCCCATTGGTACTTGGTTTTCTGTCCCTAAGTGGCACTGATCCCAGAGCTGCAAGGCTGTCCCACTCTGAGTCCTCTTGTCAAGTTAGGAAGTAAGTTTGGGGCTCTGATGGGGTTGTTGAGGCAGGTATATCCTTACTCGAGCCTGTCCTTCTGTGTCTCATGACTGCTAGATCAGGTCTGGCTGAGACTGACTGGCTTAATGTAATCACTGCATAAAGTTGTGTTATTGCAAATGATGAAGCCAAGTTGTACTTCACAATGTTAATTTCCTGTGATGCTCATCTAACACTGGTATTAATTACTGCTGATGCAGCCCTTGTTAGTCTATTTGGTATGTTAATTACTGTGTTAAATCACTTAGGACTGAACTGCTTACTCGTTCTCTCCCTCCCCCTCCCTGCTTCCTCCTTAGAGTTTCTCCAGCCAGCCAAGGCACGGCCTGAGACATCTGCTGCCCTGGCCCGAAGGCTGGTGATCAGTGCCCTTGGGGTTCGGAGTCAGCGGACCAAAGCAGAACGGGATGCCGAGCTCAAGAAGCTGCAGGAAGCCCGTGGTGAGTTGGAGAACTGATTCCTTTCCTTGCTCTTTTTAAGAACTTTTCCAGAGCCTCACTTGAAGGCCAGTGAGGAAAGGATGGCAGACTATTTTGTTTTGCCATTTCCCTCCTTGTGAAAGCCTTTGGGTCAAGGAAGGTGGTTCTTGTGCTGATATTTGGGACAAAGGCATTCTAAAATCTGCTTGCCAGTTTTATACTCAACCAGATATTCTAATCAATGCTCCTTGCAATGTTTTTCATGAGATATGTATCAACCCTCTAGATAACATCTATGGTTCTTTGTGAAGCATAATAATGCCTTCTCCAACCTTTTGCAAGGACTTTCTTGTGAAGTGCATTTCTGGTGGAAATCCTGCCCCTAGCATGAAAGGAAATTTGCCATGATTTGTGCTCAGCACATCCATCACATCACTGTAATCTAATCTTACCAATACTCAAATAAGAAGTAACAGAGAAGGAAACTGTTGGCAATTCTATCAACAACTAGAAAGAATGATTTTGATTTTGATGTGTTGGGGTTTTTTTTTTTTTTGGGTCTGAGACATTCCTGAAGATTTCTCGTGTGACATGATCTAGAATTCTTGTCTCCTAATTATTTACTAGTAGCTAGAATTCTAGGAAAATGTTTCTAGTCCACAGTTAAGACTTTTTTCTTTCTCCAGTTAGAAGCTGGAGTTAAAGTCTGTCTCTTTCCCTTTATCGGCCATTGACTTCTTTGTAAAGGCTTGGGATTCTGGCTTGACTCCTAAGTACTTTTTATCGACGTGTAAGGTTTAGACAGTCTCATTGCCCAGCTTAGGATCTGGAGAATCTGTGAAGGCAATTTATTCTGAGAATTCCACTTACCAGAAAGTTAACTTCATTTTTCCATTAAACGAATTGAAGTTTCGAAGACCTTGTTTATTGCTGATCTAACAAGGCCATTAATACTTTCTGTCCACTCTGCTCTGATGATAGCCGCCAGCTTGCAGCTTCTTGGCTGCACTGACCAGATAACCAGTGACAGAGTGTGTCATGGCAGGTGCTGAAGTTTCAGAGCTGAACCCAAACTATTTTTGAAGCCTTAATGGTTGTAATGAGCTAGTTGTGAGTTTTCTACTATGCTCCATCATTGAAGGTCTCTTGGAGACTCTAGAGGCAGGAGAGAGGTTTCCTGTTGATTTTGAGGAGGCAGTAGGTCAGGTTGTTAACCCTTTCCTTACCAGTGGAATGTTACCCCTGTGTTGTGTCATTTTTCTTTGTAAATTCAGTTGGCGAACATGAGTCTTGCCCAACTCTCCCCTTGAGCACCCTTCACTTGGTGTTTTTCTTTATAGGTCTGCAGCAGACAATGCTAGCAGTAGCCACATCAGTGCCTTGCCATTTGAATTGTATGTAGATGATGTGGATGTTGGGACTGTGGCTATTCTACACGAGAAGGGAGGGAGGAAAGCAAACATTTTTAAAGCACCTCTTATGTGCCAGGCACTGTACTAAAGTGCTTCACAATAGCCCTGAGAGCTAAATGCTGTTATTACCCCCATTTTACAGTTGAGGAAAGTGAAGTAGGTGGTGAAGTGAATTTCCCAGAGTCACACTACTAGTAAGTATCTGAGAACAGATTAGAAGTCAGGTCTTCCTGCCTCCAGGCCCAGAGGTCTATCCACTGTGTTACCCGCTGCCTCTAAAAAGGCCATTATCTTGGTGTAGTCAACTACGGTGACAAGTTGCTCTCTGGTGGTATGATGGTCTAAAATATTTGTCTTCATAGACTCTTTCTTCCTTATTTTCTAGAGATGATCCTAATCTTTGTGTCTGAGAACCGAATTTGCATAGGAGGATTTTGTATTATAGTAAAGTCTCCTCTCTTCCTAGCTCTGTTCCATATTAAATAGATGCTGTTGTGTTTCTGTGGAGCCCCAAGATGTCCACTTACCAGCATCTGAATTCAGGGCCTAACTTTCTCTTTGAAGATGAGAGAAAGCTCTAGAAGAAATGGAAACCATCCAGCACTATTTCCATCACTTTTTTTTCCAGCCACAACACTTTATATTTTCAAAACATTGATCAACTCCTACCACTGTCAGGAGACCTTCCCCCCCATTCATTGGTTAAGAAAATATATACCTCCCTGAGGCATCATAGACAAGTAGTTTCTCTTTTCATTGCTGCCCTGCAGATTAAAGTTAAAAATACAAAGCCATAAAAATCCTATCATCAAGCCAGGTTGGATGAGACCTTGAGGCCATATCATACTTAATTAACCCTTCCCTGGAAAATGATCGTCAGTTTTCTTTTGAAAGATTCTAGAGGAAGAAATTCCACAGCTTCCTTTGGTTACGTTTCTAACAACTTTCATTGTCAGGAAATTCTTACGTCTAACTTAAATTTGTTGTTATTGTTATTAACTTTTTTCTCCCTAGTTCTCTCCTTAGTGGAAATAGAGAATCCTTATGAAGACAGACTTAGGAGTGGGAACACATTTGAGTTTAGCAGTCAGAAAATCTGTATTCTGGTCTAGTCTCTACTGTTATATGTCTGGGTGGCCATAAGAAAGTATTCGTGCTCCAGTTTCCTCATCTGCAAAATGGGCATAATGATGCTTGACTTGCTTCCCTGATGGAGTTTTTGTGGAGATAAAAATGAACTGGTGTAGGAAAATGCTTGGGAGAATAGACCTCAGTTTTCTCCTCTTAAAATGATGAGGTTGAATTAGGTGATTTTCAATATCCTTTTGAACTCTAACATTCTCTGATTCTGCATTAAGGAATCCTATTCAGATGCCAAATGCTCTTGTGGTTGTTACTGGGTGAATTTGTTGTACAATCATTATAGCAGTATTGACATTATTGTTACTGACATCGTCCTGTCCTTGTCCCTCAGCCCTCTCCAGGACTCGATGCCTTTGACTTTTCCTCATAAGCCTTATTTAATCATCTTCATGTCTTGCTTCTCATCTCCTTTACACAATTTTCTTCATCCTCTTACTATACAGCCTGAACAGCAAAAGAAACTGTCCTGTTCATGGATTCAGGATTTGTAGTTTTGAGTAATTCTCATAGTGCTTCCTTATACCATGAAGGCATGTGTGAAAATCTGACTTGGAAAGACCTGGGGAACTTTATCTTTTCACCTTAGATGAGATTCCCTCTCACACTGATTTGTGGTAACAGCCTAAGCTTAGCTACCAAGCTTTCTGTACTTCTAGGCCACACTGCCCTTGGTTCTGCTCTTGTGGTTGAATTGTAGGCTGGAAGAAAGAATAAAAGTCAGCTTACATCACCCAGTCTACCTAATTAAATCATTGATAATTTAAAAGCAAGTTCTTTTCATAGGTGACTCTGGAGGTGCCTGTTATAGAATTATCTTACAGAACCCTGAGGTGGGAGGGACCCCAGAACCATTGAGTCCAGTCTATCCCCACATGAGACTCTCCTGGGAGACAGAAGGGGAGAGGGCCCTAGCCCAAGAGTCAAAGGACCTGGGTTCAAATCCTGTTTCTGAGGATTTGATCTCTGTGACTGTCAACAAGTCACCTCACCTCTACACTGGTCTTCAACTGTAAGATGAGGGCATTGGGCCCATCCAGCTCCCGAGTTCTCGTCCTTTGGGCCTTCTGCTGCATATGTCACAAAAGGTCATCCTTGCTTGTCTTGAAAGTCTCCAGTGAGGGAGGAAGCCCACTACCTCCTGAGGAACACATTCCATTTTTGGACAGTTCAAGTTGTTAGGATGTTACCTACAGTTGGCACTTGAAAACATTTTTCTTTGTTTTTATGAACTTAACAATCATCAACAAATACAGATACTTAAATATACACACACTTATAAGGATTGTATATAAAACTAAAATTCTGTTAGAGTTTGTATTGAAAAGTGTGTTAAACTTAACATGAAGATAAGAAGATTGCTTTAATTGTTTGTGTTCCCTTCTGAGCTTATCTTCTTTGTAATTTTTAAAATATAATTCTTATTATCTAGTATTCTTGCAAAAACTGAAAAATGTAGTTTTAACTAGAAAATAGTGCATTCAGTAGCTGAAAGAATTTAAGTTTTCTGATTTTGAATTAATCCTAGTTAAAAGAATTCCCCATGAACTTCCTTCCTAAAATATTTATTAAGTCACTATGAGTTTCCATAGTCCAGATGTTAATTGGGAATACAGAAATATGAGCCATAACCCCTGCCTTATGAAACTTACAGCACATTCAGAAAGATAATTCAGTTCTGTCAGTTCTGTATATAAAGCAAATAGAAAGTCTGTCATAGGGACTGGAGAGCTGACATCCTCTGACACACTGGCTCTGTGACCTTAGGCCAGCCTCTTGCACCCCAGATAACAAACTAGTTGTCAGATCTCCATTGGAAGAACAAGTTGTTTCACCAGAAGTTAACTACAATGAAACCATAAGTCTAGGTAAAAAAAAAAATCATTGTAAAGGACTGTGCTAAATAGTAGGAGAGAGACAAAATTAGATAGACATTGGCCCTTCTTTCAGGGAATTCACAGTCTAATACACAGTAAATATATTAGAATAATCTAAAAGGTCAGGTCAGAAAGGAACATTTGCTTCTGACTTGGACATTTCCAACAAGGCTTAGTTAGATGTTGGAACATCAGCATTCCTATTTATGCATCCCATTGTTGAGCTGTATTTAAATCACAAAACTACATTGATGACTATTGCTCAGGTTTGTTCTATTAGGATAGTTTTCTATCTATCCAGGTTACTCCTTATATAAATTTTGATCCCTTTGTATCTGTCTGATCACATCACCAACATATTCAATCTGTGTCTTGCCCCCTCTCAGGGTCATTAATGGTTTTAATGAGCATCTCCTTTCTTCCATCACAGTCAGCAGTTTGAGTTCATATAGCTCTTGACAGTTCATACAGTGCTTACCTCGCCATAACCCCAAGAATATGTCATGAAAGTATTGTGCCCAGTTTACAGAGAGGGAAACTGAGAACTCAACGTAAACAATTTGCCCAGGGTCACAGAGCTAATAGGTGATAGGGCCAGCATACAAATCTATATCATCTGATTTCTCCACGTCTCACTCTCCTTTCCACTGAACAATAGAAATGTGATGAAAATGTTTAGCAAACCTAGCCTAGGAACCCTGCTGAATACCACGTAGTTCCCCAGATTGATGATACTATCCCATAGATAATGATCCTCTAGGTATGACCTTTCATGGTGGTGTATCTTCCTACCTCCAACATAACTATTCTACAAGCTGAACTGCATTTTCTCAGTATATTGATAAATATCTAAATGTTTGCTGAACCAAAAATCTAAAGCCTTACCCAAATCAAAATAGGTCACATTTTTCACCTCCCCTTGATCTACCACATTTTCCCACACAAAGTGATAGAAGGATATTAGATTAGTGTGGTTGGACTTGTTCTTAAGAAAGCTATGCTTATTATTATTCTGTAGGTGTTTGTGAATTGATTTTGTGATGATTTTTTTCATTATTTTTCCCATGTGTAGAAGTAAATCATACAGGTTGCATCCCCTTTCTCTTTTTAAAATGAAAACACTGGCCCTTTTCCAATCTTTGTGCCCCAAATCTGAGGAATGGTAGCTAGTGACCCTTCAATGACTTCATTCAATTCATTTAAAGCTAGGAAATGTGTAAATCATTAGACCCTGTTTATTTGAATGCATCGAGGTGCTTTCATACTCTGATACCAGTTCAGCTGTGTTTTTTTCCTCTGTCTCTCCTAATCTGTCTTTTACAAAACTATTCCTGCTCTTAGCTTCTGTATCACTTATTAAAATCATCTTGAAGTTCAACAGACACAGGCAGAATAAGCCCTCTCCACTTTTTAGTGTTTTCTGTTGTCTTCAATTGAGTAAAGGGACAGCATTCGTCTTGAGTTTTCTGTTTTACATATTTTCCTGTTGGTGTTTTCAGTTTGTATTTCAAAGTGGCATTAGGCCTAAGGGGAAGAGCACTTAGCTGAAAGCCTTCAGACCCCTGGCTCCCACTGTGAACTTTGGAAGCCCCTCTCTGGTCCTCCTTTTCCTTGTCTGTAAAATGAGCCTGGTAGCCTGGATGATCTCTCTCCTTAATCTCTGAGATTCTCTTATTCTAGGCCTATGTTTCAGAATGTATTCACTGTTGCTTTGTACTGATTGCTAATGGGGGGGGTTGACTTTTTTATTGGTGTGAACCATGTAATTTCTCCTCACATTGCCCATGTTTTTATATTCTCTTAGAAGATGAATGTTCATGAAGTCTCCCCTCTAGGACTCCTTTGCCTTTTATTCTACTGTCCCCTAAAATAGGTGTTTTTAACTATTTTTGCATCATGAATAGACCCCTGTGGCAAGATTTTGAAGTCCATAAACCCCTTTTCAGAATGTTTGTGGCCAACATTCCTGATTGAAGTGAATGCTAACTTTTAGTGAAGGATTAATAAAAAACAGATAGATCCACATACACATATATGGAATATACATATGTGTTGAATCTGTGTATATATACATACATACATGTGTATGTACTTGTATATTTTTTCTCCTCCCCTTGCCCCCCAATTAAAATTTCACAGACCCCATGAAAATCTTTCCTTAGATTAATCCCTTGGTAGATCATAGACAGTAGATTAAGAATCCCTTGACATCCAGCCTTTTATAGTTTTCTTAGCTTGATTGAAGAACTTGATTTTTGAAAATTCACTTTTTGTTTATTTTGCAGGAGTCCCATTTACTTTTCTTGTAGTCAAGAATCCTTTTCAGTTTTTGCTCACTTTCTCTTAAGGTTCCTCCACCTTTAATTTACTTAATAAGCTCCTCTCTGTTGGAGAACTAGGCCATTCCTCACTTTTCTAAACAAGCCAGTTACAGCCAGTACACTTGGATGCCATATGTCTAGCTGCCCCAGTCTGACCTAGAGCCAAATCATAATCTCAGGGTTATTCCCCAAACAGTCATTTTCTGACAGGAAAAGAACAGGGCACTGATTGAACAGGCATTTGCCTTTATTAACTGCTCCTGCGGCTCATTCCCATTTTTTACTTGGATCTCTTGGCTGCTGTATTCAGCACGTGCCACAAGATGGAGCCCAAATTGCAGTGAATTCCTTTCACTGTCATTGTCACCTGCTAGTCTGTAACCTGGCAGTGCTTTTGCCCCCAGAGTGTTAGAACCAGAGAGTTAAAGGCAGGCTATCTTATTTCTCTGTGTAGATGTAATTCAAAAAGTGTTTTTATTTATACAGCCCATTTGATCTTCATACCATAAAGTCCCTTATATCTGTTAACATATTTAATCCTTTCAGGAGACCCAGATGACAAATAATTGGTAAATCTTGTTTTATGGTTTGAAGATGTAATTTCATTGGTATAGAGAACTCCCAGGTGAGGAAACTCCCAACCAGTGCAGGTTGGCAACTTCTCTGCAACTTAAAAGCTCACCTAGAGTCACACAGCCAGTTTGTGTTAGAGGTAGCATCTGAACCCAAGTCTTCTTGTCTTCAGGGCTGGCTGCCTATACAGTGTGCCATGTTGCCTCTCACTGTCAAATTAAAAAGAGAAAATTAAGCCAAAATTGCATTTTCAGTGGTCTTAGAAGCAACATCAGTTCTCTGCTGTTTCTTGTGATCATTATCACTTAACTCTGGATATTCATTCTGCCCTCATTTTTGCCCCAAACTCCCCCATCAGTAAGTAACCTGAGAACACTGAACTCAGGATATATTTTTTCAGTAAAGTGATGTTAAGAAGGTACAACCTATTCCGGTGTTATTTCCATTGGAGTTTAGAACTCGAGGTTCAGTAATGAGTACTTAAACACATTCTGGATGCCTCATCCCAACCCTTGTTCCTCCTGAGAATAAATGAGAGATGAGTGTGAAACAAACTAACCCCAAAACAACAAGTGCAGGTGAGAAGTAGAGTAAGAGAAGCAAGAACTGATAGCTAGGATTTTCTGGAGTCTGACCCTAGTTCTGATATATATTTTTTCCAATATCAGTACTAAATATATATGCACTGAATGGCATAGCATTCAGATGTTTAAAGAAGTTAAATGAGTTACAGAAGGTAATAGTAAAACTGTTCTAGTAGAGGATATCAGCTTTCCCTTCTCAGAACTAGATAAATCTAACCAAAAAAATAAACACGAAAGAAAAGTTAAGGAGGTGAGTAGAATTTTAGAAAAGTTAGATATGATAGACCTGGAGAAAACTGAATGAGGATAGAAAGGAATGTACCTTTTTCACAGTGGTACTTGGCATCTACACAAAAATTATACCCATATATTAAGGCATAAAAATCTCATATCCAAATGCAGAAAGGCAGAAACATTCTTTTCAGATCATAATGCAATAAAAATTATATTCAATAAAAGGCTATGAAAAGAAAGATGAAAAATTAATTGGAAACTAAATAATCTAATCTTAAAGAACAAGTAGGTCAAAGAACAAATCATAGGACCAATCAATAGTTTCATTAAAGAGAATGACAACAATGCAACAACATTCCAAAATTTGTGGGTTGCAGCCAAAGCAATACTTAAGGGAAAATTTATATTTCTAAAATCAATACAGTAGAGAAAGAGCAAATCAATGAATTGGACATGTAACTAAAAAATAAAACTAGAAAAAGAACAAATTAAAAATCTCCAACTAAACACGAAATTGGAATTCCTGAAAATCAAAGGAGAGATTAATAAAACTGAAAGTAAGAAAACCATTGAACTAGTAAATAAAACTAGGAGCTGGTTATATGAAATATACCTTTTTCTTTCCTCTTCATACTTTCCCTTGTTTCTCTGTAAGATGTCATTTTCTTATTGTTGTTGAAGAGGCATTATTTACTGATAACCATGTCAGGAAAACCAGTGATTCTACTTGTCTTGGTTGAAATTTCCCTGAAAACTTGGACTGAGGGAAAGTCAATCAGTTGGTGGTATATGGAGCCAATTTTAATATTGCCTGTCTTTACAGAAAGAAAGCGATTGGAGGCCAAGCAACGGGAGGACATCTGGGAAGGCCGGGACCAGGCTACTGTCTGAACATCACTCAAAGAAAGGGTTATTTTCGCTAATTCAGAAGGTTCCAGGCTAGAAGACCCATGCTGAGTTTCCTTTGTGTGTGAGAAAGACAGAGACTATGGGTTCAGAGAGGAAGTAAATTTCTCTGTCTTGGCAACTCTGCTTTCTAGACCTGGAAGAAACAGTTTGGAATCACTCCATGTGGAAAATAGGAGGAAGTATTGTTCATCAACTAGGAAGAAAGTTGGAAGCTGATGCCTCTTTAGAGTTCACTGAGCAAGAGAAGGCCTAGATGTATGAACGATTTACCTGGGAAGAGTTTAACCAGCCTAATAGCAGAAGAGCAGAAGGATAGAGGGGTCACCAGGGCCCCAGGCCAGAAGATACCAGGACCTTGAGAGGAAAGACACATCCTCCAGCACCTCTTCCAGCTGTGAACAGACACGTCTGGACAGTCAGCAGTATCCTCAGGGTGCCCAGAACCAGAATCTTAGTGCTGGCTTTTTTTCAGTGATAGGTCCAGAGCCCTGTCAGTGGCCGACAGCAGCACATGATGAATGTTGGATCTTGAGAGCTTCCTTGAGAGCCTGCCTGTTGCTGCTCCTGTCACGTGTGTGTGATAGCTGGAGTGTGACCATCACGTGATGGCCACCAGTGCCTGTGTAAACACTGATATCATGGGGTAACAGAGATGTATTAAATCTATATCCTGACGTGGGTGTCTGTCTGTTTCGTCATCACCTCAGCCCCATAAGGAGGGTGGGGCTGCAGAGGGAATTCCTTTCTTGTCTTCATATTAGTAATACATATGATGCACAGGTTAAGTGGAGTTTTTATTCATCCTGCACCCTAATGATCTAGTTCTATGTCTCCAGTGCCCTCTATAACAGTGGCCTTTTCTGACGTGGGATTATTGTACAATTGTTAGCATTTGGCATTTGTGACTTGTAACCCCCTCCTTCTCATCACCCGTCACCCTCTAATCTGTCATCCCACAGAAAGCATCTGGCACACAGCATGTTCTTAGTGTAATCATCTCAGCTTGTGCCAGCAGCATTGGCAGGCAGCTAGAGACAATCCATTAAGACTAGGAGCATCCAGGGTCAAGTAAACCCCTCTGGGCAGGGCCAGGAGACTTTCCTATAGGAAACAGAGCAAGTCAGAAACCTCAGCTGAGGTTCTACATACTGTGGAGTCAGCAGGGCCAAGCTGCAAGATGGCAGCATGGCAAGAACTGGCCTTTCCTGGGGTCCTCAGTGATGCCCAGAGCTCTGTTTCCTTGTGGCTTAGTGCAGGGACAGTGATAGATGAACAGCATGCTTGGGTCAGGATGGAGGAAACATTGCATGGATGGTTCCCCATAAGGAACTTTTCACCCTAATCCCACTCTTCTGAGAGCCCTTGTGGGCCTGCATCAGGGCCATTTCTTTGGTGATCTGGTTCTTGGTTAGCACTATCTGTGTCCCTTGGTCTTGCTTCCTACCTACCCTGTTTTACAGTTTTTGAATCATGCACTGATACTTCTTTTTGAATTGTGCATTGATACTTCTAATTCTGATCCTTAATCCCACTATCTCTGTCTAACTATAGCAAGGATGCCTTCTCCTCCCTGTCTTCCTAGAACAAGCTTCCCTGAGGCCTTTAGCCAGATTTTTGAGACAGCAGACCTCTGTTTGGGAAGTAGTAATGCTGGGCCTGCCATAGAGTGACTTCTTCTATGGTGGTCTTTCAAAGAAAGTGCCACAGAACTGGGTCTGCTCATCTCTGCTACCTTTCCCTCAGGGGCTCTGTTTTCTTGGCTTTGTTTCCTTTGTTTCCAGGGGTTATTAGCACAAGTATGGAGTTTTCTTATTACTTCACATTATCGGCTCTTGGGCTTTCCTAAGAGCATTTTAGCTTTCAAAGGCAGTTTTGTTGTTAAAGTGTGCAGTCTAATGTAGATTGCATTCATTGTCTGAGATGTCATATATCCTATACTATACTGTCTCTAAAAAAGTCACTTCTACCTGCTTCCTAATATCTGACATTTTTTTCCTCCTGGCATTTACTCCCATAATCTAAATGAGAAGAAGGATTTTCTTAGGCAAAAATCAAAAGCTCTGGGACTCTTCTCTTTCATATACAAATATGACTCTATGACTTATCAGTAGGGCATTTGCTTTGAGGTTCTTCAGTATTGGTGATGAATCTGCACTTACCTGTTTCCATTCTCTTTTTGAACAATGACATTTTTTTCAATACCTGGTTTGGGTGAAGGATGCCCGTAGAAGTCACGGAATAGGTTAAAAGTAACTACCATAGTACCCTTCTGCTGTAACCCATTTCCTACCAAGTAGATTCACCCCCAAATGGAATGGGCCTCCTTGGGAGGTGGTAGGTTACCCCTCACAACAGTTTTTCTAAGGCTAAGATCAGATCACCACTTGCTGGGAATTTTGTGTACCTCTTGGTCAAGGTCAGACTAATGCCTCTGAGATCCCATCTAACTGAGAGTCTGTGATTCTCTACCATGTGAAGCTAGCCATGGTGAATCATGGTGTTTAACCCTAGAAAAAACTTCAGAGAGTATTTCAGGACAGTCATGTATTTCTAGTTTATAAATGAGAAAACTCAGATACTGGTAGCAAAGTACATAGTTGGGATTCAAGCCAGGTCTCTGACTCTTTAAGTCCAGTGCTGTTTCCTTGTGCTGTCAATGTTTCCCATTTCCATTAGGGCCTGAGTAGATGCAGTCATCTTTACATGCATACATTGTTCCATCCTTATTCAGTCATTAATGTCTTGTGATTTAGTGTCTTAATGCCTAGAATTAAGTCCAGAAAACAAATACTCCCTATTAGTCCTAAAATCCTCTGCCCACAGCTAAAATAACTAATCGCAGTTCCTAAAGCCCAGAAGGTTACGTAGAATACAGCTAAACTCATCTTCTGGGGAGTAAGCTCAAGTTCTTCATGCCTTAGCTGCATAGAGACTGAAATATGCTGAAGCCTTGTCCTCTAGCTTTTTGGGGTCTGTCTGGAATCTGGTGGTTGACCCTTGGTTAACATTCCTCACCCAGTTATAAGCTGTGTTAGCCAATACCACCCCCTTCCCATCCCCCCTCCTTCCTTTTCAACTCAGCCCTGTAACAGCACAGCCCTTGTGCAGCCTCTTCCAAAGGCTGGGACTGGCCACTCCTCTCCAACGTGTGATGTGGGCAGTAGCATTAGGACTAGGACAGTGGCTGTCTGCCTGACCTCCTTTTTCTGGCATTCTGAAACTGGGTCTTGCCAGGAGCTATGGGTAACCTCCCTGCCTGACCTGCCATAGTCATCAATCACCACATACTCCTCCGCTAGATGCACGTTTTTCCACAGACCATTAGCTGCATGTGTGGGTATAATGTTGTTACTGTTTTGGAGCTGTTTGCTGAAGCCAGCAGGAAATGGGTCCTTCCCTTGTTTACCCAACCTGCCATACCAAAATATAACGTCCCTTCTGCTTAATAAAAGAACTGGGGGAGTTGAGAAGAGAAAGTACGGTACAGAGAAGGAAGGAACACAGCCATGCCGTTTTATATGCATGGAGTACACCCCAGAACATGACCCCTTTTGCTCCCAGAGAAAAGAGACAACTCTAAATGGAAGGAGAGAACAGCTAACGTGGGTAAGATAGGCATATGGTTATAAATCTGTCCTTTTCACTCTAGACTTTCAGCTACAGGAACAAAAGAATACCTTTCTCAATAATGCAAACTAATAACCCTGGGGAATTTATCTTTTTATTTGTTTTCTTGCATCCCACCACTCTTGGCCCTGAGCCTAGGGCATGCTGTTTGAGGGAGGTAGGAAGCAGAAGCTGGCTGACCACTTGTGTGGGAGATGGAAGAGGGGATTCATTTATCAAGACACAAGGTTGTACCAGATGACCTCCAAAGATAAGTATCTGTGATACCAAGGTTTGTGGTAGCCTAGGAATTTGCCTGATTGGAGAAAGGTGTGAGGACTGGCACTCTACTGACCACAGTGCCCCAGGGTGTGTTCCTAGAGCAGTTGGGTTTCATGCCACCTGTGGGGAGGGGGCGCTTTTTGATAGTCCATAACAGCCACATTGCCCAGTTCAGATTTCCATCTAGCACTTTGTCTCTTTCCCTCAACCACCACTCTTTCCCCAAGATTTGTTAATAGATAGATACTCATTACATTGCAAAATTTATTTATTCATTATGAAGTTCACTCTAGAGACCTTGTTCAGACCAGGAATTAAACTGGACCGGAGGCCAATCCTGAGACAGAATGACCCTGAGGCAAGCATATTGATGACAGACATCATTCTTTGGCGCAAAGGCTCCTGGCATGCCCTAGAGCCCTGATTTTACTATCCCAGGTGTTTTCTCAGGCCATTCTTAATTACATAAATCTCTTCATATCAGGCATTAGTGGTGACCCGAGACCTAAGTTGCCAGAATGGGACCCATGCAGCTGAGTATGGGTAAGGATCCAGAAAGAACACTGGGCAGTGGTGTAAGGAAGAGAGCAGTTGGAAAGCCGTGGATGGTACAGAAGCATGAGACCAAATCCACTGACTTCCATGATCATGTTGACAGACATCACTGTTGACTTTTACTCAAGCCGTTTTGCTTGAAAGGCTGATAAAGAACAGTTTATTCCATCAGATTTCTATTGGCTTTATCCCCAGCGTCACTGCAAAATATATAAAGCACCATAGAGTTGGGGTGCCTGGCAATCCCATGAAGGCAAGTCTGTAAAGCCGGGGGATGATGGCTCTGTGGGAGACTCAGGGCTTGGTATCTACAGGCTCCATGTGACAAAAGTCCAAGCCCAGTGCCGTCTTTAGGGAGCTGTGCATGGCCGATTTGGCATGTTCCCCTTCCAAGGCTCGCTGAGTATACTCTTGTCGCTTCTGGGCACTGTCCCCTCCTCAGGAGGCTGAAGCCCATGAAGGCTCTGGCTCCATTTAGCTGAGGTATCTGGTGTTTGAGCATCAGGTGGTGGACGGTTATGGCCAGGACCTCAGATGAGGTTGTTCATGAGTCGCTGCTGCTGTTGTTCAACAATTTCTGTGTTGGCTCCATAGGCATCGCCTGTAGTGTGGGACAGTCAGGATGAGGAGGCAGCCTCAGCTTCTGTCACATCTCTTTCCCCATGATCTCATCATTGTAAATACATGCATCTTGTACTCAGTGTTTACCCCCCAGTCAGTTCTGTGTCCTGGTACCTATCCACAAAAAGAGAGCCCCCTCCCATCACCACCCTCAGAACCCCCAGTAGGTAGTTCTTTGAAATCAGGATGAGTAGACTGAGGCTTTGCTATGAATTAATAGAGGCCTCTTTAGCATCCTCAGTGGTCATGGAAACTAACTTTGAAAGAAACATGGTTTCTCTTCCCCTTTCACTTCCATGTTCATGGAATGACACCCCAGTTTTCTGGAGCATGCTGCTGTGTGGAGAGTAGGCATGACTACTCCCCACTCCCAACCCCCAGCTTCCATCGCTATCACCATAATCATCCCTAGCTTCTACTGCCTGAAGAATATCCCTGGGCTTCCACCAGACCCCTGTATCATCTTCCAAAACACCAGCCTTCTCAGTGTGCACATGCACAAAGTGCCTTGCACATATTAAGCACCTAAATGTTCAAATTCAATTGAAATGAGGCTAAATTTGAAAGAGAAATCAGGGAAGGTCTCATAACTGGATGGCCTTTTTGTTACCCACCACCCTTCACTTCTGCCCTAACTCCTCCCTTCTCAGTCTTCTTGCTCAGGATCCTGTAGCCGCAGTTTGAGATGAGAACCCGACACCATTTCTACCACTGCTGCCAAGCATTGCCATTGTCCATGTGGCAGCCAGGGCAGGGAGAGGCTAAGGGTGGAGAGGAGAAAGTTCCAAGAAAAAAAAAGTCTAGGACAAGGCGGGGGAAAACCTTGTTTTCATCTTTGTCTGTAGTTGGGAGTGATTGAAAAGGTTGAAGGAGGTTGGGGGGCAGACAGGCTATTTATTGAGAAGGTTTTGGGGGCCTGTAAGGGTCATATAGGAATGGGGGGTTAGAACTGGGAAAGGGTGTTAGGACATCCATCCACAAGAGTTTGCTAGGGAACACATCCTCCCCTCGATGGAATGTGCCTTACGTAGAGTGAACAGTCAGCTTGAGACATAATCCTACAAGTTCCTCTTTCACAGGGTCAACACTCCAACGGGACTGGATTCTCCTGGCTGCCCTCACAGCCCCATTACCTGTGTGACAGCCGTGAAGCCAGACCCGATGACCATCGTACTTGCATCGGCACCTCATCATGTTATTGGAGAAATCTGACTCAGCCACCTCAAATTTGGGATTTACAACCACCTGAAGGAGAAGTAGGGGACAAGGAAAAGAACACAGACTCTATAAATAGAGTGCAGCGTGAGCACATTGGCTGTTTGAGTGAAAAGAGAGAGGGAGGGGAGGTCTAGGGGATTGCAACCCCCAAAGTGGAGGAGGCACGTCTGACAAATCAGACTCTATCTGTGCTGGTAGAGAGGACATTCCAGAAACAGACCACAGCAAACAACCTCTACTGGTAATGTTATAAAACATGATTAAGCCACAATCTCCCTAAGCCTTAGTGTGCCTGCATAAAAGATGCTGTCGATCATTCTTGACTTACCTAACCCACAGCGTCATTTGTGAGAAAGTGTTAGAGTTTTTTTGGTTGTTGCTTTTTTTTTTTTTTTTAATAGTCTCAGTGACCATAGTGAGGTAGACTTATGGCAGTATGCTCAGGCCCTCAGGAGGAAGAAGGTAGATTTGTGAATATGGTGGACCTGATCCTGGAATGGATCAACGTTACCTGGAAGATATAGTCCCCAGGACGCACATCTGTAATGTCCACCCACTGGCAGTCGATATCATGACGATAGGTATCCCAGCAGCCAACAGTCACCCCCTGCTCTCCAAAGTTGGCACAGGCATAACGCCGCTGTAGTCCTAAAGGAAGGCAGCAGCAGCTTTGGAGGCCTTTGTGTTGGGGGAACGTGCGTGGGAAATAGTGGCATATAGAATATCCTCCCCCTCCCTGCACATTCCCAGGACCACAGGCAGCAGGAAAACTTCTTTAGGGGACTGCAAGCTTTCTCCAATCCTTACCTGAAGGGTCTCTGAGGGCTTGGAATAGTAGGAAATTTAACAGCATCAGGAAAATGGGATGGGGATGGGAAAGGAGAAGAACCTGAGATCGTAGTCTAATCTGAGAATGGAGTCTGGCTCCTTTATCCTGGGTACTGCATACCTGTGGGGCAGTTGGTGTCTTCTAGACAGAAGCTAGCCTTGTGTCCTTCTGCAACCTTGGAGCCATTGAGAGTAAGAAGGTCGTAGTGGGTGAAGACTTCAATGCTATGGTAGTGCCTGCAAAAGAAACGAAGCCTGTCACCCCTGGCATCAGGACAGAATCTGTTCTGGGGGAGT
Organism: Notamacropus eugenii; assembly: GCF_028372415.1. NCBI lineage: Eukaryota > Metazoa > Chordata > Mammalia > Diprotodontia > Macropodidae > Notamacropus > Notamacropus eugenii. The sequence goes on from NC_092872.1 coordinate 215,106,565, forward strand.
CAGCTCTATTATTACCCAGAGGAGGAGCTGCCACCTAGATGCAAGGCCAGTGTCTGGCCAAGGGCCAACTTTCAGCAGCATGGTCCCTGCCCTCTGCCAGGTAACACAGCTAAGCTGTCCCTGCACACCTGTGCTCCTAAACCTGAAAGCGCAGCTTGGCAGAGCAGGGCATGATGGGGCTGTAAGCCTTGGTACCATGAGGCCTAGGGACCTGTGTGGGAGCCAAGACGCCTCTAAGGGGAGCACTTTGTTCCATGTCAGGCTGAGACCAAATTGCTAGTGTGATGTCCAAACTGGCAGTAATAATAGCTCTGTTGGGAATGTTGGGGATGGTGCTTATTATCCTGGGTAGGACCAGGTCCCAAAAATGCCTCCTCCCTGCCTCACCCCATGCAGCTCTTTTCCCTAAGGGAAGGTGTTTTCTATGCCATCCTTATGACTGGCGTTGTCTCTCTCTCTCTCTCTGCCTGAATCTGTTACATGTCTGGGGCACCGCAGATTTTTAACCTTTTCCCCCCTGATTCCTGGGATCTCCACTTTTCTCTAGCCATTGAATGACCAGGAATTTCCAGCATCCTGGGTGAAGGACTGGAGGTGCAGAAAGAGTTCAGAGGGCCTTCTGGGTACCATTACCCTTAAAGAACCCTCCAGGGAGAAGGTGCCAAATCCAGAGTTGCCACAGGGCAAAAAGCCTCTGTGCCCAGGAGGACTGTGGAGTTTGGAGCCAGGACACTGAGGAGTCATGGCTAAGAATTCTGGTACTGGGGGTCAGTTCATTTTGCGGTAGGGGAAAGATGCCAGACACCAGAGGCCTGGGGGGAAATAGGGGTGCCAGGCTTCTTTCTCTGAGTAGGAAAAAGGTCACAAGCATCCTCTATGAAAAGGGTGCCATGGGTCTCCACCAGGGTCCTCTCCTGAAAGTTTGATGTTCCTCCATGGTGCCAAAGGAGCTGACATGAATCCCTCTCCCAGTTCTCAAGAGAAGTCCGAGAATGTGACAGTAGCATTGTGGAAGGTGGGGTCCCAGGAGGGATGGGAGGGAGCCCAGAAGGTCAGGGGAGCCAGGTCATTGGGCAGGGTCAGTTATTCAGTGCCGGACTGCTATTGGAGGAAGTACACCCTCTCCCCCAAATCCTTCAATGGGCTGGGACAAAGCCCTTCTCACAAGGCCAAGATTTAAACTGACCCAACATGGGAGCAGCAAGGAAAGATACTGCTTGGTCTATACCCATCCTGCCGTGCCTCTTCAGTTCCTGTCTCGGAAAAGGGGATATCTAACCCTTATATAATCATCCACCTTCAGGGAAAGTCTTTCTGATAGGGATGATTAAAGCTCCTAACTGCCTGATGCCGTGGGGTGGCAGAGGACATAGAAACCCCACTTCAGACTGAAGCATCTGCTGATTAGGAGAGGCATCCAGACTTTATCAAGCCAAAACTAACATGGGTGCCCACCTATGGCACTGGTGCCAGATCCAACTATGGCGCCCAGTCTTAGGTCGGAAGTCTGCCCGGCCAAGATTGTGGATTTGGGAGGAGAATCGCAGCAGGCGGCGGTGCCCATAGGGCCACTCCATGTGGTCAGCTGACTTGGAGAGACAGTTTTCCTCATGGGCACAGTACAGCAGACTCAGTGGGCGGTCCTCTAGGTAGGCTGTCTCTTGTACCAATTGTGCATTCATCACCAGGTCTGGGGCACCTGGGATCAACAGAGGGCCAAAGGCTAATGGCATCCCCCAAATCCCCCCTCCCAAAAAATAAAGACCTTCCCTCTTGCTCTACTGAATTGGGGCCAGGAACAGGCTTTCACCCGAATAACACTTCACACAAATGCTGAAGTAGTTCTTTGAAGTTTACAAGGAGCTTTCCTGTACACTCTTAGGTAAGACTCACAACATGGCAGGGAGACTTTATCATGCCCATTTTTCAGATGAGGAGCCAAGGTTCAGAAATGGAAAGTGATTTTCCCCCAAGATCACATGGCTGCTAAGTAGAAGAGGTCTCCTGAGTCCAGGGCTTTTTCCTACATCATCATTCATTGGATTTCATCAATGAACAGACTTCCCCTCCCCTACTGACCTGGCCCCTTGAATGAGATACTCCAAGACTTAAAGCTCCCTTTGCTCCCCTTCCCCTATGCCAAGAGGCCCGGCCTCAGGCATGGGCAACATCTGAAATTGAGGACAATCCCCACCCCGCTCTTATAGCCCAGAACTATGTCCCTCACGGTCTACCCCTCACCCAAGGCTGGAATGCCCCAGTTATTACTCACTATCTGTACAGGTGACCCCTGCTGAGAAGCGGCCAACCCCATGGGAGCAGTGTACTGGTCCGTGCCGCTGACATTGCTGCAGAGCCATCTCTGTGCCCGAGCAGCGCACCCCACTCATCACCACCTTGCCAGCCCCTGCAGTGCCCTGCCAGTACCAAGTGTCCTGAGGAAATAGCCATTGACACATCAGTGGGCACAGGTCACCTTGCCACAGGAAGAAATTTCAGGGGGGCCTGGCTCCAAGAGCCCAGAGACTTTACCAAGGGGCAATACCATCCAGGGACTCCCATGAAACAGATCAGAAAGGGATCAGTGAGAGGCCATCAGGGACCTACCTGGATGGCATGGCTGGCAAATCCCATACCAAGCTGCCTACAGGCTACCATAGCTTCGTTGAGTCCCCAGAGATCACTACACACAGCTCCCCATTGAAGGGTCCCATTCATCTCCACCAGAACCTCCACCACGCCCTCCTCCGGACTGCGCCCGCCAGCCAATCGGATCTGCAACAGCCAAAGTCGTGAATAGCAGTCATCTCCACTCTACGTGGAGGTAAAGTCCATGAGTGTCTAGGAGGTGTTATTGAGGATTTGGCAGGAGGCGGGCAGGGGGTGTGGAGGGTGTCTCAACTTCCCTGAGACCTCCCTCCCGCCGTCTAGATGCCTCCTCTCCTAGAAGACCAGAAATTTCTACCGTTAGACAACATTCCCCTAAGGTCAAGTTGTTTTTTGGGGTTTTTTCAAGGTAGAAGTATGGTCTCTATTAAAAACAAAATACTTGGTACCTGGGAGAAAAGACTTGCTTCACTTTCCCTACTAGTGAAAATTAGTTGAGGGCTGAAGGTGTCTGAGATCCCGCCCTTAAGAGAGTAGGCAGAGGGCATGGGGTTTTCAGTGGGAAACAAAATGCCTCGAGGAGTGCGCAGGACACAAAGAGGAGGCGCTCCCTAGAGGGGGGCCGGGAACCCAGAGCCAGAGAAAGTAATCCCAGGGCACATCGCCCAGGGCAGGACGCTGAGCTGGCCTCGGCAGCGGAGGCACCAAAGACTAGCTGCTGCCAGGCAGTGTGGGCCAGGGATGGCATCTCCCCATGGAAGCACCTGGGGACGCCCCTGCCGCCCCCAGCCCTGGCGCACCTGTTGCTGGAAGTCCATGTTGGGGATGTTGCATCTGACGGCAGCATCATTCTCATGCTGACAGCCACTCTGAGCCGCATCGTGAGCGGGGCAATCGCTGAGGAGCCTCTCATACCCACTGCACCGCACTTCCCTCAGATGGATGGGTCCCAGCCCTGTGCGCGAGAAGGGGGCTGTCCAGTTCAGTCACTCTGTAGGCCTACCCCTTTGAAATATTGCCCACCTGGGCCTCAGTTTCCCTTTCATTCCATGCCCATATTTATCACTTTGTGGACCCTACTGGATGAGCTCTCCAAGACTACGGTTACCCCAGTTGGAGTGTCAGGCCCTCTCCAGGAGCTCCTCACTCACCTTGGCCCAGCTGAGCTCCAAAGAGGACCTCTCGGGCAGATCCGTAGCCTAACTGGCGACACAGGACACTAGCTGAGATCAGATTCCACTTGTGGTCACAGACGGTGCCCCACTGGCCATTCATCAACACTTCTACTCGGCCCTCACCCACCTGGGCCCCTGCCCGGAGTCGCACCTGGGTCTCCTTGGAGGGAGAGACCTGGAATAAGCAGACAGCTGGGAAGCAGGGATAGTGTCGAGGTAGGGCAAAGTGGCCAGGTCCAGGAAAGAGGAGAGCTGGGCTCTGGTCCTGGCCTTGCCACAGATTACGTGGGTGACCTTGGCAAGTCATGAAACAGTTGTTTTGTTTTATTTTGTTTTAATCTATAAAATGAGGCTATTGATGACCAACAAGGTCCTTCCCAGACAATCTCCTGTGATTCCAAACCTTTCACATGCCAGAGGTTGATAAAACATCCTTTGAAACAGCCTAGTACCATAGAAAGAGCGTCAGACTTGGACTAAGGTAAGACTTGTGTGCTGGGACATGCGCCATCTGTGTGATGGTCTCTCCAGCCTCACCTTTCTCATCTGTAAAATGGGGTTACTTACAATGTGAATACGTACACTGTCTGCCTCTCAGGGTGGATGTGAGCAAAACATTTTGCAAATTTTAAAATACTTTGAAAATATGAGCTGTTTGGAAAATGCAACCTTACACCCTTTGCCTTCAATCCTCTCTCTCTGGGAGCCCCTGGTCATTCATTTCTGACTGATTGCTGGGCTTCCAATGGACCTTTCCAGGGCTGCTTGTCATCATTAAGATTAGCTTTTCTTTTTCCCTCCCCCTTAAAACCCTTACAAACCCTTACCTCCTTTTGGCGGGGCTTCCCCTTGGGGTGACGGAAGCGTGGTCCTGCCACACAGCTGACCACAGCATGGATGCCTGTGGGGCAGGCTGGCTGCAACTTGCCCTTTGGTGGGGACACCTGCACTTGGCATTTAGCCATGTGGGGCTCAGTCCCCAGGCAGTTCACCCGGTGGATCCAAAAGGAATTCTTCTTGGTCAAGCTCCTCAACCTACAAAACAAGGGAGGAGGAGAGCATGGGCTGCCTGGAGAGAAGGAGGGAGAGAGAGAGGAAAGAAAAAAGAAAGAGAGGGAGGGAGGACAGAGAGATAGAGACAGAGAGACAGTGACAGAGACAGAGACACAGAGAGAGAGAGACATAGAAACAGAAAGAGGGGGGGAGAGGGAGAGAGGGAGGAAGAAAGAGGAGTGAGTGAGAAGAAGAAAGGGAAGGAGAAGAGGCTGACCCTCCCACCCACCTCCCCACCCTTCACCTGGATTTGGGGTCCTTCATCTTCATATTCCAGAGTTTCCTGCAGTTGAAGAAAACTAGAGGTAAGGGATTGGAACGTGGCTATATGGACCCTTCCCTCCAGCCCATTCGGACCCTTCCCTCCAGCCCATTCCCGGTTGCTCTGACGACAAGCTTTGGAGTTCAATGGAGAGGGCCAGACGGTCTGGATACAAATCCTGGTTCATCCTATTTCCTACCTTTGTGTCCTTGGGCAAATCATTTAACCATCCTGACCTCAGTTTCCTTATCTATGAAATGAGGGTGTTGGGCTCCCTCTGAGGATCTTTCAGACTCTAAAGCAATGACACCCCAACTGTTCCAACGAACCCCTGAATCCATCCCTTATCTTCACTGCTTCCTTTCATTCCCTCCAGATCCAGGGGGAGAGAGAGAGGGAAAGGAGGAATCCCCCATCAAGGTGAAGGTCACTGGTTCTGGGGAGCAGCAGCCTAGTCTATAATCAGCACCTCCCAGGGTGGCGACTGAGTCAGCAATGGCCCAGACGTGCAATTAGTAGAATTTAGGCCAAGCAAGGGCCTATGTCTTGGCAGCAGTCAAAGCAGGAATCACATGATCCCCTCGTGGCCCCTTGTCACCCATCCTTTGGGTTATATTGGTCTGTGTGGCTGGGAGGTAGGCACGTGAGGCTGGAACTTGGGGCAAGGCCTCTTGGAGCAGGAGAGAAGCTATTCAGGGGAGGGAGAGAATTACCAATTCTGTGGAAAAATAACGTTTGACCCTTTATGGAGCAGGGCCCCCACCCAGACCATTTAGAATTAGAGTCTTGGCTAGCTTTGAGTCCCCTGACATCCAGCCAAAAACACCAATTAGACAGCACTTTAAATAGATTTGACAGAGTGCAGATTTTTTACTTAGGAATTTAAACATGAATATTCTCATCAAATTCCTTTAAATGTTGCAGTTTTTCAGTTTCACAATTAAATCTTGTAGATGAATTTTTTTCCTCTTTTCTTCTCTAGTTGATTCTGTTTCTACACTCTCTATCCAAACAGTCCCATGTTAAGCTGGTAGCTGTACTTGAGAGAAGCCCAGGGTGCCCCCAGATGACTAGGGTCTGACTTCCCATTACATGGAATCCCTGAACTCATAGCATCCAGCCTAGGCACACACTTACCCTCAGCTCCCCCCCTCAAGCTTCTCCTTGCCTGCTGGTGCTCAGGATCTCCCTACCTGTAGAAGGGGGTGTTGACTGGCATCTCACTGGGGAAGCCCAGCATACCGCAGACCACTCTGCTGTTGTTCATGGTCCAGCCCTGGTCACACACCTGCCGCCAGTGGCCCTCGTATTTCACCTCCACAGCACCCTCCAAAATGGGGCTGCGCCGTTTGGCACTGGCCAGCACAGGCTTGATCCGTACCTCCTCCAGCCGCTGTCCCTGCCCAGACATACACATTGAGGGTCTAGGAAACCCAAAGAGAATCCTCTTTCCCTTCCACATTTGCCTATTGGGGAACCACCAGGAATGAACTCCCTAGGATGCTAGGGGCCAGTCTCCACTCCTTCTAGTCTAGTCCCTGGATCTTCTGCCACCTTGTTCCAGGTAAGACCACTATGGAGAGTGTCCCCCTTCATGCCCCATCTTCCTCCATCAGGTGGGCTGAGGGTGGCTGCCCTCAGGCTGGCAGCTATCCCATGTACAGAGCCCTGCCCTACCTCTCCTTGGTTGTTTGGCCGTGGCTGTTTTTAGCTGTAGGATGTTTGTGATGGGAAGAAGCAGCAATTGTGGCTAGCTGTGTGGGTGAAAGAGCCCCTACTTGGCCTCCCTCTGCTCCCTCCCAATTGGTAAGTTGCTTCCGCAATTCCCAGCAGGCCCAGCCTCTTTCTTCTCCAAGTCTGCTCAGCCTCAAGAGGCAAGATGCTCACTGGCCTTGGGACTGGGCCTCAGCCTCCATCAGAGAAACAGCCCTGGGGAATTCATTCTAAGCGGGAGGATCTCTCATTTTCTCACTCTCTACTCTCTGGGTTCCCATCATCAATTTCGTAAATTTAGTAAGCATCAGTGTCCTACCTTCTAGGGATACCAAGATCAAAAAGAAAATTATATTCCCTAGCCTCAAGGAGCTTTAAATCTACTTATATATAGTAAGGAGACCTCTCTGGCCATGATACCAAGGTCTGTGTGTCTCCTCTGTCCAGAGCCAGAGGGGAGTTCGTTTTCCTGGCCAGTATCAATGATGTCTTCTCACCTGTGGCCCCAGGATCTGGGACGGCCTCTCTGAGCGGTAGCCAGGCAGGCGCTGGGGGTGGCACACGACCCCGACGTCTTCAGAGTGGCTGCAGTCACTGATGCCCCAGCCATTGAATCTGCATTCTGCCAGAGAGCTCTCAGTGCCCACACAGTGCACATTATCCATCCAGATGTGGCCTGTTGGGGAAGAAGGTATGAGCCATGGGTGCTTAGGGCTAGGAGTAGATGAGGTCAGAGGCCACTGACCCCACTTTCTTTCTTAATCTTGAAAAGATCCCTAAACTCAGTGACTTTCTTTGAATCAATCAATCCACAGGCATTTATTAAACAACCACTATATGGTAGGTACTTCACCAAGCAGTAGGGAGTATATAATATATGGGAAAATGGGCTGGTGTTTGCCAAGGATTTCCCTTCTACATAGCAAAAATCAGCACTTTACTTACCAAGCACTTTGCTAACATGTCATTTAATCTTTACAACCACCCTGTGTGATAAATGCTGTTATTAGCCCCACTTGAAGGAAACTGAGGCTGAATAAGGGTCATGAGTCTTGTCCCTGGATTATAAGAATATGGGGCAGAATTCAAATTCAGATCTTTCTGATTCCAACTCCAACACTTTATCCATTATGCTACCTTAAGGGATTTATCTCTTTTCCTTAGCCAGGGGCCTCCTTGAAGACACTCCCCCCACATCTGAAGTTAAGCACCCCTCCACCCCAGTAAGGAAACTAACAGAAAGAAGGGGAAAGGGCAGTGGTCAAGAGAAGTTAAGGTTGGCAGGTATCCTGGAGATGATCTCTCTCCTCTCCTATCCATCAGGGTCTCTGGCATGAGTTTAGCCCTAGAGAGAAAGCAGCTCCTGAACCCTGTTGCCTGGCAGCGTGGTCACTCACCTTCCCCTTGACCATACTTGGCACTGTGCGCCCATGTCAGAGCAGACTCAAAGCCAAGCTGGCGACAGGCCACATTGGCCTCCTGGAGGCTGAAGTCATCATCACACACAGTGCCCCACTGGTGCTCGTGCAGCACTTCCAGGCGACCCTCCTCAGGCTGACTCCCAGGGCCCACCAGCCGAAGTTTAAGGGATCCCAATGACTGTTGGCAGCTTAGTGGGGCCTGGCATAGCCACAGCAGGATCAGAAAGCAAGCAGGAGGTAGAGGCTGCATCAGGGTAGCTTCAGAAGCAGTAGGGGCTCAGGAATCTGGGGAAATAAACAAGATGATTATGGGCAAGGACCCAAAATCCAGTTGGGTAGTAGAGGCTGTAGCCCACCTGGGGATCCCAAAGTCTTAGATGGAACTTCCCCAACCTTGCCCCACTTACACAAGGTGGTAAGGAAGACAGTACCTGGCCCACAGGAAGGGCCTAATAAGGGAGCCTTGAAAAGCAGTTTGAGAAATACGGCATGTCCACCATATTTATGGAACAGTGGTGGTCAGTGGTGGGCTGCATCCTCAGAAAACTGCCCAGGACCTTTGTCTTGCATCAAAACAGTTAAGAAGCTTTGGAAGGGAAGGGAGCATCCTGTGCCCCTTGGTGGTCCTGTCACTGTCTGGCTAGCCTGTCAGTTACCATCAAGCTAGTCAGCAAAGGCCAACCCTCAAATGTCATTGCTGGCTGGCTGTGTGCTTACCACTAGTACTGCCAGCCCCCTGTGACACTGGGGGGAAGTCAGAGAGGAAATGCCCCTCTGTTTGGATACACCCTGGAACAATTGCTGGGGTCTCACCAGGGCTTGAGCTCCTTCACTGATAGACCCACTCAAGGCTCTGGAGGTGCTTCCTGGCTCCTGGGACTCAGCAGGGACCAGGAGGCCAAACCAGCTTGTACTGTCTGCTTTGTTTGATTGTTCACGACTGGCCCTCCATGGAGGTGAAGTAGGTAGCCTCCTGTGTGGTGTAAATGGGGAAGGAAGACAGGCTATCTGCCCTTGAATCTCTCTCTTTCCCCCTCATCCCCCACCTCCCCTGCCATGCCCAGGGTTAGACAAGAGAGGAAGGGTGACTGTCTCCAGAAGGCCCTTGCCATGCTGAAAATGCACACTGTGGTATCTCAGATGGGTTGGGCATGGAAGGAAGTCCCCCCTTCTCCTCACCCCCAGACACACACATTGTAAAAGGAAACTCCACATCAGGAAATTCCCTCTACCGGCTCTCAAGCTGATGGTCTTAAAGAATGGCCCAGGCCCTGAGAGATTGGTCATTTGTCCGGGGTACACAGCGAGTATGTGCTGAAGTGGGCTCTTGAGCCCTAGTGCTCCCCTGGCCTGTTACACTTTAAAAGAATACCTGACATGTCCTAGCAATAGTATATTATTCATAGTCATAACCATAGAGGGTGACAAGCTTGGCAAAAGCAGTCTGCATACATTATCTCATTTGAGCCCCAGGTCTCCCGAGATTGCCCATATTACAGATGAAGAAACTGAAACTTTGAGAGGTAGAGAGATTTGCCCAAGGAGACACAGTTTAAGTGTCAGGGCTGGGCCTGGGTCCCAGGTCCTCTGACTCCAGCTTCAATGATGTCCCCCCTACACCGAGATGCCTCCATGAAAAATTTAGAGAAGAGTAATTTATTAGGTTATCTCCGTGTAACCCTGAACACAGAGAATGGGGAATGGTGAGGTTTGATTTGGTGGAGTCAGATATAGCCCACAGAAGAGCAGCTGTGGAGAGGGAGGGATACAGGAGGGCAGGAAGTAGGGCTGGGACACAATGAGGACTTTGGGGTTTGCCGTGGGGAGGGGTCAGCTTAGTGCAAGTGGAGAAGCAGGCTCAGAACTCCAATTAAAGCTAATCTTCCTTTCAGCAAATATTCTGCCTCCAGCAGCATGGAGCTAGAAGACTTCAGCTCCTGGAAACAGCCTGGGCTAGAAGAGCCTTCAGGGATCATCTGTTCTAATCCCTTCGTTTCAGAGAGGGTTCTGGAATCAAGTCTCCTGAGCTCTTTTTTTTTTTTTTTTTTTGAAGCTTTTCATCCAACCCTCCCTTTCCACCTTCACGGCCCCCATCTTGGTCCGGGCTCTCCTATGACATCTGCTGGGACACTAAACCATCTGAAAGTCAAGAGACTGGGCCTCCTGGTCCAGTTTTGCCAGCAAGCTACATGACTTCAACATTCCGTATACATTTCGTATATCAACTTGCTAAACAGCAGCAGGAGAAAGATCCCTAAATGCAGAGGCAAAGGTCCTGAGTTAGAATCCTGGCTCTTCTACTTACTGTCTGGGAGAGACCTTCAGCAAGTCATTCACCAATCAGAGCCTCATGAGTGAAACAAAAGAATTGGACTCAGTGATCCCTTCCTGCTATGGATCCATGATACTAGGATCTTCCTAAAACTCTGCTTTCATTATTTCCCCTCTCCCCTGCTCCCCATTGCCTCCTAAGTCAGGAATAGGTAGCCCATACTTCTGGATGCCTCCAATTTCTCCAAACTACTCAACTGACTGCAATAAAACAAACAAAAACACGTATCGTTCTTTGTTTCAGAAGTCAACATTTCAGTCACTGGGGTATACCTGGCATAGGATGATGCCTGTGGATCACTCCCGGTCCCTCTCACCAAAAATACAGAAATAATCACAGTGTGTGAATTGAGTGTGGTCAGAGAGGCTTGGAATGGTTAGTGGACAAAGAGAAATAACACTTTGGTCAGTTAGTCACCAGTTTGGGTCTGGCCCAGAAGGAGAGGTGGATCTTCAGGTGGGCAGGTCTTCAATGTGGTTTGTGGCTGACAGCACCTCAGCACCCAGTATGAAGGAACTGGAAAGAAAGAGATGATATATGGTAAGACATCACTGATCGGTTATACCTGTGTGATGAGCCTCAGTTTCTCCATCTGTAAAATGAAGGATTAAACTCGATAAAGAGAAGCCTAGATTAGATTAGGGTACCCTCTGACACTATGGCTATGATCCTGTAGGCTTATGAACTCGATCATCCCATTTATCTCTAACACTGTGATTCTAAGGGGGAAAGAAGAGGCTTCATTCATTAGAGAAACTGAAGTCAGGCAACAGCTCCAGGATGCCTTTCCCTCACTCTCCTCACTAGATGGGAGAAGTTCATCCAGTTACTGACCAGCCTAGTTCCTCCTCTGAGTCCCCCTGGTCCTAGGCACAAAGATCATTGATTTAGAGCTAGAAGAAACTAGTCCAATAGTGTCAAACTCAAATATAAATGGATCCTCATGGGCCTCATATTGACTTAGAAATCCACAAAGAACAGTATCTAGGCTGTATTGTGTTTTTGTTTATTTTGCTAAACATTTCCCAATTACATTTTAATCTGGTTCCAGTGCTCAGGAATCTTGCCTCAGTTTGACAGTTCTGATCTAGTCCAACTCTATTTTTCAAGGAGGAAACTGAGGTCCAGACAGATTGTTATCCAAGTAGTAAGTAGCACGGTGGGAATGAGAACCCAAATCTCCTAACTTCCAGACGATGGTTGTTCCTTCCCTTGTCTCTGATCCCCCACATTACTAATGCTGTGTTGACCACATTCTCTGTCTCTCTCTCTCTTCTCTCTGTCTGTCTCTCTGTCTCTCTTTGTCCCTATCTCTGTCTCTATCTCTTTCTGTGTCTGTCAATCTCTTTCTGTCTCTGTCTCTCTCTGTGTTTTACTCTGTCTCTCTCTTCTGTCTCTCTGTCTTTGTCCCTATCTCTGTCTCTTCTCTGTCTCTGTCTTTCTCTGTCTATCTCTGCATCTCTGTCTCTGCATCTCTGTCTCTCTTTTCTGTCTCTCCAATTTCCCCATATTGGGGAGAATGCCTACCACAAACTACACCAAAGACCTGCTCAATGGCAGAAACACTTCTACCTCTGGGTCAGACCCAAGTTGGTCAAGGTATTCTTTCCTTTTGTATACTAAGCAACTTCAAGTCAGGATTCTCACCCAGGTCTTTGGACTCCAAAGCTAGGCAATCCTCCTTCCCTGGCTCCATGCAGCTCTTTTCCTACTCTGTGTGGGTTGATGGGGTAGGATGGGGGATGATCGCAGAGATAGTTGGGAGTAGGAAAGAGAGACAGTTAGAGAAAAGGGATAAGACGGGAGAGAAAAAAGAAAGGCATCAGGAAAGCAAGATTCTTACCATAAGAGAAAGTGAGTCTGAATGACAAGTTTCATTCACTAAAGGGAGGCAGCAAACACAGGGCATGCAGAAGCGGGGCTGTAGGTAACAGGGCACTGGAGAGGAAAAGTGAGAGGGACGTGTGAGGAACAGGACTGGGGGAGAAGAATGAATGAAATTCCATCATGTTATGGACTGATTTATGACCCTGGCAGAACTGTGTGACAGCCCTGGGGTGGGTGCCAGCTCTGAGCAGAGCCAGGAGACAGTTCCCAGTCTGGTCCCAGCTCAGGGTAGAATGAGGCACCTGCTCCATGGTCCTTGCCAAACAAGACTGGCACCTGGCCTGACCTGGCTGAGCAGGAGAAGTGTTAGGTATGGGGGAATCCCAGAGCCTGCTAGGAGAGCCAGTGAGGTGACTATTGGGAGCAGAAGTGGGTGCTTTGGACCTGAGGGATTCTGAACTCCGTCACTCATGCCACCTTTTCCCCAGTGCCTGCTCAGTCCTGGGCTCACGTGCAGGTGATAGTTTTGAGTGGTTCCCCTTAGTCCAAGCCTCCTGCTGCGTAAGGGATGGAGAGATGTCAAGCTACCTGTTTAGAATCATAGGCTATAAAAGGTCAGGGCATCTTTGAGTCCAGTTCCATTTTATGGATTAAAAAACCCCCAAAGGATCAGAAAGGTAAGATGTCTTACTTATAAGTGACAGAGGTGGGACAAGAATCTAGGTCTTCTGACATCTAGACTAGTTCTCTTTCTACTACCCCATTCTATCTCCCAAACTGGGCTTCAAACTTAAGGGTTAAAGTACCTGTCTTTCCAGGTTCACAAAAAGTAGAATTTAAGCCACATATCACTCATCTCTCTCCAATTCAAAGGAATATCCTCTCTCCCTCCCTCCCTCCCTCTCTCTCTCTCTCTCTCTCTCCCCCCCTCTCTCTCTCCCTCTGTCTTTCTCTCTCTTCTTGTTTTCCCCCTATCTCTCTGTCTCTCCCTCTCTGTCTCTCCCCCCTCTTTGTTTCTGTTCCTTTGCCCCTGTAAGTCTCTCCCCTCCAAAGACTGTCATCCTTCTTTGCCCAAAAACATCCACAAAAAATGTTACTCGTAAAGAAAGGATGTGTTTATGCCCACGTGCAAACTAGTTCAGTCATTTTACTAATCAGTAGCAGGCTTCCAAGCACTTAGCAAACAGCTGAGAACCAATCAGATAATAGAATCCAACTTACTGAATAATAACTATCTTTTTTTTTCATTCTCCAGTCTCACTGTTTTCAAAGTACATACATCTTTGTTAATCCTGCCATAGGCAAAACAAGAGATCTTATTCTCCTTTTACATAAGAGAAAACTGAGGCTCAGAGCAGGGAATGGGTAAAGAGGTGTCCAAATTCCCTCAGTCAGAGGTGGAGCTGGGGTTGGAATCCAGATGTCTGGATTCCTAGGTCGCTGTTCTTTCCATTGCAACATGTTCTATGCTCTGTTTAGACATAGCCCAAAGTTGCTTAAAAAAAATCCTTAACTCAAAGTCAGACAGGCAGATACAGAGACAGAGCTGGGAGAGATAGAAAGAGAGCTACCAAAAGATGAAGGGGAATAGGGGAGAGACTCCCTCACGCCCGGCCACCTCTAATGCGGAGTGGGCATCCAGGAAATCAGGAATACTGACTCAACACTCACCACTTGGAGCCCAGAGTGGGTCAGGGTAGACGGAGGCTGCTGCTGCTGCTGCTGCCACTTCCTTGATTGCTTCCTGTCAGGTAAGTCTTGGAGCTGTCCCGGCCCTTATATCCTAGCTCCCTTTTCCTTAACCCCCTCCCTCTACTCCCACCTCCAGTCTAGTCTCCCGAAGCCTAACGAATCCATGAGGAGGGGATGGGGAGGAGCTTCCAGGGGCCAGATGCCCAGCAGGAGGGAACCAACTCAGCCCAGCCCAGCCCAGCTCAGTCTGCTGGGCACGAACCTGAAATAACTGGGGCCTGGCTCCAAGCTCTACAACCTGTACCCCGCAACCAGCACTACCTCACTGGGCGGGGAGGGGTGGGGCCCAGGGAGCTGAGTTCTGAGGCTTTGAAAGGGAGAGTTTGATCATGGAGCCTAAGGCTAGAGGAGAGAAAGGAAAACCTCAGCCCTGGAGGGCTGGGGAGGTGCTTCCTCAGCTCAGCCAAGGGCTTGTCCCAGTCGGCTTCCCCCAGAGACTAGGCAGGCTCGCCCTTTCCCCTGTGCCCAGGTTCCTGGTGACACATGCATGTCATTCTTCTCCCCCTGAGTATTTTTTGCTCGGCTTGAGGTCTTGGCAGGCGCAGGCGGCCCAGCACACAGCTTTATGGAGGCTATTTTCACTGAAGACCAAAGGAAAGGAAACACGCATAAACAGAAGCATGAGAAATCGAGGTCAGATAGAGGGAAGCATTTCCTGGCAGTGGAGTTTGTCAAATATTGGAACAGATTACTTAGGGAGGTTGTGAAATCCTGCTGGAGTTTGAAAGGGGCTTAAAAAAAGGGATTTGTATGACATGGTTTAGCTGTGGTCCTGCCCCAAAGGTGGGAAGTATAGACTTCGTACTCACCATGAACAGAAAACATTTGTTGGACCCATATTAACATTTATACCCTCCTTTCTACTCCCCCGCCCCAGGTCCTTTCTTTCTCAACCCATGGGGAAACTGAGGCTCTTCCCTAGGTCAAGGAGAGTCAGTGGGAAGATGTAAATCCTTATCCTCCTCTTTTGTCACTGATTCACTGTGTGACTTTGAGAGACACATATTCCCTCTTAGTATTCCCATCTTTAAAATGGGGAAAAAATGACCCCAGTCAGTTTACTTCCTTCCTCAGCCTCAGAACAGGACTTGGACTTCTCTCACCTTAGGTGAGCCCCCTGTCCTCTCAAGTCCTGGACTTTGATCTCCGTCAGCATCCTCTCCCCCTCTCCCAGACCCCTCGTTCACATCTATAGCCTCTCTGTCCTGTCTGTAACCCTGCCCCACCCCAGCTGGAAGTGAAATATTCCTCTAGCATGTCCTGAAATGAGTCAACAGGAAAGAATGCTTCCAAACCTGGGTCAGCTGCTGTTTGGGGAGGCTCCTGGAGCCCAGTCCCTGGGACATTGAGGCAGCTGTGGGCCCACAGGCCAGGTATGCTCTTTCTGCCTCCCCTCATTCCCAGTCACCTCTAATGCTGAGCCAGGAACAACACCGGGCAAGTTGGAAACACCGAAGCCACCGGCTGCCAATCATTCTTAGTACTGCCAAATCCTAAAAATACCCTCGAGAGGGCCTGGAGGGTGGGGTGCTCTTGAGCTGGAGTAGGGGGATGTAGTCTGGAGTTTCTGGGAAGAGGTGACCTCCATATGATTCAGAGAGCCCTTGATACGGGGCTCAGTGAGCAATTATTGTGTGCTTTGGAGCAAGGGAGTATGGAGTGTCTTCCCATTACGTGTTCAATAGAGTTGAAACTCTTGTTCCTTCTGCTTTGTTTTCAAATCTTTCTCTCCGGGCTCCTCACACGATTGTCCTCCATCTACTCAAAGCTTCAAGTAAACTAGACTGTTTGTATGCTTTGCTCTGCAACCAGCAGCCGAATCAACACATGACAATGGACAGCCCTCTGAGAAATGTCCCACTTCTAACTCTCATTGGCCGTGTGTTCCTGGGCAAGTCCCTCCACTTGCCAATGCTCTAGGCCAGAGGTGACAAACTCATACAAACAGGGGCCACTAAACCAAATATAAGGATCTCCCCATACCACAGGGAAAACTTAGAAAACCATATTTTTAAAAAATTGTATAATTTATTTTTCCAATTATTTCTAAAAACCAATTTAAACATTCATTTTATAAAATGCTGAGTTCTAAGAAAAACTACATATTAACATTATCTATATTCTATTATAGTTTTGTTTATTTTTGTTAAATATTTTCCAATTCCATTTTAATTTGGTTCAATAGCACTAGGGAAAGTTGCTGGCTGGGGGCATCTTTGACACCTCTATTCTAAGGCAATTAGAAAAAAACGTGCCATCCTGCATGGTAGAAGGAGTTTCTTCCTCTGGGAATTTCCTATAGCAATGAAATATCACTTCCAGTCCTTATCTCTAGGGCTCCTCTCACCTATTGCTGTAACTCCCCAAACAAAGAACCTTTCCCTGACCTGGAGCCCCTTATGTGTTTTGTCTCTCCCTACCTAGAATATAAACTTCTCTTACTTTGGTACTTATAACCCCAGCACACGTAACAAATGCTTTTAATTCATTTGGCATACACACATTGCTGCCTCTGTGTTTTGGCTTATGACATTCCCCGGGCCAGGGCTGCCCTTCTCCACAATAACACCCATCTGTGAGATTCTTGGGTCCTTCACCACCCCCATCTTCAGTGCGAACCTTCCTTGATGGCCCCCTAGGAAATAACCCTTCCTCAGTGCTCACAAATCACTTTGTTTACACCTCTCCTACACTTACCTAGTTTATTTTGCACCATGGTTATCTGTGTATACATCCTACCATAATAGAAAGAACATGGACTCTGGGAGTTTCAGAGAATTTCTGGTCAAATCCTGCCTCAGGCGCTCACTTCTTGTACAACCTTTTCTTTTTGTTTTGACATACAAAATCTTTAGTTCTTACATGTATACACTCATGTCAATTTCATTAAATAGAATAGAAAAACTCCGTTTCGCACCCATTGCATTAAAAACTATTTACACATCTGGAGGGTGTTGGCGAGGACATCATGTAGAAGGGAAACCAAATACGTGTCCCAGAATCATTCCACTTATCAAGTCTATATGCTAAAATGAGTTCTTACTGCCCAACTGACACACAAAGTCAGGTTGTGTGTATAGCTCCCCATCCTTCCTGAGGATTCATGTGGATAAAACTGCTCAGGCTCATTTCTGAAGCTCCTGTTTGAATGTAGGGAGATGGAGAAGGAAGTGCTCTCCAATTTCCCACAGAAGCTGTCAACTGAGATCAGGCAGATGTAAAGTCTCTTAAGTTTCCGAGGCCTCAATTTTGCCAACTATAAAATGAAGGGATTGGACGAGATTGCCTCTCTAACTCTATGATTCTAGGAGATGTTCGCTGCTGGGAAAATTGTTACCAGTCATAAGAAATCGAGCTGAGTCATGGAGGGTCAGATGTATGGTTCTCAGGCAACATCTGTGATATTTCATCAGGTCTTGTAGCAGTTTTTCTGTCCTATTTCCTATGAAGTGCAGGGCCTGATCCAGAACCATGTAAGACACTCAGTAAAATACCAGCTCTCCTCATGATCTCTTGGCTGCTTTTCCTGGAAATTTACCGGCTGGGGCCACACACAATACTGACAGAGACAGGAAGCAAAAATCAGCTCTTCATGGCCCAGTTGTCTCAAGTTTCTTGGAACTTTATCTGCTCCTTATTTCTTGATACTCCAAGACATAATACTTCAGCTCTCTCACAAGGAGAGGCTGGTTTGATCAGGGTGTTGGTGGTGTTGTGTTCGACAGTTTTATGAACCCATTTTGCAGTTTTCTTGGCAAAGACATTGAAGTGGTTCACCATTTTCTTCTCCAGTGTTTCCATTTTACAGATGAGGAACTCAGACAAATAGGGGTTAAGTGACTCAGGGTGACACAGCTGGTAAGTGTCTGAGGCCAGATCTAAAACTGAGGTCTTCCTGACTCCAGGCTTGGTGTTCTAACCACAGTGCCACCTAACTGCCTGTTGACCTGGCTAAATCAGTACTATAATCAATGGAAGACTGGTTTAAATATCTTCCCTTACTCTTACCAGGTATGGGTGAGGACCTTGCTTTTTATTTCTGGTGCATGTCTCTGACTCAGGTCCTTCGTATAGCAAAGGCCATGTCTAAGTTAATTCCTTATCTCCTCTAAGGCTTAGCACAAGGGTCTGAATAGGCATTTAATAGATTTTTTTTCTCTTTGTTGTTGTTGAAATGATGTTGAAAATGGTGTTTCAAGGAGTTTAATCTGGCCACGGTGTCAGATAGATGGATATCAGTGAGACCAGTTGGGAAACTCTTTATAGAGTGAAAAGAGCAGGTCTGGGATTAAATCCTCACCACACACCTTCCTTCCTTCCTATGTGACTGTGGGGAAGCCACAACCTTTCAGGGCCTCAGTTTCCTGATCTATAAAATGGTGGGGGGAGTTAAAGAACTTCTAAGATCTCCTCCAGCTCTAAATCTGATCCTCTCTGATCTGGGCATTCATGGGTGGGAGCCTGGCCTAGGATGGGACAAGAAAAGAGAGGAGCACTGAATGCTGGAAGGGGGTTAATGTTGAAGTTAGGAACAGGGCAATAGAGGTCATCAATTCAACCACTGGAGAAGAAAGAGAGGAGGAATTCCCCTCAAGGGAAGTGCCAACTCACCCAGCTTTGAGCGTCGCCTCCCCAGATGGTTTTATTTGGGCTTTTTATGTATTTTGTTGATTTATCTGTGTATAGTTGTGTGTCCAACCCCTCTCCCATCCCCTCCTGCTTTCTGCCCTGTCCCCACCCAGTGTAAATTCCTTAAGGGAAAGGACAATTTTTTCTATTTGATTTTGAAGTCTTACTGCCTAAGGCACAAGGCCTGGAATCTTCATTGAGGTTTGTTGTTCAGGAATTGAAATGAATTAAAAACTTCAGTACCAGGTTTTTAACCTGAGACCCGCAGACACCCTCCCCATTCTTCTTCCCTCTCCATGAACTTTTTTTTTTTTATTTTGTAATGTTTAACAATCACTGCCATACAATTGCGATTTTATCCCTCCCCACCTACTCCCCACTACCCCCCTCCCTCCCCACGACTGCATACAATTCTGTATAGATTCTACATATACTTTCCTATTGAGTATATTTTCACTATATCTCTCCATGAACTTTGATGAGGAAAAAAAAGTTACATGCTTATTTCAATATGTAATTGGGTACCTTTGCAATCCTGTATATTTTATTTTATTCCTTTAAAAACATTCTTCTGAGGACAGGTTCACAGGCTTCACCAGAGCCCCCCCAGGGCTCCAGGACATAAAAAAGATGTTAAGCTACTCTGCTTCCAGGGACTTCCTATCTCTTCCAGCTTCAAACACAAACTCCTTCATTGTTATTCAAAGGTCTTCCCAACTTGGGCCTGATTTGGATTTCCCGCCTTTTTACTGCATCTTTATAGAATCCAAACATATTGACCTTCTTCCTATCTTTCACATACAACTCTCCATCTCCCTCCTCCACACCTTTGCATCAGCTGTCCCCCATGCCTGGAATGCACACCCTCCTTCTCTCCTCCTTTTAGAATTCCTCACATCCTTCAGAGTTAAGCAGATGCTAGAGTTCTCTCCCCATTAAGGACATTGTTTCTACTCTTTGGCATTGACTTGGAGGTACATATGCTGGTTCCTCCCCTAAAATGCATATTTCTTGAGGGTAGAGGCTGTCTCAGTTTTGTGGTTGTATCCTCACTGCTTAGCACTAGGCCTGGCATGTAGTAAGTACTTAATAAAGAAAAGCAAATACGATAAATGGCTAGCATTTATATAGTGCTCTAAGGTTTGCAAAATGCCTTAGAAACATCATCCCATTTCATCCTCACAACAACCCTAGGATCTTGTCTGTTAGTCAAGGAAACTGAGGCAGACAGAGGTTAAGTGACTTGCCCAGGGTCACACAGCTAGTAAGTGACTGAAGCCAGATTTGAACTCAGGTCTTCCTGACTCTTGGGCCAGGGCACTATCCACTGCACCACTTTGTGGCTGCAAATGCTTGTTGCTTGATTGAATATAAACTCTGAAAAGACAGTTACTATATCTTATCCTTCTATTGATTTTTTTTTCACAGTACCTAGTCTGTTCTCATAGAACTTACGGTCTAGGTAGATAAGACAGTACCTTTCTGTAAGATGTCTAGTCCTGTCTAAGAAATATTCCAAGGTAGTAAATGCAGAATTAATTATTAATCAGTTATTCCAATTGAGCAACATCAGTTCCAAAGAACAAGGATCACCGGGGCAGCCTGGGAACTCTTTTTTTTTTTTTTATTTTGTAATGTTTAACAATCACTGCCATACAATTGTGATTTTATCCCCCCCACCTACCCCCCACTCCCCCCCTCCCTCCCCACGACTGCATACAATTCTGTGTAGATTCTACATATACTTTGCTATTGAGTATATTTTCACTATACTCATGCTATGTAGTCAGACTAAGATAAATGAAAGAAATCATATAACAAATCAGAACATGATACACAAACACATACACATACACAAACATGATCTGCTACAATATGTGAGTGACTTCCATATTTCTCTCTCTGAGTGTGGCAGGCATTTTGCCTTGAGATCCTCCATTGGGATTTTTTTTTTTTTTTTTTGGTAAGAAGTTCTTGTGTTATTACAAAAATCTAAGTCTACCAGAAAAAACTCTCACACACTGTGGTTGTTGCTGTGCATAAAGTTCTCCTGGTTCTGCTCCTTTCACTCAGCATCAGGTCATATAAGTCCTTCCAGGCCTCTCTGAAGTCTTCTTGTTCATCATTTCTTATGGCACAATAGTACTCCATTACATTCATATACCATAATTTATTCAGCCATTCCCCAATTGATGGACATCCCCTTGACTTCCAGTTTTTGGCAACTACATAGAGTGCTGCTATAAATATTTTTGTACATGTGGGACCCTTTCCCATTTTTATGATCTCTTGGGGATATAGTCCTAGTAGCGGTATTGCTGGGTCAAAGGGTATGCACATTTTTGTAGCCCTTTGGGCATAGTTCCAAATTGCTCTCCAGAATGGTTGGATGCGCTCGCAGCTCCACCAACAATGAATTAGTGTTCCAACTTTCCCACATCCTCTCCAGCATTTATCATTTTCTTGTTCTGTCATGTTTGCCAATCTTACAGGTGTGATGTGGTACCTCAGAGTTGTTTTGATTTGCATCTCTCTAACCAATAGTGATTTAGAGCATTTTTTCATATGATTATAGATAGCCTTAACCTCTTCCTCTGAAAATTGCCTGTTCATATCCTTTGACCATTTATCAATTGGGGAATGACTTGTATGATTATACATTTGGATCAGTTCTCTATATATTCTAGAAATGAGGCCTTTATCCCCGAGCTTAGCTGTAAAAATTCTTTCCCAATTTACTACATCCCTCCGGATTTTGGTTGCATTGGATTTGGTTGTGCAAAAACTTCTCAGTTTAATGTAATCAAAGTTATCCATTTTGCATCTCATAATGCATTCTATCTCTCCTTTAGCAAAGAATTCTTCCCTTCTCCATAGATCTGATAAATACACTATTCCTTGCTTCTCCAGTTTATTCATGGTATCAATCTTTATACCTAAATCATGTACCCATTTGCACTTTATTCTTGTATACGGTGTCAGGTATGGGTCTATGCCTAATTTCTGCCACACTGTTATCCAGTTTTCCCAGCAATTTTTGTCAAACAATGAGTTCTTATCCCAGAAGCTGGGGTCCTTGGGTTTATCAAACAGAAGGTTGCTATATTCCTTGCCTACTGCATCTTGAGTGCCAAGTCTATTCCACTTGTCTACCTCTCTGTTTCTTAGCCAATACCAAGTGGTTTTGATAGTTGCTGCTTTATAGTACAGTTTGAGGTCTGGTAGCGCTAGGCCACCTTCCCACAGCCTGGGAACTCTTTATGGGAAAGCTAGATTGATATTAATAACAACACTATATTGTTTGCATAAAGACTTTAGATGTATGATCCTTTGATTGAAGTGGCCTTGTGAGGGAAGTAGATCAGGAGTTATTATTCCAATTTTACAGATGAGGAAACTGAGGGTCAGAGAGGTAAAACGGCTTCCCCACAGTTGAAGAACTAATCAGAGTCACAGAATCCCATCATTGGGAGGGACCTCAGGGGCCCCCTAGGCCAAACCATATCCTGAGAAGAAACTCCTCTATCGCATGCCTGATAAAGTGCCACACAACCTTTGCTTGGAGACTTCCAGGGAGGGCGATTCCAGTACCTCCTGGTGGGAAGGGAACTGGTGTTTATTCAGTGCCTACGATGTGCCAGGCCCTGCACAAGTGCTTTACAATCATTCTCTAATTTGATCTTCACAACAATCCTGGGAGGTGGGTGCTTTATTCTCCTCATTTAACAGCTGAAGAAACTGAGGCAGACAGTAGTGAAGTGATTTGCTCAGGGTCTAGTAAGTGTCTGAGGTCAGATTTGATGCCCAGCACTCCATCCCTGTGCCACCTCACTGCCCAGGCAATTTAAGCCATCTACTAGCAAAATCTACGCAGTAGGGCATTTTTCCTTTTATCAAGCCATGTGTATCTCTCTCTATAACGTCCACCTTTTGTTCATGCCTCTGCACTCTGGGCCAAGAAGAATAAGCCTGATTTCTTTATCATATTAACAACCCTTCAAAGACTTGAAGATGGATACCATGTTCTTCTGTTCAAGTCTTCTCATTTCCAGGCAAAAGATCCTGTTTCCTCAGCTGATTCTCATGGGACATCACCCTGTGCCCCTTCATTATCCTTAATGACCCTCTGTGGATACTCTGGTTTATTGATGGCCTTCCTAAAAGACGGTCCCTAGAGCTGAATCTAACACTCTAGATATGGTGGAACCAGGGCAGAGTACATAGCAGCAGTCATCTCGTGGTTCTGTATGATGTCAGTACTTTTCTCCCAGGCTTATAATTATGTTAGCACTTCTAAAATAGCATTTGTGGTCAGATATAAGTTGCAGAGTGTGCTGTTTGACCCTTGTAAAAGTCATCTAGACATCTCTGCCTGGTTAATCCCTACAACTTCAAGTCAACTTGTCTTCCTCATTTCCCCTATTCCATCCCAACATCCCAGTGCCCTTCTGAGGGAGTTAGAGCAGCAAGTAGTAGTGGGAATTTAGTGAATTTCACTGATTCCGTCTTGTGATTCAATTCTGGAGCTGGCTCACTTTCCTTTATATTCAATTATGGGTCTGTCTTGTGAGAAAACTTTATTCACTTACGGGAAACTTTATTGCACTGTTTGACCCTAGCCCTGCGTGGCTGGGAAACTGGACCTCCCCTATTGGTTCCTTAGAGACCCCTAATTGAGGATTTAGGTTATGCTGGTCAGAAACCTGGTCAGATCTGAAGATTGATGTAGGGATTTTCTTACAATTATACATCTCAAGCAACCTGTATGTCTTATCTGCAAGCTGGCCCTGTATCGATCAATCTGTTATTGCTTTGCTTTGCATTTGATTGATTGAATACAGACACTTTCTGATTTCAGGGAATTGTACCAGTTTGCTCTTCCCCACCCAACTTGGAAAGTCCCTAATCTTTCATCCAATTAGAAGTCAGATTACCTAATTTTGTTTCCTGGTTAATAGTCTTAATTAATTGGTTTCATTTGATTAATTGATTTTAATCCATAAAAGTCTGTCTTCCCTTGTATTCTGGGTCCAGTGACAAAGCTGACTGAGGTCTGGTCCCCATATGTTTGCAATTGCCACATACTGCTTGATACATGATAGGCTCAGATGGGCAAACCTTTCTTTCCTCCCCTGCCCCACTTCTCACCTGGAGACACTTCTACCCCTGCAACTTCTTGTCTCATCTGTGAGTTTCTCCTGTGAACTTTAGTTCCAAAGAACTTCCACAAGAGTTGTGTTCACCTCTATCCTGGCTCAGTTCCTGACTCTCTGGACTACTTTTCTACCTTGCCCCACCTCCAGAGTACTTACCTGCACCACCTCCCCCATATACCACACTTTGGCTTCTCTGCTCCTTGTTTTCTGCCTTGTCTTCCCCCATTGAAATGGAAGCTCATTGAGGGCAGGACCTTGTACAGTATTTGTACTCTTAGTGCTCAGAACAATGCCTGGTATGTAGTAAGTGTTTATTGAATCTTAATCTCATCTATCCCTTAATGAGAACACCATGACCCCAGTTACCAGACTTAAAACACCAGCCATTTCTGGTTCTCCCTCTCAGTGATTCCCCTCACTTCCTCCTCAGCATCCAACCAAGCACCCGGTCCTGTCCATTCTAATAAAGTAATATTCTTTATATCCATCAGTTCCTTTCTGTGTTCCCTCCAGCAATTCTAGCTTGAGCCTTCATTACCATCCTTGTGGCTGAGCTGGGCTTTTTGACTGTAAGTCCCAGTCATAGCCTTTCCACTACGGCACACTTGGCTCCCTGTGCACAACAGAACTGATAAAGATAGGGCTGGCCCAAGTCCATTGGCCCCGTGAATTGGTAGAACCCAAGGTGGTCTATGGCAACCCACAGAGTAGGATTGGCAGGAAGCCAAATCCCCAAAGATGGTTAGGATTTGAATAGTGGGGGGTGTGAACTGGGGGAGGCATTGCAAGTGGTATGAACTGCAAAAACTAAGGCCCTGGGGGAGTGTGGGAAGTTAGGTATGAAATAGCTGAGAGAAATAAAAGGATTATTTAAGCAGCTTCGAGTGCTCAACCAGAGATAGACAGCATGAATTGAAATGTGCCAAGTTCAAGTTTGTATGGTTCTGTGATCTTCAGCCTGGCACAGGAACCAGGGAAACAGATGGTGGCAGTGGGCCAGGTTTGGGTGGCCACAGAGCAGAAGGTTAAGAGATCCTGGTATTAGTGAGAGCAGCAATGGCCAGCCATAGTCTTCAGTGGGAGCTAACGAAAGGAGCACAGGAACAGCACCCTCAAAGGAGAGACAAGAGACGGCATGGACCAGGTGAGTCAAACCGCCATCCCTCAGACCCCACTGGAGATGGCCCAGGACTCTAAGCCCAAGAGCTTTGGCATGACAGCACCACACCTCTCCTCCCCGTCACAGTCCTGTATCCATTCCAGTCTCTGAAACCATCATTCAGGAAATCAATCCTTGTGGAATGTGTCCTAGCAACTACATTTGCAGAAGCTACAACCCCTGCCCCTTTGGCAGCCACAGCTTCTAAAGACCCAGAAAATGGAGTTTTTGCCTGAGTCCTGGATTCTGTTAACTGGCTCAGCATCAGAAGTTAATCCAGTTTTATTGGTGGAAATAATGTAAAATAACATGAATCACTCTCTTTCCTTAATGCTGCACTCTAAGGGCCATGGGGCTTTTCCATCTGACTTACAGGTGAACCCTCCTTGGTTGACTCCCCTTATTAGAACTGCTGAGACTGTCTTGTTTTTTTATTTATATCCGCAGCACAGTGTTTTGTACTTGCTGGGGACTTAATAAATGTTTTTTTTCATTAAGTTATGAGAAAGCTAGAGGTTGCAGAAGGTGAGGCAGAGAGCTAATGCAATTGTTGGGGAGGAAGAGACATGAAAAACATTCTCAGAGAAGGGATCTCAGTTCATGTTTTTGGAGGCAGTATCTTCATGCAGTAATGAAAATCATGGTGTAGCATCAGATTTTGTAGGGTTAGGGTACCAAAGAAGGCAGATAGTGATGGGGCTCAAGAATTTAGAAATTCACATTCAGTTTAGCCTTGGAATGGATGGGAATTTTGTTCTCTCCTGATCATAGAGAGGAAGTACCAAGGACGGATAAAGAGAAGGGAAGAAAAGGGGTACCTAAGAGAGGACCTTAATTTTCTTAGTGAGGTAGGAGGCACAGTGAACCAGAGAATGGGGAATATGGGGAACACAAGTGAGGGCTTCAAGATAGTGGAAAAGTTCAGAACAGTCCTTGTGAGGAGCATGTGGGACAAAGAGAAGAACTGTTAGTAGCATGAATGGCCTATTGAAATTAGACAGCAGGTGATGGGGGTTGGAAAAGATGTAGGAAAATTGGTACATTATTAGTGGAGTTGTGGACTGGTTCAACCATTCTGGAGAGCAGTTTAGAGCTATGCCCAGGGACTGTAGGATTGTGTATACCCTTTGACTCAGCAGTGCCACTTCTGGGTCTGTATCCCAAAGAGATCATAAAAATGGGAAAAGGACCCACATGTGCAAAAATACTTGTAGTGGCTTTTTATGTGGTGGCCAAGCATTGGAGGTTGAGGGGATGCTCATCAGTTGAGGAATGGCTGAACAGGTTGTGGCATATGAATGTAATGGAATACTATTGTTCCATAAGAAATTAGCAGGTGGACTTCAGAAAAACCTGGAAAGATTTACATGAACTGATGCTGAGTGAAGTGAGCAGAACCAGGAAAACATTACATAGTAACAGCAACATTGTATGTGTGATGACTAACTTTGATAGACTTACCTCCTCTTAGTGATGCCAGGACCCAAGACAACTCCAAAAGTCTCATGATGCTATCCATATCCAGAGAAAAAGTCATGGAGTTTGAATGCAGATCAAAACACAGTATTTGCTCTCTTTTGTCTTTTTGTTTCTTCTTTTTCATGGTTCCTCCCATTGGTTCTAATTCTTCTTTGCAACATGACTAATGACTAAAAACATGTTTAATATGAATGCATATGTAAAGCCTATATCAGATTGCACAACATCTTGGGGAGTGAAGAGGGAGGAAAGGGGAGAAAATTTGGAACTCAAAGTCTTATGGAAGTGAATGTTAAAAGCTGAAGAGAAAGAAGGAAGGAAAGAAGGAAAAAAGGAAGGAAGGGAGGGAGGGAGGAAGGAAAGAAGGAAGGGAGGGAGGAAAGGAGGAAGGAAAGAAAGAAAGAAGAGAAAGAAAAAAGAAAAGAAAGGAAGAAAGAAAGAAAGAAAGGAAGGGAGGAAGAAAGAAATTAGACAGCAGGAATTTGTCATAGGTTAGGTCTTCATGGGCCTGTGATTCCTCCCCACCCCTCATGTGACTCTTTAGTCTGTGAACAGAGGAAATAGATGCTGGCAGGTACCCAGAGTTGAGGATGGGCATGATGAGCACCACAGGTCACACCTCTGGGGAAGAGTCTGGTGAAGTGACAAACAATGACATCTAAATCCGGACTGGAAGTCAAATGAAGCCAGGAGGGACAGGATGGACTGGGGTAAACCAAGAAGAGCAGAACATTAGCCATCTCTGGGAAACCAAAGAGAAAGTTCAACAGGCATGAAAAGATGAAAGAGGGTCTTTTTGTAAAATGAGGACCATATCAGCTCTCTGGGAAGCTGGATGGTTTTTCAGCTTCAACCAAACCCTTCATAGAATCACAGAACTTGAGAGTTGAAAGCGACTTCATTGGTCATTAGTCCAAGTCACACCCAAAGGAGTCCCCACTACAATGTACCCACCAAGTAGTCATCCAGCCTCTATCAAAGACATACAAGGAAAGGGAATACAAGGAAAGCAAGCCATTGCAATTTTGGAACCGCTCTCATTGTTGGGACATTTTTTCAAACATCAAGCCAAGTAGGTTTCTTTGTGCCTTCCACCCATTTCTCCCAGTTCTCTCCTATGGGGTCAAGCAGAACAAATCTAATCTTTTCTTAATAGGAAAAGCTTCAAGTACTTCAACCCAACTCTCCTGGTCCTCTGTCTTCTTTTCTTTTTCAGGCTAAACATGCTTGATGTCACTAATTATTTTTCCAGCCCCTTCTTGGTTCTACTGTTCTGTGATTGAAAGGTTGTATTTGAAAGGCACCTATCAATATTTAATCATAATCACTAATCAATTTCCTAATATTTTCTGTATATCCACTCTGCAGGTTTGTGGTGAGGATGCAATGAGATAACATATGGAAATGTGAGCTATTAATATCCCTATCATATATTCAATGGAGTTCAAATAGAAACCATCCTTCAACATATTGCAACCCTCTTATTGTTCTTTTACATTTAATATTAAGTAGTTTATTGCTTTTGGTAATTGAATTCCAGTACTGAACTGTAAACTCACCAAAAACAACTTTGGGCCACCTCCATTGTTGCTGGGGGCTGATGGATACTTTATTGTCTCCCCACATGGCTTTGATTTCCTCGGCTAGGTCTCTATTTTTTGAGAGCTTTTTATGCTATGTACTTTGGAGGTTACGAGTGTTTTGTATGGTGATATCTATTTTTTTAAATGTTGTTTTTACAATTTTATGGATCAGTGTTATGCCTTGGCAAATGAGGGTAAAATTTTGTCTGCAATGTTGCTCCAATTCCAGGATAGTTTATTCAATGAATTTGGAGGGTTGTATTTGTAGTACTGAGACTTGTCATCTGTTAGTTTATGAACTCTGTCCTGGCAATGGCAATTACCTTTGGCAAGTGTACATCTCCTTGTTTTATGCCAAGCTTGATGCTTATTATCAGAGGGTCATTTAACAGAGTTCTTTCATCTTCCAAGGAATCATGAATGATCTAGATGTGTGAATGGGAAACACATCTCTAAAAGAACCTATAATGGGGGAATTTGGGAGAGAAAATAATACTTGTTTATTGAAAAAATGAATAAATGTAAAAATATAAACAGAGCTTATAAGGTCGTGTTTTGTCCTACCACATCAAATACTTTTTTTTCACAATTAACAATAAGCACAGGTACCTTTTATTCTCTGTGTCTTTCAGTTAATTGCAAAGTGGTGAAGATGTGGTCCATTGTTGACTGTTGCTTGTGAAGGTCTACTTACCGTCTCTTGATACTTTTAAGTATGCCCTCATTTTGCATACAGATGGCCCTATAAAGATTTTGTATAGATGGGAGAGTAGGTAGATAGGTAGGAAAATTGAAATTCTCTTGGTAATTTGGAATTTTTTTACGAGTATCTTTTCCTTCAGATATCTTGTGAAACAGTCCCTCAATACTCTTATAATCGAGCCATCCTCAGCACAGATCTCCTCTGATATACTTGGTCCAATCTTTTCCCATCTTTGTCATCCATGTTGATACTTCTACCCCTTCTATAAACACACCTGGGACTGTGTTGCTGGGTCCAAATATAATGTTTTCACCATCTTTCATGGAGAAAACAGTTTATTAAAATGGTTTTTGCAGACATTTTCCATTTTTCTGCTGTTTGTAGTTTTATTTTCTTTTTTGGATGCCCTTCAATTGGCATTTCTTAGTTGGATAATTTATGAAGTTCTCTTTATACTGGTTTTATCCTCTACTTCTTCTCTCTGGTTTATGAGATAATATTAGTCATGACTGTCCATCACATTTTTTTTGTAAGAGTTTTACAAAAAAATTTATATTCTGACCCAGTATTGGTGGCCTTAGGCAGCTATTTCTCACCATTTGGCCATACAGTCAAATGTTTGCTGACCAAGGTACTTTCTGGGCAATTGTGGTCTCTTTGTTGTGCAATTAATTTATATTTGTTAAAATTCTATATGAAATTATTATAGTTGTTTCAGTGTCATTTCTTGTCTATTTCCCATTTTTGATTTTCAATGACTTCTTTAAATAATTCAGGGTTAAGTAGTTTTAAGCATATGCCATATCTTTTTCTCATTTTCTTCTTTCTTCTTTTTAAAAAACGAATTCTGATCTTAGGGATCCAGTGCAGAATCCAGGTCAAAAAAATGATTCCCTGTGAACGGTACGGTACTTCAGATGCTCCTGTTGGCAGATGACATTGTTTTGATTTTCATGAACCTCTGAATACAGCAAAACCTCCTGGAAGAAATCTGAAATCACTCAAAGGAATTTAGACTGTCCACCCACATAGGAAAGACCAAACGAAATGAAAAATGTCTATTGCCCAGATTTCAACATAAATTTAGGTGGACACTGTAGAGTCTGTCCAGCAGTCGGGATATCTGGGACAGCCAGTAGGAGTTGGACCTAGAGTCAAATAGAAAGGAGGTAGCCGGCTAGATTACCTTGGGCAAAGATCTTGTATTGACCTCAAGCTTCTCATGAAATCCGAAGCCTATCTTTACAATGCTAAGATTTAACCAGTGATACTTTATGGCAGTGAGAGTGGAACAACCACTCCCTTCAAAGAACTAACAAAAAGGGCAACGGAAAAGTATATGATGGGTGTGAAAAGGCTCAAAGAAATGCCTGAGGAAAGATAGGAATTGGGCAAAAAATGTATTACATTATTGGAACCTAGTCCTGTATGCCTGGGAAGTTGGACCACCTCTATCTGTTGCCTAGAAACCCTTAACCAAAGACCTAGGTCATGCTAATCAGAAACATAGACCCAAAAATTGATGCAAATTTTCTCTCAGTTGTGCATCTTAAGCAACCCTTATGTCATCTGAAAACTGGATCCCATACTGATCAATCGGTTGCTATTTGCCTATTTCTTTGATTGTTTACAGACACTTGTGGGGAGTTGGAACACCTCTTTTTCTGAATTCGGGAATTGAACCTGTTCATTCTTCCCCTCCCAACTTGGAAAATCCCTGATCTTTCATCCAATTAGAAATCAGATTCCCTAATATTGTACTGTTTCCTTTTAATTAATTGACCTCTATTTGATTAATTGTTTTTAATGTGTTAAAAGTCTGTCTCTTCCTGTATTCAGGGTTCAGGCCTAAGCTGAAGAGGTCTAGTTTCGTTGCTGGGCAATTACCATGTATTGCTGGATAAGAAGCTCAACTTTGTTTCCTCAGTCATTTCATCTTTCATTTGTCACATAACCAAGAGGAACTATAAAGAATAGGAGTAAAGAACCTTATCAAGAAATGGTATGACTGGAAAAGAAGAGTGAGGGATGACAGATAGAGAGTGAAACTCCTCCATTGGTACCTTTACAAGAAGGGAAGTCAAGAAGGATGTGAAGAAATAAAGAAATGCCTTCAGCACCATGTAGACCCTCATTGATGAACTTTTCAGAAGACATGGACAGGGGTTGCATCTTTGGCTGGACCTCCCAAATTGGTAAGACCACAGATCCATTTCAGAATTTTAATTTGTGAAAGATAGGAAACTTCTGCTGTATAATTTGGGCCAAATGATTGCATCCTCCTAGGTATTGTTAGGTACTAAATTTTTACAACCTGCAAAGGTTGTAAAGTTTTTATTGCAAACTGTTGCAAGTTTTTCCTTGTGTTGTGATTCACCATGGACTATTGCTCAACTGTCATTTGAAGGTTAGGTACCCCAGGGCATATCAATCCAGGTTCACCATATTCTGTGAGATTGTACTCCTAAAGCTAGAGCTCACAAGCCCCCATCAGTATTTACCTGTTTATTATCATTCAGAAGCCACAATTAGCTCAGAGCAGTCTTTTACTGTAAACAAGTAAGAAAAGTAACAACAAAACATTCCTTCATAAACTTGGAGTACTCTCTCCCATTAATGCACAAGAGTCAATAGTATGAGTGTATGAAAAGCTCATAAGTAAAAAGGCACACTTGTAGGCAACACATATGACCAAAGAAATGTATGCCTCTAATCTGTCAGCCCCCTCTCTATTCTCCTCCCTCTTCTGGACCCCTGGTCTTACTCCTGTGTAAGACTGACTCTCATGATTGGCCATGACTCTCCCAATTCCAGACTTGGGCTCAGCTAAAATTCTGGCTTGGAGTACTGCTGTGACCATCCAGAGTCTCACATGTGGTACCTGCTATCTTTTGAGTAGGACTCTAGCTCTAGTGTCCAGCCCCACCTTGACTCCACTCCTGTTCCATGGGAACAATGTCTAGTAGACATTGATGAGGAGAGCAGGGGAGAGATAAATCCTCCCAACCCTTACTGCCCTCTCCAGGAGGTGCAAGGGTAAAAGTGAATGGTGAATTTGCTCTTCAAAGCTCATTGTTTATACTTTTTCTATCAGAGCAGGTCCCTAATATCTAAATTCTCACCAAATCTACCTCCAGCAGGGGGCAAGTTCATTATCTCTGCCAGTCCTTAACTGCAGGTCCTGATTTTTTATATACAAATGAACCACTCAAACTCTGGAATGTGATATGCCCTGAATCTACTATATCTTGCACCCAGGGTCACTTGGTATATGAGAACCCTGTAATTACATCAAGTGGATTGATTAGGGGGGCCCATATTCATACATAAAGTTGCCACATTTTCATCAACTGAAAAACCAAGGTGATAATAAGGAAGATGACGCTGGGAGTGCAAAGTATAAAATAGTTCCCTGCCTTTGAAGAGCTTACAATTTTGATGAAGGAATAGGACATAGGCTCCAGGGCGGGGAGTACATTATTATTTTCCCCAAAGTGATTTGCTCGTGTGTGTTTCCATACTACCTTATCTTTAGCACAACTTTCAGCAACCAGAGATGGTCAGAGCTGGGTTTTTTTTTTTAAGCAAACAAATATGTACCCATATATTAGACTTTATTGACCATGATTATAAAGAGCAGTAAAACACCAAAAACCAAATTCTTGGGATTTTTTTAGAAATTTGAATATTTCTTCCAACAGACCTGAGTACTCAGATTTTTTAAAGCCACAGCCCCTCCCTAATCATGTTAATGACTTGTGGTAAATTCAGGAAACCCAAGAGCTACTTATTGACTTTGGCAATGGTCATTCTGTTAAATTTAATTCAAAAAATAAATTTATTAAGCACCTACTATGTGCTAGTTAAAGTGTTAGGCTTTAGGAATACAAGCATAAAAAGGAAACAGATCCTGCCTGCAAGGAGCTTTTAGTCTAATGAGGACCCCAAATGCAACATGTGAAGTGTAAATAAATACAAGATACCTTGAAGGGAGAAAGGGCAATAAGAAGTATTTTGTACCCAAGATTTGGATTCTCATTCCCTTGTTCCTTTCAATTGGCTATGTTGCCTTTCTCTGAGGGGAGCTAGTGAAGAGGAGGCTGGGCCTTCCAGGTATGGGGGACAGCTTCAGTGAAAGCACTGAGGCAGGAGAAGTCCAGGGAACCATCAGGCAATAAACATTTACTAAGTGCCTACTATGTGCCCAGCACTGTGCTAAGTGAAGGATGGGGATACAGTGTGTTTTACAGTTTGAGAGAACACTTTGAAGTGCAGTTTGGCTGGAATGGAGAGGGTTTGTAGGGAGTAATGGAAAATAAAGCTAGAGCTCAGTTGTGGGGGGCCATAAAAGCCAGGTTGAAGAACTTGAATTTTATCCTAGAGGCAGTGGGGTGGGGAGCCGCTAATGCTCCCCTTTTGTATAGGGGAGTGAAGGACCCATGCCCTTGATATTCACTTTGAGGAGGAATATAAAGGTGAGAGACTGAACTGAGGGAGATCAGTAGGGAGGCTATTAGTCTAGTAAGAGTCCAGGGGAGGATTTGACCAGGGTGAAAGTCAAGTGAATGGGGAGGAAAGTGAGAGGGGGAAAAGAAGCATGATAACCTTTCCAGTTAGCCTCCACCACCCTACCACCCCTCATTGTTCCTAGCTAGCCATGAACAGTGCTATTCTTCAGAGACAACCTCGTTAGAAAGAGATGGTTGTTTTGGGAGAAGGGACAAGTTTATATTTCTTTTTTTCCCTTCTTTTCTTAGTTTCTGCATTTCAATTCAGCAAACGTTCACTAAATGGCTGCTTGCAGAGTACTGTGCCAGGTCCCTGGGGAGAGGAAGCAGGAAATGCAAAGACATAAAAGGTGCTAGCCCTGTCCTCAAGCAGCTCATAGTCTAAAAGGAGCTTATGGTACATTCACAAGGTACTATATAGCATTAGTCCTCTCTTTCTCCTCTCTCCCCATTTATGTCTCTGAATTGTTCCCCATGGGCACCCAAAGAGATGAGGAAAACTAGGGGGTGGGAGAGAAAGGATAGGTAGGGTAGGGTTGTAAGAAGAGGAGAAAGGGAGGGGAGGAGAAGGAAAAGATAAAGGAAGAAGGAAAGGAAGGGGAGCAAGACAAGAGGCAGAGGAAGAGAGAAGGCAGAGGGAGGCAAGGAAAGTAGTGGGGAGAAAGGGAGGGAAAGAAAGTAGTGGGGAGGTGAGAGGAGGAAAGGGGAGGAAGAGAGACAGACAGGGAGTGGGAGGTAGGAAGAAAGAGAGGACAGAGAGAGGGAGAGAGAAATTAATTATGATTCTGGCACACAAAAAAAAAATCACGATTTGAGATTTTTCCAGACTATTGCAGGAAAAAAAGATAATTTATTCAATCCCTTTATTAAGGGCTGTGAACAGAAGTCACTCATCTAACTGGAGGGACACTAGTTAGACACTTCAGTAAGACCCTTTCTGGTCCCTGCCTTCCCTCCAATGCCTTTGCCATTCTGACTCCTAGGAGAGAAATGGAAGTGTTTAGCCTGTAACCAAGCAACCTCATGGATTAGGCATGAAGACCACAGCCAGTAATGGTACCAAGAAAGAAAGGCATCTAGAATTCAACTGAGTAGAAAGATGTTCTGCCCCTAGAGCTAAGATGGAGCCGAGAGCCTCTGGGAGCGGAGATAATGACCCAGGAAGAGCCAGTGCAGCTGTGAGGAGAAAAGATCCAAAGGTTCTGAGACAGCAGCTAATGGACATCCCTTGGGGCTAGTGAACTGGTGATGCTGTTTTCCATTTGGTGTGGAACCTCCTCTTCATGTTTCCTGCTTTCCTTTTTCTTTTAATTCATGATTCTGAGACAAGAAATGAATATGAATTTCCTTTTCTTTTCCTATGAACTATGGTTGAATATGGCTGGAATTTCCTATGTCTGTAGCCAAAGATCTGGGAAGGCAACCAGGACAAGGACCAGGAGGAGGTTAGAGATAAATGCCTCCATATAGAAATGATGGGTCTAATTTCCTTTTTCATTTCAATCTAAGCAAATCAATTAGACAATTGCAGCATATTAAGTCTCTGAATCTATCAGGGCATTGGGCAACAAACGGAGAAAGAAGAATTCACAGATGACTCTGGGGGCTCTGCAATAGGTAGAGAACAGATTGAATGTTTTAAACAGCGTTCCATTTCATCCCTCACATTAAGTTAAGACCTGACCTTTGGGAAATCAAAGCTTTCCTGCTGCCTCTTCAGCATGGGCTTGCCTTGGAGGGAAGCGGCCCAGGCGTTTATTTACAGGATGAGTGCCCTCAGTTGGCCCCCAGGGATATTGTAGCCTCTTGAGAGAAGGCTTTTCACACCAGAGAATGTCATTTACAAGGCCAGTGCTCTAGCAGTGTAAATAGAACCTCACTTGGAGGGCAAATCAGATACTGTACTCCCTTGCTGGATAATTCATATAGCGACATTCTCTCTCTCTCTCTCTCTCTCTCTCTCTCTCTCTCTCTCTCTCTCTCTCTCTCTCTCTCTGTCTTTCTCTCTAAGTCTCTTTCTCTCCCTTTCCCTCTCTCCTTCCTTCTCTCTTTCTCCATCTCTCCATATCTCTCTCTCTCTCCCTCTCTCTCTTCATCTCTCTCTTTTTCCCTCTCTTTCCCTCTCTCTCTTCCTCCCTCTCTGTCTCTCTCTCCATTTCTCTCTCTGTCTCTCTCTCCATCTCTCTCTGTCTGTCTCTCTTTTCCTCTCTCCCTCTATCTTCCCCCCCTCCCATATTAAAGCATGAGCAGCACGTAGCCCAGAGGCCCCCTGCTGAGGCCAGTGTCCAGACTCTGCGACACCAGCGCTATTTGAGATCCAGAGTGATATTGCAGCTGCTCTTTTGAGACTTAAGTGATTTCCATAGAAAATGCAAACCAGCCAGTAATGGTAAAAGCAACAGCCCTTTTTTTATTTATTGTTGTTCTGGTTCAGTCATTTTCCAGTTGTGTCTGACTCATTGTGACCCCATTTGGAGTTTTCTTGGCAGAGATACTGGAGTGCTTTGCCATTTCCTTCTCCAGTTCATTTGGCAGATGAGGAAACTAAAGCAAACAGGCTGAAGTGACTTGCCCAGGGTCACACAGCTAGAAAGTGTTTGAGGTCAGATCTGAACTCAGGAAGATGAGTCATCCTGACTCCAGGCTCAGTGCTCTATGCACTATGTCATCCCCTAACTGCCCTTCACTAGTCATGTGTTGCCTTACATAAGGGAAAGCCCTTAATTTTAAAGGCTTGAACTGTGGAGGGGGGAGAAAAGTAAAAGCAGGGAAGGGAAGGCAAAGGAGACAGCTCAGATTAATGATACAACCATCAAGGTAGCTAGGTAGTGGAGTGGATAGAGCACTCTGGGGTCAGGAAGGCTGGAGTTCAAATATGACCTTAGGAGTGGGGAACCTGGAGCCTCAAGCCCACATTTCATCATCTAGGTCCTCAAGTATGGCCCTTTGACTGAATCCGAGCTTCACAGAACAAATTCTTTTATTAAGGGCATTTTTTTCCATCATAGTGATTATCCTTTGATTAAGGGGATTTGTTCTGTGTGATCCTGGGCAAATCATTTAACCTTAGTTTCTTCATATGAAAAATGGAAGTAACGAAAGCACCTACTCCCAGGATTGTCCTGGGGATAAAATGAGATAATGCTTGTAAAGTGCTTGACACACAATAGGCGCCATTAGTAGTTACTGTTAAGAAGGAAGTGACAAGATACATAGGGCGATCTTTAGACCTCCATGTAAGGAGAGCAATCCAGGCCAGCCATCTCTTCATTTCTCACCTGGCTGCATGCCCGCCTCTGGATTTCTCCACCATGCTTCAGTATTGACATTCTCCTCTCTTTTCTTTGGGGTCAGACTACCCTGTCAACAGCTCCTTCTTTTCAGCTTAATTTTGTGACTTGTCTTTCTCATTAGATTATAAGCGCCTTAAGGGCAGGGACTATCTTTTATAGCCCTAGCACTCAATATGGTGCCTGGTATATTGTAGGTACTTAATGAATATTTGTTGACTGCCTGAATGGTAGGGGGAGGAAAGGGTTAAGTAGGGATAACTGATCCAGGTGAGAGGCACCTTCCTGACTGGGTTATAACAAACTCTTGGTCACTCCTCTAGCAACATACATATAAATACATATAAATCTCAGCAGTGTTGAACAGGGCTGGGTGCTTTACAGGGAGGGGTGGGGTCTCACTCAGGAGTCTCCAATTAAGTTTCCTCCTCTGATGTCACAGTGCCTTGGGGCCAGGTGCCAATGAACATGGAGGTGGCATGGAGGATGTCAGTTTCCAGCAAAGAAGAATTCCTCTGTGAAGCAGGGGTCTGAGGAGGGGGCAAGGCAAGGAGGAAGGAGCATCTCCAGAGCATATTGCCTGTTGACTCAGACCAGTCTTGGAAAACCCTAGGTTTTTCCCAGATAACCATAGGAGGAAAAGGTCATATTCAGCTTGTTAGTGGAAAAAGGCCAAAATCATGAGTTGTTTTTTCTAAAATTAGTCTAGAAAGACCTAGAGTTTAAGACTGGAAGACATATTAGGGATCATCTAGTCCAACTTCTTGTCCTTTGTTCTTGAAGAGGACCATGACATCAAGATGATGCCATGACTTGCACTTAACTTTGATTTGAGTGAGGGAGGGTAGAGCAAAGTCATTAATCTCACTTTCTCCTCCAGAACCATCTGGATCCAGTGGCCTGATATTCATTAGGATGACTGGAGATGGCCCAGGATGCAATGTGTAAGATTCTTGCCATTTTAGTCTAAGGTCTTATAACATTCTCACTTTGAGTGACAATTGATAAGAATCCTAAGGTCCAGAGAGGATAAGCCATCTAATCATGGTCACTCAGTAAGTAGTAGGACCCAAATTCAAACCCACATCGAGTGGTTATTCCCCTACTCCATGCTGCCTCTCTATTTCCTGTCAGCTATGAATGATAATTAGACAGTGATCTTTCTTGCTGAGCATTTAACTTAATCAAGTTCAATTGTTTACACTGTCTCCAAATATCGATTCTTGAGCCCTGTGTCCTAGAAATCTCTAGCAGCAACTGGTGAGTTTCGCACTCACTTGGCAATCCTTATACTAATACTAACATCACATGCTAAATTGGGCCTTTCCATATGACTGCTCTCAATGATGTTTCATTTTAATTGCCTTGAAGATAGGGAAGCATAGAAGCTTCTTTCAGTAGCCTGAATGGAAGGAAGCAGGGAACTGCACAGTTAATGGGGCATAGGGCTGTACCCAGCTGGGAAGGATAGGGTTGGCTACCCAGGATGTCATCACAGGGGATGCATTAAGTATGGCCTGGAGATTTGTGAGAGATCATCAGGTATAATTAGAAGGATATAACATCACAAGGGACATGGAGCCATCCTTGACTCAGCCGCATCCTCGGCCATCAATAAGGTCTTTTTCTTCATTCGATGTTTACACAAATAATTAACTTTCAATCAGTTAGGAACACATGACTTAGAAACATACCTTGCACACATATGGCCAGTGGTCCTCTGCCCTGCCTTCCTCCCACCCACCCTCTTCTCTACTTCATCCAAAGAGCAATGAAATTCTTCTGAACCTACGATGCCACCTGGAGGCTAGCTCAAGGAAATAGCTGACTACTTGCTTCTTCCCCACCATTGCCTTTCTTTCCCCTTTGGGAGATCATTCACACTTCATGCTCCTTGATGATTTCCCCTCCACTTTTCACTGTTCACAACTCAGTTTTTTCTGCTTCAGCCAATTTCTTTTCCATATATATAAATCTTCACCAATTACCCTTCCAACTTGCGCTCAATGTCCTCAAGAAAATCTCTTTTCATTCCACTGGTGAACAGAAAAATTGATAGTCATCTTCACTGATGAGCAGAGGAAAAGTGCAAGTGATGGCAATGGGTCAAGAAACAGAAATGCTGGTTATCAACAAGGGTTAAGCAAGGACTGGAAAGTCCTTAGTTTAGAAGTAAAATTGGGCAGAACCAGAGTCATCAACCACTCTGGCTCCTGCGAATGCCTGGAAGGCACTGCTTTGAGAATCTCTCCACTCCAAGCTTTTTACTTTCTCCTCAGAACAAACCTGATTTCCTCAAGGAATAACAAAAGAAATATATTTTTAAATTCTGTTTCATTGTTTTTGTGTTTTGCAGAATGACTAGCATTACAAAATCCTCTAAAAGTCTTAGAGCCAGAAAGAACACATACCAGAAATGTGGCTGGGGCAAGTCACCAAACCTCTGAGCAGCCCCTGGAATCTCTTTGAGACTAGAAATTATAATGAATGGTCAGTTTGCATTGGTTAGTCAGTCAACAAGCTCTTATTAATCACCTACTATGTGTCTGGTACTGGGGATACAAAGAAGGAGCGGGGGAGAAACCTAGGCCCTGCTTTCAAGAAACTCATATTTTAATGGGGCATAAAAATGTAAACAACCATATACATACAAGATATTTAAAGTAAAAATAGAAGGTAATCTCAGAGGGAAGGAGGATCAGGAAAGGCCTCTTTCAGGAGGTGGGATTTGAGTTGAGTCTTGTAGGAAGCAGGGCAACCAGGAGAAATAGGTGAGGAGGGAGAACATTTCAGACTTGAGGGACATGGGGGACAGCTAAGCTAGAAGGACAGCTCATCAGCTGACTGCCCCAGGATTCCATTCATTATCTCTGTGACTTCCTACACTCAAATACCCTCCTCTGGCCACAGTGTCTTGTTTTTAACATGGCCTTCCCAGTCTCTCCTCCTTAGAGAGCTATCCTTTATGACAATGAATACGAAAGAAGGGGGGGGGAGAGGGAAGGAGGGAGAGAGGGAGAGAGAGAGAGAGAGAGAGAGAGAGAGAGAGAGAGAGAGAGAGAGAGAGAGAGAGAGAGAGAGAGAGGGAGGGGAAGGAGGGAGAGAGGGAGAGAGAGAGAGAGAGAGGGAGGGAGGGAGGGAGAGAGGGAGGGAGGGGAGGAGAGGGGGAGAGAGAGAGAGAGAGAGAGAGAGAGAGAGAGAGAGGAGAGAGAGGAGAGAGGGAGAGAGGGAGAGAGAGAAAGAGGGAGAGAGGGAGAGGGAGAGGGAGAGAGAGAGAGGGAGGGAGGGAGGGAGAGAGGGAGGGAGGGGTGAGAGGGGGAGAGAGAGAGAGAGAGAGAGAGAGAGAGAGAGAGAGAGAGAGAGAGAGAGAGAGAAAGATAGAGAGAGAGAGAGAGAGAGAGAGAGAGAGAGGAGAGAGGGAGAGAGAGAAAAAGGGAGAGAGGGAGAGGGAGAGGGAGAGGGTGGGGAGAGAGAAACTGTTCACCTCCAACACTGAATCTAATTCTAGATTCAGCGTCTGACAATCCCTCATGTCTACAAGAAGGGAAAGAGGTTTATTCTGTCTACTCTTCTTCAGGGGTCAACTCCATCCCTAATGGCACTCTGCTTCATTTTTTCTTTCTATTTCTATTGTTCAGTCATTATGTATAATGTTGTCTTGGTTCTACTTACTTCATGTTGCGTTAGTTTATGTTTTTCAATGCTTCTCTGCAGTCTTCATACTCAGCATTTCTAATAGCACAGTAACAATCGGTTATCACTCTTTGTTTAACTGTCCCCAAATCTATGAACATCCACTTTGTTTCCAATTATTTGCTACTATAAGAAGTGCTGCTATAAAAAGTTTAGTGTATATGGGATCTTTCTTTCTTTGACTTTCTTAGGGAATGCTCCTAGTAGTGGGATCTCTGAGTCTCTTATCTCTGGGTAATTTAGTCACTCTCTTAGCATAATTCCAAATTGCTTTTCATAATGGTTCAACCAAATCGCACTTCCACCAATAGTGTATTATATGTATACCTGTCTTTCCATAACTTCTTCAGCTGTTCTCATCTTTTGTCATCTTCACCAATTGCCACAAGTATTAGTTAAAATCTCAGGATTGTTTTGATCTGCATTTCTCTTTTTATTAGTGACTTGAAGCAATTTTCCTTAAAGTTGTTGACAATTCACAGTTCTTTTGAGAACTGTTTGTGATAGTGTTTTTGCTGGGGTGGCAACAGTGGGAATGGGATTGAGAAATACTTTTAAGCTTAAATTCCTGCCAATAATCTGGTATTTGTTTATAGAGTTTACTAATAAAGCATGACATCTTTGGATAATGCATCAACAAAGGGTCAAGGGTATCTTTCTGTCTTTCAGTTCAAACACCAACACAGTTTCCTGAAGATAGTAGTACTCTGCTAATTAAATGCTTATTGGAAGAATGAATGAATCTTTAACATTATATTAAAAATATGGTTACATCATATTGTGGTGTATTGAAACTTGTCCTATTTAGTTCTTTTTGGAGTGAATAACACAGAGCACATGGAAGACAGAGGACCAGAGTTTCCAGACGAGTTTCTAGTAGGGGTGTAGAACAGAATGTGTTCTTTGACAAACACCTGGCAGCTGGCCCAATACTTCTTAAAGGGGACAGTCAATGTGCAAGTAGCACACTGGTGAGCAGGCGGTGACAGAATTGGAGGAGACAGAGCAGTTTATTGCATCCTGAACCTGTTGCTTTGCTCCAGTATTGTGCAATTCTGTTTCTAGCTTTGAGTAAATTGGGGACATTGGGGACCATGGAGGGCTGAAGAACTGTTCAGGCTTCACTTCTGTCCCTTTTAAAAGTTTCATTGATGTTTATTGCTCCAGTTCTGCCACCACAGAATCCTCCCTTGTAGCAAAAATTGTTAAGCAAACCAGCGGATATAGATACTGTAACTGAGAGTAAATGTATGATGTTAATTGAAAAAATAAATCCTTGGGAGGATCTGCTCAGAAGATATTTGCCACATAGACTTTTGTATTGGAACGTGTAATATTTACTAAGGAAAAAGTTAATTTCTTTGTTTGGGATAAAACAAAGTACACAATTATAGAATGGAGGTATGACAGGACAACTAACAACATGGATAGCGTCTAGGAGTTTTAAGGGATTCTAAGCTCAAGATGAGACAGTATTATGTGATATGGTTGACAAAGGAAAAAAAGTTAATGTTGTCTTACAAAAATATTCAAATGGATCTGTGATGTCATTAATTTGTTTATTGCCTCCAGACAAATTGATTGCCCTCCTCCCATGCCTGGTAATCTTGTTTATATCCTCTTATGGGGCAGCTAGGTGGTGCAGTGGATAGAGCACCAGTGCAGGAGTCAGGAGGACTTGAGTTCAAATCTCACCTCAGACACTTGACACTCACTGGCTGTGTGACCTTGGGCAAGTCACTTAACCCCAATTGCCTCACCCTGGGTCATCTCCAGTCATCCTGATGAATATCTGGTCACTGGATTCAGATGGCTCTGGAGGAGAAGTGAGGTTGGTGATCTGCACAGCCCTCCCTCACTCAAAACAAAGTCAAGTGCAAGTCATGTCATCACTTCTCTGATGGCATGGTCTTCTTTGGCAACAAAGGACAAATACACAATAGGTGGGGGGAAGTGTCTCTTATCATCTCTTCTCCAGAACTAAGATTAATTATTGAATTTAGTCATTGTTATCCTATTTCGGCTTTCTTTGCTCTGCATCAGTTCCTAAGAATCTTCCCATGTTTCTCTGAATTCTTATTCTTTTCTTACCATACAATAATAATATTCCGCTACATTCATATAAATGATGTTTCTTCAAGTAGCAAGGAGAGTGGGCACAATAAGTTGCTAGAGTGTCTTTTGTATGAAAGAAGTGATCTAACCTTGCGTGCACCTTTTGTAGTGCTGCTCCTATTTGAGAACATTTTAAAAGGCTTACTGATCAATTGGATGCTCTTTTCTCAGTTTTCATCCTCCTTGACCTCTCTGCAACATGTGATTCAACCCTAACTTTTAAAAATTCATTCAAAACGATGATTTAAGTCTTTCCTGAACCTTGCCAATGGTCTCCCTCCCTGACAGCCTTGGATTTATTCTCTTTATATTTATTCTGTGTATAATCATATATGTATGTTATCTATATGTGTATGTATATGTATGTGTATATATATGTAATATATATATACACATACATACACAAATATGAAGGAAATGGCAAATCACTCCAGTGTCTTTGCCAAGAAAACCCCAAATGGGGCCATGAAGAGTCAGACACAAGTAAAATGACTGAATAAATACATACATATGCATACTCATGTATATACACACAGTCTATCTTTAATATTTGCACATTTAACTTCTGCAACTTCCAGCATTCGGGTGATTTTATTAGTAACATCATTTCATTTTTTTGTATTGGCAAGTGTGCACATTCTCACCTGTGCACAGTAGAGAAAAAATGAGAGGTGTGTTGCGTGCAAGTTTGTGGAGAGATTGGCATCCTACTAGGCAAGCTTCATGGTCTTGTTCACTCTACCATTGTAGAGTACAAAGCTCCCCAGACATTTGGAGCGTCAGGGATGATCTCAGGACTTTGCCAATTTTGGAGTCTTCTGACAGCACCGACAGAAGTCCTAGCAACTTCTCTCTTGGATTCCAGAGGGTGTCCAAGGTCAAGGGGTTTATAGCAGTATAGTGTCATCTGAAATCAATGTTTTCTTTTGTTTTTTAATTGAGATGTTAGCACAAAAGGTCACAGAATTCTAGGGAATTACTAGTAAGAAAAAAAGTTTTTCTTTTGTCAGTTTTATTTTGTGTATTTTATTTTATGGAGTATTTCATGGTTATTGTGTTAGAGAAAGTACATATTATTAGAATTAGTGTTTGTCATAAAGAACTGTGTGCAGAAAAGGACATTTTCAACAATTTCTAGCAAAAGATTATAGTTTTTGGTAGTCATGGGAACCTAACCCCCTCTTCCCATAGGTTCAGCATATCAACATTCACGTTTTTGATTTCATACCATTTTCTAGGAACATTGCTGCCACTTAAATCCAATTCACAAGCGAGTCAAGACGTTACCCATGATGTCATTGGTCCTTTTCAAAAACAAGGGGCGAACCACAAACAGCCAAACAACATCCGTGAAAGTTGAGGATTGATTCTGTGTGTGTGTGTGTGTGTGTGTGTGTGTGTGTGAGTGCGCACGCACCTGTATTTCACACAGTGTCTAACACAGTCAGTTAAGAAATGCCTGCTTGATTGCTTGATTGATTAAGTACCTACTTTGTGCTAGGTACTATACCAGGTGCTTGGAATGTAATAATGATAGAGTCCTGGCTTCAAGGAGCTTGTGTTCTGTTGAGAAGACAAGTGCACAGACAAATAAATGCAGGGTGATTTGAGGAGAAAGAAGAGAACATTAGGGACTAGAAGCAGGATCTGAGAAGTCTTCATTGAAGAGGTGATACCTGAGATGAGCACTGGAGGGAAAGAAGAATTATGAAAGCTCAGAAGCTGATTTGGGCAAATATATGGAGGCAGGAAATTAAATGCTAAATTTTAGCTTAGCTAGAATATAGAGGGCATGAAGGAGTTTGTTCCACTCTCCTCATAGATACTGAGTATGTCTGTAGGAGAATGTATCTTAGGTTTATGGGGTGGTTGTTTGCCCTTTGTTCTCAAGAGGTTCATGACATCAGGAAGATGAGCCCATGACTTGCAAGTGAATTGGATTTAAGTGAGGGAGGGTGGTGCAATCAGCCTCACTTTCTCCTCTGGAGCCCTCTGGGTCCATTGGCCAGATAGAGATCAGGATGACTGGAGATGGTCCCAGATGCAGAAGGAGACCTTGGCCTTTTTTTTTCAGGTTTATGGGGAGAAATGCATTGTAGATACTATACTTACTATGCT
This sequence comes from Notamacropus eugenii, assembly GCF_028372415.1. NCBI lineage: Eukaryota > Metazoa > Chordata > Mammalia > Diprotodontia > Macropodidae > Notamacropus > Notamacropus eugenii. Next base: position 215,151,140 of record NC_092872.1, read on the forward strand.
ATTTTAGTAAATACCTTTATTTTGAATTTATTTTGTCTACTGACTGATTATTAGAGGTAAAAATAACCAGTGGAGACTCATGAGCTATAGTTCTAGAAGTATAAATCCACAGAGTACCCTTGAAACTGAGTAGTTTTCTCCCACGGGTAGTGAACCAGCAAATAAATCTATGGGGACCTACTTGGGAAGATAGCTCAGAAGAGGGTACTACATATACTACCCTTCCATCTTCCACCTCCATGCCCTTACACTGGCTGTCCTCCATTCCTAGGATGCCCTCGTTCTTTACCATTGCTTCTTAGAGTCTCTAGTTTCCTTCATGACTCAGCTACAGAAACACATTCTACGTGATGTCTTTACTGACTTCTCCAGACACTGACTGAAGCTTTCTGTATGCCAAAAGCAAAGCAAATAACATTTTGACTTGCCTAAGTGATGATTTCATTCATTCCTGGAGGAATCAATTATCAGAAATATTATGCTGGATCTGATTCTTGCTACAGGAATTTTGCTGTATTGAAAATGATAGGAGATAGAGTTGGGGGAGAGAAAAGTACCCACTACATGCTGAAGTTTATAATAAAGAATGAAAGGAATTCTGGGCATAGTCTGACATGCACCCTAGATTTATCAAAGCAGATTTCAAAGGGTTCTGAAGAAGATTAACATTCTACAAGGAAAGTCAGCCCAGGAGAGATGGGAGATGTTCAAGAATGAAATTCTGAAGACACAAAGGGAAGCAATTCCAATGAGCAGGAAGAATGGAATTTGTCTGGATAGGTGGGTATAGATGTACAGGGAACTCACCAATCAACTTTGATTTTTAAAAAGATATGTATAAAAGATGAAAACTGGACTAGGCAACAGGATGAATATTATATTGTGGCACAGAAAAATTGTAAGAATAATGTTAGAAATGTGAAGTTTACGATGAGCCGAGACTGCTGAGGGAAGCAAAGGCCAACCAAGAAAAGGACAGGTTGTTGTTCTGGGTTTGATTTGGCTTTACTGGGAGGAAAAGGAAGATCAAAGAAGGGCTAGGACCTTTGCTTGGGGTAGATGGGACATCGATGACAAGCAGCAGAGAGAGAGAAGGAAAAACTGCTCAATTCTCACTTTCTGTTTGCTCTGCCAAGGAGGACCCTTGAGCAGGAAATGACAAAGCAGAAATGACACACAAGGAGTAAGGTAAGGTAAGGAAGGAGATGGCAAGAGAGCACTCAATTTCTTTTGGTGAATTCAAGTCACCTGGCCCATGAATTATATGCTCAGAAACCATCAGAAGTGATCATGGAAAATGGGAAACACGTTACAAGATTGGGGGAGGATGGATTTAATCCTAATTTTCAAAAGGGAGAAAGGAAAGGACTTTGCAAACCATTGACCAGTGAATAAGCCTTTGACTCCTAGGAAAGTTATAGAATTGATCTTTAAAGAGGTGGCTGGTTTGGACAGAGAAGCCATAATTAGAATGAACCAGCACAGCTTCACTGAGAATATGGCATGTCAAGCTTATCTCATTTCTTTTTTTATTGGATTATTGAACTAGTAGATGAAAGAAATGGTATGTATATGGTATACCTACATCTCTGCAAAGCTCTTAATGAAGTATCTCATACTAGTCTTGTGGAGAAGATAGAGAGATGTGGATTCAACAATAATTCATTCAGATTCAGAACTGATTGGATGGCCAGACACAAAGAGGACTTATTAATGTTTTAATGTCAATGGGATAAGTCATCTTCAATGGAGTACCTGGGAGATATGTGGTTGGTCCTGTAATGTTTTAGCATTTTTATCAATGACTTGATATTGATAAACGACAGGTGCGTCAAGTTTGCTGATGACGCATAGCCAAGAGGGATAGCCAACACTGGGTGACGCTGAAAATATAGAAGTATCTAGGCAGTCTAGAGCGTTGGGCTCTGATCTTATCTGATAAATGTGATGTCTTTCACTTAGGCATAAAAGATAAATACCCAAAGTAAAAATCGGGGGAGTTGTTAGAAAACAATTGTTCTGAAAAAGATCTAAGGGTTTTAGTGGACAGCAAGTTTAGCATGTGTCAGAGATATTAAGTGGCTGCCCTCAAAATGAATGTAATCTTGGACTACATTAAGGAAGACATAGCTCCCAAGAATAGGAGAGAGGTGAGAGTTCCATTGTACTCCGACCTTACCAGACTTCATGTAGAGTCTTGGGTTCAGTCCTTGGCTACACAGTTGGGGAAGAATATTAATAAGCAATTGAGTTTCCAGAGGGGCTTGTGATATAACCTTTGACATAACAACTGATAAGGCCTTCAAGAATGCAGGGCCATCTCCACATCATGGTGAGTTGTCAGAAGACCACTTTAGTGGATGATAAATAATGACAGTTGACACATATAGTATTTTATGGTGGCAGAACAGTGTGTGTGTGTGTGTGTGTGTGTGTGTGTGTGTGTGTATAAAATAAAATGACAGAATCTCAGAGTTGCACAGACTCTTAAGGTCATCTAGTCCCACCCAGTCTCAGACCCATTATCTCTACAACATTCCCAATAAATAGTCATTCATCCAGGATCTCTTTGAAGATCTCCCTTGAGGAGGATTCCACTATTGCCCAAGGTAGCCCATTTCATTTTTACCAGCTCTAACCCTTGGGAAGTTTTTCCTTATATCAAATGGATATCTTCAATATTGCTTTTAGGAATCACTGCCCTCTTAAGGAAAGTGGACTCAATGTTTTTTCTCTTCCGTATGATAAGGATGTGAAGATAGCTTTCATGTCCCCCAACACTGGCTTTTTCACAGACTGAATATCCCCAGTTCCTTCAAGTGGTCTTATGGCATGGTGACCAGTTTTCTAGTAGGTTTCCTGAAGGCAAGAACAGCCTTTTTTTTTTGTTGTTTGTGTGTTTTGGTTCTATATCCCCAACACTAAGTATAGTATCTTGCACAGGGTGGTTATTTAAGAAATATAAGTGTGTTGAATTATAGGCTTCTCACTTTCATATGGATGTACTCCAGTTTATCTATATCCTTCCTAAAATAGGACACCCAGACCTGAACACAGTACTCCAAATGCCTGCTGACCACAGTCAAATACAGCAGACTATCTTAGTCTCCATAGTTTGGATACTAATTAATTAAACTTAACAAGTACATACTAAGCTTCAGCTATGTGCCAGGAGCTCCTATGCTCGTCACTGGACTTATAAAGAAAAAAATAAAACAGTCCCTATCTTCCAGAAGCTTACAGCCCTCTTTGGGGCTAAGAACTAAGATCATGTCAGCTTTCTTAGCTACTGCACCACATTGTTGAGTCATATCGAGCTTGTAATTAAAAAGCAAAAGCAACCAAACCTTTGGGTTTTTTTTATACACACTGATATTTGGCCATATCTCCTACCACCTATATTTATGCTGTTGAGTTTTGGAATCCAGGTTACAGGATGCTTTATTGTTTCTACTGAATCCCATCTGTATTAGATTTTAGTCCATCCATCATTCAAGGTCATCGAGAGCTTTCTGGAGCCTGATTGTCACCCACCATGTTATCTGTCCACTTACACTTCATGTCATCTGCAAATCCAATAAACATTTTATCTGTACCTTTTAAAAAACATTTTCCTCTTATTCTTATGACAACCCTTTGCTATAGGTAGGCAAGGCATAATTGCTCTCATTTTGAAAATGAGTAAACCAAAACTCAGAGGGCTTAATCAATTTCACATGACTCTAGCAGAGGACTTAAGACTTGAACCCAGACCCCCCTAAAAGCTGAATGTTCTTTCCACCAAAGTGTATTGGCACCTGCTTGGTTCTATTTCTGGACTTTTGAAATTGCACTTTCTTCAGAGGCATATCTTTATTTTATATCTATATATATCTGTATATATATATATCTTTATTATATATATATATTTTATATAAGCTTTGGAGACAAGAAGACCCAAGTTCAAATTCTGCCTCAGAGACTTTCTAGCTGCGTGACCCCCGGCAAATCACTTAACCTTTCCCAGCCTCAGTTTCCTCATCTGTAAAATGAGGATAATAATAACACATACCTCATGGGGTTGTTATGAGGATCAAACGATATGTATAAAGGGCTCTTGCAAATCTTAAAGCACTATATTAATGCTTCCTATTATTAACTGGATTCATTTTAGACTATTGAAGAGGACACATACAGGAAGACCCAGAGGGGTTTTCTGGCTTCCAATGTAAGGAATGGAATGTAAGAGCAAATGTGGACAATCTCATAAAAGTGCCAGGTCTGCCACCCCTTCGTGTCTTGGGTCTGACCACTCTCCTTGCTCCTCCCCTTACCCCTCAGCTAGAAAGAAGTTTTTCACTCCGTCTACTTCTAGCCTCATGGGAACCCAGCTCTGGTTTGATGTAAAAATCAAAGGGAAAACCAAGTCAAAAGAAGCAGGCAGAAAACAAATGGTCCTGGGAGCCCAGGGTGAGCCATTTTTCCTCCCTCCACTTTGCTGAAATACAACTTGCCCAAAAAAACCCAAGGATAATTGCTGAGGATGAGAAAGAGGATGTTCCAGAAGTGGCAGCTTTGGTTGGAGCCCCAAGGCCCAGCTCCCTGTGGCTCTCCTTCCCTGCTCTTCAAAGTAGCTGGAGAACACTTTATAGTGGGGATTCTGGTACAAGTCTAATCATATCGGAAGAAACAGGACCCTAGGCAGGAAGGGATCATCGACCAGACTCTAACCCATCTGGGGGTTCTGGTCTGTTTCCTGTTTTCTATTCAGCCTTATGCCCTGTGCACTTCCTCCTCCCCCACCCTGGGCTTTCCTGGCTTCTTTCAAGGCTCAGCTCAGATCTCAGCTTCTGAAGAAGACCTTTCCCAGGCTCCCCAGCTGCGAATGCACTTTCCTCTCCAATTGCCTTCCATCTTCTTGGTATGCCTTGTAGGCACCTAGTTATTACAAGATATCTCCCCCATTAGAATGGGCTCAGTGGGGTCAGGAATGGAATTTTTTCACCTTTCTTTTCATTCACTCGCCCTATCACTTAGCATGGTGCCTGGCACTAGTAAGAGTTTTAGTAAATGCTTGATGATTGACTTTGACAGAAAAAACCACTGGAACAATTTCTCTGCCACTGCCACCAGCCCATGCCTAGGACTCTGAGATACACAGATTCCCCTGGATCAGAGGATCTTAATTTTCTTTATGTCATAGACCCCTTTGGCAGTCTGGTGAAGCCGATGGACTCCCTGCTAGAATAATGTTTTTAAATGCATAAAATGAATAAAATAGAAGAAAAATAATTATATTAAAACAATTTTTCAATTTTTTTTTTTAAAGTCCATGGACTCCAATTTAAGAACTGCCTAGTTACTCCTGTACCAACTTAGAAACAGAATTTATTTCTCCTAAGATCCCACCCTAGACTAAGGCTTTATACATATATATATATTACATATATATACATATAATATGTTTAAATATATGTGTGTATATCTATTTATCTATGCTTTTAAAAACATGTGTATATCTATATCTATCTATATGGGCTTCACTAGTATTCAAGGACAAATTATAATGTAAAATAAAAACACCATAGCTCCAAACTACTGAGGCAGAGAACACAGGAATGTTATCCTAGGACACCTTTACTGGGGCCATTAATGATCTGCTCAAGCTTCCCAGTCAAATAAGCCCCCTCCCATCTGACTGACATTATGCTTAGTCATCATTTCAGGGCTGTTATGAGGCACAAATAAGATAACGATGTGAAGCACTTTGCAAACCTTCAAGTGTCATATAAATGCCAGTCATTATTATTATTGTTAGCCTCCAGTCCCATGATGACTTCATGCCCTGAGCCTCTGACTGTGCCCAAGCTCAGGTTTATAGAGCAAAACATGGTGTGCTGGTAAATGTTTAACAACTGGATTGAGGAGGGGAAATGAAGTTTAACCTGCATTATTAATACTTTCTTAAGTTCAGAAAAGCAACAACTCTGATGATTTCTGAAGTGTAAAGCTCACACTGAAATTTAGCAGTGGGGTCACCCAAGCTGGGTAGAGCTGACTCTAGCCCGCCCCCTAGTGACCCGCAGGGTCATCACATGACCTGCCATTTTGCCTTGGGACAAAGCTCACCTGATCACTTCTCCTTCAGGTTCGTTCTCCACGGAGATGTGCTGGAAGAACAGAGTAGACTTGCCAAATCTGCTTTCCACAGGGATGCCTTGTACTTCCTCTGATGAAAACTCCATTATTTTCTGGAGATGTCAGTGAATTCAATGGATGCTCTGGGACAGAAGGAAAGAGTAGATGGTCATAGGCACAAAGGAGTAACACCTTTTTCCTCACATACCTGCTGTGGTAGGCACCATACTAGGAGAAAGCACAACCACTTGCTCCCTTACCCTTCCCAGAAAAAGAGGAATGTTGGTAGCTACCCTGCTCCAGTTGGGAAAGTCTTCTGGAACTGAAATATACTGAACTGGCTAATGAGGACTAATGAGGAGGCTCAGACAGAGTTTCCTAAATGATCAAAAGGCAGAAAGAGAGCATGGTATGATAGAAAGAATGCTGAAATTGGTTCTAATCCCAGTGACCTTGGACAAGGTCCCCTCTGGGTCTGTTTTCTTATCTATAAAATGAGGGGGTTGACCAAGATGATCTTTCAAGTCATTTCTAGCCCTAAATCTCTGAAGCTTCATTTGTTCTTAAGAGGAAAAGAGCCTGAAGAAAACCCCAATTCATAATATGGTTATAGAACAAGCCTTAACGAAATGCCACTCACCCATCTCTGCGATTAATAACAATAGCAAACATTTATTTGGTGTTTTAAAGTTTGCAAAATGCTTTTCACAGATTACCCCACTTGAGTTTCTTAACAACCCTGTGAGGTAGGTACTATTGTCATCCCTCTTTTATAGAGGAGGAGCCTGAGACCAAAAGGTTAAGAGACTTAGCTCCACAAGAGTTATATAGCCAGCAAGGATCTGAGTTAGGACTTGAACTCAGGTCTTCCTGACAACAAATCCATCGCTCTCTTCACTGCCCCCTCTCTGTGTCCTCTAGTCTGGAGAGCTGCAGTGTGCTGAGGGAGGGATTGGTTCTATGTTCTGTATAGAAAACTAATAAATGTTCAGTCTAATCCCATCAGGAGATATTATAGGCACATAATAGTAGGAAAGTCAGTGTATTCTGACTTTTAACTTTTAAGATTATGAGGTAAAGAAAGACCTCTGGATCCAAACAATTAATCAGTGAGAAATTAATGAGCAGAGTGGGGAAGACCTTGGTTAAAGATAGAAAAGCCTGATTATTCACTGGCTTCTGTGTCAATTTGGTTTTTCTAAAAAGAAAGCAGGATGATGACTGGTATTGGTGTAGAAAGAACACTGGATTTGTAATCAGAGAATCTGAGTTCAAATCCCAGTTCTCAGTTTCCTCATCTGTAAAATGGCAGGGCTGGGCTTGATGATTGCTGAGATCCTTTCTAGCTCCAAATCCATGAGGATCATTGCACCGTTAGTGCTAGGAAGACCCTTAGACCAATCCAAACCCTCATTTTGAAATGCCTGTCTCACAAGATTATTTTAAAGAAGTCCCAGATAAACCTCAAATTGCTATATAAGTATGAGAGAGTATTATTGCAAATGGGGAAACTGAGGCCCAGAAAAGGGAAGAACTTACCCAGAAAGTCAGTGGGAGAACCAGAACTAGAATCCAGGTCTCCTGGCTTCCAATTTGGTTTTAATTCTACTCCACTGAATCATGTACAGGGCTGCCAGTACTTTCCCCCCTTACTCATCACATTCAAAAACAACTCCACCCATCTACAAAGAAATTTACCCAACATTCTTCACCTTTGGGCCACAGTTCAGAAGGAGAAATATCAACCGAGAAGGAAAATTTTGGACAAGTTCTAAAGGAATGAGAAAAAAAATACAAGGGGTGCTGGAAAGGCCTCTTAAGCCTTGGTTTCATGGTCATTGCCTGACCCAGTTTTTTTCCGTTTGAAAAATACGTTCAGGCCTCAAAGGCTCTGGTGTCATATGGAGGAATTCCTATGAAAGATTCATAATGAAAACAAACTCCAGTGAATGTCAGTCGTGGCTATGGAAAGAATACCACCTTCCTTCTCCAAGCCTGAATCCCTGAGTCCCAGCCAGATTCCAAAGATAGACCGGGCTTTATGCAAATCCTCTAGTCAAAACCTTCTGTGCAAACTCCCCACTGGTGAAACTTGAGCTCACTGGGAGAGTTCTCCTTTGCTCTAGGACAGGAAGTTCTGGAGCCTGCTAAGATTAATGTAACCAGTGTGGCCCGTGCTGGGACCTTTCCCCCAGTGAAGCCATTGGACTTAGGGGAGTACAAGTGTCTGCCAGTCACCTCTTACTTTAAGTGAGGCTAGTAACTAGCATGGATTGTTGACAGCAGAAGATAATTTTTAATACTTAATACAAATGCTACTTGGAAAGGTCTTTGATCTTACCTGTTGCAGGCACTCCTTCCACAGATGCAGACCAGAGCTCATCTATACCTTCTTATCTTGTGCTATTTGTTTCTATAGCTTTCCATAAATTCTCCGGAGATGACCCATTTTGGCTCATCTTTGGGCTAGAGGAGCTCTTCTAGATCAAAGATCTTTGAACTGGGGTCAATGGATTTGTGAGCTTGAACAGGAAAAAATTACACGTTTATTTTAATATAATTGATTTCCTTTATCATATATTTTATTTTTCACATTTAAAACATTATTCTGACATTGGACTTCATAAGACTAACAAAGGGATCTAGGACACAAAAAGGTTAAGATCCCCTGGTCTAGATTTTTCTAAATTTCTAAAGGGTACCATGTCCATCATTATCCCATGCTTTCACCACATCTTCTTTTCCGATTATACATTTCTTGGGCATCTTTCATGCAACTTCTTGGGTCTGTCATCACTGGCAATATCCTGTCCACCTCCTCTTCCTATCCACCACAAGTCTCCCCATGGCCCTTGGGACCATTCATGACATTGACTGGCTTTCCTGATGTTCCATGATTTGCAGCCCCATAGTACCATTGGAAGACTATTGGTGTTAAAAATAGGAGGGTTTATATCAGGTTATAGCCTGGGATCACTGAAAGCACCATTTAGTTTCTCAAACGCAATCTAGCTCCCTCTCCTTCTGCTCTTCAATTCCCAGTCCAGCTTATTGACTATTTGCAGCACCTGTCAAAGACATATGTACTAATGGGCTAACTCAGTGGAAAACCACTTGTTACAATCTGGACAAATGCATTTTTCATTTATTTGGTTTTTCCTGGGTGGATTGTTAGATTCTCCTCTTTTAACTGTCTGTGAGTCTTGCTGAGGAATCCCTAATGTGTTCTGGGGCTTAATGCAGTGAGAGCCATGTTATCTATAAATAAGAACATCTGGAATTGTTATGCATTCTACTTCTAGTTGATAGGCATCCCTCTTAGGACATCCTCTGTGACAGTGAAGGGGGAGGGATAAGGAAGAAGAAGGATCAAGCATTGATTAAGTGCCTACTATGTGTCAGGCACTGTGCTAAGTGCTTTAGAAATACTATCTCATTTGATCCTCACAACAAACCTGGATAGAGTGCCAGGCCTGGAGTCAGGAAGACCTGAGTTCAAATCTGGCCTCAGACACTTACTATCTGTGTGACCCTGGGTAAGTCACTTAACCCCATTTGCCTCAGTTTCCTCATCTGTAAAATGAGCTAGAAAAGGATATGGCAAAACACTCCAGTATTTTTACCAAGAAAACCCCAAAATGGGATCAGATATGACTGAAGTAACTTTAAAAAAGGAAGAAATTCAAGAACTAGGCACTATTATTATCCCCATTTTACAGTTGAGGAAACTAAGGCAGAGGTTAAGTGACTTGCCCAGGGCCATATAGCTAGCATATAGGTAGCTGAGGCTGCATTTGAATTCAGATCTTTCTGACTCCCAGTTTAACACTACACCTACTGCACTATCTCTAATAGAGAACTCCTCTAAAAGAGAATCTCTTCCTCTAATAGAGAACACCTGTGGTGAACATACATATTTTTAGCAATGGAGAAGACTTTAGCTATTATTAGAACATCCTCCTTAAAATTTTAAGAGATGAAAAAGTAGGCATGTGGATTGGTAGTTGCTGATGTTTTCTCAGTCAAAATAAAGGCATCATTCAAGAGCTGGCACTCAAGTCAGGAAGACCTGGGTTCAAGTTTCACTTCTGACAAACACTGGCTTCATGTCTTTGGGCAAGTCATTTAACCTCTCATTGCCCAAGACAATTCTCTAAAACTATACCACCTAAAAGCATGAGTTTCAGAGCAGTCGCTAATCTGTTTTGGTGGAGGGAGCCCTCTCATTTAGGAGCTGACTGGACCAATGAAATCACTTTCATGAAGTGCTACTCCAATGTGTACTCATAAAGGGAAAGTGACCCCAGGTTCTCAAGGTCTATGCCAATGGGACATGAACTCCAGCAAGTTGTACCAAGATGGAAAGCTTGAGTTTGGCATGTGTGACAGACCACTTTCTGAGAAACAGCCTAGCCACGCACAAAGGTTGGCCCAGGAACCTGGCCACTAGGTGACAGATTCTTTGATCATGAAACAAAACAAGGCGCAAATGCCCATGGTGGGCCCTCCCACTTTAGTGGTGCCAGTAGCATAAAAGGAGGCAGGGGATAACAAAGAGCTGCTTAGTTTTTAATATAATCCATACATATTAGCTATTATCGCTTTTAATAGGAAATCCTTTTCTAATGACCAAAGAAGGGACACACTACCAGAGGAAATGAACCATACATCTATCTTGACAGTTTAACTATAAAGGAAACCAGAAAACAAAAATAAATTACAACCAAATGAAAGGAGGGTTTATAATGGGTTTCCCTTGGAGAAGTAAATAGAGGGCCAGATTATCACTATTTCCTAAGGAAGGCTAACTGAAAAGAATTCATTATATATAAATTTAAAAACCACAATGATTAAACCAAGAAGTCTAGAAACTATCTTAGCCAGCTTATACTTCTTGCCAAGAAAAAAGATTCGGCAGCCAAAGGCAATGCCAGATTAGAATGACTATACAATGAAGGAAAAATAGGTACACTAAGAAAGAGTTGGTGGAGAAGTGAACTAGTTCAACCATTCTGAAGAAAAATTTGAAATTGTGCCTCAAAGGCTATAAAACTATGAATACTCTTTCACCTAGCAATACCACTACTAGGTCTTATCTCAAAGAGATCAAAGAAAGAGACCTTTATGTACAAAAATATTGATAACAGCTCTTTTTGTGGTGGCAAAGAATTGGAAATTGAGGGGATACCCATCAATTGGGGAACGGCTGAACAAGTTGAGATATATGATTGTGATGGAATACTGTTGTGCTGTGGGAGATGAACAAAGGGGGTAGTTTCAGAAAAACATGGCAAGACCTAAATGAACTGATACAAAGTGACCTGAGAAGAACGAGGGGATTGTTGTACACAATAACAGTAATATAATTATTATCAACTGTAAAAAAAGGTTGGCTTCTCTGATCAACACAATGATAAAAGACAATTCCAAACGACTCATGATGAAAAAATGTTAACCCCTCCAGATAGAGAATTGATGAAATTCTGAATGCAAATTGAAGCATGATTTTCTCACTTTCTTTTTTGAAATATAGCTAATATGCAAATATGTTTTGCATGATTTCACATGTATAATTAATATCATATTGTTTGCCTTTTTAATGGGTAGGAGATAAGATGAAGGGGAGGAAGAAAATTTGGATCTCAAAACTGAAAAAGAAAAGATGTTAAAATACATAATTAGACAACTCCTTTTTTTGTTTTTATTTTTGGTTTTTTTGAGTTTGAGATTTTTTAGTGATTCCTTAAATTTACACTGGCATCCCTAGAGCATGGCCACTTCCAAGGCCAGACTTTATGAGCCTGTAGTAATTCATTTGGGGCCATTGTGATGGAGGAGCTTCTTTTTTTTTCCCAACTCACTCTTTTTTAAAAAAATTTATTTATTTTAAGTTTTCACTATTCATTTACAAAAAATTTTGAGTTCCAAATTTTCTCGCCATCTCTCTCCTCCCAAAATGCCTTGCATTCTGATTGCCCCTTCCACCAATGTGCTCTCCCTTCTAATACCCCTCCCTTCCCTTATCCCCATCTTCTCTCTTGTCCTGTAGGGCAAGATACATTTCTATATCCCATTACCTGTGTTTCTTATTTCCCAGTTGTACGCAAAAACAATTCTCAACATATGTTCCTAAAACTTCGAGTTCCAACTTCTCTTCCTTCCTCCCTCCCCGCTCATCCCCACTGAGAAGGCAAACAATTCAATATAGGCTAAATATGTGTAGTTTTGCAAATGACTTCCATAATAGTCATGTTGTGTAAGACTAGCTATATTTCCCTCTTTCCTATCCTGCTGCCCATTTCTTCTATTCTCTCTTTTGATCTTGTCCCTCCCCAAGAGTGTTTACTTCTAATTGCTCCCTCCTCCCATTTGCCCTTGCTTCCATCATCCCCCCCACCCTGCTTCTCCCCTTCTCCCCTACTTTCCTGTGGTGTAAGATAGATTTTCATACCAAATTGAGTGTGCATGTTATTTCTTCCTTAAGTCAAATGTGATGAGAATAAGCTTCACGTTTTCCCTCTCACCTGCCCCCTTTCCCTCTCCACTGGAAAAGCCTTTCCTTACCTCTTCTATGAGAGATAATTTGCCCCATTCCATTTCTCCTCCCAATGTATTCCTCTCTCAGTCCTTAATTTTATTTTTTTTAGATATGATCCCTTCCTATTCAACTCACCCTGTGCTCTCTCTCTCTCTCTCTGTATATATATATATATATATATATATATATATATATATATATATATATATATATATATATATATATATATATATATATATATGTTTGTGTGTTTGTGTGTGTGTGTGTGTGTGTGTGTGTGGGTGTGGGTGTGTGTGTATAATCCCTCCAACTACCCAGATACTGAGAAAAGTTTCAAGAGTTACAAATATTATCTTTCCACATAGGAATGTAAGCAGTTCAACTTTGGTAAGTCTCTTGTGATTTCTCTTTCCTGTTTACCTTTTCATGCTTCTCTTGATTCTTGTGTTGGAAAGTCAAATTTTCTTTTCAGCTCTGGTCTTTTCATCAAGAATGCTTGAACGTCCTCTATTTCATTGAATGATCATTTTTTTCCCTTTAAGTATTATACTCAGTTTTGCTGGGTAGGTGATTCTTAGTTTTAATCTTAGTTCCTTTGACTTCTGGAATATCCTGTTCCAAGTCCTTCGATCCCTTAATGTGGAAGCTGCTAGAACTTGTGTTATCCTGATTGTATTTCCACAATACTCAAATTGTTTCTTTCTAGCTGCTTGCAATATTTTCTCCTTGACCCAGGAACTCTGGAATTTGGTTACAATATTCCTAGGAGTTTCTCTTTTAGGATCTTTTTCAGGATGTGATCAGTGGATTCTTTCAGTATTTATTTTGCCCTCTGGTTCTAGAATATCAAGGCAGTTTTCCTTGATAATTTCATGGAAGATAATGTCTAGGCTCTTTTTTGATCATGGCTTTCAGGTAGTTCCATAATTTTTAAATTGTCTCTCCTGGATCCATTTTCCAGGCCAGTTGTTTTTCCAATGAGATATTTCACATTATCTTCCATTTTTTCATTCTTTTGGTTTTGTTTTGTAATTTCTTGGTTTCTCATAAAGTTGTTAGCTTCCATCTGTTCCATTCTAATTTTGAAAGAACTATTTTCTTCAGTGAGCTTTTGAATCTTCTTTTCTATTTGGCTAATTTTGCTTTTTAAAGCATTCTTTGCCTCATTGGCTTTTTGGACCCCTTTTGCCAATTGAGTTAGGCTGTTTTTAAAGGTATTGTTTTCTTCTGGAATATCCTATTCCAAGCCCTTCAATCCCTTAATGTTGAACCTGCCAGATCCTGTGTTATCCTGATTGTATTTCCACAATACTCGAATTGTTTCTTTCTAGATGCTTGTAGTATTTTCTCCTTGACCTTGGAACTCTGAAATTTGGCCACAATATTTCTAGGAGTTTCTGTTTTCGGGTCTCTTTCAGGAGGTGCTCTGCAGATTCTTTCAATATTTATTTTGCCCTCTGGTTCTAGAATATCAGGACAGTTTTCCTTAATAATTTCATGGAAGATAATGTCTAGGCTCTTTTTTGATCATAGCTTTCAGGTAGTCCCATAATTTTTAAATTGTCTCTGCTGGATCTATTTTCCAGGTCAGTTGTTTTTCCAATGAGATGCTTCACATTATCTTCTATTTTTTCAAACTTTTGGTTTTGTTTACTAACTACTTGGTTTATTTCATAGTCATTCACTTCCCTGAACTCAATTCTCTTTTTCAGAGAACTATTTTGTTCAGTGAGCTTTTGAACCTTCTCCCCCATTTGGCTAATTTTGCTTTTTAATGCCTCCTTTTCCTCACTGGCTTTTTGGACCTCTTTTTCCAATTAAGTTAGCCTCTTTTTAAAGGTGTTGTTTTCCTCAACATTTTTTTGGTTCTCCTTTAGCAATATGTAACTGGCTTTTCAAGCTCTTCTATTGCCTGAGCCCAATTTAAGTTTACTTTGGAGGCCCTGGAGGCAGGGGTCTTCACTTCTTGTGACAGTAAGCCTTGTTCCTCCAAAAGGATGGGAGGAGACACTTGTTCATCAAGAAAGTAACCTTCTATGGTCTTATGTTTTATCTCTTTTTTGGGCATTTTCCCAGCCAGTTACTTGACTTCTGAATCCTTTGTCAAGAGATTAGACTCAGCTGCTCTGTTGCCCTGGCCTTTGAGTGGGGGCAGGGCTGTCACTTAGGGCTGGGGTTTAGATCAGCTGCTCCCTATCACCAGAAACTTTAAGCTGAGCTGCCTGAATAATGGATCCAGGTTGCTTCCTGGCCCCCATAGCTGCCTACAGTCTGCTGCTGCAGCCTCTGCCATTGCCTGGGGCTATTACTGGAGAAACCCCATTCCCTCTTGCTGGGAAAGCCCTCCCCCACCGCCCTTTGGAACTTTCTTTGTTGCTTGTGGGTTGAGGTATCTGAAAATTTCCCTGCTAGGAACTCTGCCCAGAGATCTGTTCAGGTCCTGTTCCTCCCAGTGCCACATGGCCAGGGCTGTGCTCCACTCTGCTCAGCGTCCCATGAGATAGACCTCTCTTGTTGGCCTTCTGGGTTACCTTTGGCTGGAAACCTCTTTCACTCTGTTGTTATGTGGCTTCTGCTGCTCTAGACTTTGTTGAGAGTCATTTTTACAAGTATTTTGTGGGCTATGGGGGAAGCACTAGAGTATATGCATCTTTCTACTCTGCCATATTGGCTCCACCCATAAGGTATTATTTTCTTCAGCATTTTTTTGGGTCTCCTTTAGCAAGCTGTTGACTCGCTTTTCATGATTTTCTTGCATTGCTCTCATTTCTTTTCCCAATTTTTCATCCACCTTTCTTACTTGATTTTCAAAGTCGTTTTTGGGCTCTTCCATGGCCTGAGATCATTGCATATTTATTTTGGAGGTTTTGGAAGCCTTTACTTTTATGTCTTCCCCTGATGGTAAACATTGTTCTTCCTCATCTGAAAGGATGGAAGAGAATACCTGTTCACCAAGTACAAGTATCTTTTTCCCCCCTTTTTGGTCATTTTCCCAACCAATTACTTGACTTTTACGTCCTTTGTCAAGAGTAGGGTATATTCTGGGGACCTGTAAGATCTCAGTTCCCCCAAGGTGTCACAATCATGGGAGAGGAGTTTACTCCCTGGCTGGACTCATGGCTGAGGTTCAGATCAGCTGCTCAATTCCCCCAGGGCTTTAAGCTCAGCAGTCCAATAATGGAACAATGGATGCTGGCTGCTACCTGACTGCAGCAGCCACCAGAAACCACTGCTGCCCGTTGCTGCCACTTCAGGCTGGGGCTAAGGGAGGATACTGCTCCCTTCTTGCTCTGGTTGAAAAAGCCTTCTCACTGACCTTTGGTGCCTGTGGGTTGAGGGATCTGCGAATTGCTGCTATAGCTGAGGATTTCATCCCTGAAGCCTGCTCTGGTCCTGCTCCTCCTGGTGCCACATGGCCTTGGCTGGGCTGGGCTCTACTCCATGTCCAGTGAAACAGACCTTTCCTATAGGCCTTCCAGGTCACCATGGGCTGGAAATTTCCTCCACTCCATTGTTCTGTGGCTTCTGCTGTTCTAGAATCTGTTGAGAGTCCTTCTTTACAGGTATTTTATGGGCTGTCAGGGAAGAGCTAGAGTATGTGTGTCTTTCTTCTCTGCTATCTTGACTCTACCTCTTGAAAACGAATTTTTTTTAAAAAAAAGATTGAATATACTCATTTTGCACAGTTGCAGAAAATCTGATGAGAAACTCAATGAATATAGTCAGAGTATTTAAGTATGGTACTAGGAGAAGAACAGCAAACAAATGAAAAATGAAAGAGATCTGCCCAGATTACTATATCAAATTCTTCTCTTCAAAAATGATAGTGGAACCACCAATTTGGACTCTAACAATGCAGTCCTTAATATGCTGCATATCTAAGGAAGTACAAATGGCACTAAAGAAAATTAAGACAGAAAGAGCAACTGTATTAGAACATATATACATGGTAGGAGTTATTGCTGGAAGAGAGACAGTTGGGAGGATGTTGAGGAATCAATTCTAAGACATTTGAAAGAGGGGAGAAAGGTTATTGTCCTTTGTACTTGAAGAGGACCAAAATGACATCGGGGTCAAGGTACAGTTTGTCCAAATGTGGCTGATAAAACCAATATGAGCTCAGGAGGCTCTCCCACAGGTTGGGTACAAATAGTTTATATGGATATTTGGAGGAGAGGTGGCTCTCATTTTGTGCACCTTATAATTCTTTTGAGCTACAACAATTCTGCTCTGCTTATAGAGCACAGTGCCCCATGTCTCACAATCAATTCCAAAGTTCTTCAGAGAGTGACAGTGTCCTCATTTTGATTCTTCTGATCTCCATGTGAGCACTTACCTTGTGTATTTTTTTCCCGTAATATAGTCCTTTTGGCAAGTGTACATTCAGCATTTGAATGACGTGGTCAGCTCATTTCAGTAGTCTGAATGCTTGGGAGTTCAGCTCAAGAGAAGACCTCTGTGTTCAGTACCTTATCTTGCCAGGTGATCTTCAGAATCTTCCTAATTCAAATACTTGGGGAAAAAATTGAGGATATCATTAATATCCAAAAACATGACAGAAAAAAATCAACTACTGACTTATAAGTCTACTTTTCTGTTTCTACAAAATCTTTGCAAGAATAAGCTATCTATCCATCTATCTGTCTGTCTGTCTATCCAGATATGTGTGTCTATGAATCTTTGATTAAAGCAATGAGAAGGGACAGGCAGGCTCTTGCAAATCATGTTTTACAGCAGAACTCATATTTTGTGTCACAATTAACTTGAAAGGTTCAGAGAATATAAGATTCCACTTTGCTTTTTTAAGTCTCATCTGTTGGGGAATCTCTTGGGGGAAGTAATGATTGGTTTGGGCTATTGTGGATCAATATGCATGAATTGTTTGGCTCTGACTCTTGTGGATCTGAGCCAATCTTTTGTGCTAGGTCTGTTTTTAAAAAAAGAGGATCAATTATATCATCAGCCTTTCTGTCCCTTTCCCTTTTTGGAAAGATTCTGAGAATTCTGAATGGAGATCAGAGACCAGTGACCTAATGGTGAGCTTTGGTTCCTGGGAAACATGTGGACATAGGCATTGTCTTCCAGAGGTCAATTAATTCCTCCTCTCTCCCCTCCACCACCACTACCACCACAGATGGAGTTATAGGAGTCTCTTTGCTCAAACAATGGCAGCATGTTGGGCGCTGATGGGGTATTGATTGCTTCTGTACCCCGTGTTCTTGGACTCTGAGTGTTTAGACCCAGCCTTAGTGAAAGGATGCATTTCACGGCTATTACGGAGTTCCTTGGGAGTTCAGAAAGCCACCCTTTGATTGAGAGAAGGGGAAATTTCTGGGCAACACTAGCCTCTTAGAGAAGAGAAACTTATATGAGGCTTTGAAGCCCAGCAGATCAACAAGGAAGTGAACTATGCAGAGGAGGAAACATTTACCCTACTAGTATGAGTTATTCAAATATGGCAGATCTCATGGTAAGGGGGTAGTTGTCCCTATGTAAACCTCAATTTCATTTTCTTTCTTGGATGAATGCAAGCACTTAGACCAATATCCATCCCTGGTATGAAACTGGGAACCACCAGAATGTCTTCAAGCATTGCCTTTCTAGAACCCCCAAGTTTATTTTCCTTCTTAAGAGAGTCCCAGTCATAGAGTGGTGCTATAAACCTGGAGGACTATAAAGCCTTGGCAAAGAAGGAAAAACTCAATGGAAAGGGAAGAGGAGAGTACTGATTATCTAGGAGTCCTTTATGTCTATATCTACACATTTTTTATATGTTTTCTTCATTTTCTGTGGGGTAAAATAAGGTGGTGCAGCGAACAGAGGACTGAGTCTGGAATCCAGAGGACTTGAGTTCAAATCTGACCTCAGATCCTTTCTAGCTATGTGACCCTAGCCAAGTCACTTAAACCTGTTTGCCTCCATTTCCTCATCTATAAAGTGAGCTCAAAAAGGAAATGGCAAACCACTCCTTGTCTTTGCCAAAACAAACAAACAAACAAACAAACAAACCCAAATGAGGTCACAGAGTCATGCATGACTGAAAACAGTTGAATGTGTTCCTGATTTTACTTTGAGTGCTTGTACAGGAGCTGGAGATCCTTTAACCTACATCCTGGAATCGGTAGATACAAGCTCTTTTTGAACTATATTCTAAGATTTCCTTCCAAAAGGAATGATAGGTAGGTGCAAAATGAATCAAAGAAATAGTATTTGGGGAGAGGTCATCCCCAGTATTGGAACTGGTCCTTCTAAGCCTAGAAGGTTACTTGCTGAGCCATGGGTTACTTAAATGGATCAGTGATCTCATCAGTCTGAATGTTCCCTCCAGTGAAAACAAATCAAAACCCATCCATGCCTTCCCTTTCTGTGTATGTTTTAATGTCCTATGAGTTTACCACCCTCTATGAGGGGATCCACTTCAAAACACTAGATAGAGGCTTTCCTTGTTTTCCTCTGACATCTTGAGGACCCCAGTGGAGCACCTGAACAGACCACCTGCCATTTCTTGCCCTTTCCACATGACCTGACCAGCCCATCTTTTCCTATTGTCCCTTTCTTGATCACATAGCTTATTCCCATTCTTGAGCACAGCTGTCCCCCTTTGTATGAGATTCATTTTCAGGTCTTCAGTGGCTCTTATATTTCATGTCTCACAGTCATGAACATTAGTAGAATGTCAGTATTAAAAATATCTTCATTACTGGAAGAAATTTGGAATTATTAAAGGAGCATTTCAATTTCCTGAAGGCAATCCAATAAAGTTTCTTTTTTCTATTCAACTTCAGGATTAATTCATTATCTATTTGTATGATTTGTCCCAGATATATATAGATACACATATATATGTATATATAAACATAGACATGTTTATGTACATATCCACAAATATATCTTTGTAGATAGATAGATATGTAGATGGAAAAGTCCTATAGGTAGTCCATCTAAATGGCATGTCATAATCTGGACAATAGACATTCTTCATCTACTTTGTTTTTCCTATGTAGTTACTCAAGTCAAACTCTTTTTTTCTCGTTTCTGACATATAAGATGCTTTACAATATTCCAGGGCTGGACACAACCAACACAATATCATCTATAGGCAGAAACCTTTAGAGGAACTCACCATCTGCCTCTTTAACTTGGTATGTATTCTATATGTCTTTCATCACAGTGATAGACACCTTTTATGCCTCACCTGATGCTTACAAACAGAGGATGATTGAACAAGATTTTATCTTTCAAGGAATCTTGAATGGTTTTGATGTATGGATAGGAGACACATGTTAGAAGGGACCGTTTAAGGCAGTATTTCATAGTAATACATTTTTATAATCAACAAACAATAGTAAGCATGATGGCATTTTGTATTCTCTATACCTTTTAATCAATTGTCTTAAGGGAAAGATGTGACCCACTGTGGAATATCACTTACAAAAGCCTTTCTTTTCCCTGCCAGTACTTCCATGTGTCAAGAAGGTCATCACTGCGTGTTTAGCTGATTCAAATGTAGCCCCAGCTTTGGTCACAAAAGGCAGAGACTTGTGGGGAAGGAAATGACCAGACTCCCAAGGTCTCAGATTTTTGACTGGCAGGAAGAAGAGATAGAAAGCAATCACAAATGGGGAGATGTTATTGGGAGCAGCTGCTGAAAGATAAGCCGTGAGAACTTGCTAACATGAAGAAATGCCCTGGCTTGGAGAAGAAGTCCATTTCACAGTTCAATAGGACAGGACTGATCCTGTATAGTGGTTAGGCTCCAAGGAGAAGAACCAGGAATATGCAGCTGGGAGGGAGGGAGGGAGGGAGAGAGAGAGAGAGAGAGAGAGAGAGAGAGAGAGAGAGAGAGAGAGAGAGAGAGAGAGAGAGAGAGAGAAAATTTTCCTGGCTTAATGACAACTGATTATTCCCATTTTTGTACTTACTGAAAGAAGTCACTTTCCCAGGTGAGCTAGTAATGGCCTTCATCTCTTAGAGCATACTGCTTCTCCCCATTCTGGCTACTGGTTAAGGTAGCTGGTTGGATACAAACTTGCTTATCTCTTATCCAATTTAGATTTTATTTACCTACCATGAAAAAATACTGGCCAGTGATTCTGACTATGTTTGGTGACTATTTGTAGCTTGGTAAGATTTTAGAGAGAGAGGTTCCCATTTTCTCATGGAGCTAGGAGGTATGTTTGCTCAGAAATGGGAGATGAGCTGGGAGCCAGAACCAGATAATTTCAGAGAATAAAAAGTGCGTTAATTCTTTGTAAAAAAAAAAAAAAAGTGCAAAGTCACTCAGGACCCATAAAGATACACCATTGAGGAACATGAAAAAAGCTGCAGCATAGGCTGAGTAAGGCAGGTAGTCATTTTTCCCTTTTCGGCAGAGGACAGAATGCATGCATTTCAAAAGTAAAGCCATACCCAGAAGAGGAGTGATTTGCTAAGAAAAACTTCAGCCCTGCAGGGGGAGTAGGGAATCAATTCCCCTACCATGCTCAGACAGGTTCCCTGTATGAGTATGGTTGACAACTTGGCCTCCCTTGCTCAAAATGTTGTCAAGAAGTCAATGCTCATAACATTTTGTATACAGAGGGAGAAGTAGGCATATAAAATAGGCAGTTAGGTGGCAGTGAATAGAGCACTGCACCTTAAGTCAGGAAGACCTAAATTCTAATCTGATCTTAGACACTTCCCAGTTGTGTGACCATGGGGCAGTGGTTTAATCTTAATTTCTTTATGAATAAAATGGAAATGAAAATGGAACCTACCTCTCCAGGTAGATGTAAGTACAACATGGGGTGGCTAGGTGGTACCATAGTGCACAGGGTTCTGGGTCTGGAGTCAAGAAGACTCATCTTCCTGATCTCAAATCTGGCCACAGGCACTTCTTAGCTGTGTGACCCTGGGCAAGTCACTTAACCCCATTTGCCTCAGTTTCCTTCTCTGTAAAATGATCTGAAGAAGGAAATGAAAAACCATTCCAGGACCTCTGCCAAGAAAACCCCAAATGGGGTCATGAAGAGTCAGGCACAGTTGATAAAAGAGAGAACAGCAAAAGATAAAATGGGGTAATATTTGCACAGAACTTTGCACCCTTAATGTGCTACATGAATGCTAGCTATTATCATTATTGCTGTTATTGTTGGTGATGTCCTCTTCATTACTTTTTCTTCAGCATTAATAAGGTATGAGATATTTTCTAGATCTTTGGTATCTTTCTTTCCTTCAGATACCTTGTGATCAACCCCTGATTGTGTCACCTCCACCATGGATCTCCTCTACCTCGCCTCATAAAACAAAGAAAAGCAATGGAGGGAGAATGGTCCTTAAGAGAGCTAATTAGGGAATAAATGGGTGTTTTCTTAGTTCCTGAACAAGATGAGACTCTGTCAAGTGGAAACCACCCTTCCCTGGTGTTCCTTAATTAATACACATGCACACACACACACACACACACATACACCTGATATGAAAGAAGTAGAGGTGTAAAGTAAGGGAGTACACATTGTGAAAGTAGGGGATAGCCTTCAAGCTTCAACTTGGAAAGCTCTGAAGATGGAGGAGCAAAAAATGATGATCACATAGATAAGAGGTCAACAGAAGATGCAGCCTTCTTGAAGCTCCCAGACTGCCTCAAGAGAGACACGCAGGAACTTCCCAGTTTCTTTATTCACTCCCCTCAAGAGTACTAGACACTGAACAAGAAAATGATAAATGCTGGAGAGGATGTGGGAGAAATGGAACACTAATTCATTGTTGGTGGAGCTGTAAGCTCATCCAACCATTCTGGAGAGCAATTTGGAACTATGCCCAAAGGGCTACAAAAATGTGCATACCCTCTGACCCAGCAATACCGCTTCTAGGACTATATCCCCAAGAGATCATAAAAATGGCAAAGGGTCCCACATGTACAAAAATATTTATAGCAGCACTCTTTGCAGTTGCCAAAAACTGGAAGTCAAGGGGATGCCCATCAATTGGGGAATGGCTGAATAAATTATGGTATATGAATGTAATGGAGTACTATTGTGCCATAAGAAATGATGAACAAGAAGACTTCAGAGAGGCCTGGAAGGACTTATATGACCTGATGCTGAGTGAAAGGAGCAGAACCAGGAGAACTTTATGCACAGCAACAACCACAATGTGTGAGAGTTTTTTCTGGTAGACTTGAAATTTCATAATAACGCAAGAACTTATTTAAAAAAAAAATCCCAGTGGTGGTTTTCTAAGGCAAAATGCCTTCCACACTCAGAAAAAGAAATGTGGTTTTGTGTATCATGTTTTGATTTGTTATATGATTTCTTCCATTTATTTTAGTTCGACTACATAGCATGACTACAGTGAAAATGTACTCAATAGGAAAGTATATGTAGAACCTATACAGAATTGTATGCTGTCATGGGGAGGGAGGGGGGCAGTGGGGGGTAGGTGTGTGTGGGGTAATTTATGGCAGTGATTGTAAAACATCAAAAAATAATAATAATAAAATAAAATTTAAAAAAGAAAGAGTACTAGACACTGATCTACCATGAGGTTTTGCCGTAAGTAGAATGCCCCAGAGAGAAAACCTTGCCAGATGTGAAAAGGTATTACTGCCTGTTCTGAGGAAGATCATATAAGCTGAGGTGATGCCCATTCTGGATGCTTAAATGTTATTTACTTATATTTGGAATATAACCCAGGGCTCAAGCCTAGGTATTTGCATCAGACTCTACTCATTGGCAGAGAGAATAATTATTCCATGCTTTGTGCCTGCAAAAGGGACGACTGGTGAGAATTTCTGAGTGGAGGATTCTTTTCCCTTTCTTGGTTTTGGGCTAAGAGAGAGAGTACACACATGGTTCCAGGTTTTGTTCAGGAAGAGGTCCCTGGAGGAAGAGAATGACTCTGGGAAAAAGCCAAGGAGTGAGAGCCTTGAGCATGTCGCTATTTCCACGCTAGAGACTTCAGGGAATTTCCCTTTGGATGAGATCAGAGAGTGTTTCAATTGATCTAAGATAACTTTCTCCCATGGGGAGAGCTCATTCACTCTGAACTTTCTAGCATGTGCTAATCTATACTTCTGTTTACAATGGATTTGTATAAATGTGGTTTATTGGCTATGCACTATGTGTGATGGTCTTTGTGTAACTAGCAATTGGTAGAAAGGGAGTCAAATTTTGGATATTGCTTGGGGCACTCTTTCTCTGATAATGTATGGTGGTTTGAAGGAGACTGATTTGAACCTAAAATTTATTTTCTCTGGATCAGCAAAATTTAGGAGGGCAAATAGATGTATTTTAAAAATATTATTTCTAGGAGATGTTGTAGATCTTCATAGAAATGAACATCTTTGGCCTCTTTGGTATCTGGTGGTTGGAGAATAGACTTGTATTACTAAGATGTTGAACACAGAGTATAGAAAATGACTTGAAGCTTAATAGTCAAAAAAAAAAGAAAAAAACTAAGGTCATGGCAACTGGTCCCATCACTTCCTGGCAAATAGAGGGAGAAGAAGTGGAAGCTGTGTCAGATTTTCTATTCTTGGGCTCAAAGATCACTGCAGATGGTAACTTCAGCCATGAAATTAAAAGATGCTTGCTCCTTGGAAGGAAAGCTATGGCATAGCTGGACAGCATACTAAATAGCAGAGACATCACCTTGCCAACAAAGGTCTGTATAGTCAAAGCTTTGGTTGTTCCATTAGCAATGTATGGCTGTGAGAATTTGACCATAAAGAAAGATGAGTGCTATAGAATCAACGCTTCTGAATTGTGGAGCTGGAGAAGACTTCTGAGAGTCCCTTGAATGGGAAGGAGATCAAATCAGTCAATACTTAAAGAAATTACTTCAGACACTTTATTGGAAGAACATATACTGAAGCCAAAGCTTAAATACTTGGTCCACCTAATGAGAAGATAGGACTCATTGGAAAAGACCTTGATGTTGAGGAAGATTAAAGGTAAAAGGAGAAGGGGAAGGCAGGGGTGAGATGGATAGACAGTGTTCTGGAAGCAATGAACATGAACTTGGACTTGGGAGACAGTGGAGGATAGATAGGAGGATCTGGCATGCATTGGTCTGTGGAG
Organism: Notamacropus eugenii; assembly: GCF_028372415.1. NCBI lineage: Eukaryota > Metazoa > Chordata > Mammalia > Diprotodontia > Macropodidae > Notamacropus > Notamacropus eugenii. The sequence continues at coordinate 215,175,854 of NC_092872.1, forward strand.
TCATGAAGAGTTAGATGCAACTGAATGTCTGAACAACATAGATATAATTTTAGTTTGTTATTCCTTCTGCAGAGCAGGCCAGTCCCATGGTGCCTTTTGGGAATCAAAATCTCCTTAGGAGAGGGATGAAGGAAGCTCCAGATATATCTATTTATACTTCTCTGCAAGCTGCATTTAGAAAGACCCATATGGACACACGCATAACCTACATCAGCAACAAACACTCTTTCCACAAACATTCCAATTCAAGTTTTATAGTATATGTCCTTGACTTAGAGTCAAATCAATGAAATTTATAGCCAGTGACAAAATTAATGAGGGGAAGGGAAGTTTTCCTAGTAGGATAGAGGTTGAGCCATGATCTGACTGGGTAATCCACACATGCAGACCCAAGACTAAGGAGACAAATGTTATCACCCACAAAGGAGTTGAGTTAAGGGGAAAAAGGTAGCCAACTTCTGAGAGTTGATCAACTGTGAGAGCCCCTTCTACCATTGGGCAGTACTGATCAGAGATGGGGGAAATAAACATTTAATTGACAGAACCTGATCCTTATAAAAAAATAGAGTTTGACGCTGATCATAATGCTCTCTATATGTTATCTTTAGAATCCAATTCTAAATATTGATTATGTGTCAGGTGCTAGGAACATAAAGACAAAAAAATAGACCCCTGCCCTCAGGGAGCTTATATTCTACTGTTGTTAAAAATAATGTTTCCAAATCATATGAGAATATGGAATATAGGATCTCAGAGCTCAAAGGCTTGGTAAAAATCATCTAGAGCAGAGAAAAGGGCTCTTCCCTAATCTAGGACCCAAACAACTCAAATATAATTTTAGCAAATTCTTTAGATAATCCACCTTATCACAGATACAGGAAATAGTGACAATAAAATACAAATTACCTAAGTTCCTTTGCTTATTATAAAACCAGTTCAACAACTTCATCTGAGAAAAGGCTGAAATTATGAGGCAAGCCCCATTGTCCAGGTTTGTACTTCACAGATTAATACCCTTCTGCTTGCCTTTCATGTTTATTCCTTTGTCATAGGACTGCCCTCTGCAGCTGTTGATAGTTAATCCATGATTCTCTAAAATAGATGCTACTAAATTGGCTGGAGCCTCGCCGACTGTGTCCTTCACCCCTGGAAAGCACAATTATATTTCTCGGACTGCGTACCTTGGCTTTTCTCCATCATCAATCTATCAGAGTATTATTGAAGTTGGCTCTTCATGAGACACATCTGGAGGACAATTCATTTGTTCACTGGAAGATTTAGTAGCTTTAACTTCCTCAGGTAATTCATTCACAGCTGTTCTCACCACAATTCAATTCAACAATCCAACAGGAATTTATGAAACTACCTGCTTTGAACAAGTTCCCTATGCGCCAGGCATACAAAGATGTAAAAGAACACAGTCCCTGTCCTCACAAAGCTTACAACTGAATGGGGGGGAGATGGGGAGGATGAAGGTAGTATCCAGATAAAGAGGATTTGGGCAGAATGTGCTGAATGCTAAGGGGAGGTGCAAAGAACTATGAGGAGTACGATGGGAAATCTGATCAAGAGAGAAGACTTTTGAGGGTAGGTGGCAATCACAGAAGACTTCATACAGGAGGAGCCTTGCAGTAAGTTCAGTAGACAGAGATAATAATAATAATCCTAGCTCATATTTCTATAGTTTTAAAAGGTTCATTAAGTATTTTAGAGATGTTATCTTATTTGAGACTCAAAAAGACCTTTTTGAGGTAAGTGCTATTATTTTCTCCATTTTACAGATGAGGAAACTGAGACTCAGAGTGGTAAAGAGATTTGCTTAGGGGTAACAAATAATAAGTTTCTTGGTGGAGGAGGTGGGGGGATTCAAACTCACATCTTCCTGAATTCCTGCATTCTATTCATTAGGGCTAGAAGTAGGAGAGGGCAAGATGAGATTGGGGAGCAGAGAGAAGGTCTGTTTGACTCTAACATATTGTATATGGAGGTGGGGAAAGTGAAATAAGGCGAGCAAGGTAAGATGCAGCGGAACTGGATTTTTCCACATTGGACAATAAGCAACAAAGGAGGAGGAAGTAGGTCCAGTGAGTAAAGGATTAGGGGGTGGGGGGCGGGGGAGGAAGGGCAGAAGGTTTATATTCTGGAAGCACTTATAACAAACTAATTTTACAACCAAAGTGAAAAAGTAAAATTGTTGCCTCTCCCTGACCCCATCTTCTTGGCAAGGCATCCTTGGAATAGGAAATGTATATTTTTTTGTATTTTCATCATCCTCTAGGTTTGTGCACCCAAAGAAAGTGCTTTGCTTGGCTCTTTCTTGTTAGACCTCTGATTTTTTCTCTCTTATAGGTAGAGGATAAATGGTGATTCTCATGGCATGGGGTCAAGTGGGGGGATAGGGTAGGACACAAGGAACAAAATTGTCATTTTCCCCAAAAAAGAGGGAGATGAACCTCGCAGTTTAGTGGTTTTTGCCATTCTCCCCCTGTGTGTGTTCATCCTTCATTGCCAAAGAAGACCATGCCATCAGAGAAATAATGACATGACTTGCACTTGACTTTGTTTTGAGTGAGGGAGGGCTGTGCAGGTCACCAGCCTCACTTCTCCTCCAGAGCCATCTGAATCCAGTGACCAGATATTCATCAGGATGACTGGAGATGACCCAGGATGAGGCAGTTGGGGTAAAGTGACTTGCCCAAGGTCACACAGTTAGTGAGTGTCAAGTGTCTGAGGTGAGATTTGAACTCAAGTCCTCCTGACTCCTGCACTGGTGCTCTATTCACTGCACCACCTAGCTGCCCACCATACTCCCCCTATCCAAAGATGGATCCCAGAAACTTGAGTTCACATGAGCCACATGTTCTGGCTTAAGGGGAAGAAGAAACAGAGATAGCCTAGGATTCTCTTTTCTGAATTTATAGAGAAAATTTTTTTTCCAGATTCCTCCTGCCTCAGTCCCCTCACTCCCTTCTTATCCATAATCCCCTCCCACTTATTCAGCTTTAGGACTACTTCCCTCCTTTTCTGGGTTCTTCCTCCCCCTCCCCACCACCCCTGCCCACTACCACTCAAAGACCTTCCCCTACCAGCATCTTCTCCAGTCATGCATTCTCATGTCATATCTACATCTACAAGAAGCTGTCACTGAGTACTGAGAGGCTCAGCTCTACCAGATGCTCTGGAGTGCCTAGACCCATTCTGGTTTGTCCTGTGGGGCACCCTGAGGAGAAGATGCAAGCCTGGGTATAATGTCAGTTATCAACACAGACAAGTGATAACACGGGAACAATCGGGGGCCATTCTCTCGAACAGACGCTGGAAACTCAATCATGTAAATCCTCTCAGGACACTCAGCATTGTCCCCAACGAAAAAGCAATATCTGAAAATAGTTCTAATCCTACCTAAGAACTATGAGCTTGGAGTCCAATTTTAACAAATATTAATGGAGTGGAGATTAATGAGTCATACAGTTACACACCAAAGATGGCTAAAGGCGACCTAAAGAAACTGAAAGGCAAAATGTCTGCCTATGCCTTCTTTGCACAAACATTCTGTGAAGAACGAGGAAAAGATCCTTTCATTTCTGTCAATTTTGCAGAATTTTCAAAGAAGTGTTCAGAAAGATAGAAGAATATGTCTGGGAAGAAAAAAAATCCAAGTTCGATGAAATGGCAAAGGCTGATAAGTTGTGGCATGACAGGGAGATGAAGGGTTATGAACCAGCTAAGGGGGGGGGTGGGGTGTGTGCGAAGATCCGAATGCTCCCAAATGGTCACGCCAGGTTTCTTCCTATTCTGTTCAGAGTTTTGCCCCAAGATCAACTCTACAGACCCTGGGATATCCACCAGGGATGTAGCCAAAACAAAAATAAAAAACTTAGTGAATGAGAATGAAAAGCAGCTGTACAACAAAAAGGCAGCAAAAATGAAGGAAAAATATGAAAAGGATGTTGCCTCTTCTAAGACCACAAGAAAGTTTGATATGGAATCGTTAAAATTTTCTGGAAAAAGGTGGAGGAGGAGGAAGAGGAAGATGATGGTAAATAAAGCTCTACTATATTTGTCTTAAATGCCATAGAGTGGGGGAAATGCTAAATGAAGCACCTCTTTTGATATTTCTACTACATTTGTAGCATTTAATTTCCAAAATCGAAAACAGGCGCTCTAGACATTTTACCTGGCTTATGTGACATAGATACAGGTGTTATAAGCACCTTGAAACTGTATCAAACTTCTACAGATTTCCAAGCATTTCAAAAAGGAAAAGGAAATTTAGTGTCTTCTTCTCTGTATGTACTTTGCTGTTGCTAGAGTAAGGCACTTTTAAAAGTTATGGGTTTTTATGTGTGATAATTATGGTTACTGGTCAGAAATCCCAGGTTGTAACTTAATCTCTGGACTATATGGAGGAGAGAATGTATGTATCTGGAGGATACTAAAGGTATTATAGCTGGAGGAGAAAAGGTATGTACATTTCTCCACACACCCATTTAAGCATACACCCACATGTAAGCATACACACATATGTACTGTGTATGTGTGTTTATATGTATTAGATAAATTCTCACAAATATTGAAATTATGACACCATAGAATGGGAAAATTAATTTGGATCTTTCATAAGGTGCCATGGCCCAAAGCACGCACTGTTAGCATAGCGCTGAGTCTATATGATTGTCCGTCTAGCTTATAGTTGTCACTCTGTATATAGTGAAATGGGTAGCTAGGTGTCACAGTGCATAAGGCACCAGGCCTGGAGTCAGGTAAACTCATCTTCCTGAGTTCTAATCTGATCTCAGACACCTACTAGCCGTGTAACCTTGGGCAAGTCACTTCATCCTGTTTGCCTCATTTTCCTCATCTGTAAAATGAGCTGGAGAAGGAAATGGCAAACTATTTCTATATCTTTGCCAAGAAAACCCCAAATGGGGTCATGAAGAGTTGGACATGACTGAAAACAACTGAACAGCAACAACATATAGCAAAATAGCAGTCTGCTGCCATCCTTAGATGTGGCAAGGGGGTGGGGTTTCGGCTGGTATGAAAAGTGGGTTTTTTGGTTGTGGTCATTAAATGTTATCGTTTTTAAATGGAAATTTTTCCAAAAAACCTTCTACGGCAGAAGGTGACACACATTCTGTACCTAATACTTAGAACATTTTGTTGATTTTTTTTGTATGTTTAGAATGCTCAAATATTTTCCAAACTAAATAAACAGTATTGACATTAAGAAAATCTATGGAGTGCTCCTTATTATAGAAGCTAGGGATACAGAGATAAAAAGTCACAGTTCTTACCCTAAAGAACCCCAGTTGAAGCAGGCAAGAAGGCAGTGACACGCAGACCTTGATACTTTGATGGACCTTTCCTGAATGCTATCAATGTGAGTATTCCCTCCAAAGGTACAGCCTACAAGACTTTGACTTCTTTCTTCCTTCAAAGCCAACTTTTCTAACATTTTGGGACCTGGGGGCACCTTCAACATACCCTGACTTAAGGTTCTTTGGGATTTCTATCTATTCAAATAAACAGCTCATGAGCCACTATCCAAAGTTCCCTCTTGCCAGATCAAACCATATTACACATGAATTCAAAGCAAAGGGAATTCTAATGAAATATATCACAAGGCAAATAACAAGGAAAGAATCTCTCAATTTCATGCTATGAGTGGAACCCAAACAGTTTATGCTTCCAGAATTGTGTACCAAGTGGAATTCTTCCCTGCCTCTAAAAGCTGCTGCTAAGTTGCTTCTCTACTGAGTTACTGACACCTGCCCCATTGCTGTCTCTAGGCTGCATCTTCCCTAAAAGGAGTATTTACAGTTTAGCAGCTAAACTATAAACCTAAACAGAGGTTCCCAAACTTATTTGGTCTACCACCCCCTTTTCAAAAACCTTACTCATCCCCCTGGAAATCTACTTTCTTTAACCCTTTAACGGTGTTTTGGTTTTTTTTTTTGAAATTTGCATGATTTAAATATATATATATAAATTTTTTAATGATGCACCTTAAATTTAATAATTTATTGTAAATTTGTGGGGGTTTTCTGCATTGAAATTTTGATGATGTAATATTTCATCATATAACCATATGCCATGTACATATAGTATCGTATGGTAAACAAGTCATTATATGCATATATTCCTGTGGATGCATGCTGGACTTCCCTACAATGTGCCATAAGCTTGCCTACCAACACTTGCTGTCTGTAGACTTGACCACTGATCTATTATAATTTGTATTTTGTGTGTTTATTTGGAAAATAATGTAATCACTACAGTTTTAATTCTGTTATACAACATATGAAATGTGTATGAATAGTTTTTCAAAATTTTCTTATCTTCTCTTGCTTATGTTTCCTTATTTTTATTCAATACCCTCCAATTGCACCTGAGGCTACTACTACCCCCCATCATTCCAGTGCCCTCCAGTGGGTGATATTGTTGAAGTTTAGGGGTGCTGTGATCCTGAAATAGCAACTCACAGGTCCTGCCTGAGTGAATTCAACCCAAGCCTTTTTTTCAGCCAAAGACAAGGTTTATTAAAACACCATGGGTGATCATAATTCTAAAAACCCGTAATATTGGCCAGACTCTTAAGGAATCTGAGCATTTGTGATGCTTGTACTGAAAAGTGGGACAGATTGAAACTGAGCACATTAATGGAGGCAAGATGTACCTTATATACTGAAAGGCTGTGGGAACTGAGAAGGGGTCTAGATGGAATTAAGGGAGTGGGGGTCTAGAGTGGGGCCAGGTGCAGACAGTGATTGTCCCATATGAACTCCAGGGACCTGGACCACGTGGAAAAGTCCAGGACTTTTCCTTTTTGGGGTTCAGACCCCAAAGACATGGTCTTTTCCTTTTAGGGTTTCAGATCCCATCCATATCAGCATCACCTACTTTGGGATCCTATGGACTTTAGACTATGCCTCAGGCTATTTTGTGAATCAGGTCCACAGTTACATCCAGTTAGCAAAGGTCACTTAGGTCAAGTGTATTTTTTTTTTTTTAATTAGAAACCACCACCACCACCACCACTTTTTTGGGGGTGAAGAAATTTCTTTCTACTCTCATAGTTCCGCAAACAGAATAATGAAAATTTACCCTGGAGCTTCATTAAGCATACATAAAAAGGGTGGAGGTGACTCTAACGACCTTTCCCCTGAATTCCTACTGCTCCCCTTAAATCATATTTCATTATCCTCCCTCTGCATTGAATTGCAGCCATACTTTGCTTAATAATTGCCAAAGTCTATGTTCATTTAATTTGGAGAGACTTGTCAAGCTTTTCATATAATTTCTCTTGTTCGTCCTCTTCAATATTTGAGCATAAGCTGCAATTATCTTCGTGTAGTCTTTTTTACTAAAGCTCATTATGAGCCCCGTCTATCATGAGATGGCTAAATGTCTAAGAAATTGTATTTCTTCTTGCTTTTGCACTACTAAAAATAAACTAGCTCCATTACCAATCAACCCTTTAATTTAGTTCCTCCAGAGAAGAGAATTAAATCCTTTCATTTGTTGCAACTTCTTTTCATTTTTTTGGTTTCATCTGTAGTAAGGATTTCAAGATTGATATGACTCAGTTCCTCCAGTAGTATGCTTGTTCATCAGTCACTGGACAAGGACCACAAATTCAGAGTACTAGCAGTTAATGTTTATAGACAATCTAAAAATTGTGTGATTCTGTAGTACATTCTGTTCCCATCCCTACAGAAGTGTGCAGGTCTTTTTTGCATTTTACTTTTTCTCTTGAATTATCAGGCCCATATAATTCATCACTTAGTAGTCAACTTAGTAGGAATGAGTCTCTCCTTCCTTACCGAGTTGGATATCAGAAAGCAGATGTCTACTGTAGCCTGAGACCATACAACGTGCACATGGATAACTATAAAACAAGGCAGTGAAGAGGGCAATGCATGCTCTGAGACAATGCAAGGAAAGAAAGGACATTTTCCAGCTAGGAGGAATTAGGAAATGCTTAATGAAAGGGGTGGGCTCCTAAACTGAGCTTTGATGGAAGGGAAGGATTTTGAGAGGTAGCAATAAGGAAAAAGGCTATCCCAGGTATGGGGACTAATCCCCACAAATTCACAGAGTGGGAAATAGCACACCAAGTTTGAGTAACAGCACCCTAGTTTGGCTGGAGGATGGAGAATGTAGGGGAGGTGAGTATGAAATAAGGGGAGTAATTAAAAAAAAGGCTAGAAATGTAGAGTGGAGCCAGATTGGGGAGGAAAGGCAGAAAGAAGATATAAAAAGTATCACTTTCATTCTGACCCCCAAATGGCCATGCCTAAAGTTGAGGCTATACCCATCCCTCCAGACAGTCCAGGATGACAAGAATAAGCAGTTTGCTCTTCAGAAGACCTTTTTAATACCTATAACCCCACTTGGTCCCTCCAGCCCTTTCAGTAAAAATAAAACAAAAAACCACAGACAAACAAGGTTAGTGGGACTATCTACAAGGAGAGGGCGTGAAGCAGAGGGAGCAAGGCCAGCCATTGGAAGCTGTAACCACACCAGGTGTGAGGATGCAGCTGTGAAGAAGTAGCTGGCCCTAGGAGCCTCTCTCTGGGGACCAGGGATAATGAGTGTGGGGACAGGCATGTGTGATCTTGTATTTTGGGGGAGGGGTGCCCATTATCCGCCAGAGCATTGCCTTGTTTTCTTGTCCTGAGGTGGGGCAGGAGGGAGGGAAGGGTGTGGCATTATGGGGACCTTTGTAACAGGCAGGTGGGGGCTGTGGGTTAGGCTCTACACCTGGAGCTCTAGGGCTGATTCCAGAGGATGCTGGGTAAAAATAAATACATTCCTCATCCAGCCTGGCAGAAGCTGCCCGCTTCTCATTCTGGCTCAGGCTAGAATCCAGTTTCAGGCATCTGGCATCCCAGCTGTAGCCCGCCAAGGTGCTTCAGCAGCAGAACCAGGCACGTAATTAATTCAAGCAACCAAAGGGAAAGGCTGGGATGTTATTTTTTTCCTCTCCTGGAGCAGATTCTCTCTTGCAGCTGATCCATTCAGAACAGAGAAACTCACAGTTGGATTCTGAATCACATTCAGCCGAAGCCACAGAGATGGGGTGGGGATTCTGAACTTCTTTAGTAAATAACAAGGGTCTTCATTACAAATGAGAGCTGACATTGATGTAGAATAAGGATTATCATCCTCTATTTTCATTCCCTTGGAAGAACCAAAGACTCTGACAGAGAATCAGAGAATGGGATGAGACTGGAACTCAGGTCTTTTGGGGGGAGAGTATTTTAAATTGTTATTAATGTATTTGTTTTTATACTAGTCATTTCTTTTTAGACCATCTTCTCACCCCACCCCCAATAGTGAACCCTTCCTTTTAACACAGAAAAATATGTACACAGAGCCAATTCCCAAAGCAACTTTGTCTGACTGTGTATACAGTATTCCACACCCATGGCCCCCACCCCGAGGAAGAGATTTGCTCACTTACGGTTCATCAGAATGTGACTGCTTAGAGTTTACACTTGACATCATTGCAGTCATTGTGTATGTGGGTTTTCTAGTTCTGTTTTCTTTATTCTGATCCACTTCATGCAAATCTTCCCATGTTTCTCTGTAGTTTTCACATTCATCACTTTTTAGTACTAATAACAACAGCATTTTTATAGTACTTAAAGGCTGGCACAGCTCTTTGCCAGTATCATCCCACCTTATCCTCACAATAAGCCTTCAGGGTATAAATAAGGAAACCAAGTTAAGTGACTTGTCCAGAGTCTAGCAAGGGTCTGTTTAAGAAGGAGCTGATGCTGTTTCCCTCTCAGCCTGATGTCTTTCTTTCTTATGCCTCATGAAAGGGGCCATCTCCTGGTTACTTCTCAAACAGTCCTATTCAATGATTGGCGTTACTTCTAAGTAACTGCATAGACCTTGGCCTAAAGCACCCAAGATCTCCCAGTGCATCCTGGGTCATCTCCAGTCATCCTGATGAATATCTGCTCACTGGATTCAGGTGGCTCTGGAGGAGAAGTGAGGCTGGTGACCTGCACTGCCTTCCCTCACTCAAAACAAAGTCAAGTGCAAGTCATGTCATTATTTCTCTGATGGCATGGTCTTCTTGGGCAATGAAGGACGAACACACAAGCAAGCATCTGAGACTGAATCTGAACTCAGGTCTTCCTGACTCCAGTTCCACTGCTCTATCTACTGCTTATTATCTGCATCATAATGTTTCGTTACAGTCCTGTGCCACATTTTGTGTGGCTGTTGCTCAGTTGATGGTCACCTCTTTTTAAAAATATTTTGGTGAGTTTTGTTTTTAAAGCACTGTCTTCCTCTCAGCTCTTCCATTTTTCATTATCTTAGCTAATTTGGTGACAGTGAGGTAAAACCTCAGAGTTGTTTTAATTAGCAATTGATATTATTATTAGTTATTTGGAGCAGCCTTTTGTGAACCCAAGGCTTCTGACTCCAAGTCACTTTCTTTCCCCTGCTTGAGTGATGACTTTCTGAAGCTTATGCTTGGGAACCTAACCTAGAAGCTTCTTTCCCTGTGCAGATGGGGGGATGGATGTCACTGTGAAATATCTTATCTTGGCATGAAAGAGAAGAGCAAATATGTGTCATCACCGTGATACCAGGAAAGGTGAAAGAAATCCTACCACCTATCAAAATCCTGCCTGACCTTTTCTCTCTTTTCAGTCTATGTATAGCAATTTAAAAGTCACATTTTCACATTAAAAACTCATATGCTTTACGGATGTTACCTAATTTGATCTCACAACAACCCTGTGAAGTGGTGCAATTTTACACATGAGGAAACTGAGGTTCAGAGAATTGGAGTGACTTGCCCAGGGTCACACAGTCCCATAGGTGATTAACTCAGGTGTATCCGATGTCAAGCCCAGTGTTCTAATAACTGTGATAAGCTGCCTTTCAAGAACTTCAAAGTTAGCTCAAAATGCTGTTGCTCCATGGCCTGTGCCATGAAGCCTCACCTTAGCGGATCACCAGTATGGAGGTGTCCCCCTTCCCCACCTCTGAGCTTCCCTGGCATTGTGGGTTAGGGAGCAATTGTACTCTGTTTGTTTTCCTCATTAGATTTCAAGGTCTTTGAGGGCAGAAACTGCATATTATACATTTTGGGCCCCACCTCTACCAGTATCTAGCACAGTACCTGACCCATTGTTAAAGGCCTTTCTCAGAATGACACCCGGTCCTGGAGTCTGATAAAAATGGCCTTCAGATCTTACCTTTGACACTCACTAATCATTGACTATGGGCAAGCAATTGGACCTTTCTGAGCCTCAGTTTCACCACTTGTATAATGGGAATCCCATTCCCTCCTCCCAGTTCAAGCTCTCAGTGAAGTGCCATTCCTCTGGCCTCCTGCTCCAGGGGCAGCACCATTTCCAGGCTTGTCTCCTGTGTGACACTAATGCCACAGGCCAGTCTGGCAAAAACTCCCAGTCCCCTTGGTTTGAACCTCCGTGATTTGAGCCATCCTGTCCCAGAGGCATTATGGTATAATCAATAGAAAGCTAGTCTCCAAGTTAGGAAGGTCTGGGTTTAAGTCCTGCCTCTGACACCCACTGGTTGTGGGACCCTGGACTACTCACTAAGCTTATATGTTGTAGAGGAAATATTCATCAGAATTAGAAGGAATTCCTCTCTGGGAGCATCCCTTACCAATGAAATCATGGTTCCGGATCAAAAAAATGGAAATACCTGTAATCCCTACTTCACATTGATGTCAGGAAAATGAAATGGGTTATTATTGTATGTTAAGTGGTTTAGACCAATTACTGTACCAGCAAGAAAATATTTGTGGAACAAAGGAAGGCAGGAAAGAAGGAAAGGAGGGAGGGAAGGAGGGAAGAAAGGGAGGAGTGAGGGAGGAGCCAAGAAGGAAAGAACGGAAGAAGAGGAAAAAAGAGGAAAGGAAGGAAAGACACAGAAAGCAGGATGTCAGCTCTAGGCCTGGAAGCTGGAGAGTTACCTGGCAAGAGGAGGCTTGTCTCCACCAGTACGTGGGAGGTGGTGGATGAAGGTGAATGAAAGGCAAGGACAGAGCTGAGACCCCTGGCGACAAGCCTGACTGGCTGGCATTTGTGACACGCCCCACCAGACTCCAGGTCTAAGAGAAGATAATGAAGATAGAAAAAGTTAAGGGAAGGGCAGCAAAAATGATCCAGGGACCAGGGAACATGACTTATGAGAAGAGAGTTTAATTGGTTTAGCCTAAAAAGCCCATTACGCTCTCTGGTGGACATGATAATGCTATAAATATCTACAAGGTGACAACACCAGCAAGGGGAAAGAATCCGTCATGTGGAGCACAGAGGCTCACACCAAGGGGACTGGGAGTTTGCGCCAGGCTGGCCCATGGCTTTAGGCTCACACAGGAGATGAGTCTAGAAATGGCACTACCCTCAAAGCAGGAGGCCAGAGGGATGGCATTTCACCAGGGGCTTGAGTTGGGAGGAGGGAAGCAGCCAGAAGTGGCTTTCTGAAGGTTGTTGTAATGGAATATGAATTTTGGACAAGATCCTGGTGGTTGAAACACTCCTCCAATCACACCCAGGAGAAGGCAGCTCATTAAATGATTGCTAAGCCACCCGAAAATCAACACTATCTGGAAGAAGTGTTTGTTTCAGACTTGGCAAGGGATCCAGAACAAGGAGACAAATATGTGCATGGAGAAGGGAGAAGACTATGGAAATACTCTGTTCCTTCTCATTGGGGGTGACTGTTCTTGGTACTCTGAGGTAGCTATATCCTCTGTCCCTCAGACAGCTGCCCTCAAAGCAGGAGTGAGATGTGGACAAAGGGTAGTTCGAAGGGGAAAAGTTGGTGAGTTGTCAAGAATAAGGGTGTGGCAAGCTGGGCTGAGCCTGTCCCTGACATCAGTCAGCTGTCATTCCACAGTGTGGGAACTCCTTGTCTAGATGAAGAACAAGATTATGATTTGGTAGATCTCACTGTCAGCCTCCACTGATGTGTTGGTTCATTGGATGACTTGAAACAGAGAAAACAGCTACCCACTCCCTGGGGATGCCCCTTCCCACCTTGGAAGACCCCTTACCAAGAATGGTCACCCTCAATGGGAAGAAATAGATATCTCCACCCTCATATCCTCTAGCCATTCACACATTTGCCTCCCTATCCTGGAGAGTAGGGAGAGGCAGAGGCAAGGAGAGAGATACATTCAGAAATTAAAGTGATGGAAAACCAAAAGTTACCAATAATTTTTAAAAAGGGATAATTGCTGTGTCTGAAATTTATCACCCTAGGGTCAAGTTGGTTAAGTCAACAAGCATTTATTAATTGCCTACTATGTGCTAAGGACTAAGCTAGGCTGGTCCTCAGTACATAATAGTAACCACCTTCTACATAAGGCTTTAAATATCTTATCTCATTTAATCCTTCCAACAACCTTATGAGGCAGGAACAAGAGCTGTTATTATCATCCCCATTTTACAGATGAGGAAACTGATGCTGAAAGATGTTGGGTGATGTGCCCAAGTTCATGAAGCCTAATAACTGTCTGTGGTGAGACTTGAATACAGATTTTTCTAACTCTAAGTCCAATGCTCCCTCCATTAGGCTACCTAGCTGTTAAACAAAGCCTTTCCCACTTGGTGGTACCTTCCAGAGCTTATGCTTTGCCTTCATAGAATCCAGGACTACCTGCATTCCAGGATGAGGCATCCAGAGTAGGGCTTCAGGGAGACTTGCTATATCATAATGTTATTGAAGTGTTCCATGTAGTCTGTGTCTTGTCTCTACAATAAGATACAGACCAGGACAGGATCTGCCTCACAGCTCCTAGCCTAGTGCTGGGCACACAGTCAACACTTGTTGAATTGGACTGAATTGTTTATGGGAAGGAGAGGCCAGCCCAGGAGGTGGGGATTGTGATGTACCTCAGAAGAACCTTAGGGGAGACTGCCTTTGTAAGCCTTTGCCTTCTCCAAGTCCTAGAAAGGAGTGGGAAGGAATGTGTTGGGTGGGTAGTAATGAGGAACAGGCACCAGAGTCAGCCAAGGGTCGGAGGGGAAGAGTTGCTTGACAGATCCTGCATGGACATCTTCTGTCCCTGCCTCAGTGCTCAACTGGTGCTTTTCCCCCCAGTATGAGGCCAAGCCAAGGATCAGGCAGGCAGTGAAGACAGGCCACCCATTTTCTCCTCTGTCCCCAGGCTTCTATTCCAGTCCTATACAACATGTATTCCCCGGAGGAATCACAATTCTATTTCTATAAATAGCACATGTATGATCATCCCTATGTCTAGGAAGTTAAATAACTTGTCCAAGGTCAGTTAAAAATCAGAACCAGGGCTTGATGATAACTATCTTCAAGGTCTTCCTTTGCTCCTCCCAGCAGGACCCAAGACACATGTGAACAGGAAGGCTAAGACAGCAGGACCGTAACAATCGGGAGCCTTGAAAACCACAGACCTTTTCATCCCTCTCCTGCTCTGCACTAGAGACCAGCTTCTAGATGTCTTCCTTCTCAGATGCTACTGGCAGGATCAAATGCGTGGCTGCAGTAAAAGTGATTTGCAGACCATAAGGCCAATGATTTTAGTGGGTGTGCAACTGAGGAAGCTGGTGTGGTGGGGGAGCTAAGCCAGGGAGGAGGCTGGGAATAAAGTGACTCCTTCCACCTAGGTATCTATTCAGGGCACTTAAATCTATGATATCTCAAGGCAATAATGATAACCCACAATTCTCTAACCCTTTAAGTTTCACAAAGCACTTTCTGAATAACAGCCTTGGGAACGGGATAGTTCAAGTGCTACCACCCCCATTTTACAGATGAGGAACAGATAGGCAAAACATCTCAGTTCTCTGGGCCTCAGTTTCCTCAACTATAAAATGAGGAGGCTGGGCTAGGTGACCACTAAGGTGACTCTACAATCTTATAACTTGGGTCCTACTTTGGTGCCCCTCTGTAATATTGGTGGTACCTCAGGGCTCTCAAAGAACTAGGCCAACAGATGACAGACTCTGTCAGATTTTTCCAAGATGCAAAGACTTCCAGGAAAGAGTGTATGTTACTGTGGTCTGAGGAGCAGTCTAGCTAAGCTTGGAGAAACTGATCACCATGTTTTAATTATAGAGACTCTTGAAGACCATCTAGCAAGTCATAAAAGGGTTGTAATCTGTGTCAGTGGATGAAACACCCACACTGCTAGAATCCCAGATCCTGGACATATATTTAAATGCTTCTGTAAGGAGTATAAGGATGGATATCCAGAGGTTCAAAGTGACCTCCCCTAGTAAGTAGGAGAGCCTGGATTTGGATGCAGGTCCTTTGATATTCTGTTCAGCAATTTTTTCTACTCTAAAAAATGCAGTGGAGGAGAGGATAGAGCATTGGGGAGAAGTGATGGAATCCCAATGTCACAGAATGGAAGAGTTAGGAGGGTCCTGAACTGCCATCTAGTCCAACTGGCACATGAAAGGAATCCTCTCTGCAGCCTATATTTGAAGTCCTCCAAGGAGGAGTAATCTAGTACGTCTCAAGGCAGCCGGCTCCCCTTTGGAGAAGTTCTAATTGCTAGGATGTTTTTCCAGACATCAAACCAGAATTTACCTAAAGTATCTGTCTCAGGGTTGAAGGAAATTCCTGGTTAGTCAAGGAAAGTAGGAGTGGTAGGAACTGTGGGGTGTGTGTCTGTGTGTGTTGGGGGATTCTTAGGTCAGGTGAGTTTCGTAGTAGAAAGATGTTCCTGGCCATGTGAGCTGTGATGAGCACAGGGTACCACCATTGTGGTCCAGTGGAGGTGTGCAGCTTTTTCTCGACAACAACCACTGGCTCCACACTTTTCAGGCTTCTAATGGCTCATTCCCTGCCCTTGGCCAACCCCTTACCTAGGTACCTGTTGATGATGTTCTCTTCTTACAGGTAGGTCTGTCTCCTACCTCCAGCTCTCTCAAGGGCAAAAGTCAGATTGTTCCCCCTCCCTGAGGTCCTCACCATACCTTATCCCTTTTTCCTACAACCTTTTTTTTTTTTTGTCCCAGGTGAAAACATTCTTAGTTATGACTTGGGTGATCGTGTGCTCAGTCAGAAAGGGAGTTTTGTTCAAGTTAGCCTGGTACAAATTTGAGGCAAGTGGGAAGTTGGCTTATGGGTGGGAGGCTCTCTCCTAGAATCATAGAATGCTAGCTCTGGAAGAGACCCTAGTTATCATCTGAATATCAAGCCCCCTCGTTTTACAGATGAAAAAAATACAGACTAGAGTGAGGGCAATAACTTGGCCCAAGTTACATTGCTAATTAGTGGCAGACCCAGGTCTTCAGACTACAAATTTAGCTTCCAAAGTAACTCAGGAGATTTTGCATATGCCATATGAGGTTTTCTAGGTAAAGAAAAGACCTGGGCTTCAGGGGCAAGAACAGAATGGGACATTGGTCATTGTGAAGACCAATCATGATTCCAAAGGACTGGTGAAGTATGCTACCAGCCTCCTGATAGAGAAGTGATGGGCTTAAGATGCAGAATGAGACACATGTTTTCAGACTTGGACATTGTGGGAATTTGTTTTGTTCAATTTTACATATTTATTACAAGGGTTTTGTTTGTTTGTTTGTTTTTTAATTTGGGGGTTGAGTGGGAGTGAGAGAAGATTTAGTGATATTATTAACAACAAAAGGCAAAAAGAATCATTGAAGTATTTTTTAATGCATAAAAGAAAGCAGAAAGAAAACCAGAGGAAACACAGACAAGCAGGACAGTTTTGAAAGTAACATGTTGAATTTATTAATTCCAAAAGGAATTCACCATTTCATATATGATCTTTTTCTGTTCTACTGTGTATATGGAAATGCTCATTTTTTAAATATTTGTTAAATTTTCAAAAGGCAGAGTGTTTCTATGTCCTTAGTTGGTGGAATCTGTCTAAGAGGAAAAGAGTCCTCTTGCCTTCCCCTCCTTTCTTTTTCCTTCGTCTTATCCGTTATCATTGGTATCCTGACTTTTATGTACTTAGACTTTCTAGAACATTTAGAATTCATACAAGAATAGTGACCAAGGACTAGTCTGGGTTCTGTTCCTGGCTTTGTGGTGTGACCTTAAACAACTCACTTAGCCTATTTCTGACTTCCTATGTCTTCATGTATAAAGTGAGAGGTTGGATTAACTAGATGATGTCTAAGGTCTCTTCCAAGTTCTGAGATTCTATGAGTCCATGAAATCCCAGCAAGTTGCCACTTAGACATTTCCATCTGATACAGCATTGAAAAATGATAACCAGCCCGTTCCTGCCCTCTTCTGGTTACTCTTAGCTCAGCTGCTTTGGGGAATCTGTCAAAGGAAGTGATGCTAATTTGGGGGTCATAATGAAAATAATTTATACTTCTGCAGCATTTTACAATGTATGAAACACCTTCCTCAGAACAGCCCTTGGGAGGTGGCTAGAAGATTGTTATCCCCATTTTGTGCTTGAGGAAACTGAGGCTCTGAAAGGTTGCATAACTTTCCCAAGATTATCTAAGTGGCAGTTGGAACTTAAACCCAAGTCTTCCTAACTCCAGGTTCAATGTTCTTTCTACTAGACCAAGGAAATTTACAAACATAGAAGAGCAGGAATCCCAATTCAACTTCCAATAAAGGTTGCAAGGTGGAGGAGACACACCTCTCTAGTCATCCAAAGGGAGAAGGAACAAAACAAGAAGCCATGTGATAAAAACAGAGATCACTGACCTAGAAGGCTGAAGACTTGGGTTTGAGGTCTAGCTTTGCTATGTTGAATAAATCACTTAAGGCAGACATTGAGGTCTAGGGCTGACCTTGTCATGATAGTACTATGGGCAAAGTAGACCAATAGAATAAAAGAGAGGGCAGAGAATAAATCATGACTTATAAAGTAACCCATGAATCAACTGAGTGCATCTGAGTCTGGGACAATTATGTAAATTGAATTGTACAGTCAACCATAGGTGGTCTCCTTGCAATGATTCAACACATACAAAGTTTCCTTTCTAACCTCAATTTTCAAACCCCTGAAATGGGAGATGGGGTGGGGTTTGAACTAGATAGCCCCTAATGTTTCCTTCTCCTGATATTTTATGATCCTGTAAAAATCTATATAGGGTAAAATGAAAATAATTTATGTTACATTAAGTGTAATTTAATTATAAATGTAAACATTATAGTTTGTAGTTCTTTTTATGTAAGAATAGTTAACATTTCTATGGCATTTTACAATTTACAAGTCACTTTCATCATTCCCCTTGGGAGGTGGGTAGAGTTTATTATTGTACATTTTACAGAAGAGAAGGAGAGAGAGAGAGAGAGAGAGAGAGAGAGAGAGAGAGAGAGAGAGAGGGAGGGAGGGATGGAGGGAAAGAGAGAGAGAGAGAGAGAGAGAGAGAGAGAGAGAGAGAGAGAGAGAGAGAGAGAGAGAGAGAGAAGGGGAGGGAAGGGGAAGGTGAACGGAGGAGAGGGGAGGGGAGGGAGAAAGTGAGAGAAATAGGTGATATTAGGGTTAGGAAAGAGTAGCCTTCCTAAGACCCCTTCCTTGTGATGACCTAGTTCCTATTCTGAGGAAAGGATGGGTTCAAATCCTACTGCTGATACTATTTGACTGATCTCTCTGAATAGCTGTTTCCTCATCTGTAAGATGAGGACAATACATCCTATAGTACCTATCTCATAAGGTGATTAGGAAGCTCAAATGATATGATCTATGTAAAGTGCTTTGCAAACCTTGAAGTGAACTATATTCGTATTCTCCCTCCTAGGTTTCAGTTTTCTCATTTGTAAAATGGTGGACCAGATGACTCCTAATACCTGTTCATCTTTAATATGTTCTCCTCTGTTTTAATGCTTCCTGAAGTAAACTGATGTTTAAAACTCTTGATAATTTGTTGATGAGAGGGGCAGTGTGACATAGAGAACCAACCTTTGGGTCTGGACATCACTAAGTATGGGGCTCTGATACATGAAAGACACAACTCCTCAGTGCCCCCAGGTACCTCTTTAAGGCTATTAGTTACAGAAAAGTTGCTAATATTCACTAGTGGAGAGCCTTGTGTCACCAGAAGTTGCTTATGTAGTTGAAATCAAAAGTTTGGCACCCCCCTCCCAAAGTATAGATGGGCAAAGCTTAGAACGGATCAGTCCACCTCCCCAGATCTTTCCCTGGTGACATGTATTTGAACAGTAGCCTCCTGGAGACAACATTCTGCCTCTGTTGTCTAATGTGACTCACAGTGAACACTTCAAGCCAGAGAAGAGGAAGGGTGGGGTCCCAGGGAGCTATATAAACTGTCTGTGCTTCTGTTCTGACATCAGCACTGCACAGACTTAAAGCTCCTGGCCCCAGCCACCCTCCATCTGGCATGGAATAACCTGCAATCTACTGACATTTGAATGCAGACTACCCTTAATTGGCTGTGCAATTCATTCTACCTAGCACCCCCACACTTGAATGCTCTGCACTTGACTCGTGTCTAATGTCACAAATCATGATTCCATTGTCCTTTTTATTCTGTTTGTCTAATGTGTCCCGTCTCCTGTCACCCATGAGGTTGGCCACAGGCCCTCCATGGTCTCGCCCTCCCCAGCCTTCCCAGTTGTTCTTACACTGCTGCCTTCCACACACCCTCCCTACAGCCAAGGCTGACTACTCACCAACCCACTAAACCCAGGGTCCAAGAGCTCTAGCTGGAGAGGACCTCAGTGACTGCTATCCAGTCCAAACACCTTCATTTTACAGTGAGAAACATGAGGTTTAAGTGACTATAGAAAGTCAAGGAAACTGTGGATAGATAATGGTTGGAAGATGGATTAGATACAAAGATGTAGATATAAAGATACATATATAATGCTAGGTAGTAGATAGATGGTAGCTGGTAGATTAGATACAAAGATATAGAGAAACAGATTAGATATAGATATAAATAGATAGAAGGATAAATAGATGTCATTGTTCATCCTTGGTTTTCAAGAAGACCAGTGATATTACGGGGTGATGTTTTGACTTGTGCGTGCATTGGACTGAAGTGAGGCAGAGTTGTGCAAAGTCCTCAGCCTCACTCTCTCTTCCAGAGTCATTAAAGTCCAGTGGCAAGACAGAATGACTGACAACGACCCAGGATGAAGTGGGTGACCTTGGCATCTTCATGTCTGACCATGCTCTAAGCACTCCACAGCGCCTGCTTGGGTCGCCTTCACAGTCGTTGAAACAAATTGTTCTCTATTTGCCCATTCCTCTAGGGGAAGTCTTCACATGCTTGGGGTAAACATCCCCCTAACTCACCAACAGGTTTGGGGCCTGTGCCTCAGGCCTGGTTTAGCCTCTCTGCCAAGATAGTTTTACCAGGGTATGGCCACGGCACATGGTGTAGCTCCTTTGAGCCGCAGGTGAAAGTTGTCATGTGAGCACCAAAGATGAATGAGAGAGAGATTAGATAGCTAGACAGAAACAATAATATAGATAGATAGACAGATGACTTAGAGAGGGAGAAAGATAGAGAGACAGATAGATAGTACATAGATAATTGGTAGTTGGTAGATACATTAAATACAAAGACATAGGTTTTATATATATATATATGAAGATAGAAGGGTAAATAGTACATATATAATAGATAGCTGGTAGATAGAGATATGAGAGATAGACAGACAGATGGATGAATGGATAGGTAGATCTCAAAGTAACATTTAAGCCCAGGTTCCCTGGTTGCAGAGCCAGGGCTCTTTCCACCATACCATGCTATCTCCATATATTTGACATTTTCTATGCCTTTCCTATCTCTAGAATGTTCTATCCTTCTTCCTCCTTATTGAAATCCTACCTATCTTCAAGGCCTACTTCAAATGACACCTTCTCCACTCTCTACTAGGTAGAAATGATCTTTTAGAACCAGAGAGTTAGAAGGGATCTTACCAATCATCTGGTCCAGGGAGAAAGTGGGGAGAGAACCTGTGGCTTTGAGGTCACATATGGCCTTCTAGGTCCTTGGGTTTGGCTTTTTGACTGAGTCCAAGTTTTACAGAACAAATCCTCTTATTAAGGGGATTTGTTCAGTGAAGTTTGGATTCACTCCAAACATTGGATTCTAGTCCAACTTCTTTATTTTAAAAAGAAAATTAAGTCTACTTTGGGCAGCTAGGTGGTACAGTGGATAGAATGCCTAGTTTAAAGGCAGGAAGATTCATCTTCCTGAGTTCAAATTTGACCTCAGGTACTTACTAGCTGTGGGACCCTGGGCAAATCCCTTTAACCCCATGTGCCTTGGTTTCCTCATCTGTAAAATGAGCTGGAGAAGGAAAAGGCAAACCACTCCATTATCTCTGCCAAGAAAACCCCAACTGGAACCATGAAGAGTCAGACACACCTGAAACAACTGAACAACCACATAGATGATACTCCATCTCTATTTCTGTATCTTTCATGACTGAAGTGTTCTTCTTCCTCACCTCTAACTCTTAGAGTTAGAGAGAGACTCTTAGAGGTCTCACTTTCTTCAAGGTTCAACTAGTATCACTTCCTTCTAAGACCTTTCTTGATTTTCTCAGTTGTTAGTATCCTCCATTCCAAAATTGTTGAATGTTTATTTTCTCTATTTACTTACCCGTAAATATGTTTTATCCCCCAAGTAGAATATAAGCTTCTTGAAGACAGGGAAAGTCTCACTTTCAATTTCGCAACTTCAGGAATTATCATATTGCCATGAACTTAGCAGGTACTTAAATATTTATTGATTAATTACATATTTCTTCCTCAACGCTAGTAGCTGCACTAGATGAGCATGCCTGAAGTCCAGCAGAAAGCCATTCCCCTATCTCTACAAAAAAACAATGGTTTGGGTAGTTGGTGGTTCTGTAGTCTTAACCATGAGAAGCAGCAATGGATTGGAAAGAAATGGAGTATTCAGAGCAAAAGACATAAAAGAAGGTGTAGCAGCATTTACCAATTACTCCCTGTCTCAGACATTTCAACTATCTTGATAAAATCCACCTAAACTCCCCAGTCACCTATTATCCTCTTCCAAAAAGTCCAAGATTGAGGGTTAGGGTGGTGAGTGGGTGACTGCCACTTCCCTCTTTCCCTGGGTACACCGATAGAAAAAGGGTTGTTTTGCTTTGTTTTATTTTTTTTCCTATTGAGGGCTAATGGCCAAGAAGAAAAAAAATACATCATGGATCACACAAAAGCAAAAAGCAATTTGTAATTAATATTGAGTATGGGATTTTTGTCTTTCTTTTTTGAGGGGAATAGAATATGATCAACTTACTCACTGTGACATTTAAAAAGGGTTAAGGTTTCAGGACAAGTCCTAGAAATGCTTTATGATTAATAAGAAAGGCTTTATAAATGCTGCATGGTTCTGTAGCTCACCTTTAGTAGCTGCCACTAGTGATTGGTGGTGCCTAATTAAGGTAGTGCAGGCATGGCAGCTATCTGGGGAACGGAGAAAGGAATGAATTGAGTTCAACTTAACTCATGCTTATGGAGTGTAATGGAGATGCTAGTCAGTGGGGAGGCATATGCCATGTGGAACACATTCACATAAGAGGCTAATATAGGGGTTTTTCAAGGAGATAGGAGAAAGAAAATGGTAACTAAGTGGGAATATCTCTCTTCCTCCTTACCCCCAACCTCATATTAATTGCATTTGAAAAAGACTCTGACAGCAGGAAATGGCTACTTTTATTTGTGAGGAAGTCCAAGAGACATTCCAGAACAAACATTGGAAGAGGACCAATAAGAAATAAATGTATTAATGTCTAGTCCTAACCAGCTTGTTCAAATCATACCATTCTTGGGAGTGGCATCTAGCAGGGTCTAATTTTCCTCCATTGTATCAAAGGGATGTCTTGGTTGCTAGTGGTGTGGACTGTGTGATATTACTACAACAACAACAACAACAGCTTTTCCTAGTTCTTTGAGCTGAGATCAAGAATTGGACTGTCAGTTAGCTTCAGTCCCCCAGATGGGATACGGGATGGATGGATTTTTTTGCCCAAACGTTTTTCCTTTAGGAGGAGCTGGGTCCAGCAGGGGTGAGCCAGAGCCAGCTCAGACTGACTTAAGAGAGTCTGGAGAGGTGATTATTAGTTTTTCAATGTCAGCATTTATACCTCAGAATTCTGCAAATTCTACAAATCAGGGTTTGATTTATTGTTTTGTTGATTGTCTAGGCTTAAGAAAGTGTTTAAAAAATGTTAATAATGCAGATTAAACTTTAAAATGCTTCATGTATATAACCCCTCTACCCCGAGAACCAGTTGTTAAATACTAAACAGCAAGCCCACCCCTTGGTCCAGGAATCAAATAGGTCATATAAATAAATAAATGCTGGATATTTTTAAATGATTTTTAAATGATTACTATGTGCTAGGTGCTGTATTAAACATTGGGAACATAAATACAAAAGCTAGAGCACTCTTGCCCAGAAGGAATTGATGATACTAATAGGAAGAGACTATATATATGTATATATGTGCATATATATACTTACATGAGTGTATTTATGTATAAATACACATATATAAATGTATATGTAGAGGGTAGAAGAGTTTTTGATCTAGGGAATCACAAGGATAATGAGATGATCCATAGTATCCATAGTATCCTTTGTATGAGCAATTGTACCACTGATTCAATTATTGGGCTCAAAACAGAAAGCAGGGCATGGTATAATCACATGGTATCAGGGTAAATAGCAAGATAGTCCAAGTGGATGGCTGGATAGGATGTGGAACATGGTCTGGTCTAGGGCAGTCATTATATAGTGGGCTACATGAATTTGCACTCAACAATCAAGATAACTCAGGTCCAAGGCAAATTTCCAAAGGTGAGTAGATGAACTGCCCCCATGGCCCTAGGGCATGATTTCTGGAGGTCTAACCAGAGGATATTGTTACAGATGGGGAGAAGTAGGGCAGGAGTAGGGCAGATGGTAAGATAGTCTGGGATAAATGGCAAGATGGGATATAAAGCACTATATATCAATGTCACATGCAAATAATGCATTTGCTTTTAATAGCTTTTATTTAATCCAATTAAATGATTATAATTAATGACCTTGGGAGAGTTGAATCGATGAAGTACACAGAAGGAATGATAAAGAGGAGTTTTCCTAAGCAGAATGGCCAGGCCTTGGATCTATTTGATGTAAACCCATACCCTGGAGAGTTGAAGATATTGACGTCCCCCATAAAGGTGTGAAATCAAGGGATGAGTGCCCAGCAGCTGCTCTGAGAGGGTGAGAGGTACAGGAGGCTTGCCAGTTACTCCAGAGCATCCTCTAGTGCTGAATGATGTGCATACCAGGTAGAACTGAGTCCTTGCCTGAAAGCCATATTCCTAGAGTTTTGACTATTGAATAGGACCCAGCACTGGTCACAGTGTCATGTAAGTGGCTACTGTGCACAAGAATCTTTAATGAGTAGTGGAGATACAAGCATAAAAATAAAGCAGTGTCTGCCTTCAAGTCAGGGATGAAACATGCATGTAGGTAAGTAAATACAAGATAATTTGAAGAAGGGAGAGAACATTAACAACTGGGGAGATCCAGAAAGGCTTTGAGGAGGGAGAAACACCTCATCTAAGCCTTGAGTAACTCTCAGGGTTCTAAGAGACTGGGGAAGAGAATATAGGCAGGAGGTAGAATGTTAAGTTTCAGGAATAACTAGTAGATCACTTAGCCTGGGACTTGGAGTGTGTGATGGTGAGTAACATGAAATGTCTGCAAAGGTAGGTATTAACCAGACCAAGTAGAACTTTAAATGCCAGGTTGGGGAATTCGTATTTTATCTTAGAGTCCCTGAATATTTTTGAGTGAGTCTAGTGGTCAGATCTGTGTTTTAGGAATGAAAATTAACCAGGCATTCACGTGGAAGATGGATTGAAGGGGTGAGATACTAGAATGAAGGAGAAACACTCCAGCCAAGAGGTGATGGGAGAATGATCAGGAGATAGGGTTGCAGGACTGGAAAGAAAGGGACAGATGGATGAGAAATATTGTGAAGGTAGGATAAGCAAGGTTTGTCAATTCCTTAGCTATGGGGAGGGAAAAAAAGTTTGGAGGAGGGTGGATTTGGATGGGAAGTATAATGAGTTTGGTTTGGGGGATGTTGAGCTTGAGAACATTTAAGTAGTTGGCAATGTGAGTCTAGATTGCAGAAGAGTGATGATGACTAGGTCTATAATTTGGAAGTTATCTGCATGGAAATGATAATTTAATTCAAGAGGGCTAACGGCATGTGAGAGAGAGGAGAAGAAGGAGGAGGAGATGGAGAAGGAGAAGGAAATGAGGAACACCCATAGTTTATGGTTCAGATTATCTAACAAAGAAGAATCCAAAGGAGCAGTCAGGAAGGAGAAAAGCCAAAGCAAAGCACTGTGTCACAGATTCCAAGCCATGCATGAGAAATAGCCAGGAAGAAGAGGTGATTAGCCATGTCAGAAACAGCAAAGTCAAGAAGAATGAGGATGAAGAAAAAGACAGTTGGTGACCATAAAGAGGGCAATTTCAGAACTGTGAAATTTTGTTATTTATTGAAGGAAGCCAGATTGTAGCATGTAGAGGAGAAGAAATCAATATGCTCCCATTTCTTTAATAAAAATGATTAATGGATAATATGCCTATTTTAATGGTGGTGGATGATTTGGTTTCCCCCTACTCCCAAGTCCAACTGAAGTAATCAAAGAATATAAAGGACACATAAGCAGAAATAATAAGGCACTTTTGGGTTGTGGTTCAGTCATTTTTCAGTCTTGTCTCACTCCTGGTGACCCCACTTGGGGTTTTCTTGGCAAAGATGCTAGATTGGTTTGCCATTTTCTTCTCCAGATCATTTTATAGATGAGGAAACTGAGGTAAACAGGGTTAAGTAACTTGCCCAGGGTAACAGCTACTAAATGTCTGAGGCCAGATTTGAACTCAGAAAGATGGGTCTTCCTGACTTCAGACCTGGTGCTCTATCCACTGCCAAGAAGTGTCTACAACCTGTTATGCCTTTACAAAGTTTGAAAAAGTTTCTGTAATAGACTTGGAAGGGCAGCTTGCCATTGGCTTATGGACTTTTTCTGGAATATCCTTATCTTAAATACAGATGAGAATTTTTTTTTAAATCAACTCTTTTTTGGCTATTCTTTCTTAGTATGAAAGGTTCAACTCCAGGACTAATTGGTTTCTAAGTTTCTTCAGAGAGCTCAGCTTCTGAGGCCTCTCCTGTTCTCTTTCTCTCTCTCTTTCCTTGGCCTTCTAAATAGCTATTTATAGCCAGGAATGCACTTAGCTGCTCTTTCTAATTCACTCACTTAGGCTCTTACCTGTGAGTGAATGCGGCTGTCAATTTATTACCTGCCTTCTTAAAAGAACTATCTCCTTCTGAACATTTTAAACAGCACACAAATCAAAACACAGCTAAACAAAGTAAACTCAGCTTTTTCACAACCACTTTTGAAATTAAGAACAGAGAACATTCACAATTCATTCCATAAATACAAAAATATTATCAAAAATGTTTTGGTTCCTCATTATGGGAGAGAGAAAGAGAAATTGAACCTAAAGGAGTAAAAATTTGAACTGAACACTTTATACAGCATGATGGTCATGGAAATCTGAGGGAGTTTTCTAGCATAGACTAAACCCTGGGGTACTTTAAATGCAAAGGGTGCAGCTCTAAAAACAGGATGGAGCCACAGATGAATTCTTCCAGAAACAAATAAAGCTACTGAGAAAAGTCACTAAAATTCACATTTCTAAGCACACACTTCCCTCAAAGCTGACAGGTCTTCCCGCAAGGCTATCTGTATGCTCAACTTTAAGCAAGGCAGAAATTTTTAAAAATAGAGATCCTTACAATCATTTCTGACCACATGCTAAAACAATTAGACATCAGTAATTATAACAGGTATCAATATAGTAATAGCACCAACTCTACAAACCATACATGAACAGTCTCATTTTCCTAAAGCTGAGGTTATTAAACTTTTTTTTCTGTCATAGCCCCCTTTGGTAGATTGGTGAAACCTATGGACCCCTGCCTCAGAATTAGTTTTTTAAATGCATAAAATAAAATACACAGGATTACAAAGGAAACCAATTCTATTGAAATTAAGAAGTACTTCCCCCCATCTAAGCTCATGGACCACCTGCAATCTATCCATTAATTCCTTGGGAGTTCACAGACCTCCCCCCGCCTTCCCTGCTCCGCCCCAGGTTAAGAACCCCTTGCTATATAGTCTAGAGAGCATGGGAAACAAATGGAGGCATCTCAATTTCCAGCCTGGAAGGGGAAAAGAGAAATAGGTAATTAGGTTAAATTATATCCAAACCTTGCTAGTAATTGGATCCCTGCTTCATTCCTTCAAATGAAAGACTATCAGGGGAACCTTTTGTTTGTGTTCGGTCTTATTGGTAGTGTGCCAATTGCCAATCAAAGGTACTATATCAGAGGATAAGAGGGAAGGCCATTTGTAAATAAATTAGACATATCTGGGGAGCCCTCCCCACCATACCTCCATCACAACAAGGTGTGGTAAACAAATAATTAAAAAGAAGAGTTAGCCCTAAGAGCTACCAATCAGAATAACAAAAAGATTAAGCTATATGCCTTCCTAGAAAGTCTGGGTAGCAAAGGGAATTGTGCAGTGTCAGGCAGAGCACACACTCTGTGCTATTTCCATTTCTGAGGAATATGTGCCTATATCTAAAGTGTAGGATTGTTCTCCTACTAAATTAGAAGGTAAACAGGATAGAAGAAGATCACTCCTTTTTCTGGGTTGGCTAGGATAAAGAGATGCACCATCTTGTAAGAGATAGACTCTATCTAGTTCATGTTTTACAGAACAAATCCTTTTATTAAGGGGATTTATTCTGTGAAGTTTGGAACCAGCCAAAGGGCTACACATGAGAACCTAGAGGGCCACATGTGACCAAAAGGTCGCAGGTTCAACACCCCTAAAATAGAGACTTTGACACAGAGGTAGGAAGACCTTGGTTCATACTCTGCCAGCCTCTGATAATCTACTAGTTGTATGACCCTGGGCAAGTCACCCATTCCCCTCAGCCTCAGTTTCCTCATCTATAAAATGAGAGGTTTGGCTATATAGTCTATAAGGTCTCTTCTAGCTCTATATCTATGATTCTAGGATCCTAAATGGTCTTTCAAAGAATAGAAGTTATTAAAAGAGGAAACAGACTGAAGAGGAATGATCATAACATTTATTTAGTGTTTACTGTGTACTAAAGCACTTTACAGTTACTATCTTATTTGAGCCTTACAACCCAGGGAGGTAGGTGCTATTGTTATCCCCATTTTACAGATGGGGAAACTGAGGCAAACAGCAGTTTCTGGTTTTTTGTTTTGCTTTGTTGTTGTTTTTAAAGTGACTTGCCCAGGGTCACACAGCTAGGAAGTATCTGAGGCTGGATTTGAACTCAGGGCTTCCTGGCTACAGGCTCAGCACTCTATCCACCCTACCATCTAGCTGCCTTAAGAAGGGAATCCTAACCTGTGTCAAGAGGTTGGAGGGTAGAAAAGTGTGATGCAGAGAGGACTCACAAATATTTAGAGTAATAGGTGAGCATTTAGAAAAGCAAGGGGAGAATTGGACATTCTCCAAGGATAATAAGAAAAGGCTTCTTATGTTCTAAAGAATGATCGCAGGCACTCTCAAGAAAAAGGTCATCCAATGATGATCCAAAGAAGAAGAGACAGGCAATAATGGTTGGTGACTCCCTTTGGAGAAACACTGAGGTGCCTCTTTGTCAGCCTGAAATAAAGAAGAGAAGAGTTTGCAGTCTTCAGGATTGAAGGTCTCCTGAGTCTCTTCAAATCCCACAACCAATTCTGGTGATTCACATGGGGATGAATAATCCTGACAGCAGGAATCTAGAAAAGCATGGCTAAAGACTATAAAATCTTGGGCAGGAAATGGAAGATTCTAAGGGCATTAGGCTGTGTTTCCAGGAATGAAAGGGAAATTTAGAAAGTAAAGAGTCTGTTAAGAAGTGGCATATGAGAATGGGATATGGATTCTGGACCATAGCTTAAAATACAGGAATGATGGGTTCTTGATTAAGAATGGAATTCACCTATTGAAAATGAGGACATAAAGACATCTTCCAGGGGTCTTGTAAATCTAATCAAGAGCTATATAAATGGAAAATGGAGGTAGAGAAAGGAAGCTAGATATATGTACATCTACATACATGTACACATGTGCATCCATGTATATTTATATGGCTACAAATAAACACACTTGTGTGTATACATATGCATACATAGTTATGTGTATATATTTATAGTCAGATCCTACAGAGCGTAGTAGGTATAACATGGGAAACCTGACTTCTGACTTCATTATTTAACTGATATTTCCTTCTCCGGTGATCTCTTTTCTTGTTTTTTTTGAAACTTGTCCATTACCAATAGTGAACACCACTGCCTCAAGAGTCATGATGTATATAATGTTGCAGGAACCTTGGTTTTTGCCTTTCTTTGAATCCTTAGCATGTAGCCCAGTACCTGGCACTTAGTAGGTGCTTAGTAAATGCTCGATGATGATGAAAAATATAAGCAGTGTGGTGCAATGAAAAGGGCACTGGCCTTGGATTCTGAAGAGACTTGGGTTTAAATTCCACCTCTAGTACTTAATAGATGTGTGATTTTGAGGAAGCCAGTTAATTTCTTTGAGCCTTAATTTCCTCTTGTATAAAACGGGGATAATACTTGTACTAGTTTCTTGGTTGGATCAAATGAGATTATTTATGTAAAGTGTTTTGTAAGCCTTGCAGTTTTATGTAAATATCGGCTATTACTATTCCAACAGCAGAGAAGACCAATAATTCACAGAAGATAATATCTTAGCTGAGAACCACCAGTAAAATCTATGCCCTTAGATATTTACATACAAATGTGCAAAGTATTTAGTAATAAATAGAGGGAACTGGAGAGCCTAACATAAGGAATCAAATACGGCTTCACATTATCACTGAGACTTGATGTGAAGCAATTTATGGTAGGAATTTGAGTATGAAATGATACTGAATACATAAAGGAGTTGTGAATTAGTATTAAATGTTAAGAAGATATTCTCATAAGGAGGGATGCACGGTGAGCATCAATGGAGGAAAAAACAAAAGCGATACTGTCTTGGGTTTTACCACAGGTAAATGTATGAATGTAACTGAATGTAACTGAATGTGACTTCTGAGTTAGGCCTCTGTTGGTAATCTGAAAGAGAATGGATAACAGTGATATTCTACAGTACAAATGTCCTGATTTTTTAAAATATCTGCAAATTTCTAGCCACTGTCTTTTATTTCAATTCTTCTCAAAATTCAAGAATATATTATTCAAGGAATGTCTCATGAGTATTTAGGAAGGGACATGATGATCATGAAGAGCCTCGAGTATGGTTTCATTAATAAAAGGTCATGACAGAAAAGGGCAGCTAGGCGGTGCCATAGTGTACAGAGCACTGAGCCTAGAGTCAAGAAGACTCATCTTCCTGAGTTCAAATCTGACCTCAGACACTTACTAGCTGTGTGACCCTGGGCAAGTCACTTAACCCAGTTTACCTCAGTTTCCTCATTCGTAAAATGAACTGGAAAAGGAAATGGCAAACCACATTTGTATCCTTGCTAAGAAAATCCCAAATGGGGTCACAAAGAGTCAGACACAACTGAAACAACTGAACAACAACAAGTGACAAAATTTGTTCCCTTTGTAGACAGACCCCGTGGAATATAATTATATTTCTGACAACGATGTGACAAAGTAACTTGCTATGCTTAAGTATAAGATGAAGAGACATATTTTAGATAATGGTACAAGTTAGGTGTATTTGGAACTAGTTGGATGACCAGACCCAAAGAATCATCGTGAATAGATCAACACCACCTTGGAAGGTGGTAAGAGAATGCCCCAGGCTTCCCGGGAATGATCTTTGGCCCTGTGCTATTTAGAACTTTTTAAAATTTAGATACTGACAGCATACTCATCAAATTTACAAATGACAAGGCATTTAGGGGGGATAGGTAACATATTAGATGATAGTCATAATCCTAAAAGATTTGAACATGATAGAATGACAGTCAAACCTAATACAATCAAATTTAATGGGGATAAATGTGAAATCCATCATTTAGGTTTAAAAAATTAATTTCACAAGTACAGAATAGGGGAGACATGGCTAGGCAAAAGTTCATATGAAAATTATCTGGGGATTGTAGCAGACTACAAACTCAGCAATGTCACATTGCAGTCAAAAAAGCTAATGTGGCCTTGTGCTTCATTGAAAAGGATAGGGTCCATAATGAGGGAATCAATCAACAAACATTTATTAAGCACCTACTATGTGCTAGGAAATAGCATCAGAATACAAAGGAAAACTGAAAAACTCCTGCATTCATGAAGCTTATAGTCTTTTCTTTCTTTTTGGTCTTTTCTTTAGACTACAAATATTTTTCTGGCTCATTATATCTTTGTCTGCCTTTCTCCCTAAGATGGTAGAGATCATGTCTACTCTCCTTTTCTCAAGTACTTAGTTTTTCAAAATTCTGGACTTAACAAACACCAAATAAAATGGGCATTTCCATATATAGTATGTGATGGATCAGAAAAAGAAGGTTGTACATGAAACTATAGATCTCTATTACACATATCTTGTTTTTATCTTTTAGCATTTTAGTTCAACCTATAGTTTTCAAAGTTGGTCTTCTTGTCTATGCTTTTTTCTGGAACTTCTGTTCACTGAACTAAACATACACACACACACACACACACACACTCACACACACACACACCATGTCTCAATGACACACTTTTCTTCCTTTACTTTTTTGTTTCCCTATCTTTATGCCACCCCCTACCATTTTTCTACTCCCCCACTGAAAAAAAAAAATTCCCTTGCAGAAAATATGCATAACCAAGAAAAACAAATTCATACATCAGCTATGTCTGAAAATACACGTCTTATTCTACATTGTGAGTCTGTCAAGAAGCGGGTAGCAAACTTCATCATAGAAGGGTAATAGAATAATAGTTGGTCACTGAGTTGATCTGAACTCTCAAACCTTTCAAAGTTATTTTTCTTTACAATGTTGTTAAAGCACAAATTGAATGATAGGGCCTACAAACAGTGATACTGGTGAAGAGATGATGACTTGATCCCCCATTAATCCAGCTTAGCTCCTTTGAGGGCACATCGTTATCAAGGGGATGGCAGATGTTGGAGTCCTGACTCCACTATCAGGTACTACTTCAGACTATAGCTGGTCTTACATGAAGCATGAGAAAGAAATTAGTGCTTTCCAAAGCCTGCTAATTTCTGTCTATGAAATCCTTCTACACTGATTTTAGATATTTGGGTAAAAGGAAAACTCTAGATTGAGTGTTGCAGGAACAGTTAGATGGCTCAGTGGATAGACAGCACTAAGCTTGGAGTCAGGAAGACCTGAGTTCAAACTCTAGCCTTCAACATTACTAACTATGTGACCCTGGGCAAGTCATTTAACCTTTGTTTGCCTTAATCCACTGGAGAAGAAAATAACAAACCCCTGTAGTATGTTTGCCAAGAAAACCACTTGGGTATGATCACGGATGTCATGAAGAATCAGACATGACTGAATGACATGGCAACAACAGAACAGGTTCTACTGGTCCTGAATGTGCACGGACTTACCCAAGACACATATAGCCTGAACATGGAGAGGATAAGCCATATCAGGTCCTTGGATCTGGTGTCCTTATCCCCTGAGGGCAATCAGAACATGAGTGGCATGCTATGACTGAAGGGCCACTTCACCTGGTTCACACCCAACTAGAAACCAAAAGTGTTTAAAATGACCAAGGTATTATGGGAGAAGCATTTTTCTAGGGTATGGCTTTCCTATAAGCCTTCATTCTGATTAAGGTAGAAATTTTGAAAGTAGTTACTCAGTGGGGGTATCTAACCTGATCAAAAAACCTAAAACTGTACCATACGATCCTGAAGGAGATCTACAGCTAGTGCATTTTAATCACACTCTCATGGACATGCTGGGGTCACTGAGGCCAAGCAGAAATCTTGGTGGGGTCATCATGTGGACTCTCTAGTGTAAGCTTATACCACCAAGAATGACACCACAGACCACACTCTGCACATGTCAACATTTGGGCAAGAGTCACAGCTCCAGATTGGCCTGTGGTTTGGCATTTTTGAGGAAAATACAGACTCACAACTATCACATCATTCCTTTGAGAAACCTTTATTTACTTAGTTGCCGTCCAGCGAGGGCCACTGTTCAGAAAAGTGACTTGCTCCAATTTGCTGTTAGGAATCACATCAGGGATAAACATGAACTCCTGGCACCACAAGAAAATGTAAGACAGTGACCTGTGACAACAGCACTCCATCCCAAGTGGCACATACAGGAAGTGTTCTACTGGTCCTACAAAATAGCTCCAGGGAAAGGTTGAGGTTCCCCCCAATGGTGCTTGTTAGCACAAGGGCGCATCTTGCCTTTGGAGAAGAATGAAACACAAATAATAAAAGGTATGTAAGGTTGAATATACATAAAACTACTGTGTGATGATGGTGCACAGCAGATATTTGCAAAGGACTTACTTATCCGGTTACATAGCGGTAACTATGATAAGTGTAATTCACAAATGTTGTATAATATATGCCTACAGGTTTGACTTAATCTTCAGATACTGCAAAATTTTTAACTGGAGTCATTAAGAACTAAAGCAATTTTGAAGGAGTTTGTACAGCGTCTTCTCCAACATGAAAAACAGAAAAAGCTGGAGAAAATATGTAATAAAAAGAGGAAGAGAAAGCTTCCAGGAAGGGCACCTATGAAGACTCAAGTGCCAGAAATGGAGCTCACTAAAAGCGGTCATCATAACTATTGCACAGATTTTTAAAAAACTAAGATATGAGACCCTTCCCTAAAATAATAAGATGCTCTGTGTTTAGTGCTTTAGCCTCAGTGCTTTGATTCTGGCATTTCTAGGAGTGACTTAGAGGTGGGGACATAAGTCATAGAAATTATCATTAAAGAGATGCTCCCTACACTAAATTCAGTCCATCAGGTATGACAGGGCACATCTCCATCAAGCGTTGTGCTTGTAGTTTCTATTAAGCTCGAGATGACTTGTCTGGGTGTGGATATTGATAACTGACCATTAGAAGGAAGAATGGGAAAGGGCTCAGTTTTTAAATCTAAAGGCTGATAACAGCCTGGGTCATCAAATGTCCTTACAGTATCTCCACAGAGGACATACTTGCCCACTATATTTTTCTCACTTTTATTCAAGGCTTCACATTTACACATTAAAAAAAAAAATACAAACAACTCTCAAATTCTAGATTGTTTTGGGGTATGCTTAAGTGTCGGCAGTGAAGGCAGGATGCTTATGATTTAACCACAAGATAGGATGGCATTCTGTGTGGAAGGTTGGGAGTGGGTTACGGAGGAGTTTGCTTAGATGTGGGGGGTGCAGAGTCAAAAAGTTGCCCCAAAGCAGAACCCGTCTGTTCCTCCCCACCTCAACGCCTGCCAAATTTCAGAGGGCTAATTAAGAAGTGCTACATATTCATTAATCAAGTGTGAGCTTTGGTCATGTGGGCTGTGAAACAGCATATCCCTGCCTTCTTTTATGAAGCCCTCCAGATTGGAATCTACCCTCTAAATTGTCATTGACTGACAACAGGGGTAAACTTACTCCAGCCCATAAAGGGTAGGCTTAATCATTCTGAAAAGGAAGCAGAGCTCCCCATTGGAGCTGTGGAATTTGCACCTGAAACCTCTGGGTAAGTATTGGGTACTCTGTGGCCTGGCCTGGCTTGTTGGGAGGGGTTTGTTAACTGTTTGTTAACGATTTATAAGACCATTTCATCATGGAGGGTACTTCTGAAATCTGTTTCAAGCATTCTATACCAGGCCCATCATTTTCTCTGGGGCTCACATTTGTTCTGGGATCCAAAGTATTTGTAAGATGTTCTTATAGTATTTGCAATGTTCCAACTACAGATTTGCTTCTTCTTTCCTCCGAAGGAGTCTTCCCCTGGAAACTCATGTATAAGACACCACCAATCTTCATCAAGAAGAGGGTGGGTTTGTTTTCTTCTCACCTCACTCAAGTCCACAAAGGTACCTGGGTGGATTGTACTCCACAAAGATCATCCCTCACATCAACAGCATATTGAGGACAGAGGCAATTGCAAGTATTACAAACAAAGAAGTTTCTGAAATTAAGGGACACTTGGAAGTCCTAAGTTTTCTCTGGTCCTCTAGAGATCAGAATCTGATGCTCTGACATCGTGGCCCAAGTTTGATATCTCGATTACAGAATCATAGAATATTTGAGTTAGAAGAGAACTCAGAATTATAAGTAATTTCCCTAAAGTAGTCATGCAGTACAATCGCAGAGCTAGGACTCAAAGCTGGGTCTTCTGACCAGGTCCAGTAATCATTTCCACTATGCCACACTATAAGGCTTGTCCTGGGCAAGGAACCTCGAAGCAACCGGTGAGGTAGAAAGAGAACCAGAAGTCACAAGTAAAGGTGCCAGGTCTGAAGCCCAGCTAAAGACAAAGAGGTAGAGAACAGAAATGGAGGAGCAGCACCAGCACCGTAACTGATGTCTGACCTTTCCAGGAGGCTGGCTGAAGTAGATGTGGCTTAATTGTTTTGTGACAGTGGCAGTGGCTAATAGGCAAGGTGGTCTGGCTGCGCTGGGTGCAAAACTGCTTCTAGGTCATTAAATGCCTCTATCTTTCCTTTGCTTAGCAGTCCCGGCCTCGATGGCTTGGAGCCACTGACAGTTTGCTAATAACTGGATGTGACTCAAGCCAAATTTGTTCAGATCAGTCCAGCTTGAGCTCTAAAGTCTCAAGGATATTTCGACTGTAGAACTGTCAGTTGAAAGAACTGTGAACCACTGACAACTTGAGTCACTGCTGAGGGGAGGAGTGTGTGGGAAGTGGAAGGAGAAAGATGCCATGCATTGAAGTTATGGAGAATAAAGGGTTACTTATAGAGAAAACATTAGATATCAAGAAAGGGCACAGAGGTTGTGAACAGGACACTGTAATAGGGAGACTGGACCAAAAGGAAAGGAAATTATTGAATAGCCTTATTTCTAGGGAAAACAAAAAAAGTCTTCAGTACAGTTGTCTTAAGCTCAAATTGAATAGCTTATATGTTTATACAAGCATGATCTAAATATTTTTCTTCGCAAAGACATGTTATGTGAACATAGTTGTCAGGATAAAGGACTGTATAATATACCGTGGGGGAGGGGGAAGGGAGGAACTACAGTCTAATGTGGCCCAAGTTTGCCATCCCTGTTCTAGAAGGTCCTACATCTGAGGTCAGAGAAAGGGAAGCCACAGTAAAAATAGGAAAGAATCATTCTTTCAGAAATCAGAAGGGGCTAAAGATAAAAACTAGACCTGAGTTTGAAAGTGAAAGTAGGGTAGACTGGCCAGAACTATAAGACTTTAGAGATTATTTAGTCTCCTCATTTACAGATAAGAAAATGGAGGTCCTAAAGAAAACGGAAAGAGAAGGTAATAAGCATTTATATAGAGCCTATTATTACAAATATTATCTCACTTGAGAAAAACGACAAGTTAAGTGACTTGCCCAAGCTCTCATAGCTTGTAAGTGGCAAATTCAATTGTCTGGTTCCAGATCTGGTGAGGAGGAGTATGACATTCCTTTGATGTTCAGTGATTAGTTTTGATATACAGTAATTCTACCAAAGGCACTAGGAGGCAAGAGCTATGTGACCCAGGGCACACAGCGAATTGATTGATTCTATCTTGGTTTGTGTTTGTTTTTTTCAGCTTTGCTGTTTCTGATTCCAGTAGACTCGAGAGTGAGATTCCAGGATAAGCAACAACCCCCACATACACCTCCACTCCTTGCCTTCTTCTTTCTTGGTAGCTACTATATAGTCTACTTTCCATGGAATTGTTGTTTTTAGTCATTTTTCAGTAATATTTGACTACTTCTCATGGGAACCATGCCTTAAATATCTATATGCCCTGATTCAAACTGCTACTCATGCTTTCTTCTTTGGTAAGAAGGCATTTATGCTGGGGTTTTATTTTTCCAATTGCTGCCCTTTTAAGAGCACCTTTCAAAGTAGGGGATGACTCAAGACTTTGGCCTTCTCAGCCAAAGAAGTTCTTCCAGTCAGGAAACACATATTTACTATGTGCACAAATGGTCACAGTTGGTACCACAAGCCATAGCATGTTTTCCTCTTTTGTAGAAGAAACTGGAGTATTAATAGGAAAAATTCAACAAAAAATACAGAAGGCAGATAATTTTCCTCCAACTCACCAGAGGAATAAACAATATGTCTTTTTTTGGGCTACTGTTAAGTAAATTCTGTCAACTGTCAAGACTTGATAGGGTAGGGGATAAGAATTAGACCTGTGATTTCACTGGTATGAGAAACTCTACCTATGCGGGTCAGAAACTTCTCTGGAACTTATGTTTTAGAGTGTTGTCTAGAGCACTCAGCCCTGGGTCATAAAGCCAGTTTATGTGAGAGGTGAGGACTGAATTCATACCTTCCTGTTCTAAGGCTTGTTTTCAATAGAATGCTAAGCTTGGAGATGGAAGACCCCTGGAACTTTCTCATTACTCATCTCCACCTCTTAGTTTCCCTGATTTCCTTCAAAGTCTCATCTAAAGTCCCATCTTCTAAATGGTCAGAGGATCTGAACAGGCAGTTTTCAGATGAAGAAATCAAAGCTATCTATAGTTAAATGAAAAAAATGTTCTAAATCACTATTGACTGGAGAAATGCAAATTAAAATAACTCTGAGGTACTACATCATACCTCTCAGATGGGCTAATGTGACAAAAAGGAAAAATGATAAATGTTGGAGGGGATGTGGGAAAACTGGGACACTAATGCACTGTTGTGGAGTTGTGATCTGATCCAACCGCTCTGGAGAGTAATTTGAAACTATGCCTAAAGGTCTATAAAACTATGCCATACACTTTGATCCAGCAATACCACTGCTTAGGTCTGTATCACAAACAGATTTTTTAAAATGAGAAAAGAACCTATTTGAACAAAAATATTTATAACAACTCTTTTTTATGATGGCAAAGAATTAGAAATTGAGGGGATGCATATCAGTTAGGAAATGGCTGTGGTATATGATTGTAATGGAATACTATGGAATACTGTTGTGCTGTAAGAAATAATAAGCAAGTTGATTTCAGAAAAAAACTGTAAAGATTTACATGAACTGATACAAAGTGAAGTGAGCAGAACTTTTATACATGGTAATAGCAATATTTGAACAATGATCAATTGTGAATTACTTAGCTATTCTCAGAAATACGAGTCAAGACAATACCAAAGGACTCATGATGAAAAATGCCATCCACATCCAGAGAAAGAACAGTTTGTCTGAATACAGACCAAAGCATGCTCTCTCTCTCTCTCTCTCTCTCTCTCTCTCTCTCTCTCTCTCTCTTTCTCTCTCCCTCTCTTTCTTTCTCTCTCTCTTTCTCTCTCTCTCTCTGTCTCTCTCTCTCTTTCCTACACAAAATAACTAATATGGAAATGTATAAATATAACCTATATCACATAGCTTACTGTCTCAGGGAGGGGGGAAGGGAAGGAGGTAGGGATAGAATTTGGTATTAAAAGCTTTAAAAAAAACAATGAATGTTAAAAATTGGTTTTTTTACATGTAATTGGGGAAAAATAAAATATTATTTTAAAAATAAAGTCCCATCTTCTGCAAGAAACTTTTCCTGATCTCCCTTAATTCTAGTGCCTTTTGTCTCTTGTTTCCAGTTTGTCCTGTATATATCTTGCTTGCACCTACTTTTATGCGTATTGTTTCCCCCATTAAACTGGGTACTCTGAGAGCTGGGGCTGTCTTTTGCTTTTCTTTGGATCCTTAGCATAGTGTCTGTCATATAGTAGGTGTGTGTTCATCCTTTGTTGCCAAAGAAGACCAGGCCATCAGAGAAATAATGACATGACTTGCGTTTGACTTTGTTTTGAGTGAGGGAGGGCTGTGCAGGTCACCAGGCTCATATCTCTTCCAGAGTCATCTGAATCCAGTGACCAGATATTCATCAGGATGACTGGAGATGACCCAGGATGAGGCAATTGGGGTTAAGTGACTTGCCCAAGGTCACACAGCTAGTGGGTGTCACTTGTCTGAGGTGAGATTTGAACTCAGGTCCTCCTGACTCCTGCATTGGTGCTCTATCCACTGCACCACCTAGCTGCCCCCGTATAGTAGGTGCTTAATAAATGCTAGTTGACTGAGTAACCTGAGTTCAAATCCTTAATCAGTCTTTTGACTAGCAGGATGATCCTGGGGCAAGTCACTTAACCTCAGTCTTTCTTTCCTATAAAATGGGGATAACGAGAGCACCAGCTTTCCAGCGTTTTTGTGAGGATTGAATGAGAGAATATTTGCAGAAATGTTGTATAAATGTTTTATAAATCCTAAAGCACTATAGAAATATTATTGTAACTGCTTAGCTGCCTCCATGCTCCTCTCTAGATTAATCATGTGAAAATGGGTGGGCACGTGTTTAACAATTTGAATACCTTGATTTTCTAATCTTAATTCCTCATTCATTTACAGTGCAAAATAGTTTTTAAATGACTTCTGATTCACAGCCACCCACAGCCCTGCTCCAAGAATAACAAACTGAGAAATACTGTGATTTTCTTAAAATACATATCTGACCATGTCGCCTCTCTATTTAGTGGCTCCCCATTAGCTCTAGAATCAAATACTAGCTCTCTTGTTTGGCATGGAAAGCCCTTCACAAGTTAGAAAGTATTTATTAAGCACCTCCTATATACTATTTATATCCTTGCAGTTTTCACTGGATTATAAGAAGTATATAGTTTCTGAATGGGCAGCTAGGTGAGCTGAGTTCAAATCTCACCTCAGACACTTGACACTCACTAGCTGTGTGACCTTGGGCAAGTCTCTTAACCCCAACTGCCTCATTCTGAGTCATCTCCAGTCATCCTGATGAATATCTGGTCACTGGATTCAGATGGCTCTGAAGGAGAAGTGAGGCTGGTGGCCTGCACAGCCCTGCCTCACTCAAAACACAGTCAAGTGCAAGTCATGTCATCATTTCTGTGATGGCATGGCCTTCTTTGGCAACGAAGAATGAACACACATTATGCCAGGCACTGTGCCAAGTGCTGAGGATACAAAGAAATATAAACACCAAAAAAAAAAACCCAAACCTAATTCAGTTCCCATTCTCAAGAACTTCACAGTCTGATGGGGGAGACAATATGCAAACAACTAGGTAAAAACAAAATGTAAATAGAATAAATCGGAGATCAGCTTAGCAGGAAGGCACTAGTAAGCAACAAAAAATATTCCAAAGAAAAAGAAAAGCAAGGAAAAAAATGACCATCTTTTGAAGCTTTATAAATAGCTGAGGAAAGAAGAAAAGTGAAAGGTAAAGACAGAAAGAGAAAGATACATAGAACTGAAAGTAAAATTCCAGAAAATAGCAATCTTAATGCTATAAGAAGGTTTTATCACATGAGCAGTGCAAAGAAATAAAAGAAAACAATAGAAAAGGAGTAGGAAAGATAAGAGATCTCTTCAAGAAAATTATAGATATCAAGGGAATGTTTCATGCCAAAATGGGCATGGTAAGAAACAAAAGTGGTAGGGACTTAACTTAGAAGAGATTAAGAAAAGGTGGCAAGAATATAGAGAAGAACTATACAAGAAAGATCTTAACATCACCGATAACCACAACAGTGTGGTTATTGATCTAGAGCCAGACCTCCTGGAGAGTGAAGTCAAGTGATCTTAGGCAGCATTGTTAACAATGAGGCTAGTGGAGGTGACAAAATTTAACTATATAAAATCCTAAAAGATAGTGCTGGTAAAGTGCAGCTCTCATTATATTATCAAATTTAGAAAATTCAACAGTGGCCACTGGATTGGAAAATCAGTTTATGTCTCAATTCTAAAGAAGGAAAATAACAAAAAAATGTTCAAATTACTGAACAATTGCACTCATTTCACACACCAGCAAGGTCATGTCTAAGATTCTGCAAGCTAAGGTTCCGCTGTATGTGAACCAAGAATTACCAGAAGAGCAGGCTGGGTTTTGAAGAGGCAGAGAAACAAGAGACCAAATTGCTATAATTCACTGGATTATGGAGAAAGCAAGGGAGTTTCAGAAAATATCTGCTTCTGTTTCATTGATTACACTAAAGCCTTTGACTGTGTGGATCACAAGAAAATGGGCCAAGTTCTCAAAGAGATGGGAGTACCAGATAATCTTAGTTGTCTCCTGAGGAGCCTGTATGTTGACCAAGAAGCAACAGTTAGAACAGAACGGAATAACTGAGTGACTGAAAATTGAAAAAGGAGTACGAGAAGGCTATGTATTGTTTGTCACCTTATTTATTTAATTTATATGGAGTGTACATCATGCAAAATTCCAAGCTGGACAAATCAAAAGCCAGAATTAAGGTTTCTGGGAGAAATATCAAAACTCAGATATTCAGACAATATCTTCCTAATGGCGTAAAGAGAAGAGGAATTAAGAAGCCTCTTGATGAGGGTGAAAGAGGAAAGTGTAAAAAGCTGGTTTGAAGCTTAACATCAAAAATCTATGATCTTGACAACTGGTCCCATCACTTTCTGGCAAACAGAGAAGAAATGAAAGCAGTGTCAGACTTTGTATTCTTCGGCTTAAAGATCACTGCAGATGGCAACTGCAGCAATGAAAATAAAGATACTTGCTCCTTGGAAGGAAAACTATGGCAAATCTAGACAGCATACTAAAAAGCAGAGATATCATCTTGCCAGAAAAGGTCCATATGGTCAAACCTATGTTTTTCCAGTAGAAATGTATGTTTGTGCGAGTTAGACTTATAAGGAAAGCAGAGTGCCACAGAACTGATTCTTTTGAATTGAAGAGGACTTTTGAGAGTCCCTTAGAGAGCTAGGAGATCAAATCAGTCAATACTTAAAGAAATTAATTCAGACTATTCACTGGAAGGTCAAATACTGAACCTGAAGCTTAAAAACTTCAGTCACATAATGAGAAGACAAGACTCATGGGAAAAGACTCTGATGTTGGAAAAGACTGAAAGCAAAAGGAAAAGGGAATAGCAAAGGAAGAGATGGATAGATAGTATTATAGAAGCAACTGGAATGAGTTTGGACAGACTTCAGGAGATAGTGGAGGATAGAAAGGTCTGGCATGCTATGGTCCATGGGGTCATGAGGAGCTGGACACAGTTGAATGACTCAACAATCACAACAAAATATGTAGTCTTAATAATACGTTCCGCTCCATGAACATTATGATCCAATCATTCTGGCTTGCTTTTTAAAATGCTAAATTGAATTTATTTCTTCTTGGAATATAATTCCAGAAGCCTTAAGGTTCAGAGTTCAAGAATACATTAATAACAGTAACACACAAATTAGTTCAACTGATTCAAGAATCATTAAAGAAAATTTTGAACACTCAAAGCACAAAATGATATCCAGGGTGGAGGGAAGTTTCTTTGACAATCTACATAATAATTAGTGCATATATAATAACACTGTCATATCACAAGGCTTTCAAAAGTACATGTGTTATATGTATGTATCTGTTACTATTCCCAAATAGAATGTAAACTATTTAAGCTCTGGGAGAGGGGTAGGAACTACACACACACACACACACACACACACACACACACACACACACACACACACACACACATAGTCAATATATGAATAATATACATATATGAATATGATACACACATATATACATACTTCTGTCCACACACAGATGTGTATGTTTGTGTATACACACATATTTAGGAGGTTTATTCAATTGTGGATTTCTACCTGATGAGAAAATTTCTTCATGATTTTCAATGTTCTTCAGCAATAATTCTTAAAAAGGGTCTTTGATTCTATGGTTGTACTACCAAAGGAGAGATTCTAGACTTATGTGTAAAGGAAAGGAGGCCCAAAAGGAGCTGTAATGTATAATCTGGTTGCTTCTTCAAAAGCAGCACTTTCATGTAAGCCTTTTTGTCTACATTTAAAAAAAAATTGCTTGAATAAGGCCTGAGTCCTCTCATCTTTATAAAACCATGAAGGGCCATCTTTACAATGCAATTGACCATTATGTCAAGCAACATTTTATTTATTAGTCTATTTGGTGCTCAAAAGTTCCAATACATGAACATCCAACAGTTTTGAAAATGTCTTACAGTACAATACAAATGTTTCTGAATAATGATATACATTAACAGAGAAGGTTTTCTGCAAAGGGTAAAAGCACGTTCCCTTTTTGTGCCACAGAAGAAATTCTCTTCAAGAGAAACTAACATATATTGGGTCATTATATGGGTTCTCTTCATAGATAGCATGTTTTATTATTGGTCCTCTGGACCAATAATGAATGGTCATTTTGCTGCTCTTACAGCTTTCAAAATTGTTTTTTCTAGTGTTGAGATTGTATAAATTGTTCTCCTTTCTTCTCTCTCCACTCTGCACTAGCTCATATTGTCTTTCCCTGTCTTTTTGAAATAATCTATTTTCTCATTTCTTATAGTACCATAATGTTTCATTGCATTCATATACCACAACTTATTCACCCAACTTTGGGCATCCCTCCTTTGTTGCCCTACAAAAATAGTTGCTATAAATATTTTTGTTCATATAGGACCTTTCTCTCTTCCTTCGGTGTCTTTTGGGTATAGATAAAGTGGTGGTAAATCTGGGTTAAAGGGAATGCACTCTTTGTACATTTTTGTGTTTAATTCCAAATTGTTTTCCAGAATGGTTATAGTCACTGAGAGGTCTACCAATAGTGCAGCTATGTGCATGTTTTCCCATGGCTCCTCCAACGTTGATTACTTTCCTTTTTTGTCATCTTTGTGTGTGAAATGATATCTTAGAGGTTTAATTTGCATTTCTCTAATGAGTAGAACTTTGAGGCATTTATTTTCATGTGGCTATAAATAGTTTTCTTCCCTTGAGAACTGTCTGTTCATATCCTTAAACCATTTATCAGTTGGTAAATGGCTCTTTTCCTTATGAATTCGAATCAGTTCCTTTATATATTGGAAATGAGACTTCCACTTTT
Source organism: Notamacropus eugenii (assembly GCF_028372415.1). NCBI lineage: Eukaryota > Metazoa > Chordata > Mammalia > Diprotodontia > Macropodidae > Notamacropus > Notamacropus eugenii. The sequence continues at coordinate 215,219,944 of NC_092872.1, forward strand.
CACTCTAGAGACTTTTCTACCACCCCAACAGTAGCCTTTCTTGTCCCTGCTTCCTAGATGTTCTTTGTATATTGTCTTTCTCCCTTCCCCTTGAGGGTATAGAAAACATTTTTTACTTGTATTTGTGTTTCTAGCGCTCAGCACAATGCCTGACACATAGTAAGCAGTAAATAAATGTTTTAGGTTGTTTTTGCTGGCTAGATACTAAGTTCCCTGAGGACAGGAACTATTTCACTTTTGTCTTTGATTCTCCAACACCCAGCACATTATAGATGCTTTTTGATTGATTCTAGATTATTGTGGGGTTTTTTTTTTTAATTTTACCATTGCCTCTTGTTCCCACTACTTTTTTGTCTGGCCAGTGTATCCTTTGCTTGGAGGGTAAGCTCTCCACCCCCCAACTTTGGGTCTTTATTGAGCCCTCTCCCCTCCAAAATGTCACCAGTCCCTGCAGGAGGTGGAACTCCTGAATTAGCTGGAGAGATAAGGCCTATACTTGGAACTGGTTTTAGGATTTAGTGGGAGCCTTTTAGATAATTAGATTAGATTGGTTCATTTCCTACAGCACTGCACTGGTCATTTGATAAAGAGTGTATATCAAGAATATCATGCATTAAATTAATGTTTGTAGACATTCTAAGAATTCTGTAGTTCTTAGCATCATCTGCCTCTCTTTCTGCCATCTGCCATGACTGACGATGTCACATTTATTTCAAGGAATACTAGCAGTCTAGTTTGGATGGAATATTGATTATGTGTGAAGGGGGTAATGTGAAATCAGACCAGAATCATAGGGTTAGAATTAAATACAACATAGGGCACAACTGGCATGGCTCCAAGTAAAACATTCAATTTCTCCCAACACCTTTGAGCCTAGCCAGGTCCCAGTCCCACCCTAAGCCCCTGCCCCACAGTCAATCCAGGGAAGCCAAAAAAAAAAAAGAGTATTGAAAATGACACCTTACTATGGCCTCAGGAATGCTCCCTGCTCTGGCCCTGAAGATTCTACTTCTCACTCTCAGGACACTGCAGCCTACACGATTGTTTGACATACTTATAGGAAAGCTGTTGTGGTCATGGCAGGGACTGGCAGAGTGGGGAACGAACTGAGACCAAGCCAAATATGAATAAGAGCCATGAGACTCCCAGAGCAGTACCACTACTGCTACACTGGTGCCCAACATCTTCCCTTCCCTCTCCTACATCTTCTCCTATGTGTTCAAGCTGATCTAGCTGGCCAGTCAGATTTGTGACATATAGGTTCTGAGGCCATGTCAAAAATATCCACTGATGGCTGTTACTGGGAGAATGTAGATCAGAGAAATTCAGGGGCTACTGCCCTGCACCACGATTCAGACAAGTTCACTTCCTGTTCACCAAATGTCTAGTTCTAATCCCCAAGCAGGCACACACAGAGTTGTCATTGTGCCCCTGCCTGAAACCTTTCTAGTTTAGTAGAAACTTCTATATCTTGTGCCCTGACGGTACAATCTTCAAGAAGCCAAGGACAGGTTCATGTCATAATGAACCACTGCAGGACCCTGAAAGGATATATTTTGTTAAAAGAAAGGAAGAAAACAAACCTTTATCAAATACCTACTGTGTGCTAAGTGCTTTACAAATATTATCTCATTTGATTCTCATGACAACCTTAAGAGGCAAGTGCTATTATTATTCCCATTTTATGCTCGAGAAAGGCAGGTAGACAGAGGTTAAGTGACTTGTTTAAGATCACACAGTAAGGAAGTAGCTGAGCTCATCTCTGAGCTCAGTCCTTCCTGATTCCTGGCCCAGTCCTCTAGTTACCTAACTACTTGGCTGCCTTAAATGAGTTGGGAAGGACTTAGAAGTCATCTGCTCCCACCCTACCCCCAATGCATACACACACACACACACACACACACACACACACACACACACACACACACACACCCATCCATATTATTGTCATCGTTGAATGGTTTCAGTTGTGTCTGACTCTTCATGACCTTATTTGGGATTTTCCTGGCAAAGATACTGGAGTGGTTTGCCATTTCCTTCTCCAGCTCCTTTTACAGATAAGAAAATGGAGACAAAGAGCATTAACTAACTTGCTCAGTGTCTAAGGCCAGATTTGAACTCAGGAAGATGAACCTTTCTGACTCCAGATCCAGAACTCTATCCACAGTGTCACCTAGCTGCTCCATTTATTCATACTATAAACCTCTCATATTATAGGTAAGAACACTGAAGTTCAGTGATTTTCCCAAGGTGACAGAGCTAATTAGTGGCAGAAGTGGGACTAGAACCCAACCGAATCACCTTTGTTGGTGCTTTGTAATGCACTGTATCTATACATTATACTATTGCACTAGCTCCTTGCCTCAGGGATGTGGTGGGGGATGATAATAGCAAATATCCTCTCATTCTTAGTAAACCTCTAGACCCAAGTTACAAACAAGAGGAACTGGAACCATCTCTCCCATCTCTTTCTAGTTCTTAGAGAACTTTCTTCACAGCCAAATTTTAAGGAAACATCATCATTACATTTCTTTGTCTCTGAAGCTAAAGAACATTGGAACTACATCTTAAGAAGACATAACTGTGACCGGGCATAGACAGTTTAAAACAGTAAATTAAATCACCTTCTCTATATTTGTGACAACGGTGTCTAGGAATAGGAATTCTCTCTACAAAAGATTTTGGGTTTTTACTTATTTGGTCTTGAGACTACTCACTTTTTAACAAGTCTGAGTTTCTACCTTCCCTATCCCCACACCTCTCCTTTACTATTAACACATTAGGGAGATAGAAATCATGTCATACAAGCTACTGGAATCAGGGCTATTGTTGGGTAGGATGGGACTGTTCGGGAGGGAGGAAGGATACTCAAAGTTAGGGAAGTTTAATCTAAATATTTAGAACCATGGAGAGAGATACTGCTGATGTTCCTGTATGTGATGGTGTCAGAACTCTCCCCTCTGCATTGCTAAAAGGCATGTGGTACAAAGACACGAGGATTCCACCAGTAGCCACAACCTCATTTCTGTGCTCCATCTTTGGGGCTGAGCATCCTAGGATGCTTGTCTCCACCATCACTCTGCTTGTACCCATGGGAGCATTATGTGTTTGAAGAGAAAAGATTATATGATGATGTTTCCTTAAAATTCTGGACAGCATGCAAGAAACAATGAGATGGAAAATCAAAATCGGCAAAGGGAATAGAAAAGGGCAAAGAAGTTTGATAATGTGATGAAGAGCAGCATATTAAATGATAAGCACTTTGGAAATAATAAGCATTTTGGAACCGGCAATGCAGATAACATTTAATGGGGTTAAGCTAGGGACACTCACTTTGTTGGATGAACTGAACTTTTCGTTGCATACTGAGTAACTCCTGCCTGTGGAAAAGGGCCTCCCATCATGCCACATCGCTACACAGATAATCTCAGAAGCAGAAGGCAGAGGTAATATAATCCAGCTAACTTACTTTATAGATGAGGAAACTGAGGCGCAGAAAAATAAGTGATTTGCTCAAGGTCACAAGTTAGCAGGAGTAGAATCCAAGTCATATATAATGATCACCTGAATGAAAGTGTAACTCCACACACCAACTTAATTTGCTTAATTTATACTTATGATTAAGGAAATTTTTCCCAGATTTAAGAATAAGTTCTCAGGTGCTCTACTAGGTCAGAAATTGTCAGTTTCCATCTTAATCGATAATAAAGGGTAAGATAACTAAACATTTAAGTAAATGTAATTTTTCAAGTAGCAGACATTGGTCATTTATCATATGAGAATATTGTTAATCCCTTAAGAGAGAACTGGGTGACTATGTCAAAAAATTAGTTGCACAAAGAGACAGAGGGGGCTACCAAAGAAGTGGAAAGTTAGTGTTTAAATTCTATCAATGAGGAGAAAAGAAGTAGATAATTAGATTTTTTTAAAAATTAAAGCCTTGCTGGCAATTAGAATTCTACTTGAAACCCTCTCGCACAAAACAGCTAAGGGTGGCTTCTGTTTGCATTAGATTTTTTACAGAAACCTGCTAATTACCAATCAAAGTCAACTTGGCCAACTAGCCTCTCTCACAAGATAAGGTGGGATGCTTTCTACAAATAAAGCACTTCCTAAGAGTTCCAGTGCAACAAATACACAAGGTAAGCAGTTCATCGTGTGAGCAGGCCATAAGATCTACCAACAGGAGTGACAGGGCACTGAGTATCTTGCTTCCAGAAAATATGAACAACAAAGGAAATTTTTCAATGACCTAAAGAGAATGAGTGGGTTCCATTTTTGTTTCTGTAACTACCATTGTATCTACATGGTGCAAGTATGAGCAAGACATTCCTCTATTCAATTATAAATTCCAGTGTCTCCCTATTATCTCTTGGATATAATGTAGACTCCTTTGTTTGGCAATTAAAATCCTTTACAACCTAGCCCTAATTTATGTTTCTAATAGTATTATATATTTCTCTCTTTCCTGCACTCTACAATCCAGTCAAATGGACCTATTTGCTTTTCCTTTCACTTACATAAAAAACCAACTCAAATATTGATAGCCAATTAAAATATTATCCACCCAAATAAGATGTTATCTATTAAGGACACATAAAAGGAGAAGAATGGAACATTGTAGTCAGTCCCAGCAGGAAAATCCTAGAGTCCAGATGCCTAGGACTTGAATCCAAGGGGGTTTTGGAGCTAGAACTTGGTGGGATTGTGCTATTTAGGAGCTGACCTAAACTATGAACCTAATTCCTTTCCCCCGCCCATAGAATGAAGTGATGAAGGGGGATTATGTCCCCCAGATTTTGGGGGAGATTTTTGTATGTTAGTATATTTGTTCTTGCTATAATTTTGCAGCACATATTCTGTTGTAAAAGCTAACACAACCATTAAGAGGACAAATGGAGTGGGGCGCAGAGGACCCCCTAAAATTGAGAGAACACCAGTGTAGTCTGGAGCCAATGAAAGAGATACTCTCAAATCCCCTTAAGGGTACTGAAAAACCTTGGTGGAGGAGAAAAATTAAACATACCTATCCTTTAGGTAGTGGGGGCCAGAGTAGTTAGTATTATATATATAAAGGATATATATATATATATATATATATATATATATATATATATATATATATATATATATATATATATATATATATATATATATATATATACAGAGGATAGGTGTAAAGGCAAATTTGACTTCGTAGGACTCACTGAGACTTTGACAGATGGGACTTATAACTCTCATATGGCTATGGAAAGATATACTTTACTCAAAAGGAGCAGAATAGATAAAAGAAGCAGTAGAATAGTATTATATTTTATGAAGATATACTTATGGGAGGAAATCAGGAAGCAGAGGTAGGGAGCCTGGTTGCTAGCATTTGGAGGAAGGTCAACTGAAGTAGAAACAGAAGTAACATTTTATTCAAAGTGTGCAACAGACCATCTGGATAGAAGGAAGACATAACTGAAGAGTTCAAGAAACGACTTACACACCTGAGTTATGGAGGCATGATACGGTAGTGATGGGGGATTTCAAATATCCAGGCAAGATATTCTCTCTTTCAGACCAAAAATAAATAAAATAAAGCAGGTAATAAATGGCAACTTAATTCTACAAGACAGTGACGAAAGTGAAAGGGTGAGTTATTATTATGGATCTGATTCTGACAAATGGAGCAGAAGATGCTGCTGGAGGAGAGATGATAGGAAACTTGAGAAGAAATGATTGTTCCATTTTAGAATTTGTGGTAGAGGAAAAGAAAGTCAGCAATAGTCTGATATGCATCCTAGATTCAAGGGCAGCAACTTGCAGAGTTCCAAGAAAGGATAGGCAGGAGCCAATGGCCCAACTTCTATAGGGAAAATTAGCTTAAAATAGATATAAAGGTCTCAAGAATGAAATCTTAACAACATAGACATGCATAGTTCCAAGACAAAATAAAGACTCAAGCTACTTACTTAAAGAGAATTATGCAAATACACAGGGAACTTATCTAGCAATTTAAAGGGGGGAAAAACCATGTATAAAAGAGAGAAACAAGGGCAGGTAATGAAAGATGAATATAATAAATGTATCTTCATCCTCTAAGAATAAAATCAGTAGTGCCAAAGCTCAGAAAAAGAGTGAGGTTAGTGATGAATTCTAAGGGCGACAAAAGAGCTTCCTGAGACAATGCTGTGGCAAGAAGTAGTTCAAAGAAAACTGCTATTTGGAGACCCATGGGATGAGGATAATGGACAAAAGACAGAAAACTGAAGCTCTCATCCAGTAGATGATAACAGCAGGTTGCATTTATGTAGTGCCTTAAGTGTTTAGAAAGTACTTTAAAAATATTATTTCATTTGGTTTTCACAACAACTCTGAGAGGTCAGTTCTTTTATTATGCCCATTTTACAGATGAGGAAGCTGAGGGTGACAGAGGTTAAGTGACTTGCCCAGGGTCACACAGCTAGTAAGTATTTGAAGTCAGATTTGAACTAAGATCTTCCAGACTCCAAGCCCAGCACTCCATCTACTGTGACACCTACCTATCTCTGGGCAATTATTATTGTCAATTATTTCTTTTTTCTCAACCAAAGCGAGGACTAAATGGATTAGAAAGAATAGATCAAAAAAGAAAATTGAGGACTTTAGGTCACATGACCAAGAAAATGGAGGATTGGATATTTTCTCTGATTTTTATGACCTCTCAAACCTCTCTGAGATAGAAAATATTACTTCTTTCAACATATGTGTTCTAATATATTTGTTTTTTTAAAATCCAGTTTCTATATTTAGGAATAAATATTTAAAAACATGAAATAATGAACTTTGGGGCATGGGAAAGTGACCTTTTAATCTTCATGATGCAATAATATGATACCAAGGTGAGGAACAGGGAGTCAAACTCAACAAAGAGCAAGATTTCCAGACTTTGACTGGATGGCCAATTATTTTGGGGATTACTTCTTGGTATGGGTTGAACTAGATGACCACTGACACACCTTCCAACTCTCAAATTCTGTGATTCTAAGAATCAAGTCACTAAACTTTGAGCTCCTGAAGTGCAGGGAAAAATTTTCTGTTTTGTTTTGCCTTTATTTGTATACCCAATGGTTGTCACAGTGTTTGAGATACAGTGTTTGTGATTAATAAATGCTTGCTGACTTGAAATTCTCTACATCTCAGATGCCTCATCTGTAAAATGAAGAGATTGGACTACATGACCTCTAAAGTCCCCTCTAGCTCTCACGCTAAATCTATGATCTTCCAGTAGGACCACTCAAGAGGCACCAGAAGGTCTGGCCTTCAGTTTGCCTGATAAGAATAGTGCTTAAGTATTTACTGCTGTAGTGTCTAAGGATACAGGAAAAAAGTATCTTGAGTTATCATTGTCCCAGTGGGGAAAGAAATCCTTACTAAGAGATGGGAACTATGAAGGCTGTGAAGAATGGCTGACCCTTGCTTGGTCAGACTTGTATGAACTGATGCCAAGTGAAGTGAGCAGAACCAGAAAATAACTTATTAACATTATTGTTAATTTATTATTACACTATGTTATGTAAATTACATTATTATTAATAACAGAAAAATTTCAGAATTGAAAAAAAAACCTGAAAAATTTAATAAACTAAATACCCAATCATGATTTGGGAGAGTAATAAAGAAAAATACTGCCCACTTCATGACAGAAGGAAGATATAATATGCAGGATAAGAAATACATTTTTGGATGTGATCATTCTTTCCTTATGTATTTTATTCTTTTTGTCTCTTTTATTCTTTTTTTATTCTTTCTGCCTGACTTCCTTTCTTTATCTTTCTTTCTCTCTTCTCCCTTGTTTCTTCCCTTCCTTCTTTCTTTCCTTCCTCACTTTCTTCCTCCCTTTTTCTCTTTCTTTCTCCCTTTCCATTGAGAGGGAGAAAAAATAAATGCTTGGTAATTGAAAACAAAAACTTATGAGAAAAAAAAAAGAATAGCTGACCCTGCAATGAACACAGTAAGGATAGTGTCTGGGGGAATACAGAGAGGAGCACAGAACTTCAAATTGAAGCTGGCAGGCTGGGTAGAATGGAGACTGCTCAGTAATTAAAGGAATGACTGAAAATGATTAATACTACTTCTCTGTATACTGTATATGTTTCCTGTAAATTCATTCCTCTGTAGTATAGATTAGAGACCTGGTTCTGCTTCCATCCACTACTCTTGAAAAAGGAAATCATGAATGGAAAATTGGGAGCATGACCAGTCACATTCACCAGAAAGGGGAAAGAGCTCCACCTCATGGATTTCTCTGATGGTGTCAATGGAGACTGGGATCCAGACATCTGGGCAGCAGATCTGGGAATATTCAGATGTAAGTGAGAAAGTCCAAGGACTGGAACAACGGGGTGTCCCTTTGCCTTGCATGAGATGAATGCTCTGGGGGGTTGTGATTAAAGTTTGTAAAATTTTATAGGGTATAGATGAAGTGAACATTGATGTGTGTTGAGTCAAGGAATACTAGAATCAGGGATATTTCTTGACACATCAAAGAAGTAGCTTTGAATCAAATGAAAGGAAATACTACATTGCAGGTTATAAAATAACCTTACAGAAATCCTTATACCATGGGAGAATATTGGCTAGAAGCTCAAATAAATTCAAAAAGGGTCTAGATAAATTTATGCTTGTAGCTCTACAGCAAGCTGTTATGGATGAGAGGGGTAGTTAGAGAATATTTATAATCTTTCAAGATTGACATCATGGAAGACAACCATGGTCAACCACAAACATCCTATATTGTCACTATTAGAGGCTTAATCCTGACCTAGACGAACCATTTGTCTTGATCCACTGTAGTATTTCCTATGGTCTTATTTTACGCCATGTACCTTCACTCAGAAATGGCTTAGCAAACCTTTTAATGGACTCCTACATACATAATGTAGTAGCAGTAGCTCAGACAACTGGCAACAATACTCGGTCTACAAAATTATAAATATTTGATCTTTTAAGGCAATATTATCATAAATGCTTGCTCTACTGAAAAGCTTCAACTTCATAGTTTTAATTTACCTCTTTTAAAACCTTAATGAAATATATTTCAATTGTCACTCCATGGGGAAAGGATATATTTAAGGGGCTTAGAATTTCCAGTTATTACATTCAGATTAATGAATGTGGCAAAGCGATTGCCTACCATCTTGGCTTTTCTCTCCTTATGGACACAATTTACTCATGGTATATAATGTCCAAATACAGAAAGATATGACATTGGCCACCAGATAATGAAGGGCTATAGACAGGTCTGCTGCATGGGTCCCCTTTTAATTGAGATGAGAGAAATAAAGAAGAACTAATTGTGCATATTTGAGCATAGGAGGGTCTATAGAGGAAATTAGGGACTGTCTGCCAGGGCCTGAAAGGAAATGCCATCTGGTTTTAGCTTTGCAGAGAAAATTCTATGGAGAAATCAATAAAAGAAAGGGTTTAACTGCAGCTTTTTCGCCACATTTGACTCCAAATAACTTTTGGTTGATTCCCAAAAATCAAATCCACCTTCAAAGATGAAAGAGTTGCCACTATTGAGGATGGTATAAGAAAATGTGCTATAGGTTCTGAAGGCAATTCCCAGAGATGAAGTTCAAATAAAAAAAAATCTTGAGTAGCATAATTAGAATAAGTATATAAACTCCCAACGTGACTGCGGTTAAGGAAACAACACATTTGGATGTGTGAGTTGATGTACGTGCTTGAGAATCAATTTCATTTTTTATGACCATATCTCATACTACATTTTTGTGCTCAGTATAAAATTATATCTTCCCCTTACAACATGATCAGTGAAGAGATCTTTCACCTAACTAATTATTAAGAACATTCAAAAGCTCTGATACAAGGTTAGAACTCTTATACATATGATTTTCCAAGGTAGCAGAAATTTGAGGCAAGAAGTCTTCTGGGTTTTTCATTCCTTATTATCCTTCTCTTTTCTTTTTTTAAAATCTTAATTAATTTATTTTTAGTTTAGAACATTCAATTCCACAAGTTTTTGAGTTTCAAATCTCCCCCTGCCTCCTCTACCCCCCTTTCTAATCTATTTTATGAGAGAGTTCATTCCATTCATATTCACAATTATAATTACGATCTCTGTCTTTCTCTCTGTCTTGTCCCCCTCCCCATTTATGTTTTTCCCTTTCCCTCCTCACTAGAGTTTTGCTTTTGACCACCGTTTCCCTCAACTATCCTTCTCTTTTCGCAGTTCACCTGATCTAGAACAAGAACTCCAGAATCCACTTCTACTTTCACAGACTTTTATTATTGTGGAAGGTATTAAGTCCCTAACTTCATGGAACTAGCAATCTAAGCAGTGGAGAAGCACAATACATACACAAACAATTAAATTCACTATTATTGGTGGAGGAAGAGAACTTTTGCAACTAGTAGCACTGGGTAGGAGGTGGTATGTAAGCAGGACCTTGAAAAAAGTTTTCTTAAGAAATAAGTGCAAAAAAGGAATGTATTCTTGGAATTCAGGTCGGCCTGTTCAAAGATAAGGAGGTGGAAGGTATAATGCCTAGTCTGGGAAGCAGCAGGAAAGCCAGATTGACTTGAATGTAGATTGCGTGAAGAAAGTGATGTGAAAAGTCTAGAAGAATACATGGCAACCCGAAATAGGGAAGGCTTCAAATGCCAGGCAGACAAGTTTGTATTTTATCCTAGAGGCAAAAGGGACCCACTAAAGATTCTTGGCAGGAGAATGCCCTGTGTTTTAGGAATATTAATTTGGCAGTTATATGGAAGATGAGTTGGAGAGGAAAAAGCCTGCAAATAGGGAGACCAATTAGAAAGCTATTGCAATAGAGCAGATGAAAAGTGATAAAGATGTGAAGTAGTGGCTCTGTAGGTGGAGAGAAGGGGACAGTCAGTCCACTGGTCAACTACCATTTTTCACAGTCTAATGAAGGATACAACATGAAAACAACTCTGTACAAAGAAGCCACATATAGACAACCTAAAGTGGGGATGGTCTTGATGGGAAAGCAGCAAGATTAAGGAGGGTTGGGAAAGATTTCTTGCATAAGATGAAATTTAGCTGGGACTTGAAGGGAGCCAGGGAGGCTAGGAGGTAGAGGTGAGAAGGGAAAACATTTCAGGAATGGGAGAGAACCCATGAAAATGCTTCAAATTTGGAGATGGGGTGTCAAGCAAGAATATCAGGGGTCTGTGCCACTGGATCACAGAGATTGTGGAGGTGGCTAAAGTCTAAGAAGACTGGGAAGGTAAGAAGGGGGTCAGTTTATAAAGGGATTTGAAAACTTAGATATGTGTTGTAGATGTAGACTTAACACGACTCTTTGTACATCGCATTTATCTTGAATAATTTATTTGCTTGTTGGCCCCATAGGATTGGGAGCTCCTTGAAGGCAAGGACTCTTGCCTTTTTTTTTGGTATCCCTAGTATTTAGCATAGTTCCTGGCACATAGTAAGCACTTAATAAATGCTTACTGAGTATCTGAAGACTTGTCTATTAATTGACTATGAGGAGTGAGAGAGGAAGAATTTCACTTCAGAGTAAAAACCCAAATAACTGGAAAGACTATGGAAACCGCAAATGAAATTAGGCAAATTTGAAGAAGGAATGAGTTTAAAAACCTTTTTGGACATGCTGAGTTTGAAATACCAATGGGACATCCAGGTAAGGATTTCTAGGAGATCACTGATGATATGGACCTGGGATTGCCTTGACTTCTCTTAATAACTCAAAATAAAAGCCACAGTTTGCCTTTTCATTGCAGCTTGGTTTCCAGCAAATCATAGAATGGCAGGGAGCAAGACTAAATTTGTATGTAAGAAAGGGTTAAGTGCTTAGTTCTCTTCTGGAAATGAGAAAAGAATGAAAAAAAAACATGGTAAGCAGGCATGTGTGGGTCATGCATGTGTGCTTGTGTGTGTGTGTGTGTGTGTGTGTGTGTGTGTGTGTGAGTGCAGAGAGACAGAGAGAGAGGGAAAGGAGAAAGGGAGGAAAGAGGGGAGAGAAAGAGAGATTGATTCATGCTAGCAGTAGATTTGCAGCAAGGAATTACTGCTAATGTCTCCCTGAACTGTGAATAGAAACATTTGATGCTAAATTCTAGGGAATCCGAATGGCTATTTATTGAACAGGTCCAGTGGGCCTGGGCCTAAGTTCAGAAGCTAAATGTATAATGCAGCAGATGACTATTTGCTACTGAGCACACTCACTCATGTTCTCTGTATCCTTTTGAGATCACCTCAAAATCACCCTGGGAATTTGGGTTAGGAGGAGGGTTGCCTAGAGGGTTTCCAGTTTCTGCCGAATTTCCAAATTGAGGGGCCTCAGAAAAATAAGGGTGAATCCCATAGGTTCCAAGTCCTTTGAGGAGAATTTCACACCAAGCTGGAATATAAAATCTCCCCTGGTAGCTTGAATCTCTAGAAGATCATCATCCAGAATCTACTGAATCATTCATCTAGTAGTCTGGACAGGAAGTTGACTGGAATTTGTCAATTCTAGATTTTCCTCTCCTCTCCTTTCCAATGACTTCAGGTTTCCTGGCATTGTTTTAAACATGATCTGGTGTTCCATGTGCTCTCAACAGACTACAGATATATTTTAGGATAGCAATTCTAAGTTCTTTCTGTGTCATAGGTCTCTTTGTCAGTCAGGGGAAGTCTATAGAACTCTTGTCACAATAATGTTTTAAAATGAATACAATAAAATACATAGAGTTACAGAGGAAACAAATTACACTTAAGTACAATTATGAAAATATTTAACAAATAAGTTCATGAATATCAGGTTTTAAAAGCCCCTGCTTTAGGGGTTCAGGGCATTAACTAGAGACAGAAAAATGCATTTTTAAAAAGAGCATAGAAAACCTCTACTTAAAAAAAATGATTCCAAGGTTGTCTGGACAAGTCTCCTAGAATTTGTTGGGTTGTGATCAGTATCATGGGAGGAAGTACTCCCAGTGGTGAGAACACAGATTCAGGTGAAGCCTTCATACCCTCCTTTTCACCCATCTGTGATTAAAGCAGCATCTACAAACCCAACCTCAGGTTGATGATTTAAACTGCCCAGTGGTGCTTCATTGCTTTGCTTTGCTCCCTCATTTTTGTAAATGTTAAGGTTTAGGAGCTAAGAAGGCTGAACTACAATGCTTCCCTGCCAATAACTCTGCCCATGACTTTCTATTCTGTTCTGCAGTTGCCCTGCTGTCCCAAGCACATTCCAAATAGCTCTGAGAAAGCTCCTCAGTCTATCAAATCAACTTTATTCTCCAGTCCTAGTCTGTTTGGTGGTTTATGTCTTCTCACTGGCTCAGTCAAAATGCTGGTGTGGCTGTCATGCAAAGAGCTGTCAATTGTCCAGGACTCTGGCAGCATCCTTGGGGTAGCTGAAGTGTACAAATGCATAGAAAAGATTCAAAAAATTTCTGTCCACTGCCACCCTCCTCATAACTGCAGGAAGGATAAAGGCTTTGGGTAACACCCCAGGACTCAGCTCTTTGACACAATAACAGCATACTATTGCACTGCATTTTTTCCAAATACACTCCCCTCCCATATTTCTGGGCATACCACTGCCAACATCATTGCCTCATGCCTGCCACTTTGGCTCTTCCACTCACAGCCCTTTACTGCTTCCCTGATGCCTTCCAGATAAATGCTGTGCCAGCTTCTAACAGCTGCCTTTCAGGTGGCCAATCAATTATCCCCTCAAATTTTGTTTGCCCTCAAATTTCCTCAGTACGTCAGACTCCTCTAAGTATCTGTCTAAAGATGCTGCCTGTTGTCTCCTGGGCAAATTACATGCCCTCTTTTATTTAAAACTTCTCCATTCAATCTGCCCTACAATTCTCTAACCACCCCAGGTACAATGCAGTAGTGTAATTATTTTGGTTATTGCCCTTCCTCATGCCATTACCTATGCCTGGAATGTCCTTCCCTCTCCTAATCTCTAGCTTTCAACATTCTTCAAGGCTCAGATAAGATGCTGCCTTCTCCAAGTAGTCTTCCTAGAAAGTTGGCCCCATCCCCATTCCAGCAGGAAGTAATCATTTTTTTTGTCTGAACTCCTCTAGCACTTCTGATATTTTGCTTCCTAATTATTGGATAGTCACTCATACACTCCCCTCCATGTAGCCTGTAATTTAGTGACCCTGGCCTCTGCTCTTCCTTGCACACAACAAGGACTCCATGTATTTTTACTGGCTATCCTCCCCAATCCCATCTCCATCTTCTGACTTTTCTGGAGGTCCCAGCTAAAATCTCACCTTCTGCAAAAAGCTTTTCCTAATCCACTTCAATGATGGTGCCTTTCCTCTAACATTATCTCTAGTTTTTCCCATTCATGTCATTTGCACATAGTTGTTGGAATGTTGTTTCCCCCATTAAACTGTGAGCTCCTTACGTGTGTGCGTGTGTGTGCATGTATTTATCTGAATATGTGCATATACATGTGTGTGTATATATACATATCAACATCTATCTCAAAATACTTGACAATCTCTAATCTCCATGATGACAAGGACCTCTTACTTACTTTGTACACCCTCCACTACCTTGTACATAGTAGAACATTGAACAAACGGTGTATAGCTTATACTGATTCTGCGTAGTTATACTATCACTCCATTAGACTACTAACTCTTTAAGGATGTGTTATATTTAATGGATTCCATATACCTTTAGCACCTGATGAAGGGTATGCACCATCTGTGCTCAGTAAAAGTAAAAGTAAAAGCTTGCTGAGATAACAGCTTGGCCCTGGAAGAATCAGGAAGAGTGCTTTCAATGTGATGACCTGCCAGTATTTCTATGGATATGGAATACCTCTGAATCTTTGACAGTGGGTAAGGTTTGTTTGTTTGTTTTTCCTTTTGGTAACTTCCATTCTTCACCACAGTTAGTGAGCACCTACTACATTCAAAGATGCATTGGAGGCTAAGGATGATACAAGGATAAATAAGTCACGGTTTTGGAACTCAAGGAATTTACATTGATTTACCATAGACTATGATAGACTTGAAGGAGGTTTGATCATATGCCCAATCAGAAGATGACTCAAAGTAGTTGTTAATTACTCACTTGACTCGAAAAAATCATCCCCTTAATGCTGGGGAAATCATCATATGGTGATAGTGCCAGATCCAGATCCGAGGGGTTTGTGACAGTGCAGGAAAAGTAGAGAACAATATGTGGATAACAGAGCCCACATGGAGAACCCTTAATGTAACCAACAAATGGGCAGAGATTAACATGCTGGTTCATTAGATTAGATCATGAGCACCTTGAGGGCAGTAACTGTCTTTTGCCTCTCTTTGTATACCCCTCCCCCATCCCATACAGTGCCTGACAAATAGAAGGTGCTTAATGTTTCTTGACTGATGCAGAGAACAGTGGTGTGACTCAGAGAGTGAGAGATGATGTAGCATGATTCTAAGTGTAGGTTCATGAGTAAGCACAGGTATGGATTGTGGTCTGTTGGTTTGGGTTTGCCTTCTTTGGGCTTGCCTTCTTTGGGCAAGCATGGAAAGTGGGTTTTGAGGACAGGTGGAGATCAGTGTATCCTCCCCAGCATTTTTGAGTTTTAAGACTTGTGGCCCTAGGTGCCCTCCCATACAGAAACATTCTCATTTGGGGAACATTAATGAGAGAGTCCTAACAGGTTTCATATCTGAATGGCATAGTTCTAAGCCCCTACTTGTCCATGCAGGGGAAATGAGAATATCTGATGGTACAAGCAGGATCTAAACTTGAATTGTGATTGCAGTCATTGTGAGGGTGATTGAATCCATAATATCAATAGCTAAGGGTGGCTACAAAGAAACTCCTTGGGCCATGATTGGAAGCATACATATGGACTTCTTTCAGAAAGGTCAGGAAAACAAACTCCAATCAATGAAGTCTTTGACTTGCTGGAACAGGTTGGAATGCTTCCTTCTCTTAAAAAAAGTCTTTTCCCCCTTGATACTATTAGAGAACAACTCTTCTTGACAGATTCTGAATCAGTAAAAGGTATTTATTGTCAGCACCGTATTTTCCTCCACAGAAATCTCTAGGGAGTAGTCTACTCTGTTGGAGAGAACACTGCTGGGCAGGAAACCTATTCTAGAATTGCTACTTTGAGCTGTGCCACTAACTTGGACCCTCACACAAGTAACTTTACTTCTGCAAAGTACATTCAAGATGACTATAACATCAGCCAGCGTCTCCGTTTTCTCAGGAATGTGGAAGCAGGCTCTACATGTGGTCTCCACTTCTTGCTTCCATGCGTTCCTGGAAATCACATCAGAAAGCAAAACAGTGACATGTGACTTATTTTCCCTGTCTACTATAGAGCTCCTGAATAGCCTGAAACTACTACCTCCTTTCATCACTAGATGGCACTCCCACATTGGTAGGAGGAGATGCTCTCCTTTGGGGTGGGGGTGGGGGAATAAGAATACCTTTTACATCAGTTGGAAAGTGACAAATGGGGAGATGGGCAGTGAAAATTTAAATATGGATGGTTTGGGGTCATCACTGTGTAAGTGGCTGGATAAGTGAAATTTGAGGTAGCAAAAAGCAAGTAGACAATTCTATATATTGACATTAAGGATATAAATGTATAATATAGTACATGTGAACTATTAAACTTGAATTTCCAATGGTAAAATTTCATTAAAATCGATGCCACTTTCTAGCTGTCTTCCAACCATGGTCTTACCCTCCGACTATCTATATCCCCATCAGAAACTTGCATTCCACCCCTGGGTCTCCAATCTCCAATAGGTGAGTTTTTACCTTATCTTGCTCTGTCCTATTTCTCCAGGTCCCTTCAGATCCCCAAATTCTGGCCTCCTTGTTTATACTTCCATTCTAAAGAACTTTTTCAAATGTTCCTCTATGAAATGTAGTGATCTTTCCTACCTACAGGAATGTACCCAGCACCCAGCAGGAGGAATGACAGAGAAATAAATCCATTAGAAATACTATTAAAAAAAACAACACTGAGTTTCATATTGTTTTTCATATAAGCAAGCACACAGAGCTTTTTCAATAAATGTCTCTAAGTTTTCAAGAATCCAGCCACCCAAGACTTTGACCATAGTTAGCCAACTGGCCCCACTAACATAGTGTTTCCATAGTTCTAAAGCCATGTAGTCTCCTTCCTTCCTTCCTTCCAGTTTCACCACAGACCAGTAATCCTTAGTAAGCCCTTCCTGGGGCTGGTCTGTTAATGAAAACATTATTTTGTCTCTTGCCTGTGGGCTTGGAGTTTATCTAGGAGCAGGTTGGGAAAGAAACAAAATAGATTGAAATCACAACTCTGCACATTTCAATGAAGAAAGAAGAAACTAATGTGTGGGAGAATCTAAGAATAGGAGTAATTTGCTATCTTGAAATTCCAGAACATATGAATCCAGACTGAAGCATCATAGTATAATTGCTAGAGAACTGGCCTCAGAATAGAAAATCCCTCAGTCAGCAAGCATTTATTAAGTACTTACTATGTGCCAGGCAGCAAACTGAGTACTGGGTATCCCTCCTCTCAACAAGACAAAAAAGAGTTCCTGCTTTTAAGGGGCATGTGTTCAGATGGAGAAAACTAGGTACATGCAAAGTATTAATAAGGTACAGATGAAAATAATCTGAAAAAAGAAGGCATTAGCAGGTGAGCCGCTAAGACAGACTTCCAGCAGAAAGTATGATCTGAGCTGTCTTGAAGGAAACCAGGGAAACTAAAGGAGGAAGTGAGAGAGCAGAGCATTCTAGGTCTGAGTGTCAGCCAAGGCAAAGACACAGATAGAAGATAGAGGGTCCTGTGCAAGAAACTGCAAGGTAGCTGAACCATAGAGTACAAGAAGGGGATGAAGAGTAGAAGAGTACTAGAAGGGTAGGAAGGGACCAGGTTAAGACAAGATTTCAACCACATAAAGAGCATTTCATATTCATGCTGGAGCTAAATAGGAGCCACTAGAGCTCCTGGGGGAGGGCAGAAGGGTGTGGTGGTGAAATGGTCAGATTTATACTTTAGAAAAGTCATCCAGACAAGTGAGTGGAAGATGGATTGGATCGTAGGGAGACAAAGGATTTGTTGCAATAGTCTAGGTAAGAAAAGATGAGGGACTGGACTAGGGTTGTGGATGTGTGAGAGGAGAGAAGGGGACATCTAAGGAAGATATCATGCAGGCAGAAACAAGAAGACTTGGTAATGGTTTGCATATAAGTGAAAGTAGTTAAGGTTGGGTGATTGAGAGGATGGGGGTAACCTCTACAGTAAGAGGAAAGTCCGGAAAAGGAGAGATTTGGAGGTGGAGTGGAGACAAGTTATGTTTTGGACATGTTGAGATGAGAGGCCTTTGAGACATCAGTGTGAAATGTCTTAGAAGCAATTGGAGATGCATGACTAGTTCAGCAGAGACTGGGGCTGGGGAATCATTTAATCAGATGAACCAAAGGGAGCTAAAGAGATTGCTAAGTGAGATGACAGAGGACAAGGATAAGGGGACTCAGGACAGAGTTTGGGGGTTTATCTATGGTTAGGGGACATTACATGGATGAAAATGAGGACAGACAGTCTTAGGAGGAGAACCAGGAAGGAATAGTGTCAGGAAAACTTAGAGAGGGGAAAGAATATTCAGAAGGAGGTGATCAGCAGAGTCCAATGCAGAGAGGTCAAAAAGGATCAGGACTGAGAAAAGGTCGTTAGCTTTGTCAATTAAGAGTAATTGTTAACTCTGAAGGGAGTGATTTCAGTGGAATGATGAGGTTGGAAGCCACATTGCAGAGGGTTTAGATGAGAATGAAAGGAGAGGACGTGAAGGCACTGATTAGACTTTTTTTTTCAAGGAGCATAGCCACAAAGAGGAGGAGGATAGTTAGTGGGACTCCAGAAGACTTGGGAGCATGTCCTGCCTCTGACTTTCTTCAAGACATCTACTGAACCTGCTGTCACCATAAGTAAGTCACTTAAGTTCCCAGGGCCCTGAAAAACTCTGTAAATTCCAGAGAAGATACTACTCTACAGAACTTCCTACACCAAAGAAATCACAGGTCTGGTTTTAAAAAAAAGGGGGACAAATCCAAAAACTATTAGTTGCTGCTAAGTCTCAGAACAAATCACAGTTGAGCTATGTGTATTTTGTGTAAAGAATCTACACTGAGGTGCAATATGGTCATTTTCATTTTTCTCATTCAGCACATCTGCTTGTTAGAGAGATCAGTTCTTTGCCTGGAGTTCTCTTCTCTACCATTCCCTAAGCACCCTAACCTAAAAGTTCTACTCTTCGGGCTGCATATTCACCTCAATTACTTTGATCCCTAAAGTCGGCTTTATTTTGGGCACAAATGAAGGCTTCTAGCATGACTGGGACTATTTCAAACTACTCCAGCAGGCTGATAGTCTGCAAAGGGGTAAAACCTGTTTCCTGTAATGAGAAGAAAAAAGTAGTTTAATGAAATGAAACTAGAACCACAGTGAAAGGCATTTCCATTGATGTTTACTTTAGTAGAAATAATAATGGTCAATGTTCACATTTATCCAATAGGTCACAAAAACTTCTTCATGATGACACAGCAAAGTAGGTAGTGCAAATATCTGCTCTAACTTGCATGTAAGCAAAGAAAGTCAAGTTTCAAGTGACTTGCCCATAGACAGGTCACCACCATGCTAAGTCATGAGTCAGTGCCAGATTTGGCACCCATGTCTTCTGGTTCCAGGGCCAATCAATGTTCTTTCCCCTACGCCATGTAGCCTTGTATCTTTCCAGTCTGGGGCTGAGGTAAGTCACTGTTCATGCATATTTAATTGCTGTCACTCCACATTCAATAACAGTAAAAGCAGCTGACATTTATATAGCTAGTCTCTATAAGCACTTTACAATCATTATCTCATTTGATCAGTGATACGACCACGGCAGGTAGGTGCTTTCATTATCTTCATTCTGCAGATGAGGAAACTGAAGCAAGGACAGGTTAAGTGACTTGCACACAGCTAGGAAGTAAGATTGAATTTGAACTCAGGCTTTCCTGACTCCAGGCCTGGAACTCTGTGCACTTGGGGCACCACAGCATACATTTGTGGCATTTTGTTCAATCCTGGACATCTCACTTTAAAAGAGTCATCTGACAGGCCAAAGTATGTAGGCTGATCATAATGGTGCAGAATCTGGGAACTATGTTATTCAAAAAAGTCTGAAAGACACTCAGAGAAGAAAAGATTAAGGGAAACTATTACTTCTGCCTTTAAGAATCTGAAAGGCTGTGTGGTGATGGGGGTAGGACAGACTGTCTTCTCACTAGCTAGCCCAGGTCATGGGCCTATCAGCAACCCTTCCGGTTTCAAGCTGCCAGTGCTTCTCCTTGCCTAGTACCTCTCCACCACCTCAGGTTCCCTGCAGAGAAAACCGCAATCTTCATCGCCCCACCCCGCTTACTTTGTGGTGATTGTATAACTATCTCTGGGGTATATAAAGAGATTTTCTATTAAGCACTACAGGGGAACAGATGATGTTTGGGGAGAGTGGGTTATAGTTACAGAATGAAAAGGTTAATAATCATTGTTAATAGAGGTTTTTAGTTTAACCATGGCATTTAATTAGTACTCCCCTCACCATCCTTCTCCCATTAAATCCTTCCTTGTTCAGGTCATGGTTTTAATTTAGTTCTAGTCCAATGACTTATGGAAATGACTGGCCTGCACTGCCCTCTGAAGTCTTACAGAATCTGTCTTTTCAGCTCTCAGGATGGTAAAGACCTGGACCTAGAGAGATTTCCTGTTTACTTTCCCCTAATTTGGTCCCTTTGGCTCACTTCACCTAACATTTACTGGCCAAGGCTAGCCTCTGCTAAATACTCCTAAGCATAATTGGAGGTGTGTAGGACCCACAGTGCTACTGAGCAGGCCTTCGTATGCTTGACTGATACACTCTCCTAGCTGGAAGAGGCTACAGTTTTCTTCCAGAAAGTCACATTCACATGCACTGGAAGGACCTACGGGAGATGTGGAGCAGGCACAGACCCCCTGAAACTAGTTCCAGTATGCAGCTAGACCTATGATGAAGAAGAGCTTTTCTGACTGGCTATGTAGACCAAACTGGGGCACTAAAAAGGCACTACTTGACCCAAACCTTACCTTTTCTCTTGGGCCTACTCATCCCTTCCAACAGTTAGAGTTGTTGAATCAACCAAAAGCACTTATTAAAAGCACTATGTGCCAGGCACCATGCTGGGCATTGGAGAATCAAAGACAAAAGCAAAAATGGTCCCTGTCCTCAAGAAGCCTGTAATCTAGCTGAGGAAGACAAATCTACATTTAGAGGTGTGCACAAAAAGATTTTGAGAGAAAGACACTAGCAGCTCAGGGATGAGGAAAGGCCTCATGCAGAACTTGGGCCTGAGGCAAGCCTTGAAAGAAACTAAGACCTCTGAGAGGTGGAGTAAGGAAGGAGCACATCCACCACAAAGGTTACAGATGAGGAGGGAGCACATTCACTGCTACAAAGGCTACAGGTGAGGCATGGCAAGAAAGCTGTTTTGCTGGACTAGAGTACATATACAGGTGAGGGATGTGCAGCAAAGCTGGAAAGGTAGCTTGGAGTAAGGTTGTTAAAGGACTGACTACAACAGCCAAGGAGAGTTTAGAGGGAGCCACTGGAGCCTACTGACACTGTCAGACACGTGCTTTTAGGAAAGTCAGTTTGGTAGTTGTACGAAGATGGATTGGGGAGGGAAATGGTGGCCTTTTGAGAGAGTGACCTCCCTCTTAACAAGGATATTTAAGCAAAGTGTGGATGAACCTGGATCTGGGATACTATACTCAGCAACCATTCAAATCAACAAACATGTATTAAGAAATCAGTGAAGTGTATATGATGTATCTACAATGTGCAAGGTGTTATCCTAGGCACCCGGGATATAGAGATTACAAAAATAAGGTCCCTGACCTCAAGAAGTACATGCAATCCAATGGGGAGGGTTACAGTATGTCCATAGATAAATAATGATAACTGAAAGTACTTCAAAGTTTACAAACCACCTGTATCCTACTCCCATTTTGGCTTCTTACTTGCCTGATTAGGTAGGCAGTGGAGGTATTATTATCCTTATTTTAAAGGTAGCTAGGTGGCAAGCACAGTAGATAGAGTGTAGCACTTGGCATGAGGAATCTCCTCTTCCTGAGCCCAAATCTGGGCTCAGACACTTAGTAGCTGCGTGACCTTGGGCAAGTCACTTAACCCTGTTTGCCTCAATTTCCTCATCTGTAAAATGAGCTGGAAATGGCAAATCGTTGGTCACAAAGAGTTGGACACAATTGAAAAAAACAAATGAACAACAATAACCCCTATTTTACAGAGGAAACAGGGTGAGAGAGATGAAGGATTTCCTTATGATCACACAGGTAGGTTAATGGGAGATACTGAATTCAGTTCTTTATGACATCAAGTTCAACAATCTGTCAGGGGTGTGTGTGCGTGTGTTTTTCCCATACTGCACTCTCTGATTTCTATCCGTCGACCTCTTGGGCCTATGTGGATCCCATATTAAGAAACCCTGTACTAGGCCTGCCTTCTCTCTGTATTATCATTTCCATAGCATGATTCCCAAAATTATTTTTTGCCTTTATATTAGTTTTATTGACATTGGTATTTCATGAGATTTTCCTACCATTAAAGGTAACTAAGGGGGTAAGAGAACATTAAAAATGGAGAAAAATCATGAAAAATTTCATGTAGGATGTAAGTTAAAATTCTATGATGCAAAGGTGAAGAAAGGTGGATACATTCCATCCACAGAGATAAAAGCAGGAGATGGAATCCCTAATTCAGACACGGGCAGGTTTGGCTAGAACAGAGAATGTACAAAGGGGAGTAAAGTTAAATCAGTTTATAAAGATAAGTGGATGCCAGACTAAGAAAAACTTAAAATTCTAGGCTGAGGCAACAGGAAGCTATTAAAGATTTTTGAGTAGAGTGATATGGTCAAAACTGTTTATTTAGTAAGATTATTTTGGCAACAGTGTGTAGGACAGATTGGGTAAAATGATAGCAAAGAGACCAGCTAGTAAACTATTATAAAAGTCTAGTTGAAAGCACTTTGTGGTAGTAGAAAAAGGGATACATACATGGGATGTTGTTGAGGTAGAATAAACAAGACTTAGACGCTAAGTATAAAGATGAGGGAAAGGGAAAAGTCAAGGATCACTCCAGGATTTCAGCCTAAAGTGACTGGGAAGATTGTGATGACTTGGAGTTGGAAGGAAAGACTTTTGTCTTGACCATGTTTACTTGGAAGCGTTTAGCATTCAGGGAGTTTTCTTGCAGGAATTTGCCAATACAGGACTGGAATTCAGGAAGGCGCTTTAGGTCACATATATTTAGGTCACATGCACAGCTTTAGGCTGCGTATGTGGATTTAGAAGTCAAATGCATAAAGATGGGAAGTGAACCAATGGGAAGAGATTAGGATCTCAAAGGAGAGAATATACAGGGAAGAGAACCTAGAACAGGGGTGGGAAATCTAGAATGGGGCAGGGAACTGACAGCCTCGAGGCTACATGTGGCCTTCTAGGGCCTCAAGAGCAGCCTTTTGACTAAATCCAAACAGAACAAGTCCCTTTTAAACAGATTTGTTCAGTGAAGTGTGGATTCAGTCAAAGGTATGCTCTTGAGGACCTAGAAAGCCATATGTGGTCTCAAGGCTGCAGGTTCCCCTCCCCTGACCTAGAACATAACCTTAGGATGAAAAAAGGGCATAATGGGGGAAGTTATACCAGATGATCTCTTGAGCCATTTCCAACACTAAGATCCTATGACTCTATGAAAACTACACCATTCAAGTAGCTCCTGGGTAAAGACTATTCTGTTAGCCATTTTGCAAAGGCAACTATGAGAAAAATCTATGGAAAGTAATGGCTTTGGCTTTTCTTTCCCAGATTCCA
The DNA here is from genome assembly GCF_028372415.1 of Notamacropus eugenii. Classification (NCBI taxonomy): domain Eukaryota; kingdom Metazoa; phylum Chordata; class Mammalia; order Diprotodontia; family Macropodidae; genus Notamacropus; species Notamacropus eugenii. The sequence goes on from NC_092872.1 coordinate 215,243,853, forward strand.
TGGTGACCATCTTCCTTCTATTTGCATTTTTATTTTCATATAAATGACTGCCAAAATTAGAGTTGATTTTCCATTAGTTTTATTTAGATTAGTTACATTAGGACTAAATTAATTTACACTTTAACGTGGGTTTCCTTTAACAAATATCTAGTAAGTACCTACTAGAAGTAGAACACTGTGCTTAGTGCTGAAAATGGCATAAAATTTAGATCAGACATGATTCCTGCCCTCAGAGAAGGCATCATAAACTTCCAGTTGAATATTTAAATTTGTGGTCATACAGGAGAGATGCTAAAAATGTCATTTTAAAAAATATATACTTCCGTTTCCACAACAATTTATAAAATATTACGTACATAACTTATAAAATTTAACAATAAACATGACTCTAACAAATATATAGAAATATAATAATTTCTAATCCTGTCTAAAGAGGTAATAACCAGCACAATAATTACTTCTTTTGCTCTCAGTTGGGGCCTACTTGTCATTCTTAAACAAAGGACTAAAATAGCTATACAATTAATTACCTGTAGTCTTTAGGGTAAATTGTACAATCTCGCTAAATATCTCAATAACCTGAAAGTAATTTCTCTGTTTCACCAAGTCAGTTCCTTCTTTTGGAATAAGATAAAACAAAACCAAGAAGTATGCTATAAATCAGCTTTGGGTCTTTGGTGTCATTGCTATATGCCTCTTCTGCCAACTGTCCTATAAGAATGACCTGCCAGTAGTGGCTGGGACAGGTACATTTAGACTGAGCTGTCAGCTTATAGCAAATTCATGGCTAGCACGCAGTAAAGACTAGGACAGCAGTTTCCACATTCCTCCTGGACAAACAGGAGAGCACAAAGGAGGGCAATGCAATTTACAAGGAGTCTAGCAGCCAGGTAAAAGGTAATAAACCAGAAAATCACTGAAGAAAATCAGTAGAGCATAAGCTAAATTAAATATAGGATTTGTGAACCAATTTATGCACATCAAAGGAGGAGTAGGAGAGACACACTTGGATGTGTCTGGACATAGACAGAAAATCACAAGCTTTTCACTTTTAGGATGCTGACTATGACCTAAGGGCAATGGAGAGGAAGAGCCATGGCTATCTGACAGTGGAGGGGTGGGCCTTGTATAACATTACTGGGAAGATCTTAGTCCTGTTTCTTCTAGGTCACAGAAATATAAAAAGCAATGAAGTCAGTCCACAGGGGTTGCAGGCTCCAAATAAAGTATACCCCTGATATTTAAGAATAAGGTCAGAAAGTATCACCCTCTGAAATTGGGGTCTCCTCCAAACCTTTCCCTCCAAGTCATTGTATACTTATTCTATTTATCTGTTTATTAATTCAGTCACCTGAATACCCTACCATTCATCCATTTATATACTTATCTCTTATGAATTTGTGAATATGCTGTATCCCCCCTAACCCTCAACAGAATATTAGCTCCTTGAAGACAGGGACTGATTGTTCCACTTTTGCATTTACATCCTCAGCACACAAACAGTGCCCAGCATTGTGTAGGTATTTAATAAATACCTGTTACTTGGTTAAATGACCCAAAAAGAATCAACATAAAATGGTTGAGACTGACTAGCTGATCAAATAACCTACCCAAAGATATAGGTTATAAAAATAATCCTGATAAACATGAATCTTGTCAAGATATTTCAAATTACAAAAAGGAGACCCTAACCTACTGAGAAATAACATAAAATAAGCTGCAATTTTGGAAACTGTAACATGAACAATAAAAACAACTGAAGGGTAATAGTCTATGTAGAGTCTGGAATCAGAAGGAGTACGATTCTGTCAGTGTTCCCTAGCACTTTCCTGGCTCTCATTCTTGTAACCAACTACTCGTTATTCAGACAGAAATGTCCCTAGAATGGAGAAGGGAACATTCTTTAAAAACTACCTTTGCTCTAATTCTAGTCTGGACTAATTGTTTCTGTTTTGGCCAGAAACTCAGAGGGTCTTCTCCTCCCAGATTAATTTAACTACGTAAAAGAGGTCATTCTTTGCCTCATTTCTTACCTAGCCTTAATCACTGAAAGAGGGTTGCCTCAGTCAAACTGAGACCTGGGAAAGACCTTAACTTAAAAAGGCCAAGGTCTCCTACTGCACTGGGGAAATCTCCAGTCGTCCTGACTGATATCTGGTCACTGGACCCAGATGGCTCCAGAGGGGAGAGCGAGGCTGGTGACTTTGCACAACTCTGCCTCACTTAAATCCAATTCACTTGCAAGTCAACACATCACTCTCCAGATGTCATGGTCCTCTTCCAGAGCAAAGGACAAACAACTGTCACCACACATGAAGCAGTGGATAAGACAAAGCATCACTGGTCTTGGGGCCAGGTATGGCTCTCATTCTGGTTTGTAAGTCTCGTATGAGTTCGCTTAGCATGATGGGATTCCTTGCAGCTTGTCCATCCCTGAGCAAACTAATAAAAATGAATTTCTGAACCTGCAAAGCTAAGGACTCATGGGGTGGTAATGGGTGGAGACCACAATCACGACTGAATATTAGTACTAATGTTGATAATATGGCAACTACATTATTTATTTGGGACATCAATGAATAATTTCCATATGTTAGCACCAGATATCATTTCACTGGTGGTTCTCCACAACAGTATTCGTTTTCCTAGTAATTTCCCCCCCAAAAAAAACTGGGGGGGAGGGTTTGGCACATCCAGTGGCATTAGATTCAACATATATCTTCATCTCTCCTCTTCATCTAAGGGTCAATAGATGGAAAAAAGTTTGAAAACTGCTTGTCTGTACTAAAGAAGAGACTATCCTTTGCTCATTTGGGCCAATTATTGATCTGCAATATCTTCCCCATTTTTAAAAGAAAGGCTACATTTCTCTTCATCTCATTCATCCTCAAAACTCAGGAAACATGCCTCACCTGCCTTGATGTTTTGTTTTCCAAAAATATATTTCACTTTCTTCTCCTGGCTTACAATGTAAAGAAAACCAAAAGAAGAACTGATACTCTCTCTGCTTTTAAGGAGAGAAAAATGGAAAGAAAATGGATGGGCTTTCAGAAAAGTAAATTTGACAACAAAAAACAAAGAAATATCAAGGTACATACACATAAGACAAAAACTTTTGTCTTTTTAAGTGCTTCTCTCTTCAGAGACAGGCTTATTCTGAGAAAAATGCAAGTTTTCTTTCAGGGCACCTAGTTTTTGGTGCTAGTGATGTCAGTTACAATGGTTCTGCTCCATTTTCTATGATCTCTTTTCTTCCATCACTTCTTTGTGCCTCATACAAAGGGTCATCAATTCAAAAGAGGTTTAATGATACAGAAGTTAAAACAGATGGTAATGTTAAGTACGTGCTCCTTGCTCATGATTTTTTTCTCCTACATTTCTTTTGTCCATTTCTGAAAACGCACAAGAGCAAAAGTCACACTAGGCAACATTTCATGACACAATTTTTAAATAGAAAAATTCAGCAACATAAGCGAGGGCTAATTATTTTATCTCTTTGCATTTTGGAAGGCAATTTTGCTGTCAACATTTTTACCTCAAAATAATTCTGTGTTCTGCAATATTATGTGATTGATATTTTAAAGCAATAAAGAACAATGAGAAAGTTATAATTCTTGCAGTTACAGTCACAGTACTTCAGTCTAGTTTCCTATGAAGACTGATTAAAATCACGTGTCTGAATATCCTCGTTCAAAATTACCTTTGATGACATGGGTCCATTTCACATGAATTAAAAGACATGAGACAGTTGCACAAATCTATCTACAAAAACAAGCAAGCAAGCAGTCAAAAAACATTTATTAAATGTTTACTGTGTGCCAGGCACTGTACAAAGTGCTTAAGATAGTAAGAAAAAGCAAAAAAGAACCAGTCCCTCGGTCTTCAAACAGTTGACAATCGAAAGGGACATGGAAATAACTAATATGAGTAAAGAATCCACACTATTTGACGTTATAATTATGCAAAACATGGTCATCAATTCCAGTTCAATGAAAATATGCATGTGGATTTGAATCATGTGACCACTTAATGGGATTCCTCATTTGCATTAATCAGGAGGTGCTATATTGATGTAGCTAGGATAGTGAGGAGGGAGAACATTCCAACTATGGGAGCCAGTCAGTGCAAAAGCACAGAGACAGAAAAGGAAAGATGGACCACTGTGTGTGCAGGGGAATTAAGAACGTAAAGATAGGAAGGGACCATGTTACGTACAACATTAAATGTTAAACAGAGAACCTTGTATTTGATCTTGGGGGCAACAGGGAATCATTGGAATTCACTAAATGGGCTAGTGACATGGTCAGACTTGTGCTTTAGGAAAACCACAGAGCTAAGTGGAGAACGGATTACTGTGGGGAAGGGGAAACAAATGAGAAGCCTAGGGATAACTCTAGTCTCTTTCACAATAGTGGATCACAGGAGATGAGGGCACAGGGTAGAGGGCAAGTCCCACACAGGGGCACCCTTGTCTTTAGGGAGTAGTGAGTAGGCCTTACACAAGAGGCCCCTAGCAGATAGGTGGGAATATGATGGAGCAGATGGCAGGCTCTTCCTACAAGTGAGGCATTCCTTCAGAAACTGTATTTTGAGGGAAGTGGAAGAGGAATTCTAGAATGATCAGTAATCTAACAAATACCAAAATATATTTCTGCATTTCTGGTCTATTACTGATAAAACTTCCATTAAAAATACATATGCAGTGGTCAGTCTGTGCTTCAAGAAGAGGGCTCGGAGCATCCAGGAGATGATGTCCACAGGTTTCTGGATGAAGGTAACCAAGCAACAAAAATACATGCAAATCCCCTTCCTAATCTGGTTGTCTCTGGCATAAGCTCTACAACAATAAAAAGAAGCATACTTTACTTAGCATCAAACAGCATTGTAGAAGATTAGATGTGACTGTAAAGTAATGAAACTGATTTCCATTTACTACACCACAGAAATCAATCTCATTACTTTATAGTCACACCTTGATCGCCATCCATCATAGCTTATAATAACAAAAGAACATAAATAAGCAATTAAAATATTTGGTGTAAAAAGTACTTTAGAGAATTACTTTATTAAATATTTCATTATTTTTAGAATAGAAACCATTAATTACAATACTTTAAAAATATTTTATTTTATAATTTTAGTTTTGAGTGTAACAAACACCAAATACAATGAGCATATACATAGTAGAACCAAAAAAAGGATTGTACGTGAAACTGCAGGTTAAAAGTCTTTAAATAAGGGGTTCTTAACCTTTGTATTTTTTTCCCATTCAACTTTACAGACCTCCTGAAAAGGACTCATGGTGGTGGACCCATGGATCCTAGGTTAAAAATTCATTGCTTTAAAATATGGGTTGTGTGACAATATACTAAAACTAACAGTCTTTGTGCATTTGTTTCTTAGGGTTTTTTATCTGAATACATCCAAATAAATATCCACAGGCGATTATCTGGATCATTAAAATGAACAAAAATATGGACATCTGAGTGTCTCCACTTCTGCATGAAAAACACTATTTCAGAGGACATTTGAGTCAATAAAGAGAGACAGTGCAACTTAAAGGAAGACACTATTACTTACCTCAGAAAGTTATTTCTGCTTATTTAAAATTTCTCTATTTCTCAATCTGCTATTTTCAGACTTTGGCTAACTATGTATATACACACAGTTTCAAATGTTAAAAAAGTACAAAAAGTAAAAAAATCTGAAAATAGCCTTAAAAAGAAAACTCACGCCCTATATACAAATCTGCAAAAGGTGAAAAAGTGGTATAACTGGTTATTTTTTCAAACATTCATTCACTTTAAATTTTACCTTTGGGTTGCAAAACAGCAGTAAATCTATTCACTTCAATGGATCACTTTCTCGAAAGTTCTAAATGCTTAAAACTATGGCTTTCACTGTCCTCTCTATCAATTTCTCCTAGGCTACACAAGGACCATGTTTGGGTATAATTTAACGAGAAGTTTAAGACCTATTTTTAAAATTCCCAACAGAATGGCTATTTGTCAGTGTGATAAGGAATACAAAATATAGCACAGTCCATTAGATGGCACCCACTACCCCCCAGGTTGCAAGAGAATGGGGGGAGGTACCATGAGACTGAAAGAGGGAAATGTTGCCCAGATTTTCATAAAAGGCAAGAGAACTGAGTCTGCAAGCTATAGCCCAGTAATGGTCTATAGCTGATGCCTGAGAAAATTGTAGAATGAATCAATCATTAAAGATATAGTGAATATCTAGAAAAGGAAGAAGCAATTACAAATAGCCAGCATGGCTTCATTAAGAACAGGTCATGCCAGACTAACCTCATTTTCTTTTCTGACAGGATTATTGAACTAGTAGATGAGGGAAATGTTATAGATATAATTCAGCTAAATATCAAAGCTTTTGCTAATACAGCTCACACTATTCTTGCAGAGAAGATAGCAAGATACGGATTAGCCAATACTATAGTCAAATGAATTCAGAACTGGAGCAAAGGCTGAACTCAAAGAATAGTTGTTAATGGTTCCATGTCAACACGGCAGGGGGTTTCCAATAAAGTGCCTTAGGGATCCAAATTTTCTGGGCCCTGTGTTGTTTTAACTTTTTAAAATTATGGATGTAGATAAGGGCATAAATGGTAGACTCTTCAAATTTGCAGATGGCACAAAGCTGGATGACAGAGTCAGGATCCAAAAGGACCTTGACAGGCTAGCACAATGAAATAAACCTAATAAAATGACATTGAGTAGATTTAAATAGATGGAAGGTCTTCCACTTGGAGAAAAAAATCTATCTCAGAAGGGATAAAATAAGGGAGACATAGTTAGACAGTTGTTCTGAAAAAAATTCGGGGTTTTAATAGACTGTAATTTCAATATGTCTGAAGTGCAATGCAGCAGTCAAAAATACCAATGCAATCTTGGACTTTATTAAGATGGTCTTTGCTTCTAGAAATAGAGAGGTGAGAGTCCTACTAAACTTTGACCTCTACAGACCTTACCTGGAGTAATGTGTTCAGTTTTGGGTGTCATGGTTTAAGAAGGGTATTGATAAGCTAGGAAACACCCAGAAGATGACAACAAGGACAGTGAAGGTTGCCTTGAGTTCAGATCATTTGAGGACCATTGGTTGAAAGCTAGACATGTTTAGACTAGAGAAGACTTGGAAAGACATGATAACTTCAAGAATTTGAAGGGCTATCATATGGAGGAGAGCTTAGACTTGTGCTTTTTGGTACTAGAGGATTTCATCAATGAATGAAAGCAGTGACTCAAATTTAGGTTCAATGTCAGGAAAAATTTTCCACTTATTAGAGGTGTCCAAAAGTGGAACACGCTGCCTTGAGAGGTAGTGTTTTCCCCATGCTTGAAGGTCTTCCAACAGAAACTAAATGAATGTTAGGTATATTACAGGGAAAGAAAATTCCTTTCTATTGGTAGGTTAAACTAGATGCCTGCTGAGTTCCTTTTTAACTCTCAGTTTTTTGATAATATTTCAGAACTACTGTAGCTTGCTAAATCATTAGGGTTTTGCATTGAAGTGTCCTTTAACAAATCTCCAGACCTTATTAAGTGAAATCATCATCTTTTCATAAATTCCTGAACAACCCTTGCCTTCCTGATGTTGAATCTTCCTGATTCTCCTTATTGCTATTACCATTCCCTCCTATGTCAATCTTAAAGATTCATTCTTTTCTTTCCACCAATCCCTCAAGGACCTGACCTCAACCCCATGTTCTTCTTTCTACTAACTTCCTCAGTAAATTTATTCTCTCCTGGCTTTAACTCTCAGTTCTGTGTATGTGACTGTCAGATCTATATTTTCATTTCTCCTTCAATGCACTGAAATTTAATACAAGTTATTAGGTGTCTACTTCTGAAAGGTACTATTCTAGAATCTCAAGAAACAAAGATAAAAAATTACACACCACCTGACCTTGAAGTGCTTATAAACTAGTTGGGGGTTACACATTTGCATTTATGGTAGTACTACAAGTTGTAATTTGAACAGTGTATGATAGAGAGGTCAAACTGAGAAAGATGAAAGTGTGGAGGGGAAAGGATAACCTGCAGTTAGAGTAATCAGAGAAGATGTCATGGAGGAGACAGCAGTCAAGAGATGGTTAGAAGGAAGAATGTCATTTCAGCCATGGGAAACTGCCTACACAAACGTATAGAGGGGAGAGAAAACAGGACAGGGTCTAGAATGGCTAGCAGTCAAGTCTACCTACAGAATAAAATATATCAAAACTAGTAACATGAAGTACAGGGAAATGAAGTCACCAGACTTGTGCACTAGGAAGATCATTATAACTTTGACAATTATATGAACGATAAATTAAAACAGGGTAAAGACTGGAAGCAAAGAGAGGAGTTAAAAGGCTATTACAGTACAGACAAGACATGAAAACCTAAACAACAGTTGTGACAATAGGGCTAGAATTAAGGGGAGGAATATAAGAGATATTTCAGAAGTATCAATGGGATATAGCAACTTACTGCCTTTGAGGATGGAGGGACTTGAAAGAATCAAAGACAGCTATTAGAGTTTTAGTCTTGACATCTGGGAAGAGAGAGGAAGAAACATGGAATAATGGAAAGAGAATTAAGTCTGAATGGAAAACAGAGAAGTTTCTTTTGCATTTGCTTTGAGCAACACATTTAGGAAATCATTTGGTAATTGTCCATGAATTATTGAAATTAATAGACAGACTGAAGATTAGATCTATGGCATATCAACAGAGATGAACCACAAGACATGGAGATGGGATATGGAGAATACTTTTGATGGACTTTACAGCTGAAGAAGAAAGGAGGAGGAGAGAGGGAAAAGGAGAATCAGATAAACCCAGAATGACATTCCTATGGGTAAAGAAAAAGAAAAAAAAATTTAAACTTTCATTACTAATGGTAGAAACTGAGGGACAGTACTTTAATGTTATACATGAAGATGTGATTATATGTACATAAAGAACAATATTAGAGTTATAGTATGAAATAAGGTCAAATACACTATTATGAGTATAACAGCAGTTTAGGAAAAAACAAATTTAGCAATTACTACCTTGAATACAAATGGATTAAGCTCTCTTATGAAAAAGAAAAGGATTACAGAATGGATTTTTAAAATATAAAACATGCCTAGGATAAAAAGACATACACAGATTTAAAATGAAATATTGCAATAAAATTTCATCTTTTTTCAGCTGTCTCCAGAAAATCAAGACTTGTAGTTATGATACTGGACAAAGTGGAATTCAAAACAGAAAACATCAAACCAGAGAAACACTCAAAGTATATCATGCATAAAGACAATGAAACAATGTCAATATTAATTATATACATTCTCCATGGCACAGCAACTAAAATTGAAAAGTAAACATTAATTGGAATATAAAAATATTTAGATAAAAAAACAGTAACAGGAGACTTCAACACTCCTATTAATGGAAAATTACAAATAAACTGAAAGATATGAAAAAGCAAATTACAGTTTTTAATAGAATTCTGAAAACTGACTTTGATAGGCATATGGAGAGTACTAAATAAAAATATTAGGGAATTTACTTTTCATACTAACCACATGGTTCTTTTACTGAAATTAGTCACAGTATAAGACATAATTATAGATGAGCTAAAATTTTAAGAACTCTCTTTATAGGCCATAAGGTAATAAAAAGTGGTGAACAAAATCTGATCAAAGGTGAAAATTTAAATGGAGACTAAGTAATGATTTTCTAAATAATGCTTGACTAAAAATCCAAATTACAGAGACAATAATAAACTATGTTAAATATGATGACAATAATGACAAAATATATCGTTTGTATGATATAGTAATTCTCAGGAACAAATCTGTATATCAATAAAAGAGAAACAAAAATAATCAATGAGTTGATCTGGCACTTAAAGTAGAAAAAAAATCAGCCAAAAGAAATCATCAGAATTAAAGGCAAAATTAATACAAGTGAAAGAATTTATTGAATGTTTTTAAGAGCAATACAAATGTTAAACTAATATATAATGTAATCACAAAAGAAAGGAAAGGCAAATTTCCATAATCAAAAGTGACTAGAAGGAAACTCAGAAGTAGAGAAGAAAAATGTTCTCAGACACTGTTATACACAGTCTGCCAAATAAAAATATAAAAGCTTAAATATTTGAATAAATATTTCTTAAAAATCTAGACTGACAAGACAGGAAACTATTACCAAAGGAAAATTTAAACAGGTCGTATATGAGTGGCTATAGGAAAACAAGAGCAAAAACTAGGACCAGATGGATTTGAAAGCAAATTTAACCAAACATTTAAAAAATAAATAATCAATGCTATAGAAACTGTGTTCAGAAACAGGCATCATTCTGTCTGATTCTTTCTGTAACATTACATTGATCCCCAAACCAGGGAGCAGACAAAGAAAAACAGAGACCAATATCATTAACAGATATTGATACAAAAATATTAAATAAAACGTTTGCAAATAGAACGTAGGAATACATAAAAAATTGTTTACTGTGACCAAGTTAGATTAGCATAGCTAGGATATTTGCATAGGTATATTTAGATAGAACAGTTCGGAAGAACTGAGTTTAACGCTTGCCTTACACACTTGCTAGCTATGTGACTCTGAACAAGTCATTTCTCTCAGTCTCAGTTTCCTCATCTGCAAAATGTTGATAACAGTACCTATCTTACATGGCTATTCTATCAAATGAGATAATATATGCAAAGTGCTTTGCAAAGTGATATGTAAATGCTATTAGAATAATAAAAGCAATATAATTATACTACTTTTTAAAATAACTGTGATTTCATCAATTCACTAAGTTCCTGTTATGGGACTCAGTTTACCAAAGCAGTTTAGCATCTTGCTGAAATTTTCTCTGTCAAAAGCAGAGCAGCCAATACTTCTTGATTTGCCTTAAAGACCATTTTATCCTTCAAAAGAGGAAGGAAATGATAAAGGTCCATTCTATTCTAGATCACCAACAGAGAGAAACTGGTTGCTAGAGTGAAAATGATGAGACCTGGGGAGGAAATGAACACTCCCTCCTAGAATTTGTGATAGACAAAGAGAGGAAAACCAAACACAATCCTTCATGCAAACTAGATTTGGGGAGAGTAGATTTCAAAATGTTCAGTGGAAGGACAGGTAGGATACTACAGACTAAAATTCCACAAGAGAATTTGGCCTAGGAGGGATAGGATGAAATTCAGAAGGCACAAAAGGAAGGTTTTCTAATGAGTAAGAAGAACAGTTGTCTCAGGAAACCAACATAGAAGCACAGGGAACTCACCACTCATTTTCAATTTTTAAAAAGGTGTACAGGGGCAGCTAGGTGACACAGTGGATAGAGCAACTGGTCCTGCAGTCAGGAAGACTTGAATTTAAATTCATCCTCAGATACTTAGTAGCTATGTGATCCTAGGCACATCACTTAACCTTGATTGCCTTAAAAAAAAGATATGTAAGAAGACAGAAAGAAGCAAGGGCAAGAAAAGTCCTACAAATAAGTGTCAAGAGTGCTCAATCTCAGAAAGCTAAGGACAATGAGAAGGGTCTTGGGGCTCAGAGTGGACAGGATGATGATAACTTATGATGGAGAGAAGAGATTACTCCTCCATTCTCATTTTGCTTCTCTTTCTCCACAAGGAGACTAACTTTTGCATGGGGAATGGCAAAATAAAAGTGGCTAACACAGAGTTAGTACCAAAAATAAGTATTGTGATAGGAGGGAGTGCACCTGGATGCTCATAGTTAACACAGATCCCCTGGCCCTGTTGCATGACCTCCCCAGATGCTCACAGGAGATATGACTACTGAGCCACTGAGGGTGATATTGAAAGGATCACGGAAAAAGGAAAAGGTACCACAGTATTGGTGATGGGAAAATTCTCTCCAGATAGTCAAAAGATGAGAAAGGGATAAAATTGTCAAACTGCCAGTCAGTGAATTTGAATTTGATTCCTGGGAAAATTCTAGAATAGAATATTAAAGATATAGTTAGTGAACATCTAGAAAAAGAAATAGTAGTTACAAAGAACCAACACAGTTTCATCAAGAATAATTTTTGCCTAACTTTTTTTTTGCTCGATTAGGTCAGAGGCAGTTAGGTGGCATAGTGGGATGGAGTGCCAGGCCTACAGTCAGAAAGACTCATCCTTCTGAGTTCAAATTCAACCTCAGACACTTACTAGCTGTGTGACTAATGCAAATTTAGGGACTTTAAGAAAGGCCTAATTGCCTCCAGAAATTAGGAGCTGATAGTCCCTCTGTAGTCTGAGTTGGCCAGATAAGACCTCACACACTGTTCAGTTTGGTGAGTCACAGTTTAAAAAAGCACATTGATTACTTAGAAAGAAAGCAATTCATGACTCATTTTCACAGGGGGGTCTGTTCTTGTTTAGCCTATGGAAGACAAGTCTCAGATGGACATAATAACTGTATTTCAAATATCTGAAGGATTGTCAAATAGAGGAAAGATTAGACTTATGTTTGGCCCAAGACAGAACTAGGAATAAATGGTAGAAGTTGCAAAGAGACAAAATTATACTAGATGTCAAGACAAATTTTTACCAATTGTGGCTAACTGAAAGTAGGACAGGAAAGCTAGGTGGTGCCATAGTGCACAGAGTACAGGGGCTTGAAGTCAGGAAGTCTCATGTTCCTGAGCTCAAATCTGACTTCTGACATCTAGTAGCTGCATGACTCTAGGCAAGTCACTTAACCCTGTTTGCTTCAATATCCTTATCTATAAAATGAGCTGGAGAAAGAAATGGCAAACCACTCCAGTATCTTTGACAAGAAAACCCCAAATGGGGTCACAAAGAGTCAGACAAAATAGAAATAACTGAATGATACCCAAAAAAGTGAAATATATTGCCTTGTGAAATGGTGGAAGGTCTTCAAGTAAAGGCTGGACGACCAACAGATATGTCATTGTAAGCACTTCTTTTTGGAAATGGATTGAGCTAGGTGGACACTGAAGTCCTTTCCAACTCTAATATTATATTATTTTTTGTTTTATTGTTTTTCGTATTCTTATTTTATTTTGTTTCATTTATATGTTTCAGTAGTTTCATCTTTAAAAATAGTACTCAAATTTTATCATAATAAAAAAGTTAGAAGAACTGGAATTTCAGCAAGAACAAATCCAACTAATAATAGCTAAAGAAAATTAAGCAAATGTTGACATACAGAAGCAGCTAACTGTCAAGATGTGCCTAGAGATGACAAGGGCTAAGAATTTGAAATGAACAGGCAGAAGTAAACTACTAATATAATTTTAGTTACATTACAGAAAAGCTTCATATCACCAGGCAAAGAGATAAGACTCACATCCTATATAACCTGGAACAAATCCAAAGCACTGTATTCAACTGAGGGTACCTCCCTTATAAAGACACTGCACCTCAAAACAAGGGGGGAAGTCCATTCATATTCTTTTCCTCTGTGGCCTTATCCTTTTCCTAAGTTTGAAGAGAACAGATCAAGTCTCTAGTGATCTTGTACTGAGTACTTGCCGTGGTGATGTTCTCTATTTCACTGTAATGCCGGACACTGAATCCGGCCATGTTAGAGGGTAACATCAAGCCATTATGACTAATTGCAACAGGAGAAAGCTGGACAAGTGCTTCAGAACATTCAGCTGAGCAAATATCTGCAAAGGTATTTGTTTAAGTTGGAAAATAACCTAATGGTATCTTGGACGTAAAATGCTTCTGCTAAAATCTTCGTCACCATATTCAGTGTATGTAAGCTTTGAACTATGAGAGAAACGTTAAAACCGTTAACCACAAATATATAAAATATTAATTATCTCACTGGAATTTTATTGTGTTTGTCCTTCATTGCCAAAGAAGACCATGCCATCAGAGAAATGATGACGTGACTTGCACTTGACTTTGTTTTGAGGGAGGGAGGGCTGACTCATGTTTCTGAGTTCACATCTGACCTGTGACATCTAGTAGCTGCATGACTCTAGGCAAGTCATGCAACCCTATTTGCCTCAATATCCTTATCTATAAAATGAGTATATATCCGAAAGCAAAAATTCAAAGAATGGCCCTGGAAATGTGTATCAAATTGCTGATCTTACTGAAACAGTAATTAAGATATTTTCTTTAGCAAAATATTTATCAAAACTTCTTGAATAAAGAAGAATGAGGCTCAGGCCTGCTAACCTGACCCACCTATTACATAAATAATGTTCAAAAAACAAGTGGGTAGCTCTTCTAAGAATTTTACCGATAGTTTCCTAAATAGATATAAGATTGTTACCTTGTTGTGGTTTCCTTGAACATTCTCCTGGTGTCACATGAATTAGTAGGCACAATGTTATAATCTGATGGTTTCTACAGGCTTTGCACATAGTAGGTGCTTCATAATGCTTATTTTATTATATTCTGATCCACCTACAATAGATAAGAAATTCTTCCAAAGAGAAATTTAATAATGGTTGTTATGAGCATGAATTTTCCTTTACTCTAGGTTCCAGAATAATCTTTCAACACTCACAAACCTAAAATTCAAAGTATCATTTTTTTTGTGTGCTCTTGACAGCTGCCAAAAATGTCAACATTTTTTCCATATTCTGGTCCATTATTTAGTGGCGTTGGGACAGACCCTGGGAAGAGAAAACTAATCATAAGCCAGGTGATATGAGGATATAGTGAGACATTTGTTATGGTGTAGGTATTAGAAATGCTTGCATGCCTTTGAATATTAGAAATATTAAGAAAGAATGGAACTGGCTGATTCTTTTGGATGGAAACAGTACCTACCCAATGATGTCAGCAGGTATTGGCAAAGGTAAAGCACTCCTGGTGGTGTTCTTTTTTTAGAAAGCATGTAAAATTGATAATTTGATCACTTAGGATCATTAACAATCCCAAACTCTCTATTAATGGTCTGGTTACTAAAGGGAGAGTCTTCAGTGTGTACACCCACAGTTGTCTTAATTTCTTTCCTAATTTCTATCAGACACACACACACACACACGTATGTATTTCCATTGCCCATTCCTAGAAATCATGAATTGGGTTGGCCCAAATGTTTGCTAAAGTTCTTACCAGCTCTAATATTCTATGGCTCTGTGAATCAGCTTTTGTGTTTTCATTGGAAACTTGAAAATCAGCTACATTTCCCAAGATGGCATGAGTCATGATGGTTCTGGAGACAACAAAAATAAAACCACATCACAAACTCAAAGAATTAAGCAAAACGTTTGGTACTAAAAGGAGGGAGCAGTTTTGGAAGAAAGGGGAAAAACAGGCAAGAGTAGAGGACAGGGCAACAATACAGAGTAGAGCTCTACATTGTGCTAAACACCACATAACACCTTGTGTTCTCTTCGTCCCTAGAAGTTAATTCAGTTGCAACTCCACCCTGAAGGTGTGGATTTCCATCACTACATCGTAAAGATCGTCTTCCATATCACTTGTCTCTATCCCCTTAGGACAAAGAGACATTTTTAGATGCAGTTATGGTGTATGTCTTGTGGAACAAAAGTCACCTTGAAATACAAATAGATTATAGAAGTTGCCAGGTGTTATTCTTACTTGAGGATAAACGGATTATTAGTCTGATCAGGCATGTCCTTTATGAAGTCTACCTATTCTCTGCTCTCTTAGGTGTTTGCAAATTGATTTTATGATGTGTTTTTATTTAATGGTTTCAAAGTCACCCCTTTTTCTTTCTTTCATAGTCAGGCACCATATTATCCTGTTTTCAATTTGGAGACACTTCATAGTCCTGTAAAAGTTTTAAAAACAATAGGAGGTAGTCCTCAATGACTTCAGTTAGTTCTTCATGCAAAGGATAATGCAAGTTAGCAACATCTGAAAATAGTTTCTTTAACAATGCTAATGGCTTACATTTATATAACATTTTTTAGACATTATATTATTCACTTCTCACAACAACCCTGTAAATATTACAGTTATTATTTAACCTCATATTGCAAATAGAGAAACTGAGGCTCAGAAAAGTTAGAGGATATCCAGAGTCACACAAGCACTAAGTGTTAGAGGTCAAGTCCTCCTGACTGCAAGTCCAGAACCCTTTTCATTATATCTCACTGTCTTTCCAAAGAAGTCTATACGTTCTTCTGTCTGCTCAGTCCTACTGTAGTTTCTTTGTAGCAGCATTCATTCTTTCGGCAAACACTGATGAAAATACATTGAAAGCCTGTATCTTTTTGTTATCCGTTTACTAGTGAACAGAGTGCTGGACCTGGAGCCAGGAAGACTCATCTTCCTGAGTTCAAATCTGGCCTCCAACATTTACTAGCTGTTTGACCCTGGGCAAGTTACTTAACCCTATTTGTCTCAGTTTCCTCATCTGTAAAATGAGTTGGAGAAGGAAATGGTAAACCATACCAACATCTTTGCCAAGAAAACCCTAAGGGGGGTCAGGGAGAGCTGGGACATGATTAAACAGCGATAACCGCAAAATAATTACTAGAATTTTATCTCCAATCTGTTAGAAAGTCAAAATTAATCTTTCTTTTGACTCTAATTTTTACCAAATATTATTTATCTGAGGTCTTTGTTTTTTATTAAACATCTCTTCCAGATCCATATACATTCCTTGGTAGTTTAGGCAATATGCTTTCTCATTTGCATTCTGTGATTTCCCCATTTGTTTTCCAAGTTAGTTTAAGGAAAATATTAATAAAAATAAACTTCTAAAAAGACTTAAAATATTGAGCAGCAGAATAATGTAAGGGGCTTATTGAGAGAATAAACGAATGGTACCATTTAGCCTCAAACTTAAAAAAAAAAATCAAAGGAAACTTGAAAGGCAAATCCTACTTTTCAATATGTTTGCTTCTCCTTTCTTTTTGAGGGGGCAGAGAGAAGAAAGTGGAGGAAAAGGGGCAAGAGTCCATGGTAAGGCAAAACTGGAACAGAACTAAAAGTTAGGGTAAATAGAAAAGACTTCTTAAGGACTAAAACATAAGTGCTTTTTGTTACCTCATTTAGAAACAGACTTTCCAAACGTCTAGATGGTCTCGCCAACCATCTAGAATGTCTCAATTCCTATTTTCCATTCAAAATTCTTAACATTTTCTATGCAGCCTCACCCCCTGCTGCTGGCCTGCTGCAGCTGTGCACTATGACCCCACCAGCATGGCCTTCCTTACCATCACCCCAGGTCTTTTTCTTCCAGGATTCATGGTCATGTAATGAGTGTTCTGCTTGACTTCTCCAGATGTCTCTCCCTGTGTTTCCTGGCCGTGAAAAGAAAACTATCTACCACTTGTGGATATTTTTTCTTGATCTTTCTAAGTTCTGCCTATTCTCTTCACACTTGCAATGCTCCCGCTGAAATGTATTATACACTGATTGGGACACCAAGGAACCAGATAACTTTTCCAAATGACAAACAGAAATATAGAAATAAATATAGAAATGAACTTTTAAAAATGTCTGCCTATTTCAAATTAAATTTGATTTTGAGCTAGCTTGGAAAACATGGAACAGCTTTTAGGAAATTTATTAATTTGAAGCAGTGTCACATAATGGGAAAAGCTCTAGATAACAAATCAAAATATCATTGCCACTTAGTAATTATGTGATTTTGGACAAATGTAGTGGAAAGGGCACTGGATTTGGAATCAGAACACTTGGCTACCTCTGTGACCTTGGGCAAAGACTCTCTGTGCCTCTATTTCACTTAATCCCAGCAACAAAGATGGAAAACTAGAAGGGACTTCAGAAATCACCTGGTCCAACCCCCTCATTTGATTGATGAGGAAACCAAGGCTTAGGAAGATTAAATGACTTCCCCAGTATTACACAGGTAGTTCAGCGGCAGAGCCAAGATTCAAACCCAAATTCCCTGTCTCCAAGTTGTTGGGTCCTTCCTGCTCTAAATCCAATGATTCTAAATCATTTAACCTAATGAAGTTTCAGGTTCTCAAATGTAAAGTGGGAATAACATTCATTACCTGCCTCATCAATTTCACAGAGTAAGTTATAAAGATCAAATGAGGTAAAGCAAAGAACTTTGGAAATGGAAACTGTAATAAACTATACATAATCTGCCTAACTCCAGCCTGCCTTCCCAGGCTTATTACATGTACCTCTCCTTTACCAATTCCGTTCTCCAGTCAAACCGGTATCCTTGCTCTCCTTCATGCAAGACATCTCTCTTCTCTTGCCTCTGCACAGCCTCCTCCATGATGAAAATGCTCCTCCTCCTCATCTTTGGAAAACCTACCTCCCTTCAAAGCTCAACAACTCAAGTGTCACCTGCTTCAAAAGTAGACTTTTTATTATTCAACTGACCCCCTCATGAGTCTCCTTCAAATCTCTGTGTATTTATTTTGTACATTTCCTATATTTACTTACCTGTGGGGTATGGACTATCTATGTGTTCTTGTCTAAGGGGGTTGCCAATTATGTATTTGGTCTCTGCCTACTAAAAAACAATGTAAAAGTACTTGAGGACTGACTATCTACTCTGTCATTGTTAAAGAATATAAAAGTTTCTTAAACAGGATAGGAGAAATAAACCAGAAAAAGATATTGAGGGATCAGAGAAAGGGGGAGGAAGAAGACAGTTTGACGACAGTTTCAAGAAGCTGCTGAGTAGAAGGCTGTGACAGAGGTAATGGAGTATGAGAAACTGCAACACAGACTACATAGTACCTATAACGCTCTGCCCACAAAGGCTGAATCTGAGTATTTTGAAGATGCATGAACAAACTGTACATTAAGAATGAAAAAGATGATACCCCTATTCTAGCAAATAGAAGAAATCCTGTTATCATTCCCCTACCACTTCCAAGAGGAAGGGAAGTATTATGGTTGTTAGTGACACCAAACTGGGAGAATACCCAAAGAGGCCGCAGGCAAATGTGCCAGGACAAAAAGGAAAGTATGGGTTTTTACTGGGGCTCAACAGAGATGGTTGGAATGTGGAGGCTAGATAGATTTAATGGGGCAACTTGGTTAATCCAAGAAGGATCTAGTAGGAAGAACTAAAAAAAAAATCTGAACTCGACAAAAAAATATCAGAGGAATATGGCAGCATCCAACAGGCATTGATTCAAACAGATAGATATCAGGCAGAATGAAATAAGGCCTATTTTTCTAGCACCCAGTAATCATATGCTTGGCCATATCACAGATGGAAGATAACCTCCATATATGAAGTAGTAAACATAAAACTGAGTGAACATTAACAACTTATATATGCTTTTTAATATGCTTTTTATGTCTGGAGACTGACTGAAGAGAGTTGTCAGATATTTAGGCCGTTAACAAGCATTAGCATCTTTGTTCTTTGTTCTAACGTGAGTGAATGGCTACTTATATATTGAGGGATAAGTTCCCGAGTGCAAGGAAATTTACAGATACTTTTCCTCCACTATGTCTTCAGAACTGGCCCTTTTCCACTATCACCAAAGTAAGCCATTAGGTGAACCTGCTCCTCTGCCCTTTTCTTTTCTTCTTCCTTTATCCTTTCAACCAATTACAAGGCTAAAAGATTCCAAACTCTTTGCTTTCCCACCAATCACTACCCTAGAATCTCAGGGGAACAAGACAAAATGATGAAAAATCACATCAGCAATGGTTCCCTTCTTTTATAAAAAGGAGAGGATAAGAAGCCATGGCAGTAGCTACCTCTCAAGCCCCCAGCTGATCTGACATTGCTGTAGCCCTCTGGGGTCACTAGCAGACGCTCACCTCAAGAGCTGGAATATTGGTGACATCCTCTCTCTCCAGAGGTGGCCTCTTAACAGAGGGCTTGTTTTGATGTAGAAAATATCCCTTAATAAATCTAATTTTGATACATAAGTTTAATATATGGGCTCATTTAACCTTTCCTAAAAAAGACAAGGACAATGTTTTACCAAAAAATCACTCAGTGGTATGCATAAGCAGCATAAAATTTATTTAACTCTGAACAGGGAAGGGACATAGGCAAAACCTATGTGTGGTGCTCTGATGCCAAACTATTTTAAACTTCCTGTCACATGAAATTTAGAACAAATTTTTGCATCTTTGGAAATGCTTTTAAGATTCACAGATACAGACACACACACGTATACAACCACCCCACCATCACCACAACTGGTTAAAGTTAGAATAAAACCAACTCGATAAAAATAATTATGAGACTTATTTTCACCAAATAACTATGTATCCAGTTCATATGCCACAGATAAATTTTTAAAAGGTGTTATTGTTTAAATTATGTTCATCAGTAGTGATACAAAATATCAGTGTGACCAGAATGAAAATCATCTTGGACATCCTGATTCTGACTATACTGACATACTTATTTTCTCACACAGTGAACAAAGCCTAATAAAATAGTTGTTGTTTTATAAGTTCATTTGCTTATGTGTAAAAATGCTTGGAAAATTAATTGGTCTTAACATGCACTGACATTAACTTGAATTTTTCCTTATTAAAGTCAAGGGTCTGTCCCCCTGCTCAAAAAAAGCCACTCAGAATAACATTTTATGCTGTGTAAGAAATAATATAGATAAGAGAAATTGATAACTTCTGTTTCCAAATAATCTAAAGTATCTAAGTATCTAAAATACTATTAATTCAGAGATCCAGAAGTGGGAAATTGGGTTGGGTATCATGGTGTGCGTGTGTGTGTGTGTGTGTGTGTGTATGTTCAGCATAGTCTGGAAGCAGGAAGCCACCTATAGTAACTAGGATTTGGAGCAGGATTTTAGTGCCCAGGAGAATTGGCAGGAGCAAGGCAAAGTCCTAATCCCACATTCATTTCAGCATCTTCTCTATAATTTATAGTCTTACACTAAAGGCTCTTAGAGTTTTTTGTCATCTGTTCTTTTGGCAGTCTGGTGAATCCTCTAGACCTCTTCTTAAAATAATATCCTTAAATATTTAAAATAAAATACATGATATTTACAAAGGAAGCCAAATTTATTAAAATATAGAATATACATAGGCAGACTGTGATCACGTGATCTAGTTGTATCTAACTACAGTAATTTATGAATGCATGTAAATGATATTTTGAAATATCTGTACAAACTATAACGTGATATAAAAATACTTGTGATTTCTGTTGGCAAAAAGTCACAGGTGCTGCTAATACTACTGTGGTTTGTTACCTACATTCATCACTGAAGGAAATACTAAATTTCAGTAAGAGATTAGTGAAAATACAGATGTAATTTTTTTTCCTATCCAAGTTCATAGATCCCTCTGAAATTGACCCTTGGACCAAAGACCACTTAGAGAAGTACTTGGGCATTGACAAGTAAGGGACTTGGCCATGTCACACAGCTGATAGGTGTCAGATGCAGGAGTGAATTCAAGTCATTCTGCCTTCAAGGCTGGTTATCCCCCAAGTCATGTTGATTCTCAATAGATCATGTTTACTTATATCTGTAAATATTTAGTATCTTGTAGTAGAATATAAGCTCCTCAAGGGCAGCAAGTATTGCTTTAGTCTTTTTAGCTCCAGTCCCTATTTCCCAAGTGTAAACATAGTATCCTACCCACTTTAATAAATCTGTGCTCAATCAAACTGATTTGGATAATCAATTCTGATCTTTTCCATTCCTCAACTCTTGCTTTCTTCTATGAGCTGCCTCTCTATTTGCATCCTGTCCTCCTGGGATAAGGAGAAATATTTCACATGCAAAACTCAAAAGTGGGACCAGTGAGGACATAATTTATTTTTTGACACTTTAGTTAGGAAAGATTGTGAAAGACATCACACAAAAATTATAAAACACACAAAATATTCCCACTTTGGCTAACTTGTTAGATAATGTCAGAAGAATTGGACAGAATTATAGCTATTCTCAAAACAATAAATATGATAGATTTTATTTCAGACTAATTATGCTACAAGGGGATACCTCATGACATCACACAAATCTTTTTTATGAAAATAAGGTGCCTTGTGTATACTAATCATTTACTGCTAACTGAAGCATTCTGCCTTTTCAGAACATACACATCTGCACTTACAACTAAGACAGAGAACAACAAATTCCTTTTTGGTGTTGAAATATAAGTCCCCTGGTATACAGCATGTGGAACTGACTCAGTCACTTCCCTGGTTTCTGACCTTAAACAATCCCAAATTCTCTTAGAAAACAGAAGGGGAAACTTTTATATCTACAAACTGCTGCCAAGTGAGAATTAAGGCTCATAGCATCATGCTGAGAGTAACACTTAAATATACCACTGGCTGAGTTGAGTTTTGACCAGAGGGAAAAACTAAATGTGATTAACATGTAACCATTTAAAAAGAAGAAAAATGGTGATAAAGTAAAATGACAGAATGTTAAAGCTGGAAGGAGCTTTAGAAATCATCCTAGTTTGAAACCTCCTATTTTACGGAGAAGAACACTAATATTTAAGGAGAGGTAAATTTCACAAGATCAACTTACTAATGGACTAGAAAACCCAAATATATTGAATCTTAAGCTAATTACCATAACCACACTGCCTCAGTACAAAAGTTATTATCAAATCAACCTAGCAAAACCCCTTCTTAATAAAACTAGCATTCTACTTATTAGGATACTTTGTTGTAACAAAAGCTCCTGGCCCTAAGCCTAAAAGGCAAAGCTTGTCTGGTTGCATTAAGAATCTTAAAACAGGATCTTTTTCGATTTTATTTTACCTTTCTCTTTACTAATTAATCCTGTTCTTTTACTTCATTCCTGGATCACCTTCCAATGGTTATTTCCTGCTTTAACCCAGATTTTCTTTCTTTACCATATGTTGATTTTTTAAAGTCAATATAGATTCCACTTCAGAAGAACGCTTTTTTTGAACTTCTTTCACATGACAAACTAAACTACTACACCTGGCATTTATTGATTATACAGTTTATAAAGTACTTTCACAATCAGGATTGCATTTGGTCCTCACAACAACCTGTGAGGTAGGTAGGGAAAGTATTATCCCAATTTTCCAGATAAAGAAACTGAGGCCCAAAGAGATTATGACATGCAGTTCTGAAGTGAAATCATTAAAACTTATCTATGATTCAAGGACGTATTTTTTCTTTAAATTAGTCCTTTTTCCTCTAACTTCTGGATTTCAATCTTCCTTTTGTTCCCTTCCTTTCAGTGAGACTATTTACACTAACAACCTTTCAAATACCAGATTAATGATCTCTTTTAATATCTTTCTCATTGTTACTCTGGTCACATGGTTTTTTTAAAGCTTGTATTACTCTATACTTTATTAACAGTATCTTCCACCATTCCTGTCACCCTGGGTCATAAAGAAGGGGCAACAAACCAAACAGAATGCAAAACCAGAACAGTTAAGATAATAGTGCCATTTAATTGTATTAATTAGGGAATAAAGTTAATGTTGCTATAAAACCATGACTCGGTGATTATTATTATTATTATTATGTCATATCAGGGCAGGAAGTTGGCTGCCTGAAATAAGTAAACATAAAAAGAATAAATAGTAAAGAAAAAAGTGTCTATGGACAGTAACAACATAAAGACAAGTGGGGAGAGGAGAGAGGAAGTGGAAAAGATGAACTTTCTGGGATTAAGGATGGTTAAGGAGAGCACGCACGGATGTTATGATTAGCAGCAGCCCCAGCTAAAATCAATGATGCTTTACTGTTAGCCTTCTGTGACAGAAAAACCCAATTTAGAAGGCAGCAGTTACAGTCCCCCAAAAGATCATAGGACAATGGTGACCAACAGATAAGGATTAAGGTATCAATGATATCAGCCAGCCAGAGTCCTAAGAAAAGTATTTTTGCAGAAGTCTAAAATCAAGGCTAAAGCCTGGAAATGAGATCGCAAAAGTTCGTTGGGTTTTACATAGCCATGGATTCAAAGCCCCCATAGAAACAAAGTTAAAGGCTATCAGGTGAAATGAGATAAGAAGTATTGGTGAGGTTCTCTTCATTCACTTCATAGAAAGGTAAAAAGTCAAGCATGGAAAGCTACATTCACTATACCTGTAAATCTGAGCAGACCCTGGAAAGCATGGATTAGGCTGGGTACCTTAGAAGCAAAGAAATATTAAAGAGGTGTTAAGTGATAATTCACTCCTTCAGTCCTCTCCAAGTATCACTCTGGACTTCCAGGACTCTTTCTCCACTATGCTTCCAACACCAGCACTTCCTCCCCCTTTCTACCTTCCAACCTTCCCTGCTTTTCAGTTTCCTTAGCACTATGCCATCACAATGTAAATCATACCCCCAAGGGTACTTCCAATCCCCATCTTATCTGAATTCTATGGAAAAATTAAAAAACAAAACAACCAAATTGCTCCATATGAAAAAAGAAAAGTACCATCTGAGGACCACTGTAAAAAAAAAGTTGGTGAATATGCATAAAGAATGCTAGCATAATAGGGGAAAAAAGGGCAGCTTAAATACAAAGACAGGAAGGAGCTGGGCTGTTTGCAACTGAAAGATTTTTGATCAGTCAGTCAACAAGCATTTATTAAGCACCTACTATGTGCTAGGCACTGTGCTAAATTCTGAATTCTCCTACCTCTTGGTGAGAGCAAGTATCTTTAAGCGGCACAAAGCAATCTTCAGTAATTTTCCTTTATGTTTCTGGCTTCTTTGTCTGCCTGTTGATTAGGAAACAGAACACCCAGTAGGGTGAGTTAGGCCTTTCCTTAAAAGAACTGGTAAGTGGTTTGTCAAAGAACTATGTTTAGAGTGAATAGATTAAAGGTGAAATAAAAACGCCTATGAACACTTGTAATGCCAGACAAAACATCTACCAAACCTCTAATAGGTTTGTGGCATTTTGCTGGAACCTAGATACTAGATACTATAGCTCCATTAATGAAACATTAACTGTTAATTTTTTTTAACTGTTGGTCTTGTGGTCAGTTAAAGTCTCAAACATTTTCCATGAATACTTATGAAACCAGGCTTCTCCTTCCATTATTTGCATACCACAGAATTTTTTAACTAAAATGAAAAATTTACATTTTTCTTTGCAAAATGGTATTTGATTTTGATCTAATATTCCAAGCTGATGCTAGAATATGTGAGTCTAATGAGGCTGAGCTGATATTTAACCCCTATGTGAGCCAGTTAGCTTCATACAAAGACAATATTCATAATCTCTAACCAGTCATGTCACAAATACATACCAGTTAACAACACTATGAAATTCAAATCTGGTCCAGACCTGCTATTAGAAAAACATCTCAAGGCATATTCCACAATCATGGTGGGTAAATTAATATATATATATATATATGTATATCATTTATCACTCTTCAAACTTAAAACATATGCCAAAGAAATAAACAAATTCATTAAATCTACTTTTTGAGAAATCACCAACATCTTAGATTCTAAGACAGAAAATAAAGGGCAAAAGTATGATTCTTAGATAACACTATCCTAAAACTAGCAATGATTTATTTAAACATGTGTCATTTGGCATTTAGCAACTACCTTCCTTTATTATAATTTATCTTTTTATTTTGAAGGCCATCCATAGAAAAAACAAAATATTCCCCCATTTTACAAAATGTCTTCCTTTAAGAAGCTGCCTATAATACAAATATCTGTAGACTATTATTAGATTTTCATAAGCTAGAATTAAAATGAGATGTTTCTTTGTAAAAAAAAAATCCAGTCACAAGACATAAAAATCACATTTAATACAATTAACAAGTTTCTGCTTCCCTAGATTGCAAGTTCCTAGTTCCTGTGTCTTTTTACAATTTTGTAACCCCAGAACGTAGCAGACACCTAACAGAGAGTCAGCAAAAAAGTTGATGGTGATTAAGAAATGACAGAAATATGAGAAGAGACCATAGAAAGATACAGGAGATGATATCAAGATAGATAATAATAGGGATAAAATCACCACTGCTTTTTTCCTGGGATGCCTGGCTTTGCTAAGAGGAGTTAAAACTACAAAGAAAGTGATAACAGTCAAGACCAATGTAAGGGGAAGCAAGAACACAAGACTGAGATGTACTGACAATGCATACTGATTGGAAAGTACTGACAATGTGGAAGGAGGAAAGGAAATGGTGCACAAGTGATACTGAAAATAACAGTGATTAACGAACAAATGAAAAGAATCACATCTAAAGAGAATTAAGGTTGTGCAGGAAGAAAGGAATAGGGAGGAAGTAAATAGAGCATTACCTATACATACACACTTCAACATGCCTGGAGACAGAGAGAAAGGAAAGCTGCACAGCTTTGAAGGACAAAAATAGGCAAGTCAAGACCAAATCATTAATGAGATAATGACAGATAAAAGAGCAATTTCCAGATCTGTCAAAGAAAATGGAAGTGGCTACAAGATGGAAAAGGCTCTTGGGTCCTCCTTAAGATGCTACTGACAGAAGGGGAAATTGAGGATTTAGAAGGGGAAAAAAAATTGCCCGAGAGGCAGCAGACATAATAAAGCTCTTGAATAAAAGTACTATCCTTGGCGCTGATTGATTTAATCAAAGACTTCTTTCAGTGTGATATTCTACTGGATAATAAGGAGCAAGCACAGAGCATGTATGTGCTCAAATTAAAGAGGAAAGAGACCCACCTGAAGAGTATCCCCTCCTTCTCCTTACTTCCCTCCTGGGGATAGAATAGACGCTGTGGTTTCCTCTGTAACTCAAGCCCATTCCAGGATTGGACATAGGGTTAAGTTCAACTAACTGTGCAAGGCAAAATTGAAGGTAACTGATCCCTTCTCCAAGGTGAAATAAGGCTGGAAATTGAGGCTGGAATTGGATTTTGGATGGCATTAAAAGTTAGGTTCATATGAATGACAGAGTTAATAAGATTATTAAAACCAATGCCTCAGAAAATTTTTTTTAAAGAAAGGCAAAGCAAATGGAAGACTATTATAATAGTTTGGGTAGGAGGTGAACCTAAACTAGGGTCACAGTACAGCCATGGCACAGAGTGAAGAAACATGGCAAGTGAAAGATGCTGTGGAAGTAGAATTAACAGGACTAGCAAGAAAACTGGATGTGAAGTAATGAGTAAGGAGGAACGGCAAAGATGAGGAATCATCTCTGACTCTTTACATATCTAATTAGCTGCCCAGTACTCTGCTTTGATTATTTCTCATGTCTAAAATAGACCTTCCCATTTCCATCCATCCTAATCTTGTCTATTGATGTAAAAGGATTTGCTTCCTTCAAAGTCAAAAGCCCCTCTAGATAGCCTGTCTGATGTCCCCCTCTACTCCTGCCTCCTCCCCCTTAGGTTAAAATGATCCCTTTTCCTGAAATTTTTATTGCATTTTTTTTGGACCTTTCTTTTACACTTATCTTACTCTCCCTTATATCACGGTTATTTACATATCCCCTCTCCCAGTAGATGATGAGGTCTTTGAGGACAAGACCCATGTAGTATCTATTTGTTTAAATCCCCAGTACCAGTGTATTATGTATGTTAAGTGCTTACTAAACTTGTTCAAATGAAGAGAACTTCTTAAGATTAGCTATGAGTTAGCTTCTCCCTCGTTTTTGTGTCCTCTCCCAAAATTACTTTATCTTTTATATGTATGAATTGTATTAAATATTATAAGAAATATATATATACATAAGCATGTACATGTTTGGTAAGTATTTAAATACTTTTAAGTAAATATTTATATTATTTCCTCTGAAAAGAATGCAAGTTTCTTTGAAGACAAGGGCTATTTTGGTTTTTTTTCCCTAGCACTCAGTCCAATGCCTAGAATATAGCAAGGACTTAACAGATGATTCCTGAATCAAGAACTAGTGGGACAGCCATGTGGATGGAGATTTCTACCAGTCTGAAGCATGAGACTCAATCTCAGGGAGAAAATGGGTGAGAGTTGTAGACAGAAGAGTTGTCTTCACAGAGACAACTAAATCATAGAGAAGGTCAACAACAGAGGGAGGACAGAGAAAGAAAAGGTACTAAGAACCAAGCCTTAGGAAAGATTCACACACAGGAAATAGAAAGAAGAAGTAACTAAAGAATCACTAGACCTTGGTCTAGTCCAAAATAAATCTAGTCCATCTCACCCAAAATAAATGTCCACAAAATACTCATAAAATGATCGTCCTGTCTTTGTTTGAAGACCTAAGTGAGGAGCTTGTTACTTCCCAGAGTAGTCTATTTTATCCTTGGATAGCTCAATTTTTTTAAAAGCCTAAATCTGCTTCTTTGAAATTTCAGCCCATTTTCTCTTAATTTGGCCCTCAGGGGCCAAGCAGAAAGAGTCCAATCCCTTCACCAAATGACAACCTGATAAATACAAGGAAATTCTCCTCTACCTACTAGTTTTTCTTTTCTTTAACCTAAACATGAAAACTTTCTACAGCTCTCATGTAGCATCACCTTCAAGTTCCTTCATCATGGTGATTGTTCTTTGGATGCTGCCAAGCTCATCAAAATCCTTCTTAAAATATGATTACCAGAACTAAATACAATATTGTATTGGATGGTAAGACCATGGAAGAGTATAGTAGAATTATCACCGTATTCCTGGAAGTTACTTCTCTTGATGCAACTCAAGATCAAATTAGTTTTTGTGACTGACATATCACTATTGATTCACATTGAGCTTGTAGTCTTAAAGCCCCAAAATCTTTTTCAGACAAACTGCTGTCTAACCATGCTGATCCCCATCTTGTGAAGTTGATTTTTTTAACTCAAATATAAGACTTTACATTTATACTTATTAAATTTCATTATTAGATTTGGCCTAATATTCTACTTCTATGTAGAAATTTCTGTGGATCTGGACTCAATCCAGTGTGCTAGCTATCCCTTCAAATTTCATGTCATCTGCAAATTTGATAAGGATATCATCTATCCTTTTATCCAAGTTATTTAATACATGTTCTAAAACACAAGCATGGTGTTGTGGTAGTTATTGTGTATACTAGTTTCCTGATCTCCTTACTTCTCTCCTAATCAGTTCATACAAGTCTTCTCATACTTCTTTGAAGGCCTTGCATTCATAACTTCTTACTATAGAATATTAATAGCATTCATATACTATAAAAGATCTAGATATTACCCAAACTATGGACATTCATTTTGTTTATAGTTCTTTGCTACCACAAAAAAATGTTGCTATAGATATTCTTTTATATATGGAACCTACTCCCCCTCACTCTCTCCCTCCATCTTTAACCATCCTTGGTAGTAGCAGGTAGGTGGCCATTACAGTGGAGAGAGAATTGGAGTTGAAATCAAGTAGATGAGAATCTGAGATGTCCCTCCAACATTAACTATGGGACTCTAGGCAAGTAATTTAATCTCTCTCAATCTCAGTTTTTCTCCCCTGTAAAACAGGGATAAAAATAGTATCAATCTCATGGGATTATTTGTGAGAATCAGATGAAGCAATGAATTTATAGCACTCTGCAAACCTTAAAGTCCTATATAAATGTTGTAAGTCCAACAACAGAATCTCAGCATAGAAAGGCATGAATAGCTTAGTCCTTCCCTCACATGATTCTAAATTGTTTTCTAGTTCAGTCTGACTAATTCAGAACTCTAGCAGCAGTGTGTTACTAGGCCTATCTTCTTGTAGTCCCTCCAAAGGACCTATTTGTTAAGCCATGCTGGCTCTTTGTAATGATCACTTCCTTTTCTAGGTTATAACTAATCATGTCTTGTAGACAGATCAATCAATGCCTAGATACATGGATGACAGATAGACAGATAATGCTTACTATGTGGCAGGCATTATGCCAAGTGCTTGGGATAAAATCCAAGCAATCAAGATAGTTCCATCCCACTCCCTAAGAAAAGTAACACTTTAAGGGGGGAAGATAACACATAAAAGATAGCCCAAAAGTGAAGTAGGGGTCTAGTCCCGGGCAAAATAAAGCAAAAGATCATCTACCAAAGCCTGAGGTGGTCTAGGGGCCAAGTCCAAGGTTGCTATGGGAAGGAGGTGGGGATCATGGCCAAAGTAGATATGATAAGGTCTGAGGCTGTTAGCCAGGAAGTGAGTTGGAGGCCTGATGCAGCCAAGAGAAGGCAAAAGCTCAGTAATCAGAGCCCAACATAGTTTCCAAGGGCAGAGTTCAAGGTTCCTATAGGCAGGAGGTAGGGATGATTACCTGAGTGGAGGCAGCATGGTTGGAACAGTTGACTGTGCAGTTACAATAAAATGTTACAGAACTTTTCTAGGGAATGAAGGCAAACTTATGACTTCGAGGTTAGAAGATGATGCCCATTCTCTTGCATTTTTTAAAAAAATCTAACCATCTGCTTTTCTGCAGGTATTGCAGCATCTATTCTTGTTTCCATGACCTTTTGAGCAAATGCTCACCAGTCCTTTCAGCAGTGAGAACATTATTAATCTGGGCCAACTAACTAGATTTCAAGGGTAGGAAGGTGGTTCTTTAAATATCTCCTTATTTATCACTGCTATTGACCACCTACTAATCATTTTATCTATTCTTTCCACTCACAGGATTACTGGCTGAGAAAACAGTAAATAAGAACTGAGGTAATATGGAGCAGCAGACAGAACACAGGACTAAGATTCAGGAAGACCTAGGTTCAAAATCCTGTCTCAGACACTTATTAGCTGGGTGATGATGAGCAAGTTGCTCAATCTCCATGTGCCTCAGCTTCCTCATCTGAAAGTGAGGACGTTGGACTCAATGGCCACTAAGGACTATTCCAGCTCTAAATCTATATTCACATGAATTTATATATATCTGCCTTCTCTCTGTTGTCAGTTGTCTTCATCCCAATATCTCATGCAACTGCAACAGAATCTTGGAGTTGGAAAAGACTGTAGAGAAGAAACTCTCTACAATATACCTAACAAATAGTCATCTGGCTTCATGGTATTCCATTCATTACATTCTCTTGTATTCCATCTTTTTAGGATTCCTTCTGACCTAAAGCCTATCCAACTAACTATACCGCAGCAGGTAGTTCAGTTCAATTCAAATGAGCTCAATTCAATTCAAACTATGCCTACTAAGTTTCTTGAGGCAGGGTGAACAACCCTCAGCCCTCAGCTTTGTGTACTACACCAGGACTATGAAGAACTATGAAGAAAAAGTAGGTTGATTCATTAATTGTACTGTTTCTGTGATTAAAGTTTATATTTTATTGTTCGCAAATATATTTTACATCAGAATGATTCAGTTCTACTAAATAAAATTTACGAAACTGATACTAACATTTTGAGAAATACTTTTTACTTGACAAAAATATATTTTGTTAGCATTATTGTCACGCAGAGCCCTGCACTGGCTACACCTAAGGCTCAGTCTATGCTCACTGAATTCACAGACCTTATCATATCTACTTTGGCCATCATCCCCACCTCCTTCCCATAGCAACCTTGAACTTGGCCCCTAGACCACCTCAGACTTTGGTAGATGATCTTTTGCTTTATTTTGCCTGGAACTAGACCTCTACTTTTGGGCTGTCTTTTGTGTGTTATCTTCCTCCCTTAAATAATTACAATACACAATACATTCATGAAAAAGGCAGAAGCATAGGTAGATAATAGAGTAAAAAGTAGGAACAAAGAAATGAGGAAGAAAGGAAGCTCCTACAAGAATGAGGACTTTTTAAAAGTGGATTAACAGGGAGCTTATAGAGCTGAGCTGAGTTGGCTGAACATAAAATTACATATGATGATATTCCTTTGCAAGGAATGCCGTGGAAAAGGTGACAGATACCTAGACAAATTGAGAGAAAGTGAAGACAGAGGAGGAGAACTGGAGAACAGTTTTTAATGGGAGAAGTTCCCCCCAGTGTGTTCCACTACTCTCTTGGATTGCCTACTGCCAGTTACAGCTTTTCACTCTTCTTTGCCACTATTGTGGGTATTTCCTAAGTCTCTTCTTTCTCTATTCCTTCTTGGCAATCTCATCCACTTCCAAGGCTTCAGTGATACTTCCATGTATAGGACTCTATAATTTATACATGGAGGCTGTCTCCTCTGCACTCCAGTCCCACATTTCCAACTGCCAGCTGGACAACTCCACTTGGATGGTCCACTAATGCATTAAAAACTGAATTAAGAATTCCTCCTACCTCAACTTCCTTATTTCTGTTCATGGCACCTGTATCTTTCTAGTCACCTGTGTCTTCCTTGATTCCTCTCTTCTTTACCACTTGAATGATTCAACAAAGATACTGAGGTCTTATCTACCCTGAGTTTATACTTCTGATTGACTCATGGTGGCATTCTCAGTTGATAAAGTAATGAGATAAGTGGGGTGGGAGTGATTGATTGATCGATTGCCTCTACTGACCCCCCCACCTTTATAAAAGCAAAATAAATGTGACTTGAATCTACCCAGTGAGTGATAGAACAGAGATACCGTGTCGTTATCCTTTCATCGTGAAAAATTTAAACTTGGGAATGATACAAGGAAATACTACTTTACTCTTAGTTCCTTAGGGAACTAAGGCAGTAGGGCAGGTTGAAAACATAAAAGTGGGGATAAATTCATGGATGACAGGTCCATAATAGATTACAAAAGAAAACTAGGATGTTTTTGAGGTCTGTGTTAAAAAGAAAATGCCCTACTACAACTATATCACTTGATGCCAATAGCAAAAGCACACTGAGTGGCATGGGTCATAGATCTGATCAAAGTGGTCATTCTTATTTTCTAGTATTCGTATAATGTGTGGGTATAGAAGTAAAGCAAAATATGGAGACTAGGTGAAAAGGGTCAGTCCAAAACCCTTAGAAAAAGCAACTATGAATACATAGCTATAGAGAAAGAAAGGATATTAGCTAGACAGACATAAACAAAAATACCTTGCAACTAAGTGCTTGAAAAATAGAGGAATTTGAAGGAGGATGAAATGGTATTTAAAAAGAAAATAGTCTTCTAGCCTCTGATGGACTCAGACTGTCCTCTAAGTGTACAAAATTTCCCACTGCATCTCTATGCCTTTTATCTTATTTCAAAATTTCCCTTTTCCTCTCCAATATCATTTTTCTGAGTGCTTCTAACCCAAGTAGGTGTAGAAAAGATAATCTAATTCAATTAAGCTTCTCAGGATGCCAGGAACTATGCTGTGCTGAGGACACAAAGACAAAAAAGTCTCTGCCCTCAAGGGTCTTACATTTCCCTAGGTGGGAAAAAACAAACAAACATGAACACAGATAAGCAAATACAGAACACACAAAGTAAATAAAAATTTAATTAACTGGAGTAGGGGAGGAGCATTTATAACTGGAGATACCAGAAAAGGTCTCCTGTAGGACATAGCAATTCAGCGAGGACTTGATGCGAGCTAAGAATTCTAAGAGGCAGAAATAGGGAGCAAGAGTATTGCAGACATGGGGAACAGGCTGTGCAAAAAGTAAAGAGGCAGGAGATGGAATGTCATGTTTGCAGAACAACAAATACAATAGTTTGGTTGGAACATAGGGGTGTGATAAGGAATTACATGAAAAAAGCTTCAAATGAGAAACAGAAGAGTTCACATCTTGTCCTGGAGGCAATAAGAAGACTGAAGAGAGCAGGGAAAAGGGATCATGCAGTGGATAGGGCAATAGAGCTCCTATATCATGTGAATCACGAGGTGGCCCTTCTCTTTGCCAAAGGCAATGCCTCTCTCTGTACTTTTGATTCCATCCTGCTTCTGTTCCATCCTGGTCAAGTTATTTAGCCCCTCTGGGCTTCATTTTCCTAATGAGCAAAAGGGAGGGAAAAAACTCAATGGCCTCTAAGATTCCTTTTAGTCTGAGAGGTATGATCCAATGGACCCAATATAACTCTAATTGTTGGCATCTACTAAGGAGTATTTTTGAGCCTTCATGCCCATCCTTGGGGTCTAGTTTAGTCACCTGAGTCAGTCACCTGACTCCCACTTAGCTAGTTTATAAAAGACCAAAGAATATGGAATCAGGATAGTAGTCAAACACCTTGTATTACTATACTTTCCCCTTCGTCATCTCTGCAAGCTGAGCTCCAGGCCTCAAAAAAACCAAAGTTATAATGGTAGATTGGGAGAGCTAATTTGAATATATGACATTCTAATCAGAAATACAGATAATCCCCTGTTATATATGGCTGCTATATGCATGGTATTTCACGCAAATTAAGAGTTTGATATATGCTATTGATTAAAATGACTAAAATCAACATTCTTCTACTGGCATTATATCATTTATTGTAGGCAAGGCAGATTGCTGTATTAAAAACAACACTGGCTTTGGAATCAAAGGACTTAGATTCAAGTCTTGGCTCTGATTCTTATTACCTATGTGACTTTGAGGAAGTCACTTAATTTCCCTTAGCCCCAGATTCCTCATCTATATCATGATGAGGTTGGACTAAACGTGCTCTAAGGTTCCTTCCAGTTCTAAATTTATGATTCTATTTCACGGCTATTTACAAGGATAACCAGCTCTCTCCTGAACCTTGGGCAAAAAGAACTCTTCTTAGGTCCCAGTTTCCTCATTTGTGAAATGAAAGGCTTGATCTAGATACGTTTTAAGGTCCCTTTTAAATCTAAGATTTCATAATTCCAAATACTTGAACATTAGTACTGCTAACCATTATTTACGGGTTTCTTTATGTGAAAACAAACTTGTATAAAAAAGGGAAGGGCACAGTTCTTCACGTTTACAAAACATCACTTTTTAAACAGGCAGAAATCCCTATAAATAGAGTGGTTTGTTTCTGTGTCCTAGAAGAACCTAGGAGAACAGAGTGATTGTGAAGGGGCTAAATACAGAAAAGTAAATGAGGTACTTTTATGGATGTGCTTATTTTTTCCTGTCTCCAGGAAGACATGCTGCGACAAAATTAGATTTCCAGTGTCTTGCCCCTCCTTAGAAACAGATTCCCCAGGGATTAGGAGGAGATGAAAATGACTAAAACATAAGAAGTTATTGGCCTGTGTGGTTCTGCGTATATTTTAAAGAAAAACACAAAACATTTTATAGGAAATGCACAAATAATGAACAAGTCCAAATTTACAAAGTTGCAAATATCAAATTGGGTACCAATACACTACTTAGTTTAATACTTCAAAAGGACTCTGGTTCAATCACTGTAAGTATTACCTCCACCCACATCGATTTCAATAATTCCAGATTTTAATAGAGGATATTCACAAGGGGCAAAAACAAACAAACAAAAAAAATCCATCGTTGGTTAACTTGTCAACTTCTCCAAATTTATTAGGTTAGTTTTCAAACACATATCACAGCACCTATAGAATCAAGACCTTTCCAACTTGGTACAATCTGTCAGGATTTAGGTCATATCTTTGAGTGACCTCTATGTCCTGATGGGACATCGATTTGGGAACTTAGTATAGGGACCAGGACCTTAATTGTGTAATAAAAAAATCTTATTTTTCTCTTTTTTAAACCATAAGGAGTCTCCTCATCTCTAAGTCAAATGACAACTTCTGAAATACTCTGAAATCCATGGAAGAGAGTTGGGATAGGAGAAAAGGATGTAAGTATACCTCATTTTACTAAACAGCTATCTTTTTTATGAAGGTGACTATAATATACAGGCTATCCAAAAGTCTTAGTGCAGTTTTAAGTTTTATTAATTTCAAAAGTATAAAAGCTATAAAACTTACAAAAACATCATTAGACACTTTACTTAAATTTCCTTTACACTGAAGTTTTGTGGATTCTAAACATCAAATTTTTAATTTTAACAAGATAGGGCAACCTACCACGCATCACAGTTTCTAGATGACACTTCTCAGACCAGCGGATCAGTAGGAGGTCCTCTTGCTCAGTCACCCCAGTCAACTGATCTATCTATCTATCAGCCTGAATATCAGACTATTCCTTCTCTGAGTTCATGTCAAAACTGTCATACATGTATCAAAACCTCATTTTTTGGATGATCTTAAAGCTAGGATTTTGAATGCAATCCTTTCAGTCAATGAGCAGCAGTTGATGAAAATGTATACAAAATCTGAAAATCAACTAAAGAG
The DNA here is from genome assembly GCF_028372415.1 of Notamacropus eugenii. Classification (NCBI taxonomy): domain Eukaryota; kingdom Metazoa; phylum Chordata; class Mammalia; order Diprotodontia; family Macropodidae; genus Notamacropus; species Notamacropus eugenii. Next base: position 215,279,716 of record NC_092872.1, read on the forward strand.
ATGTAAAGGACAAGGCAGTGGTTATATTGAATTTTAACACAAAACACCAATACTTAAAAATTTTAAATAACCTTTAAAATGTTGTATCTCATAAATCTGTAACACTTGATGAAGTTATTAAAGCTTGAAACTGCACTAAAACTTTCAGGACAACCATTGTCTATGTCTATATATCATACCTTTTTCTTCTATTGACAAATCATAAAATTGGAGATATTCTTTGGAAAAATTTCTAGCCCAAAGATATAATAACATCACATCTAAATGTAAGTAACCTTTTAAATATACTTCTTCAGTACTTTAAGGATCAGTGAATTCACCTGTACTGGTACTTTGTGTTTACTGATGCTGATCACAATCCCTCAAAATCTTGGCAGATAACATTTGTTCAAAAGCTGCAGTAGTTAAAGAATTCATCAACCTTATGGTAAACCTGATGATGAACCTAGCCAAGTATTAGCTAGGTTTGCCCTTGGACAAAAAGCATATAATCCATCAATAGGTCCTCATTTGAAATCTTTCTAGCTTGGAGTAGGACCTGCTAGAACTTGTACTACATTGACATAGCCTTTGGGAAGACAGGGTCACCTCCATGACATGCTGAGATATTTGATTAAGGCTGTAGTGGGGATTTAACTACATATCCATGTGAAAATAATAATTTTCAGATAAATATTAATAAAGTTCAAAATAAATCATAAAATACAAAAGACTAGGGTTGGGTCATTTTGGAGGACAAGAACTTCAAGGTCTAAAGTAAACTAAGAACAGCCTTTTTAGGCTGTTACATCATCCTAACTGAATACAACCTACTCAATTGAAAAAATTTTCAGGTCCTATCCATCTCCCTTCCTAGTATTTTATAGTAAATAGCATTCAACTGATTCTCACTGATAACTCAGTGTTTCCAAGCACTGTATTTGGACAATCCTGGCTTTTAGAAATGTACAGGTTGATCTAGATTGAAGGAAAGAGACACAAAAAATGTACTAGAAAGAAGTAATTCAAAATGAACAGATGGAGAGCACAATTGCTGGAACACACAAAACAGTAAAGTTAACAAGATAGTCTACATATACTGACATTTATGGTAAAGGGAATTTATCCTAATCTAATATTGTAATTTAGTTAAAATAATCTTCATGTAATACATATGATACATATAAAACATTTTCCCTAATTTATTAATTTAAATTCTATATGTTAAGCTTCAATATCAATATTAATCTAAAAGCATTTATTGCTGAAGGGCTGACAGCTTTAAGTATGTTAAAAGACATTTCTTGATCTAGCAAGAATATAGAAATTAATTAAATGCAACAAATCATGTGTTGAGCAACTATCATGTACCCATGACAGTGAAGGATTCAGTGGGGAATACAGAGGAAATATAAGATAGTCTCCTTCATTAACAAGCTTACCATTTCGTTAAGGAAAAAAGACTCATGTATATACCATGAAACAATGAGGGAACAATATAGTATAGAATCAGCACTAAAATATAATCTAATTACACAATATAGGCTTCAATGAGTTTAAACAGTGTGGGTCCTCCTCCTTCCACACCTTCTTGTTCTACCTGTGAGATTCTTGTTCCTGTCTTTCCACAAATCCTCTGGAAAAGTCACCTAATGAACTGGAAGCTTTCCTCTGGTTCTGTTAGGTTTTTTGTGTTTACAGGGCAACACTCAGGTTGTTTGTTCATCCATTATCCTTTGTTCTTTACCTATGATCCGGTTTTATCTCCTCTAAGTCCTCAGTGTTATCAGATTAGGTCCATAAATGCTTTGCAATCCCTAAAGGACTCTATGCATATTACTACTGTTCTTTTATTTATGTATAACACTCCTTAAGCTCTGGGGACTATAGTGATACAGCAAAGTCTACTTATATCCTTTGGCCCCTGGTTCATAGATATATCACACCCCTTGGAACATATTGGTATTTAAAAGATCAGCTTTTGTAGTACTGGACAGCTTGGAAGCATAAAATGTTTCATATGCATCATATGCAGTTTCCCTAGTACAATTCAACTTGACCTCTGCCCTTCTTATTCGATTGTGAGCCCACTTCAATGTTTTTCTGAAGTGCATTCCATATGTGTGTATTATGTAAGTATAATGACTTAACACACATGACATATATGAACATGTATATATATATAACACACATATATGACACGCATATACACATATATCTGAAGTTTAGGTCACATTGTGTGGTGTGATCAGGCACACATTTCCATGAAATATATATGCATACATATTTATGCTGTACACATGCATATGTAAAATTGTTTTATATATATACATGTATGTATGCATCAATATATACACTTAATTATACATATAAACATATATAGAAATTCTATCTACCATTTAAGATTGGATACTTGCTTTGCAGCTTAGTCTTGGCAAGTTTCCTGGGATAAAAAGGGGTTGATTTATTTAAGGTTAGCTACACAACTGTGTATGTCAGATTTGGAATTTGAATCCTGATTTTCCTGACTTCAGAGCTGGGACTTTATCCACTAGGGTTATATAGCCAATACACGTCAGATGTGGGACTTTATTTGGGTCTTCAATGTCAAAAGCCAGGCATCTATCCAAAATGCCTCACCTCTCTAGATACAGAAATAGATAACCATAGTTACAATTTTATATATATACGTAAATATATGTGTATATATATACATACACACACATATATATGTCTATATACGTATACATATATTGATAGGATCAACCTGATTGCATATTATAAACTAGGAAACACTCACTTGTCAAGCTCTTAGTTTTTTTCTGTGTGTGTAGGTGGCTCTTTTGAATGACCATGCATTTCACTAAGGTGGTCCCAAAGTGTTCCAGGGTTTGATGCAACCAATATAAGGTCATGTACAAACGGGATAAATTAGAAAAATCTTGCTATCAATAGGAAGTCCCTATTCTATTAGGACTCTCTGCAACACCTACAACTTGACACTGAAAAACGCCATCAGTGAGCCTACGTCTGTATTCCTGTTTTATGTTTCACTTAATGTTGATCCTATGCATATTGCTGAATGAAGGTGGGAGATATGTGTGTGGGAGATATCTTGTTTAAGAAATATTATAAGGTTGCATTTTTTCTATCAAGTCAAATGCTTTTCAAAAGTCAACGACAACAGTCATAATAGCATTTTATAGTCTCTGCATCTCAGCTGTGTGCCTATGAGGTATTATGATTTGCTGTAGAGTCATGAAAGTTTACCTATTCTCATTACCTTTACGAAGGATAGCCTGAATGAATGTATAGACCATTCACATAAAGATTTTAAAGAGATAAGAGGGCAGATCTATGTTCAATAGCCTTCTCAGGTTTTTTTTGGGGGGGGGGGGGCAAAAATATAATCCATAAGAATCAAATGAGATAATGAATGTGAACTCATTTTGTGAAGTGTAAAATGTTATACAAATATGAGGGAATAGGAGAAGGAGAAAAAGAAGGAATAGGAGAAGTAGTAATAAATACTCTGGGAGCTTAGGCATAGAATGAGCCTATTGGCTAGAAATATCCTTGTTGAACATAATTCCTGGAGAAGATTCATAGGACTCATAGATGAGGTGAAACACGATAGGCTTAAAAGATTGGTAAGATTTGGATAGGAATAGGTATATCATCCATGGGTAGGCTATGGTGAATTCATGAACAAAGACACAAAGGTGAGTTAGGTAGGGAAAAAATATCTATTACATCACATGATCACAGAATACATAACTTTAGAGCTAAAAGAGATTTTATCCAGTATGAAGTCATATTGTGCCCTTCAGAGGCAACAGTTTTGCCAGGAGCACACCAGAGCTGAATTTCCAAATGAACCTCATTGTTGTAGGATATTTGCTCTGTTGTCTTTTAATGTCAACCTTAGGTTAAGAGATTACCTGCTATACAGCAAATATGTCCATCATCTTCACTTATTTATATTTTTTCCTATTTCCTTACCTTCTAGTTGAGAGTGAAAGGTTCAGAGATGAAGCAAGGTTTCCTTTAAACTAAGCTAACCTTTTTTTTGTATTATAGACCCCTTTGGTAGTCTGGTGAAACCTAATCTAGGAATAATATTTTTAAAATGTCCAAAATAAAATACATAGGATTATAAAGGAAACCAATCATATTGAAACAAGTATCAAAATATTTTAAAAAACCAAGTTCGTAGACCCTACTTTAAGGACCCTTTCTCTAAATTGTATGTTCATTTGGATATATTCAGCAAGGGCAAGAATAGTAGTGACCAGAGGCAGAAGACCAGGGAGGCTACTTAGCGTCACTGGAGACTTGAAAAGAGCCACAGAAAATTAATGGAATAGCATGACATCAGAACTAAAAAGTTTCAAAATGTGCACGAGGTGAAAAAATTACAGTTGCATAGCAATCTTTTTACCTCTACACAGGAGACAACAGAAATTGGTTTATATAACAAAATTCATTTTATATCCTGAAGAAAAAGATGATATGGAACACTGGGGTTATCAACCTATATCATATTCAGGAAGGCCTTTTTTTCTCATTCAATTCCAAAACTACAGTCCCAATAAATCATAAACTAATTTTATATCCTCTAAAAGGGCTCCTATTGACAAGCTGTAAAAAAAATATTAAGCATCAAACCCAGGTGTTCAGGACTCTGCTAAATCAAATAAATATGGAGAGAAAGAGGGCAAAGAAAAAATAGTATACCTAAGCTGCCAATTACCTTGACCAACTAGGGAATGATTCTGGATATTGTATTTTCCTGGTAAATAAATTTCTCTTCTACTAGATTTACCCTCTCTAACTGTATCTTTGTCATCATAACTTAAAGTTAACCTTAACCCTTCAACGATTCTAGTCATGGATGTGTGATCAGAAAATGATACCCAGTAATATCAATATCTAACAAGGCATGAATTGGGGAGATAGCATATGGGGATGGAAGCTATTTTGCCACTCTGGGGAACTAAATCTATTCTACCACTTCTTTTGGTGGTCCAAAGCAATCCCAAGATACTTGCCTTTCTTCTTTAGTCTGGTGACTGGAAAAGAGAATGGGAAACCAAGAGGTTTCAAGACCAATGAATAGGGTCTATGGCTAGCATAAGGTGGGGAGGTGGTTAGTGGTTAGGATAGTGGAAGATAGGGAGAAAGACTGTTTTCAAAACACTACTGTTCTTCCCAACTGTTCCCCTACCCTAGTCCTGACCTCATACATTGTTCTTTGGTATTGGCACAAATCACAAAAGTACCTGCCTAGGCTTTCAAATGGTGTCAAACTTTCAGAAGACTTGAATAGTTTAAGAGCTATTGTGATACAGGACTTGAATTTTAGCATTTGCTTAGGTAAGCTCAACTACATGTACAAACTACTGACATGAAAATTAACTGGCTGCAATGGCTTGAAAATGAAATAATATCCAAATTACCTACAAATCCCTAAATTGACAAAGAACAGAATATGAAGAATTTAGATTCCCAAAACAGCATATGGAAGATCTGACTATGTTTCTAGGCAGAAGGAATAGCATGGAAGACACATTAGGAGGAATTAGCCTGGGTAAAAAAGAAAGAATACTTTTTTCCCTTTCACATCTACCTACAGCAGCTATTTGAGTTCTTGTCTTATCTTCCTGACAAGATTATAAACTCCTTTATAGCTGTGTCTCCCTTGTAGCTCTCTGACATAACACCTTACACAATGCATTATATTTAGTAAGGATGACTAAGTGAAAACATCAAGCAACTTGATATTCTTGCAAAAAACTTAGCTACAGATAATATACCACAGTTCTTTGGATTTAAGTTAACTATTAATTAGTAACTTAGAAAAACAACAGTACTGAAGCAAAATAAAAGGGGCAAAAGTAAAAAGCACCAAGTTATGACTCCTTAAAACAAAAGAAAAAGGAGTTAGTGAAAGGTAAATGGAAAGATAGGACCTTTCTATTTCAGAAGTATGATATATTAGTCATTGAATTTTTATCATGCTGATTTGCTTCCTTATGTATAATTATAGCACTTTGATCAACACATCGTTACAGATATTCCAAAAGCGCAAATAAGGAGTTATATTTGACAACTCTTTCCACACATTTAATGAAACATAAAATGGCTGAAGAACAGCAAAAATCTACTTAGTTTAACACAGTCTTCCCACTTGGAGCCAGCCCGCTGTAACAAAAACTGTACTTTACCTTAACCCACCTCTAACCTTTTCACACACAGTCCCTTCTTCATCCCAAAATAAAACGACAGGGTAGACTTGTCTGCCACACCATGTTTGCTCTTCTTTGTTGACACTATTTCTACTCCCCTTCCCTATGTATTACATAGCACCTAATATAATCCTTGACACTTAGCAATCTCAGTAAGTACTTAGTGAATGAAAGATTTCAGACATTGCTTTATTTTAGCTTTCCATCCCTAGAAAAAGGTTTCTCTATCAACTCTATGAATTAAACTTCTTTAAACTTCAATCTTTATTTACCTTACAGCAAGGTCCCTTTTTCTGATGAGGAGGCTACTACTCTCTATTTGAAGTAGTAGGGTCTAGCAATATAGAACAATGGAGAGTTAGAGTAAATGGGGCAGAATTAATCAGTTGTTTATTTATAACGTTATTTGGAGGACTTTAAAGCTGCCTCTGGAAGAATACAACTGACACTGATTAGCAGAGTAGTGGTATTCTGTGACTAGGGTAGGGGCAGGTAGGGTAGGAAAAGAAAAGTCACAGGTTAAGGCAAAGAGATGGAGATTAGGAAGGGAAAGAAGTAAAATGAAGTTGAAAAGGTATAGATGTATGATTGATAGGCTTGTCTGGAGGAGTTTGTAACTTTTAATTCAAGTGACTAAGCCTTTAAGCACTTACTGTGTGCTGCGCATTTGGAGAGAGAAAAAAAGATTAGGTAATACAAGGTTCCCATTCTAGGAACTAGCTTACAGTCTGGTACTGGGATATGACACATGTAGCATTTTGCCTAAAGAAGACCTAGAGATTTTACTGGACCACAATCTCAACAAGTCCACTCATTCCTACCTTGCCACAGGCAGTACAGAGAGAATGGTGAGGAAGTGGAATTATCAGGGGTAAACTCCTTTTTCAAGAAGTCTGTCGATAAAGGTAAATAGATGGCAAGGTCTCTGGATGGAGTAGAAGGATAGAAAAAAGGCAGTTTTACAAAACTGGAGAAACTTGAACATGTTTCTAGGCAGATGGCAAGAAGTCAGAAGTGTATGAGAGGGAAACAGAATTAAGGACTCAAGAAAAGGGATTAGTTTTAGCAGGGCTAGGGATAACTCTTACTCTAAAATAAAAATAAAAGAGAAAAAAATCAATGATATTAAAAAGCTTTGGAGTCAAGATGGCAGAGTAATAGCATGGACTTTCTAGAGCACTACCCCCAAGCCCAGCCAAATACCTGTTAAAAAATGGCTCTAAACAAATTCTGGAGTTACAGAACCCACAGAATGACAGACTGAAACACATCTCCAGCCCAAGACAGTCTGGAAAGTTGCAGGGAAGTGTCTTATTGCACCATGATTGGGAGCAGAGCACAATCCAGTGTGGGCCACTCTGGCACAGACAGGACCTCAGCAGGCATTGGGGAGACTGAATCTCTCACACCTATGAAGGTTTCTAGACTTCATGACCCTAAAACACTGAGGAAAAATGGGAAGGTCAGTGGGAAAAGCCTGTGGAACCAGTGTAGGAGAGTGGAGTGGTCCAGCCCTAGCCCCAGGGCGGCAGAGGGGAGTGGGAGCAGAGGAACCTACTGCAAGCAACAGCAGCAGCAGGGGCAGCTGTAGCCATTGTTTCTGGAGTTCTAGACCCACAGATTGTGGGGGGAATTGAGCAGCTGACAGTACAACCCCACTCCCACTGGAAGTAGAGAACTACCTTGACAAAGAGCTCAAAGGTCAAGTAAATGCCTGGGGAAATGAGCAAAAACCAGAAAAAGAATCAGACTACATAGAATCTTACTTTGGTGACAAGAAAGACCAAAACACGCAAAAAGAAGAAAACAAAGTCAAAGCTCCTCCATCCAAAGCCTCCAAGAAAAATATGAATTGGTTTCAGGCCATGGAAGAGCTCAAAAAGGATTTTGAAAATCAAGTAAGAGAGGTAGAAGAAAAATTTGGAAGAGAAATGAGAGTGATGCAAGAAAATCATGAAAAACAGGTCAACTGCTTGCTAAAGAAGACTCAAAAAATGCTGAAGAAAATAGCACTTTAAAAAATAGACTAACCCAATTGAAAAAAGAGATCCAAAAAGCCAATGAAGAGAAGAATGCCCTAAAAAGCCGAACTGGCCAGATGGAAAAGGAGGTTCAAAAACTCACTGAAAAAAATAATTCCTTAAAGATTAGAATGGAGCAGATGGAAGCTAATGACTTTACGAAAAAATCAAGAAATTATAAAACAAAACCAAAGGAATGAAAAAATAGCAGACAATGTGAAATATCTCATGGGATAAACAACTCACCTGGAAAATAGATCCAGGAGAGACAATTAAAAAATTATGGGACTACCTGAAAGCTATGATCAAAAAAAGGGCCTAGACACATCTTTCAAGAAATTATCAAGGAAAGCTGCCCTGATATTCTAGAACTAGAGGGTAAAATAAATATTGAAAGAATCCACCAATAACCTCCTGAAAGATATCAGAAAAGAAAAACTCCTAGGAATACTGTAGCCAAATTTCAGAGTTCCCAGCTCAAGGAGAAAATATTGCAAGCAGTCAGAAAGAAACAATTCAAGTATTGTGGAAATACAATCAGGATAACACAAGATCTAGCAGCTTCTACATTAAGGGATTGAAGGGTTTGGAAAAGGATATTCCAGAAGTCAAAGGAACTAGGATTAAAACCAAGAATCACCCACCCAAAAAAGCTGAGTATAATACTTCAGGGGAAAAAAATGGTCATTCAATGAAACGGAGGACTTTCAAGCATTCTTGATGAAAAGACAAGAGCTAAATAGAAAATTTGACTTTCAAACAAAAATCAAGAGAAGTATGAAAAGATAAACAGGAAAGAAAAATCATAAGGGACTTACTAAAGTTGAACTGTTTACATTCCTCCATGGAAAGATAATATTTGTAACTCTTGAGAGTTTTCTCAGTATTTGGGTAGTTGGAGGGATTATATACATAAAGACAGAGGGCACAGGGTGAGTTGAATAGGAAGGGATGATATCTAAAAAAATAAAATTAATGGGTGAGAGAGGAATATATTGGGAGGAGAAAGGGAGAAATGGAATGGGGCAAATTATCTCCCATAAAAGAGGCAAGAAAAAGCTTTTTCAATGGAGGGAAGAAGGGGGAGGTATGAGGAAAAAAGTGAAGCTTACTCTTATCACATTTGGCTTAAGGAGGGAATAACATGCACACTCAATTCTTACACTACAATAAAGTAGGGGAGAAGGGGATAAGTAGGGTACGGGGAGATGATAGAAGGGTGGGCAAATGGGAGGAGGGGTTAATTAGAAGTAAACACTTTTGGGGAGGGACAAGGTCAAAAGAGAGAATAGAATAAATTGGGGGCAGGATAGGATGGAGGGAAATATAGTTAGTCTTTCACAACATGACTTTTATGGAAGTCTTTTACATAACTACATATGTATTTCTATTGAATTGCTTGCCTTCTCAGTGGGGATGGGTGGGGGAGGGAGGAAGGTAGAGAAGATGGAACTCAAAGTTTTAAAAACGAATGTTAAAAATTGTTTTTACATGCAACTGGGAAAGAAGAAATACAAGTAATGGGGTACAGAAATCTGTTTTGCCCTACAAGAAAGGAGAGGAGATGGGGATAAGGGAAGGAAGGAGTATGATAGAAGGGAGGGCAGATTGGTGGAAGGGGTAATCAGAATGCATGGTGTCTTGGGGTGGAGGGAAGGGAGAGATGGGAAGAAAACTTGGAACTCAGAATCTTGTGGAAATGAATGTTGAAAACTAAAAATAAATAAATTTTTAAAAAAAGATTTGAGGAGAAACGAGTAGTTAAGGGAACTCTCATTGGATAGTCTCAAATGATGTAGGAGGTTAGGTTATCCCTACTACATGTGGGAAATAGATAGTGGGAGCTTGAAAAAAGAAAATAAAAGCCTGCAACAGTTCCTATGAAGAAAGACATAATTAATAATAATAGGAGCAGTGCTGCAAAGTACTAAACACAGATGAGATTATGTACCAAAGGTTAGAATGGGATTTGATATATGGAGGAAGATTCTGGAAATTCTTGGGTAGAGGAGTGATATGATGAAAGTTGTTTGAGACAGATTGATTACTCAGGTAGCTATGTAAAAAAAAAATTAAAGAAGGAAAAGATTAGAGACAAGGAAACTAGCTAGGAGGCTTTTGCATTAATTTCAAGTTGAGGTAATGACGAATTGGTCTATGGTTAATGGCTGTGGAATTGAAAGAAAAAGGCTACTCCATGAGATAACAGGAAGAATGGCTTAACAATTTAACTTGTGGACCTTCTAAGCTAACAAAATCTGGTCTTTTAAGTTAGCATATCCAAATATCAAACAAAGTATTTTTGTTCTATCTAAATAACTGCTTTGATCTTAAATTCAGGCAGTCTACTGCTTATAAACAGTTCATATTGCCTCTATCTGATGGATCTCTGGCCACTTCCATGGTTGCAAGAGGAATCAAATGTAACTTTAGCAAGGACCAACCCTGTCCCATCCCCCTAGTTTCTCCTTCCCTGGTAGCCACTGGGCAGATTCCTATCTCTTCTGGTTGACATTTGTAGATGAGGTCATGGCAGTGGCTGCAGTGATGGCAATAGGGAAAGGAAATAGGAAACAGGATTGGCAGCAGTGCTGTTGAAAAAGGTGAAAAGGGCAGCAAAACCAGGAGCAGGACTGAGGTATGGTTGGAATTTACTGCTGGATCAAGGCTGAAATTAAGAGGTCAAAAGGATTGGAGGTTAGGAAGGGGAGGAGAAGAGAGCTGGGTCAGAAATGTTATTTCCAGAAAGTCCTTATCTCCACCCTTGCTGGAAAAGCTCCAGATCTTCTGCAAAAAAAAACAAACACAAAAAACAAAAACAAAAAACTTCTCTTCTGGTTCATGGTTCATGGTTCTATCCTCTCTGAAGACAGAAGGGCATGTGTGGTAATTAATTCAACAACATTTACTAATTTAATTAATCCATTTATCAAGTTAATTAGCACATTAATATGATTTGTTAAGGCCTAGTTCTCTATCAGAAAAAAAAGTATACAAGTAAATAAGTACTCAACATTGGCCAACCAACCATGAAAGTGTCCAATCAAATTTCCTATTCTCTGAGATTCTAAATTATTCTTTCTGCACTGAGTTTTCTCTTCTATCTGGTTTGATCTGCTTTTACTAGAAACTCATCTTATTTTGACCCAGTTCTTATTTTAATTGCTATTAATATTCCTATTTGCTATCTCATCTTTGAGATTTCTTGGCTCCTTCCCCTATCATCAGACCACTGAAGCTAAGAAGGATTTCTTCCATGGGCACTTTTGTTCTGCAGTTGTTTCAAAACCATTAAACCTTCATCCATTATTGGATAGAAAAGGAATAGAAAAAGAAGAAACCATGGAAGGCACCAAGTCCAACCCCACACATTTTACAAATGAGGAAACTGAGACCCAGTGAGGTTAAATGACTTGTCCAGGGTCATGCAGACAGTAAGTATCTGAAATGGGAACTAAACTTAGGTCCTCCCAACTCCAAGTCCAGTGTTCTATTCGCTATATCACACTGCCTCTCAAAAGGGCTCTATAAGAAATTAGCAAGTAAACTTCAGAAAAATCTGGAAAGATCATATAACTGATGCTGAGTGAGGGGAGCAGAACCAGAACATTGTGCCAGGCCTAGAGGCCTGAGGGCTACCCGAGTCTTCCCTTACCTCTATCAGAGGTCTTCGGTTGGCCAAACCGGATGCTCGTATGAGAGAAAGGACGTTCCAGAGTCGAACAAGGGTTGAGCTTTATTTCAGGGTCTAGTTACAAGTGCAGGGGAATTCTTCCTTAGGAGGGAGCGAAGAATCTCCCAAGGAGGCAAAGATCTTACAATAAGAGACTGGAAGTAGAAGTATAAGTGGGGAGAGAGGGGGAGGGGAGAGAAGAGAGAGGAAAAGCAGAGCCTTCTGTCCTGTCCGCTCCGCGCCCCACCCGCCAAGAGAGCTTTCAGGCTTTCCTGATCCTACTTAAGCTCTTCAGCCGCATAGTTTGCATCTGAATACCGTGCTGTTAGATAACAATAGTGTGCCCAGATCCGGGACAATCTCGAGGGCGGGGAGAGCTCTCTCCCATCACGTTTCTCATGGGAAGAGGCGGAAATACACGAGATAGCTCGGTTCACCTCGATTCCCAGTCGTTTCCTGGGGGGGCCTTGTGAGAACTCTAAGATTAGAAGTTCCCACCTTTACCCGCCCGAGACTGTCCACATGGAATTGAGCTTCCATCCCCAGCAACATTGTACAGTCATATTGTGAGATGACTAACTTTGATAGACTTGGCTCATCTCAGCAATGCAAGGTTCTAAGATAACTCCAAAAGGTTCATGATGGAGAATGCTATCCACATCTAGAGAAAGAATTATGGAGTCTGAATGCAGAATGAAGCATACTATTTATTCTCTCTTTTGTTTTGTTTCTTCTTTCTCACAGTTCATTCCAGTGGTTATAATTCTTCTACACAACGTGACTAATGTAAAAATATGTTTAATATGAAATATAGTTAAAGCCTATGTCATATTGCATGCCCTTTTGGGAAGGGGGGAAGGGAAAGGGGAAGAAAATTTAAAACTCAAAAGCTTGTGGAACTGAATGTTATAAACTAAAAATAAATAAATATTTTTTAAAAAAGAAAAGAAAAAAGGAGGCTCTGATATTTCTCAATTTGGTCCTGCTTGAATCTCCAACTTTCCACGAGGGTCAATTTTAGCAGTCACCAGAGAAGCCTTCTTATAGTTTCTCCTATCACATAATCTACTGGAACTCCTGCCCTGACTCTAAACGAAATTAATTCCTTGTCCCAGGAGCCTATCATCACTATAGCAAGGGCAGTAGAAATGTGAGAGAAAGGTAGCAGAGAAATGGAAAATTCTTATTATTAGGACGTATTACTGGCATCCTCAGCTGGAAATGAGAATGCATTTCCAGAAAGAAACAATGAGTAGGTAGATACTATGGAACTATTAGCACTACATACAGCTCAGCCCTAAGACAGAGACAGGAATAGGTCATGGACCTTATGATTTCATTGGTACAATGAACACCTATAGGAAGAAACATCCTTTACTAATACAGATTGGCATCTTCTCTGTAATTTATTGTCTGCAAGAGAGTCACCTAGGGCACTGAAAAGTGATGCCTCAGGTCTCAAAACTAGTGTATGTCAGAGCTAGACTTGAACCCAAATACTCCTGGCTCTGAGGCTAGATCTTTATACTCCATGCCATGCTGCCTCTCATGCTTCATCTATACTATGCATTAAACATGCTTTTATGGGCTGGTGTGAATCTATGTAAATGTGGCATGATAAGATTAATATAACATTGATACAATGCTTGTGAAGACTGGTGTTTGCATATAGTGTATGTATATACACATAAACATACATACAAATAGAATTTCATCTACCTGGTCCCAAACCACTTGGATTTTGCAGATCATCTGAACTTTTTTGGGCAGAGGTGGAAATGAAGACTTCCTAACCTCTATTCCTTTTGACCTCTAATTCTAGCCTTGATCCAGCAACCACGCTTCAGTCCTGGTTTTGCTGTCCTTTTCATCTTTTTCAACAGCACTGCTGCCAATCCTGTTCCCTATTTCCTTCATTGCTGCCATCACTACAACCACTGCCATGACTACATCTACAAATGTGAAGCCAGGGAGCTGGAGAGCAGAAGTAGACAACAAAGGTGAATGGCATGGAAACTATGACTTGCAACAGCTAAGTAATGGTATATGTAGTGTAAAGAGGGATAGTTTGGTAACCGAAGGACCTGAATTTTCAAACTGTTCCTCACCCTAACTATTTTGACTAGATTAAGCTCTACTGAATTAGTATATCCAGAGGCCAAATGGCAATAGAGTTTAACTGTTATAAATTTTTAAAGAAATTCTGAAAACCTTATAAAATGACCTCTAAGCTTCAACTTTTTCACTGTGTCTGTTTGATTAAGATCCTACAGCTCTAGGACTAACTCTGTTGGGTCCTTATTCTCTAAGTTTTCTTTTCCATAAGCAAAGTCTTACAAAAATAGAGTATAATGAACTACTACCAATTCTTTTGCACAACAGCATTTTACTTTTTTCTCAACTACACTTTCACTCTTATGACTATTTCAATCATTCTTCTCTAATAGTTCAATATCTCTTTAATCTATAAGGAAGAGAATTTCTTAATTTCATAACTATTCACACACTCCAAATTGCATTTCCGCAACACCTCTCAATGGTTAAATCCAATCAAACTTTGAAATCTCACTCAAGTGTTCTTTACTATATGCTTTTTTAACTATCTTAAATTATAAAAATATAGATCTTATCTTTAATTAACTAAAGCATTTTGCAAACTTTAAAGTACTATAAAAATGTTTCTTCCTTCTCCCTCCTTTTCTTGATCTCCTTCTCCTCTTAATATTTAAACAAGATGCCCCAGACTTGCCCCTGCCATCCAACTCTGCCCTCATCAATTCTTACATTAATCTTTCCAGTCTTGCTAACTAATACTCCCTACAGTAATTATTCTGGACTTTCTCTTCTTGCTTTAAACCTCCAGTCTCCTTTGCTTCGCTCTGAAACACCTTCTAGTTGGACCTTTTTATTGTTCCTTTCAATTTCAAATTATTCATTGAATATTTCTATGACAAGAGTACTTTGTGCTGCCTCCTCCTCCTTCTATTCCCATCCCTAAATAAATGTCCTCTCCACCATCATCAGAAAGTTTTTTGCCATGATCATAAGGATTATAGAGATCATAGGATTTAGATTTATAAGGTATCTGAAAGATAATCTAATCCAATATCCTCTTCATTTTAAAAATTACGTAATTGAGGCCAGGGAAATAAAATGATGTACCCAGGGCTACACACATTAAACAGAAGAATCAGATTTGAACTCATGTCTATTGTAATCTAATGTTCTTTCTACTGCACTACACTGACCTTTGGCCGTTAAAGGAGAATCTGACAACTAAAGAAAGGAAAGGAGCATCCTGAATGGGAAGGATGAAAAGCTATGGCAGCTACTAGTGAAGTCAGGCTGAGAGATTCCTTCATTGAGGATTTCAGAGAATGAGTCCATCCTCTGTCTCTGATATGCTGAGAAAGATCTACACACGCCCTCTGTTCTTACCTCTTTTAACTTCCTCCTTTGCTAAATATTTCTATTCTTTTAGTGATCTCCCAATTATCACCACATCCAGACCTCTAGCCTCAACCTATCACCTAGCCTTTAATACCTTATTTTTAACTACGTACAGCACACTTCCACTTGAATATTCTCCTAAATCAACATTCCAAAGCTGAAATTATCTTGCCCTTTTAAAATCAGTTCTTCTAAATGGTCCCAGTTCAGCCAATGCCTGTATTCTTTTGCCTTTGACAATCCCCACCTCCACCCCAGGCCAGAAACCTTGGAGTCATCTTTGATTCTTAATTATTTGTTCTTTGCTACCAAACTGTTATTTTTGTGTGGCTACGGCTTAAAAAAAGATCACAGAATATTATAACAAAGTTAGAGGAGAGATCTGCTAGTCTAAATTCTTTCAGTGTAGTGAAATGGAAACTTTAGTCTAAAAAGGCAGTGATTAGCTTAAGTTCACACATCTTCTTAATGTCAGAGTTAAGACTGGAACCTAGGCCCTGAATCCTAGGTCTAGTTTCCCGGATCTTGCTTTTTCTATCACAAAATGCTGCCTCCAGGCATCTTTCCCATACTATATGGCCTGTCCTTTGCTCTGGGGCTACAACCTTTGTTTCTGGCACTATGGCCTGACCAGAACTCTCCTTAGGCTTATATTTTGAATGCTGCATGCTGGAATGATCTGTTTACTATTGTCTTTTCCTAACAGTACATAGTTACATTGTGTGAAATTGCTCTTAAAATATTTTTTTGGTTCACTTTTCTTACAGGTACCCCGATTCAGGAAATCACAGAACAGCACCTTAGAGATTCTGTAGTTATTATCTCTACTCTGTAAATGCCCAGTCAATGCAGACTGTGATGTAGCAAACACTGTCTCCATGCTAATATGTTGGCTGTTTTCCAAGACCTTGCTGTTCAAGATCCTGCCTTGTCAGGTTAAATACGGCTCACTGAGGACTCTGGAAAAATTATTAGAGAAGTCACTTTTGATTTCTGTAGCAGGTTTAACTTTCAGATTTGTACAATTAAGAAATTACTTCCATCCTATATTGTTTCATGTTATTCGATTATTTATAAATTCAATACCTTAATTTTTGTAAATAACCACATTATGATTTTTGCTAAAATTTTTACTGTAAAATTATTGAAAAGTAAATTTTAGATTTACTGACACATTGTGGTCAAATTTCCACTCTGAAAAGTGGACTAAAATTGAGATGTACCAGTCAGTTTTTCAACTTGAGAAAGTTAAATTTGTAGTTTTTACTTGTAAAGAGGAAGTTTTACCATATAAAGTCAAACCCTATAGAGAATATACAAATATTATATTCTGGATGTTTGTCTTTGCAAACTAATTACCCTTTTACAGTAACAGACTGGATAATCAGTAATTCACCACAGTAATTCTTTTGCGTTAGTTGGCAGCTTGCCACCTATTAAGGATTATTTATTACCACAAAGCTAACAATTTCCCCAGCTCCAATCCACAAACTTTCATGTACCAGAAACCCCCTGTCCTCTGGACCACCCAAATGACTAAGTCAAGACCAAAATGGCAAACACAAAGGGATCTTTTGGCTCAAGCTAGTTCTGAAGGGCTCCAGGGAATGCAGTAGTTCCAGGGTTTTAATTCAAGTTCCAAAAAGCTCTAATGGTCCTAGGAAATCCTGACATAGGATGATTCAGGACACTTCCAAAGTAAAAAATCTGATGTCCTAAAGACTCCTTACATATTAATCCTAGAACATATCCCTGAGGTATTTTTCAGTTCTCAACTTTTACCCCTGAAACTGTCTCAGACATTTCCAATGTTACTATAGATTTGGGAAACAAAGATACAAACTTCTGAACAAACAACCACCCACGGCCAAAAAGAATACAGGAAGCTCCATGGTCCTCTGGGAAGCTTGTTACCATACAAAGAGAACTTTGTTAGTATTACTCTGGGTTGATATTCTTCGATACAATGATGTGGATATTCCCTCAACTGGTGGAGAACAGAACCCTGTGCCTCTCACCCTGTATTTTTCTCATCCATGGCTTTTTATAAATTCTCTAAAGAGGATGTGCTCCGCATGATGGAGGCCTTTGTCTGGTTCTTCTGACATACCCCCCCATTCTCTTTACATGATTGACACCACCCCAACATACCTTCTTTTCCAATCACAAACTTTCTCAGTGGCACATTTTACACAATTTTTCCAATACGTGTAGTTGCATGGCATCATGCAACAGACAGATTACAACCAATGCCCTTTACCACTTGCAATTTTGAGTCTTATGAAATCGTAATGTTCCATGGTTCACAGAATTACTAAGACACTAGTTTTAAAAGATGAATTTCTGCAACAGGAAGTAGCCTGAGATCAGTGAAAGTAACGCCAACCCAGCTAACTCTATTCCTCCAATTCAGCTCACTCCAGCTAACTGCTCATTTCTGTGTCTATCCCTCAATCTCTGCCTCAAGTCTCATTACTTTTCTTTACCATTATGTCCAGAGCCTCCATCCCTGATTATCCTCCTAGTCTATCACTGCTGTCCTGACCTCCTCACTCCTTTTCCTTGACAGTCCAGTCTTGACTCTCTAGCTGACCAATTCAACCAGACAGTAGAAGCTACCTTTGAAACTCTTTGTTCCTTCATTCTATCTTGATGACAGAATGTGTTAGGCATGTCTTGTCACATGCCAACCCTTGGCTGTCCCCACCATCTGTGTTCTATACTCCTACATACATGCTGAATACTGCTGAAAGGAAAGGAAGAAAACAAGCATTGATCAAGCACCGAGTATGCTTTGTGTTAATTACTTTACAGATTATCTCACAACAATCCAGGAGTAGGTGTCATTATTATCCTCATTTTACAGCTGATGAAACTGAAGCAGACAGAGGTTAGGTGACTTGCCCAGGGTCACATAGCTATAAGGGGCTGAATTTGGATTTGAACTCAGGTCTTCCTGACTCTAGGCCCTAGAGGTGCTAGAGAAAGTTATTAAAGTCTGACAACTGGATTCACCACAATGTGTTATTTAATCTCTAATGGAAACTTCACTCAGGTCTTCCTGACTCCAAGCTGAGCACTCTATACACTGTACCACCTAGCTGCACTCTCTCTTTACCTCTGCCTCTTAAAACTTACAGCACCCTCAAAGCATTGCTCATGTATCATCTACTACAGAATTTTCTGATACCCTCAATTGTCAGGATTCTCCATTAAAATTACTTTATATTTTCATCTATGAGTAAAAGAAATACAAATTAAAACAACTGAGTTTTTATCTCATGGCCATTAGATTAACAAAGATAAAAAAGATCAAACTGTAAATACTAGAGAGTCTATAGGAAGTTAGGACACTAATGCCCTGTTGCTGGAGCTATAAACTGGTCCAACTACTCTGGTAAATGAATTGGAACTACAGAATGATATTAGAAAAACTAAACTATACATAACCCCATTTGACTCGGGGATTCCATCACTGAACTTATATCCCAGAGAGGTGAAAAACAAAGTTAAAAGTTCCTTATACACAAAAGTACTTATAGCACCACTTTTGCACAGTGGATAGTGAACTCACCTTGGAGTGGGAAAGATCTGTTTTAAGTCCCACTGGGGAAGTCACTTAGCTTTTCAGTGCCCCAGGCAGAATTCCAAGGCTAAAATTACAAAATAGTTGCAGATCTGTACAGATTGAGTTTCTTCACAAGAGGTTCTCTACCCAAAAGTTATTTGGGAAGGTGGGAATTGAAAATAAGTGGGTGACAATCAATTAGGAAATAGACAAACAAGGTGTACCATACAAAACAATGAATGTAAAGAATTCAGAGACACTTAAAAGATTTATATTAATAATTACATAAACTGAATTAGGAAAATTACTTAAACAATGACTGCAATAATGTAAACAAAAAGTGAAGGAAATCAGGAATTTGATCATGCAACCCTCAAACTTGATTTCAGAAGACTGACAATGAAGCATGTCTCTCTTCCCTTGAGAAAGTAGTGGTAGGCTGTTACAGTAAAGAATGAGGCACACACAATGCATTGGTTAATTTTCCTTAATTATATTTTGTTACAAGAAAGGAGTTTATGGGGGCAAGGGACCATTAGAAATCAAAGTAAGTTGGTTTTTTTAAAGCTTAATTTTTTATCTTTTAAAAAAGAACAAATTTATCTGTATACATGTTGCATCCCTTGTAGCAAAGGGCAATAACTGCTTCTGGATACAAAAATACAGCTAGCTAGCATTCATAACTTCTTGATATTATATAACTCTAAATTATAGAAGAATCAAAATTGCCAAAGCATGGAAATACGTAAGTAGGCTACAGCAGATTACTACTGCACATAAAAAGTGGCAAAAATGTAAGCACCTTAAGGACAGGGATCATTTCTTAGTATATTCATGTCTTAGTATATTCAGTCCCTAACAGTGTCTTGAACTGTTGAATTGTATTGCTGAATGTACATTAGAACTATCTCAATAGGCTGCCCTCCCTCCCTAAGTTGTTTTCCTCTCCTGGATTCCTCTGACTTTCTATTTGTTTGGAAGAGTCTGAGACTTGACTCATTATGTTTGACTAGAAAATACTAGTTTCCATTAATGTTCTCTTTCTTCTTTAATTGTGCATTCCTACTAATCTGTCACCATGTGGACTACACGTATTCTTCAACCATTTGGGTATTCCTATGTGGATGATTAGGTCAAACTCTTTTGAGTAGATCTTCATCACATAAAAGGAGTCCCTGAAGTGTTCCAGGATTAATGTAATCTACATTCTATAAACAAAGAGCATATGGAGAATCTCAATGGTTAGAGGAAACCTGTCCCCTGTTTGGAGTTAGCCTCAGCCTCCATGACACTTCTAAACACTTTTGGTAAGCAAATAGCTCCAAAACAAAGAGACATATTCACCAAAGGGTTCACATCATTAATTATAATAATGCATAAGTAATTTATGTTTTGGTTATTTACTGTCAAGTTTATTTAACTGGTCCAGTATCTCACAATAACTTTTGTTGTTGTTGTTCATTCAATCAGTTGTGTCTGACTTTTTGTGACCCCATGGATCATAGCATGCCAGGCCCTTCTATACTTCTCTTGAAGTCTGTCCAAGCTCATGTTCATTGCTTCCATGACACTCTCTATCCATCTCATCCTCTTCTGTCCCCTTCTCCTCTGGCCTTAAATCTTTCCCAACAGAAGGGTCTTTCCCAATGAGTCCTGTATTAAGTAATTAAGTCTCAGTTTCAATATTTGACCTTCCAGTAAATAGTCTGAGTTAATTTCTTTAAGTATCGACTGATTAGATCTCCTAGCTGTCCAAGACTTTCAAAAGTCTTCTCCAGCACTACAATTTGAAAGTATCAACTCTGTGATGCTCAGCCACCCTTACAGACCAACTCTCACAGCAATACATTTTTTACTGGAAAAACTATAGCTTAGGCTATGTGAACCTTTGTTGGCAAGGTGATGCCTCTGCTTTTAGCATGCTATCCAGATTTGCTATAGCTTTCCTTTCAAGAAGTAAATGTTTTTTTTAATTCCATGACTACAGTCACCATCTGCAGTGATCTCTGAGCCCGAGAATAGAAAATCTGACACTGCTTCCATTTCTTCTTCTCTATTTCCTAGGAAGTAATGGGATCAGTTGCCATGATCTTAATTTTTTTTAACATTAAGCTTGAAGCCAGCTTTTTACACTCTCCTCTTTGGCTCAATCCAGGTAGGCGGTAACTACCCTTAAATATTCCTCTTAAGGTCCCTAGGGTTTTAAGTTTCTCCTGTGGTTGCCCACAGCATGGATGCTTTCTCAGAAGTCAAATTCAGGCTGCTGCATTCTTCCCCAAATCTAAAGGTACAGTTTTATATCTAAGGAACCCCTGGGAGAGCTGCTCTAAGAGTGCTATCATTCGGAGTATTTTTTAAGGCAGATTATCTGGAAGGAGTTAGGATTCCTTAGGGCCCTTCAATGGTAATCAGAATTTAGGAAGTAGCTGTGGTGTAACAGAAAGGCAATGGACTGACAATTGGGAAATCTACGTTCTTATCCCCAGCTTAGCTCTGTAGCCCTGGATAAATCACTCAGTTTCCTCATATAGGCCCTTTCAACTCTGAAGTTCCTATGAAACTATTCTATAAAATCACGTGGGAAACCTAAAACTACAACATTCTCTTGAGTTTCCTTATGTTACTTCAAAGCAACATAAACCTGGATGAGATAGTGTGAAGTTGCTGATTTTATCTGGTTAAGTGATTAGTTGGTTTAGCAACGTATTTGCTTATGTATTCCAAATACAATCTCTAAGAGTTTAGAAAAAAATATCTTGAAAATGGCTTCTTTCCATTTTGAAAGTCTCTCACACTAAGATATTTGTGAAATACCTTCTGTGTGTTTACCCTTCTTCCTTTTCAGGGGAGTGACTGTCAAAAGTGTGGTCCAGGACATTAGCAAGAACATTTAAGGCAGGTCACAACTGGGTTTTTTGGTAGTATTCATGTTTATCAGTTTAATTAGTATATGTGGAATGCCTTCTATGTGTTAGACCAATCTGGGGTTTAAAGAATTTATTTTACTGCAGGAATGAGTTAAATAAATTAGTTACAATACAATCATACTTATACCCTTTTTTCTAACATGATTATCTGTTTAAGAAAACCCAAATAGCACTTTATGTCTTATCAAATACAGTTTCTTTTTCCCCATTAATTCTAGTGAGGGCTTTTTGTTTTGCTTGTTTAACAACATAAGGACATTTAAGATTTTTGAACAGGTTGGATGGTAGTCCATTAAGTTAATCCATTTTTATCTATATCTTGGACAAAGTGCTGCAGATAGGAATAAGGTGAAGCCAGAATCAAGTAAATAAAGCTGGAGATAAAGCTGGATCACACTAAGGAAACTGCACACGACTTTCAGTAATCCTAAATGGCTCCTTGCTGCAAAAGTCCAACTCTCTAAGACCATTAACTCTCTGATATTATCTGATTATAACAAACGGATTACCACAGTTTAATAAGAATAAAAATTGCAAAGAATGAAAAGAGCTTTAATGGGTTTAAATAGGCCATAGTAAATTACCACTGCACATAAAAGATGACAAGAACAACAACAAAAGTCATCATAAAGGGCACGTGTGACTTGATAAAGAAGTGAGCTAGTTATGGAGCAAGAATGAAAGACAAGGTATACCAGTACTACACAAGACTTTGACACACCAAGTCAATCCTTTATGGAGGATTAATGGAAAAACAAAGATGTGAATCTTTCTTGTAGAGTTATTCTGTATATTCTTGTCCTCTCTCTTCTTAATCTCTTCCACTTCTGTTAAGTCCCTACCATTTTTGTCCTCTATCATGCCCATTTTTGCATGAAACATTCCCTTGATATCTCTAATTTTCTTGAACAGATCTTGTCTTTACCACTCTTCTGTTTTCTTCTATTTCTTTACAATGCTCATTTAAGAAATCTTCTTATCTCTCCTTATCACTAAGGTTAGTGGAGGTGAAAAACTTTAGCTATTTAAAATCCTAAAAGATGATGCTGTTAAAGTGCAGCACTCAATATGCCATCAAATCTGGAAAATTCAACAGTGACCATTGGATTGGAAAATCAGTTTACGTCCCAATCATAAAGAAGAAATATACCAAAGAATGTTCAAATTACTGAACAACTGCACTCATTTCACACACCAGCAAGGTTGTACTTAAGATCTTAAAAGCTAGGTTTCAGCCATATGAGAACTGAAAATTGTCATAAGAGCAGGCTGGTTTTAGAAGAAGGAGGGGAACTAGAGACCAAATTGCCGACGTTCACTGGATTACAGAGAAAGCAAGGGAGTTCCAGAAAAACATCTACTACTGCTTCATTAAGTACACTAAAGTCTTTGAACGCGTAGGTCACAACAAAATGTGGTGAGTCCTCAAAGAGACGGGAGTACCATATCACCTTACCTGTTTCCTGAGGAACCTGTATGCAGGCCAAGAGGCAACAGTTAGAACAGAATGTGGAACAACTGATTGGTTTAAGATTGGAAAAGGAGTACGACAAGGTTGTATATTGTCATCTTATTTATTTAACTTATATGTAGAGTACATCATATAAAATGCCAGGCTGGATGAATCAAAAGCCAGAATTAAGGTTGCCAAGAAAATATTAACAATCTCAGATATGCAGAGGATTATTACTTTGATGACAGAAAACGAAGAAGAATTAAGAAACCTCTTGATGAGGGTAGGAAAAAAAAGTGTAAAAGGTGGCTAGAAGCTTAACATTAAAAAAGCTGAAATCCTGGCAACTGGTCCCATTACTTCCTAGCAAACAGTGGGGGAAGAAATGGAAGCAGTGTCAGACTCGTTCAACTGAAGGAATGAAGAACAACAAATAACAAAGGACAAGAATCACAAAGAAGCTATGTAGAGATTGTGATCTGCACCAGTAGAGGAAGTAACTACACATCCATGAGATCACAAATCCATCTTAGTATCCGGATATGAGGGGATGAGTGGCATAGCCCAACAGGTCTTCAACCCTGGGAAACGGTCTACGGATAGGAAAAGCTAAAATCTTTTTAGATTTTTACATCTTCAAAGCAGGTCTATGAAGGAATTAGTAGTAGTCTTCATGTTGCCCCAATGTAGAAGAATAGAGATGAGAACAGAGGGTGCTCATTCCTAGGCAACATACAGAGGAAATCAGAGACTCACTCCATCATATTCTTTTCTAAGCACCCTCCCCAAGTAAGAAAAGACAGGTGGGAGAAATAAATACCAAACTCATGAGGACTTCAAGTTGAAGGCTGCTAAAGAAAAAAAAAATAGTAGGTAGCAAAACAAAGAAGACACACTCTCGATTAGCAAGTCCCTTCTTAAAATCCCTTCCTTTTTAACACAGTGCTAGAATTCACAAGAATAAATCAGTCTCTAGCCCTCAGCAAGCAGAAGTTAAGCAGACCTGTTAGATTAACCCTTTGGCTCCTAAGCAGCTAGTTTCTTGCCACAAGTGGTCATTACACTCCTGGATTGTTAATTACGTATAGACAAATATCTTTACAATTCTGCAAATAATCCTTCAATGCCCTAAATCCTCAGAAAATTTTGTAGTTTTTCCCCTTGACTTAACATCAGAGAATACTAAAAGATGAATCAGTGAGGTATAGTGGGGAAAGTGTGGCATTTCTAGAGCCAACGCTATATTCCATCTATTTATAACCTGTACAACTTTGGGCAAATTCTTTAACCTTTCTGGGCCTCAGTTTCTTTATCTGGATAATAAGGGAATTGAACTTGATAACTTCTAAGGCCCTTCCCAGATATAATTCTATGATCTGTAATTTCTTAAATATACGGAACTCCCTCAACTTCCCTCAACTAAAGCAGATTACAATTAGAGTATGATTTAGTGGATAAATCCTAGGGAGTTGCGAGAGACTAGGGTCACAACGTAGTAACCAAGTTAATTTAGAGTAATAAATAGATTCAAACTTCATTTCCTGGTTGCAGGATCCATTCTGTGAACCATCTTTATGGATGAAACTACTTTATAATGTAAATCTGGTGCGTTTTAATAACTTTTGAAGCCCTTTGGATGGGGTCCAAGATCAATCATTTTATTGTTTCATAGTTTCAGATTCCAAATAACTCAGCTTTCTCCTTAACAAATTAACAGAAACATAACAATGCATGGTTAAATACTAAAGTAAATAGGTACTGGGAATAGAACAATAAAATATTTGCTCAGCATGTACTAAAAACTCCTGAAAGAAAATGACTTTGTTTCTCTCCAAACTGCAATGGGCCATCTACATTACCTGATCCTAAAGCGTGATGTCTTCATTTCTCTCCAGGCTTCATCTTTGACTTTCTCAACCACACTTTGCCTCCTTCTCACATTAGAAGTGTACTCTGGCCCTGTGGCACCTTCTGACTGCTTAGTGCTTTCCAGAACCTCCCTTTTAAGGATAGTACCCAGGTCAGTCATGTCTTCTTCCCCCTCCAGTCTCTACTGCTGACTCTCCACACTTTGCCTACCATGGACCCCTTTAGCTTGCCTCTGCTCCACCTCAGCTTCTTTTTATATGCTGTGTTCCCCCCCAATAAAATATAAGCTCCTTGAGGGAAAGTATTATTTTTTGCTTCTATATGTATTCTCATCAGGCTTAGCATAGGAATACAAATATTTTATCAAGCATACATGGTAAGCACTTAATTAATGCTTGTTGACTTGACTCAAGTAGATAATACTTATAGGCAAATTTTCTCATTTATCACCACTTCATCCCAAAAAGAAAAATGTTTTTAAGCAGAATTTTGCTTCCACACATTTCCAAAGCATTGTTGCTCTACGATAACTGGTATGTGGCTGAAGTTCTGACAAGATTCAAATGCAAACTAATCTTTTTTTATTATTTTTTTCACAACTGACAACAGCCATCTAACTTTTCATTCACAGTTATAGATTGTATTGCTATATATATATATATGTACCATGGATTATTGCTTAAATATGCCTATTTAAATGCGAATTCTACTTACATGAGCTTAATTTATCCTAATAAAATTAACTGTGTTTTTCTTCCATTCAATCTTGTCACTTACAACATTTTGCATTTAGGTGGAAACCATCAAGAGGCAAAATTTGGAGTCTGACCTGTACATAAAAAGAGGTTTTCTCATTATAAACAGAGGGTAGTTATTTTTAAAACTAGCGTATTTTCTCACATAAACCAATTCCCCTCACACTAAGAATATTTCAGGAAGTTTATATACTATTATTAAACAACTATGGAACTCTATAATCTTAATTCAAATAAAGGCTACTACACATTGTACTGAATTGGATTACAACAGGCTGTTATTTTTTTTTTCTCAAGGTCAAAGAATCATTTATTTAATTGTCCTTCTCTCTTACCATCCTGTAAATATCTTTATCCTTTTTTATGACACGTTTCTGAAATACTGTTTAAGAGTTCTGGTCTTTGCCTTGTTTATTTCATAAAATAATTCTGGCTCAAATTTCCAAATAATTAAGAACCTCCATAGGCTCAGAGATTGTAAAGCTGGAAGTAACTACAGAGGTCATCTAATACAAGCTTAATTTATAGATGAGGAATCACTTTCAAGTGGAAGAGATCTCAGAGGCCAGTGAGCCATAAAATCATAGCTGAAGCATTAGAAGGAACCTTAAAGATCATCTAATCCAACCCCTTCCTTTTCCAGATGAGAAAACCAAGGCCTAGGGAGATTAAATGATTTGCTAAAGGTCACACAGTTAAGTTGCAGAGGTGGTCTTTAAATCCAGGTCCTCTTTTTACTGTACCACACTAGTCAAATCCATCCCTGAGCAAGAATTCCTTAGACAACATCCTCAAGTATAGTGGAACAAACACTAGATTTGAGGTCAGAAGATGTAGCTTCAAATTCTGGCTCCAGTACTGTGACCACGAGGGCCAAATTCATCACCTTCAAAATCAGGACAGTAATATTTATATTCTGTACTTATAATGACTGTCATATAACACTTTTGCAAAGTGCTCTGCATAATCTGACATAACTGATCTCTACAACAATCCACTGAGGTAAGAACTGCTGTGAGTATTGTAATTCCTATTTTACAGATGAGGAAATTGAGGTTCAAGGAAATATTTCACTAGCTTGTTATGGGGAAAAGTGCTTTGCAAACCATATACACACACATACATACATACATATACATATATATACACATACAAACATATATATATACATATTTATATACATACGTGTGTATATACATATATAAAAAAATTCCTGCCAAGTGATTATCTGACCCACACTTGAAGACTTCCAGAGGTCTTTAAAGGAAGTATTTCTTTATATCCAAAAGAAACTGCCTTTAACCTCTATCCATTGCTTCTATTTCTTTCCTTTGGGGCCAACTCAAACAAGCTGAATCATTCCTTCTCTAGAAATGAGCTATTTTGTAAGCTCTTGCACATGATTCTCAACGTGGAAGGTTATTTATGTCTGTGCATCCTGAAATATACGCCTTTTTTTGTGAGTGAACAAGAAGCCTTTTGTAGAGGCATGTTCCCTGACGTAATATAAAAAGATTAGTGGATTTAGAATCAGAAGAGTAATTTTTAATGTTATATTACTATTCTGTGAAGTAATTTATTAAACTTCTCTAGATCTATATCCTCATTTGTAAAATGAAGACGTTGGAATAGATACCTCTAAGGTAGAGGGAGGTTCTTAACCTGGGGTCCAAGAACTTGTATTTTTGAAATATTTTATAAACTGTATTTCAATATAATTGGCTTCCTTGGTAATCCTATGCATTGTTATTTTGTGCACTTAAAAACGTTCTGAGAAGCGTCTCAAAGGCTTCACCTGACTGCACTCAGGAGTCCGGGACACATAAAGAAGGGTCTACGGTCTCTCTCTGAACCAAATCCATTGATTCTATCCACCACTCTTGGGCCCTGGAAGCACGTAAGACTCTTCTACCTACGACTCTACTCAATTACTGAGCGCTTGGCCCCACAGTGTTCTGCAACGGGATGGATGAGTGAATGAATGAATGAGTGAAAGAATGAAGGAGTGAATGAAGGAGTGATTGAATGAGGGAATAAATGGAGTGAATGAGTGAGTGAATGAATGAATGAATGAGTGAGGGAATGAATGGAGTGAATGAGTGAGTGAGTGAATGAATGAATGAATGAGTGAGGGAATGAATGGAGTGAATGAGTGAGGGAATGAATGGAGTAAATGAGTGAGGGAATGAGTGAATGAATAAATGAATGAGTGAATGAATGAATGAGTGAATGAATGAATGAGTGAATGAATGAATGAATGAGTGAGGGAATGAATGGAGTGAATGAGTGAGTGAGTGAATGAATGAGTGAGGGAATGGAGTGAATGAGTGAGTGAATGAAGGAGGGAGGGAGGGAATGAATGGAGTGAATGAGTGAGTGAATGAATAAATGAATGAGTGAGTGAATGAATGAATGAGTGAGTGAATGAGTGAGTGAGGGAATGAATGGAGTGAATGAGTGAGTGAATGAGTGAGTGAATGAGTGAGTGAATGAATAAATGAATGAGTGAATGAATGAATGAATGAATGAGTGAGTGAGTGAATGAATAAATGAATGAGTGAATGAATGAGTGAGTGAGTGATGACACTCCGTGCAGGGGTCAGCCCTGCCCTCAGAGAGCTCACGATTTGGGGCCCAGACTGCGTCACGTTTATTCCTCGCAGGGCCGGCGCTCCAGGCTCCACACCTCTTCTACCCACCCTAGATTTAGCCTTGGAGCCCAAGGCCCCAGCAGGCGGCTCCGCCAGGGGGAGCCTCCCAACAGGGGCCGTAGGGCCCGCACGCCTCTCTTCCTTTCCCTCCCCTCCCCCTACACCCCTCCACGTTCCACCCTAGAGCGCGCACGCGCACCTCCCCCTCTTTCCCACCCTCCCCCCCGCCCCCGCCACTCCCCGCCGCCCTCGGGCCCGGCCAGTCCCGGGGCTTCCCGCCCACTCGTCAGGGGGTCCGCAGCCCGGCCAGAAGGAAGGGCGAGGCGGCCGCTGCCGGCCCGGGGCTCTCTCGCTCTCACCGGCAGGTGGCGGTGGACGTTCCCGGAGAGTCTGGGGCGGCTGCGGCCTACCAGACCAGCTCCCTCAGCGTCCGAGCCCGAGCCGTCACCGCCCAAGCCGGGGCCGCGCCTCGCGGGAGCGCGCGCGCGTTCTGACGCCCGTCGCGAGCTTCTGGCGCCGGACCAACCAGGCTTGGGGGAGGAGCAGGGGCGTGGCAACAGTGGCGGTACGTCACGGGGCGGGGCTCCACCTTTCCCCACCCCCCGCCTCTTGGAGGTGGGACGGGGGCCTAGAAGACTGTAAGGCCTTTACTTGTGTTGTCTGCCTTGAGCCGGTCGTGGTCCGCCCCTCAGCCACGCTCTCCAGGTGGCCTCTAGGCCTATAAAATAATAATAGGTAGCATTAATGAAGTGTCCACTATGCGCCAAGCTCTGGGGACACGGAGAATGGCCCTGCCCTCCCCACGCTCGCAGTCTAACGGGGGAGGCGACGAGCAAATCAGAGCGACTGGGTTATTTACGGTGAATTATCCCCATTTTACCGAGGGTAGTAGTGGCCGCTGCTGGTGTCCACGGGGCACTGGCCAAGCGCCTGCAGGGCCAGTGGCTGCGGTGTGGACGCCGGCTGGGCAGCGCTCTCTAGGCTACGCTGCCCCCTGGCGGTGCCCGCAGCGAGCCACTGGAGAGCAGAGTGTCGGCTCCCGCCTTCCCTCAGTTTCCTCGTCTATAAAACGAGGCTGGAAGATTCTGAGCTGGAAGGGACCCAGCTCCGCTCCTCCCCGGACCTTCCATTCCCTCGCAGTGACTTTTCAGATTATACTCAGCTCTAAAATGGGGTAATAGTAACATCTCCCTCCCAGGATTGTTGTAAGGATCAAATGAGATATATGTAAAGCCTCTTGGCAAACCCTACAGCCTTATATAAATATTAGCTATTATTATATTTGACTAATCAAGGTCGTGGTCATTTATTTTCTGAATGAATCTGTGATCTGCTTGAAAAGTTTTTTATTTAAAAATTTTATATCAATATTCATTAGTGAAATGGTCAGTAATTCTCTTTTTCTGCTTTGTCTCTCTCTGGTTTGGTGTCAGGACCATATTTGTCTCATAAAATGTTTTTTTTACATGCAAGATTTATTATTTGAAAATTATTGCCGTGCCCTTACATTGACACGCATCTTTAATCTACCTATACCATCTGCCACCATCTGAGCTCCCTGAAGGTTAACTTTGACTCATACATTTTTGTATGTGCAGTAGAAGTGTTTGTCCTTAATGGTGCTAGAGTGGTCCCGCTGACTTCTAGATTTAGATGAGCTCCAATACTAGAGTGATAGACCTGGAAGGGAATTTAAAGACCACATTTTAGATTTAGATAACTGAAAACTAGAAAGATATAGAGACTTCTTGTAACCATACTGATTAGTGACTGAGCCATGATGAAAGCCCAAGTAGGCTGACACCACTTCTATCTGTGCCTACTGCAGGGCTACAAAAATGTAGCAAAAATAATATTAATGAAGATACTGATTTTAGCCAAGTTGACAAGCTTTTATGAAGTGCTATCTATATACCAGGCACTGCGCTTTCATCCTTTAGATGAAAGAATACAAGATGTAAGGGTGTCCGATCTTGAAATGAGTAGAGAACCAGGGTGATACCATGGATAGAACACTGGATTAGAAGTTAAGAGAACCTGGGTACGTATCCTAGCTCTGTTACTTACTACCTGTGTGATGTTAAAGCCAGTCACTTAAGTTTTCTAGGCCTTTGTTCTTGTAAAATGAAGGAGATGGGTTATAGGGTCTCCAATGTCTCTTCAGGGTCTAAATCTGAGCTTCTATGAAAGCGAAATATACCTCTTCCCTCAGTAGGGAGGGTCATGGACTACAGATACTGAGTTGCCTGATGTTAACTGTGATCAATCTGGTGGTCTCTTTTGCTTCTTTGTCACAAGGGAAGAGTCTATATTGTGGGGAAGTGACAATGTTTTAAAAAATCCCAGAAAGTCTCACTAAAACTTTTTTTTTTAAAGAACAATTTTTTTAAAAAGGAATCTATTGTTTGATAATTTGAAAAATAAATTAAAAGTTAATCCCCCTAAATCTCATTGAATCTGAGGAGTAGCCAGATGATTGAACCTAGTTCATTGGTGTGCCTAGAGCATGGTGCCTCCTGTAACCAGACCTTTTCCCAGAGGTAGGATGAAAAGTGACCACACACAACACCTGAAACCTTGTGCTTAACACTGAAAACCTGTATCACAACTCATAACCCTTTCTGGAAAAGGTCTCTTGTACTATAGAGTCAGACCTTTCAAGGTGTATTAGATTACCAGAGAACCCAAATATCTCAACAGGCCACCTGAAGACTTTCACCACTGGCATAATTCAATGCTCTTCACAATTCACCATTCATTCAGTTGTTCCAGTTTGCCCACCCTACCCCCCCTTAAAATTCCTAGGCCTCTTTGTCTAATCTCTCATTTGACGCTTCATACTCAGTCATCTCAGTACTTTCTATTATTATTGTGTTCTTTCATGCAATACCCCCCCCAGCTTAAACACCTGAAGGGTACAGATTTTTATTTTGTCTGGCACTTAATACAGATCTATTGAATTAAATTGACTAATTCAATATATTTAAGCACCTACCATATTCAGTGTACTGTATAAGATCTTGTAGATACTGAGCAAGATGTGTAAGATAATCTCTGACTATTTATCTCCTGGAGTATTGGTCAATGTAAGTTTGTAAGGCATCATCAGAGATGTCTGTGGATAATGCCTTAGGGCAGAGGGGTAATTAGAGTGGGGTGTCTACAATACTCCTCCTGGTGGTGTCCACTTTCAGAACATATATCCCCTCCTCCAATGCATTTTTTCTCCTTCCTTCTTTGGTTGAGGCTTTGAATGAAATATCAGAACTCTAGAGACGATGGATATTGGGCTGATAGTTTTTGCCTAGATAATTTTGTCAGTGAACTGAAGTCCCATTTCATCGGAGCAGTATAATAAATTGACTGAACTATACCCTAAGGGCTTAAAAGAATTCTTGGACCTCTTCCTCACGATAACAACTGTTTCCCTAGGAAGTCAATTAGTCTGAAGCTAGAACTAGGTTAGAGAAGGCCACTCAGGGCACTACGCACAGAAGCAATGACAAACTGAGGGGGTAAAGAAGAAAGGAAGGTTAGGAGATAAATAAAAAGCCACAGAGAACCACCTGAAAGTTGCTTTTCCAAATTGAGAATCACATGTTTGGGTCCCTGATAACAAGAAACACTTCTTGCAAGAAAATCCCCTCTCAATATTTAAATTATGTAATAGGTCTCATCCTTAAAATTTGACCCTTCCCAAATTAGCAAAAAGGCTCTCACTGAAAGGAATTTTAGATCTATGAAAATGGATCCATGGACAAAAAATTTAAGAGTTCTTTGTTGTTTCTTTATTTTTCTTAAAGAACATTGGACCACCACAAATCAGGAGACCTGAGCACTGGTCCTAAGTCTGCCACTTAATGACTCTATGACCTTGGGAAAGTGACTCTAATCTTGAATTTCTTTGTCAATAAAATAGGACAAGGTAAGACTAGATGATTGCTTAGGTTCCCTATAATTCAAACATTCTATGATCTAGGAACTCTGTTTCAGGCTCTGGACTATATTATTTGTTACCACTTGGCAAATTTCTTTCCTTTGAACACTGCAGTGTCTCCCATAGGATCATAGGATTTAGGACTGAAAAGAACCTAAGGATCATCTAATCCAGTTGTATACAAAATGTGATCTAGGGACGCCTGGGGATCTCTGAGAGCCTTTGAGAGGATCTATGAGATCATAATAATACTAAGACATTTTAATTCCTAATATGGTAAATATCAACAGATATAATCCACGTCAACAAAAGCTCTTTTGGGTTCTCAGGTTTTAAGAATGTAAATAAAAGGGTCCCGAGACCAAAAAAATTGAGAACCACTGATGCAATCCAATGCCCTCATTTTATAGCGAGAAGACCTGAGGCTTACTAGAGGTTACTTGCTCATGGCCAAACAGCTAATTGGTGACAATTTGGAAAATCAGAATAACACTGACATTCCAAGGAAAAGCTAACTGGTAGAGATCCCAGTGCAAATATGATATAGTTCAGTTAACAAGGCTTGCAGGTGGTTCTGTCAGCAACATCTGTCATTCCTTCATCCAGAAGGTTACTGAATTCCTTCCAAAACGATAAACCTCCTTCCCCTCTCTCCCAGACTCTGGACAATATCACTTAGGAGCCATTACCTCAGGCAGGGAGCTGGCAGCTTTACATGAATGCATAACCAGACTTGATTAGCTTCCAATTCAAGAGGTAGGTGGTTTGTGCTTGAGGGGAAGCTTCCCCACTGCTTTGGGGAAAACAAGGAACTATAAATCTGCCTCCAATTCCTCACATTTCAGGCAAAAAGATGTGTGCGTTCATCTTTCATTGTCGAAGAAGACCATGCCATCAGAGAGATGATAACATGACTTGAACTTAACTTTGTCTTGAGTGAGGGAGGGCTGTGCAGGTCACCAGCCTCACTTCTCCTCCAGAGCCATCTGAATCCAGTGACCAGATATTCATCAGGATGACTGGAGATGACCCAGGATGAGGCAACTGGGGTTAAGTGACTTGCCCAAGGTCCCACAGTTAGTGAGTGTCAAGTGTCTGAGGTGAGATTTGAACTCAGGTCCTCCTGACTCCTGCACTGGTGCTCTATCTACTGCACCACCAAGCTGCCCCTCTGAAAGGTCTCACCATCACTAAAGGACTACCTATTATAGCCACTTGTATCACTCTGAAGAAATGTGCATGCCCACCCTTCTCTTTTAAACACTTTTTCCTCGTGCTTTTGGGATAAACAAATCCACAGATAGGAATATTCTGGAAAGAAGAGATTTACCAGAAACCAATGTAAAATTCTGCTGTAGGATCGAATCACTTGCAACAGTACAGAACTGGGGAGACATGGTTCGGCAAGAGTTTATAAGTGAAAGACTTAGCGATTTTGGTTCACTCCAAGCTCTGAATACTCAGAATAAATCTCAGAAGTACAGTGTTCAGATCATGAGAAACAATAGTCCTGTTATGCTCTTCACTAAGGCCACATCTGGTATGTTGTATTCAAATATAGGTCTTGAATTCTCAGAAAAACTAAGGGACTTATAAAGAAAGACAATGGCCAACATGGTGACTAGTCTAGGAAAGGATCCTATAGGAGGAATGATAAAAGGAACTAGTGATGTTTACTCAGGGTTACTCAGGAGGAAAAACTAGGACCAATGAATGGAAAACAGAAGGAGGCAAATTTTGTTTCAATATAAGAAAGAACTTTCTAACCATCAGTGCTGTCTAAGAATGGATAAGGCTGCCCTCTGAACTCCTTGTCATTGCAAGAAGAGAATCAGGGTCTGGATAAGGGTCTCCTGAAGATATTGTAGAGGAGATTTTTGTTTACTTTTGTTTGGGTTGGCTGACCTCTGTAAGTCTATAAGATATTTTCATTCTTTTTTTTTCAAAAACACAAAACAAAATTTTCCTCTCAAAGCATAAGGAGCATTTAGAGTAGAACACGGTGATAACTAGGAATTTTCCAAGAGGGAGAAAAATTACTCATATGACATTTTCATTCCATTTTTGAAGCAAAAATAACACAGCTACAATCTATGTTGTTGCCTGTGGAAAGAGAGATGAAAGGGCAAAGAAAGAGTAGTGTGAAAGGGCTAGAATATCCCCATTTTTTAAGGATGGGGAGAAGAAGAGGAAGTTCCCACCTTTCAGTCCTGTGTAATTTCAGCTGGTTGAGTTTTTTTTTTCTGATGGAGATCTATTTTTCTGTTAGCAGGGAGTCATAACTTCTTCCAGTTGTAGAAATTAGAGCTACAGTTAAATCCTTTCACCTAAACCCCTCATTTTACAGATGAGGAAAATGAGGCAAAGAAATGGAAAATCACTTGGCTCAAGGTTATACAAGCAAGTTAAGGGCAAAACTCAGACTAGAACCTGGCCAGAGAAATCATTCTGAATTCTTCCATCAGGGCCCAGACTTCTAACTTAAGCCACTGTTCCTAGCCATCAGCCAGAAGAGTTACTAAACTTAGATCTGGGCTCTCTGGGTCCAATATATTGGAAAAACATATAGTCTCAAATATAACAAACAATACAGGATAAATGTGTTTGAGGCACTCTCACCATCTCTTGCATGATTCAGTACTTCTTCCTAGTCTATTAAAAAGCAGGCCAGCTGCAATGACCAGGGTGCTCTCTGATCAGAGAAGGGTTGCTATGGAGACAGACAAGTCTTTCAAGAGAGGCTCTTTGGAGGTTTGTCCATGTCTGCCT
Organism: Notamacropus eugenii; assembly: GCF_028372415.1. Lineage (NCBI taxonomy): Eukaryota > Metazoa > Chordata > Mammalia > Diprotodontia > Macropodidae > Notamacropus > Notamacropus eugenii. Next base: position 215,315,016 of record NC_092872.1, read on the forward strand.
GTGTGAGAGGCTGCCCTCACAAATAAGAGGCCTTGTACCACCTAGTTCACAGTGTTCCTGTAAGGAGAGCAATCTATGAACCTTAAAGCTCTATTTCAGAGATGTGAATTGTTATAATTATTATGAATACCCCCAAAATATTTCCACTGCCATTCTTCATGGTGCCTGAAATTCAACCATTAGATGTAGTCCCTTGGGTGTTTAAGGTTTTCCAGTCATTAAGAGACCTCCAAAAAGTTATGAGTACCTTCCTGAGGGCTAAAATCCTAAGACTCAGTGTGACATCAGGGAAATAGCTCAGGATCTGAAGGACGTTTTAAAATCCTAGCCCTGTTACTTACTTCCTGTGTGACCTTAGGCAAGTCACTTACTGTCTAAGATTCAGTTTCCTCATCTACAAAAATGAAGGGGCTGGGCTAGATGCCTTCTGAATTCCTTTCCATCTCAAAAAATGTGAATGTTTATTGTCTGACACGTTAGCTGCCAAGCATTCAAACTATGCTTCAGAGAGTGCAGCTCTCATGGGCTGGCCACATTGTTCGAATGCAAAATGAATGCTTGCCAAAAGACTATTTTATGGAGACCTCACTTGGGGCAGGCAATCACTGGTGGTCAGAAGAAGTGATACAAGGACACTCTCAAGGTCTCTCTCAAGAACTTTGGATTCAACTGTGCTACATGGGAAATACTGACACAGGACAGCTCAGCATGGCATGCCCACATCAGAAAGGGTGCTGTGCTCTATGAGCAAAGCAGAATTAAGACAGCACAAAGTAAACATAGGATGCGCAGATTTGGAGTATGCATCCCAAATATTCACACGGACTATCTGTGCCGAATCTGTGGTAGAGCATTCTGAGCTTGTATTGGTCTGATCAGCCACAGTCGGACACACTGAAATCTCATTTTATCATGGTGATCTCATTTTGGTCCTCTTTGAGAATAAAGGACAGCAACCAACTAGCTGGAATCTAGGTCCTTCAGCAATGGGAAGGTGATAAAATGCCTGGAAGACTGGAAATGGAAGGATTGTGAAAGAGGAAATAAGAGGGTCTGTCCTAAGAGGGTCTGTCCCTTAGATAAAATCTGATCAACTGACTTTATGATTGTGTCCAAACTTGATCCTGTTGCTGCATGCCTTAGAAAGGTTTGCTGATCTGGGTAGTCATTTCCATGTATTTCTATGAGAATTTTGGTGCTCTATCACATTGATACAAAGAGAAAAGGTAACAAATTAATCTTTCTAACACAATCTTTCTAATTTATATCCAAAGGAGCAGTTCTGAGAGGATTATGAGAAGATGGCTAAGTAGGTCAGAAAATTTCAAGCTCTCAAGATTTTCCCCCACAAAAGAGTTAAAATAAGGCTAACAAAGTGTGAATGGAGATAAGTAAGAATAGAAATACAGTCGAGGTCTCCCTAGGACAATTTGAGAAGATCCAAAGAAAAATACCATGACCAGGTTTGGTCCCTGTGAAGAGTAAGCACCTCCAGGCCAGGGTCCCTTTTAACAAATGGCAAGTCCTAGGGTTAGTTGGTTTGAGAGGCAGCCTCAACCCAGTCACAGGAACTTTCACACACACACACACACACACACACACACACACACACACACACACACACACACACACACACACACACCCGCCCCGGGATAGTGAGGGGAGTTGGGTGTTTGAGCCCTGGAAGTTTGAGGGAACTTCTGCTGATAGGAACAGCAGACCCAGCTATGCTACAAAGAGCAGTTGGGTGAGCAGGAACATGCCTGGTGAATGCAGGAGTAGTGGGGCAGTAAACTCCTGACTGGGGGCACTTACAGGAGGTTGGAGGTTTGACTTTGGTTCCAGGCAGGTGGGGAGAACTGAAGATCTGGGGCAAGCAGCATCATTTCCTATATCCCAGGGCTAGAGGTAATTTCAAAAATTAAGCTGTCACCGTAAAAAATGCACAGCAAAGGAGAAAGAATCCAACCATAGAAAGCTATTATGGGAATAGAGATGAACTTGGTTCATCTTCAGAGGAGGATATTGAAGTAAAGAAACCCCCAAAGAGTAATGTTAAATGGTCACTTGCTCAAAAAGAATTCCTAAAAGATCTTCAAAAAACAGTTTAAAAACCAAAAGACTAAAGAAAAAATAAGAATAATCCAAGAAAAACAAGGAGGCTATAAAAGGAAACTCAACCAATTAGAAAAGGAAATTCTGAATCTTAAAGAAGAAAATGACACCTTGAAAATTAGAACTGAGCTAAGTGAAGCCAGTGAAATTATAAGAGATCAAGAAATAATTAACCAAAATATGAATAATGAAAAAATAGAAGAGAAAGTGAAACATCTTTTAAGAAAAACAACAGATTTGGAGAATAAATCAAGAAGAGAAAATATAAAAATAATTGGACTAACTGAAAGTTATGATAAAAAAAGAATCTTGATACAACAATACAAGAAATAATTAAAGAAAATTGTCCTGAAGCATTAGAACAAGGGGAGTGGGGTAGGATAGAAATAGAAAAAATACATCATTCACCATTTAAAAGAGATCCTATAAGGAAAACTCATAGGAATATCAGTCAAATTTCAAAAATCCCAGCTCAAGGATAAAATATTAAAAGCATCAAGATTAAAACAGTTTAAATATGGTGATGCCACAATTAGATTCACACAAGATCTAGCAGCAGAAACATTAAAGGACTACAGACCTTGGAACATAATATATCGAAGAACAAAAGAACTGAGGCTCTGGCTGAAAATATCATACCCTGCAAGGTTAACTATTATCCTTAATGAAAAAAAGTGAACATTTGATAAACTCTCAGTCTATAAAGACTTTGTCTTAAAAAAAGTCCTGAAGTTAATAGAAGATTTGACATACAAGAACCAAGAGAAATATAAGATACATACCAAAGACGGACAGACTGTTGGAACTGTTTACAAATGAGCTGCAAGAGTAAAAATTGATACAGAGGAATTAGATGAGGGAGGAAGGCTGGTAGTTCTGATAACCTACTTCCGTAAGGGAATGGGTTTAAGAGGGAACAATACATATATATTTAGAAGAGTATAAAAGTCTTCTAAAATCAAAAGAAATAAAATGGTAGGGACATGGGGGGGGGAGAGGACAAGGGATGGATCTTTAGATGGGAGGGGAAAGGAATAGGTAAAAGGGGTGTATAGAATGGTGTTTAGATTTATGGGAATGAGAGGATGGGGAGGGATAATTGGAGGGAGGGAGGCAAGTAATAGAAGGGCAAGGTAGTAGGTAGAAGTAAAGTAGAGGAGGCAGGAGGGATTGGAAACAAGACATATACACAAACAAAGATCAGCAGTAGAATATGTTTGGGAAGGTATATGTTTATAATTGTATGTATATATATGTATACTGTATGTATATTGTATGTATATATGTATGTGTATAGCTATAGCCATAGAGAAACATCTAAACTTTATTGTAGCCTTCTGGAGGGGTGGGGGAAGGGGAAAAAAGAACAAAATAAAAAAAGCAGACAGCAGAGAACAAAAGAAAACTGACAAGGAAGCAAAGATGGACAATTTTCAACACAAGTATTATTTATCATACAGGCTTTCTTGAAACGAAAATTTATTGTTACATAATTTCAATCCTCTCATGTTCTGCTATGCACATGACATGATTTTTTTCTTTTTAACTTTGTATTTAAGTTCCAATATTTAAGTTTATGATATGTTTTTGATTCTTTTCTCTATTCTATATTTGTGTTCGGGCATTTGAGTCTAAAATAAAAGAAAAAAAGAAAACAAAGGAGCAGTTCTGCATATGTATCCTGTTATGAGAGTCAAAACATGTTGCCATCCTTTGCCAGATGTATTTGGGAGCCCAGCCCAATGTGGGGGATCCCAGTATCTCCTTGAAAGATCTTCTCTTTTCCCAGGTATTCCCATTTTATTTATTTGTTTGTTTGTCTCTGATGCTCCTATTTTTATATATCTGATGACTACAGTAATCATATTTTCTCAACCCAAAATCAGGACACATGGTCTAACTAAAAATATTCCTTTGGCATAATTTTGTGTTAAGTGTACTTTGTTTTCTGAAAAACTGGGACACTGAGATTATAGAACCAATAAGCAAGACTAGGAGATGCTTTGTTTTGCTTTTTTGTCAACTAGCAAAATCGGTAAACCATTGGCTAAATTGCTCGAAAAAACCCAACAAAAACCAGAAAGGAAATTAAACTTAAAATGAATGAAGTAAATTCACAACAGAGAAGAAAGAGAGTTTTCAGAAATGATGATGCCAACAAAACTGAGAATTCAAAGGAAAAATGTATCTACAAAAAGATAAAAATACCTAAAAACAAGATGTAAAAATCTTAAGTAGCATAATCTTGGAAAAAAAATTAAGCAAGTCATAAATGAACTGCCAAAGGTAGGGCAGTCCTTAATCCAGATGAATTTACCAGTGAATTCTATCAATAATTTAAAGAGTAATTAATACCTGTGATACAAACATTATTTGTAAAAAATAGGAAACTCCTTTTATGAGACAAATATGGCTCTGACATCAGAGAGAGACAAAGCAGAGAAAGAGAATTATAGACCAATTTTACTAATGAATATTGATGTAAAATTAAAAAAAAACAAACAACTTTTCAAGGAGCAGATTCATCTGAAAATAAATCACCTTGACCTTGTATTCGTAATAAAAATTCAAGAATTGTTTAGCATTTAAAATTGGGTCTTTCTCAGGATATCTGGGACACATAATGTAATGCTAATGAAAGTTAAAGATCTTCCCCACCCAATAATGGGCCTGCCCATTAAAGGAAGCTTGATTAGGGGAGGCCCACACCTTTTGTTAATTTCTATTAAGGCACTAGGTCCTAGGGTCCTTCCCTCTGGCTCTAAAATGTGTATAAATACTCTGAGGTAAGGTTTTATTTGGAGGCTTATTCATTGGAAGTGTATGTTTGACCAGATTAGACTCTGGGCTGCCACTAAGACTCTCCCAGGCTTTGAAAACCCAGATGTTGGTGCTTCTTTTGCTATGTACGTATTATGGTCAGACTGTTGAAAACCCTGTCTGTTGATCTTTATTTCTCTGAAGTTCAGGGTGCTGACCTTTCCCCTGAACTAAGTGAACTATATAGGTGCTTGTTTAAAGTAGATTGTCTCTTTAAAGTTACTTTCCTTTTAAAAAAGCAGGTCTAAGAACCTGTACAGCTGGCCCTCCTATGTATGTTGGGGTCTTTGCTATTACATACGATTGCTCTACCTGTAACTATATTTGGGGTTCCACTGTTATAAAATTCCTACATGCTAATCCTCATTTCATTAGGATACCAGTAGCCATTATAATAGATAATATTTTTCATAGTATTTTTACATACCACATTTTATCCTCTCAACAATCTTGTGAGGTAGGTGCTGCAAGAATTATTATCAGATGAGGAAATTAAGGCTCATGGTCAAAAGGCAAGTAAACCTAATACATAGGATTCTAACCTAGGTTTCTTTTGACTCCAAAGACAGTACCCTTCATTATACCACTTTGCTATAAGGTCTCAAGTGCATAGATATATATTGGTTTAGAGGAGAAGGTCTTGTAAAGTTGAGCTTATGGGTAAGCTGGGCTAAAGATCTTTCATAATAGTCCTTTCTCAAGACAGTTCTGTGCTGTCACATGCTCTTGAAATCCTGAAAAGCCACTTGGGCGGCATTGCGTCCAGCTGCTCCCATGACACCTCCTCCTAGAAAAGGAAAATAAGTCCCAATTTCTCAAACTTATTGGGGAAAGAAGCAGGTAGTAAGCATGCAGAGACCCCAGACTGCCCTGCTATATTATAAAACTTCTATTATATCGGACTAGAAATACCAAGAGAAGTGACTGAAGATGAGATTTAGTGACACAGGTCCTGGGTCCTCACTGCCACTTGTGTATCTTGAGATGCTCAAGACAGCAGCAAGGGAATGGTAGAAACCATACTGGGCTTGGGAGTCAGGAAACTTGCAGGTCTTTGTCTGTGCTCTGCCACTAGCCAACTGTGCGGCCTTGACAATGATACATCACACCCCTCTAGATCTTCACTTCCTCTTCCATAAAATGAAGAGTTAAGGCTACAGATTTCTTCTTAGGAAATCTTTTGGCCTGCTGCTTGTTTGAGGGTTGTTGTTATTGGTGGTGGTGGGTGGTGATGGTGGATGGTTGTGGTGGGTGGTAGTGGTGGGTGGTTGTGGTGGTCCATAGGAAAAGATTACAGGGAGCCTAGGTTAGCAGTTGGAAAGTAGGTTCACGTCTTTCTAGAAGTCTACCATCTAGGTCAGGGATGCTTAACCTGGGGTCTGTGAACTCTCTTTTTAAAAAATATTTTGATAGCTCTATTTCAATGTAATTGGCTTCCTTTTGTAGTCCTGTGTTATTTTATTTTGTGCATTTAAAAACATTATTATGGTAATGGATCTACAAGCTTCACCAGACCACCAAAGAGATCTGTTATAACATAAAAATATTAAGAACTAATGACCTAAATATCTCACAAAAATTTCAAGATGGAATTCCAATGCTAAAAAGTTCTTTCATACTTAGAGTGTGAACAGTAAAAAAAATCAAAACTGGATGCTCCTTACACATTGGTCCATTCTCTTTTCTACTTCTGAAAGACCCCCAACCATTGATCACCCATAATCCCCATACCCATGGAGTCCATGGGGAGCACATACCAGGATGAGCGCCACTGCCACAGAGGTATAGACCCTGGATTGGGGAACGGTAGTTGGAGTATGGTGGCAGCGGTCGGGCAAAGTAGAGCTGATCCAGGGACATGGCTCCATGGAAAATGTTCTGTAAGTAAAGGAGCTACTGAGTAACTAGAGAGTTAGACTGACCTGTTTTAATTGTCCTGTCTTACATACAGTTAGGTGGTACAGTAGAGAGAGGGCTGGACATGAATTAGGATTCAGCCTTACCCACTTACTAGCTATATAAATGGGTAAGTCACTTAACTTCTGTCTGCCTCACTTTCCTCATTCATATAATGGGGCTAGTAATAGCAGCACCTGCCTCCAGGGTGGCTATGAGGATCAAATGAAATGGCACCATCAATCAAGGACTTTTAAGTGCCTACTATGTGCAAATTCGCACTTTGCTATAGTGCTAAATTGCTATAATGAGTTAGCTATTATTATTATTGAATCAACACCAGGCCAAGAAGGGAGATACTTATGAATGAGGAGAGTGACTTGCTAGGAAGAAAAGAGACTAAATCTAGTTCCACAGGGAGAGAAATCCAGAGATGACATGGGATCAGAAGGCTCTCCCTTGGACAGTTATCAGACTGAGGAGGTGGATACAGATGTTTAGCAGGGAAAACAAGACACACTCATGGCTCTCCTCAGCTAACTTCTGCTTCTGCTTCCTCTCACCATCCTATGTGCCCACAGCTGTGCCTGCCCATCCACCTTTCTGGTGCCCTTCCAGTTATGGCCCATGCCACTTCTGTGCCTCACCTTGTATGCTTTTCAGGGTTCTAGACCTCAAGGAAAGTTCGGGTATCAAGATGAGCTTAAAGGAACAAAAGATAAAGAAGGAAACCCCAGTGCTGACATGGCCTATTTAGGACTAGTTGAAGGGTGAAGGGGATGGGGAAGCAGTATACTCACTCCCCCAGGAAGTCCAAAAACCCTCTCAAGATCAGGTGGTGTCAGGATATCTCTGCCAATCACTGATTTCTTGAAACCTGGGGCATAGGCTTCAATGCAGTCAAACACTAAGGATTCCAAACAGTAGGAGAAGAATGTATTAGCAGCAAGAGGGAGCACTGTAAAAGACCACAAATAAATGGCCATGGGAGCTTCCTGGTTATAGGCAAAGGATCCTACAAGGGCTAAAGTAGGGTAAATGGGACACCAGTGAGAGAAGAGTGGGATTTGGGGTAAGGAAGAATGAGAGAAGATTTTCACTACATAGGCATCATTCTGGAGACAATGACCAAGAGTCTCCTTTGCTTTACCTTTGTCAGCATAAGCATTTTTCTCTTGCTCATCCCAGACCTTTCCATCTGTCATGGCATAGGGAGTGTATTGAGTGAAGAGTGAGATAACATGGCAGCCAGGAGGAGCTATGGTGGGATCCAGTGATGATGGAATACAAAGTTCAATCATGGGCCTGAGTCAAGGGAAGAGAGGAAGGGAGAGAATCAGATCTCTTGAAAAGTATGAGATTCAAAAGAAAACTTCAAGGGAATATGGTCTGAGATCACTTTCCTGGAGAACTACCAATATTCTAGAAGATCCCACAAATCAATTTAATCTAACTTGGATCCTTAAAGCAATGATCTTCCAAAATCTCAGGGAGTATATCTCATAGCTTAGGGATGTCAGGAAGCTATCAATGAGTCTCCCTCAGTTCCTAGCTCCATTCTTGGATATAATTGATTCCTACAATTTCTACCCTTATCTATAAAGGAAATAAAGCAGGTAAAAAAAAGTTTTAAAGAGTTTTCCCTAGTAAGTGTTGTAGGGATTAGGGGAAGTTACACTAATAGTAATATACTCTTAATGAACCCATGAATGGATTCAATCATTCTGGAAAGCACATTGGAATTATTCCCAGAAAGTGACTAGAATGTCCATATCTTTGAATGCAGATATCCCACATCTAGGGGGACTAAACTAAAGAGGTCAAAGACAGAAAGAGAGGTTCCATATATAGCAAAATATTCATATAAGCTGTTTTTGTGATTGCAAAGAATTGGAAATAAGCTGATGTTTATCAGTTGAGGAATGGCTATCATGGCACATAGGATTATGATAGTGTAGTGTCGTAGTGCAACGGGGTGGTACAGTAGATAGAGCACTGTGCTTGAAATCAGGAAGACTCATCTTCCTGCGTTCAAATATGGCCTCAGATACTTACTAGCTGAGTGACCCTGGGCAAACCACTTTACCCTATTTACCTCAGTTTCCTCACTTACAAAATGATTTGGAGAAGGAAATGGCAAACCACTCTATTATCTTTGCCAAGAAAACCTCTAAAATGGGGTCACAAAGACTCAGCTATGACTGAAACAACTGAACAACCACAACAACAAAAGTATAGTGTTGTAAATAGAGAGCTAGTTTCAAAACTAGGGAGACCTGTCTCAAGTTATGCCTCTGATATATACTGACTCTATGACCTTGGGCAAGTCATTTGACCACTCAGTAATCTAAGCAACTGTTTAAGAGTGTAAGTCACAGAAAGGTACTCAAAAGTTTTTCTTACCTTGAAGTTTCCCACATCAGTGAAATCATAGGTGAAATAAGATTATACATCTAGAACTAGAAAGGAATTCAGAAGCAATCCAGTTCAACTTTTTCATTTTACACTTGAGGAAACTGAGACTCAGGAAAATTAAATAACTTATCCAAGGTCACATAGGGAGTACACACCATAGTTTGGATTTGAACCCAGATCCTCCGACCACAGTGCCTCATATAAATGTGATGGAATGTTACTGTGTGATATTAACTGAGGAATAGAAAGAATTCAGAGAAGTACAGGAAGATGTTTAAATGTTACAAAGTGAAGTAAATAGAACCAAAAAGACATTATTTTATCAGCTACAGCAAAGAACAAAAAAAATTAAAATGAATACTATGTTCTTTTAATGGAACTGAGAAGGAGCTGAGAAAATGTACCTCCCTCCCTTCTTGGAAGAGGTGGGGAAATGCTGTATTGTCAACCTTGGTGGATGTGTTGGTTGGTTTTGCTGATCTGCCCTTTTTCTCTATCTTTTTTATTTCATGTTACAAAGAATGGCTCTCTGGGCAAGGAAATAGAGAAGAACATATTTGGAAATGGAAGTGATCTAAAAACAAAAATTATTCTTAAAAAATGTTAAAAGAATTTCCCCCTCATCTCTTTTTTTGGGGGGGGATATGTCAGCAATCCATTACCTGAAGGAAGAACAAATGTAAGTGATAGGATTTTGACATTAACCACCCCCCCCCCAACTTCAGTTTCCTCTTCTATAAATATAAGGTAGTTGGATCAGATGATTTTTAAAGTTCCTTTGAGATCTAAAATCTATGGTACTAAAAAAGGTCTCTGTGTGTATGTGTGCATCTTGCAGGGAGGGACATAAGGATTAATGTTATGAGGCTCCAATGAAATAATGCATGTAAAATGCTTTGCAAACTTTATGTAAATGTCATTAGTTATTATTCTTGGTTATACGCTATTAAAAGGCAAGTAGGTGGTTAGGTTCAAGAGGGATATTGCTATAATAATAATAAGAGTAACTGATGTTAACATCACACTTTAAAGTTGACAAAGCACCTTACATACATTATCTCATTTGAGCTTCCCTCAAATCTTGTCATATAGATACTATGGGTATTATTAATCCACATTCTACCAGTTAAGATATTAATGGTACTAAATTTGCCCATAGTCACAAAACTAGGAAGTATCAGAGGGAGGATTCAAATTAAGGTTTCTCTGGATGCTCAGTCCAATGCTATTTCCACTATACTACACTGCCTTACGTAGCAGGGAAAATGTATATGTATATATATCTACATATGTAATTATAGACCTTTATCTATAGACATAGGTATGCTATGTAGACCTATAGATAGATAGAAAGACAGAAGATAGATAGATAGATGACAGATAGATAGATAGATAGATAGATAGATAGATAGATAGATAGATAGATAGATAGATATGAACAAGAGATGCGAAAGTGCCATTTGGAATAGGAAGTCAACAACAGAGCTCAAGAAGAACAGAGAAGACAGAATTTATTCAAGAGATATTTTGGAGCTATAATCATTTGGATTTAACAATTAATGGGATTTATGGAGGTAAGAGAACAGTCAAAGATAATGCTAAGGTTTAAATCTTTGGTGAATGATATTGTCAATTAGGATTTGGGGAAAAGATCAATCAGTAAGCAAGTAAGCTGATACTGTGTGTTCATACTATGTGCTAGGCACTAAGGGACACAAATACAAAACCAAAACAATCCTTGCCCCCCCAGTCTACTGGGAGGGGAATATGTCATGTTCTTAACTAGATGCTACATATGAAATCAGTACATCGTGACTGACAACTGGAGGAACCAAGAAAACCATCTTGAAAACAGCATTTGAGTTGAGACTTAAAGGAAACCAAGGGTCATTATAAGTCCAGTCTGACCTTTATTGAACTTTATATTCTGTTGGGACATAAAGATGAAGCTGTTCTGTGGACAATATGAACATCACATCTGATTTTTAGGAGAAAAGTCAGGGATGGAGATAGTAATGTATGAGTCATTTGAGTAAAGGTGATTGTCAACTCAAAGGAATGAATGAAAGAGACTGTAAGAGAAGACCAAGGACAAAACCTTAAGGAGGATCCACATCAAAGAGTTGAGAAAGAAGAATTGTTCACTGAAGGAAACAGGGTTGGAGAAGTGAAATGAGAAATAGAACACTTCTTGGAAGTCAATGGAGGAAAGTTTATTCAGAAGAAAGGTCAGCAGAGTCAAAAGTTATGAGGGAGGTCCTGAAAGACAAAGGCTAATTAAAAACCTTTGGATGGGGTGACAAGGAAGGAAAAGATGGGTGTTGAGGAAGTAATGGACTACATTTCCAGAAGTTTGATGGTAAAAGGGAGGGGATACATGGGCAATAGCTTGATAAGTTTGAAGGACAGAGGGTAAACTTTTTCAGGATGGGCAAGAACTTAGCACATTTATAGGAAGATGGAAAGAGATCAGGTTAGAGGGAAAGGGAATGATTGAAAATATATGAGAGAAAGAGAAGAATACAAGTTCATTTTTTCTTTATTTCCCCAGCATCCAGTATAGTTTTTTCCACATAGTAGCCACTTAATAAATACTGGCTGGGTCTGAGTGGGTTGGATTAGATTGGAGAGGGGATGACAGAAAGACCAAAGGTCCTAGAGAAGGCAAAAGCAGATGGAATAAAGGACACAGAGTAGAGACTTGACAAAGAATAGGGATACTTCAAGCTCTGAGAAAGGAGGGAAAAAGATAACAGGTAAAGAAATTGAGAAATTTTGAAGTATGGAGGGAGGGGGTTGAGGGAGCTCCCACAAATAGCCTCAATCTTCTCGATGAAATTGGAAGGTAGGTAATTTACTAGGTGAAGATCGGGGAGAGGAGTGTTAGGCCTTGAGGAAAAGAGAAAGGCTTTGAAATAGTTGCTGCAGGGAATAATATAAAGAATCAATAAGAGCCGAATAGGATTGCTGAGCAACTGTAAGGGCCCACTTGAAGTTATACACCATAAATTTATAATGGGTAAAATCAGCACAATTCGGTGACTTTTTCTATTGCTATTTGGCAGCTCAGGCTCAGAGGGGAGAAATTGATTGGAGAGGAGTTGCCCAGAATTAGGAATTAGGAGGCTAGAAACAGAAAAAAAATCTGAGGGTTTGGTGATTATAGAAAAGTGGCTAATGAATCTCTGAATTGCCTGACTGGTTATAGAGGCAAATGAAGCCAGAGGCAAGGAAATAAAGACAAGGGTAGATGGAAGAGAGTAGAGGGATGGAGGTAATTAGGTGAACGGTTTAGTAAGGGAATGGGAAAAGAATAAGAGTAGAAGACAAAGATATTAGAGCTTTAAAGTCCAGGACCTGGGAGGTGGTACTGTAATTGGATAGATGAAAGTTATCAGAGTTAAGGAAGTTGGGGAATTAAGAGGTCAAGGTGTTAAAAGTCATAAATATGATTATGGGATCATAGATCCAGAACTGAAAGGGAGCTAGGGGGACCATTTAGTTCAGCAGCCTCATCATACAGATGAGAAAATTGAAGCCCAGAGGTCATGCTTAGGTGGCAAAATCTGGATTTGAACACAGATAACAAACCTAGTGTTTTTTTCCACTATGCTATCCTGCCTATTTATGGAGATGATGGGAGTAGTCAGAAAACAGCTATGATCTAGGTAATAATGTCATTGAGAAATTTAAACAATCAACAGTTAATAAGCATTCATGAAGCACCTTCCATGAGTCAGGTACATTGCTAATACTCTGAATACAAGGGCAGACACAAAACAGTTCCAGCCCAAGGAGTTAACATTTTATTGGGTGAGACAAATAGGTACATTCCTAGGCATATACAAACCATACACTGAGCAGTTTTTGAGGTACAATGAACTAGCAAATGGGGGGATGAGGAAGGAAAGGGGAAGTGGCTTTGAGAGATGTTATAGATGCTGAAATTGTTAGAAATGATAATATTAATTAACGTTTGATGAATGAATGATTGAATAAATGACTTTATTACATTAAAAATTGAGCCTCAATTGCTACTCTTTTAAAGATACTCCCTCAGCAATCCAGCAGCACATTGTAAAAAGAATATAAATAATTGTGCCATTTGATCAAATATTTGGGAATATATATACTACAAGTACTATCAAAAACAAACAAAAATGTTTTCAAAGCCACAGTAGGTATGCCTACAAACATCCCCCCCAACTGAAAATAATCTAAATATCCACCAATAGGGAATGATTAAATAAATAACGATACATTAATGTGATGAATTTCATAAGGCAACTAATGCCAACAAGTATAAGGAATACAGAAATTGGTAGATATTTTTATGAGATAATAAAGATGGAAAAAAAGCAACTCAGAAAAATGGACCGAATGCTGACTGTGATCATAAATGAGGAAAAGTAAATGATAATGAATAGACAAAGTAAAAACAAACCTTGATGAGGACTTAGGAGTCACTAGAAAGCTGTTATAGTACTTTCTTCACTGAAATGAATTAATTCAAATGTAAATAGTTATAAAACAAATTTTCAATGTTCAATTTGTAATAGATCATTTAATAAAACTATTAAAAATACAAAATATCTGTCCTTGTATTTGGGCATAGGGAAGACTATTCAGGACAGTCTAGTCAATGACCCACCTGTGAGAAGGGATCCCCTTGGTGGCATCCTCAAAGGCCCAGTGGAGGACTTGGATATCTTCACAATTCAAATGAATGGAACACTGGTGATGGGGCAGGGGTTGCCCACTGTTGGCATTTGGTGCAGCCAGGAAGTTGGGCAGCTTGTCAACAGCCACTGTGGATTTCCAAGAATGAGCCAAGTACTACTAAAGGAGGCCATAGCCTCAGTTCTCCAAGCTCTTTCCCCTAATGGTCTTTCCCTTCACAGTTGTGGGGGGTGGGGGGTGGGCGGGGGGGGGGAATAAGACTAGAAAGTGGAATATGGAATCAGGGTAGAAGTATTTCATTTCTCAAGACCTTGAGGCTAGGCTAGGGAAAGGAGGAGACAATGTGGGTGAATCTGTTTTAACAGAAATGAGGAGGCATCATAACCATAATGGACAAATTAAAGTAGAAACTTAATAAAAGACTCCTCCATCCAAGCTGTTACCCTCTAAGCTTCTAAGAAACTTAAGTTTGCAATGTCAATGGGAAGCATTCCACAGAGGGAAGAGACTTGGTTGTTTGCTTTCTGTCTGATTTCCTTGTGATCTAGGGTATCACACCTACCATTAATCTTGGTGACTGGTGACTGGGTGTCCAAGTGAGAGATTCTCTTGATGAACTCCTCAGGGAGCTGCTCCTACAAGAACATACACAATGAGCTGTGGGGGACGCTGCCCAGGGCATGATAGACTGACTTATGTTTTAAAGAGGCTTATATAGTAATGGAGAATTGGGGACACCCAGAGTCCCTGGAGCGAGGCCTCCAAAGCCCAAGAAATAGATACGGTCCCTTTGCTCCATTTTTCCTTTCTTGATCCTCCCTAGTTGTCCCCACCCTTCACCTTACTTTGTATGTATTTTGCATGTACTTGTCTGCATGTATCTTGTTTCTGCCCAATAGGATACAAGATTCTTGAGAGCAGGGATTGTTTCAACTTTGTCTCTATCCCCAGTGCCTGGCACAATGCTTGGTCCCATAGAGGTGATTAATAAATGTTTGAATTGAATTGAATTTCATAGTATCCCTTCCTTTGAGAAAAATATTGAGGGCACATACGAGGGATAGAATGGTACCCATATCATCTGAAAGTTAAGATGCCAAGGAGGCTATATACCTGCAACTCAGGAGGCACCTGGAGTTTTTCTGTAATAACTATCCAAAGTTTGTCATTTGCTGTTTCTATGTTTTCCATTGTGGCTGCCTGCTTTTCAGCCCTTTGTCCTCTTTCCTCTCCCCTTCCCCCAGGCTTAGCCCACATTCCACAGCTTCTCACCTGGGGTGCCAGCTTCAGGAAAGTGATCTGTGGAGATGCATTGGACAGCACCAGCTTGCTTCTTACTTCAGTTCCATCCTTTAGGACAACTCCTTGGACTCGCCCATTGCTGTTCACCTGTACTTTATCCACAGTCTAAAAACCAGCAAAGAATAGGGGCCCATCGGGTACCAGGTAAGGACATCAGTATTGGACTCTGGGGAACCACCATGGGGTTCTTGTAGTAAGGTCAGAGGTACCTTCATTTGGATTCATCATAGTCTTCACCTACAGTTTTCATCACCCCTACATTCAAATGCTGCCCATGCTAATACTCCAATGCCCAGTTCCTTTGCTAACTGCTTGTATACCTAGCTTTGAGGTGGTTCAGTGCTATGATATATGCCAAGAAATTTCTACCTTTATACGGCTCATGATCAGAATAATGAATTGAGAGTTATAAAGGGGTTTGTTGGGCATCAAGAGCAGCTTACCTTTTCTGTGAATATATCTGCTCCATGTGCTTCTGCTGCCTTTGCAATAGCATGAGAGAGAGCACCCATGCCACCTTCTACGTACCCCCAGGCACCTTTCTTCCCCTCCAGGCCTCCCATTACATGATGTAGCAGCACATACCTAGAAGGGAGATGGCTGTTGTTAAGTCATGTCTGACTCTTCATAATACTATTTGGTATTTTCTTGGAAAAGACACTGAAGTAGTTTGCCATTTCCTTCTCTGACTCATTTTACAGATGAGAAAACTGAGCCAAACAGGGTTAAGTGACTTGCCCAGAGCCATACAACTAGTAAGTATCTGAGGTCAGATTTGAACTCAGGTCTTTCTGACTCCAGATCTGGCATTCTATCCACTGTGCCACCTAGCTGCCCCAGTGGGGGGATATCAAGAGTTATTTAAAGGTATCTGTGTTCTCATCAGCATTGGAACTTTCACCATTAATGTCCATTCTCCCTTTTTCCACGTCTCTGTAATTCTTATCCATATCTTTCTAGACATCTTCCATATGGAATCAATACAATGCAGAAAAGGCCTTCCTCTGGTTTTCTTAATAACTTGAGGATGCCAATGGAATGTCAACTGTCTTTCATGTTACATGACTGACCCTCATCATGTTCCAGTCATATTGTCTTTTATGTTGTATCTTATATGACTTTTCCCCTTCTTTTGCATCAGTCAGCACTGGTAACATACCAGTCTACATACACCTACCAGGAGTGTTTTCCTTGAATTTTTATTCCTACAAAACTGTCATGTTCCATAACTCACAACCATCTAGCACCACTAGCAGAATATCAGTGTAAAAGAATTGGACTTTGGGGTCAACAAATCAAGATCTAAAAGAGTTTAATTCTTTTGAGTATCTGATTGACCAAGAGAAGCACAAGAAACACCTAGAGATCAGGGTATCTAAGTCAGGCAAACTAAAAATATCCCTCCCAACACAAACTTCATGATTTGTTAAAAACAGGCAGATATTTTGAGTCATCATGACCATGTCTCTACTCAAGAATCTTCAGGGGCTTCAGTGTACCTTTAGGATAAAGCACACACACTTCAGGTGAGCATTTAAGCCCCTTCCCAGTCTGGTTGTTTCCAGATTCACTCCATCTTTTTCCTTTCATGAACTCCAAGTTCCAATTAAACCAGCCAACTAGCCAGTCCCACATAAAACTTTCCAGCTTCTTTTTCTAGTTCTTTGCCTATCCCTGGAAAGTCCATTCTTTTTTCTCTGTCTTCCTTCAAGGCTCACATCTCAGTTGGGATTACTTTACTGATTGCCTTTCCTGATTAATCCAAGGAATTAATAATCTCTACCCTCTAGTGTTTCCTTAATTGTTTATTTGTTTATATTCCCCATTAAAATGAAGCCTCTTTTCTGGCTGGGCCTGTTTTCACCTTTGTCCTTGTATCTCCAAGGCCCACAACACTGCCTAGCATCTAGCTGTTGTTTATCCTTCATTTTTGAAGAGAATCGATGATATCAGAAGGTGCTGTCTTGACTTGTTAGTGAATTTTATTTAAGCGAGGCAGTTGTCAGTCTCACTCTGTCTTCCAGAGTCATTGAAGTTTAGTGGCAAGACAAAAGTCAAGATGGCCAGCGATGGCTTGGGATGCAGTTGAAGACCTTGGGGTCTTCAGTGTCGAATCAAGCTCCGCAATGCCTGTTTCTGCCACCTTTATGGTTCATTAGAACAAGATGTTCTCATCTGCCCATTCCTCTGGGGGAAATCTTCACATATTTGGAGCAAACATTCCCCCAAACTCTCTGACAGGTTTGAGGCTCATCAGTTAACCTCAACTTGCCACAGTCAGTCTGCTGAGAGAGTTTTATGGTGTTGTGGCTGCTGTTCAAGTTACAGCTTCTTGGAGTCACAGGGAGGAGGTGAGTGAATCAGGTAGACACCAAAGGTGGATGAGCAGCCCTGAAAAGGGCTTAGCAAGCCCTCACACCAGAGGTGCTAGTTGTCTTGAGCACACCATGCACCCTCAAGCATCTAGTAGGTGCTGAACAAATGTTTGTCTAATTGAATTCAATTGAAATAACTTATTTTTTAACCTTCATTCTCCCTCCCAGGTAGATATTCTTAGAGGCGAAGGATGTTGAATTGAAGGTCTCAACAACTATGACCTAAGCAACTGTTTGATTGCAAAGTCTCACCTAGTCAGGATGGGATAATTTCTAAGATCCTATCCAGCCCAAATTCCTTGGTCCTCAGATTCTAACTGAAGGATGGTAGCTCCTGTCATGGTTTTCACCCTACCCTCAGTCCTCAAGAATTTCTAACCTGGAGGAAAGTAGCTAATCCCTCCCTAGTTTAAATACTTTAAGGTTCAAAAAACTGACCCAAGGCAGCATTTTTTGTCAAGACTTGCTTCCCATGGGAAATACCTGCTGCTTCAGAATACCCTTTTTTTGCACCTTATACATACCAAAGTCCCTAAATTCTAGGACGCAGTAATGGCTTATTAAGTACTAAGAACATCAATAGAATGTGTCTGACTTCTACCTCATGGATTTAACTATCACCTTGTTCTCAGAGACAAGGGTTGGGACCTTGATGTAGAAGATGTCCTTAAAACAAGGAAGAGAGAAGAGAGAGAGAGTAGAGAAGAAGGAAAGGGAGAAGAGAAAAGGAGAGGAGAAAAGGAGAGGAGAGGAGAGAAGCAGAAGAAGAGAGGAATATTATTTTAGTTCAGGGTTTTGCTTAGCAATTAAATTGCCCCATTCTGTACACCAACATTGGTTCCCGTCACTTACCCACTTCCAGGAGTATAGGGACTTGTCATGGCTCCAATTACTGCATCTGTGGCAAGAGTTGCTTTTAAGGGCTCAGACTCAAACCATTCATCCAACACCTAGGACAGTAAAAGGAAGGAGAAATAAATGATAATCACTTCTCCTCCCAGAATACTTTTATCGTGCCTAGATTAGATTAGGGAATTGGAGATTAGGTCAGTAGATTTCGATGGAAACAGAATCTCTGGCCAAAAGTATTACCTACCTTGGTAATTGGGCCAGTGATAACTTGATAATACTGGGGAAGCTGTGTTCCTAAAATTAGACCTAGAAAATAAGATAAAAAAACAAACAGAAAAAATAAATTATTATCTAAAATATGATAGAAAGGTCTCCACTACTATCATACTCTAACGTTGCATTGTAGTGTGAGGGTGATCCTGCGTTCTAAAGGCAATGCTTTCTTGCTTTTCTCACATATGACACTCTATCTCCTGAGTCTTTGCATTGGCTGTCCTGCATGCCTGGAATGTTCTCTGTCCTTACCTCTATTTCCTGGCTTCCTTCAAGACTCATCAAATTCATACCTTCTGAGATTAATTTCCATTTATATTACATATACTTTATGTCTACATAAAATCGGTTTGCATGTTATTCCTCTCCCACACACGTGCATGCACATACATGCACACATGCACATACACCCACATACATGCACTCACACATACACACCTGTACACGGAGATGCACATACATACACACATATGCACACATGCACGCACACACACGCACGCACACACACACCTTGTTCCCTTAGAATGTGAGTTCCTTGAGGGTAGGAACTATTTATGCCTTTCTTTCTACACCCAACACGGAAGGATGAACACAGCAATCACAGTGCATGACGCATTATTGTTGTTTTTACTGATGAGGAAACTGAGGCAAACAGTCAAACGACTTGCCTAGGTTCACACAGATAGTAAAACTATCTGAAGCTGGATTTGCACTCAGAAAGATAAATCTTCCTGACTCTAGGCCCAGCACTCTATCCACTGTGCCACCTAGCTGCCCACATAGGAGGCACTTAACAAATGTTTGTTGATTTGACTTGCCAGTAGAACACTAACTCTAACAGGTCTATCAAGCTAGGAAGGCTTTAAGTATGGATCCAGTGACTCACCATATGCGTTGTTGAAAGATCAGCCTAGCCAGGTTTGGTGGGGCTCAACATGATTGGTCACAGTGTGATGAATGTTTAGATCAAGGCCAACTGTCCAAAGACCACGGAGTTACAGGGGATTTTGTCAGCACTAATTGAGGGAGTGCCCACATCAATGAATGTATAGAGCCTTGAAGTGCCAGAAACTAAAGAAAAATTCTGACCCTATTCTTTGAGAATAAGAGAAATATTGGAAGAATATGGATGAATCTTTGATTATTTTTTTTTAAATTGTCTTCCCCAGACTGGAAGCATAGGGGCTGCTGATGGGTCCTATCCTACTCCATGGGAGGCCATGGTCAGGCCATGCTCCCATATTGATGCTGAACTGCTGGCTGGCTCAGCTCACTGCAGCTCCGAACTCCTGAGCTCAAGAGATCCATTAGCCTGAACCTCCCTGAAGCTGGCATTATAAGCAAGCACTATGACACTAAGCTGAATCTCTGATCTTTTAAACTCTTCTACTGCTAGCCTATTGCTTTATTTTTAATTTGGAGGAACATTTACCTGCTTTTGGCTTTAAGAGGGGCCAATCTTTTATTCCTTGATTCAGAGTTAGACCATTTCAGAGAAATAATATGAATTTGCTTGTTGGTAGTCTAAAAGCTAATCAATACTTTTGATAATTTCCCAGAGGTAGGAGGAATAGGAAGACCTGCTTTTCTCTTAGAAGTTCTGGGCATCATGGAAATTTGCCCAGTGCTTTTGCAGAGGTTATCAGAGGAACATAAAGTTAGAGCTGATCAGAGGCCATCTGATCTGTTCCTCTCACTTTACAGATGAAAAAACTCCATGAAAGTTAAATTATTTGCCCAACACTAC
Source organism: Notamacropus eugenii (assembly GCF_028372415.1). Classification (NCBI taxonomy): domain Eukaryota; kingdom Metazoa; phylum Chordata; class Mammalia; order Diprotodontia; family Macropodidae; genus Notamacropus; species Notamacropus eugenii. The sequence continues at coordinate 215,335,491 of NC_092872.1, forward strand.
ACAGGTACTGTCAGACATCAATGGTAGGATCCTCTGACTCTAGAGCTCATATGACTTTTGGGACCTACCTGCTTGTAAAAGGGGTTTAAGTGTGAAGAGGGACTTCAGTTTCTGATGCAGGGAGCCATGTTGAAAGGCAGTTGTATCCACTGGGGAGGAATCCAGCAATGGATCAATGGCCGATGCCAAACGATTCATGAACATTTCATATCTGGGAAAAGCCTAAAAAAGAGGAAGACAATATTGAGCACTATGACTCAGCTGTCAGTGGGCAATCCCTACACATTTCATCCTGTTCTTGTACTTCCCATTCATTTGGCCTCTAATCATCTCTAGTTTTTCAATATTGTCATTTCACTGTGGCTTACTTTTCACCCAGGTTGGAAGTCAGTGGCCACTCACAGGATGGATCCCATTGACCCATCCTGGGAACTTTGACCTGCTCCACCTTGGGCATCTTGGTGACCCTGCCTTCTTACTACTGTGGTGCTATGTTTAGTTGTTTCTTCATTGTTTACATTCTGCCAATGTTGTTCAATTATGTTGACCCAGGGTAAAGCCCCAGTTACTCTGTCTTGGTTATATTGCTGAGGAAATCAAATACAACTGATTCTATAAACCAAAGTTAAGGAATCAGTTTAATGGGTCAAATGTGATCTTTAGCCAGTCCCTATCTTACTGTACTTTCATAAAGCCTGCACCAGACTCATTTTGTTTTAATTCAGATATTCTTATGCATTAGAAATTATTCAGGTGTTGCTCATCTTCCCCTTTTCTTCCAATGGATTTGAAGTCTGTTTACTGTGAGTTCTGAAAAGATTTTCTGTCTCATCAGAGACAGAGATATGCCCAGTATCCAAAACAGGTAGTTTTGGGGTGGGGAGAGAGAAACATTAGAGTCTTGATTTCATTATGTAACAGATGGTAATAACCAAATGGTACCTTAGACCAGTGGTGTCAAACTCCAAATAGAAAGTGGAATCACTAAACCATACATAAAGATCCCCATGGGTCATATATTGACTTAGCTTTCAATGTGATATTGTCTGTGTCTTAATGTACTTTTATTTATCTTGCTAAATATTCCCCAATTACATTTTAATCTGGTTTGGGTCACATGTTTAACTGCTCTGCCTTAGACTTATAGAATCATAAATCCTTAAGAGTGGAAAGGTACTGTAGGGATTATGTAGTCCAATTCCTTCAATTTATAGATGAGAGAAATGTTTAACTAAGGACTGGGGGAGATTCAGAGTCCCCCTTTTTTATATTTTCAAGAGTCCAGACTCTGAAGGTTGAGTGAACCTCTATCCGACCCTATGCAACCTTACAAGGAACCTCTAGTCTAAGGTCAATTCCATTCAATCAAACTTGGGTGGAGACAGACCTTTTGTGTAAATTGCCCGAAGCTGGGGGTGGTCTGAATATAGAGATAGTTTCTCTGTCCAAGGGTAACATAATGTCACTCTCAGTCCCTTATTGTAATATTCTTTCTCTCATTAATTGTTAACCAATCAGGATTGATTCTTACCCTGGAAAAATCCACTCTTCAAAGGGTATATAAACTGTGAGTCCACAGATATGATTGTTTTTGGTCTAAGAGAGAGATGGCTAAATGACGGTCCTTTTATTAAAATACTGGTACCCAGAAATTATGTCTCTTGAACCTTTTTAATCACCATGTAGCAAGTTGAGATTTAGAGAGATTAAAATAGGTTCTCAAGGTCACATAGCTAATGAACAGCAGCTGGACCTAGGTTTCTAAACTTCATACAGTCAGTCACTCTCGTTTATTGTCCATGGCAAGTCTTGATTTAATGCCCAGGTGGAAAGAATAGTATAGGGTTGAATGTCTCTGAAGGGAGTATGGTGTAATCTGATGTAAGATATATTAGTTTCTTAAGCTTGTCCAAGTCATTATCATCTATAGACCAAAAGGTTCTGGAGAAATCCCCACTGCCATTACTCCCAGTGCAGACCCAGCTCCAGACCAGCAGGGAGGAGGCTGTACCTGAGCATCCTTTGGAGAAAATTGGGCAATCTGCTTCTGAGTTTCAGTCATGTCTGTCCCTAATAAAAGTGACCTTGGGGGTTTGCCTTGAATTCCTTCTTCCAGCATAGGTGTGAAGGAGTAGGGGTTTCGAAGATATACCTTCAGTCCATGTTTCTGCAGAAACATAAACAGTCATGACAACATTGCATGATGCCTTTTATTTTTGTGAAGCATCTTTTTTGGACTCCGTGAGTGTGGGCGCATACTTTCCCCCAACCATTTCACCCACTTTCCTCTTTTCATACACATGTACAGGGAAGCCCTTGTGTCTCAGCTATTGATAGTTCTTGTAAACTCAATAAATAAATCTGATGAAAAAATTTCCTTGGAAATGTGTACAGGTGAACACCCACTACAAAAGAGCCTAAACTGTGCTAAAAGGGAGCTCAAAGCTACACTTAGGGATGCAGGCTAGAGAAATTAAGCCCAAAGTTATTTAGCTAGTTAGTAACAGAGCTGTGTTTAGATCTCATCTCTGATGCTTACGAGTTTTGTGACTCTGAGTAATCTTTCTGAGTCTCAGCATCCTTATTTTGTAGAGAAGGAAATTAATATTTTCAATATCAACTTTACAGGGTAGTTGTAAGGAAAGCTATTCCAAAACCCTAATTAACTATATAAATGCAAGTTATTGTTTTTATTATTATTTGGGAGAGGGAGGATTTGAAGTGAGGTCCTAAGACTCCAACTCCGGGGCTCTTTTTGCTATACCATGTCAAAATTCTCACTATCGAAGTCATTTATTTGGGGTTAGGCATTGTCAGCCCTCAAACTCAAGCCAAAATCTCAACGTTACAGGGAAGGGCAACACTGACCTATGATCACATGGAATGGGGTCTGGGCTTCTGATTTCATTAGTACAGGGAATTCTTGGATGAATACGAGGGGTTGCCAGTCACTTCTCTCCCATGCTGGTTTCTCTGAAAGCTGAAGTCTTAGAGAGCTGCTTAGAACACCAAGGAGTTAAGTGACTTGTCCAGGGTCACACAGTCAGTAGGTTTGGTTCTGGTTTAGCTCTCTACCCACTATACCATGCTGTCTATGTCACGTGAGCTGGGATAAATTTAAACCGTTATCTCTAGATTACACATAATCTGAAAGCTCCAAAGGCCCTTAGAGGTTGTCTAGATCAATTCAATAAACATTTTTTAAATGCCAACTATGTTCCAGGCTCTATGCTAAGTGCTGGGGATGCAAAAAGAGGCAAGAGTTGGTCTTTACCTTCAAGAAGCTTATAATCTATTGGGGGAGAGGGGAGACAACATACCAACAAAAATATACAAGGCAACCTATATATAGGACAAATAGGAAATAATTAAGAGACAGAAGTCATTGGAACTAGGGGAAGTTGGGGAAGGCTTCCTATAGGAAGTAGAATTTTAGTAGTGACTTAAAGGAAGCCAGAGAAGTCAGTAGTTAGGGCAGAGGAGGAAGGGAGGAAGCCCTTCATTTAATCAATGAAGAAATATAAGTCTAGACAGACTAAATGACTGGCCTCAGGCCACAAAACAACAGCATTCAAGCGTTCCTTATAAGGAGGGTTGATTTTTTTTTTTTAGCATATACCTACATCTATCTGTATGTATGTGTGCATATATATACATATATGTATGTGTACATGTATCAGTGTGTGTGCATATGTATTTATCTCTACCTTTATATTTGTATGTACATTTCCCTCTCCAAGGGAAATTTTAAGCCTCATTTTAAGGCTAAAACCTATATTCAGGGCTGCCCAATCTTTGGACCAATTAGTCTCAGAGCCAGGATTAGAAGTCAGGTTTCCTGACTGCCAGTTCAATCTTCTCTCCCAGCACCATGCTGGCACTGTAGGATATAAATATTTTGATCACATTTGGGGTAAGAGGAAGGATACTGACAAAGGCCTGGGAAACAGAAGTACCACATCGGGGGAGCATGTGAGTTCTAGATACCTGAGAGAAATAAAGAGATGAGGAGTTCTGAAATGGAAAAGATGCTGGTGAATTCACAGTGCCACCAAGTGCTGGTCTTCAGAGATAACTGGGAGTATTAGAATCAGTTAGTCAGTCAGTAAGCATTTGTTATACACCTATTGTGTGTCAGGCATTGTGCTAAGTGCTAGGGATACAAAGAAAAACAAGACTGACCTAGTCTAATGAGTGAGAGAAGATGCACACAACTATGTGCAAACAGGCTATAGACAGGACGAGTGGGAGATAATAGAGTGGTTAATAAAGCAGAAAATGAAGTGGGGGGGAGTCTTAATATGGACTGCAAAGTGCGACTATTAGAGCAACTATGAAGCATGAAGAACTAGCTGAGAAGCACCAACAATTAGCTACTAAAACGTGTGACAGCAGAGGAAGGAGACAGAAAGTGAGAGACCGCATCAGCAGAACATCATGGCCAGACTTTAATAGAAGACTGAAGGTCTGAGAAAAGGAGAGACATAAAAGGGAGTCAGAACTTTGGAGAACCTTGAGGAACTTGGTCTGGAGGAGAAGCATTATGTTTAACATGATGTAGGCTGTAATCTCTGGGCTGGTAATGGAGTCAGAGTACATGTAATGCCTTATTTCCCTGGCATGTGCCTCCTCTGTCATCACAAAGTTTGGGACCAAGGCCATTTTCTAAGCTCTCGCTACCATATTCTCAGGTTAGGGTCACTGTGCCATAAGGAAAAACAAAACAAAACCATAAACTGAGAATCACACAAATAGCAAACAACCTAGTTTAGATTTGTGAAGAAAGAAATGGAAAATGTTTCTTCTATTCCCCAAATTTTAAGGTGAACAGGGAACAGAAAATTCTACTCTACAAATACAGTATTTTATCTAGAATATGGCCAATTACCATTCATTCAGTCATATGTTAAATTCCTACTTTGTACAACAGCACTGCTCTTTCCTTCCCTTTGTTATAAAGTTCAAAAACTACTTATTTCTCTAACTTTAATAACATTTCATTAAAATGTAAACATATAATATATTTAATACTTTTAGGAAAATGTCCTAATATTGATGCAATTAATTGTAGAGGTGCGGGGAGCAGTGTTCAGAAACTTCAGGTCTGATCTCAGCTTTGCCACAAATATGCTGCATTACCTTGTGTAAGTCTTACTCTGGGTCTCAGTTTCTTCATTTGGAAAATGAAGGAACTGGAAAGGATAATTTCTAAGGCCTCTTATGGTTAAAAATTTGTATATATGGGGTTTGGAGGAGTCTGCAAGATCAGAACTATTTTCATAATATTTTAATTTCTCATGAGGTAAATATCAATAGCTATAACCCACATAAACAAAAGCTCTTTGAGGGCATCTTTAAAAATTTTTAAGAGTATAAAGGGGTGTGGGGACCAAAAGACTGGGACGAAAAACTATGTGAGGTCACTTAAAGGGGGAAATATGCTGACACAAGGGAGTAGGAAAAAGGGAATGAACGAGAAAGAAGGGGACAGAAGGGAGATACGGAGAGACAGAGAGAGAGGAGAGGAGGAGAGGAGAGGGGAGAGAAGGGGAGAAGAGGGGAGAGGAGGGGAAGGGAGGGGAGGGGAAGAGAGGAGCAACAGACACACAGAGGTAAATTCAATAGGATCTGAGTTTACTAAGTTAATAGGAGATAAACTATATTGTTCTCCAATTGAACTCTGGACTCTACAGTGAGTTTTTATCAATCACAACTGCCCTTCAGAATTCTAATTAGCTCATCAGTATAACTCTTTCTGAACTAAGTATTGGTTTTCCTTTATTAAAATTTCCAAACTTCTAATTTTTTTTTACATAAAAGTTTATCTTTCTCAAGCAATTCTGAAATTTGCATGCAAATGAAAAATGATGGGTTTTATAAATGTGTTTTAAAAACAAATCAGTTTAGCCATCTATGCCATCAAATCCCTATAATATCCCCAAATTGTCTAATTGCCTTATCTTTGCGGAGTTGTCAAGGCTGCCTATTTTACAGTGCTTTAAAGCTAGAGTGAAATTAGGATTCATTTCATTTTTCCATGTCATGTTCCCCACTCCCCTTTCTTTGTCTTTTTGAGTCTTATTGTGTATTACTAACAAATCTCCAATAGAAAATCCTCTTCAGGAAAAGCAGTTTCCTTTTATAGCTTTTAAAATCAAACTTTCAGAGGCTTCATTTTGAATAGGATAGCCAAAGTGACCCATGAAAAACAGAATTATTATCAAGTTTGTTTTGCATCTTTCTGTGTTTGGTAAATGAAATTTAAACTGAGGGCCAAATTTGATTCATGGGTCAAAGACTTCCCACTCTTGCCATACTTTCCTAAGTCAGCTACATGAATTGGGTGGAAACCTTAGTTTCTGGAACAGATTGGTGGCGTAGTGGATAGAGCACTGACCCTGAAGTCAGGAGAACCTGAGTCCAAATCCCGCCTCAGACACTTGACGTGTAACTGTGTGACCCTGGGCAAGTCACTTAACCCCAACTACCTTGCCAAAAAAACAAGCAGAAGACACAAAACCTCAGTTTCTAAGCTGTTTGGATAACACCAGATATGTTGGTCTCATTTCATTTGGCTGAGGAAGGGATGGGAGGCAGATAGCATGAAGAGGATGGATTATGAAAGGAAGCATCCATAGTGATGAGAAAGTATTAATAAGTCAAAGAAGCAGTTGGACCTGGTGGCAGTAGTAGGTGGCAGCACATGCTCAGAGACTGGCCACATGATCAACAGCTTCCCAAGTGCCCAGTCTCCTGACGTTCTCATCAGAAGATCAGAGAAGGGAATGGGAGACAGTAAGAATGCTGAGAATGAAGAACTCTTTGCTCCCTTCCCAGAGAACACTGCAAGCCTGTGCCCAGCTGGCTGCAGGGCTCTGTTCAGAGGCACCCAGAGCTGGGCTAGCTCACATTTCTGCAGCTGGCCTAGTGATGGAGCATGACTGGTTGTCATTAAGAGACTTGTTACCATAGTCAAAATTCGTGGTAGCAGAAGATAGATATGGGTGTGGGGAGGTGGAAGGAGGGCAGGGCAAACAACCTCTGGTATCAGAGGTGTGTGTGTGTGTGTGTGTGTGTGTGTGTGTGAGAGAGAGAGAAAGTGTGCAACCTCACAACATCAATTCTAATAAGTTTCCATCCTTCAAAGCAAAATCTGAGTTAATGTGACAACTGCCTATGTATTTGGGCTTTTCATCTTGAAAGACTATAAGAGCAATGAACCAAAAAAGGCAAAGATTGATTCATTCTTTGTATTTGTAGACTCAGAGTCTAACACAGTGTCCAGTACACAGTTGGTGCTTAATAAATGCCTGTTGTCTCACTGACTAATTGAAAGAGATTGTCAAATGATAGATGACCACTTTCCAGATGTGCACAGTAGTTAAGGGAGGAGAGCTGGTCTATGGCAGTGGGATCAAAGATAGAGCTTTGTTGGAAGGAGGAAAAAAGGGCCAGTGTGGGGTGAGAGGAGGAGCTGGGAGAGAGATAAAAGTGTTGTGGGGTTCAGACTTCCTGTCCAAGGAGCCATGAGGAGTTAACAGTATCTAGAGTCGTAATGAGGTCAGAAACATGCTCAGGACATGTAGGGCAACTACACAGAAGGGGAAATAAAAAAAAAAAAAGGAGGCCAGGGCACAGTCTTTAAAAGTGAGAAAAGCCCAGAAAACTCAACTAAACTAAATTAAAACTAACTAAAAATTGAGTGTCTAATATTAATACTAATGGTAGGCAGAAGAAGCTGGTAGCATACACCTCTTTCTCATCATTATTTATATAGTGAAACTTTTGTGTTTGTTGATGATTAAGGTCATAATGAAAAAACGAAATTTTTATTTTTTTAAAAAAAGTGATAACAGGAAAAGAAATCCTAGGCCTGTTGGATCTCCTCTGGGATAAGCAGGCAGGCCGTTGTTTTGGGACAAATTCTGCTACCTTTGTTCTTCAATTTTTTCCCTCTCAGGAATGAGATAATATATGCAAAGTGTTTTGTATAATTTTTGTTGTTGACATTATCCTGAAACTCCACCATAGTCAGCACTCTGTGGATGCGATTTTGTCTGGGTCTGCATTTTGTCTGGGAACATTACCTTCAGCTCCAAGTCTTTGTAAATCTGGGGCCGCAGAAGGCTGAGGAGGTAGGAAGCTCGGGAGAACTTAAAGCCTGGAACAGAAGCAGATGGAGATGAGTACAAGCTGCCACCAGCGCTTCCCTCTGACCACCCCCCACCCCTCCCTGGCTTCTCAGGACTGACCTGGGATGAGCTCTTCAGTGACAGCAGCACCCCCAATCAAGTGACGTCTCTCTAGGACAGCTGTGTTTACCCCCGACCTCTGCAGATAGGCTGCCTATGGGAAAACACACTGTGTCCTTCCTCCATCCTTTTTTGTAATGCTTCACATCCGTCCTGGGAATAACTTGGGGTTTTGATGAATGGAGCTGATGACCCCTGTACCCTGTCAGATGTGACTGGGGGTCTGAGGGACATCCCAACCCCTCTTAATTCCAGTGCCTTCCCTCTGTTAATTGTTTCCTATTTGCCCTGTTTATAGCTTGTTTTATATATATATATTTCCATTTTGTCTTCCCTATTAGATTGTAAGCTCCTTGAGGTCACTGACTACTTGCCTCTTTTTGTGTCTCTGGTGCTTGGCACAGAGCCTGGCACATAGTAGGTGCTTAATAAATGTGGACTGGTCGATATCCTGGGATGGAAACTTTGACCTTTAGAAGTTGGACTGGGGCTTCCCAAGTCTTTCATTCCTAAGTCAAAAGTTAACTCTGGCTCCATAGATATTGTGTCTGTCCTCTACATCTAAGGCAGATGGCAAAACCTGGACTTCCTGGGAGCTGGCAGATGCTTTCCTAGGTCTTCATTTACTCTAAAGTTGGACAGGAGGCTGACATTGTCAGAGGGGTAAGCTTGGATCTGGAAAGTTAATTCCATTGGGGTTGTTCCTCTTCTAACAGCTAGCATGGAGCTGAGCAGCTGACTGCCCATGTCTAGTAGTATAAAGGTATTCCTTCATCCCCAACACCCAGTGCAGACATGCTAGAAGGTTGGTGGCATAGGCCAGGTCTGCAGAAAGTCCCTTTACTCTGTGAACTAATAGGAACTAATAGAATAATCTTAATTACCCTATTTCCAACCAGCCATCCAGCAGCAGGCTGGAAAATAAGAGGCAGTGACTCAGTTTCTCTGAGTCTCTCCATAGGTCCTAGCCTGAATCCAGTAACCATGGCAATGGCAATAAATGGGAAATTCAGTCTTCCATGAGCTAGGTCTCCTTAACCTTGATTACTTTCCAAAGCAAAGAAACTTGAAGCTTACAAACCTGTAGGAAGCTGGTTTCCAAGCCAGCTCCGTGCCCCAGGAAAGGGTAGCCGACTGAGACTCCCGAGTTCTAGACTGCTCCATGTTGTCAGTTTTTCTGTGCTCTACCATATTTCTCATGTGAGAATTCACAAAGAAACTACTGCACCTGGTCAAAGGAACCCAAAGCAGTCTGCCCAGGGGACATTTCCAGGGACACATTTCTACTCCTCACAGATTGTTCAAATGAAAAAAACAAAACACCTTTGGATAGCTCTAATTCTTGCTTAGTTTTCCTTTGGGGGGGGGGGCCTTAGAAACCAGTTGTGAGGGGTCAGGAATCCCTGAAACCTCTATGATTCTTGGACGCCTTAATGATCTCTGTTGACACTCAAGGGTATTCCCCACAGCTTAGCACAAACCCACTGTGGATACTATACAGGTGAAATCACTCACTGCTTTTCTATAATTTCCCTTCTTTCTCACTATTTATCCTTTGTCCATCAGTCTGGTATCTTCCACTGAGGACTACCTGCCTTCAACTCTATTTGTAATAAGGAAGAAAGAAGGAACAGAATGTCCTAAGTCTTACCACTTCTCCTTTAACCCTGTACACATTCACTAGGAGTCTAGGGACTTTTTATCTGAATTGTCTGATGCTTGTCTTTTGGACTAGAATTTAACTCATTGTCCAGGGCTGGCTTGGCAGTCCAGCACCCTAAGGAGAATGTCACAGTCTCCCAAGAAGCGGTGTTCTTTCTTTCAATGAATTCATTCCATCTTCTTCCTTTCCCTTTAGCTCATCCCTACACAACTAGAGAGGCTTTTGCCTAGATGCAGGGTAAAGATGGTTGGAGGCAGGTGGTACTCACTGCAATCAGTCCATTGTGTCCTGCAATGAGAAGGTGGAAGAGAGAAGAAGAAAGGGAATGAAAGAATGAAAGAAATATGAGTGAGAAGTCCTCTGGGATTCTGCTGGGCTGTTCTTGCCCCACTCATCACTAAGAGATTTAGAAGGGACACACTCTGTGATCCCCCATTACCCTACACCAAAGGCAAGAAAGCTGAGTTCTAGTCCAACCCTCTCATTTTACAGATGAGGAAATAGAGACCCAAGAATGACAACTGACTTGGCCAAGGTCATCCAAGTAAAGAACATCAGAAGTGGAATTTTTTAAAACTCAGGTCTCATGATTCCATAACACTTTTCACTGCATCTTTCTGTCTAGGTCCAACTCTCATCTAGCATGCATTTCTAGTATCCCTTACTCTGGGGGATGAGTGGAGAGTGGGACTACTCTTGGAGAAATCTTCTTTCTGGTGGAGAATGGCATCCCTTTTATGCTTCAAGTGTGTTGAGTAAGTTCTCACATCTCTATCCAACCCCAGAAATTTGGATAATTTTGCTGGATTTTCTTTCCCCTTATGATTAATATTCTAATTTCTTGTTTTAATTTGAAAGCAGATGACCAGGGCTCTGAGATTATCCCTGTTTATCCTATAAATATCTTGTTTGTACATAGTTGTCTGCCTTAGACTGTGAACTTCTTAAGACCGTGGCCTCTGTGTATATACATGCACATTATATACATATAATATATGCACACACACTGATAGATTCCACATAACTGCATGTCATGATCTCAAAAATAAGCTTTGATCATTCACTTGATTTTACCTGTGTAGATGGTTAGGTCAAATGCCATTGAGTGGTTAAAGACAAAGGTGTGCTGTTAAATATTTAACAGCTATCTTTTAAAAAAAATGTACATAGGACACATTCAAGTTTAATATGCATTATTAACATTTTCTCCATCACTTCCTTAGGACTAGACAACAACAAAACAATAAAACTATCCCTTATTTGTAGTATTTGCTGATTACTAGGTTGTAAATGCGTACACTGAAATTTTAACAATCAAGCTGGCTCTAACATACTGAATCCAGGCTGGATCCAGACCTATAGACCTCTTCAAAGAGGTTCTGCAGTACTCAAGGCTTGATGCACCCAGAATGACGCCATCTTCAAACAGTGACATCTGGAGGACAATACCATCTGACATCCCCAGAGAATCCTTTAGCTTGGATTCCTCACTGAATTCCTTCATGACAGTGGTGAACACCTAAGGTGACCACACATCTCCTTGTTTTATGTCTTACTACATACTAATGGTCAAAAGGACATTGAAAAGATTCTCTTTGTTATATCTTCAAAGGATCTTGAATAATTTGATAGGTGGATGGGAGACACCTTTTGGAAGGGAGTCATTTTTTAAAATAAATTTTTGTTGTTGTCTTTTAAAAAAATGCCACAATTTCCTTCAGTATGCCTCCTACCTCCCTCCCAGAGAGCCATCTCATAAATAGCATTTTTAAGACAAATAAGGAAAAAAGTCAGCATAATTAGTCAATACATTAAAAAAGGCCTATAAATATATGCAATAATCAGCAACCATGGACTTCCCGCCTCTGCAAAGGAGTATGGTGGGGGTATCATCTCAAAGCTTTTCTTTGAACTATGTTCTTTATAATTTGGCAACATCACTTTTGATTTTTTTCGTGGTTATTCTTTCCACTTACAGTATTGTGTGTATTGTATTCCTGGCTCTGCTTATTTTGCATCAGTTCATGTGGAACTTTCCACGTTACTCTATCATATTCATCAATTCTTATGGTATAGTAGCACAATTTGTTTAACCATTCTCCAATCAATGCCATCTACATGGTTTCCAGCACTTTGCTATCACAAAAATTGCTGTTATACGTATGTATAAACATGATCAAGCTGCCTACCATTTTCAGAAGGGGGAGGGGAGGGAAGGAGGGAGAAAAATTTGAAACTTAAAATTTTGTCAAAATGAATGCTAAACATTTTTTTTTGACGTGTAACTTGGAGAAAAAATAAAATATTATTAAACTTAAAAAACCAAGTGCTGCTATAACCGTCTTGGTGTATATGAGGACTTTCTTCTTATCAATGACTTTCTTGAGGTAAAAGCCTAGTAATGGAATCTTGGAGTCAAAGGGAATAGATATTGTAGTCACTTGATTTGTATGATAATATTTGTTTTCCAAAATGCTTGATCTGATTTCTAACTTTACCAACAGTATACTGATATGCTTATCTTTCCATGATGCCTCCAACATTGTTTGTTACCATCTTTTGCCATCTTTACCAGCTTGCAAGGTGAGAAGTAAAACCTCAATGATGTTTTGGTTTGCATTTCTATTGTTTTCACGTGGCTCTTAATGGTATGCAACTCTTCTTTTGCGAACTTCCTGTTCTAATCTTGTACTAATCAAATGGGGAATCGCTCTTGGTCTTGTATCTTACATCTATAGTTATTTATATATACTGGGTACCACACCTTTAGCAGAGAAACATCTTTGATAGAAAAATATTTTTTGTTGCTGTTGTTTCATCACTTCCATTTATATTCTAGGTGCATTAATTTTTTTATGGAGAAGCTTTTCAATTTCATGTAATCAGTTATATATTTTATTGTTTGGTTAAGAATATATCTCTTATAAAAGAATTGATGGAGTCGAAAGCAGATAGAAGAATACTATTTTTTACTTTGTGTGTGTTTTTGTCAGTGCTTTCTTTCACAACATGACTAATATGGGAATATGTTTTGCATGATTGCGCATATATATATAATCTATATCAAATTGCTTATCATCTCAGGGTGGGGGGGAAGGAGGGCAAGGGAGAATTTGAAACTCAAATTTTAAAAAAAATGAATATTAAAAATTGTTTTAAAATGTAATTGTATTTGTTGTATTAAGTGTAATGTAAATATCAAATAATAAAAAATAAAGAACACATCTCTTACCCATAGCTGTGAAATATTCTGTTTTTCTTTCTTTTTTAAGTGTATTCTTTTTTTTTTATTTAACTTTTAACATTTATTTTCACAAAATTTTGGGTTACAAATTTTCTCCCCTTTTATCCCCTCACCCCCCCCCCAAACCCAAGCATTCTAGTTGACCCTGTGACCAATCTGCTCTCTCCTCTATCCTATCTCCCTGTCCATGTCTCCGTCTTCTCTTTTGTCCTGTAGGGCCAGATAGCTTTCTTGACCCCTTAACCTGTATTTCTTGTTACCCAGTGGTAAGAACATTACATTTGATCCTAACACTTTGAGTTCCAACTTCTTTAGCTCCCTCCCTCTCCACCCCTTCCCCTTGGAAGACAAGCAATTCAATATTTAGTTTTCAATGTTTAGTTTTGCAAATGATTTCCATACTAGTTGTGTTGTATAGGACTAACTATATTTCCCTCCATCCTATCTTGTCCCCCATTACTTCTATTTTCTTATGGTCCTTTCCCTCCCCATGAGTGTCAACCTTGGATTGCATTCTCCTCCCCATGCCCTCCCCTCCATCCTCCCCCCAACCCTGCTTGTGCCCCTGTCCCCCACTCTCCTGTATTATGAGATAGGTTTTCCTATCAAAATGAGTGTGCATTATATTCTTTCCTTTAGTGGAATGTGATGAGAGTAGACCTCATGTTTTTCTCTTGCCTCCCCTCTTTATCCCACCACTAATAAGTCTTTTGCTTGCCTCTTTTATGAGAGATAATTTGCCCCATATAACTTCTCCCTTTCTCCTCCCAATATTTCTCTCTCACTGCTTGATTTCATTTTTTTTTTTAAGATATGATCCCATCCTCTTCAATTCACTCTGTGCACTCTGTCTCTATGTATGTGTGCGTGTGTGCATGTGTGTATGTGTGTACTCCCACCCAGTACCCAGATACTGAAATGTTTCAAGAGTTACATATATTGTCTTTCCATGTAGGAATGTAAACAGTTCAACTTTAGTAAGTCCCTTATGACTTCTCTTTGCTGTTCACCTTTTCATGGTTCTCTTCATTCTTGTGTTAGAAAGTCAAATTTTCTTTCTAGCTCTGGTCTTTTCATCAGGAAAATTTGAAAATCCTCTATTTCATTGAAAGACCATTTTTTCTCCTGAAGTATTATACTCAGTTTTGCTGGGTAGGTGATTCTTGGTTTTAGTCCTAGTTCCTTTGACTTCTGGAATATCCTATTCCATTCCCTTCGATCCCTTAATGTAGAGGGAGCTAGATCTTGTGTTATCCTGATTGTATTTCCACAATACTTGAATTGTTTCTTTCTAGCTGCTTGCAATATTTTCTCTTTCACCTGGGAATTCTGTAATTTGGCCACAATGCTCCTAGGAGTCTCTTTTTGGATCTCTTTCATGCGGTGTTCTGCGAATTCCTTGAATATTTATTTTGCCTTCTCGTTCTAGAATCTCAGGGCAGTTTTCCTTGATAATTTCATGGAAGATGATGTCTAGGCTCTTCTTTTGATCATGGTTTTCAGGTAGTCCCAGAATTTTTACATTGTCTCTCCTGATTCTATTTTCCAGGTCAGTTGTTTTTCCAATAAGATATTTCACATTATCTTCCATTTTTCGAATCTGCACGCTATGTTCTGTGATATCTGTCTTTCTCGTAAAGTCCTTAGCGTCCATCTGTACCATTCCAGTTTTGAAAGATCTATTTTCTTCAGTGAGCTTTTGAATCTCCTTTTCCATTTGGTTAATTCTGCTTTTGAAAGCATTCTTCTCCTCATTGGCCCCTTGCACCTCCCTTGCCAACTGAGTTAGGCTAGTTCTCAAGGTGCCAATTTCTTCAAGATTTTTTTGGTTCTCCTTTAGCAGGGAGCTGATCTGCTTTTCATGCTTCTCCCTCATCCCTCTCATTTCTCTTCCCAGTCTTTCCTCCACCTCTCTAACTTGATTTTCAAAATTCCTCTTGAGCTCTTCCATGGCCCGAGCCCATTGGGTGGGCTGGGACACAGAATCCTCAATTTCTGTGTCTTTGCCTGATGGCAAGCATTGTTCCTCCCCATCAGAAAGGAAGGGAGGAAGTGTCTTTTCTCTGAGAAAGTACCCTTCAATAGTTTTATTTCTTTTCCCTTTTCTGGGCATTCTTCCCAGCCAGTGGCTTGACCTTTGAATATTCTCCTCACACCCACCTCGCCTCCTGGTCCTCCCAGCCAGCGTTTTGGGACTGAGATTCAAATGCTGCTTCCCGCCTTAGGGCTTTTGGCGGGGGCAGGGCTGCTATTCAGTGTGAGAATTAAGTTCAGATGGTCAGGTTGGGGCAGGGCCACCTCTCAGGCCCAGTTCCCTCAGGGGGTTTATGCACAGACCTTCCACAATGGATCCAGGCTCCCGCCCATTTGGGGAGCCCCTGTCTGCAGCCGCCTCTCAGCTTCTATCTCCTGGGGGGGCCCGAGCCATGGGGGCACCCCACTCCCCTCTCGACCCACCAAAGACACTCTCTCACCTACCCCCGTCAGTCACCTGTTGGTGGGGGGGCTTGTGCCGCCGCTGGAGATCCCGTCTCTGGAGCCTTCTCGGATCTGTATCTCTCGGAGCCGCGGCCACTGCCGCCGCCACAGGTCCGGCCTGGGCTCCGCGTCTGCAGCGCGACGGACCTTTTGCGAGAGGTTTGCAGGTCCCTCTGTGGGTGGAGGGACCTGCGTGGCCGCTGGAGATCCCGTCCCCGTAGCCTGCTCGGATCTTTTCCTCACGGTGTCGCTGCCGCAGCAGGGCTGCCCTCTGCTCCCCGTCCCGGCGCCCAGTCCACGGCGCGAAGGACCCCCCGCGAGAGATTTGGAGGTCTCTCTGGAACAGAAATCTCCCTCGCTCCAATATTCCGTGGTCTCTGGGTGCAGAATTCGCCCTGGGTTGGTCCCCTCTAGCTGTTCTGTGGTTTGTGGGTTCGGAGCTGTGTGTATGTGCGTCTTTCTACTTCGCCATCTTGGCTCCCTTTAAGTGTATTCTTAATAGTATATTCTTTAATAGTATATTCTTCCTGAGGTTATATATCCATTTAGAATAGATTGTAGAATATGGTATAAGGTGTTGATCTAAACCTAGTTTCTGCCAGACTACATTCTAGGTTTCCCAGCAGTTTTTGTCAAAAGGGAGTTCTTTCCTAAGTAATTTATGTTTTCTAATTCATCAAACATTGGGTTATTGAGTTCCATCATTTTGGATTCTCCTTTGTCTAGTCACTTCCATTACTTTCCCTATTTTTTTAAGCTAATAGATGGTTTCCATGGCTGCTGCTTTATAATATATTTTGAAGTTTAGAAATGCTATTTCTTCTTTATCCCAATCTCTTTTACTTTTTTCTCTTAATATTTTGGCTCTTTTATTTTTCCAAATGAATTTCATTGTATTTTAAATTTTAAATCAGTATTCATTCGTTATATGGTTTATAGTTCTTCATCTGTATTTTATCCTTTCCTAGTTTAGGTATTAAGGTATATTTGTTATTAGGTATATTTGTTTCAAAAAGGGAATCTGGTACAATGTCTTCTTTCTCAATTTTTGAGAATAATTACTATAGTATTGTTGCTAAATGTTCTTTGAAAGTTTAACAGAATTGTCTTGTGAATCCATCAGGATCAAGAGGTATTTTCCTTTGAGAGTTCCTTTACAAGTAGTTTTGTTTCCTTTCCCAAGATTGGATCATTTAATATCTCTATTTGATCTTGTTGGGTGTTTTATATTTTTGAAGATATTTCTCTAGTTTCTCTGTGTTCTCAGTTTTGTTAGGATATAACTGTGTATTTTGGGTTATGATAATTATTTTATTTTTCTGGTGTGGAGGGGGTGAGAGATAAAGAGAGATTTTACCTTGTTGATTTGCTATTTTGTTGATATCCTGCTCTCTTATTTTTTTCATCAGGTTAGCTAAGGTCTATTATCATTTTTTATTAGTTTTTTCAAAGAACCAACTTTTATATAATTTTACTTCTATTTTTTTGGTTTCTAGCTTATTTCTACTCCAATTTTTAATATCTCTTCTTTTGTGCTTATTTTAGGTTTGTTTATTGACATTTAATTTTTAAAAATGCATGTTCAGTTCATTAAGCCGCTTTTTCTATTTTCTCAAAGTATATTTGTCAGGGATATGATTCCCTGCCCCTATGGTAAAAGAGAATTGCCTTAGAGGTTCTCTTTTACCATAGGGGCAGGGAATCAAATACATTGAAACAAATGTATTTTTTAAACAAATCAACAAACAATAAAGCACAGTGGGATACTGTATCTTCTACATCTTTTAGTCAATTACATAATGGTGAAGATACATTCTTCTCTGTAATATTACTTGTGAAATTCTGCCCACTCTCTACTAATGCCTTTACTGAGGATGTCCTTGATACGCTATTTTCATAACAATTTTATAGAAATGGGGAAGTAGGCATAGAGGTTGGTAGCTGTTGATGTTCTCTCAGGAATCTTTTTTGCTACTAATGAGGTTAATAACTATTTTCTCCGCGTGCCTTTGGTATCTTCACATCCTCCATTTGTCTTTGAATTGATTTCTCAATACTTCTCACAATTGTGTTGTCTCCAGAACAGCTCTCTTCCTCACAAGCTTGATCTAACTCAGCTGCTTTCCCATCTTTGTTCTCTTTGGCATTATCCCAGCTCTCCTAGCAGCATATCCAGCGCTGTGATGGCAGAGTCCAAGGCTCAGTGGTGAATATGAAAATCTTTTTAGATTGCTTCCATTTTTACCTCTCTGTTCGCCATTTTTCTTTTGCTTATTGTCTTCTATCCCTTTACAACTGTAAGTGCCCTCAGGATGTCTGCTTAGTTGGGTTTCTTGGCAAGCTTTCTTTAAACCAATTTTACTCTTCATTGCTTCTGTTTCTACAGGCAAAACTGAGGCAATACAAATCTTCCCTCTTATCTTTAGGATTTGACAAACAAATTTATATTATGAACTGGTGTTACCTTTGGATGTCATGTCTCCCCATTTGGTCAGAAAGTCAAGTGTTTGCTTACTCTGGGGTCTTTAGGCTCTCTGGGTCCTTTTATTGTGGTAATTGATTAGTGATGCTTTAAATTCTGCAAGAGATTATTGCAGCTCTTTGTGTCTATGGACTTTTTTCCATCCATTTTTCATTATCAGTAACGTGTTTAAGTTAGGATGGAGCTAAAGTTTTGTTTTACATTTTAAAAAATTTTTTTAGCTTTATATTAATTTTGATTTTTGCACTAATAAGCAGGTAATCTAACTATTAAACACTTACAACTGATTGAAAAATGACCTACACTGGGAATAAGTAATTTATCATCTTCAAATATAAATAATTGCCTTTTTTGTTACATTATTTGATGTTTCCCACATCCATATCCTGTTGAATTCTTTCTTTAAAAACTTGTACCTAATTGGCCTATGGGCCCCAAGGTCCTGGGTAGTTTGCTAATCTTAGTCCTCTTTCATTACTTCCTTCAGATCCATGTTTTCCAATATATTTCTCACCATCCTCATCTATTCCTACTTTTTCATTGAAGTCATCAAGTACTAAAACATATATCAATTTTATTTGCAAAGTCTTACCAAGTTTGTTGGAGAATTTTGCTACCTCTTGATCCTTGGCAAAGGCTGTTGGTATTAATCTGCATTATTTATGTGGTGGTCCTTTTGCAAATATTTGTCATGAGCATTGCAAAAACCAGACGACTGAATGCTCCATGAAACAATGCTTCCTGGTTTCTTCTTGCCTTTGTATGACTGATAAAACCAACCCACAGAATTCTGTAATTAGACTCCCCACATCTTTCCATTTAACTGCAATTTCCCTCCTTCATTTATTTTATAATGAGAATGCCAAGACTAATCCAGGTAAGTTTCTCCAGTAGCATATTTACTTTGGATGATGAGCTCATATTTAGAGGACCAATAAGCAAATGTTTATAGATGGTGTGAAAACCATGTGATTCTTAGCACCCTCTGCCCCTTTTTCTCCCACTCAGTTGCCATCACTACAGAAGGAGGAGCCATTTAATATTTTTATCATTACTTGCCAGGGCCAAAGAATCCACCACAAAGTGCCTATACCACTAGTAGAAACTACTAGTTTCTCCATACTTAGCTAGGAACTGGTTTAAAAGATAAGGTCTTGCCCGGATCCAATATCCTATAGCTAGCTCTAAGTTCATACATCCTTCTTACTTCCACCAATGGCCCAGGTCTAAGGTTGCCTATAATATTTTTTATTCCATACCCACTAATTGATGAATAGACCTATCAGCACTCTCTCTCTCTCTCTCTTTCTCTCTCTCTCTCTCCCTGCCCTCACTCCCAACCCCCACCCCCACCAGGTGTCGTGGGACTTGGTTCAGCTGAAACTCAGAGGGAGATCTGAGGTGCTAAATGTCCTACCCTACAAATGACCAAATTGACAAAATGTCACCATGATGTACAGATGAGTGAATGGGGAAGAGAGAACCAAGTCATGAACTACAGTCATAGAAGTCATAAAACCAACCCAAACCTAAGCAGGAATCCCTTTTTGCAACATGATAGATAGACAGACACATAGATAGATAGAAGAACAGATAAAGACAGAGATTTTATTAAACATTTGCCATGCCCCAGGCACCATTAGAATTGCTGAGAATACAAATACAAGATAATAAGGACGATTATTTCCTTTTTTTAAAATGTAGCCTAAGACTCAATTAGCTGAGCGACCCCGGGCAAGTCACTTAACCTTGTTTGCCTCAGTTTCCTCATCTATAAAATGAGCTGGAGAAGGAAATGGCAAAACCACTCCAGCATCTTTGCCAAGAAAGCTCCAAATGGGGCACAAAGAGTCAGATGTGACAACTATACGTACATATATGTTAGATATATTAGATCCATTTTTTTGCATGTCATACTGTTAATTCATATTTAGCAAAATTTCTGTCCATTAAATGAACTGAGATCTGGGAACAGGGAGAACAGGTTCTTTGAGTTTATTTAGTCTATGTACAGATGAGGAAAAGAGGCTTGGAGAAGGGAAGTTACCCAGGGTCCTACAGTTAGTAAACGGCAGTACTGGGACTTGACCTCAGCCTTCTGACTCCAAGGCCCATGCTCTGGCGTCTGGGTGTGTTGGGGCTTAGGAAGGATAGCCATTAGGATTAGTGGAGGGAGCAGGGGTGACCAGAGAGAGCAGGGAATCCTCGTCCTGATAGTGGTCTCTCGATAGTGAAGTAATGATTGTAAGAAGCTGAGGTTGCTCCCCAGAGCTTCCTCAGACTATATTGTACCAGGGCATGAACTTCCAGATACTCCAGCTAGCCCAGTCCTCAGGTCCAGGGGAGCATCTGCACTGGAGACACTTAAGAGAAGAATTTGGTCTCCAGGTCTCTCTTCACCTGATTGCTAAAACTCAAAAAGCCTTTCAGGTAGAAGTATTTTGTCCCATAGCGAGAGAGAAAGAACTGAAAATACAAGTATGAAGGAGAGGTAACCATGGAAACCAACTCAGCCATGGGTGAGTACAAATAATAACCTCGGCTCCTTCCCTCTTTTCCTAGAGGGAGAGAATTGGGAACCAGAGAAACCTTAAAAAAAGGGTGTGTGTGTAGGGGACAGGAAGAGGGGGCAGCAGCATAATTCTGCCTGGGGGCAATACTTCCACTTCCCTCCCCCATGTATATACAAAGAAATGCTGTACTCCAGAGGCACCATTTAGCAGCATCTAATATGAGCTCTGGGTTCATAGGTTAAAAAAAATTATATTCAACTTCAGTTTTCTCATATATAAAACGGTATTATCAACACCTGTAGTATCTACCTCATGGAGTTTCTGTGGAGCTTAAATGAGATCATGTATATAAAGTTTTGTAGATGTCAGTTATTATTCCTAATAATAATAAAGGTGTTATTATTAATAATTAAGAGCTAAGTTATTAATAACCACCAAATTCATAGAATGCTTTAAAATTTGCAAAGTACTTCATTTTTCTCAACTTATTGGAGCCTCATAATGACCCTCTGAGGGAGATACAACAGCTTTTGGCACAAGCTAATTGCATCCTAAGCCTGACGCTGGCAGTGTGACCATGCATTTGGGGGATTCAGTTTTCTCATACATAAGGTGGAGATAGAAACACGTTGCATACTTACTGCAAAGGGCTGTTTGAAGTTCAAATGAGATAACGCATATAAAACACCATACACGTGCCAGCTATTATTGATAGTTGATAGCCAAGATATTAATAACAACTAACACATACAATATTTTAAAGTTTGTTGTTCAGTCATGTCCAATTCTTCATGACCCTAGCTGGAGTTTTCTTGAAACAGATCCTGGAGTGGTTTGTCATTTTCTTCTCTAGCTCATTTTACAGATGAGGAAACTGAGGTAAATAGGGCTAAGTAATTTGCCCAGGGTCACATAACTAGTAAGTGTCTGAGTATTCTAGATTCCAGATCCAGCACTCCTTCCACTTGGTCACCTAGTTGATCTTATTTTAAGGTTTGCAAAGTACTTAACTTATCTCATTTGAACCTCATAATAATACTGAGATACCTCAGGTATTGTCATCCTCAGTTTAGGGATGTTTAAAGAGTACAGAAAAGTGAAAGGATTTGTTTGCACAAGGTCACACAGCTAGCAAGTATCAGATGTGGGATTTGACCTCAGATTTTTCAGACTCCAAATCCAACACTTATTCTACAATGTCCATTGACAGAGACTCCTTAGTGACCCTGCCACAAATGCTTTGAGAGGGGGGAGGGTGCCCAAGTTGGCAGGCAGAAAACCCTTGGCAAACCTCTTTAGGAACAACCCATAGTGCTCCAAGGGAATTTTTTCTTTATGTGAAAAAAAAAGCATCTACAGAAAAGAGAGCTACAGCAAACTTAGGCCCCCCTGTTTCATCCATCTGCCCACCCACACCACCTTCAGATCTTTAAGAGAGGTTAAGTTGCCCACCCAATGTCACAAACTGATTTAATAGCAGGGCTGGGATGGGAATCCAGGTCTCCTGGCTTCTGCCACAGTGTTCTCTCCAATGTTCTCTGGCCTCTGATGTTAGAAACCAAGAGAACCCAGTTTCTAGCTCACTGTCAGTCAGATTTTCCAGGCTCCTTTTATCCCAAAGAAAATGACCCTAAAACACTGGGAACCTCAGAAAATTGGTCAGTGATTATTGAACCCACCCCAGAATCTGTGCAGGGCTATTGTACATTAAAGGTGAAAAGGAAGCAGGGAAAGAAAGCATCCAGTTCAAAGGCCTTGCTTTTCCCAGAAGCCTCCCCTCCAAGGCCCCCATCCCCCACCTTGCAGCTGTCTTTACCTGCTCCTATGATTACGGCGTCATATTCGGGCTTCAGGTGGCCCCCAGCCACAGAGGCTGCTGGTCTCCCTCGCAGGGGAGTAGAGGTAGCAAAGGCCTTCCCTAACCTCTGGCTTGTGGTGCTCATTTTCACCTTGCTTTTCAACTCCAACTGGTTTCCAGCTGCAGTCACTGGAAGGGCTGGAACTTTGCTTTCTCAGACTGTCTTGGCAGCAGGCAGAGAGAAAAGCAGGAAGGTGGAGCTCTGAGCCCAGCTTGTCCAGGCCTTGGCCTCCAGATCTGGCTTTGGGCCATAGCTGGAAAGGGAATTTGCTTTCCTGGGTTTCCTCTCTCCTTCTCCAGTGCCCCTTCGTCAGGCCTCCGTGAAGTGGAAGCTGAGATGAGATTACTCATTAACTTGGCAGAAGAGGGGTTCGCTCCCTAGGGTTTATCATGAAGGAGGAGAAACTCTGATCTGCTTAGGTGGAGGATTTCCATACAGAATTAAAGCAAGGTCATAATAATAGCTCACAATGACATAACGTTTTAAGGTTTGAGAAGACCTTTGCATATATTATTTGATCTTCACAACCAGCCCAAGAGAAGGTGCTATTATTATCCCCATTCTACAGATGAGGTTAAGTGACTCACCTAAGCTCTCTCATCTAAGCACAGGAGACAGACCTGATTTTGAGGCCAATGCATTATCCTCAATGCCACTTCAGGTAGTTTGTCCTACAGAGAATAAAAAGAATTTCGGAGCTTATATCCAAGGAAGAAAAGCCATCAGCTCTCAAAAGGAAATGTTAATGGGTAGTCTCTGTCCTCCTTCTGTTGTGGTTTGTGTCCAACTCTTTGTGACCCCTTTTTGGGGTTTTCTTAGCAAAGACATTGGAATGGTTTGCCATCTCCTTTTCCAATTCATTTTACAGATGAGGAAACTGAGGTAAACAGGATTAAATGACTTTCCCAGGGCAACACTTATAGCTAGTAAGTGTTTGAGGCCAGATTTGAACTGAGGTCTTCCTGACTCTAGGCCTGGCACTGTATAGCTGCCCCGTTTGTAAGAACTTTCTTGTTCCTGCCAACAGAAATGGGGGCAGCTGACTATCAGTCACCCATCATTCTTTCCTTTACCATTATGTGTTGAGGCACCACACCTGCCAGTCATAACTGATCACTTACCAGTTCAGCTCTCACTGACCTATTCCTTCCAGGTCTGAAGTGGCTTTCAGCCTCACAAATCTCAAAGTCATAGTTAAACAGTTTGATTAGTAAAAAGCATGGGAAACTCTGGAAATATTAGCCATTTGTATCATAAAATGTGACATTACAAGCTTCAAGGCAAACCCTGTGTTTCAAGGAAGTTCACCTACCCGATAAAAGTCTTCTGTCTCCACTTACTGCAAGAGGGGAGATTAATGATCATCACATGGGGGACTTATGACTACATGCTGCAGCTTGTGGGCAGGGCAGTATGTGCTGCCTTCTTCCCCATCACTCCATGCCCCTCACTTGTGATGTGTTTGGGCTGCCCTCCTCCACTGCCAACGCAAAGTCCAACTCACATTTACACCTCCCTGCAGGTGAGTGGAGTGGGGAGCTGCCCAGGTCCAGGCTGCAGGTTCAAGAGGGGAGAGATGCTTCTCATTGTTTCAATGTGTTTGCCTTCCTAAGATTCCCTCCAGAGACCTCCATACAGGCACACCTCGCATATAGCCTTACATATAGAAAGTCTCTCAATGGACCCACTCCATGAAGTATTTTTTGTTCCCAATATCTTCTAGGAGATGTAGTCTAGGGAGAAGGTGCTCAGATGCAGGTCTACCTCAAAGAACCATCCTTTGCAGAAATATCCCAGACTCTCTGTTCCTAACTCTTTTCCTTTTGTCTTTATAGGATTAGGTTAAAATGACCCAAGGGTGACATGCTTTATATTTCTCCTGAAGCGGGGAAACACAGCCCCACAACACAGCCCTAAGAAGGCCCCACAAAGGGTAATTTTCTTTAACCACTACCCAGGTTCTAGACAAAATGGCAAAGTGGTTGCAACATGCCTTTGGGAAGCCTGCTTCTTCCCTACCTTTGCCCCTCTCCTTCCTCTTTGTAGTTCTTGTCGTGTGGTATCCAGATGCTGTGTGTTCTCATGCCTTCT
Source organism: Notamacropus eugenii (assembly GCF_028372415.1). Classification (NCBI taxonomy): domain Eukaryota; kingdom Metazoa; phylum Chordata; class Mammalia; order Diprotodontia; family Macropodidae; genus Notamacropus; species Notamacropus eugenii. The sequence continues at coordinate 215,360,073 of NC_092872.1, forward strand.
GACTCTCCTCCAATACTGCAATATCCTGCCCAAAGTATCCCATACTCTAAAATTAGGTCCCCTCGATTCCCTACCCTACCCACAACTACTGCTTCCCCTCCTCCCCTTCCAGTTCAGTGGATCTCAGTTAAGGAGAAAGCAATCTAATTAATTGCATTGAAGAAAATGACAGTAGGGTGTGAATATCCACAGGTTTAGAATTTTCAGAGGAGATTTGCATTTTCAAAATAGTATCACACTAGCAAGAAACCCTTGAGCCCATCCATTTCAATTCCTATTCAACAAAACCAGAGAGTCATCTTCTCTTTGCTTACAGAGTGGAATATTTGGGAGGGTTCACCATCTCACCACCTGCTTCTGTAATAATGGAATCTACTTCCCAGGGTGGTTGTGAAGATCAGATGAGGTAATATGTCAAACAGCTTGGCAAATCTCAAAGTGCTGTACACAAGGTCAGCATTGCTATGGCTGTGTTGCTGTCCCATTGTTTTATGAGTCAAAATTCCCATGTGGAGCCCAAAGCTGCCACCTGCGTGTCCTAGTTTTGCCTGCTCAAACAAATCACTTCCCTTTTCCTTATAATAATCCTCCAAATATTTGAGGACAGCTATCATTCCTTCCCTTGGCATTTTCTCCTCTAAGAAAAATCATGGTTCCTGCAAGTCACTTAGGTCTAAATGAGCTTCTATTTCCTTACAGGTAAAATGAAGGGTGGGGAAAAACTGGTGTTTAAAGTCCCCTTCAACTCTAAATCTGTGATTGTATCATTCCTTATGAGGGCAGCTGGGTGGCACAGAGATAGAGCTTTGGGTTTGGAATCAGGAAGACTCATCTTCCTGAGTTCAAATTCAGCCGCAGATACTTAGTAGCTGTGTGACCCTGGGAAAGTCCCTTAGTCCTATTTGCCTCAGTTGCCTCATCCATAAAATGAGCTGGAGAAGGAAATGGCAAACTTCTCCAGTGTCTTTGCCAAGAAAACCCCAAATGGGAGCATAAAAATTCAGACAAGACTGAACAACCATAACATCATTCCTTATGCTGAGACAGCCTTTCAAGGGGTCCCCAATACAAAAACTATTTTCGTAATAATACTAAGATATTACTTGCCTAGTAAAATACTTCTCTGAATTCCAACTATACATCTGCATGAGCCTTTATCTTCTTCAATCAAAACAATATGTTGTAACAGATTGAATATAGAAGCAGATATGACAACCCAGATGTCTTTAATTAATCCAGATGTTAAAGAGATTTGCAAAAACATGTTAAGCAATGCAACCTTCTTTCTAATTTTTGTTTTGTTTTGGAAATATAGTTACTTATAAAAATATTTAACATTAGTGAGTTTACTTTTGTTACTATAAATGAATTAATAATTTTAAATTGTATCAGTTGTAATTTCTAATACAGAAAATGTCACTAGATATAATTAATCCATATAAACAAAAGCTCTTTGGGAGTCCTCAATTATTTTTAAGAGTATAAAGGGAAACCAAAAAGTTTGAGAACCTGTGGTATAATGGATAGAGATCTGGCTTCAAAGCCAGGAAGATCTAGAATCAATTCCTTTCCCTGACATATATTGATTGTACGATCCTGGGTAAGTCACTTACTTTTTAACAGTATAAATTGTGGAAGTGTAGAACCTGTATTAGTAGAGAGAGTTTTCTCACCTGGGAGGTCCCTGTATCATTGAAGTTACAATTCTAAGTTTCTATCCCTAGGATCCTCTGACTATTCCTGAGTATCTAGACCCCTCACCATCCTAGATGCTGTCCTTTGGATGCATCCTAGGATATCACTCTCTCTCAATGTGGTAAATGCAACACTCCAGATGTGGCATAAAGAGTTGAAAGGATAGGAAGATAATTATTTCCAATGATCTGGAAAAAAAAACCTATCAGCTGCATCCCACTGCTGCCTTCCTCTAAGTCTGTGATCATCTAAACATCCTCATCTTTTCTCACACGTCCTATAGCTGAGAGTCTGCTGGGTGGTACAGTGGTACTGTCTACAACGCATGTTGGTCTTGGAGTCTGAAAGACCTGAGTTTAAATCCTGCCTCAGACATTAGTTGAATGGTGCAAGCCTGGGCAAGTCACTTAACCTCTGGCTGATTCAGTTTTCTCATCTATAAAATGGGGGTAATAATATCTATCTCTCAGGATTGCTATGAGATCAAATGAGATTACATGTAAAGGACTTTGCAAACCTTAAATCACTACATTAATGGTAGATATTATTATTGTTTTTGCCAAGTTCCATTTCTGTCATCTTTTATTTTTGTAATTATTTTTATAAGCTACATGCATGATTTTATGCTGTTTAAAATATTTTTCCAGTTACATATAAAACAATTTTTAATATTCATTTAAAAAATTTTGAGTTTCACATCCTCTCCCTCCTTTCTTCTCCTTCCCTCTAAGCTTTTTTAGTATTTTAGGGATCTGTGATTTGGTCAGGGTCAGGTCTCCTTTTGCTCATACACCTTGCAATTACTCTACAGCTCAGGAAGTAAATAGAAGCCAAAAAAGACCCCATCCCCCTGTAGTCATAGATGATGAGCCTCTGGACTCAGCCAGAGCAGTCCTCCGACAGAGTCCTGTACTGAAAACCTTTCTAGCTTAATGGGGGTTGCTGACTTAGCATTCAAAACTTAAGTGACCTTGTCCTTTTTACTTCCAGGCCATTCTTCTAGACTGTCGGGACAGTTTTCTTTATTTTGTTGTTAAGACAAGCAGTGGAGGGTAGAGGACTGTCTTGAGGTCTAGAAGTCCTGGGTTCAAATTCTACCTCTGATCCATACTGGCTGGCATCCCTGATCCATCCCTGGGCAAGTCACTTAATTTCTCAGTACCCCAGGCAACTTTCTTTCTTTTTCTTCCTTCCTCTTTTCTTTCTTCCTTCCTTCCTTTCTTCTCCCTCTTTCTTTCTTCCTTCCTTCCTTCCTTCCTTTCTTCTCCCTCTCTTTCTTTCTTTTTTTTTTCTTTTTCTCTTAGATTTTATTTTCAGTTCCAAATTCCTTCTCTCCCCATCCCCTTTTCCCACTTATTGAGAAAGTAAAAGAAATAAAAACCAATCCAATAAACATTTATCAAGTGCCTACTAGGTGCCAGGCATTGAACTAAGTGCTAGGGATACAATTAGTAAAAAGAAATCTCTGCCCTCAAAGAGCTTACAATTTAAAGGGAGAGAGAGCAGGAAAGATACCAGGGGTTAACTGGCCTGAGGTCATCTTGCTCTATAGAACTGAAACTAGACAAGGCAACATAGGCAAAGTGCAGTGAGCTGAGAGTCCAGTTTTTGCCCTTTATAAAGGAAGGCATTGGGAGGAGTTTGGTACTACGCCTTCTAGCCCTCCAATCAGAGGGCAGAGGCTTGAGTTATTAATAAGGCAGTCAGTTTAGAGGAGATGAGCTCAATCTTGGAGGGCCATCTTGTTTAGTGGAGTTGAAACCAGGCAGAGCAGCAGCTGCAAAATTGAGTGAATTATAAATTACCATTACACCTACATGTGGACATGTAAAACCAATAACCACCTTAGACCCAGGCAGTTTTCTAAGATGATGTAAACAGAAAAGTTGCAGGTCTGCATAAGTAGAGGGGATTTCCTCCCCAGCAGTTCCCTATGCCAATGATGGAATAGCAGGATTTCACCCCTCCCCCCAATTCTGTTATCTTATAGTAGCCATAGCTATCTCTTCTAGCTCTGTTATTTGAAAGTCTGATAAATACACCTTCCACATCTTCATCCAAATAACTGATGAAAAATGAATGAGACAAGACTGAGGACAGACCTCTTGCAGCACAGTTACTTAGTCATGGAGTCCCCAGAGCAGGGAATTCTTAACCTTTTTGGATCATGGCTCTTCGGGCAGTCTGATGAAACCTATGAACTCTTCAGAACAATATTTTATTGCCTGCATTCCTAACTGAGGGGAATTCTAAGTTTCAGTAAGAAGTTAGTGAAAATAAAGATGTATTTCTTCTTCATTGAAGCCTACATTAGACTCATCTGAAGCCTAACCACCAGGGACCCCAAATTAAGAACTGCTCTCACACAATCTCTCTGTTCTCAGCTAATTCAATTCAGGTCAACTTTATTAAATACCTGTGCTCAGTGCTAGAATCCAGGAATGTAAAGATGAAAAAACAGCAATTCCTGAATTCAAAGAGCAATGGTGGTGTGTGATATTATGTTTGCATATTATATAGCAACCCATGAGTCTTGGACCTTTTAACCTCTATGAGCTATGAAATGTATTTTTAAAATTTGATTTTTATTTAGTTTTAGTTTTCAGCATTCACTTTTATAAGATTTTGAATTTTAAACTTTCCTCTTTCCTTCCCCTTCTCCCTCCTAGAATGGCATGCAATCTGATATAGGATATACATGCACGATCATATTAAATATGTTCCCACATTAGTCATGGTGTGAAAAGAAGAATCAGAACAAAAGGGAAAAACCATGAGAAAGAAAAAAAACAACAACAACAAAAGAGAAAATAGTATGCTTTGATCTTTATTCAGACTCTTTAGTTCTTTCTCTGGATATGGATAGCATTTTCCATCTGGAATCTTCAGGAATTGTCTTAGATAATGGAATTGTTGAGAAGAGCTAAGTCTGTTCAAGTTGGTCACTGCACAATGTTGCTTTTACTGTGTACAGTGTTCTCCTGGTTCTGCTCGCTTCACTCAGCATCAGTTCACGGAAGTCTTTCCAGGTTCTTATGAAGTGTATTTTCAATAGGTTATTTCAATAGGTTATTTGTGTCATGCTTTATCATACTGCCTCTCTTGAGTCACTCACACTTTCACTTCCTGAAACTCCTTTCTTTGGAACTGCTGTTCCTCACTTGGTCCACAGAGGACCCTTCTCCAAAGGCAGATTGCCTGATGAACACTGTCTAACCTACTTTAAGGTGGAGGAGCTGTAATTTTACAATCTGATTTATAATTTTGTGTTGACTGGCTTGTTTGTAATGTAAACTGAACAGCATACCCTTCAGAAACAGCACTTGAGAATTCTCCATAGCATTTTGGGATTGCAGCTTTGGCTGATATATACCTTTAGGGTAGTATCCCCTTTGTATTAACTTCACAACTTGGCAATTAGAGGTTTGTGGGTTGGATCCTCAAGAGGTGACTTCTCAGATTCAAAAGTATTTTGGTGGGCCTGTACCCCTAAAGCTATAGCTCATGAGTCCCCATCAAGTAAACATATAAGGGTAAATAAATAGTAGAGACAAGTAGCTCAAAGCAAAGGCTTAAGATCGCATCATAGGGGTGCAACATCATTGACACAGTAGATAGAACTGGCCCTGGAGTCAGGAGGACCTGAGTTCAAACTTGACCTCAGACACTTACTTATTAGCTGTGTAGCCCTGGGCAAATAATCTAATCCTAATTGCTGCCCCATTGAAAAGATTGCATTGTAAGAACAGAAGCTGTAAAATATTCTCCCCATAAACCTTTCCTGATTTCTCCCACAAGGACACAGACAAAGTATAGGGGCAGGCACAAACTTAAGAGTACGTTGGCAATGAGGCATACACGAGGGACATGCATGGAAACTCATGCCTCTAGGACTGCAGGGCACCAGGGTTCCTTCTCTCCATGGTGTCCTCACACTGTGGTTCTCCTCTTCCCCCAGTAGTGTTTCTGTTGCAAGCTGCTCACCTGGGCTCTCCACGTTTGTTCCTCTCCACAGCTAGAGTTTTAACCTCCAGGGCTAAATTTCTCTTTATTCCACAACTGGCTTTCTTCTCCTTGAGGCTGCTTCTCGTCTCTGATTTTCTATGTCTCTCTCCGATGTGATGTGAGTGAACATTAACCTTTAAAGTTATATTCAAGGGCATGGCTGACCCAGTTAACACTTTGTTGGTCAGTCAGATTAGCACAGGTACACAGGTAAATAAGGTACAAAGCAGACTGTGACAGGGACAGGAGAGCTGGACAAAATTCTCTAAGATAATTTAAGGAGGCCAAGGTCTCGGCTGGCATGGAGATAGAGAAACTGAAAAAGTGAGGAAGTCTTCATGGCATCTGAGCTGGGCCCTGAAAGGAGAGAGGTGTTCCAGGCATGGGAGATGGGCTTCCCCATGCAAACTCTACCCTTAGCCAGATCTGTTCTCTGCTCAGTTTACCTAACCCTCTCTCTGCCTCCTTTGTAGGACTCACCTAAATTTCTTACTCCCAGCCTGCCATGGATGAATTGGAAGTGTTTAGGGTGAGTGGGAAACAATGTGTGGTTATTGGTTAGAACGTGTTGGGGTCAGATTGTGGAGAGGTTACTTCATCCTTGAGACATTTGGGGGTCACTGACTTTCCTTTTCTTATTTTGATCTTAAGAATCATCAACAAGGGGCAGCTAGGTAGTACAGTGGATAGAGGATGGGCCCTGGAGTCTGGAGGACCTAAGGACAAATCCAGCCTCAGACACCTGACACTTACTAGTTGTGTGACTCTGGGCAAATCACTTAATCCCAATTGTTTTACAAAAAGAAAAAAAAAGTCAACAAAGACAACCATTTTAATACATTACAAAGAAAATGAGATTTTATAAAAAAAAACTCTGAACTTCCATTATGTACAGTTTGTCTTTTTAAAAGTAAACATGAAATTTAACAAAGTAGTAACAAAACAGCCCCATTTCTGTCTGCGCATTTTTTTTAAAGGAAACAATTGATGCATGAAGAAAAACAACTTTTGAAAGACCACTGAGGTTCTTTGAACAGGTGATGAAAATGGTTAGAAGGAAGATGAGTTGATTGGATAGAATGGAAGCAGGGAGACCATTCAGAACAAGAAAATGCTGATGGGGATTTGAACCAAGGGGTGGCTTTGTGAGTTGAGAAGAGAATGACTCTAGAGATATCATGGAGGTAAAACTGATAGGATTTTGCAGCTGGTTGGATTGGGGTTCCTTAAGAAATTGCAGAGACCTGTGCAGAGAAATTCTTCATCCCAGATTTGTCTTCGATGTCCTAATATTGCCAAAAGTCACTAGAGGAAAATTAGTTTTTTTTCCCTTCATCTTCTGTAATTGAACTGTCAGTCTTCCAGTGTGTTTCCTTTACAAGTTAGACCTAGGCCTTTGAGATAACTCTTGCATGGTTGAATAAGTAATGACATATGCCTTACTGCTGTTACCCATCAGGAGTAAGGAAACCCATAGGAGCAGTCTGAATGCTGCATCCCTAGAACACTGGTGTTTAGAGAGCAAACAGTGGGAAGCTCATCACTGGTATTATCATCATTATTCTTATTTAAATGATCTAGATCAGAGATGGGGAACCTGTGGCCTCGAGGCCACATATGGCCCTCTAGGTCCTCAAGTGTAGCCTTTGAACTGAATCCAAACTTCAGAAGGGCCACAGGTTCCCCACCCCTGAATTCTGGACTGATTTATTGTGCCATCCACCAACAAACAGCTTCTTGGAAATCCTTAGGAAATGCAGGTTCATTGGACAAGGTTTGCCTGATGAACTACAAGCCCCAAATGATCAACCCAAAGTGTTCAGTCTCTTTTGGGAGCCCCAGACTTCTAGGGCTTTTGTTGAGTTTATCAGCTGTTTTTTAAGCCAGTGCTGCTTCATCCTAGTGAAAGGTGAGGGTGGGCCTCCATTTGGATTGTCCTATATGCTGCAAGGGTCCACTGGCACATCTCAACATTGGAATTTGGTCTCCTCTATCTCCTGGACCAGGATACCCAGAGCTACTCAAACCTCCTCAGTGACTATAGTCATTTGTGGTCTTGTTTGTGCCCAGAAATGAAATGGGCAGGGCAGGGCAGGGGGAGAAGGTTTACACTGTATAAAGCAGAAATAAGGTTGTTCACACAACTTAATATTTTATTTCTGTCAATCAATGCCTTTTCAATTCAACACCTCTCTCCTTGAATAAAATCTGCAGAAGATCCAGAATTTGATTTCTTGTTTCCTTCTATTCTGTCATTAAGTTTCTGGAGTACAAACTGCGTACACAGAAGATAGATATTCCATCCAATGAGTACCATTAATAGGACAAACGACTCTTGCCTTCCCCTTCCCCTCACCCTCTACCTTCACCTGGGAATCAAGAAGCACTGAGTCTTAACTCACACACTGTCAAGGCTGGGAGTGAATGAGTTTTAGGAATACGCCCACACTAAGCTCCCACTCTGCCATATGATAGGCCAATAAGGCAGTTTAAATTTTTGGGAAGCAGAGAAAGAAAACTCAAATGCTTCAGCAAACTCTTCCTTTCAGTCCTATGAGACAGGATGAGGAATCCATTGAAAAAAAAAAACAACAGGAAAGGTAAGTGCTTTAAGCCATGCAGGGAGCTAAGGTAAAAAAAAAAACCCTGGATATCGGGTGCTAGGAACCTATTCTCCTCAGGGGGAAGACATGGAGAGGCACCCTCTAGGTTTAGTGGCTCTGAATTTCAATGGCAAAATCCCTGGAACTTTGAGGGATACAATGTGGAAGGCATCTGTTCAAGGCACATCAGTCTCACAGCAGGAGAGCCCCAGCTCCTGTCTCTGCCTCCCAACCTGCTCTCAAACACAAAAGGCATGTGTATCATTGATGCTAAGATCTGTAGCACCACAGGCCTCATTTGTGGTTTGTAAGGTCTTGTGTGCCTTGCATTCCATGCACCAGCCAGGGTAAGGCTTTTCAGGAATATGTAGGCATGGAGGTTTCATCCTGCTTGCCTCAGTGCTATCATTAAGCAGGAGGCCATTTTTCTCCAAATGATGGATGGGCAGGAACGGATCAGCTGGGATCTGCTCCCTGGAGGATTTGAGAACCTGAGGTGGGACACATCCATCCCGAAGGTGGAATATCTGGGGACCCTGGGCAGGTCCCAAAGAGGGAAGACATGTAATAGACCAAACAAATGTCTTGTGGAACCCAAGAACCACAGAACAGTACAGTCTCCTAGAGAAAGGGGATACGGGATGACTCCCATAGCTGCCGGGCCAGCTCGCCTGCCTGTTGGACCACTATATCCACAGAGAGGACAGAGAGATGGATGGTCATCAGTTCATAGCATTTCACTACTTCTCTTGCATGGCTTTTGCTATAGTAGCGCAGAAGCTTCCTAGGAGACAGGTAAAAGAAAATACATGATTTAGGAGAGAAACAGTTGTCTTCCCCTCAGTCAAAGGCTGGATCCCACAAAGGTTGGCTGGTCTCAAAGGTCCAAATCCAGCCCAGTTCTTTTTAAGAGTATTGTGCTGACCTCTCACTTGGGGATGAGGTTTCCAGTACCTTAGTCAGTGAGGAATTCTTCCTTGGGTTTCTCTCTGACACCCAATCAGAATTGTACTTGCTTCTCCCTTAGCTCTCTGACAGTAATTCCCCTCCTTCAGAGATGTTTCTATCTTGTGGATTGCAGCACTAATCCCACGTGAAACAGAACCTGCCAAGGCCGAGACATATCCTATACTATAATAAGGGCTTTGTGGAATCTGTGGTGCCTCCTAGGGTGAGGGCACAATGTCAGAGAGCTCCCTTTGAAGACACACATGTAAGTGCCCTCCTAACTGGCTTTTTTGATAACAGAGCATTGAGATGCTACTGTACCAGGTTGGGCACAACAAGGTCAGACATCTGCCACAACCTCACAAGAGGATTTCTAGCTTACTGGGCCAAATGCCTCCTCAATGAAAGAAAAGCTGTTCTTCCTCCAAACCCAGGAGTTTGTGTGTGTATATATCTATATGTGTGTGTACATGCTCCTAAGGCATATATGTGTGTGTGTGTGTGTGTGTGTGTGTGTGTGTGTGTGTGTGTGTGTGTGTGTGTATTATATCTCTCTCTGTCTCTGCCTCTCTCTTCCTCCCCCCTTTCCCCTGGTTCTCCCTCTTTGGCACGGGACCTTGCACCTTAATCTGGAAGGTTGTTACCTGTAATAGTCTCCCCCAAGCACGCCGATGGGAGCTGAGTCATCGGAGAGGACAGGTACCTCTATCGCCTGCAGTTTCTGCCCCTAAAGAAAGCCAGAAGAGCTATGAGAAGAGCCCGGAAGAAGGCATGGGCAGAAACTTCATGAGTAGCTGGTGCAATGAGAAGCCAGCGGTTATGCAACATAGAGGCTGTGAACAGCAGAACCCTTTTAGAAAGGGTCATTCCCTTACTATAAAACGATGAGATTGGCCATCTCCAAACCACGCTGCCCCAAGAGCTCCGTTTTCCACCCTCCAATCCTAGTCTCCTAAATGTACTGTCTTCCCCGCAGGAATATAAATTCCTTTAGGTAAAGGACTATCTTGCTGTATTTGTATCCCCAGCACTTAGTAAATCACTGTAACTCTCTCATGTTCACCTCAAAACAACAATAAATGTCACCCCAAAACAAATTCTGGAATAGTAGAATAGCTAAAAGGGTGAAACAGTCTTTTGGCCCAAGGTTGGAAGACTGTCAAAAAAGTTCCATCTCGCTTGGGTAAAAGAGTAACACAATCCAGCACAGGAAGTGTCCCAGCAAGCCAGCAGCAAGCCCCACCTCAACAACTCGGGAGATCCTAAGTCCTAGTGTAGTGGAGCAGGCAAATATCACCATCAAGACCTCCCATGTGATTTAGCATAGCCAGGGGGGCAGGCAAATTACAACTCTGAGAACTGCCACATGTTCAGCATTGCCTCGAGCAAACAGGCAACCTCCAATGGCCAGACCACCACATGCTTCAACATGGCCCTGGGTAAACAGGGTCAACCCTACAGGTGACTAAAACAGGCCGCTGACAGTGCAAGGTCTCTATCATGTGCTTCAATGCAGCTCTGAGGAACACAGGAGCATCCCACTGGCCTTGGCACACACCAGTCCCCAGTACTATGATTCCGGCTCAGTACCAGGTAAGCTGCCAGACTCCTAGAGCCTCCAACAGTGCCAGCTACCTTCCACCCCCTGAGCACAGCACCAGACACAAAGGGCCTCTGTGGGTCTCAGCGCAACATCAGTGCAGCACCAGGTAAACAGGCAAGGTCTGTACTCTCTGGCACGAAGCCTGAGACAGGGCCCCTTCCACTCTGGATAGAGATCAAATTTAAAAGAAAGGAAAAAGGCCAAAAGAGATGAGCGAACAACAACAACAACAAAAGAATCTGACCATGGACAGTTATTATGGTGACAAGGAAGCTGAAGACACAAACTCAGGAGAGGATAATAATGTCCAAATACCTGTGGACAAAACCCCAAAGAAAAAAGGGAAGTCGTCTCAAGTCCAGGAGGAGATAGTAGAAGGGCTCAAAAAGGAGTTCATGTAAGAAGGTAGAAAAGAAAGAGAATAATGAAAAAAGAGCTAACATCTTGGAAAAATAAAACAACTGCTTAAAAAACAGAACTGGACAAATGGAAAAGAAAGCACAAAAGCAACATCTTAAAAGTTAGAATTGGGCAAGTGGAAGCTAATGACTCTGTGAGACATTAAGAATCAATCAAATTCAAGAGAATGAAAAAGTAGAAGAAAATGTAAAATACCTCACTGGAAAATAGATCCAGGAGAGGCAATGTCAGAATCACTGGACTACCTGAAAGCCTTAATCAAAAGGAGGGCCTGGATAGCATCATTCAGGGAATTATCAAGAAAAATAAGCATAATACTTTGAGGGAAAAAAATGGTCAATCAACAAAACAGAGGGATTTTAAGCTTTTACAAGGAGAAGACCAGTACTGAACAAAAAACTTGATCTCCAATATCAAGACCTAAGAGAAGCCTAAGAAAGTAAAAAAGGAAAAGAAAACATAAAGGATTCAACTTGGTTAAACTATTTACATTCCTACATGGAAAGATGATACTTGTAATTCTTGAAATTGTATCACTAATGGTTAGAAAGAGTATACAGAGGTACAGGTATTAGGTGAATCTGAGGGAATGACATAAAAAATAATTAAGCAATGAGGAGAAGTACACTGGGTACAGAAGGAAGGGAGAAGTAGAATAGGGTAAATTTCTTCACATGAAGAGGCACAAAAAACCTATTACAATGGAGTGAAAAATGGGAGGGTGGGCGATGGGCTTTGCATGAACCTTGCTCTCATCAGTACTGGTTCAAAAAGGGAAAAATATACACAATCAGTTAAATATAGAAATCTATCTTATCTGACAGGAAAGTAGTAGTGGAGATTAAGTAAAGGTGGGGGGACTGACAGAAGAGAGGGCAGACAGGGGGAGGCAGTAGACAGAAGCAAAACAATGTCAAGAAGGGAAAGGGTGAAGACAAAGAGGAGAAAAATAGGACGGAGGGGAATACACAGCAATCATAACTGTGAATGTGAATGGAATGAATTCTCCCATAAAATGGAAGCAGACAGCAGGGTGGATCAAAACCTAGACTCTTACAATATGTTGTTTACGAGAAACACACTTGAAGCTCTCTCTCTCTCTCTCTCTCACACACACCCACACACACACACGGAGTAAAGGTAAGGGGCTGAAGCAAAATCTATTACACTTTAGCTAAAGCAAAAAAAAAAAATTAAAGTACAGATAGCACTCCTGATCTCAGACAAAGCAAAAGCAAAAACAGGCCTCATTAAAAGAGATAAGGAAGACAAGGGAGCACAGACAACTAAACACACAGGCACCAAGCGGTACAGCGTCCTAATTCTTTTCTTCCCAATTTTAAAAAATATTTTTATTTAAAGTTTTGGTTCCCAATTCTGTCCTTTCTCTCCCTCCCAAGAAAGAAGCGATCAGACACAGGTTACACATGTGCAATTGTGTAAAACATTTCCATGTTAGTCATTTTGTACAAGACCTGAATAAAAGAAAAAACAGTGAAAAACGGCATGCATCAGTCAATAATACCAGTTCTTTCTCTGGAAGCAGAGAGTATGCTTTGTCATCAGTCCTTTGGGATTGCTGAGAACAGCTAAGTCATTCAACAGTTCTTCATTGAGAACAACACTGCTGTTACTGTGTACAATATTCCCCTGGTTCTGTTCACTTCGCTATGCATCAGTTCATCTAAGTCCTTCTAGGTTTTTCTGAAATCATCCTGCTTGTCATTTCTTATAGCATGATAATATTCCATTATAATCATATACCAAAGTTTAGTTAGCTATTCCCCAACTGATGGGCATTCCTTTGATTTCCAATTCTTGGCCACCCACAGAAAGAGCTGCTATATTTTTTGTACAAATAGGTCCTTGTCCCTTTCTTTGGATGTCTCTGGGACATAGACTCAGCAGTGGTATTGATGGATCAAAGGATATGTACAGTTTTATAGCTCTTTGGACAGAGTTCTAAATTGCTCTCCAGAATAGAGCCCACAACTCCACCAACAGTGCGTTAGTGTCCCAATTTTCCCACATCCCCTCCAACATTCAAAATTTTCCTTTTTTGTCATTAGCCACTTTGATAGATATGAGGTGGTACCTGAAAACTGTTTTAATTTTCATTTCTCTGAACAACAGCGATTTAGAGCATTTTTTCATATGACTATAGCTAGCTTTGATTTCTTTGCCTGCCATACACTTGGACCATTTATCAGTTGGGGAATGACTTGTATTTTTGTAAGTTTGACTCAGTTTTCTATATATTTGAAAAATGAGACCTTTATCAGAGATACTGGTAAATTCCCTCCTCCCCTGAAGTTTTGTGCTTTTCTTATAATAATGGTTGCATGGGTTTTGTCTATGCAAAAAATTTTTAATTTTATATAATCAAAATCTATTTTATATTTTACAATGCTCTTTATCTATATCTTTTTTGGTCCTAAATTCTTCCCTTATTCATAAATCTGACAACATTCAAATTCTTAAGGAGGTTAAGAAATGTAAAATAGATCATCCTGATTGTATTAAAATAAAAAGCTTTTGAACAAGCAAAACCAATGTAACCAGGATTAGAAGGAAAGCAGAAAGCTGAGAAACAATCTTTATAGCAAGTGTCTCTGATAAAGGCCTCATTTGTCAAATATATAGAGAAATGAGTCAAATTTATAAGAATACAAACCATTCCCCAACTGATAAATGGTCAAAGGATATGACCAGGCAGTTTTTAGATGAAGAAACCACAGCTATCTAGAAGCATATGAAGAAGTGCTCTAAATCACTTTCGATTAGAGAAACACAAATTAAAACAACTCTGAGGTGCCACCTCACCCCTATCAGATAGGCTAATATGACAAAAAAAGAAAATGATAATAGTTGGAGAGGATGTGGGAAAATTGGGACACTAATGCACTGTTGGTGGAGTTGTGAACTGATCCAACCATTCTGGAGAGCAATTTGGAACTATGCCCAAAGGGCAACCAAATTGCATATTCTTTGATCAAGCTACTAGATCTGTATCTCAAAGACATCATAAAAAAGGAAAAAAGGACCTACATGTGCAAAAATATTTATAGCAGCCCTTTTAGTGGTGGCAAAATATTGGAAATCAAGGGGACGCCCATCAACTGGGGAATGGTTGAACAAACTGTGGTTTATGAATGTAATGAAATACTATTACTACTGTGAAATAAAAAAAAAAATGAACAGGCAGATTTCAGAAAAACCTGGAAAGATTTGCACAAACTGATGCAAAGTGAAACAAACAGAATTAGGAAAACGTTGTACATGGTATCAGCTACATCTTATGATGATCAATTATGAATGACTCAGCTCTTCTCAGAAACACAATGATCCAAGACAAATACAAAGGACTCATGGAAGAAAATGCTATCCACATCCAGATAAACAACTAGGGACTCTGAATGCAGAATGAACTATACTTTTTTCACTTTATTCTTTTTGTGGTTTTTCCCCTTTTGGTCTGTTTTTTCTTTCACAAATGTGACTAATGTGGAAATATGTTTTACATGATAGCACATGTACATCCTATATAAAACTGCCTACCATTTTAGGAAGAGGGTAAATTTGGAACTCAAAATCTTGTAAAAATGAATGCTAAAAATAGTCTTGACATGTAATTGGGGTAAAAATACTATTAAAAAAATGTGTTTTCCTTCTTTCCTAACAATTTCTGGTTTTTCCTAATAAGTAAAGGTCTACACCAAGGGGGAATTCTAGAATTATGAATAGTCCTTCTAACCTTTATTTTTATTTTTTCCTGTTGTTAAGTAGTTCCAGGCAATTTGGGCTGGAATACGTTGATGTATGAATTGAATTTTTCTTCTTTTACTTTATTTGGTGCATTTCCTGATGTTTTGACCTGATGAACGACAGCAAGGCTTAGAATCAACTTCTCAGTCAGGCATTTGACCAGAACTTTCCACTCCCTTTGTCTGATTATTTTTATCAGCTATTACCTTGGATACTGCTTGGTCCAGAGCTCTCCTGTGAGAGGAAGGAATCAGGAAAGATGCCTACTGTGGTTGGAGGTGAGTGAGGGAGAAGTCAGTTGTTTCTGGCATAGGAAAGGACAGGCAGAGGTGAATAAAAGGCTTGGATAATGAAAGCAACAACAGGTTCAAGTGAGTGCTGGAGGTTGAAGGGATGGCTCTTTGAGGGCTGGGAAAAAAAGAAGAAATAAACAAAAAACAACACATGAAGAGAGGGAGAATTAAAGAAAAAAGCCAGAAAAAAGAGGAATTAGAAAAAGGATGTGATAGAAAAAGAAAGCATGAAAAAATATGGAGGAAAGACCTCATTCTCTATTTTTATACTGCTGAAGGCAGTGTGGCCTAGTGAAAAGAACGCAGGATCAGGAGTTAGAAGAATTAAGTCACAATTGAGTTTACCCCTAACTAGAAATGCAGCTTGGTACAGCTTAATCTCTTGATGCCCCGCATTCCTCACTTGTAAATGGGAGTATTGAAGTGCCAGCTGTCATCCACGAAGATGACATTACCTGACATCACTAGTTTATGCTCTTGAAGCTCCTTTTCAGTACTGGAGATGACTCACTCACACAAAGCAGGGTACACAGCTTCCTCTCTTGCCTCCTTCCACCATCCCTCAACTTAGGGCATGTTTCAGAAGACAGCGGGGTTGAAGCAAGGGTATATAGACTATAGCCATAAAATACAGCAAAGGGGACATAACCTGCATCTTTGACTTTATGAGCCCTGTATTCTAATTCAACTGAGTTATCTAGTCTTATGTTTCCACAGGGCCATCGTGAAATTAAATGAGACCAAAAATTAAAAATGTTTTGGGAAACACAACAACATCCACATAACTTCACAAACATGTCTTTCTGCTCCTGGGGGCATGGCTATACTCACCATCTCATTCTCGAACCACAGGAAGTAGGAGCAGTAGTAGTCACCATCTCGGAATGTCAGGGTTGTGTAGCCCTTCTGAAGGTATCGCCGGGTCAGACCAATTAAAGCCCAGACCTGTGGGGAAGAAGACATGAGGAAACAGACCAAGCTAAAAGTTTTCTCTTCCCCTATAATCCTGGTCAGCTTCCTTTAGCTAAGGCCTTCAATCTTCTTTTCTTTTTTCTCAATTGTTCTCTGTCTTGCTTGTCACCATTCAAAAATGTAAGGGCATTGTTTTGATGAGTTACTGGGTTTTTAGCAAACCTTAACAAATGAATAATTTATACCCATAAGTGACATTTTGTTTTTTTTTTCTGGAGGGGGAAGACAGGGCAATTGGGGTTAAGTGACTTGCCTAAGGTCACAATGCTATTAAGTGTCAAGCATCTGGGGGCTGATTTGAACTCAGGTCCTCCTGACTTCAGGGCCAGCGCTCTATTCACTGTGCCACCTAGCTACCCCATAAGTGACATTTTAAAGTAACATTACATCTTTTATAACTATAAAGGACCAACTGTGATCACCCAGAGTCCCCTTCTGGACATTGGGAACTCCTGATCATATTCCAGCAAGTCAGACACCAGGACATCACGGGTCAGCTGAGGCCTCTGACTTGTTAGGCTGGTTAGACTTGGGACAGGGTCAGTGACACATTTTAACCTAGAACTGCTCTGAGACTCTGGATCTTGGCCAAGTTCAAGGAATGAGAATCTCACAGCTTCATTATCACCACCACCACCATCCCTAATATTTATGTAATGCTTAAAGGACAAGACATGCAGTATCTCATGTGAGCCTGACGATAAGTAGCTACTATCTAAAGATGAGGAAACTAAGGCTGAAAAAAGCAGATTTGCCCAGGGTCACACAGCTAGTAAGTGATGGAAGGGAAAAGAAGGAGTGAAGGTAGGGACTCCAGTCTCCCTGACTCCAAGCTGAAGGCTCTGCCCATTATACCAGTTGGCTGCCTCTGCCTTAATGCCCCCACACTTGGTTGTGGCAGTGACCATCAGAAATGCAGAGAGCCTCCAAAGGGGTGGTAGTTGTCAGCTTTAGTATTTCTGAGAGGAAATGCAAGAGAAGAGGAGGGATTTTGCTTCTATTACAATAAAAATGAAATTACATTTAGGGGAAATGCATGACAGGAATAAGTCATCGCGAATGAGTTTCTTGTGAATCAGGACGCTGAACAAAAACTTCAAAGAATTCCAATGGAATACAACTCCCAGAATTCAATTCAGCAAACATCTGTAAATATGTGAACACCTATGTCAAAATCAATCTATCTTGAATTTTTTTCTTTCTCTAGCAGCCATCAGGAAAGAGCCTCTGGACCATTCATTAAAGTCCCCACCACATTGTATTGACCAAGCAGTCCTCCCTTGTTTGTTTGGAGATCTCCAATGACAGAGACCTAAACTCCAGCACAGGCTGTCCTGAGTGGGGCTGCTCTAATTATTAGGATGCTTCCAGAGCTGGAAAGGGACTCAGAAGCCAGAGAGTCTAAGCCTTCCTTCTCCAAGGCAGAGAGACGTGAAGCTCGTCTAGTGTCACTTAGCTAGTGTATGAGATAGGACTTGATCCCAGGTCCTCTTGGTTTCAAGGCTAGTTCTCTATTCACAAGACCTGCTGGTGCAGTGGACAGAGCGCTGAGCCTAGAGTCAGGAAGACCTGAGTTCAAGTCCAATGTCAAACACTTCCTAACTGTGTGACCTTGGGCAAATCACTTAATCTTTCTCTGCCCCAATTTCCTCAACTGTAAATTGGGGATAATAATAGTACTTACCTCCCAGGGTTTTTGCAAGGATCAAATGAGATAATATTTATAAAGTGCTAAGGACAGAGCTCAGCAGATAGTAGGTGCTACATAAATGCTTATTCCCTCCCTTCCTCTCTCCCCACTCCTCTATGCTTCCTCTTTATGTACAAAATAAGTATGAAGGGAACTGAGTGCAAATCAATACAATGTGGACAATTACATGTAAAGTAGTTTGAAAGGGAGAACACCAGTCCCAGGGAAGCTCAGGAAAGGCTGTATTTAGGCAGCTGGGCTAAAGCTAGGATTCTAAGAGATGGGACATGAGGACGGAGTGCATTGGAGGAGGCAGGGGGAGACGGCTAGTGCAAAGATGTGGTGGTGGAAAATGGAGTGTTGTGTGTCATAAATAGGAAGGAGAACAGTGTGGCTGGATCACAAGCTCTGAGCTTTGGTGTGACTGTCCTTCCAACAATTAAAGATAATCTTCCTGTCCTTATTTAAGTTTTTTCTTCTCCAGGCTGAACATTTTCAGTTCCCTTAAATATAGCATGAGGCTTTTTTTTTGTCTCTAATTTGCTTTACCTGATCTTACATGCTCCCAGAGTGCTTAGGAAATCTTGCTAATGACCACAGCAGGCAGGATGTCAGATATTTAGGAGCGGCAATAGAAAGCTTGGGATTACCTTGGCTTTGATGAAGGTGGCCAGGGGTCCCTTGCCCAGCTCTGACGTTGTTTTTTCAGTGACACACAGGGAGGGAGCCACCATTTGCCCCGTCATTCGATCCACGTAGATGAAATGCACCAACCCTGGGAAGTCTTCCAGGTAAGTGAAGGTCAGGGTTAAGGAGGTTCTAATCCTGGCCATCAGGGACAATCTCTTCACTAGGCCATCACCAAAGGCAAGAGGAGACAGGTGCTCACAGGCAGGTCTTTTACCTGAATTCCAGTTCCATTTCATCCTCTCCTAAAACAGCACCTCTTCCTTTTCCCTCCTTTCCCTTAATTCCTCCTAAGTCTCAGTCTTGAAAGTCCCATGAGAAGCATGAGACTCATGGATTTGAGAGGAAGGACAGTTTAAGGGGACAGATAGTTAATAGATTATTCTGACCCAAACAGAATGGCCTAGAAGACAGAGTGCTGGAGTTAGACCAAGACCTGGGTTTGAATGCTGACATCGGACATTGGCTGGCTGTGTGACTTCCCTCTGATCCCATTTCTTCATCTGAACGTGGGGATATTCACCGCACCTTCCTCAGAGGGTTGTTGTGAGGATTTAATGAGACAACATATGTAATGCACCTGCAAACCTCAAAGTACTTTATAAATGCTAGCAACTGTCCTCATCATCATGATTCTTCAGGTTTGTTCCTGGGACGACAACCCAAGCCACGGTCTCCTCTCTATACTTCAACAACAGTTTGATGTGCCTAGGCCAGTGCAAGAGCAGGCAGGGCACAGAGTTCCGTGCTGATGCCATTACTTTAAATGTGATCTGTTCCCCTGATCTAGGAACTTCAGCACTTTGACACAGGCAGAGGGATTTTCATCTTCATTTTGCAGATTAAAGAAGAAGCACCCAGTCAATTTGGCCAACATTTAGCCAGGGATGTCTTAGGCAAAGAGTGCTCTGTCTTTCCCTCCTCTAAAAAGGGGAAAAAAGTAATCTCTCTCCAACCAATTTCAGGAAATGATGTGCAAAGGACAGTACTTGACATCATAAAGGGAGGGAAGAAGCATTTAAAATGTCAGGCACTGTGCTAAGCACTTTACAAATATGATCTCACTTGATCCTCACCTCAACCTTGGGAGGCACATGCCTCCCAACAGGCCCATTTCACAGATGAGGAAACTGAGGCAAACAGAGGTTAAGTGACTTTCCCAGGGTTACTCAGCTAGGAAGTGTCGGAGGGCAGATTTGAACTCAGGTCTTCCTGACTTTAGGCCTGGCATTCTACCCATTTTACCACCTCATGGCTTATGAAAACAGAGGCAGTGTGGTAGAGTAGCAAGATCACCATTGTGGGAGTCAGGATACCTAGTCTTGGCTTAGTCGATCAACAAGCATTTATTAAGCACCACTGTATGCCAGGTACTAAGCCCTGGGGATACAAAGAAAGGTAAAAACCAGTTCCTGCTCTGGAGGATCACACAGTTTAAAGGCTCCGCTGCTCACAAGTTACAGGATCCAGGAAAGTTGCTTCCCCTTCCTGGGCCTTGAGGCGGTAGGACCAGAAGCCTTCCACAGTAGCTTTATGCTCCCAGGGCCTTTGCAGGAAGGCTTTTCTGGGAAGGGTTCTGTTCCTGCTGGCTCACTATGAGGACTAACCCTGGTTGCCTCCCACACCCACGTGCTCCCCCTCCTCACCTCTGCCTCCTGCCTACTTTCAAGAAACTGCATTCTAGCAAGGTCTTCCTTGGTCTCTTCCCAGCCGCTAGTGCCTTCCTCTCTAATAATGACAGCTAATATGTATACATACACATATAGGTAATATGTATACATATACACACAGATATATGTGTGTATATATGTATATATATATACACACATACACACATACACACACATGTAAATATATATACACACATATACTCACATATCTATATATTTCATGGATATATCTAAGTAAAATACTCAATGGGGTAGCCAGGTGACATACTGGATAGAATGCTGGCCCTGAAATCAGGACCTGACTTCAGATCAGACCTCAGACACTAGCTGTGTGACTCTGGGCAAGTTACTTAAATATACTCAATATTATATGTGTATATATATATATCTACACTCCATCTCTTTGTATATATTTAATGTCTCGACACAGATACACACTCAATACTCAGTATATACATACACACTCATATACATACACAAATATACATATATACTCAATACTATTGCACCTAAGGGTTTGCAAGGCACTTTACAAATATTATCTCATTTGATTCTCTCAATCCTGGGAAGCAGGTGCTGTTATTATCCCCATTTCATGGATGAGGTAACCGAGGCTGAGAGTGGTTAAGTGATTTGTCCAGGGTCACATGGCTAATAAGTGTCTGAGGCAGGCTGCACAATCAGTCCTCCTTCCATTAAAGTTACCTTGTATTTGCTTTGCATATACCTCGCTTATGCTTGCTCTGTGCAGGCTGTTTCACCCATTACTATGTAAGCTGCTTGAAGGTAGAAAATGTTCTGGTTTTTTCCCCAGTGCCTGGCACAGTGAATAACCTCTTGTAAGTGAATAACATGCTTACTGGTGATAAGAGTGGGATGATAATAATAAAAGAAAAGGCCATGCAGACGATGCCATATGTACCCTGTAGAGCCTTCTGAGAGATCAAGGAGAAGAGATGCCCTAAACATGGTATTTTCTTGCCCTGGTTCACCCTTATTTAGAAAGGATATGACACCAACGTGATGTTTCTCTGACTCTTCACCATCAGAAAGTCCTTCCAGTCCACTAGAATGTCTCTGTCAGAGGAAACCAGAAGAAGCATAGATGACTTGTGGATATCAGCTCTAGCCAAGGCTCAGGCCCCACCTCCAATCATTTGCCTACTTACTGGATAACGCTCTGGGCATGGTTCTGTAAGCTCTGGGGGAGACAGGGCCCTCCTGCTCCAGGCACTGGGCTGAGGAAGTAGGCCCGGTACATGGAGCAAAGCTGCCGCTTTACCTTTGCACAGGACTGGATAATCCTGACAATCAAAGACTCTGGTCAGCAAGTACTCATTAACCACTTATCCAAGCACTCAAAGAAAGGCTCCACACAGTCCATGTCCTCTAGGAGCTAACATTTCAAAGGCAGGGACAAAATGCAAACCCAGTACAGAGCGGATGCATAGTAAGCTCAGAGGAGAGGACTGGTGGCTGGGACTGAAGAGGAAGTCTATGCTGAGCACAAATGTCTCCTCCCTTCCTCTAGCTCTGGTGGGCCTATTTTTCTTGGCTACCCCCGCTCCCATACATTGGAGCCTTGGTCTCCCCAGTGTTCTCTCATCCTGGATCATAATATTTCCTGGGAATTCTCTTTTTTGCTCTGCGTTTACTGAGCTCCTTATGGTTCCTTTCTGTCTTTTAATATTGTTATCTTTCTGTTATCTTAGAATCAGAGAATCAGAGCAGCGAGGAGCCTGAGAAGCCAGCCTATCCAATGCTTCCCATTATTCTCATCATTACTATTCCCTCCCACCTCCCCTCCCCTCTGCCCCCACCCCATTTTCTCTAGGGCCCATACTTACTCCAAGTAAGACCCCTGGTCACTTCTGGAGAAAGCCTTGTTTTTAAATTCCAGCCACAAGCTCTGAAATGAGGATAGATAACTTTGGGGATACAGATCCCCAAAGAATCCTCTGTCCTCTCAGCATTGCTCTAGAGACCCCAGGGCTTCCTAAGGGTAATTAGCTTTAGAGTCAGTAAACATCTCATATGCCATCCTATGAGCTAGCTTCAGTCTATCTAATGCAATGCTAAAGCACATTTCGAATGTTGGCCCTGAGGCACGACAAGATCCTGAAATGCCTCTGGAATCATCAAAGACTCAGTGGTGTTTTAATATTCCAAATACTGTACTTCTTCCTGCTCCACTTCATTTTTCACAGTGACATCAGGCTCACCCTCCTAAAATATGACCTTCACTACTTCATTCCTTTGCTTACAAATTTCCCATCAGCGTCCCACTGCCAAAGGAACAAAACCTGGACTTATCATTTTTGCATTCAAGGCCCTCTCCTGCCTGGCCTCACCCGGACTCCTCCATTTTTATTCCCCACGGCTCCTTGTCACATTCTCTTTTTCAACCTGACAGGTCTCTCCACCCTCTGCAAAGCAGGCCATGTAGAGCTCCACCTTCTCTGCCCCACTGCATGGTTGGTTTCCATTGAATCTATAATTATTAAATGCCTACTAAGTGCAAGGCCACTGCACTGCTCTCCTCACCTGGGATGATCTCCCATTCAAAGACCCAGTTTAAGGACATCCTCCCCACTTCTCCAACCTGTTCAGATCTTCCCTTTCTTCTTCCTTCTCTATAGTACGGAAGGTATACACCATTGCTGGTGCACACTGTTACTGAATGGGGTTTTAGGGGTGTATGGATATAACTAACTTTCATGATAAGACTAGAATCTCCTCAAGGGCAGGATGATGGTTTAGAGTTAGTGTTTTGAGAGTTTACATAGTACCTTGCACAGTAGTAGGCACAAAATAGGTGTTTCATAAATATACGTGAACTGCCTAACCATGATTCCAGAGGCTCTGGATGAAACATGCTCCCCACTCACCTACCTCCTGACTAAAGGTGGAGAGACTGAGATATACACTTTTAGATGTGGCCAATGCAGGCATCTGTTTGCTTGACTATGTATATTTATGACAACGGTTTTGGTTTTTCCTTTTCATTTTTTCCAATGGAGGAAGATGGAAGGGAGAGAGAATAGATTTTTGTTAATTGAAGAGATTAATTTTTTTAAAGTCCAAGTCATCAAAACATTGTAACATTACATACAGCACATATAAAATTATGATATTAACCTAAAAAAAATACATGTGAGCTGCATTTTAAGTTATTTGATAATTGTTGAGTCATGTCTGAAATTTATGATAATCCTGTTAACCAGACTGTTTGATTAATAAAAAAAATGCTTCATTCCTGAACCCAAGGGTTTAATGTTTTGAGTAGAAGTTTTGCATTTCCTTTTTCTAATTCACTGGTGCCCCCAAGAGCACAAGAGTCCTTTCTTTCTCCCTCGGGGAGAGAGCTTTGGCTCTGATTTCCTATGAGGCCTAAGTCTGACCTGAATGTCTTGTCCTCCTCGATTCTTCACAAATCTGTCCATCCTCTGGCGCAAGTCCCCCAGAAGGGGCTGGGAACGGAGGGTACTTCCTACTTCCTGCCTTTCTTTCAGTTTCTTCTCTAGTATTGAAAAGCCATCCAGCAGTTGGTAAAGGGAGAGAGCCATGTGGCAGCTGGAAGTCTGCAGGGAAAAAGCAGAGGGGGTGAGGGAGTCTAAAGAAAAGATATCCGCCCCCCCCTCAACAGGAGGCAAGGCAATCACTCCAGGCTGACTCTTACCTTGGTCAGAAGCACCATAGAGATGCCTGGCCAGAGAGGCAGGCAATACATGGTGTGAGGCATCATCATGCAATGGCTCTCCTTTAAAGTGGCATCAAGGAAAATTCTTCTGGGATTGGAAGGTGCAGGAGAAGGGGGAACCAGTGTTTGCAAGGTGTCCTCTGCGATCTAATTCAGAAGGACAAGAGATATGAGTCATGGATTTCTTTGTTTTATAACAGGGGAAGGAGAAAATAATCTCCAGATCCATATGGTTCAGCTTTCTAGTCACTGCTTTCTAGTTCAACCTTCTAAGATACAACCAGCCTGTTCTTTCTGATATCTGAATATCACTCTACCTTACAATCTGGAAAAAAATATTGATATGGGAAAATGGGGTGAGATGGGTAGAGAAACAGGACAGGAAAGGTAGAGAAAACTAGAAGATGTGGGAGAATGACATATAGTATCTTGCCTCTCCAGAACATTAAAATAGCTTAAATTAAGTGTTTAACTTTAAAATTAAAATATTTAAAGCTACATAGACCTTGGCTGTTCTCTCAGTTCTTCAGTATCTCAAAAAATAACTAATTGTGCAAGTGGGGAAACTAGGGCACAAAGTGGGTGAGCCTGAACCAGATCACATTAAACCTCAACTCCTGATGGAACATACTTAGGATCTGTTGAAGACAATCTAAGAAAGTATGCTCCAACTGTCCCCCAGCTCTTGGGAACAATGAGTTCATCATATGAATATCACAGATTCAAAAAATCACGGATTTAGGGTTGGAAGGACCCTTAGAGGTTATCAGTTCCAAACCTCTCACCTTGTAAATGAGGAAGTGGAGGCTCAGAGAGGTTAAGTGATTTGCCAAGGGTCACACAGCTAGTTAAGTATATGAGTTGGGATCTGAGACCAGGTAATCCTGATTGCAAGTCCAGTGCTCTACCCACTACTATACAGTTCTGTGATGAAGCTGCTGTGTTTTGCCAGAATGAGCCAGGCTTAGGGAGGGGATCTGACCGAAGTCTAAACTCCTCATCCACAGACCTTGATGGAATGGACTTTGGAAATATGTGTGCATATTACAAAAAAGACCCTGAGTTCTGCAAGGCAAAGAAGTGAAGAAGTCTTCCTTGGTACAAAAATCTACACCCCAGTCCTTAAAGGGATCCACTGAAGTCCCAGGCTAAGTCTACTTATCCCCTAAGAGGAACTCACCTGGACAAAGGCAGCATCTTCATCCTCACCAACTGGTGGAGTTCCATCCTCCAGCCAGACAGTACTTCCTGTAAGTTATGAAGGAACGATATGTTATCTGTCCCATCCCAAAGGAGAGAACTCAGATGCACAGCACAGAATGACAATTACTGGAGCAGAGAGAGATCTGCTACATCATAAGGCAGAGGCAAAGAGGCCCCCATACATATGGGCAGAAAAGGCCATCTTGCTCTGGGGCTCCTGAGAGGGCAGTGCCAGCTCACTGATGGCTCAGAAGAAACTGAGGTTGGTGACCTTGCACAGCCCTCCCTCACTCAAATCAGTCAACTACAAGTCATGTCACCATCTTGATGTCATGGTCCTCTTGACGAGGACCATGGTCCTTGAACGAAGGACAAACACAACAACAACCCAGCCCATTGCAGAAAGATCAAATTCAAGTGCACCATGCGATTTCCTGGAGTTCGGGTCATTTCCAAGTGATCATATTTCCTTCTTGCTCCCTGCTCACTGTATGTCACTACAACAGAAGTACTTGGGGGCAAGTCAGAAAGGAAATATATCCTCAGAGCTGTCATGCTCTTCTACAGGGAGTGACTCCTGGGTGAGACCCAAGACACAGCTAGGGCAGAGATCGAGGGGACAGAAGTGCCATAAAGGACCTGCAGTCTGGGAGCTCTAAGCAGAAAAGCAGTTCCTCCATCATCTCCCCTCTCCCTCACTTTCCACACATGCACCTGGCTCCTCCACTAAAATTCCTTGGAATCCCTTCCCAAAAGTTATTGACCTCCTTCGGCCCCCTCTTACATCTTTTCACAATTCACTCAGTGGCTGCAAAGGCAGGGATGATGTAGATGTTTCTAGCAACTTCATATTCACTACAGAATGTATTTTTCCATACAATGTTGTATATGGTTCAGATCATAAGTTAGGTTGCAAAAAAATCTATTTAATAAAGATTTTAACTGAACAAAGAATCAAAAGTAACTGATTATGTATCTGCTACAGTGCTGTTTTCACTGCCTACAACCACTATATACAACAGGGTGTCTAGGGGAAAACGTGTGCTTAGTTTCAAATGACTGACAAGTAAGTTTCTGGAAATAAGCTGGAGACTTCATATCCTATAAAATGATTCACGGGGCACTCATTGCAGAAGGCCTCACTCTCCTTTACTTGAGGAAAGCACAGGTTACATGTTGGAAACCTACTCCTCTCCCTATTTTATACCTTAAAATGCCTCTACATTTTCTCCTCCTTTGCTCCAGCCTCTGATGGTGAATGGGCTTTTTCCTGGCTGAGACTAACCCTCCTCCTTGTGACTGAGGCCTTCATTCATCCTCTATGAATTTATATAGGGCTCTGGGTTTGAAAAGCATACTTTCTTTACCACAATCCTATGATGCCAGTAATATTGGTATGTCATCATCTACAGCTAAGCGGCACAGTGGAGAGAGGGCTGGGGCCTGGAAGACCGCAGGCTCTGCTTCAAATCCTGCCTCAGATACTTCCAGCTGTGTGATGAGTTAACAGATCAGTTAACCTCTATCAGTCTCACTTTCTTCATCTGTAAAATGGGTCTGCTTCCTGGAGTTACTGAGGATAAAATCAGATGTTTGTAAAGTGCTTTGCCAACCTTGAAGTGTTATATAATTGCCATATAACTGTCCATTTGTTGCACAGTCAACATGATGGCAAGTTGTATTTATGGGGAAAACCAGCCAAACATACAAATTTAAAGCCAAAAGAGATTTTGGAGACTGGGTCATCCAATCGCTGCTCCTTTCACAGATGAGGACACTAAGCCCAGAGAATGGAAGAGGTTTGCCCAAAGTCACAGATAGCATTTGTGGCTGGGCTGGGATTTAAGCCCATCTCCAGACTCCCATTTCAAGGCTTTCCCCCCATGACACCATGCTGCCTCTCTCCCTTTCGCAGAAGCTTTCATTATGATTTGGAGGAAGGGCTGTGGGCACCTGAAGGTTTGTGGTGTGCCTCTCTGTTTTTTACTCTCTTTATTACTTCAGTGCAGGGACAGGATATGGGGCATGTATGTGTGTAACAATTCAGGTTAACGCTGCTCTGCAGAACCAGGTATCCAGAAGTTTTAGTGTATGAGCTGAGTTCTTTCAAGGGTCTAACTGTCTGAACCTGGCCCTTCCTTACTTTGGTTCCATAACTGGGAGTGGCTCTAGGTCTTACCTGAGCTCTGTCCACCAGGGGAGGGTGCTGGAGTGTAATATTCCTCAGGCACTGAAAGACTGTCTGTCTCCTATAAGACAAAAGGAGGGAGCAAGGACTCAAAAACAAAGTAGGTTCTTCCAGATGGCTCTCACCTGGGAGTTTCCAAGACTCCTTTTTATCCTGGCACCATCTTGCCCAGGCTGGAGGTATGGCAGCCACTTATGGGACCAACTCTACTACTGATCGTCATGAAAGCTTTGACCTGTTCCATTTCTGACCTAGGCTGCTTAGCCCCTCCCTAAACAATGTGGGGGCTCATCATGTTAATGCTGACCTTAGTTACTGCAGACACCCAACTGGCATAGTTCTGTGCAGCTCAGGATGTCCAAACTCAGGAGACTCACCAACCTTCCCTGTAGCAGGGGTCAGGGGCATGCATCACTTGGCTAGCCCAAGGCTACCTTGCTCTCTTCCGAAGGGTGGAAGTTTATAAGAGTGGAGAGTAGCTAGAAATGGGCCTAGGCCCAAGGGGGATCCAATGCTCCAGAAAGGCCCCTTACATCCCCTACACCCACCGTCTCCTCTGAACTCCTTCTAGTTGGTGAATGTGGGCCAGGGCTTCTCATTTGCTGCACAGGAATGTTCTGGCTGTTGCTGTGTTTCTGGTGAAATGTTTTTCCTTGGGAAGCCTAAGAAAATTGAGACAGAGGTTAGCAGGTAAGCTGAGTAGAAATCTATTCCATAGGAATACACCTGGCCTCTGCATCATTCTTTCCAGTACTTCCCAGGCAGGGCTACAGAGAGCAGGGGGCTTATGCACTCCTCTCTTCCCCGCTTATTCCATGACCCATGCTCCCTGCACCCAGCAACACCCTCCTTCCCTACCTCCCTCCCACCCCCAATCTCCATGCCAATTTTCTGTTCATGAGCCCACAGCAAGAACTACAACCCAGGGAGTGGACTGGCAACCTGAATGTTGTTCTCTTCCATTGATTCATCACTGGGGTATAGGTCTTGAACCATGAGAAGAAGGGCGAGGAGGTCTGCTGAGCGTAGGGGACTAGCATGATGGCTGCAGACACAGAGAAAGAGTTATGAAGGTCCTTCCTTTTCCAAATAGTTCATGGATTGAGTGCTGGTAAGCTCCATGGATGGGTAGGTATGAACAACATTAAGCAAAGTGCAGGACAGAAGACTGGGGTGGGCTGTGTCCTGGATAATGTCACATGCGCTGAGATTGAGGAGAAGACAGAAGATAGGACTGCTAAGGTGAGTCAATCTGATGATTAAAAATACAAACTGCGGGACATGTCATGAAATCAGCATAAGATGTGGTCCCTATCTTCAAAGAGCTCATGATTTTTCTGTGAGTCACAGTGGAGGAGTGGAGAGAGCACTAGTCTTGAAATCAAGAAAATCTGGGTTTAAACTACCTCCAACACTTAGCAGTGAGATCCTGGGCAAGTCACTTAACCACTTAAGTGGTTTCCTCATTTGTAAGATGGAAGTAATAAAAACCTTTAGTAGCTACCTCATAGGAATTTTGTGAGGTTCAACTGAGATAGTATATGAAAATATTTTTGGAAAACTCTGAAATACTACTTAACTCATTTAAACTCAGTTAAAAATAAGAACTGCCCCAAAGTGGAATGGGATTCCTTGAAAGGGAGTAGGTTCCCCTTCCTTGGAGGTCTTTAAGAGAATGACTGCTCCCCCTCACCCCTTTGCTGGACACATTATAGGAGGGGTCTCTTTCATGTCTGGGTAGGACAAGATGGCCTCTGAGGTGTCTTGCAACCCCTCAAATCCTGTGAATCTCTTATTGGGAGGATTAGGACTTTTTGTATATGACACAATGAGTAGGACATAAGACTCTAACCAAGACTGGTCTGCAAGCTGGAGAGAAGGGAGAGAGCAGTGAAGGCCATCAGGAAAGTCTAATGGAGCCAGACACTCAAGAATTGGGCAGGTGGAGGAGAAGGTTGTTTGCAGAGGGTGGGGCATCAGGGACTCCCACTTAAAACCAAGTTGCATGTCTACCTTTGTATTGGTAGAGAGCTATGGGACTCACTTGGAGTAGAAGGCCAGCAGCTTGGTGTGAACAAGCAGAAAGGCATGGAGGATCTCTTCACCACCATTCTCAGAGCGGGTATTGATGTGGTGAACAACGTGTTCTTCCAGGGCTTCGATACATAGTTCACAGAGCTGGGGGTGGATTAGCCTCTCGACAGCCTACCCAGGTAGAGGGATATGCAGGTAAAGAAACCACCAAGGTATGACACTGATCATCCCTTGCAACCCCTGACATGGCAGGTGAGTGAGAGTAGCCATGATTGTGATGGCTGATGAGTGGCTCATCACAAGTCTACTTCAGCAACCCAGGCCCAAGTCTAGGTGTCCAGTATCAGGAAGAGCAACAAAGGAGAGAACACTGGAAATCTAGGAGTCTGATATGGACTTCAGGGCCCTGGCTTGGCTTGGGAAACTCTAAAGAAAATCATCTCCAATGGAGAGTTGAGTTACTGGCACAGAAGCATGCACATTTAATAAAGATGAGAAAGAAGGCAGATCAACATTATCTGGAGTCAGAAAGACCTGGTTCTGAGTCCTACCTCAGACACTTACTAGCTTGAGTGAGTTCTTTGACCTCTCCTTGCCTCAGTTTCCTCATCTGTAAAATGAGGGGATTGAATGCTATGGCCTCTAAGACCACTACAACTCTGGATCAGTGCTCTTAGAATCCAGAGGCTGCCATTCTTTCTAGGAGCTCACTGGTACCCAGGGTCCATCACCCACTGAAGGAGAATGCAGATCAGGGATTTCTGCCAATTTTCAGGACCATCAAAGTTCCTTACTTCAGCCAGACAACAATCTCTCCTTAGGTGGTATTGTGATGGCCCTTAGGGCTGAACTGTCTAGAATCTTATAACACAGAAAGTTCAGGGCAGGGCTCCCTTCTTCCCTCACCTTCACCTCAGGACCCCACAGAAGTTACCTCCACCATAAAGCTCTGCTCTTGATCTCGGAGGCGGCTGTATGTATGGAGCAGACTCTGGAAGAGGGACCACACTTGGGTACGCTTCTGCAGGTCTGAGGGCCGGAGTCTAAAAGTGGATAAAGGTCAGGGCTGAGAGGAGAGAACCAAGTCATCTGCAAGTCCAAACAAACCCTGAATCCTAAATGACCAGATCCATTCAATAAGTAAAGTGAAAGTCCACCCTGCTTCCCTTTCCTCACCTCAGACCCATCTCAGCAGAGAAAGAAATAATGAGACACAAGACAGCAACCAGGGCAGAGCACAAGCAGGGGGGACAGGCATACCTTCAGCTCCCCATGTAAGCACATGCACACAGCACAGATGTGAGACTCATACAGAGACAGACAGGCTTGTTCAATCACATACACACACACAGACACACAAACACACAGACGCACACGCGTACCCGCTTTCTTTCTCTCCGTAGGTTCTTAACCTGGGGTCTGTGAATTTGTCTTTTTAAGAAAATATTTTGATAACTGTATTTCAATATAATTGCTTTCTTTTGTCATGAAATGTATCTTATTTTATGCTTTTAAAAACATTATTCTGAGAAAGAGCCACAGGCTTCAACAGACACAAATTCCTGCTCAAAAACTACAAGTTGCAGACTAGTTGTGATCTGTATCCGTGAAAGGAGTTTCTACACCAAGAGCTCCTTATGCCAGCTGGATGAAAGAAAGGAAAGGATCAGGGTTCTCTCTTACCAAGACAAAATAAAACTGAAACAAATTCTAGGTCTCAATTCAGTGGTCGAAGGCTATGGGAGAATTGAGTCCTTAACACAAAAAAGGGTAAGAACTCCTGCTCTTAGAAGCTGTCTAGCCAACAGCTGCTAATGTTCTTCCTGAATTCAGTTTGACTCAACAAGCATAGATTACATGCTTCTCTGTGCTAGGCACTATATTGGGCTCTGAGGGGGCGGGTGAGAGAGGAGAAGGAGGGCAGAGATAAAAATACCTTCAAAGCTCAGATACCCTAATCACAGAGAGTGACGCACACCAGGGCCCAGGGCAGCAGTTGCCTCTAAATCCCACTCCCCCAATTAGGACACTGGGGACACCTAGCTGGTTACCTGCACCACTCGCCACCAAACCTAGAGATCATCTTTGGGGCATAGGCCTACGAGGAGGCAGCTTGGTAAGGACGAAAGAGTAAGAACTGTAGGTCAGAAGATCTGTCTTTTAGTGTCAGCTCTGCTGCACATCAGGACTTCTTAAACTGAGGTTCATTAACTTGCTTTTTAAAGTATTTTGAAAACTATATTTTAATATAATTGGTTTCTCTTGTGATCCTATGTAATTTGTTTTATGCATTTTAAAAGTGATAATCCCAGGTATTTTGTTCTTCATCATTCTGAGAAGGGATCTGATCTGTAGGTTTCCTCAAGCTGCCAAAGGGGCCCAGGACTCAAAAAAGGATGAGGAGCCCCTGCTCTAGACCATCTCTAAAGTCTCTTAAAATTCTAACAGCCTATGATCCCAAGTTATTTTCTTATCATTTTCTCTTGTGGCAAATGAAAAAGAATCCAGTTTCTCAAACCCTCATTCTTGAGTGTGGACACACATTATCTTCTTCCTCTTATGGATTCAAGCAACCAGAGTCTGTTTCCCCACTGCTATACTACAACCCTGGAGGACTCTATTTGAATAATCATTCATAAAATCAGAAGACTTGGAGCTGGAGGAGACTTTGGAGACCACCCAGATGCTGGAAAAGGGTCTTTCCTCAGCCTCTGTGACAATGAAGCCTGGAGGAGAATCTGCCCTGAATAACTACCCTTCTTTGGAGAATCTAAAGAGTACCAGATAGGGAAGGGTTTCGGTATGGAGAGGTGGAACCAAGGGGAACAGAGAGATGCCCAGAGGACCACACACAAAGCAGGGCACCACAAGAAACCCTTTAAAAAAAATATAACTTTTTATAAACGCACACACTGATGCCATAAAATTCTGTTGTCCACAACAGATAAAGTCACCTGATGCCTCTGATGGATAGTAACATGTCTATTTTTTTAAAGATGTAGAATTATAGTTACTTTTCCTTTTCCAGGAGTGAGGAGGACGAGCTGGGTTGGTCCAATGCCCCACAAATTCCACGTCTAGGCTCTGACTCTAAATCTTGTAATGATTAGAAAAACTAGATCCAGGGACAAGAGCCGGAAAAAGAGGATATGAAAATAGCAGCTCAGAAGCTGGGGAAATAGTGCTTGGCAGAGAGTTGATGCCATTTGGCTTTAATGTGATCTAAGAGATTTGAGATGTAATGTGCCCATCTGCATAGACAATCTGCCTCAGAGATGGGAAGAACTGGGTTCAGTTCTGGTCTCTGACACATTCTTGTTGTGTGACCCTGGGAAGCATTCCAGGCAAGGCATGAAGACCACAAGCAGGACAGTAGGCTGCAGATGGATGCTGGGGGAGGGCATTTCCTCACTGGGTCTTCACAACATCAATGACCTGTCCTAACAGCCTCCAAACCATACCCTTTCCCCTACATGGGACACTCACTCCTTTCGGAAGAGATGACTGTCCAGGGCAACCAGTCCAAAGTGCATCTCAAACAGATGCTTCAGCACATACAGCTTCCGCCGCAGGTCATCCTCACTCTCTCTGCCGTCCCCATTGATGGCGATAAACAGGCACTCACCAAACTGTAAGCACAGTCAAGTGAATTTAAACTCTGAAAGAGCCTCCCTCATCTCTTCACCCCTGTTCTCACCGTTAGAAAGTAAATCTCTACAGGGCAGGGGCTCAGTACATGGCTCATTCCTGGCACGCAGTATGTGCTTAATAAACACTTGTTGTAGAACAGTGCCCAATATATAAAAGGCAGCTAGTACCTAGCATATAATTATCATATTGCCTATTGGAAACTGATAATTGTTTGGTTGACTAACTGGTAACCCGGTGTCTAGTATAGTGACAAGCATAATCAATTGCTGCTGATTATTCCTGCAGGGCTAATACTGAAGAGTACCTGTCCCCTGCTAAGCCTGAGCCACCATCCAGGCCTTCCTCATCACCATCAAAAGGCAGTTAGACATACCTTTCCATGTGTCAGGCCCCTCTCTCTGTAGTGTGCCTCTAAGGTGGTCTCTTCTCTCTGGGGGCTCACTGAGAGGACATCTAGACTCGGACTCCCTCTGAGGCAGAGGCCTCAGGCAGCCTGCTTACCAGGTGAAGGACATACAGATGATTGCTCTTCTCAGCCAGGAAGCAGGTGTAGGTGTCTGACAGCTTCTCCAGCATCGTTGTACAGGAGATGATCACAGGGGCAAAAAGCGTGCTGAGGCGGTCCTCCAGAGCAGGGAGCTGGGGTGCAGACAAGAAGGAGACCAGTCAGAAATGCATGCCAACTACTTGGGGCATTTTATCTGTAGCAGGTCTCTCTCCTTAATTTACCCCAGAAAGTAAATGATCCCTCAAAGGGCCACCTCCCATCCTCCAGAGGTAGCTTGGTGCCCTGGGAAGGGAACTGCATTAGGGTTAAATCCTCCCTGGGCAATTTATGGACCTTTGCGACCCTGAACAAGTCCTTTCCCCCCTTATGGCTCCACCCTCCCCTCTTGTAAAATGAGGTGAATTCTGAGGTCCTTTCCAGTTCTAAGTCAGTGACACTAAGACTTCATTTTTTTTGGAAGATGAAACAGGGTAGATGGTGAGTGTCAACTGATTAATGACAACCACAGTCCACATTTTTATAGTGCTTTAAAGTTTGCAGAGAATTTCACATACATTATCTTATCTGAGCCTCACAACAACCTTATGAAGTGGAAGCCTATTTTACCAAAGAGGAAACTGAGATTGAAAGAGGTAAAATGACTTGGCCAGGGTTACAGGATCTAAGGTCAGATTTGTGTCCTGTTTCTGCCTCTTCTTACAGGGCTCCTCATCAGGATGGACAAAAATCAGACCCAAAAACCACAATGAGGGTTTTGTAGTTTTTCTAAAATTCTATACACTGAGTTTCAATTTAAAATGTTAAATTGGGATTTCTAAATCTACAGTATCTGAGATCATACCATCATCCCGTAACTTTAGAGAAGGTCACAAGAAAGACTATCAGGGATTTTATAGGGGGTTTCCAGGAGCTCTTCTATAGATTATATAGAATGATTAAGGAAGACCACTCTAGCCAATGAGAAGCAAGGTCAGTCAGTCCAGGAGACCCCAAAAGGCAGTGTGGTAGAGTAGGAAAGAAGGCTGGCCAAGGAATCAGGAGAGCTAGGTTCATTCCCTAGCTCTGCCATTAATTAATAGGTTTTGGTGTCCAAAGACCTGGGTTCTAATCTAGCCTTTGACACTTACTACCTGTGTAATAATGGGCAAATCTCTTAACCTCCCTGGGCTTCAGTTTTCTCAATCATAAAATAAGGGGTAGGACTACATGATCACCAAGATGCTTTCTAAGTCTAAATCGATGTGTCTGTAATCCATTAAAAAAGCAGTGGGCTTGAATCTGTACAAATAACATGCTTATTAACTTCAACACAAATTCATGAGAATAAGAAATAACAAGTCTTACAGTTTCTTTGGAACCTGTTAAATCAAACCCCTTTCTTTCCTAAAAGTTTAAAATCTCAAAAACAAACATATAGAAACTGGAGCTATACTGATAATGCACTTTTTGCTCTTTAATATAATTCTTCTTCTTACTGGGAAAATCTTCCACACTCGTTAATGGGCCTGGGAAGATCTGTAGGAAGGCCCACACCTTTTGGTAATTTTCTAATGAGGCACCAGTTCTCAAGGGTTGTGATGCTCCCTGACTCTAAAAAGTGTATAAAGACTCTGAGGTGAAGTTTTGCTCTGGAGTTTATTGTCTGGAAGTGTTTGGCCTGATGAGACTCTGGGCAGCTGCTAAGGAGTCATTGCCCCCCTCCCCCCACTGCTTTGAAAACCCAGATGTTAGCGCTTCTCTCTGGTAACTATGCATGTATGTAATGGTCAGACAGTCGGATCTGTCTGTTGATCTGTGATGTATCTATTGCTTATGTCAGACAGCTGGAAGCCCTATCTGTTGATTTTGATGTCTGAATTTTCTCTGAAGTTCAGGGAGCTGACTTTTCCCCCTGAACTAAGTGAATGATACGTGTGCTTGATTAAAGTGATTGTAGACCCCCTCGAGTTGCCTTTCCTTTTAGAAAAGTAGATTAAGAACCTGTGACAGCAGGCCCCACCCTGTATGTTGGGGTGTTTGCTTTTACAGGGGTTGTTCAGTCATTTCAGTCATGACTGGGATGGGGTACATCTGGGCAAAATCTTTTCTTTTGAGGAAGAATAGTCTGAGAACTAGTAAGGGAAGAACTAGGTGGAGGGAGGGAGGGAGAGAGAAAGTGAGGGAGGGAGAAAGAAAGAGACAGAGACAGAGAGAAAGAAAGCCAGAGATAGACTAAGAGATAGGAAAGATGGAGAAAGACAGGGAAGGGGGGGATGGAGGAAGGTGGAAAAGGAGAGAGGAAAGGATGAGAAAGAGAGAGAAGAAGAAGGGAGAGGGAGACAGGAGGAGAGGATGAGAGGGAGAAATATTTAAGTAGAAAAAACTTAGACTGAGACTTCTCAGCAGCCAAAGGAATGTATCTGAAAGTAAAAATATGGAGTCAATCAAAAAGTCCCTTAGTGAGAGAAGATACCAGAGGTTTATCCAGATCACATAAGGAAGCAAGGAAGAGTACATCTTCCAAGTTGGGTTCTGCAGCTATTTTATACTATTCGGCGTAGTTTGTAAAACAGCCTGGACCTCTCTATTAGTCTAACTGCATGCAGTCAAATATACACTATTGTACTTTAAAAACCCAGCAGTAGAACCAGTGCATGTTAGGTTTCAGGGACCCTCAAGCACCTAGCAGAGGCCAAAGAGAGCACCCCACATGCAGTTTTTTATCCCCTTCCATCAAAGGAAGGGAAGGAAATGGCAGCAATTTTGCTGCCACAGGCACAGAAAAAAGCAACAGAAGCCAATGATGTCTCCCCTGATTCCCTAGAGGGTTAGTTAGTGGGTGGTTTTGTGAAAAACTGGCCTGAGCTGAACACACAGGGAAAGTTCTCAATGAAGTGCAGAGCACAACTGGACTCTCTTGATGCCCACGAAGTACAGGTCAACATGGAACAGAATGAAGCCTTGCCTCAGACGGAGATATGTGCAGCAGTAGAGATAATTTACGGGGATTAAAAATGCAAATAGAGCCAAATGCAAATTTATTGCCAACTTATTGTCTTGACAGGTTCTTTGTGTTCAGTAGCAGAGTTTGTATCCAGACGCTACAGAAAAATTGGTGATGGTTATAAGCAGGCAACAGTAATATTCTTAATAACAATAACTGAGGGGCACTGCAGGTATGGGAGAAAGAGCTCCGGTCTCAAAGCTACAAAGACCTGAGTTCAAGTCCCACTACTGATACTGAATGGCTAAGTAACTGGGCAAAACCCTGAACTAATGGTCTAGGCAACTCTCTAAGATTCTAAGTTGCAGAGGAGGTACTAACCTGTATTGGTAGAGAAAGTTTCCTCACTTGCGAGTTCCCTATGCATACAGGCTCAATGCCTATCCCTATCTCCCTGAATAACAGTAAAATCTCTGTAATACCAACTATAATAAATGTGGGTGTGCATCCCAAATGTCTTAGTGCAGTTTTAAGTTATTAAGGCTTAACGTTTTCTTTCCTAAGACTATTTTATTCTAAATAGAAAAATTATTTGGGAACTGAAAATGCAGGGAAGTCTTTTGTTCTTGGCTTGCAAGTGAATAAGAAGAGGAAGAAATAAGCCCATATTTTAAGTTTTATGCTGTCTTTGCTGAAAGCAACAGCTGACAGCTACATATTTCTTTATAGTTTAAAAAGCACTGGACAAATATACATTTTTTCACTTGCCCCTACACTAATAGTGTGAAGTACACAGGCCAATTATTTCTGTTTTATAGATCATGGAATTGAGGCTCAGAGCAGTGAATTAACTTGTCCAAGGTTATACAAATAGTACAGGGACAAGCAGAACTACAACCCAAATCTACGTGCCTTGAATATGCTCTTTATATTTTGCTTCTTTGTTGAAAAAAATCAATAAGCATTTATTAATTGCCTGTGATGTACTGGGGACATAAACTGAAAAGCAAGATAGTCTCTGGCCTCATGATGCTTATGTTCAACTAGGATGTAAAACAATAACAATACAACAAATCTCTGCATTTTACCCTAAAACTAAAATAGGTAAAATGTTTGCCTTACTAAAATAATGTGTTAGCTACTGAAAAATTCATAATTAAAATAATTTCTGTTTAAGTTAAATAAAGCATTTGATGAAAGTGACTATAACAAATATCATGGTAAAAATGACCCACATATCCATAATTAATTTTTTGAAGTACAGATTATTCACCTCTCAGTGACTTTTATGAATAGCTCTTTCAGTTGGCTTTGGCAGATGAGATATGCAAAATCATTTAGTTTTTTTCAATGCAGCTTCAAAATAAACTTTCTTTAACTTGTATAAGTGCACTATCAATGGAGCCTTTGGTTTTCTGAGCTGTGAAGATGAGAGCTTAAATGTGAAAAACAAGGATAGACTGTTTTTTTGTAAGAAAAAAGAAACTGATCAAGTAGGAATCATCATGGCCTGATTAGTGATTTAAGTTGTTTCAATTCCAATATAATCCTGGTCCTTTCTAAGTACAGTGGTATGAAATATGTGGGAAAAGGCTGAAAGAGAATAGTGTATGTTTTTATATTATTATAAAGATTAATAATAATTGTTAGCATTTATACAGCACTTTATGAAAATTACTTCATTTTATTCTAACAACAACCATGGGAGGTTGATGCCATTATTAACCCCATTTTACAGACAAGGGAACTGAGGCAAAAAGCAGTTAAGTGACTTGATCAGAGTCACACAGCTGGTATGTGCCTGAGGTTGGATTCCAATTCAGGTCTTCCTGACTCCAGGTTTAGAATTCTAGGTACAGTACCACCTAGCTTCCCTGATAACCTTGACAGGGAAGGGTCTAAGCATTTATTAAATACCTATCATGTGCCAGGCACTGTGCCAAGTGCTCTGCAAGTGTTATCTCACCTGATCCTCACAACAGCCCTGAGAAGGAGGAGCTATTATTATCTCCCTTTTATAGATGAAGAAACTGAGGCAGGCAGTGGTCAGGAAGTGTCTGAGGCCACATTTGAACCCAGGTCTTCCTGATTCCAGACTCAGAGCTCAATCCACTGAGCCATCTAACTGTTAAGTAGGTAGTGTGATTTTTATTACACCCATTTTAGAGATGAGGAAATTGAAGGAAAATTTTCATATGTCCATTTTAGAGATGAGAAAACTTATCTCTAAAGACAGAAGAGAGTTTAAGCAACTTGTCCAAAGTCACACAGGTAGCAGGTAGAAGAGGTCTACTTCTTATGCCAAGATCTACAGAAGGAAATCCAAGGTACTTGTTGCTATCCTGCATTGTCTCCTGAGGAGACCCTGGCTCCACACTCAGGAGAGGACTCTGACTGTGCTAAGCCTGGAGGAAGATTGAGGGTCTCTTCTCCTGTCATGGCTGGCACTTTGTCCATCCTTGGCTCTTACCTCTCCATCCTTGTCCTCTAACAGTCCAAACTTCTGCCAGAGACTATCTTCAAACTCTTTGTCGGTCCAGTAGAATAGGACTTCGGCCCCCTCTGTGGCCACTAGCACACACTTCATCTGCCAGGGAGAGAGAAAGGTCAGGCTCTTGCCATGACTGCCCTCCTGGACAGCTCATGCCTGGAAAAGAGCTGGCAAAAGTGAGGGTCTAGTCACTTTGTGAAGATGAGATCCCACCCTGACCCAGAGGAAATGAAGTCACAAATACAGAACACAAGAAAGAGAAAGGTGCAGGTAGCCCTCCAGGGAATCAAAGATTTGAAAACTGAGAGGAACTCTGAGAAGTCACCCAGTCCATCCCCCTGCCTCCAGGCAGCACCAAATTTAAATGAAGATGGAGAGCAAGCAGATGGGATCTTGCAAATTCACTGAAATAATCCATGTTGTGTCATCAACTTAGGCTGTCTCTTATTTATCTTTGTCCATCACCTCTTCCCAGCCTAACAAACCTACCTTACAGAAAGATTCTTTATAAAATAACAAATAGAAAGGTCAAGAAGAAAAACCTAAAAAACCCCACAAGAAAATAAAAATCAGTTGCTCCAAATCAACCCATCTTTCCTGTAGCTGCCTAAATCATCTTCCAAATGCACAAATCTAAGTCACTGCACTGTTCAAAATTTCAGTGGTTTCCTATTACCTTCTTTTTATAAAAACTGGACAAATGATTTTATCATGGTGGTGAGGAAATCTCAGCTCATGCTGAGAAACTTCCTTTACAACAGCCATCAGCACTTGATAGGCTTAAGGGTGTTGCTTCTCTGACAACACCAAGCAGGTAAATGCCTAACGCCTTGCCCAGGGTCACAGATGGAATCTGAATACAGATCTTCCCCCCTCTAAAGTCAGTTCTCTAGGCACTCCTGCCTGCTGTCCCACATGCCTCAAATATACCCCATCTTTACTTGAGAGCCCCTCACTTCCACCTTCTGCATGGAGCCACTCCTGATCTCCCTCCCAAAGGACCCTGGACTGGGGAACTCTGTATACATCTGGTGCTTCTCTCGATGCTTAGGTTGCATGCATTAGTCCACCTACTTGTCTCCCCAGTAGCTTCTAGTGAGAAGGGCTTCCCTGTCCTTTCACCCTTAGCCTCGAACACATGATCAGCACGAAATCAACTTGTTAGCCTCGAAATGAAAGCCCACAAGAATCTGGCTCAATGCAATGTGGCCTCAGGGATTCCAGGAAAGGTAGGGAGGGAGGCCTTTTTGGGCTCCATCCCACCTAGTCATTCTGGACGATTCCTGTCTTCTTCCATACTATTATCCTACTTCCATCATAGGAAGGGACTTTGGAGGCTATCACATCCAATCCCTCATTTTACAGAAGTGGAAACTGAAGCACAGAAAGGTTAAGTGTTTTGCCCAAGGTCAAACTTCTAATAAGTATAAGAGTTGGGTTTTAAACTCTTGTTTTTCTGAAACCCAACAGTTTTCTGACCACTGGGCCACCCTTTAGGCTGTTTTCTAGTCAAACTAGTCTACTATCTCTTCCACACAGTAGACATGCCATGTCCCACCTCCATCCTTTTGTGCAGTCCACCTCTGTACCAAGAACGTAACTTCCCTTCTCATTTTGCCTTTCAGAATCTTCTTCTCTTTGTTTAAGTCTGAGCTTAGACGTAGCTCCTTCATAAAGACTTTCTTCAACTTCCCCAGCTGAATTGTTTTCTCCAACTTTGAATTTTACTAAAGCACTTGGTCTGGACTTCTCCCAGGCCCCTGTCTTATTATGTTATTATTATATACTCTGCCATGTGTAATAATAATGGCTAACATTTATAAAGCACTTGGTTTGCAAGACACTTTACAAATATTCTCTCATTTAATCCCACAACTCTGGAAGGGAGGTACTATTAATAGCCTCATTTTATAGATGGGGCAACTCAGGAGGACAGCCCTAGAGTGACTTATTCAGGGTCACTCAGATAGCGTTTGAGGGCTAGTTTTAAACTCAGGTGTTCCCCTGAATCCATGTCTAGCACCATATCTGCTGTGCTAAAAATGACAGTCACTTTGTGCCTTCGGAGATGGGCTTCATGAGTCACTGTGGCCAAAACCCTCCTCCAACACCTGGAGGCCAATCTCCTGGTGATGAACTGCTCTAAATAACTAGGGCCCAGGCACAAGAGACAGACTGGCCATGACCTGAAGGCTTGAGAATGAGAATTTCCCCTGGGCATGGAGGTGCCTCTTGAAAGACATGGAAGCCAGTTTGGTTGCTCCCCATATCCCTAGCACAGTTGGGTCTGACCTTCTGTAAGAGTTCATTCTTCTCAGGCAGGATTTCAAACACATTGATTTTACCTTGAAAGGGATAGCAGTTGTCCTCTGGGGAGGAGGAAGTTCAGTTAACTTAGACAGGCATGGCAGTCATCTCAGTCTGGTGGTGAAGGCCTGTTGCTGCAAACACATTGAACAAGCATTTATTAAGTGCCTATCATTCTCTAGGCACTGTTTGAGACACTGGGAATCCAGTAGAAGACAAAAGATCCTGCTCTCTAGGAACGCACTTAAGGCAAAGGAAGGTCAGTGTTTCATTCTGATTCTCCCTGTTTTAGGCCTAAACAAAACCAGGCAGGGGCTGTCGAAGATGCATACACGGGGGTGGGGGTAGGGAGGTGTTTGCTGTCTAGGAAAGACTCTAGGATTGCCTCATCAGTGCGTCTGGACACAGACATCCAACTGGGCCAAGGCTGCTTGGATTGGAGTGGAGCCGGGCAAATTCATGGAACCCCCAACTTCATGAGCAGGCCCCGAACAGAGGGCTTCCTTTCTGACTCATGGCCCCCCTCTATCACCTTAATTTCTTCTTATTTTGGGGATCCTTGGTGTGGAAACTAAAGAAGTGCGTCCCAACCCCTCCACATCTCAGGGGGTCCATCTCCCAATCTCCGATATCTCCTATCTTCCCAGGACGCTCAAGTCTTCCACCTTCCTCAGGCCCTTCCTCCTTGTGCCAGGCAGGGAAGTCATTTAACTTCTTTCTTTCTCAGTTTCCTCATCGGTAAACCTTCACAGACTGCTGTAAGGACTGCAAACTTTAAAGCGCGGGGCTTTAACAGCTCAAACTTTCAGAGGCCCTGGTAGGCATTAGCTACCAGCTGATGAGGAGGGCGGCCCACTTCCGAGCTCCGGATTGGGAAAGGCTTTCCACTGCCCTCCAACGCTGGAGCTGAGGGGGCTTGAGGGTTGTCCGGGGATCCTGCCCCGGAAGAGCGAGCTCTTACCGGAGGTCCAACCCAACGGGACTGGTGTAAAGCCTGCTACGTTTATTTTGTCCGTAAACCCGGTTATGGTTAAGAACAGGAAAGGAGAACCCGAGAGAAGTAAAACGGAGCCACGGCAGCCCGGGCTGGGACAGAAGCCGGCTCTCCGCGCGCCCCGCTCGGCCGGTCCCTAGGGGACGGCCCGCCGGTCACTCGGGGCATCTCTCGTGAGAACCTGGGTCAGGGTCACCCGGCTCTGCAGTGACCGCGGTCAGCCGCCGAGTGCGGGGCCGGCCCGGGGATCACCCCGCCCCCCCCCACCCCCGGGGCTCGCCGATGGACTACACCTGCAGCGCCCGGGGGAGGGGGGAGGGGAGAGGAGGGGAAGGCTCGGGGCGCTCAGCAGCCTCCCAGGAAGCCGGCCCCGGGTGCCCTTTCCCCGCCGTGGTTCGCCGCCCCTTGAGCATGGGGTCCACGGCTCTGTCCGGGTCTCTCTACTTGGGTCCGTCCGCCCCCGTGTGTGTGTCCGAGTGCCTGTCTGTCCGTCCGTCTGCTCTGCGTCCCCCGCCCGGGCCCAGGAGAAGCCCCTCGCACAGCCCCGGCCCCTTCAAGAGAGCAGGAGAAAAGCAAGGGGGGATGGGGGGACGGACGGACGTACCCGGAGACAGCCGCTGCAGCGGAACCCGCGGCCGGGCCAGGCCGACTTCCGGCAACGAGCGCGTGACGCCGGTGGCGGGCCACGTGACCTCTGCCTGCGCCACGCCCCCGGCGGCCCTGCGCGCGGCCTCGGCGGCCGAGGAGTGCGGGCGGGCGGGGGAGCACGCACTGGGGGCGGAGCACGTGCTGGTGGGGGGGGGGGGAAGGGGGGCGGAGCACGTGCTGGTGGGGGGGGGGAAGGGGGGCGGAGCACGTGCTGGGCCGTTTGGCTCTAAGGTGTGAGACGGTACCGGTACGCGGGCTTAGGCCCTGATCTCCTCACGTCCCTGTGTGGCACGTGCTGTACAATCACCCCGCCCCCCCCCGGTTTACAGGTGAGGAAACTGAGGCAGAGAGGAAGTGACCCGGCTAGGGTCACCCAGGTCCCAGCTGCTTACAGCTCCTCCCCTCAAGGAAAGACCACAGGTACATAACTAGTGTGATCAAAATGCGGTCCTGGGGCTGGGGGTAGGAGGGCGAGCGAGCCGGAAGACCTGGGTTCCGGCCCTGCCACAGGCACGTGATGGCGTGATGGCAGTTTTGCCCTCCGCACCGGTGGACCCCCCCAAGCTGCAGATGGAGAACGTTTCGCCCGAGCACTTTTCAAGGACAGTCTGGTCAATGAGTGGCAGCCCACGTGGCCTTCTGGGACGGAGAAGCGCCCGCTGTGCACCGGCTGGGGTGCCCAGCGCCGGGCATCGTATAAAAAGAGGCCGAGACCGTCTGGGCCCCGGAGGGGACAAGACCAAACAGTGGGGTGCGAGGCGGGCCCCTCGCGGATCGGGAGGAGAGACGCACGGACCTGGAGGGTGCCGGTGCCCGCTGCCCGCTGCCCGGCCCGCCTGTTTGTGCCGTGCGTGCGCCTTCGCCTTCCCCCGGCAGAAGACCAGAGGCCACGTGGTGGCAGGGCTGCTTGTTCCCTTGTAGCGAGGCCCTGGATTTGTTCATCGCCCTGCTCGCTCTAGATGTTTTGTCTTTTTGATGGAGGAAGGAGGAAGGTTGTGGGGTCTTGGGCGTGGCCCAGAAAGGGCTATGAGGGCGCAGATGGAGCTCCTCCACTACTGCCAGGGGCGAGTAGTGACCTGGTCACTCCCACGTTGGCCCCTGTTCTACCCACCTCCTTCTCCAATATGGCTCTACCAGAAGGGCCGGCAAGGGCAAAGTGGTGAAGTCGAGCGGGCGGTTTGTCTTGTACTGCCAGCTGTACTCTACCTGTTCCATTCCCTTTGTGCTTGGCACTGCCTATAGTGTAATTCATTTAGATGCCTCTGATGTTAAGTCAGAAAAATTATCCTTTTTTGCCCCCACTTCCCTCTCTTTTCCTCATCAAAATAGGAATTCTCTTAGTCCGGATCAGTTGACTAAAACTGAGCTACACCAAAATGTGAATGATTAATAATAGTTAAGTGAAAGAGTTTTTAAG
This sequence comes from Notamacropus eugenii, assembly GCF_028372415.1. Lineage (NCBI taxonomy): Eukaryota > Metazoa > Chordata > Mammalia > Diprotodontia > Macropodidae > Notamacropus > Notamacropus eugenii. Next base: position 215,404,488 of record NC_092872.1, read on the forward strand.
CTGTTTTGAATCATGAAATCTTTAGAAATCTGGTGCCTCTTCTCAGAATAGTTTTTTTAAAAAACATAATAGAAGGAAATGCTAACTTTCAGTTAGAGCTTAGTGAAAATAAAGATGTGATTTTTTTCCCCCATTCAAGTTCACTGAACCACCTGTAATCTAACCACGGATGAGGGACCCCAGATTAAGTGTGTTACTTTTTCTGCTGTATTATGCCTAATAACAATAATAGTGATGATGATAATGATTGATAAGGTTTATAAAGGGCTTTACAAATATTATCTTATTTTATCCTCACAACAGCCCTGGGAGCTGGATGCTGTTATTAAGCCTGTTTTACAGATGAGCTAACTGAAGCAGACAGAGGTTAAGGGACTTGTTTAGAACCACACAAGCTAGTGTCTGAAGGCAGATTTGAACTCAGACTCCAGGTCTACCCCTGTGTTACCTTGTTGTCCTACTTTATCTTGGCAGTATTGGGTGCTTTTCTAGCTCAAAGAAATGTATCTTTAATTGTGGAATTTCATTTTGCTTGACAGTGAAGAATTTCAGGCAGGGGAGAAGAGAGATTTGGGAGCAGAAGAAGCCTTTTCCATGCCCTCTAACTCATATGTTGGAGGCAGTCATTTGACTGCACATCTGTGCATAAACTGGAGCCTCATCACTGCCTTTGTGGACAGTAGGGATCCAGACCACTGGGTAGGAAACCTAAATTTCAGGACCCAAGGGAGTCAAAAGACTATGTGAAAGTTGTATTGAGTCCATTATGAAATGAGATGCATAGTTGATATTTTCCAGAATTTTCCTGGTAAGTTGCAAATGTCCCTCTTCAGCCTGGTGCATATGCTGGGTTTCCTAGTGCATCATCTGTAAGGTGGGTGGTTGGATAGGACTTGAGTTTGTCAGTGCACCCTCACCCCCACTTGCCATGTGTCTCTGTGGCTCATAGCAGACATGTGACCCTGGCCCTGGCTACTGCAGAGCAGGTAGCTTTTTCCACCCACCCAACCAGAGCCAAGCAGGAATGGCACCCGACACAGCTGTTCCTACAAACTCACTCCAGCTGCTTGGTCACGTAGGCACCAGATGTGCTCTCATGTGCTCTCCAGATGTTCCAATCACAGAGGACACCCCAGCTGTTTCCGTCACACTCTCAAGTTCCATTCTTCATACTCATGCTTCTTGGATGGTTGAAATGCTGAGCTTCAGCCAGGGAGGGTCTTAGAAAATCTGGCATGCAGAGATTGTGTTTGCATAATGCATTTCTTTTTTCTGGTTATGTTTTCCTTTTAGCAAAGTCTTTTTTTTTGTAGTAGAGGCCCTACCAAATAGAAGCCTCACATTGAAGAACCTAGTTTTTCATATTCCCTAATTCTGATCGAGAGATTTGTCCTAAATTTGACCATTTTTCTGAGAAGACTTCCAAAGCTATACCTCTCAGCCCTTCTCCTTCTGACATCTTTGATCTCAGTTATTCTTGCTGTGGTGTATAATTAATTCTTCCTCCCCTTTGACTCTTCTCATGATAATTCACTTTGTGATGCTCAAGAGTGTTAGGGGATTTCGAGCTGGAGGGGTCCAGTAGCAGTGGGAAGAGAAACAGGTGAGGTTTTCTCTGTGACCAAGGGAGAAAAAAAAAAAAAGGAATGAAATGAGGAGCTTGTAATTAAAACCTTTTCCTTCAAAGGGTTTATTGCAACTGGAAGTTTTGGCCTCCTTACCTCCTGTTACGACACCCCAACACAAGCTTATCTGAGCTGGTCTAAGGGCTCACGTTGTTTCTATGGGAAATGCATTCCAGATGCAAACTTTTCCATCTTATTTGGGGGATGTCTGACAATTGTGGACTGCCTGTACCCCTGCCCCTGTGAATTAAGGTAATTAGCCTTGTTGTCCAGAATGCTACTAGCCCAGAGAACCTTTGAGTGTTTGGCTTTTTTCAGGAGCTGGAAGGCTTAAGGTAATAAAGATAGATTGCATATGGCCAATTATTCATTGTGTTGTAACCTGACTTTGTTGGAGCACCTTGGCTCCCTTTGACCTCATGGGAAGACTTGATTCTACTTCCATGGCTCTGATTGATCTCAAAACCTCACTTACATGCCTGAATTCGAAGGAGACCCAGTGGAACTGACCTTTGATTTTGTCATTCCCATTGTAGAAGGGCCGATAAGGAGAATCCATGCCACAGAAGGCTTAAACCTTGTGGATGCAGAAAGTGTCAATCAGGTAATCAACAGACTTTCACTAAGTGTCTAATAGATGCCAGATACCATACTAGGCACAGGGGAGATAATAAAAATGACATCATCCCTGCTTCCAGGGAGTTTATGGTTATATCAGTGGAGACAGCAGTTGCAGATATATCTATATAGAATAAGTACAAAATAAATGAAGACAAGGGAGTTAGGGGCTCTTGCTGTTGAGAGATCAGGAAAGGCTTCATGTAGAAGGGGGTACTTGAGGTTTCTGTGAAGTGGCTCAGAGGAGGGAAGGACAGGGCATGGGGCCCAGATGGAGATGGGCTGCCATATGTGGGCCAGTTTGGCAGAATTGTAGAGTGTGGGAAGGAAGTGTGAGAATTATAGAGTGTATCAACAGAAGAATTGATATTTTAGCTAAAAGGTAACAGTACTACTGTTCTTGTCTGAGTAACTCTGGATCGGCACAGTCCAATGTGTTTTTGGCATCTGTGGGGAGTAGGGAGAAGCCTGAGGTAGGAAACTAAAGAGGCCATTGTGAGAGCCCAGGTGGGAGGCAGTGAAGACTGAGCTGTGGTTGTGGCTAGGTGAGAGACAGCAGTGACAGAAAGGACAAATTGATTGGCTGTGTGGTTTGAGGGACAGTGATGAGGTAAGCACCATGCTGATGGTCCAAACAAGGAATCCTGGGAGAATATTGCTATCCTCAGTAGAAATGGGGAAATGCAGTCCAGGGGTGGGTTTGGGATGAAGAGAAGGACTTATGTTTTGGGTTTGTTGAGACCTGCTGGAGAGAACTGATTGTTAAATTTTCAGTGGGAACATTTGTACCTTGAAAATTGGCAAATACTACAGATCAGGGCTTACTGTTGTTTTGTTGATTGCCTAGACTTATGAGAGTAAAGGAGAAAAGTTTAATAACAAGATTAAATCTAAAAAGTGTATTGTCTCTACTACCCCCGTTCCCCACCAAGAGCCAGTTGTTAAACACTTACCAGCACACCCTTGGATGATCTGGGAGTCATCAACAGAGAGATCATAAATAAACCTATGGAAACTGATGAGGTCATGAAGAGAGGACAGAGAGAAGACAGATTGGCCCAGGACAGAACCTTGGGTACACTGACAGGGGGCTTGCAATGGATGATGAGTCAATAAAGGAGACTAGAGGTGGCTCATAGGTAGGAGAGAACTAGGAAAAAGCAATGTCACCAAATCCAGAGAAGATGGAGGAGAGACTGGACAACAGCGTCAAGTGTGGCAGAGGGGTCAAGAAGGATGAGGACACAGAAAACGCTTTTCAGATTTGGGACTTTAAAGATTGTCCAAAACTTGGGAGAGAGAAGCTTCATTTGAATGACGAAATTGTGAGCAAAGGGTTAAGTGAACAAGAATTCCTTCTCTAGCTCATGTTTGAAGGCCTCTGGTCCTCTCTTCTGTGACTAGTGGGCCTATTACTAACAACAGTAACTGCAGAAAGAATTAGAACAATTAATACACAGGAAAAAAAACAGTTGTTACATTCAAGCAAAAAGTAATTAATTTTTTTAAAAAGAAAGAAATATATAATGTCAACTAACTTTTGTTTTTTTAATTAGGGACAGGGAGCTTAGAATCATAGAATACATGGAAAAAACCTTGGAGATTACCTTGTGCAGACCTCAGGTTATTGATGAGAAAACTGAAAGCCAGAAAAGTAAAAGACATAAAACTTTATTCAATAAATACAACTAAACCACACTAAATTTGAGTTCTATATAATGACCAGTTAAGGAACTGGAGAGAAGAAAGGGGAAAGATAGGAAAAAGAGGAGAAAGAATAAAAGCAAAGATGGAAATAGAAAGAAAAGATGAAAAGAAAAAGGCAAGCTGAAGGAGGGAGGAAGAAATAGAGAATATCAGTAGCTTGACCTAGAAATGCCACTACTAGGTCTTTTTCCAAAGATGATTAGGAAAAAAGGAAAAGAACCTAAAATATTTATAGCAGTTCTGTGGTGGCAAAGAACTGGAAATTGTGGGGATGCCTGTCAGTTGGAGAATGACTGAACGAGTTGTGGTATATCATCCTGATGGAATACTGCTGTTATAAAAGTTGATGAGCTCAGTGATTTTAGAAAAAACATGGATACACTTGCACAAAATAATGAAGAGTGAAATGAACAGACTCAAGAGAACGTTGTATATAGTAACAGCAATATTGTTTTAAGAGCAACTTTGAGCAAAAAAATAATTTGACTATAATAAATACCCAAATTAACTACAAAGCATATATGAAGGAAGATGCTATCTGCATCCAGAGAAAGATCTGAAAAATAGAAGCACAGACAAAATGATTTTACATATATATATGTGTATATATTTATATACACACACATTTACACATATTTGTGTCTAATAGTAGCCATCTCTAGGGGAGGAGGTGGGGTGAGGGAAGAAAAAAGAAAAAAAGAAATTTACATGATAACTTTAGTATATATTTATAAGGAATAGGAAGTTGTACATAATAGATTTGTGTTTTCATATTCAATCATCTTTTTTTCTACCATGTTATAGAAATGCTTGTTTTATTTCATAAATTAAAAATAAGATAAATTTAAAAAAGAGAATATCAATAGCAGCCTCTGTGATGGATATGTAGGAGGCAAATTACTTCCCTGCTCTCCTGTTCATTTGCATTGTGGGCATTGAAGGAAGTTATTATTAGCCTTTTCTGTGTTTTAAAATTGTAATTACTTCAACTGAAGTTTAAAGATGGTCATTTTGTATGGGGTAATGTTAATGCTTGAGTGGAACCATAGGGGAATTGTTTGACATCCACCATGATAGAGTGGGATGTGTGCTAGTCATACAGTGAGCACTGTGACTCAAAGCTTGGATCTACCACTTAGTAGCTGTGTGACTTTGGGCAAGTCACCTAGCTTCTCTGAACCTCTGTCTCATCATCTGCAAAATGATAGGGATGGATTAGATTATCTTCTAGGTCTCTAAGCCGTTTAAATCTTTTCTTTATTTCATGGGTTACAGTGGAAAAAAAATTTCATCTCCAGGTGGGCAGCCAACTAGAGATAGACCTTTCTATGAATAGCGAGGTTGGTCCTTAGAAAACAAGATGTTTGTCACTAGGGCTGTATTTAAAACCTGTGTATATGGTAGGAGTGTTCAGAATTATACTCTGGCATAAATTAGGAGAGTCTGGGATCACCTCCATGCCTTGAGGAAGCATTGAACCTCCATGGAACAAATTATATAGATTAGGAAAATGAAGACTGAAAATTCTCCTTTTTTATTAAGTCCTGTGTGTAATTTTATTTCCTAGTGTGACATGGGGGTTAAGGTCTGACTGGGTTGGTGCAGGCTTCTTTAAACTTACCAGGAGACTATAGCCACATGGGCTATGTGGGTCAGCCTCCTGGAAGCACATGATGCAGGTCCCCCTGTCTAGTGCCCATTGGAGAGCTCAGCCTTACAGCAGCTCTAATATCTGCGCTGTCCACTAGAGGGCACTCAAAGCCAAAGTGGTCTCAGTAGCAGTCAGAGCTGCTTCTGCCTATTGCTTTCTAAGACAAAAGTAGCATTTACCCCTTGTGCATGAAATCCTCATGATTTCTAATTTACCATATGAAGATATTAAATATAGAATTGCTACATTTTCTTGGCTCTGCCCCCATCCTTTGGAATAATTCATCTCTAAGATTCTACCTTCTGTAGCTAGTGGATTCAGACACATTGCCTATAGATTACTGCAATTTTAGTATACATGAAATGAATGTACAAATACAACCAACTCCCCTATATCCCATTGAAATATAGATCACATTTTTACTTTCCTATCCTCCATTGGCTCTTCTGTCCTAGGAAATCCCTTATGCACTCCTGTAGCTCAGAACTCTCCCACTGTTTTCCAGTGACTAAAGATTATAATGAATCCAAGAATCTTACTGACTCAGCCAGTCAGATCACTAAGCAGGATTCAGTTGAGTTTGTGGTTTATAGCAGGCTCTGAATGATAGCTGATCATAGCATGCTGTCCCTTAGCAGCCAGTCTTGGCCCCACATAATGACTACAAATGCCTCTCCTGCTGTGTAGATACAATCTCAGCTCCAAAAGTGGATTCTCCATGCTGCCTGTAAGTCCTGAGAGAGACTATAAATTATAGCCAACGTTTTTTACTATGTCCTAGCTTCAGAGGGAATTAACATTACCTCCCATGTAGTTCCTTCATGATAGGAAAAGGCCGAGAATAATCTCTATTTTGCTTTCCCTCTTTCCCTCTGAATTGTCCAGGCCTGTGGGAAACTCAAAAAGTACAGAAGTGAAGGAAAAATTTCCAGAGATTACCACAATTATCCTCATGTAAAAAATCCCTATTTAGGATTAGGAGCTATAAGTCACATGACATCTCCCCCAGTGGTTAACAGAGTCTATATGTAGTAGATGCCCAAAAAGTATTTATTGAAACATTTCTCAAAAAACTTTGAAACATGATTTAAACAATGCATATAACATGCAGTTTATCATAAGATAACCAATACTATGGAAAGGAGAACTTTTCTGGAATTAAAATGCTTATTTATAACAAATGTCAATAAAAATTATTGTTTATTATATGCCCCTATCTTGTTTGTGGCACTCTGCCTTGCTTATCTACACTTAGTCCTGATTCTGTATAAATTCATAATATTTGGTGAGAATTTTTTTTTTATTTAACTTTTAACATTTATTTTCACAACATTTTGGGTTACAAATTTTCTCCCCTTTTATCCCCCCCCCCCCCCAAACCCAAGCATTCTAATTGCCCCTGTGACCAATCTGCTCTCTCTTCTATCCTCCCTCTCTGCCCTTGTCTCCGTCTTCTCTTTTGTCCTGTAGGGCCAGATAGCTTTCTTGACCCCTTAACCTGTATTTCTTATTTCCCAGTGGTAAGAACATTACATTTGATCCTAACACTTTGAGTTCCAACTTCTTTAGCTCCCTCCCTCCCCACCCCTTCCCTTTGGAAGGTAAGCAATTCAATATAGGCCAAATCTGTGTAGTTTTGCAAAAGATTTCCATACTAGTTGTGTTGTATAGGACTAACTATATTTCCCTCCATCCTATCCTGACCCCCATTACTTCTATTCTCTTATGATCCTTTCCCTCCCCATGAGTGTCAACCTCGGATTGCATTCTCCTCCCCATGCCCTCCCCTCCATCCTCCCCCCAACCCTGCTTGTGCCCCTGTCCCCCACTCTCCTGTATTATGAGATAGGTTTTCCTATCAAAATGAGTGTGCATTTTATTCTTTCTTTTAGTGGAATGTGATGAGAGTAGACCTCATGTTTTTCTCTTGCCTCCCCTCTTTATCCCTCCACTAATAAGTCTTTTGCTTGCCTCTTTTATGAGAGATAATTTGCCCCATTCAACTTCTCCCTTTCTCCTCCCAATATTTCTCTCTCACTGCTTGATTTCATTTTTTTTTTTAAGATATGATCCCATCCTCTTCAATTCACTCTGTGCACTCTGTCTCTATGTATGTGTGCGTGTGTGCATGTGTGTGTGTGTGTACTCCCACCCAGTACCCAGATACTGAAATGTTTCAAGAGTTACAAATATTGTCTTTCCATGTAGGAATGTAAACAGTTCAACTTTAGTAAGTCCCTTATGACTTCTCTTTGCTGTTCACCTTTTCATGGTTCTCTTCATTCTTGTGTTAGAAAGTCAAATTTTCTTTTCAGCGCTGGTCTTTTCATCAAGAATGCTTGAAAATCCTCTATTTCATTGAAAGACCATTTTTTCTCCTGAAGTATTATACTCAGTTTTGCTGGGTAGGTGATTCCTGGTTTTAGTCCTAGTTCCTTTGACTTCTGGAATATCCTATTCCATTCCCTTCGATCCCTTAATGTAGAGGGTGCTAGATCTTGTGTTATCCTGATTGTATTTCCACAATACTTGAATTGTTTCTTTCTAGCTGCTTGCAATATTTTCTCTTTCACCTGGGAGTTCTGGAATTTGGCCACAATGTTCCTAGGAGTTTCTCTTTTTGGATCTCTTTCATGCGGTGTTCTGCAGATTCCTTGAATATTTATTTTGCCCTCTGGTTCTAGAATCTCAGGGCAGTTTTCCTTGATAATTTCATGGAAGATGATGTCTAGGCTCTTCTCTTGATCATGGTTTTCAGGTAGTCCCAGAATTTTTACATTGTCTCTCCTGATTCTATTTTCCAGGTCAGTTGCTTTTCCAATAAGATATTTCATATTATCTTCCTTTTTTTCGAATCTGCACGCTATGTTCTGTGATATCTGTCTTTCTCATAAAGTCCTTAGCCTCCATCTGAACCATTCCAGTTTTGAAAGATCTATTTTCTTCAGTGAGCTTTTGAATCTCCTTTTCCATTTGGCTAATTCTGCTTTTGAAAGCATTCTTCTCCTCATTGGCTTTTTGAACCTCTTTTGCCAATTGAGTTAGGCTAGTTTTCAAGGTGTTAATTTCTTCAACATTTTTTTGGTTCTCCTTTAGCAGGGAGCTGATCTGCCTTTCATGCTTCTCTTTCATCCCTCTCATTTCTCTTCCCAGTTTTTCCTCCACCTCTCCAACTTGACTTTCAAAATTCTTTTTGAGTTCTTCCATGGCCTGAGCCCATTGGGTGGGCTGGGACACAGAATCCTTGATTCCTGTGTCTTTGCCTGATGGTAAGCATTGTTCTTCCTCGTCAGAAAGGAAGGGAGGAGGTGTCTTTTCTCCGAGAAAGTACCCTTCAATAGTTTTATTTCTTTTCCCTTTTCTGGGCATTCTCCCCAGCCAGTGGCTTGACCTCTGAATATTCTCCTCACACCCACCTCGCCTCCTGGTCCTCCCAGCCAGCGTTTTGGGACTGAGATTCAAATGCTGCTTCCCGCCTTAGGGCTTTTGGCGGGGGCAGGGCTGCTATTCAGTGTGAGAATTAAGTTCAGATGGTCAGGTTGGGGCAGGGCCACCTCTCAGGCCCAGTTCCCTCAGGGGGTTTATGCACAGACCTTCCACAATGGATCCAGGCTCCCGCCCATTTGGGGAGCCCCTGTCTGCAGCCGCCTCTCAGCTTCTATCTCCAGGGGGGGGGGGAACCGAGCCATGGGGGCACCCCACTCCCCTCTCGACCCGCCAAAGAGACTCTCTCACCGACCCTCGTCACCTGTTGGTGGGGGGGGGGTTGTGCCGCCACTGGAGATCCCGCCCCTAAAGCCTGCTCGGATCTCTACCTCTCGGAGCCGTGGCCGCCGCAGGTCCGGGCTGGGCTCCGTGTCTGCAGCGCGACGGACCTTTTGCGAGAGGTTTGCAGGTCCCTCTGTGGGTCGAGGGACCCTAGTGGCCGCAGGATATCTCATCCCCGTAGCCCGTTTGGATCTTTTCCTCACCGTGTCGCGGCCGCTGCAGGGCTGCACTCAGCTCCCAGTCCCGGCGCCCAGTCCGCAGTGCGAAGGACCCCCCGCGAGAGGTTTGCAGGTCTCTCCGGAACAGAAATCTCCCTCGCTCCAATATTCCGTGGTGTCTAGGTGCAGAATTCACCGTGGGTTGGTCCCCTCTAGCCGTTCTGTGGGTTGTGAGTTCGGAGCTATGTGTATGTGCGTCTTTCTACTCCGCCATCTTGGCTCCGCCCCCCGAGAATTTTTTTTAATGGAGGAAAATATCTTTAAGTAATAACTTCTAGTTTAAAAAACTTTTCAGGAATAACTAATTATTATAGTAATTAAATACTATTCACACTTATTCAGTAATTTTAATAAATTGCCAGAGACTTAGATGCTTGATGGCAGCAGTGTACAAGGGAAATATTATGCTTTGGAATACATTGCTAGACCAGACATTTCTTTCCTTTATATTTTTTCTCAGTTACATGTAAAAACAATTTTTAACATTCATTTTTTAAAAAAAATTTGAGTTCTAAACTCTCTCCCTCCTTCTTTCTCCTCCTCCCTCCTTAAGAAGGCAAGCAATTTGCTGTAGACTATATGTGTGCAGTCATGCAAAACATTTCCATATTAGCCATGTAGAAAAATACATTTCAAAAGATACTCATATGTATGTTTATACATATATCTCTCTTGTTTCCACTGATGCAAACTGAAACCCCTATAAACCTTAGAGATTTCATCACTTTTTGTGGCCAAAATAATTCATCACCTTGTGTCTGATCTTCTGGTGATAAGTTCTCCAAGCTTACCTAACATCCAGGTCTTCCTTAGTTTTAAGTAAAATTTACATCTCAGATAATTTTGCCTGAGTCAAGAATCTGTGAAGCAATTTTAATTTGACTACCAATCTGCTGGAAAGTCCATTATCCCAGGACTGATCCCCAGGGACTTCTGTACCATAGCAGCATATGTATCCCAGCAGGGCACCACAATAGGACCACAGTTCTCAGTAAATACTAGAACAGGACAAGCCGGTCCTGATCCAGTGACTACAGGATTTGCCTAGAACAGGCCATATATTACTCATCTCACCGGGAAAGAAGATACACATAAACATCAGGTCAGTGTGCCATGGATGACTGGACCTTGTCAAGAATAGTTTCTCTCAAATGCCCAGAGTAACAATAGTTTAAGAAAACTTCAGTAAATTTGGTGTGGTCATAGAATGACAATCAACAGTGGTTGGAACCCATAGACTGGCTTTTACAGGCAGAAGATAGATTCTTAACACAAAAAGGTATTTTCACATGGGGGATTTGTATCTTTGTGGCTGTCTTTGGAGTTCTTGAACAGGTTTTGTCTGTTCCTGGACAAAATTTTCAAAACCTTGCTATCTAAAGAAAGTGTTTGTATTGTATATAAAAATAAACCTTTATTAGCGTGATAGTGTTTTTAGTATAGAACACTAAGTAGTCATTTGTTGATGTAAGGTTCCCTATATATCACTTAGGAAAAATTACATGGCACTCAGAGGAATTGGGCTTGTTCTGACTTTTCCAATATAGTGCATTTCTTTTAGACTCAAACTATTAACTTGTGGACATTGGGCCTAGGGGCTTGAACTAATTAGCTTTATTTATTGCTAATTTGCTTTCCTGCTATTACGAATCCAGTTCACTATCCAGGGGCTGCATGCTTGGATGGATTCAAGATGGCAAGGAGGCCCTGGCATCCTCTCTTCTGGCATCTGCAGCTTTGAACTTGCTTTGACTTTCAGGCCCCAGGGCTCTGTCATCACTTGAATAGGCTGATTCTTCTTGATGTTCTCTGTGCCTGGTTTGTGAACTGCCAGTGAGTTTGTAGTCAGGCTCTCTTGCATTCTTCTCCCCTCTCCCCCCTTGCCCAAGTAGCATACCTTTTAGTACAAACCAAGCTGTTTACTTTAAAGGTCCTGGAGCAAAAGTGAACCCTGAGAGGTGGAGGCGTTAGGGATTGCAGCCTCAGACAGCTGGAATAGGTTACCTGTTTCACTGAATCAGGCGCCAGTGTTGTCTGGTTTCAAACTCTTCTGATCTTTTACCTTGAGGAGTCTCATCAGGGAAAAGGAACCCAGCACAATACTGTCTCTTAGGTTACACCAAATGTTCTGCACTGTGCTGTTTCTGTGGGATGAAATTGGCTTCAGTAATGTGGGCTGATGACTGCCTTGGGGGCTTCTCACAAAAACCAGACGCCTATCTTACCAGGCCATGATCCAGAGTAGAAAAAATGTAAGTCAACAGAAACTTGTATGCATAAGACTGGGATTAGTGTCAGTCACAGCTAGAGCTCAGTTAATAGGGAGCAGTTAGAATAACCCAGGTGCACTTGTTAATAAATGTTTTGAGTGATAGACATTCTATTTTGGTGTACAGGGCAATAATTCTACGTTCTTGTCTTGAATTTCTGCTACGCTAGTTTCACCAATGAAAGATAGTTCTCTTTCTATAAAAATTAGAGTATAAGTAACTTTGTGTCTGGTTAAAGTATTTGTTCTCTTGTAGGTCAGATTGGAAGAAGCCAGTGACAGCTAGGAATCTTGTTCTTGCCAGGGAGTGTCTACTCTACCAAATATCAAGAAAAAATTCTTTTATGGAAATTCTGTCTCCTGAGAAAAATTCCATTACACCTTGACAAAGTGGATGTAGAAATAGGTTTATTTTAGGTTAGTTTTTATGGTGATGTTTCCAGAACTATGCTGTCTTTGTATAGAAACCGTATGAAATAGCCTGCATGGAGTTTGAAGGATAACTGAAATCCTGTGTGGATAGATCATGTGGTTAAGAGATAGTGTTAAGGACAGAGGATTTCTACACTCTTTAGACTGTGGTCCATAGGGTGGTGGCCTTTGATTAGGGCACATCAAATTCTCTCTAGTTCTTAGTTTTACAGATTCAATTTCTAGGGAGCACATTTGGAATTACCAGACTTAGAATATTATTAGGCAATGGAGAATATCAAACATAAAGTTTTTTTAAAAGGTGATTTGAAATGTGTTCTCTCAGGTTGAAGGCAGTTTCCTAACAATTCAATTAATTGATAATCAAATTGAGAATGCTGACTTTTAAAATTGTCTTCATACATGTGGTCAACAACCAATGATTAGCAAATATGACTTCTGTCTAAACTTGTGGCAAGACTCCATGTCATCATTGTGGAAGCTATCAAATTAAAAAACCAAGTAGTAACACATTTTAAGACTGAGGAAGGCATAAATAAAAATTCTCATATATGTCCTCATCCATGTTTCCCCACAAAATGCTCAAAGGACAGAAAGTTGAATATTCCATTTTTTATTACTTCCAAAATATTACTTCAAAATATAAAATACCTCATGGACCCAAATTCTTTGCAGTCATCAGACTCATATAATCCTTAATAAAATCTGTTTTCTGGAAGAAAATATTAACACCTGTAAAATTCCCCCTCACATTGAAGAGACTTTCTATGGGAGGTGTCACTTGGACTCTCTCCTTTGCCAACTTCCAGACTAATAGAACTTTGAAAGTTTATTTTTGCTTCTTCTGAAAATATAATTTAATACACAACATTTACAACATGAAAACCAGAAATACTTGCACTATAATAATTATAATATTAGTGATGCAAGGAAATAAGGAAGGCTTGGGCTGACTTGGGGTTTGGATTAGTAGACCCCTTTTCCTCTTCTAAATCACTGGAACAATGGACGGAGTATAAGCCCCATGGGGGTTCGGTACACCTTAAAGCTTCAGGTCATCAATATAGTCTCCTAGCAATTTCTCCCTAGCACAGGGAGGAGGAAGTGCTATAAACTCACGTCAAGTATGCTCAAATCCTCTTTCAGTTCTCATACACACACAGATCATCCTTTCATCAGCAGGGACACTTTGAATGAAAGGGGAACTAATGGCGCTCTTTTGGTTTGGCTTGGTTTTGGAGCCTGTGTTCATATGCTTGTTCTACAAGTTGCTACCTGTGTGACCTTATTCACTTAACCTATTTACGAATCATTTCCTCATTTATAAAATGTTGGGATTGAAAAAAATATCTAATATCACTTCCAGTTCTAAATCTTTGATACTATGATCCTTTACCTAGAAACAGCTAGGTAGTACAGTGGATCAAGTGCTGGTCAAATTACTTAATGTTTGCCTCAGTTTTCCTCAGTTGTAAAATGGGCATGATAACAAGGCCTACCTCCCAAGGTAGTTGTGAAGATTAAATGGGTTATTTGTAAAGCACTTAGCACAGTACCTGGCACACAGTAGGCACTTAATAAATTATTTTCTTCCTCTCCTCCTTGGTGTTAAATGGCATTTACAAGTATTTATCTATTCCTCCCTTTTCTCAGAACAAACAAAACCTTGTTAAGCTCAGTCACCTAGTAATAAACTGTCAGCAAATAAGGCAGTAGGAGAAGCACTATTGCATGAAAATAGAAAGCAGGTAGGATGCCATGGCTAGGTCTACCATTCACTAAGCATTACCTAGAGGTGTGAAAAAATTTAATTACCATCACTTTGGTACTGATTTGAAATACTTATCAGGAGATACTACTCAGAACTAAGCTAAGGAGGCAGGAGCAGATGTCTCTATTTATGACAGAGGTAGAATCTTTCATAGGCATTTCATAATTCTTCCAAGCACTGACATATTCTAATTTGTATTATGTATGATTCCCTTTCTGCAGTATAAACTCCTTGAGGGGAGAACCATAGCATGGGGTCATAGAAAGAGGACTGACCCAGGAGTTACAATAGGTGGGTCAGAGGTATAGCTCCCACCTTTTGTCAGTGGTGTGACCTTGGGCACTTGACCTTTTTGAGACTTGGCTTTCTCAACTATAAAATGATATTTGATCCATCTCACCTTAGGGGTTTTTGTGAGCACAAGTTTTATAAGGCATTAAGCCTTAGGTCAGAGAGCTATTACTTTGTTTACCCTCACTCAAAATGTGGCCCATAACCACTAGTGTCTCCTGACTCTGAGTGTCACTTGTCCAGGTCCTCCTGTACCTCTTCCACAAGAGGCCCATCTGAGTGCAAAGGGGCTTTCTCTGGATTCTTTGATAAGACTGAGATACTAATGGAGCATAGAGATGCTCTCCTGTTTATTCTTTCCCTCTCTGTATGATGAGCCCACTTTATTTTCTTTTCAAATCATGCAACTTTCTGGTGTTAGCTTTACAGACAGGAGGTTTTTAATGGTCTGAATTGAATGGAAGGTCATTCTTTTTCTTCCTGTATTAAAAGGGACATTGCAGATCCAGCCACAATATTTGAAAACACATTCACTACCTTGCATTTTGGAGCAGTGAGATACGGAATGAACCTCAGTTACAAGGAAATACCAGTGCTTTGCTTCATCTGAAAGAAGGGATCAAGTAGTGGTAGCAAGTATGTTGTGGATAAGGTGAAAGCCCCTAGTTTCAAGTGTTCTTCAGTTCTAAAGGTGATGTACTAGCATCTGAATTGGGGAGAGTGGACCCTGAGGTGATATCTGGAATCTAAGAGCATCAATGCTCTTCACAAACCCTTCTTGGTCATAACATCTCAGGCTAGTGATTTATCTGAAAACACAATTTAATCTTGTGGAAGAGTTCCTTATTGAGGCAGTGTGGCACAGTGGAAGGAACACTTCACATAAAAGTCAAGATCATACTGTTATCATCATGGTTCTCTCACTTACGAGCTGTGTGACCATGGCCAAGTTATTTGACTTCTCTGAGTTCACTTACATCTGTGAAATAGGTATAGTAATGTCGGTACTACTCATGTCACAGGATTCTTATGGGGAAAAAAAGGCTTTGTATACCTTCAGATGCTCTATGAGAGTGATTTATTATTATTCATTAAGGAGGCTCATTGACAGAGCTAGAAGAGATCTATCTATGCAAGAGTAATTTTCATGATAGGATATATTTGTACTTTTTGTAAGGAGACAGCTGATAAATGGCAGTATTAATACATATGGTTGTGATTCTAACTGTCCATTTTGTTTGTTTCTTCTTGAGTTTTAGAAAAAATCAGATTCCTTATTTGAGAGCTGCTTTTCGTGGAAAATAATCATAGAATCCTGAAGTTGAAGGGATAGCATTGAGACCCTCTGCTCAACTCTATTCAAAGCAGGAGTTTCTTTGATGACACCCATAACAAGCCCAGTCTTCTTGTTTTTCAAACGCTTAGTATGAATGCTTCTGCTGTTACAAAACAGTTGTGATAGCCTAAGAAATTAACAGATTCTTACAATAACTCACATTTACATGGTGCTTTTAAACTTTACAAAGTACTTTTCTCATAACAACCTGAGAGGTAAGTAGTGCAAATATTATTAACCCCATTTTGCAAATGAGGCAACTGAGGCTCAGAGACTTGCCCAGGGTCACATGACTAGTAAGCCAGGGTTTAAATCCTGCTCTCCCTTGACTCCACAAAAAAGCCAACTCAACAAAGAATACATCAGTCTTAAAGGGGAAGGGTTGGTAGGTCCACAGACTAGGGGAAGGCAGAGAAAAGTACCTGCAGAGGTGGGCTGGTGGAATTTGAAAGAAAGTATGATTGCTAGGAAAGAATTGTTAAAGCAGATATTAGGACAGCTAGTGAGTTGGTGGAGTGGGGGAGAACTGAGGTGCTAGATGGAGATTTGGGCAGTTTGAAAAAGCTATTATTATATAAAAAGTACATACTCCAGATTCTGGGTTTCTATTTTTACTCTGTCTTTGAGGGGCTATTGAATGACATTTCAAGTATCTGAAAGGTTCTTTTGTACATCTGCTCTCCCCCTTGCATTCTATTCTCTTCATAAATAATTGCCCTTTTCCAATAAAAGACTGAAGAATTTACTTCTATCAATAAACTTTGAAGGTGAAGCCATGGGTAGTCTCAACATAAGCAATGTGGGTTCTTGGTGCCTGTTGACATAACATAATTAATATCTACACTTTTATTTATGTATTTGACATGTAACCAACCCATGGTGATCATTAAGTGAATGCTAATACCAATGACTAGGTTCCCAAACTTCCACTCTGCCCCCTTTCCTCCTTTGACACAACCACAACTTTAGTGCAGGCCCTCATTATGTCTCCCCTGGACTACCACAATAGCTGCTGATGGGTCTACCTGCCCTGATCCAATCCATCCTCATTCAGTGATTTTCCTATAGTGCAGGTCCAATCATGTCACCCCTCCTACTCAAAAAATCCAGTGGCTGTTGCTTCCTGGAACAAATAAAAAATGTTCTGTTTGGCATTTAAACCCTTCATACCTCATCCCCCTCCTACCTTTCCAATCTTATTACAATTTACTTCCCAACTTGTACTCTTCTGTCTGGTGACACCAGTATCGTGACCCTCCCACAAACAAGATGTACCATCTCTTGACTCTAGTTATTCTGACTGATCCTCAAGCTTGGAATATTCTTCCTCCTCTGCTCTGACTACTGACTTCTGACTAGCTCCCTTTAAGAGCCAACTAAAATCCCATCTTCTGCAGAAAGCTTTTCCTCACCCCTCTTAATTCCAGTGCCTTCCTTCAGTTAATTATTTCCTACTTATCCTGTTTAGAGCTTGTTTTATATATATTTGTTTGTCATCTCCCCCCTTAGATTGTAAGCTTCTCGAGGGCAAGAACTATCTTTTGCCTCTTTTTGTATCCCTAACCCTTTAGCATAGTGCCTGGCACATAGAAGGCATTTAATAAATGTTTACTGATTGATTGGAAGGAATCTTAGAGGTCCTCTATGGTAAATCTTTACCCCATAGTCCTCAAGAGGTCTGCTGTTTCACAGTATGACAGAGAGAGCTAATAATTTTTATGTAGTTTTGGGATTCAGGTTGAAGACTTGTATCCTCAAACAGTCTCATTCTCACAGTAGGGTCTGGGGCTCTTGAGACCATGTGCCACATGGGCCCAGAATAAATTGGAATGGGGGAATAGTAGTTATAATTTTTTAAGTACATCTTAGTTCAGTATTTCAGCCCTTTTTGCCTCTGTCCTAGCTATTTCTTATCCTGGACAGTGGTAGCATTTTGTTTTTGTTTGTTTGTTTGTTGATTTGAAATGAATGAGAAAAGCTGAGCATCCAGATGTTGGATGTGATCTCTAGAAAAATAGGAGAATCACTTCTCAGACATATTCCCTCCAACCTGCTTAGGAGCAAAAAGGAAAAAGAAGATTGAAGGAACAGGAAACAACTCTGCCAAATGTTCTAATTTTATAATATTCATTTTTATCTTCTCAGTTAAGTATTTCCTCAAGACAATGTATTAAGCTTGCTAAAAGTAATTAATTGCTATTTACCCCCTTAGTCCCTTCCATGTAAGTTGTTTTGATGAAAACAGACTTGGACAAGCATGTTGCTTAGCTCTTTTGTGTTATGGTCTTTCCATGTGTCTCCACTCTCTGGGTTATACTGGAAACATGCCTTGTGGTACTTGCCACGAGTGGCTTTATTTTTACAACTGCCTTAAAAACACAATCATCTCAGGACTTTGGGTACCAGCATCCCTTGGACAAAGTTCAAGGCAAGTTTCATTTATATTGAATTACAATATAATAAATTTTATATTTTTTGATGTTTTTTCAAACACTTGTCAAACACTAAATCAGATGACCACTTCTGGTGACTCATATGGGCACACATTTAGTTTTAGTGTAAGGAAAAACTTTTATAATTAGAGCTGTCCAAAAGTGAAATAGGCTGGATATCCAGACTCAAGGTCTTCAAGCAGAGTTTGGATAGCCACTTGTTTGTATGTTGTGGTGGGAATTTTTTTTTTATTTTGGGGGGATTTGGGTTGAACTTCTAACTCTGAAATTCTGTTTATTTTATAGAAAATAGTGTGATAATGTTAAGTATCTTCTGTTTGGCACTTAAAGCCCTTCATAATTTGACATCAATTCACTTTTCTAGTCACACACACATTATGCATGACTCCCCTTAATGCACACACTATAATCCAGTTAAAACAGCCTTCTTACTCAGGCTCATACATGGTACTCCATTTCCATTCTCAGTGACTTTATAATGGCTGTCCCCAGTGAGTGGAATGCCCTCCCTCTTTACCACCACAATTTCCTTCAAGACTGAAATCAAGAACTCACGTGAAACTCTACCTCTTACATGAGACCTTTTCTGATCTTCCCCAGCTGCTAGCATCCTCCCTTACCCCATCAACTTGTACCTATTTTGTATACGCCTGTGTATTGGACATACGTGCACATTCTCTTCTCAAGTAGAATGGAAGCTTCTTGAAGGCAGGGTCTGTTTCACTTTTGTGTTTATATCCCTGGCACTTAGTACAGTGCTTAATAAATGCCCATTGTTTAGTGGTGGTTGGATTTCTTTATCTTTATTCTCCAAGAAGCAGCAAATTATGCTGGCATTTGGGGCCCCCAAAGAAAAAAAATCCAGAAAGCCATGTAATCCTTTGTATTAAAAATGTATCATTCTCTAGCTCTAGAAGTATTTCCATGAAGGAGGGTGGGGAAGGAAGAATAGGCAGGAAGTGGCATTTAGGGTTACACTCTACTGCCTTCTGCATTTTATGTAGACCAGATTATATATGGTTCACTGAATAGGTGCCTAACCTTTACTGAATGGGTGTCTTCTGTGAAGGAGGGGATCCAGCTGCATGGCCATTAACATAAATGAAGATTTCTGCCATAGAGTAGAAACAACAATGGCTTTGGAGAGCTTATTCACTCTGCCAGTTAGTTATTAACTGTGTGTCCTTGGGCAAATCCTTCCCTCTCTGAGCCTCAATTTCAACCTGGACAAGGTCTCTAAGGTCGCTTCCAACTTGTCATTGTGAGGAAATGGAGCGGATGCCATGACTGTCTGATTGTTCTCTTGTGCTTCTTTCCTCGACAAGGCCTAGAAGTTTTCCGGGGACTTATTTGAAGTGCTCTCCTAGACAGAACACAGACTGGCTCTCTGGCTGCCTGCAGCAGAATGTGCTCGTTGAGTTTCTGCATCAGGAACGTGATAAATCCTAGTCCTGCCTACTTCTTACAAGGCTGTTGAGAAGAACTTCAAAGTTGTATTTCAATGGGAGTTGTTCTTATTATTGTTACCACTTTTCTTCCTCTCAGTTTTTATATCCTTTTTTCCGCTCTTTCTCTTTTCTCCTTTCCTTTTCACTCTCTGAATCTGCTAGTTGCTTTCCTTTCCGTCCTGAAACAGGACTTTGCTGTACTCTAACATACTACAGAAGGTATCTTGAAGGATGATCAAGGAGTTGTGCCCTCTGCTCTTTCTTTCTTGTCTTAAGGAAGTTGTCTGTTTGAACAAAAGGTTTCCATCTTCAGTCTCTAGCTTTCACTCCAGTCCCATAATTCTGGCTGTCTGTTGATATCTCTTGTGGGATTCTAACACCTAAAACTAAAGCATGTAAAAAAACTGAGCTCAAATGTTTCTTTAGGCTCCCATAAGTGATTCGCCACTCCCAGAGTAATGAAAGCTTCACTGCTAATATTCAGTGTCCACACATTTCTCTAGGATCAGAACATTTGCTTTACTCTACAACCACTGTCAGTGTGTCATGTTAGATCTTCTGTTCTGTTTCTCAGATCTGCCCCTTCTCATTGTTCTCTTGGTTATAAATTTAGTCCAGATACCTAATGTACCTAATAAGCATTGTTGCAACAGCATTTTAGTCACCCAGAATCTTAGCTTTTCTCCTTCTATTTTCTCCTATAAACAGCAGCAAAAATTATTTTCCATTTCAGTCTTGTCACTCCATTGCTCTAAAGCCTACATTGGTAGTGACTTCTCAAGTAAAATGGAAATCGTAATCATGGAGCTATAATAGGTCCCTTACCAATTGCTCCTAATTCCTCTAAATTGTACTCAGTTTGCTATACTCTGGGTGATACTTTTCATTTCCCTGCCCAACCAAAGTTATTTAACAGTTTGCCCAAATTCCTCCCTGAGGCTTTGTTTGTACTTGTCATTTTCTTCATCTTCCATAAATGTGTCTTCTTTTCCATGATTTACTAGAACTTCACTTCTCTCTCCCTAAACGTGTTGCTTAAAGCCTAGTTTGCATGGCCAAGTTAGCCAAGCTACGCTCAATGGATCTGGCTATTTCATATGGACCAATAGGCAGATCCCATTGTTTACTATTCCATTAAGTGGGAAGATGGTAGAAAATACCGAACTGAGTTTTAACCTTCTGAGATAATGTTGATTTACTCCTTCCATGAAGTTTTCCCTATTTAACCTTACCTTGCTTAGCCCCACTCAATACTCTGCTGAGATCCTTCCCACCCTTCAAGACCCAACTCAGATGCCATCTCCTTGACCCTCCCTTTCCCCACCAGAACTTGGAGAAATTTCTCCCTCTTTAGTATCATGATTGTAACTTTTTAATGGACTTAGCACATTCTAAAGTATCTGTGCCTCTTTGTCATTTTTCTTACTAGATTATAAATGCCTGGAGGTTTGGGATCATTTATTATACATCTATCCTAGAGTCTTGGACAGTATCATACACCTAGAGCTCATTAAATGTTGGTGAATTGGACCAAGCCCTCCTCAGGGCTCATCTCTCTCTGATCAGTTAATATTAGTACTGTATGTTTTGTTTTTGTTATTTGTGTTCTCGCCTATTTGAACTTAATATTAGTCATATTTCCCCACTGGCTTAAGAGCTACTTGCAGGAAGGAATGGTGAAGGGATATTTTTTTCTTTTCTTGATCATTCTCCACAGATTCATTGTTCTCTACTTGATATATGTTGTCCAAATAATATTCAGCCTCGGGAGGAATTGGATTTGGGGTCAATATTTCAAAATTTGGGCTTAGCTACAGCTCTACATCTTAAGAGTTTGGACCCCAGAAACTGAGCAAATAAGTAATGTCAGTGTCACAGATGCATATACATACACATTGATATCAGTTGGACAAGGCTTATCCACCAGGCCCTGAACTGACTCCCTCACCCTATCACCTAAAGAGGGGTAACAGTACATAGAAACCCAGAGCAGCAGCAGATAACAGCAAAAGGTGAGGTGCTTAGAATTAGCTCTGGGCTCTAGCAAGTCCTCTCTTCCCTTTCTTTTCTCTCTTCCTGATGGGCAGCAACAGAAGTGTGAGATTTTGTTGTCAGGTAGATGGGCAGCCAGAACAGGAAGGCATTTGGTGACATTTCGCCCTGGAGGGTGAGTGCCTGCTTATTTTTAGGTGCAGATTCATTCATTCATACATCCATCTACCCATACATACATATGCACACATATTTATGTATTTGTCTTTTGCAAGTATTTTATATATATATACGTATGATGTATGTATGCATACGTTTTCACTCCATGGAACTTAAGATCTTCTTGGAAAGGTCTAGGCTGTGTCCAGCAGGACTTGGAAGCAGGGTTTCTTTTAGTCTGCTTTAAGAAGATATTTGTCAATGAAAAAAGGATACTGTTAAGTCTGAAGAATTAAAACAGGTCCAGCAGGTCCATCACTGGCACACAAATGTGAAGAAGGCCTATCTATACCGGCAGGCCAGAGCATTGACATTCTTGACTACATAAAAACCCATGGTTACTGGTGGGATAACCAGTGTTCGGCCAGCTCGAAGGGGTCGGGGCTTCAAGTCTGGCAGAGTTCCATCATCCACCATCATCAAAGGCTGGCCATTGAGCTGTACTGACCTATAGGGAGGAAAAACAATCGATGGTTGATTTCACAGAAGTCCAGTTAAACTGTTTAGCCCGTTTGTTCCCAGACAGTTTGCTTTATTGTACTTCACATAGTGCTATGTATACAGTGGCACTTACTATTTGTTGAATGAATGATTCATTCAGTCAGAGGAGCTCTGTTTGCCAGTCTCTTTGGGTAACTTAATACATTTTACAGATGAGAAAACAAAGTGATGTTTCTCATGAGCTTTATTAAGAATCTATTTTGTATTAACCCCTGTGCTAGGCAATGTGGCAATACAAAGGCAAATGATATATCTTTTCTGCCACAAAGTAGTTTATAATCTAGTAAGGGTACAAATAAATACAATACAAAATAGAACGTGATTGGTATAGGGGTAGTTACAAACACAGTGCTAGGAGAGAGCTGAGGAGGAAGAGGGAATCACTTCTGACTACAAGGTTCAGGGAGAGCTTAATGGAGGCAAAGGAACTGGAAGGAGGCCTGGAAGAATTTCATCAAGCAGAGATAATGTGGAATGAGTGCATATGAGCAGAGGTGTAACTAAGATTCTTTCCTGTGGGGCACAAATAGTGAGGCTGGGCAGTGGTAGAAGTGCAAAGGACAGTCTATCTCCAGATCTATAGATAACAGTAATATCAGGAGAGGCAGTCGCAGCCCGAGGGAGATTTGTGAGAAGATGAGCTCTGGAGGCATTTTAGTGACAAGACTCTGGGGATGGTGGCAAAAGAGTGGAACTATGTCTCATGGTATAGGCCTACAGAGGACTTCAAAATACAAGGATGATGGTTTATTGACCATCAAAAGGAGGAATTAAACCCCCTATGATGTTGACACTCTGAGACAGAGTTCTGATTGCCTCACCCTAGTTATAACTCTGTATTTTGGGTATAGGTAAAAATATAGGGAAATGCACAGCAATGGAACATGATGGGGATCAGTTCCAGGGTTGGCAAGTAGTCTAGTTTGACAAGACCAGACTATACCTATAAAGGATTACTGTGAGATAAGGCTGGGCAGATAGGTTGGAGTTCGGGCTTTATCTGGAATATAATGGGGAACACTGAAGGCTTTTTGAGTACAACAATAGTATAAACAAATCTCTCCACTGAGATTACTCTGGCAGAGTTTTTTAAGAATCTAGTAAACAGACAGACCATCTTTCGAAACAGTCATATCACTTCTTTAGAATTGTTTCAACCAAGTGTGATAGTTGATAAAGGTTTTTATTGCCATTACTATGTGTTCTGGTCAGTTTTTTTTTTTCTCCAGTAACAAGGTAATTGGTGATAATGTCCATGGGGAATGAAGTTTGTGGGGTTTTTTGTATTAATGAACTGTCTAAGTGATAAAAAGTTTGATAATTACTGGTACAAACCTGAACTATGGGGCTGATGAAGCTCACCATGTTGGATCTCTTTGGTAAATCACCATTTTTATCTCTTTTTCTTTCTCTCTCTCCCTCTCCTTTCTCTCTCTCTCCCCCTTTCTTCTCTCTGTATCTCCTCTCTCTGTCTCTTTGTCTCTCTCTTTTCCCTCTCTCTCTGTCTCCCTCTGTCTTTCCCTGTCTTTGTCTCCCCCTGTCTCTCTCAGTCTCCTTCTCCCCTCTTCCTCTTTCTCCCCCCTTTCCCTATTTCTCCCCCCTTCCCTCCCCCCCCAGTAATAGGTAAATGCTCTTGATAGCTCTGCCTCCCAGAAGTTTTGAGCAAAAGTAAATAAAGGAAAGAGACATGGGGAGCTGTGTACTTGTTGCCATGGTGATTACAGAGAACAGCTATTGTTTTCAGGCCCCACTTTTGGTGTGGCCACTGTCAGGCCACATTGACAGGGGCAGGGTATGAGAGCTGAGATCTGTGCCCAGGGCAGAGATACACAGTGTCTACAAGGTCTATAGAAGTTGGTGCTGCCAGAGTCTACAGCAGAGATGGATTTTGGGGCCCTCTAAACTAACAGCTTTTGAAAGCTGTGTCAGCTGGATACAGAAGAGGATAAACTTCTCACTTATATTGTTTCTTTATTTTTAGTTGATATATGTCCTTGACCCCTCTTGCCCTTCATCCTTTCACCCAAAGGTAAAGTGGGAGGGACAGAGAGAAGATATTTCCTTTTTCGGAAATACCTAAGGACAGTTTTCCTGCCCTATTTGTTCAAGACAATAAAATGTGCTTAGAGCCATCGGGTGGACTAACTGTGTATTATAAACATAGAGGGCTGTAAATGAGAAGGGGAGAACTCAACAGTGGCAGTGGGGACTCTGCAGCAGAAATGATTCCCTATTTCAGTAATTTTGAAGCATATGTCTTATAGCATACCCAAGAATTCTGAACTAGGTGAGTGAGGGGTTCCTTCCTGCCTGGGCCTCTCAAATCCAAGGTTTGGTGGGTTTAGGCTTCTTGATACAGATCAAGAAAACATCTCTCTCACTAGCAAACTGATGAATTAAATTGATACCCTCCTTCTTGTAGGTTTGAGTCTGGTGAAGGCTACTGTTGTCTTTGCAATATGTCAGGTGACACCTGGAAAAAAACCAACCCCCCAACAACACTTCAGAATACTATACTAATTAGAATATTATAATTTCTAATTAATTTAAACTGAAAAATAATGTTAATTTGTCTTTTGCAAGAAGAGGCCAATGTGGTAATGGAAGACACCAGACTAGGAATTCTGTGCCAAGCTGGGCCATTAACTTCTTGGATGAACTTGGGCAAGTTATTTATCCAATTGAGTCTTAGGCTCCTTGTCTATTAAATGGGAGATGAATATCTTCTGTACTTATCGTACCAGTTGTTAAGCAAATGAAAAATAATTCAACAGATGTTTACTTAGTGATTAACTATGTTGTAAGGCATAGGAGCTTACAGTCTAATAAGAGATGTGGAAATACTTTGAAAAATAGAAAAATAATATCAATGTAAGGTGGTAGTTTCATTGCTGATTATCTTTACAGACATCATTAAATTCTCTCTAATTGATGAACTGGTTTTTTGTTGTTTTGCATTATCATTGGGTCCTCATGCTTAGATTTTTCCAGCTCTCAGGCTTTTATTTTTCTGGTGCTCAGTCTATAGAGTATTATTTATGGCTTTACTAATTACTGTTGTTTTCAAAGGCTCGCGAAGATGCTCAGTAAGACCTAAATTATCTGTGTTACTGCAGTTTCTCACAAGATACTTTTCCTCAATGACATAAGGTTATCTGTCATCACCAGTAGTTGTCATCCTTAAAACGACCTATGTGACCATCTTTCCGTCAAGGCAGTGAGTTAATTTTAAGGTTTTAAAGTTAAGGTTTTGTGAAATGCTGTAAAGACATGTCCTTTATCCCCTAGCTTGATTTATTAAAGAAAAGACACAATTCTGTTTATTAAATACATTTTGTTTTCCTGATTATAGTATTTTTAAAAGAAAATTTGTTGTAATACTCATCTAAGAGTTTGGATTATACTTCCCAGATGGTATTTTCCTGGATCATATTTCTTACTTTTCAAAGGTTTGGTATCATATTTTCTCAATAGTCTGGTACCTCTCAGTTGTCCATGGTTTTTCAAACGAAATTCTATATGATCCAGTCTGTGTTGAAGTATTTACCTTAACACCCTGGCATGCCTGACCTGCTGAGGGATATATACTTAAATTGTCCAAATATTAGGACAACTGCATTTTATCACTCTTTGTTTTTGCAAAGTCTTAACTACTTTCCAATTTCTTAAACTTGTTTACTTAATTTTTTTTTCATGTTATCATATTAGAGTCAGTGTCACCACTAATTTAGAGTAAAGATCTCCATGCCTCAGCCCTTACTGCACTTTCCCCTCCTTACCTCCCCCTCACACACACAGGCAGCTTTTCATCTGCTTCTTTAGTTCTATAGGCTTTTCAGCCAGCTGCCCTTAATCTCATTTTCCAGGTCCCAGACTGGTCCCAGGATACTTTAATATCCAAGACTTACAGATATATGAAGAAGGTTTTGATTGCACGAAGTTCCAGGAAAAACAATTCAAGATGAATGATATTCTCATCCCAACTCTTTAAGACAGCCCTTGGGGTTCGATTTTAAATAATGCTAGCCTTGGGTGGAAAGTAGAGTTAACAGCCATTTGGGGGCAGAACAGCTCTGGGAAGTCTAGATTGGTTTTGGATTAGAGTTTATAGGATTATAGAATTTTAGAGCCAAAAGGGTCCTTAGAGACCATCTATATAGTCCATCCTTCTTGTTTTACAGATGAGGAAACTAAGGCCCGGAGAGTTTTAAGTGATTTGCTTAAGATTATATAGGTAGCAGAACTGGAATTTGGAAACATTTGACTCCCAACCCTGGGCTCTTTCCACAATACAGAACTCTGTTCAGAAGAACCCTAGTCCTGTTATGGGCTTGTGGGGGATGGGAAGGGGCATCTGACTTTTCAAACATAACTGTAACTCATAATCTCATCCTATATATCAGAATGATTCTACATCTTAAGTATGGATGGCTTTGTTTGAATAGATCTTATTGATCTCCAAGGGAATATGATTTTATTGGGGCAGATAAGTCTTCCATCAATGCATATTATAACCAACATATACTATCTCTATAGTATATAGAAAGTATATATTCTCTATACACAGTCCACTCAACATACTGAAAGGCTTTTAATGTCTTCAAAAACAAGCTTACCATGTTGGCAATCCACCTGTTGTCTCTTATTCTTGCTACGTGACTACCCTATAAGCTTTTCTATTCATATATATCCTTGTTATTACCCTTTATATCATTAAATTTACATTTCATTGGCAGCCTGCTGTATAGCTTGATTACAACCACAATTCATCTTTCTGTCATCTTCTGGGTTTACTTGTACTTTTTATTCTTCTGAGGTTGTGATATTCCATAATTCACAGCATGTATAATCATTGGGGGAATGATGTTAAAGAGATGGGCTTTTGTGGCAGAAAGCAATTTCTTATCTTTGAAAGATAGCTCAGTTTCCCAAATGTGACCCAGTCAGATTTGAACATGTTACTGTTAGTGTACTTCATCAACTAAAAAAAAAATGTATTTCTGATTCAAAAAGCTGATCTTAAAAAAATTAGATAGAAAAAAATCACATTTAGTAAACAGATATGAACACATCAAGATCAGTTAAAAATCAATTCACAAACATTTAAGTTCCTGACTATTTCTTCTTTAGCCTTATTATTTGCATTGATGCTAATTTTCTTGATTTCTATCTTCTGTGCCTTGGCCACTGGACGCAGATGGCTCCAGAGGAGAGAGTGAGGCTGGTGACTTTGCACAACCCTGCCTCACTTAAATCCAGTTCACTTGCACGTCATGGCATCACCTTCCTGATGTCATGGTCCTCTTAGAGAATGGAGGACAAACAACAATCTGTAGATAGTAGTAGGTGCCCCACTGGGGACCCAACTGGCCAGTTCTAGTTGGGCAACACAGCTTCCTCCTTCCTTCCTTCCCTCTTCTCTCTCTGTCCACATATGGAATATGGAGTACCCTTACCTGTGGGTGTTCTGCCCAAAGGAATATACATTTTGATTGCTGAAACTTCACAAGGCATCTTGGGGTTTACTGGCTAGATTTTCTTTTAAGGACTACAGCTTAAACCACAATCACTCTGGCTCTCATTAATTGGCCAACAATGGGTCCTAGCCCAAACCTCACTTGGTCTCTGTTTGGGCTGTGATGGCTCTGGGTATAAAAAGCAATTGTTTCTGTTTTGTCTAGATATCTGAGGGCCTTCCTCTCCCAGAAGGATTATTTTTTCTTTTGTGACTAGGTAGAAGAAGCCACTCTTTGCCTCATTTCTTAACTTACGCTTAATCACTGAATGGGGCAAAGAGAGCTGAGAAAGACTTTAGCTTAAAAAGGCCAGAGTCTCCCACTATAGCTGGGGCCATCCCCAGTCATGCTGATCCATATTTTGCCACTGTACCCAGATGGCTCTAGAGGAGAAAATAAGGCTAGCGACTTTGCGCAGCCCTGTCTCATTTAAATCCAGTTCACAAGTCATAGCATCCCATTCGTGATGTCATGGTCCTCTTCCAGAACGAAGGCAAACAACAAAAACCAACATCTTCTGTGCCTATGTTTATGATCTGTGTATTTCCTTTTGAGGGTCTTGGTGGATCTTTGGGCTTTTTTTGTTACTGTGTTCCATATTCCTTCTCCTAGACCACAAGGAGAGTAGAAGGGGCCAACAGCTAGTATGAACATATGCTGACTTAGGGGTTAATGTCGAGATGGCATTCTCTGAATCAGAGGTCCGTTTACCGTGATTACTAACTCTTCTGCCCTTCAACTTGTTGGTCAAACACTGACAGAGGGAAGTGAGAAATTAAAGAATGTTGGAAATCATTAAAGAATTTAGAAACTCAGGATATATCTGAAAGAATCCTTTTATATCTGATTGGATGAAGTTATCACATATATTTCTAAACCACCCATACACTAAAACATCACTCCCCTCTTTGCTAATTATCATCTCCAGGTACTGCAGACTGGAAATGTATTTATTTTAAAGACACGCCATTATAACAAGTAATTTTGGGAGCCCCATGAAGTTTGTTTTATTCCTTGTACAGAGGTAGTACAGTATAATGAAAATATCAGTGCACCTGGATTAAGTAGATGTGGGTTTGAATCTAGGCTCTGCCACATAATAGCTGTGGGAACCTTAGGCAAGGAACTTTACCTCTGTGTACCTCAATTTCCTCTTAAGTAAAATGGGAATAAAAATACTTAGCTCATAGAGTTACTGCAAAGATCAAATTAGACAAAGCATATACATTTCTTTGCAAACTATAATGCAGTTATATAATCTGTTATCATAATTAGTACTGTAGGTGTCATGCTGAACAAAGGACGCAGACTCACAGAATATAAGTGAACATAAAAGATCCTTTAGCCCAAGCCCTTCATATTGCAGATGAAGAAACAGGCCCAGAGAGCCAAAATCACTTTCTGGAGGTCACCACGTTACAACTGAACTGAGCACGTTCAATAGAGGCATTGTTTGTACCCCAGAAGTACTCTTTCAGAAGTGTGAGGCTGAAGACTTGTGAAATGGTATATCCTCTCTCTGTTCTTCTCTGGGCATGTACAACTTGAATAGTAGAAACAATTCTGGAATGAGTCAGAAGATCTTAATTCTAGCCGTGGTTCTGTCACTGACTTGCTGTGTGACCATGGGCAAGAAATGATCCCTCTCTAGGCCTTAGTTATATTTACCTCATTGTAAAATTAGGTTGGACGAGATGGTTTCCTTTCTGCGCTAGATCCTAGAATTCTGTTTTTTCTTCCTATTTTGAGTGATACAGATTTCTTCTTGCTGTGGCACTAGATGGCACTCTCGTCCTATACAAAAAGACCTGAAGACTCTGATATCAACTGAAGTTAGAATGTGGTTTAAACACCACAGAGACTCTAAGATGGGGATTGTACTTGGCCTTGCCTATAAATGAGCCACGATATCAATCAAAACCCTGAGACATTCTTCCATGTTGTTGACTTGGCAAAGAACAGATCTGGAATTCTGCCTAATATTAAGAAAATGTGTGAATATGCTGTGAAAAATCCTGCTGGAGGGATGTGGGTTTCCCATTCCTTGTTGTGCAGTTAGAAATGGGGAGCAGTGGCCTTGCTGCAGGTGTGGGGTGTTGGCTGGACTCCCTCGGGTCTCAGCCAGCTCCAATTCTCCCAAGCACCAAGAGGAGCCTGGGTGTGCACCTGTTTGCACTTTACTGGCCTCCTGAAGCCAGAGCTGCCCCCGTGAGTCCCCCATCATTGAGCTAGTAAGTTGGTATGTACAGCTGCCCAGAGTTCCTTCAGGTCACTGGCAGGTTAAAGCAGGGGGTGGGAAACAGAGTAGGGTTTGTGGACAGAAGGGGCTTCATTCTCCTTTCCTTAGGGATGGTCTGTACATCTGGTGTAGATTAAGGAGAGGAAGTTATTTTTAGAATTTGGGTGAGTGAATGCTACCATAATAGGGAGACCATGACAGACACTATTGGTTCTGGGATGGCCTCCATGTTACTAGTTGTCCCATACTGGACTGGATAGTCGATAAGTAGCCTTTTCTGGGATACCTCAGCTTGTGTGGGGCCACATTCTAGCTTTGCATGAAGCTTAATAGGGGTCCAGTGTTTTTCTCTAGATATCACAAGTCTTTCCTACACTGGAATTTAAGGTAACAGAGAGACAAGAAGAAAGAAGCTGGAGAGGGTACGAGTGAAGGCTAGAAAGATTTATCCCTTCTTCCCCCCTCCCCACCCTTCTGATGATTGGGAGTCTTTGAAGAAACTAAGTCCCCTCATTATCTTCCTTATCTTAGTTTTTCCTACCCCTTTCTATCCTCGAAGGCCACCAAGCTGATGTATTTTAGATTTAGCTTTTGTAGCACCATTCAGAAAAATAAGGGAACCTCCTTTATAAAACTAGGGACAGGGTTATGATTAAAGTTCATATTGTAGGCATAACTCATTGAATCAGGCTTGTGTCATATAACAATAGAATGTTAAGAGGTCTTAGAAAGAATCTTGCAGATCTAGCACAATCTTATTTTCCACATAAGGAAATTGAGTTGGAAGGACAGTCATGAAGCTAGTAAGTGGTAAAACTGGGATTCCAGTAAAGGCTTTGCTCCTTTACTACCTGACCGTTCCCTCTTTTAGTTGCACTTAGACTCCATAAAGTTGCACTTAGACACTTAGACATCTATAAAATGGAATCTTCCCATGTTTTAGAAGGATGTTCTTCATACTTTATGGGCTTATGAGGAAAGATCTTTGTAAATCTCATAATGCTGGGATCTCATTCCAGTATTTTGTGGTGAGGACTGAAGAATCTTAGAAAGAGGTTCATAGATCATTCACTTGGAGCTGGAAGGTATTATAGAGGCCAATCATCTAATCCAGGGGTGGGGAACCTGTGTGGGCCTCAAATGAGGCCCTTTGACTGAATCCAAAAGTCACAGAAGGGTAAAGTGATTTGCCCAAAGTCCCAAACAGTGATGCCCCCCCTCCAAGGGGGTGCTGTGATTTGTCTGTTATGTGTTGTGTCTTGCATATGGAGTATACCTCGCCATGAGCATGTCGTCTCCTCTGTTCTACTTCTGTCTTTGTGGCCTCGGCACTTAGAATAGTTCTTGGCACACAGTAGGTGCTCAATAAATGTTTGTTGATTAATTTCATTGGGAAAATGTGCAACCAATGACTTCAAAAAACTTCTAAAAAACAATCTTTGAAATCAAGGCCTATGCAAGTATCTTGCTATTTCTGTGGGCAACTGCTTTCTCTAGGCTGAACTGCCAGAAGCTCTGCTCTTCTCTCCTGGAAGAGTTGAACCACTAGGATTTTGGAAATCTCCCCTGGGGCTGAATCCTCCATGTTAGTGAGTCAGTGAGTATAAACTCTCCTAGCCCTCTATGGGCAGCTGGTCCCAGACCAGGCATCCCCTTCTCACCACTCATTCCCCAGGAAGGCCAGTCAAGTCTTCTCCCCACCCCCTTTCCAATTCTTGCTCTGAGAACTACAATCAGGTTAATACTACCATCTACCAGCTGCTTCTGAAAAGGGTGTGATGACCGACTGTTCTCTGGCTCCCTCCATGGTCCCCTGGACTCCTCTCCCTGGCAGCCTCTCTTTTATATAGGTCATCTTCCTCTGTTAGAATTTAAAGTCCTCTCTCTTGTTTTGGCATTTATATTTCTAGGGCCTAGCACAGTGCCTAGCCTTTAGTAGACATTTAATGCTTATTAATTCATTCCAGGTAAGTAGGTTCTTAAGACTATCAGACCTACCCTATTAGCTTTTTTTCTGAAGAATGATCAAAAGTCAATATTGTCTATCATTTCTTTTGTTTCAAGTATGAACAACAAGAATGATTCTTCAAGTATGAAGAACAAGGAGTTATATGGAAAGTCGTGGGTGCTGGCTGTGGACAGAGTTCTGGGCTTAGAATTAGAAGACTTGGCAGGTGGCCAGGCTTCCCTGCTGACTGTATGAACCTAGCCAAGTCACAGAATCTCCCTAAAAACTTCAGTTCTTTAGCTATAAAATCGGAGACAATAATACCTATACTACTCACCGCACACAAAGCAATGTATCGACCTAAACTTTTATGAATTATTTTTATGAGGTCTGCATGATTTCTAAACTTAAATCTGACAGATCAGAAGCAGAACACAGGCAAAGAAAGTGAGGCACAGAAAGTAGAAAAAATCGGGCCTTTCTTTAGTTCTTTTCTCTTATTTGCCATGAGGGCTAAGCCAATCTCCTAGGCTAGGGGAACAGCTCATGTCCAAACAATGACAAGAGAGGCTCACAGAAGAGAAAATAGACAATTTTGATTGCATAAAATTAAAAAGTTTTACATAAAATCAGTGCAGCCAAAATTAGGAGGAAAACAAATTTCTCTGATAAAGGTCTCAACTCCAAGGTATATAAGGAACTGATTCAGTTTTATAAGAATAAAAGCCATTTTCCAATTAAGAAAGGATCAAACATATAATAATAATAGCCAGCATTTTTATAACACTTTAATGTTTACAAAGTGCTTTTATCTCATTTGATCTTCACAACAAGTCTGGGAGGCAGTACCATTATTTTTACAGATGAGGAAACTGAGGCAAACGGAGTTTAAGTGACTTACCCAGAGTCACTTTGTTTGTAAGTATGATATAAACAGAAAGTTTACCAGGAATAAATACAACCTACCAGTAGGTGTATGAAAAAATGCCTCAAATAATTAAAAATTGAAGAAATGCAAATGAAAGCAGTTCTGACATTCTACTTCATTCCCATTAGATTAAGTTGACAAAAAAGAAAAATAACAAATATTGAAGGTGCTGCAGGAAAACAGACACATTAATATACTGTTGACGACGTTGTGAATTGAACCAGCTGTTCTTCAGAACAATTTGGAAATGTGCCCCCCAAATTACTAAACTGTGCATATCTTTTGACCCAGCGATATCACAACTAGGCTTATATATTTTAATGAGATCACAGAAAGAGGAAAGGACTGTACAAAAAATTTGTAGCAGTTATTTTTGTAGAGGCAAAGAATACCTGGACAGATTATAGCATATAAATGAAATAGTATACTATTATGCTTTAAGAAATGATGAAGGGGAGCGTTTCAGAGAGACCTGAGAAGACTTGAATGAAATGATGCAGAGTGAAATGAGCAGGACCAGGAGAATGATTTATATAATAACAGCAGCACTGTAAAAACAAACAACTTTGAAAGACTTAAGGACTCTTTGATCAGTGAGTGACCAATCATGATAAAGTGTGCTGCTCACTTCCTGTCAGAGTTGATAGATTCAGGATGCTGAATGAGATATATTTTTTTGTACATGACCATTGTAAGAATTTATTTTGCTTGACTGTGTATATGTTACAAGGGTTTTGTTTTTCTTTTCAATATAAGGGAGAATGTAGGAGGAAGAGAAAATAGGTTTTTATTAATTGGAAAAAAAAAGTCTATTCTCTACTTCTGCCTGTGATTTCTACCTGGTGAGCATAGAGATTAGATTATAGCCCCACTGGGCTGCTGAGCAGAAGATATTTTCTAGGAAGGAAAGAAACAAAACATTACATGCTTAGCACTGGGTATATAAATATATTGTGTTAGGCCCTGGAGGATATTTACTGACCATGATCCTTGACTTATAAAAATGGAGTACAAATTAGAATATAATAAGTGTGTATAATAAGAGTATTATGAGATCAGGTAGTTAGAGCTCACTTCCAACTGGGGGAATCTAGGACAGTTCACGGAAGAGTGGCATTTGCATTGGCCTCAGGAAAAGTAGGTCGATGTGTGATTGGGAGAGGTAGGGAAGCATTCCAAGAGTAGGGCATAGCCTCAGCAAAGGAAGGGCTATGAGGCTAGAGAGTATGTGGGATGTCATTGAGGGTTGGCAACTGGTTAAATTTGGCTACAGTATACATTACTTTGTGAGAAAACTGTGAATTAAGGCATTGGTTGGAGTTAGGTTATGGAAGGCTCTGAATGACAAATAGTTTGTCTTTTTCAGTTTGCAACTGGGAACCTTCAAAGATTTTTGAGCAGGAGACTGATACGTGATTCAAGCTACATGTCAGGGTGATTAACCTTGCAACAGTGCATAGGATGGATTGAAAGGGACTCAGAGAGAAGGCTTCTGTGGACTGCTTTCTGGATCACCACAGCCAAGAAAAGTTGGCAAAATGGTAGTTAACAGTATATATAATTTCTAACAGTGGATGGTCAATGCAGTCTTGAGAGTTCAAACTCCTTCCCTCTCTCTCTCTCCCTCTGACACTACCCAGGAGAAGACAAGTAAGTGACTGCAGGCTTTAAGTTACTTTTGTGGCCAAGGAAATTAGATTCAGTTTGAATCCATTTAACAAATATTCATTAACTGTCTGCTCTGTTATAGGCAGAAATATAAGGTCAGGGAACGTGAACATAAAGGACTACTGGAATTCCCTTGAGTAAGATTTCCAAGTAGTGGTCCTCTCCTTCCATGCCTCCTTCACCACAGCTATGGAACTCACCCTGGGGCACTATGGAGCAGGGAAGTATCAGGAAATTACTGAGACCTAACTTTTCCTGTTCTATCATTCTGTTCAGAATTGGTTGGTTAGAAGTTTAGTCCTGTTATAGTAAGTACACTGAATCACAGAATGTTGGGAATAGAAGGCACTGGAGAGATCTTGTGCATTTGCCATTGTCCCCTACAGCTCGGCTCAAAAGAAGACTTGAAGCCCAAGCTGGCTGCTCACTTTTGGTTTGCAGCCAGGAGGAAAGGCTGGTCTGTGGTTCGAGGATGAAGAAAACTGTAGCCAAGAGGATGAACATTCCCTATGGGTGGGGCACAGGCAAATGGAGTCTGTTGGGAAGAGGTTTCTCAAACATTTTGTTTTAGGATATCAGTCAATAAGCATTTATTAGGACTAACAGTGGGTCCGAAAATGTGCCAGTGCCTATTATAATCCTTTAATCTGTCAATTTGCACATTAATAATTTGAGAACTTAATTAGTTATGGAGAACCTTTGGGGAACTAAAGCTCCTTTTCCCCTCCTCATACAGTAAGGAACAGCTCCTATTGTTTTACTTTAATGGACTTACCCCAGGCAAAATGTCTTCCTGCATGAATCCAGATTGAAATCTGGGAGAAATCAAAGGCTTCAATCATCTGGGATGCTGTTCCAGCATTTGGGAAGGGGACTAGAGAATCTGCCTGAATTGGGTTTTATAGGGAAAGGAAAAAAGTAACATCCCTTTTTCTTTTTCTTTGAGGAAAGTGATGGCTAAATTTCAATTAAAGAGGCCTTTATTTTACTCCTTTGGGACACTCTTGATAGGGGTTCAAATTTGAGATCTTAAAGTGAGTCTTAAAGGGTTCAAAAGAAAAACTATCTAATTGATTGGGCATGAGGCAAATATTCCTGCTCTTTCAAAAGTACTGCATCATTTAGTTATTTTTCTCCAAATGAAACAGTTTTAGCCTGTTCTGCAGTATGAACCAGGGAGATTGGTCCCTGGGTGTGTGCAGCTTTCTGTAAAACTGATTAAGAACTCCCATAAACTTGTCCCTAGACATTCACTGGAGAAAAGCATCTGTACTGCCAACTATCTGTAATGTTTTTGTCACTAGAAATAGGTTGAGTTTTCACAGAAAGTTCTACAGAAGCTTTGAAATGCCTCTTAAGTACTTACTATGTCTGTATCTCAGATAGCTACTATGAAGTCAACAGTATATCTGATTAAGGCAGCAAGGGCAAAAATTAAGGTTACCTCAGTTGTAGGTAACTAAGAAAAGTATGTACGGCACTTCGCAATATACTCAGCTATATTTTTAATATAGAAAAATAAGTACATCTATTTAGAAAATAGTACACAATTGGCTATTTCTATTTCTAAACAAGAGTGAAAAGAAACACAAATCTTTGAAGTTATAATTAGTATTTTCTCATTAACTCAACTGTTAGAAGAATTGCTTCCCTAAATATTTCCTTGTCTTTCACTTCTCTACTCCTAAAACTGCCTTGAGACCCTTTTCATGGCTTCTGATATAGTCTTATAAGTTCCCCACTAGAACTCAGCTCCTCTTTCAAATATAAATGTTAATTATCTCCTTAACGCAACACAGCAACTCTCTCTAAACTCAAGAATACCCCAGTTGGTTCATTGTTCCTTTCCCCTCTCTGCTGTATTATCTAATCTCTGTCAAACATTTACATTTTCTCTTTGTGCTGAATGACTAATCTATTTTTAAAAATGATTCAGTTAATTCAATAGTATTTCTCCCTAATGTTGCAACTCAAAAAGGACTTCCCTTTGGGGAAGGCCTTGGCATCCTAAAGGTCCAGAACCTTTTATTTCTAATCTTCTGAAATCATTAAATAAAACAAAACACAGATAAAACAGGTCTTTTCATATCTCCCAGAATGTATCACTACTGGGCTTTTAATCTGTCATACCAACCCAATATGAAAAAGCCATCAGACAAAATAATGTAATGTTTCACATTTCCCATTCTTTCTCAGACTTCATCAAGGAAGTTGTCCTATAGTTGGGAAAGTTGAATAATAAATCAGAAATGGTTCTGTGAAAGGTGGGCTATGACTTCTAAGTCAGAAATGCTGAGGAAGGATCAGAGGACTGTGCACTAAAAAGAAAGGCTGAGGGAAATTGAAGGAAGACAATACACAGGGAGTCGTAACTGTCTCTAAATATTTGAAAGGTTCTCAAATATTTAAGGGTATCCTATATTAGTTTGAATAGAAAAGGCAGATATTTCAAGGGACAGGCTTTTGGCTCAACATTAGAAGAAAATTTTTAACAATCAGAGTCAACTAAGAATAGAATGGGCTACTTTGTTAGGAGGTAAAATTCATGATACTGGACCCTAAGTTTGCGTTAGGTTTTTTTTTTCATTGCCAAATCATTGTTGATTCATGTTGTTTCAGTTCACTAAGATCCTCATATCTTTTTGAGAGGTTTACCTGTCTCGTCATGCCTTCCCCATCTTATATTTGTGAAGGTAGCATTTTGAACCCATGCCAAACTTTACATGAACAATATTATGTAGGGGCATTGGAGTCATAAAGACCAGGGCTTGAATCTTCCCTTGGACGAGGATTAGGAGACCACAGCACATCCCTCTCTGAATCCCAGTTTTTTCAGATATACAGTGGAAATAATATCTGCAGTACATACTTCACAGAGATGTTATCAGGCTCAAGTGAAATAATATATGTAAAGTGTTTTGTAAACTTTCAAGTGCTACATAAAAGTGAATTATGGATTTTTATTAAATTTCACCTTATTTAATCCAGCCTACTCTGCTTTTCTGGGTGAGATATTTCAAGATCTTGACTGTCATTCCCAACTTGTGTAGTTTTTCACATTTTATAATTATGCTAATGTTCTTTTAAGTCACTGATTAAAATGTCCAGTGGCACAGGACTAAGCAAAGATCTCCAGGACACTTCACTGAATACTTCTTTCCAAGTTGAGATCAGACCAACAACTACTTTTTTTTTGGTTCTAAACATTCAACCAGTTCTGAATCCAAATCCACACTATCCCACGCATTCCATAAGAATGCATGAAATGATATGAGAGAAAGTTTGCAAAAATCTAGGCAATTAATATCTACAACACTTCCCTAGACTACCTTTAACAACCCTGTCAAAAACAGGATTCTTTTTTTGAAAATGAAATTCATTTGCAAGATCTATTCTTGATAAAGCCATAAAGCTGGTTCTTCATGATCATGGCACCTTTTTCAGAATGTTCACACTCTTTAATGATATGTTCTAGAATTTTCCCAGGAAATGACATCAACCTCATTTTGCTAAAGTTTATATTTGCCATTCTTTTCCTTTTATTTATTTTTGGGGGTGGTATGATGGTTTGGAAACCTGTAACATCGGTTCTTCTCCAGTCCTGTACTTATCTCAGAATCCTCAAGCTTTCAGAGACAAATGACAGGATGTTAGTAATCATTTCTGCCAGTTCTTTCAGAACTCTGGGCTGTAGGGGAGCTAGGTTCTTTCTTGTTACCTTCTTCCTTATCTTTCATATCAAGTCTCTATTAGTTATATCAAAATAAGAATTAAGCAGGTCTCCGTATCTGTAGCTCCTGTATCTGTTTTTCTCTGGAAAGGTGTCACCATTCTTGTAGAGCAGACCTGCACAAGTTGGCAGTAGATAGGGGCCAAAATTAAAATAGGCTAAACTTCTTCAGGCTGCAGATAGTGGCTCATTTTCCAAATAAAGGTATATTTAATTATTAGATTATTTTAGAAATAAGCCATATTTAAGGAAAGGGAAATTTGAATTAATTACACTTTTTACTTAGGTTTTTATTTATCATGAAATCACATTAATGTCAAAAAAATTACTTTGCTAAGTAGTACAAGTTTTAATACCAGGTTTTCTTACTGTTGTTACATTTAGTAACAACTGAAAACATAGGGAAAAGACAGGACTCTCCTCTCAGACTAGAGACAGACTGATGATGATTGGTTGTCATGAGTCTTGTGATAAACAAACGGGAGAAAGTGCGCACTGGTAACCCACCCTCCAAGTTACGAGATGGGCACAGTAATGACTAGTGGAAGGAGGGGTAAGTGGGGCATGGATAAAGCACTCATTATGCTGTGGATACAAAGGTGTCCTAAAGGTTAATATTAAGGGTTGCTTTTTCAGTACTTTGTGAGGCCCCTTCTGAACTTGAGGGCATCCTGCAGTCCCTTCCCCTTATCTTTAAATACCACAAAACTTCCCCTTATTCTGGACCATAAAATCCCTTGTCTCTCCCCGCCCCAATCCTTGGTCATGGGATTCCCTTGTCTCCCTTATCTTGTGTCATTCATCGTCCTCATCCTGTGTCCTTATATAAGTCTGGTTCTTGTCTATCAATACCTTTGTTTAGCTCCTTGCTCTCCCTGCTGCTTTTGGGTCAGTGAAGCTCCCACTGGCTACAGAGAAGAACTCTTTCACATCTGAACCAGCTCTAACAATTCTAAACCTCATCAGTTACATTTTTACTTTTTTTTTTTTTTATATCCTCTACATTTTTCATGGGCCCTTTGGCGGACCGCAAGTAGCCCACCACCATATATTGTGCAGGCCTGTTCTAGAGTCCCAGGTTCATAGCCTCAGTCAGTCAATAAACATTTTATTATTGTCTCCAGAAACTCATCATCTGAAACTTACACTTCCTTAATTACCCTGTCCCTCCCTTTCACTTCAGTAAAGCCCCTCTCAGGTCTTCTAAGGGCCTGGGCCCTTTCAGGGCAGCCACCTGGCTGGAGGATTTGTCATTATCGCCCCTTGGGCAAATCTCTTTTCCTCCCAGCTTTCTAGCTTCTTTCTATGTACTTTCTCCATTAGCTTGTGAACTCTTCAAGGGGTCAGGAAGATCTTAGAACTTTTCTTTGTATTCCCAATGCTTAGGGCACATAGTAGGTGCTTAATAAATGCTTACTGATTGGTTGACCTCAGTGTTATCTTCGATTCATTACCCTCCACATAGCTAATTAATTGCCAAATCTTTCCATTTCTATCTATATGAAATCGCTTACATGATCTGTTCTCTCTACTCACAGAGACATTAGTTCCAGCTTTATTATTACCTCTTGCCTGGACTATTGCAATAGGTTCCTAATGGGTCTCCTTGCTTCAAGTCTCTTCCCCTGCCCCCAAGGAGCTTATATTTTATTCTGTGTGTTAAAAATAAATTAACATATAAGAGTATAGAAGATATGAGGAAAGACAGAATGCTAACAGCTGGGGGAGGGGATCAGGAGAGGTTTCCCATAGGAAATGGAATGAGTGAACTTGAGATTCTAAGAGGCAGCATTTGGGGAACAGAAAATAGGCCATTTTGGCTGGAACATAGAGTACAGGGAGAACAGAAACATGAAATTAGTCTGTGAATCCAGGCTGGAGCCAAACTGTGAAGAGGTTTAAATGCTAAGTTAAGGAGTTTGTAAGGAGGCAAGAGACACTGCCAGGGTTCGAATGGAGGAGTCCTATGGTCAGTCAGGCGTGTGTCATTTTGACAGCTGTGTGTAGGATGGATTGGAGAACAGAAAGAAGCTTGAAAGTAGGGAGTCCAGATAGGAGGCTGCTGTCGTAGCCT
Source organism: Notamacropus eugenii (assembly GCF_028372415.1). Taxonomy (NCBI): domain Eukaryota; kingdom Metazoa; phylum Chordata; class Mammalia; order Diprotodontia; family Macropodidae; genus Notamacropus; species Notamacropus eugenii. The sequence goes on from NC_092872.1 coordinate 215,444,890, forward strand.
CTCACCTAGGTGAGAGACGATGACTTCAACTAGGGTAATAGCTTTGTGAGTGGACAGAAGAGAAACGATGCAAGAAATGTGGGGATGGTATCACTGACATGTGGCAGCTTACTGGGGGGGGGTGGGAGATAAAGAAGAATTGAGGATAATTGAAATGTTTTGGACCCAATTGACTGAAAGGTTGGTAGGACTCTTAATAAAAACAAAAATATTTGGTGGAAAGTTGAATTTAAGGGGGAAAATAATGAGTTTTGTACATTTTTAGTCTGAGGTACCTATGGAATACAGATTGAGTTGTCTAGCTGGCAGCTGATGAGGTGGTACAGGAACCCTGGAGAAAGATGAGGAGTGTAAATAATGTTCTGGGAATCATCTTCATACAGATGAAAATTGCACCTATGAGAATTATGAAATTATTAAGAGAAAATAAAAGAGGGTCCAAGACAGAACTATGAAGGCCTCACACAGAGTTAGGATGGAGGATAATTCAGGAATGGACTCTGAAAAGACACGATCATGGAAGTAGGAGGAACACCAGAAAAGTAGTGTCCAGGAGACTGAGAGAGGAAAGAGTATACAGGAGGAGAGGATGGTTAATAGTGTCAAAAGCTGCTGATATGTCAGGAAGGATGAGAACTGAAAACATTCCACTGAATTTAATAATTAAAGGAATACTGGTAACTTTGGATAGAGTTGTTTCAGTGAAGTGCTGTGGACTTTTGATGGAAAGATGTATTTTGGACATCTTGGGTTTGAGATGCTTTTCCAGGTTGAGAAATCACGTACATGCAAGATATATATATAGTATAAATGGAAGATAATCCCTGAGGGAAAGGACTGGGGTGGTAGTGATAAAGAAAGGCTTCCTGCAGAAGATGAGATTTGAGCTGAGTCTAGAAGGAAGCAGGAGGAAGAGGTGAGAAGGGAGAGAATTGCAAGCATGCGGGAGAGTCAATGAAAACCCATAGGGTAGGGAGATGGAATGCTGTTGGTGTGAGAACCAGCAAGGTCATTGTGGTGGGATTGTAGGGTGTGTAGGGTAAGACGGTTGGCAAGGTGAGTAGGAACCAGATTGTGAAGGGTTTTAAATGCCAAACAGAGCATTTTATATTTGATCCTACAGGTTAACAGGGAGTCCCTGGAGTTTACTGACTGGGAGTGGGGGAAACAGTAGTTAGACCTACACTTCATAAAAGTCTCTCTGGCATCTGAGTGCAGGATGGATTGCAGCAAAGAGAGATGAACCCTATAGTTACTGCAATAGTCCAGTAAGAGATGATGAGAGCCTGAAGGTAGTGGCTTCAGAATAGAGGCTATATGAGGAGAGGGAAGGAGATATGTGATAGGTGCGAAGGTAGAAACGGCAAGATTTGTAACAGACTGCATACGTGGGGGCAGTGTGAGGAGTCAAGGTTGACATCAAGGTTGTAAACCTCTGTGACTAGAGGACAGCAGTATCTTTAACAATAATAGAAAAAAAGGAAAAAGGGCAGGATTTGGGAAATCATTTTAGATATGTTGAGTTGAAGATACCTATGGCATATTGGATTTGAGACAGCTAAAAGAGAGTTGGAAATACTTCTAAGGCTATTATACATATACATATATACACATGCAGAGTTGAGAAATATATATACATATGCATATATATGCATGCACACACACGTGTGGAATCACCTGCACAGAGCTGATAATGAGATTACTGGAATTTAAGAAATCTTGGAATTTAATATTCCCAAAACAGAAGAGATGGGCTTAATATAGAGGAAGCACAGAAGAAGGCCCAAGATAGGGGATTGGGGGACACCTATAGTTAGTGGGAATGACTTGGATGAAGATTCAGCGAAGGAAACTGAGAAAGAGACATGAGACAAACAGTAGGAGAGCCAAGAGGCAGTGATGTCTTGAAAACCTAAAAGAGATTATTTAGGAGAAGGTGATCAACAGTGTCAAAGGTTGCAGAAAGGTCAAGAAAGGCAATGATTGAGAAACAGTCTAAGAACAGCGCTGTGTCAGTCTGCTCAGAAGGAGATGATAGAAACTGGAAGCTAGGCAGCATGAGGTCAGGAAGATTTTGATGTGAAGAGTCCTGATGCTCAGGGATTGAAAAATGTATCTTAGGAATTTTAAATTGAGATTTGTTATCAATTAAAGTGTAAGATTCTGAAGGACCCTCTCAGCTCTAAAAATGTGTGAATCCACAAGCCTAGAAGGGAATCCTCTCTTTCTATTCCGCACAAGTTAGACTTGCTATCATGTTGTGTCCACTTATAGACAAAAGACATGGGAGTTTGGAGATAGTTCAATGAAGAACCAAAGTAGGGTCAGAAGTTAGGATTTATGAAGAAAATTAAAGGAACTGGAAATTAGCCAAACAAGAGAACATTGCAGAGTAACTGGATAACTTTTTAAATATATGAAGGATTATTGTACAAAGACTATTGAACAGCTCTCCATCTCTACTGATGTCAGAATAAGAGGAAATGAATTTAAATTGTGGGAGGGATTTCAATTACATATAAGACCAAGTTTTCAGAGATTACTGAAGTTGGTTACCAACTCAGCTTATAGAATCTTCTTTCCCAGAGGTCTTTAAAAATAAGATAGATACCCTTCTGTCCAGATGGTTGAGCTGTCACCTTGTCTGAAGATAGGGGAATGGACTGCATGACCTTTAAAGGTTATTCCATCCTTATGATTCTGTGCATCTGCTGATTCCCTCAGGTCAGATAGTCAGAATGGAATAGCCAAAGTGATGAAAGTTGTTTCCTTCTTTTCTAATTTTCTGGATTGTTTTCCCTGCAAATGGAATTGGAAGGGACATAAAGAGAAGAGCACTGGGGGTTGACAGAGCACCTGTTCTTAGTACATACTTTTACTTCTCCCCAAGGAAGGTTTCCATTTCTGTCTTTTTTTCTCCCCTGAAGTTGGTTGTCTTAAATGAAACTTCTGTTTTATGTTTTATCTCAAGAAAGGGCTGCTTAAAGATACTAGAGATGATAATTATCCAGAAGGAATTCATTCCCACTGAGATGGTATTTGTTGATGTCTGTTCACATGAGAAAAAGAAGACTGGCATTTGGATTATTAATAAAGGTGGAATTGATTCTCTCCCTCTTAGAAATGAGGAGTTGCTCTGAATAAATACATATTAGATGATTAATGTAGGATTACACAAGTCGGGGAGAAGGACTTTTCTGTAGCTCTTTTCCCAACAACTGATCTACCGACACTGCAGAGGCCAAGAAAGAGGAGCGACTGGGTCTAGAGAGGGCAACTAGAAATTCAGGCAATGGAATACTATTTGAGAGTTTACCCAGCAGCTACAGTTGTCTCTTCCTTCCTCAGCAGCCTCATGTACTGTCTTTGTGTGATCAAAGAAGGTTGCTGTGAAGTTAAGTATGGTTAATGCAGGCTCCTGAGGGGAAAATATGGGGTCAAATGGAAAAAAACAAATAATCTTAGTAGAGGCAGCACAGCACAGTCTAAATTGCACTGAATTTGGAGGCTGAGGATCTGGGATCAAATTCTGTTTCTTCTGCTCATGACTTATGTGATCATGGGTTACTGCTCTGTAAAATGAAGGGGCTGGACCAGCTGGATGGTCACCAAGTGTCCTTCCAGCCCTAGGTCCAAGGATGATTTCTTATCATCCAACACAACTTCTCATCAGCAAAGATTCTGTCTGACAGCACAGGTGGCAGACAGGCATTCCATTTCTATTTTTCAGAAAGGTCTTCCTTGTGTTGGGGTGAATTCTGCTTCTCCATAACACCAATTCTTTGCTTCTACTCTAGTCTTCCTCTACATAAGAGCCCTCCAAATATCTGAAATAAACTAGCATTTCTCTCCTTAGTCAAACATTGTCTTCACTAACCAAATCTAGTTCTTTCCATGGTTCTTCCAGGACATGACTTCCAGACCTTTCACTGTCTTGGCCACTGTCTTTTGGACAGGTTCCAGTTTGCCAAGGCATTGCTCTGTTGCTTCCTTTGGAAACTGAGTCCTCAGATTAATTTGATTTTCAGAATCGAAACTTTTTGTATGTTGGGAGTTGAATCATTTTCTGTAGTCTGGATAATTGGGTCTGTTGGTTATATCGCTTTGTCTTGAGAGAGATATATCTCCAATGATATATGTTTTCTCCAGTGAAATGGCATGGGGTAAAACTGATTATAAACCTGGACAGCTATACCTTACCTTAGCAGGTGTGAGTTTGCTTATTCTTTGAGACCCCAGAGAGTCTTAAAGGTCTCAAGATTTCATTTCACGAATCCCAGTATTCTATTAGCTATGCTTAGAGAACTCTGGAGTTCCCAGCTTCTTCTCCCTGTGTTCTCAGTGAAATAACACCAGTATCTCCTTACTCTCTAGGTCATAGCCTGAAATGACCAACTTCATAGCTGCAGAAAAGAAAGGCTGGTGGTGATTTAGGGGCAATTTATTTACCATATATACACTCTGTTCCAGCTGTCTCTCTGGATGATAACACTGACCATGCTCTGGTCTTCTTCGTAGGGCCCTTGACTCCCTGTTTACAGCTCAGGGTTCCAAGGGCTCATATTCCTGCACAAAATGAGCACAACAGAGTCTGGCCCCAGAAGGCACATAAAAGAATGAGAGACATCAAAGGATTGAAATAATTTCCTAGCATTTTCTTTCAAATTTCATTTTAGTTTGCTGTGCTCTGGACCTTCCTGTGAAACATCTCATCCCAGGTCTATCCATTTTTCTTGTTTGGTGTTTACTGAGCAGGCCCAATTTGCTGGGTGATGTAGAGACATTTATGTAATATGGTCTCTTCCTGGGCACTTATATCCTTGGGTGGCATTATATAAACTCCAGTAAAAGAATGTTAAGAGGTTAACTTGCCCATTAGTTTCATTTTACAGATTAGTAAAATTGATGTCCAGGAAGGTAGAGACTAACCCAAGTTCATACAACTAATTGGGACAAGAAACTAGATGTTCTGATTCCCAATCTAATGTTGTTTCTAACACACTACACATACATGTCATACAGTTAATCACAGAGGGTATTATCAAGTGTACCTTTGTACGACCTATGGAAAAGACACCTCTCCCTGTACCTCTTTTGAATTCTCACAGTAAACATGAAATTATGACAGTCTGAGAAGCAGAAGAAGGAGTTACTATGATTGTGGATATAAAAGAAGTTTATAGGATGCATTTTCGCTACTAGACAGCCATAGGTAAAATTAGGCAGCTTTCACAAAGCAAGTTGGGTTGATCTTCCTCAGGCTGAGCAGGCCATTGCTGTTTTCCCAAATGGGTTCATACGTTTTTTAGGCTTCCCTGGGGATCTCTTTACAATTTATGAAATGCCTCCCTTCCTCCTTCACCCTCAATAACCTTGGAAGGGAGATAGTATAATTATTCCTATCCCCATTTTACAAAAAAAGAAACTAGAGAGGAGACATGACTGACCTACCCAGCGAGGACTCAAATCTGCATCTTCTGACTCTGCAACCCATGTTCTTTCCATGGTACCATCTGGCCTTCACAGGTGGCCTTGTCTTTCTGGTGTGGGACTCTGGAGACTCTCTACTTTCGGGGTTAATTTTGTTCTGCGAAGTGGCAGAGATCAGGGCTAAAAAGTTATTCTCACCAAGGACTGCTATAGGGTTGTGATAGGTTGGGTGGGAGGGCATCACACTAATCTCATATGCAGATAACAGAGTGCAAAGGAAACTAGCCATAGGCTTCTGGTCCCATAGAGGCCAGTGATGACTTGTCAAAGGCTTCCAGCAATATCAAAATAAGGCTCCTGGACTGGATAAGGGCAAATGGGGTAGGCAGAGCAGAAACGGTGTGGGCAGTAATTAATAAGAACACCCAGGATGGCCAAGAGAAAAGGACGCAGATGAACACTAGGTGTGTAGAAAGGGAACCAGGAGGTTATCACCATCCTTAAGCTTTGTGTAGAGGTTTTAGACTACAAAGTGATTTCCCATTTATTACCTCATTTGCTTTTCACAACAATTCTCTGAAGGAGGCTGGGCAGAGATTATTTTCTCCATTTTTAAAATAAGGATGTTGAGGATCAGGGATTCTGAGTCTCTAACTCATGGTTACATAGTAAGCAAATGCCAGAGCTGGGGCTAGAGCCTGGTTTTCTGGGTCCCCTACTGCATCCTTCAGAGTTGTTTTGTAAACTCGGTGCCTGTTATGGTGCCTGGAAAATAGCAGGTTCTTAAAAAATAGTCATTGATGGAGAGGAAAAGGAGAAGGAAGGTTTGTACCCTGAAATGTGCCTGAATGTTATACATATGACTAGGAAGAGAGAAAAATAGAATACATGAAAGTGGAATCAACAGACAAATGATCAGAAGGATGGATATTGCATCAAGACCAAGATGTTATGGGGACAGAGTTGTCTCAGTAAGCAGCTTCCATAAGCCAGTCCTTTCCTTTGTGCAGTTGGAAGCCAAATGCAAGCCACACAATGAACAACTATTGTACAAATGTTTGTGGGCAGCTGTGGGTGTGCAAACCACCTGCTACAAGTTTACAGCTTTGTTAAACTTGGTAAACATTAGGAATGGAATGGAAATGCCTCCCCAGTCTGTGTAGCGGCCTGTTACCTCTTCCTATTGAGTCCTTCCTCATGGCCAGGCCTCCCACCTCTCCAGCCAGGGTGCTTCCTGCTAGTAGAGACTAAGCTGACACTGTTCCATGCCAAGGAATTTGGGATTCTTTTGGGGGTTTGGTGTAGGGTGCTGGACTGAATGCATGGCAGAGAGGAAGTAACAGTGTCATTTTCCTGAGCTATTTTAGGACACTTGAACTTCTTATGTACATGCTATTGAGATCAGAGCCATCTTCCACTAAAAAGAGTTCACTCACTTTGACTGGAGCCCGTCCTGCCCATAGGGCTGCAGGAGATACTGGTGAACAATCTTGTCCCTGAGTGTTCCCGCCAGTTTGATTTTCTTTCTTGATCGATGCAGGTTGATAATGTATAGTGTAATGGACCCACGGACGTAGTTGTGGCTAAGATCCAGGAAGACAGAAGGGAGAATGTTAAAAAAAAAAAAAAGGATGTCAGTGAGGTGTTCCCCACCCTCCATGATGTAGAGGCAGATTTCAGGAAAGCTAGAGATATTTAAAAAAATAAAAGAATTTTCTTTTAAACTCTTCAGAGTGGGAAGACTATTGGCTTGGGAATATGAAGATTTGGATTCTAGACCTAGTCTTATCATTAACCTTGGGCAAGTCACTTCAGCTACCTAGTTTCAGTTTCCTCTTCTAGAGAATTAGAGGATTGATTCAGACTACTTTTAGGTTCCATTTAATATTTTATAATGCTAAGAAGCCACAGAATAAAGTGTCAGACTATCTAAGGTTCTTGATTGCAGGATACTTTTGGAGAGAAAAAGTATTTGTCATTTTCTTACCCCACGAGGAACTTGCTTCCCCCTACCACTTCACTTATTGCTGTTGCATTTCAGATCATCTGTGCTTCTCCATCAGCCTACCTTCAGTAGCCTTTTATTCTTATAACTGCCCTCTATTCTTCTACAATCTCATAGTTTATTTCTACCGAGATAGAAGATAAAAAAACTTAAATCTTATAAAAGCTTTTTTATTTTTATTTTTCTTAAACATCTCCCTTTTTCACTTGTCACCCTACTGATTTGGGGGTGGGTAATCTATATCAAAGAGATATCTATTAAGTTGTGAAACGCTTAGGTGAAGAACCCCATGTTTTACTTAAATTATTCAGAACCCCTCAACATAGAACTAGCACTTATCATCTAAGAGTTAGGTAAAAGAACACAATATTAGTGTTTGGATAAAGTATTTTAGCAGATGTCAATGGATCTTTCTATTGACTTGTCTGGATTATTGCACACTATTACATGACGAGGGAATCTTTCTCTCTAGGATCACTAAATGACAAAAAATGTAGTATGGGTCATATCCAAGGAAAATTTTAAAAATTATTTTAGGATTTTGATTTGTTTTACCATATTTCCTATAAAACATTTAACTTGTCCTCTTCTAACATAAAGAACAAGGAACATGAAACTTAATTCAGACTAAATCAATCAAAATAAAATAACCTCTTCAATTCTGTATCATGGACAATTAAGGAAGAGGGACAAGAAAGGGAGACGGAGGTATGCAAGGAAAGGAAACAAAAAAGGAAAAGAGTACCGAGGAGCTTGGGGAAGACAAGGGGAAGAAAGATAAGAGAGGGAAGAAATCTTGAGAGTAATGCAGGGGATTTGGAAGCATAGAAAGACTCCATTTCTATATGCAAAAGACTTAGAACTTGGGTTGGTACAATACAACAATGACAGGATATTCAACACTTTGGGGGGGTGGATATACTTTTTTTTGTTAGGATTAATAAAGTGATTAGAACTTTGGGAAACAAGTTGATGAGCAATCCAAAGGCATGATGCCACAATTTTCACAAGAAAGGGCCTAAGCGAAATCTCCAAAGGGACAAGAGGCAGTTTCATAGGAAGGAAAACTATCCCCATATAGTCAGTCAACTAGATCAAAAATGCATGTTCTTATCACAGAGAAGAAATGGAATGGCCTAGGGTAAGCCACTGCTTTTACTAGAAGACAACTTCAGAGTCACAGAAGGTTAAAACTGGAAGAAATTTTAGAAGTCACTTAGCCCAGTCCTTTCATTTTATTCATGAAAAAATTTAAGGTCCAAAGAAAAGTGACTTTATTGTTTTTTTATTGTTTATTTTATTTATGTTTTATTGTTTATTATATATTATAAATAATTATATATTATATATTAACATAATATATAATATATTGTTATATATTATTGTTTATTATATATGTTTTGTTGTTTATTTTTATTGTTGCTGTTGAGTCATTTCATTCGTGTCTTACTCTTCATGACCCTATTTGGGGTTTTCTTGGCAAAAATTCTGAAGAGATTTGTCATTTCCTTCTCCAAGTTATTTCATAGATAAGGAAATTGAGGTAAACGGGGTTAAGTGACTTGCCTAGGGTCACATACCTAGTAAGTATCTGGTTGGTATACAAAAGCCATTCCTTGATCTTTCATTCCAGCCATACCCATACATACAGACCTTAGCCCAAAAAGGCCAGAGTCTTACTTTGCATCCTAGACCGTCTCCAGCCATCCTGATGAATATCAGGCCACTAGATCCAGATGGCTCAGGAGAAGAAAGTGAAGTTGGTGACCTTGCACAGCCCTCCCTCACTCAAATCAAAGTCAACTGCAAGTTATGTCATCCTCTTCGAAGATGAAGGACAAACACAACAACAATCTAAGGCCAGATTTGAACTCTGGAAGATGAGTCTTCTGACTCCAGTCCAGTGCTCTTTCTCCATGTACTATGGAACCATCTAGCTGTGCCCAGACAGAACTGGGATTTGAAACCATGTACTCTGATGCTAAGTTCAGTATTTTTTCTAATATAACATACCTTACTGACAGCTGTGCTATCTTCTTCACATGAAAAAAAAAACCAGTGGATTTTTGGATCATGGATGAAGAGTCTATAAGGAACTTGTGATCATCTGTCCCAGTCCCCCTGTTTCTCCAGAAGAGTAAACCTTAACTCAGAGAGGTTGAGTCATAAGGGCAGGATTTGAATCCAGGTCCTCTGACTCCAAATCCCTAACTCTTCTTACTGCACTATTACTAGGTATTACTGGTGGATGGATTGAAGGCTTACTTTGGATAAGTGCCAACTCTGGGGATTCCATTTAGTTATGGTAAAAAGGAAACTCAGCTTGTGAACAAAAGCAAGAAATATTGGACCAGTGGATGCCCTTTTTAGCCAAGACTAGGGTAATTCTCTTTTGTGATTGTCACCAGACTCCTCTTTCACATTTTAGCAGAGAAGGAAAGAGTGGTTGGATTGCATTTGCTAGTTATCTTCCATAGAAATGAAGCAGAATGAGTCCTCAGGGATATTGGTGGGATCAGAGGAAGTGGTGGGTGGGAGGGAAACCTGAAGTCACTGCACAGTTATAGGGAAATCTGCCTTGTCAAGCTGCTTGGCAGCCTTCCTACTCCTTTCCCATAAGTTATCTCAGGAGGCCAAGCCTTTGCAGAAAGCCAGTCCAGGTGGCAATGTACAGAACATGTTTCACAATATGTACCTTAGCCAGAAGGGGACTGGTATTAAGAGTTGGCCCATCTGCCCAATGCATCAGCTTGACTTTTTTCCAGCAGTTAAGAAAAAGTTTTGTTGGTTGCACAGTTCTGAAGGTATGAGAGTTGACTTTACGGCTTCTAAAATACTTTCATTGTTCTGTGAGCATGGCCCAAATAAACAATGTAGGGAGAAGTTAGATCCTCAGAATATTTGTTCTCTGAACCCCCAAAATAAATCTTTGAAGAACTATTCTCTCAGGGAATGGGGCTAGTTGGTCTCACCTTAACCTTTTTGTCCTTTTATTATTATTATAAATTATATATATTACAAATTAAATATGTATATATACACACACATTATAGCATCTGCTTTCATTATTTTAGCTAATAAAACTTCCTGGGAGAAGTGGTCTGTGTTGAATTTCCTCCGCCTCTGCCTCATTCATGGTTAGGATATATTCACCAGTAGAGAATCTCAGTATCTGGAGTTCATCTTCTCTGGCGGCTCTTTCCCTGCCTGACATTTCCCCTGCGTTGCCATGGGTGGGAGTGGGGACTGAATCCAGGGATGGAAGACTGGGATTGAAGTATTCTGGATAGAGGAGGTGGAGGACATTAGGTGGGACAAGCACCAGATGACCTCCAGATACCAAACAGTCTTTGTGCAAAGGCCTCCCACAAGGCTGAAAAGATTGGGAGGTAAATGGAGGAAGGTGCTTGGGGAGCAATGGACAAGCCCAGTGTTAGGTTAACCTCCCTGAAATCTAGGTTTGTCCATTGTCTCCAAGTCTATTTCAAACTTTTTTTGGTAAGAGTCAGGTCATGTTTTGCCAAACATTTTTTCCTCTTAATTTTGAAGCCCCTGTGTATTTTAAGGGAAATTTAATCCACATGTTTCTGATTCATTTACACTTAACTCATCAAAATATTGTTTTGTAAGAGCCATTTGATGTCCAAGAAGCCTCAGGAACCTTTTTTATGAGACTTTTTTTTTCTTCTGAGAAACAGGAAGTTGTGTTTTGCCAAGAATAAACGAACTTGAACCCCAAAAGGCTCAAGTTTGCTTCAAAATCTACTAAGTTCTAGTCAGCTCTGAACTTGGCTAAGGGCCTTTTTTCCTTCCCAGAAACATACAATATCTTTAAAAGATGGTTTGTACTCAGAGGTTTTCTAGTCAAAACTTACTTGTTCTTGCCACAAGAGGATATAGGGAGGGGACTGCCACCTCCCCAGATTTCTGACTAATTTGTTAACATAAGAGCAAAACACAGAGAAGCACCTGTCTGAGTCAGTGTATGACCCTTTTCTCCCCATAAGTCAGTCATAAGGAAGAACTTTTAAATGGCTGAAAGTCCAACAATGAAACAAGAAGAAGCCTTCTTGTCACAGAAAATGTTTAAGCAGAGGCCAGAGGGAGGTTGGATTCGTAAATTGGGAGGTTAGATTAGATGATCTCTGAGGTTTCTGCTAACCCTAATGAGTATTGTTCTTTGTAAATGAAGTCAGTTGCTTTGAGTGATTTGGCTAATAGGGGTTATCTATGTTCAATCCCTCTTGATTCACTCTTAAGCCAAAGATCATGCACTTTGAATGTAGGGGTATAGTCTCTATGGAATTCAGTTTCATTCAGTTTGGCTGTAATGGGGAGTAACATGAAATAAAGTTGAAAACTTAGGTTGGATTCAGATTGTGGAGGACATTAAATGCCATGGCAATTTCTTTTTCTTTTCTTTTTTTAAAGCAGTACCAGGGTGCTGAAGGTTAGTAGCAGACTGACCTGGCCAGATCTGTGCCTTAGGAAGATGACCTTGGCAACTGTGTGGAGGATGAACTGCACAAGGGAGAGACTAAGAGTAAGGAGACCAGTTAGGAAGGTCTTATAAGAGTCTAAGTAAAAGGTAATGAAACTCTGAAAGAGGGTGATGAGGGTGTGAGTAGAAACCAAGTGCATGAGATTTGGGGAAGTAGAACTGACAAGATCTGACAACTGCCCAGCTACAGGGTTTGAAGGAAAGTGAAGAATCCAAGATGGCAAATGAATGTAGATGACTGGGAAGATGATAAAACCTTCAACAGAAATAGCAGAGTTTGACATAAGGAATACTAATTAGCTCACATCAGGTTTCATCAGCACCATACGCAAAGTAACTGAACTATTAGATTTCTTGTGAATGTTCTCCTTCTGTTACTACCATGAAGTTATTTTTAATTCTGAAGGGAAATAAAAAGATTTGTTTCTTAGAGTTTTTATTAAGACTGTGTGGACAGGTCAGTAAGGTTAGAGAGAAATAAGTATGTGTAGGATGATGGTATTTAAACATCACAGTAGCACAGTTTCTCAAAGGAAGGGTTTGGGGAGAGGACTGTGGGGAAGTTGACTTTTTATTTCTTAGGATAATAAAAATGCAGCTTCATATTTATCTAGGCCCTGTTTCTAAGGAATTCTCAACATTCTTGGAAGACTGTAAATGGAGAAATAAAATTTTTCCAATACTAGTGAAGGAAAATGCTTATTCAACATTACAGAGTTCTGGAGTCCAGCATGTGGCCCTTGGGACAGATTTAGCTTGACTGACTTCAGGATATGGCACGCTTTAGACTTCTAACAAATCCACTTTTACTTAATTAGCTAGAACACATACACTAGTAGGTCAGTAGCTCCTAACTGCCTGCTTGCTGCTATTACTGTCTACCTGACTGTAGCCAGGTGTCACGCTAGTTGTCTTGGATCAGTAGTAGTAATTGTAATTAGAAAAAAATCGTGCAGGCCCCACACATAGAGCTTTCTGATTACACAGCCCACCACAGTGAAAAAACTGGTACTTCCCTACCTTGCTGATGGCAGAGCTCAAGCCAGAGCTTAGGCTCATTGCATCTTCATTCAGTGTGATCTCTGCTAGACCTGCTACACCTCATCAGCATCTCTGACCTATGTAACAGTCCACTACCTTCTGAAGATCAGTGACTGAGCTAATGTATCCGAGGGGGCCTGAGATACAACTGCAGATTAATACTGGCTTTCTGATGACCTAACAAAGACATTAGCTCAGTGCCTGGCACATGGTGGATGTTTAATAAATGCCTGTTGATTGCTTGATTAGGAACAACTGTGGAAGTAGACTTACCCAAGCTGTCAGACTTCAAGAGCTTCTTACTGTTGACTAAATAAAGATGTCAGACCTTAGCTTGGCTTGTAAGGCCCTCCAGTCTGGCTTCAACATTTTCAGCCTTATTTCACACTCACACTCCATTCATACACTCTTATTTGTCTGCCAAGCATATCCCACACTCTGCATACCTTTGCTTTCTTTATCTTCCTTGCCCGGGACATTCTCCCCTCCCTATTTCTGTCCAGCTTCCCTTCAAGACCATGACCTTCTCTCTGAATCCTTTTCAGAATTCTCCAGTTGGAAGGGACTTCTTTCTCATCTGATTTTTACAATACTTTATTCATGTCTTATGCACTTTTTATATTCTAATTAGTATTCTATTTATTTGCATATCTGTATTTTTCCTTACTACTCCTTATATCTAGCTCCTTGAAGGAAGAAATCAACTTGTACTTATATCTTCAGCACTTAGCACATAGTAGATGCTTAAAAGAGTTTTCTGCATGAGGGGCAATTACATGGTGCAGTGGTCTGGAGTCAGGAGGACCTGAGTTCAAATCCGGACTCTGACACTTACTAGCTGTGTGACTCTGGGCAAATCACTTAATCCTGACTGCCTCCAAAAAACCCCCCCCAAAACAAAAAAAATATGTTTTCTTCATGAATTCAACTCAACAAACATTTATCACTGTGACTACTGTGTACATAGTACTGTGACAGGTAGTGGAATATAGAGCACTGAATTTAGAGTTAGAGGACATGGTTCAAATCCTAGCTCTGCCTCTTTTTGTCTGTGTGACCTTGTGCAAGTCACTGTCATCTCTCAGGGTCTCATTTTCCTTGTATACAAAAAAAGAAGGTTGGACTAGATAAGTGGTTCCCAGCCCAAGAATTGATGACCCGTTAAGGCAATGGGATTAGGGGTCACTCTCATTAAATAACTATATAATTAATATGCTTTTTTGGATGGGCTAAATAATGTCCCATATACATGTATTACTGTTTTCAAATGTATTAGACACAGCTCTGATTAATAAAATAAAAATTCCCTTAAAATCAACATTTTAATAATCAAAACATACTAATGTACAATTGCTACCAAGTGGGAAGAGCTCTGAATTTTTTTTAATGCAAAAAGGGGTTCTTGTACTCTTTCCATTCAATCTAATGTATCATCCTGTAATCTAACTTCAAGGAGTATATGAATAATGGATGAATGAATAAATGAATGAATGAATCAGTTTTGCTTAGGTACTTAGAATGAAACTTGGAATGTGGACATGCGGTGGACCCCAAGGCCTCCCATCATGGATGAACTATTCTCTCGGACACTACCCAAGCCAGACTATTCCATTACAGGTCCCATGCATTCTCCTTAGCTGCCAGACAAGGCAGTATTAGAATGGTGTTATCTGAAATGGACGGCCACAAAGAGTGCTTCCAATGCATTTATCCATTAGGATGATAGTGAACTAGAATGTGGTACCTTTCAAAATCCAGATCTGCAAAGATTGTACTTCATCATCATTCTCTGCTAAACACATTCTCTAACCGATAATGAGAAACTCACAGGCCCAATTCAGGGCCAGGAATTTATAGTCTGACATAAATTACCTTCCTAAAATAAATTTTAATATTTCTTATCAAGTTTCAGCCCACTTCTTAAGTCACTATTGTGTTTGGTTCCCTCTCCTCCCAAATAGGTGTTTCCACCCTTTTGTTCCACTCTGATTATAGGGAGTGATTAGTACTGCGGACAGTGTGCTTTCCCATGGGGCCAGAAGGTACTAAAATTATTTTTCTCCTCTATGATTGTGGTCCTTCTTTTGGGTGGTTGTTTCTGGGGCCTGAGACAAGGAAAACAATGTTTCCTTATATAATGATCTGATAACAAACAAATGCCATAAAGTAGTCACTCCCTGGATAGGGCTTCCTGTTGAGCAAAAGGGGTGCTGAAAATCACCTGGCATATGACCAAGCCCAGTCTCTATTCATCCACAAAAGATAATTGTTTCTACAGACAAGACAATTGGCCCCTCGCCCCTTCTACTATGAGAGATTCTTTGAAATCTCTTATCATGAGAAATTAACTGGGCCAGGCTCCTCTATCATCAAGCAGGGGGAAAAGGTAACTGTTGTAACATGACCATGTAGGGCCCTTTGTACTATGCACTCCCATTGATCATCTTCTGATAACCCTAGTGCAATAACTCTATCTAGTGACTCTTTCCTACCCCCAAGTTTTCATTATACTCAGAGATGTTGTTTCCTCACTAAGAGAAGGGTTTTTCTTTCTCAGGTTTGTCTGTTTTCCACTTTCAACTGGAAACTAATATGTCCTTCTAAGATAGGCATTTTTTGCCAAGTAAGTTTCACTACAGGGTGTCTAGTGAGTATTCGTGTCCATTCTCTGTGGGATCTAAAATTTATAAATGAAATACTATAGGTGTTTCGTACTTTGAAATTGATGAAGTATAAAGAAAGAGAGCTTAGGCAACTCCCAAATCTTTATAAGAATAAACTCAGCGGACCTGATTTAAACCTTGTGTTTTTAAACTTGTATTTTAGTAGGTTTGTTTTAAAACTCTTTATCATTCAGGTATAGTAATTCTGGTAGCATTTTTCAACACGGTAGGAGGTGGGCATTGCCACAAGATCAATAAGAATCAATAAACTCTGGTGGTTTTCTTGCCAAAATGGCTCGTATCAGATTCTAGGTTCTTTCTTGAAGCTACTGAAAGGAGCAATAGCCTGGAAGGACTCCTGAAATGGAACCTGTGGGTGGACTTACTTGTGGTGGCTTGTGCAGTGAGCATAAATGCGTAATTTGTCCCGGATGACTCTGCCAGGCCGTGGCTTCCGCTGGAGGCCAGCAACATGCACTGCTAGAACTTTGGGTCCAATCAGGCGTTTATACAGGAGAGAGAGCCAGTAGTCCTAGGAGGCAAGATGGAAAAGAGTAGAGAATAAGAGAACAAGATAGTCAAGTGAGGGACGGAGGATAAATTGATTTGCTAGAGGTCTAATTATGATTAATTATTAGCTAGTCTTGTCACTTGTGTTGTATTTGAGCCGTTTCAGTCATGTCTGACTCTTAACGACCACATTTGGGGTTTTCTTGGCAAAGCTACTAGAATGATTTTGCCATTTCCTTCTCCAGCTCATTTGACAGATGAGGAAGCTGAGGCAAAGAAAAATTAAATGACTTGCCCAGGGTTACATAGCTAGTAAGTGTCTGAGGTCAGATTTGAACTCAGAAGATGAGTCTTCCTGACTCCAGGCTCAGCATTCTATTACCTGCATCACCTGGCTGCCCCCTGATACAAAGTAAACTCTTGGCTATCCAGTAACCTGAACTTCCTCTTGATGACTGGTGACTAGAAGTTGGGGGGGAAGGTGAAGCGGAAAACATACTCCTGTTATAGGATCCCTACCCCTTAATCTTTAATAGTGACCAGGATCCAATCTTTGCCTTGGGATTCTTTTCCAGTGCTTTCTCTCTTAATTTCTTTCACTTGTTAGCTGGACGTAGTAGCCTGCCCTTATCACAGAGAGGTGCTAGCCACTTTACCCTAGCACAGTTAAGATGAGATGCTTTGACTGACCCTGAAAATACAAGCCCCAAATGTCATCTGTAGCCCTTGGATCTCCAAGGGTTGACTGCCCAAGGCCATACATCTAGTAAGCGCTGCGGCCAAGTTTTTAAGTTCAGTTCTTCTGAATGATATCTTCAAACTCTATTGTACAAATGGTTTATTCTGGCTTGTTCATGAAGTAAGAATCTCTCATGAAATAAATGGGAAGTAGATAGAGGTATATAAACCAATGGAATATACTGTAGTATCTTTCAGTATATGAGCTTAAAATTCTCAATTTATACTTTAGATTTCCAGTTTTATTTTCATATCACCCACTACTTTACTATAGGCTAGGGGAAGGGAAACATGATAAGGTGATTATTAGTGCTAGAACCCAAATGGCACAGCTTGCTGTCACTAACTTTGGGAGGGTAGTACAGAGATAACGCCACTAGTCAGCAGGACAAGAGAAACGGATCATTGAGTCTCTCTCCTCTGGTCTATATCTCTTCCATGCTCTTTTATATATTGCTGCACAATTAGTCACATAACTTAGTTTGGACTGAATTTCGTTATTTGGAAAATAGAAAAAATAATACCAGGCAAACTCACAGGGTTGTCAATGGGGAAAGCCCTTTTAAAGTTTGAAAGCACTACGTAAACGTGTTTTTGTGTCATTGTTAGCATTATCACCATCATCAGAGGCCAAAGGAAGACACAAGACTACCCCAAGGAAGAATGATCTGCAAAAGGCCAACCTCTGGAGTAGCCATTTTTATTAAGCATTTAGCAGGACAACGTGTCAGTCTCTATGGTAGAGAAAAAAACTGAAATTAAAATCGAGTACTTTTGTCTTCTCTCTGCGGTCATTTATTATCATCCTTTCCACTCTGAGCAGAAATCCTATCTTTGATCCTTTTCTTTCCTCCACTAGAGTTTTTGAAAAATCCAGCAACCTTTTGTAATTAGTATTTTGTGTTAGTATTTCTAGTTCATCTTGCTTATTAAACAAACCACAGGGTGGCTAGAAACCACAGGTTTGACTGCTGTTCCATTCTTGTAATTTTTCCTCCAGTGAATTATTGAGCATCTCTACGCTCTTCACTTCCCTGTTTTGTAGCTACTACTCTCCATGGCATTTAACTACAGAGCACAGTATATGAGGGAGAGCAACAGGAAATGAAACTTGGGAGCTAAATGATTACAAAGGACCTTAAGTACCAGGCCAGGGAGTTTAGGCTTTGCTTGCTAGGCAAAGGGGAACCACTGGAGTTTTTCAAGCAGAGGAAAGGTATAATCACAATCATGGATTAAGAAGATTATTTGGTTCAGTGGATAGAGTGTTGGGCCTAGAATCAAGAACACCTGAATTCAAATCCACCCTCCAACATTTACTAGTGGTGTGACCTTGGGCAAGTCTTTCTTTCATGTGAAAAATTGGAAGAGGAATAAACTGGAGCCAGGGAGACATATTAGGGGGTTGCTGAAGTGAAGGGTTATATCCTAGGACTAGCTTTACAATTAACCAACACTTAATCTCTCTAGATCCCGGTTTCCTCATGGATAAAACTAGGGGTTTGGAAAGTATTATATCATTCTGGATAATATGGTCCATGACCAACATTATGGCTATAAAAATGGAGGAGAAAGAGTGAATCCAAGAAATATTTCAAAGGAAGAATTGATAGCAGTTGGTGACAGATTGAATACATGGGATGAAGGAAAAGGAGGAGTCAAAGAAGACTGTGATATTTTTATCCAGGAGACTATGTGTAGTTCCCCTTTGCCTCTTTGTATGAATGTAAAATTCATGGTTCCAATCCTTAGATTTCCAGGAGAAGAGAGAATAGATATAAAGACATGCATACGTGGTAGAGCCTTCTTTTCATATTAGTGGTGTTGATTTAGAACATTACACTTTGGAACAATAATAGCCTTATAGGCTTCATTATTAGCAATTTTCCTGAATATGTCTCCTGTGTTTAAGAGATATAATTTAATGTATAATATAGAAATCTAGTAGAGGCTTTAATGCTTTGTAGTTAATGGAAGTTATCAAGTAAGTCTTCTCAATAATCAGTTGAGACTTCTACCAACTCACCTGGAGCAGAGTCTACTCAGGCTTAGCCTATATGACGTAGCCTCTGTATGACTGTTAAAACTAGTTTTGCAGAAATCTCACTTTAATCACATCGTGCCTCTTCTCAAAAATACAGGTGCATATTACAGTTTAAAAAAACCAAGTCGAAATAACTGCCTAACTTTTTATGGATTTTTATAATCTAATGACATTCAGTTCAACAAAAATTTATTATATGCAGTAACTATGTTAGGTGCTAATCCTGCAAAGAAGACAATGAGCACAGCTCCTTCTCTCAAGGAATTTATAATTCACTTTGGGGCGGGGGAACAGAACTCAAATACAAATTAGAATGATAATTTGATAATTAAATGCACCCATGTCTCACTGGTGCAGATACTCCCTCTACTAGTGAACATCACAATTCTCCCTTTTTACCTTCAGTATTTTTATCCGTGTCTTTTCATATAATTTCCATAAAGGATATACCTGGAATACTGAGGAAATTATTCATTCTTTTAATATTTCATTGCTGCTAGCATAACATTCATTCTGCCCAACAATTATGTGACCAGCACTATGGTGAAATAGTATTAACTTTCCATAAATCGCTATAACTCTGAAACCTCAAAAGAAAGTAATTATTTTTTGCTGGATATAGAAAAAGTATAGTTGAATTGACAATATAAGACATAACCCACAACAAAGTAAAAACTTCATGAGTTAACTTTGGAGAAATATTAATACTTAGAACTTTTACTCAAGATTTTGACCCACTCTCCCAACCAAATCCACATAACAAAAACAGTAAGAACAATCAAATTTGCTGGTTTATTGTTCATAATTTGACTATAAGGATTCCTCCATGGCAGTCAATGTTCATCTGTCACCCTCACTGATCCTGCAATAAATGGAAGACACTGAATCTGCCCCCAACATATGAAAAAAAAGGGGAAGAAGGGTGATGAAGGAATCAGACAGGGCTAAAAACATGTCATGCAAGACTCTCAAAACTACAAGCTATGTGAGAACAGATGGAAAGGGGATGGAAAACCTATCTGAAACCAGTCTTCACTTCCACGTAGGTTAGATCAGGGACCCAGCCTATCCAACCTTTATATCATTCAGAACCAGGATGTTTAGGCTATCCAACAGTCTACCATCAGGACCTTGTCCAATACTGAGTGAAGATGTCCAAGGGTGAGTGGTGATGAGTTGTTTTTAAAGCACTGAAACACCAAAATGTCAACAGAGAAAGCCTGAATAAAAACCAAGTAAATAAATATAAGAACATGAAAGAGGACCCTATTAATAAAAGGAGGAATGAATAGAACTTCAAAGAGAAACAAAACTGCTGAACAAGTACCTTTAGAAATCATGTAGTCCAACATCATGTAGTTCAGTCCAAATCATGTAGTTCAACATTTATTGAATAAATAAGGACATTGAGCCTTGGATTTATATATTTGGCTGGTCAGAGGTCATTTGGGGGGGGCTTACTTTCAGGTTCTTGTCATGTGTGTGATGGTTACCAGATGGCTGACCTATAGAGGGAAGTGAGATGCTGCTTCACATGTATACATATAACACTGTAACTAATGACTGTCATCACTAATATAGTACAGAAATATGGTAGGTAGTTTTACTGGACCTACTGTTGACTCTTGACTGTAATATGTGTTCACCACCTTGGGTGTGGGTGGTAGTCTCTGCTACAATGTATGGAAATATAATAGAGCAGGATTTGTTTGTTTTTTTCATTATGACCAAATCCGTCTATCCATTGACTGAACATCTAGACCAGGCCAGCACAACTACAGCCTGGGCCTCTCAAGATACTTTCGTGGGCTGTAGGTTGTGCAGGTCTGATCTAGACCATGAGCATACTCTATTCCAGGGGTGGGGAACCTGTGGTCTCAAGGCCACATGTGACCTTCTAGGTCCTTGGGTATGGCCTTTTGACTGAGTTCGACTTTCACAGAATAAATCATTTTATTAAGAGGATTTGTTCTGTGAAGCTTGGATTCAGTCAAAGGGCTGCACTTGAGGACTTAGAAGGTCTTGAAGCTGCAGGTTCTCCACCCCTACATCTATTCTTACTGAAGAACTGGATATGTTTTTAAGTCAGAGCTCTAAAGAAAGCTCTGTGATATCTTTTTTGAGTCTCTTCTTTCTCTTATGTAATCAGTGCATTGTGGCCTTCCTGTGGTCAGTGATGATGATGATGATGATGACAATCATACCAAAAACAGGTTTTTTTGTTTCTGGGTTCACATTCTTTTTAAAAAATTTATTTTCAGTTTTCAACATTCACTTACACAAAATTTTGAATTTCAAATTTTCTCTCCATCCCCCCACACCTCAGGACAGTGTATATTGTGATTTACCCTGTCCTCTAATCTGCCCTAACTTCTGTCAGCTCCCTCCTTTATTCCCTTCCCTTCTGTTTTCCTGTAGGGCAAGATAGATTTCTATATCCCATTGCCTATATATCTTATTTCCTAGTTACATTTAAAAACAATTTTTAACATTCATTTTTAAAGCTTTGAGCTCCACATCCTTTCCCTTCCCCCTCCCCATCCACCCTCATTGAGAGAGTAAGCAATTTGATATACGTTATATATGTGCAGTTATGCAAAACACTTCAATAACAGTCATGCTGTGAGGGACTGACTATATTTCCCTCTATCCTGTCCTGCCCTCCATTTATTCTATTCTCTCCTTTGAACTGTCCCTCTACAAAAGTGTTTGCTTCTGATTACTCCTTTCCCCAATCTGAGGGGAATTCTATTATCTCTCCTCCCTTATCCCCTTCCCATCTGCTTTCCTGTAGGATAAGATAAACTTTCATACCCAATTTAGTGTGTATGTTGTTCCCTCCTGAAGCCAAATCCAATGAAAGGAAGGCTCACTTATTCCTTCTCATCTTTCCCTTCTTCTCCTCCATTGTAAAAGCTCTTTCTTCACTCTTTTATGTGAGATGATTTACTACATTCTATCACTCCCTTTCTCTTTCTCCTAATACATTCCTCTAAACACTTAATTTTCTTTTTTAGATATCATTCCTTCATATTCAGCTCACCCTGTGACCCCCCTCTATATACATGTAAATACACATATACATGTATATATATATACACACACACATACACACACACACATACATACACATTCCCTCCAACTATCCTAATACTGAGAAACGTCTCATTAGTTACAAATATCATCTTTTCATATAGGAATGTCTGGGGCTAATAATAATGTAAATACTAATAAATCTATTTTATATAAATTTATATAAAAATAAAATAATAATGTTAACTTATTAAGTCCCTTATGATTTCTCTTTCCTATTTACCTTTTGATGCTTCTCTTGATTCTTGTATTTGAAAGTCAGATTTTCTATTCAGCTCTGGTCTTTTTAACAAGAATGCTTGGAAGTCCTCTATTTCACTGAAGTTCCATTTTTCCCCTGAAATATTATACTCAGTTTTGCTGAGTAGTTGATTCTTGGCTTTAATCCTAGCTCCTCTGACCTCCAGAATATTATATTCTAAGCCCTTTGATCCCTTAGTGTAGAAGCTACTAAATCTTGTGTTATCCTGATTGTGTTTCTATAATACTTGAATTGTTTCTTTCTGGCTAATTATAATATTTTCTCCTTGACCTGGAAACTCTGGAATTTGGCTACAATATTCTTAGGAGTTTTCCTTTTGGGATCTTTTTCAGGAGGTGATCAGTGAATTCTTTCCATTTCTATTTTACTCTCTGGTTCTAGAATATCAGGACAGTTTTCCTTGATAATTTCTTGAAAGATGATGTCTTGGTTCTTTTTTTGATTAGTTTTCAGAGAGTCCAATAATTTTTAAATTATCTCTCCTTGATCCAATTTCCAGGTCAGTTGTTTTTGCAATGAGATACTTCATATTGTCTTCTAATTTTTCATTCTTTTGACTTTGTTTTATAATTTCTTGATTTCTCATAAAGCCATTAGCTTCCATTTACTCCATTCTAATTTTTAAAGAATTATTTTCTTCAGTGAGCTTTTGGACCTCTTTTTTCATTTGGCTCACTCCTGCTTTTTAAGGCATTTTTCTCCTCATTGGCTTTTTGGACCTCTTTTGCCATATGGATTAGCCTAATTTTAAAACTGTCATTTTCTTCAGCATTTTTTTGGGTTTCCTTTAGCAAGCTATTGACTTGTTTTTTATGATTTTCTTGTATTACTCTCATTTCTCTTCCCAATTTTTCCTCTATTTCTTTGACTTGATTTCCAAAATTCTTTTTGAGCTCTTCCATGGCCTAAGACCAATTTATATTTTTCTTAGAGGCTTTGGATGTAGGAACTTTAGATTTGTTGTCTTCTTCTGGTTGTATGCTTTGATTTTCCTTGTTTCTAAAGACATAAGAAAATACCTCTTCACCAAGGAAGTAAGAA
Source organism: Notamacropus eugenii (assembly GCF_028372415.1). Taxonomy (NCBI): domain Eukaryota; kingdom Metazoa; phylum Chordata; class Mammalia; order Diprotodontia; family Macropodidae; genus Notamacropus; species Notamacropus eugenii. Next base: position 215,468,218 of record NC_092872.1, read on the forward strand.
TCTACAGTCTCTTCCTTTCTGCCCTGTTTGCTCATTTTCCCAGCCAATTACTTGACTTTTGAGTTCTGTTAAATGGAGTGCTCCAGAAGCAGCCTCTTGTGTTCATCCTTCATTGCCAAAGAAGACCATGTCATCAGAGAAATGATGATGTGACTTGTGCTTTACTTTATTTTGAGTGAGGGAGGGCTGTGCAGGTCACCAGCCTCACTTTTCCTTCAGAGCCATCTGAATCCAGTGACCAGATATTCATCAAGATGACCCAGGATGTACTGGCAGACCTTGGGCCCTTTAGACCAAGGTCTTTGCAGATACTCACTTAGAGTGAGACAATGTCCATTCATTGAATAGGCCTGTTTAAGCGCATGGCCCCTTTAATAAAGTCAAGAAAAAGAAAGACATCAGGCTGGGTGAGAAACAGCAGCAGTTACTATTGATAATCACTGTAAAGCTAGGAGGGTCCAGAGGAGCCCTCAGGCAGGGGCCCATTGGCATCTCAGTTTCACAGTGCAGTAGGTTTAAAGTTTTGGGAGAGGAAGCCTCTACTTCAGCAGTGACTGCTGCTGCCCTGGGGCTAGGACTGGGGCTGGACCATGCTCCCCTCTCATCCAGGTGAGAGACCCTTCCCACTGACCTTCAAAGCTGTCTTTGGTATTTGTAGATTGAGAAGTCTGGAAACCGCAGCCACCACCAGTGATTCAGTCTGCTATGGCCTTCTCTAGTTCTGTTCCACTGGTGCAGCCCATGATGAACTCTGCTCCCAGTCCAGTTCAATAGACCCTTCCTGTCGACCTTTCACTTTGTCTTGGGCTGGAAATTTACTTCAGTCTCTCATTTCATGGTTTCTGCTGCTCTGGAATTTGTTTAGTCATTTTTACAGGTTTTTTGAGGAGTTTAGGGTTAGAGCTCTAGCAGGTCCCTGCTTCTGTTCCACCATCTTGGCTTTGCCTGCTCTAAAATCATGTTTATATAGTGCTCCAAACAAAGGGCTTTTCCCATGACAGCCCTGTGAATCTGGGAGGTATTTTATCAATTTTACAAATGAGGAAAATTAGGCAAAAATAAGTTACATGAATTGCCCAGAAGATATGACTTAGAAGCCCAAATGGAGGCTAGGCACAATTGCTGTTTCTGTGGAAGTTCACCCATAATATGTGGTTTCCCTTAAGTGTCCTTTATACCTGAAGAGGAAAAATAGGATCAAAAAATAGGACCAAAAATAGGACAAACCTGTAAAAGACACAATCCATAGTTAATTAACTCAGATTGTATGATATCCAACCATGAGGCCTCCTTGAAATGTATTCTAGGAGTTTCTGTTCAGCATAACTAGCTTATCTTGATCCAGACTATTACATTTTTGGAAAATGTAGGCACTTAATGTCATTACTATCTGATCTACAGATAAATGGGAACCAAGATCATAAGTGCCCTTACTGTTCATGTCAAATTGCCTCAAAAGACAAAGACTAATAGATATTAGACCTTAAAGGGCCTCTAGAAATCATCTAGTCAAACCCCCTCATTTTACAAATGAGGAAACTGAGGTCTAGGTAGGCTAATGATGTTGCTGACATCTTACAATTAGTGATCTTCTGAACTAGAATTCAGTCCTCTTTGGCTTTTAGCTCAGTGTTCTTTCTACTACATTGTGCTGCCTCCTCATACTCAGTTTGGGAACGGATGATTAATAGAAGCCTGACTTCATCAGACCAATGATTGTTAGAGGTTTCAAGATGTAGGCTTTACTGAACACAGGCAGTGTTTTCTATATGCCCTTGAGTTTTATTTTAATTTCATATTTTTTGCTGTTGAGAAGTATATTTAGGATGAAGTTTAACTGTTCAGTGCCAAGTTCTTTTCCCTCCACCCCCCCTGCTCTCTGGGTTAAGTCTCTTAGCCTCTTGTGTAACTTCACAAATTCCCAAGTTTGTTTCTCTCATAAGCATAAATACAACCACAGTAGTCATCCTTTAACTAAATATCTGACCCTGGAGATGGGAGAAGAAATTGAGTGTAACAACATCACTGGATTCTACCACTAGAGGTGGAAATGTGCCAAAGTTAACATTCACAGGGAAGAACCCCACTGTTTTTGGTTCCTCAACAAAGGAAGGGCAGCAAGACAAGCCCAGAAAGAATTCTGAAATGATTAGGGAATCACTACAAGTTCTAAAGACAATAATAACCTTTTTCAGGCCTTTGCCTTTTGTGGAGGGAATAAAGCACATCCACCTTATGAGTATAGGGTCCTGGAATAAGTCAGATGACTCATATTTGCCTCGTGGCTTGTCACCCTGCCGTCTGTATCTCTTGCTGTGGTACCTGTAAAACCCTACTTGATGGCTCATAGCTGCAGCTAGGTTGCAAGTAGTGTGCTTTGTTGGGTCGAGCAAACAGGTGGGAATAAGACAGGGAGTCTGAGGAACACAAATTCTTATCTCATTTTGATCACTAATTCTCCATGTGGCTCTTTTAAATAACTTAGTGTCCCTGTTTTCTGAAGATGGAAATAATGGTCCCTCTACATTCCCTTCTTTAAGAGTTGTGTCATGTAGATAGCTAACAGGAAAAATTCTACCACCTGTGTTAAAGGAGTCCAACTTGATAGAGGAATTTTCTGATTTCTGAGCCTAAAATGCACAGCACCTGACATACAGCAGGCACTTAATAATGTGTTGCTTGATTTAATGGACAAGAAGGCAGCCAAGAGAAAGTCAGCCTGGCGTAGTACATTATAGGGGCAGTCAGTCTTTCTTTGATCCTTCTCTTTTTTCCAATAAATTCCCTTTGTTTCCCTTAGATTTCCTTAGTGCTTTCAAGTCATTCCTAGTTTTAGCACTCTGATAATATTCTTATAAACTTGTGCCATTTTCCATGTTATATAATTATTTTTTCATTTTAAAAATTTTATTTAATTTTAAGTTCTGAATTCTCTCCTTTTTTTCCCCACCTGTTGCGAAGAGAAGAAAAACAAAACCCGTTACAAATATGTACTGACTGAACAAGTCACGGTATATGAGTGTGATGGAATACTATAGTACTTGTCTTAAAAATATAAATTAGTACATGGATTTTTCTGTGCATTCAAATTGATCTATTTAGACAATATCCATTTTCTTCATTAGGGAAAATTTTTTTTTTTTTGTATCTTTAGAAATTTGCTCTTAAGAGCTTTCCATCTTTCCCAGCTAACTTTCCTTGTAGAACTTTAGAATATAGGATCTTGTCTATTGGGACCTTTTATAATTTGTTCTTCAGAAATCTAGGAAACATGTCACAATTTGCTGTGCTTTCATTTCCTCCTCTAAAAAGGGAAGAGTGCATTTAGGGCAAAAGAGGGTTGAAATAAGAGAGTAATGAGGCCTTTTGTAATAGAAAGGATTGGTAAAAATTATGTAACAAAATCTCAAGAGAACCATATCTGTTCTGTCTGAACTTCAATTGTACATGTGCTTAGGGTTTTTATGATCGGAGAGAAGAACTAGGAAACCAGTTAGAAAGAACAAATTTCTGATGGGTCTGGGAGAGCTAAGCGAAGGCCCCAGTTTGTAATACGGAACTAAGCAGGTAGAATTAGAGAGAAAAGAGAAAATTCTTGTGTTACCTGTTGTGAAGGGCACAGTATGAGAATTCAATTCAACAAAAATTAATTAAGGACATATAGGGCACTCTAATAGTTTCTAGGAATACAAAAATGAAATTAGATATTTTCCCCTGCTCTAAAGGATCTTTTAATCTAACAGATGAGATATAGTCCAGTGCTATAAATATCAGTATTTCATAGGAACACTGGTAGATCTATGAACCAAAGCAAGTTGGATGTGGTCAAACAGGAGATGGGAAGATTGAACATTAACATCTTGGGTGTCAGTGAATTTAAATGGATAGGAGTGGGAGAATTTAATTCAGATGATCACTACATATACTACTGAAAACAAGAATCCTTTAGAAAAAAATTGAGTGAGAAAAGCAGTACTGGTATATGATCTCAAAAATGACTGAATGATATTTGTTTGAATCCAAGGCACACTGTTCAACACCATAGTAATACAAGCCCATGCTCCAACCACTGATACCAAAGAGGCCAAAGTTGATCAGTTCTATGAAGACTTATAACATCTTCCAGAAATAACACCAGAAATTGTTGTCACATCCATCATAGGAGATTGGAATGCTAAAGTTGGAAATCAAAAGATAATTGGAATAATAGGCAAGTTTGAGGTACAAATTTAAGCAGGACAGAGACAAAGTTTTGTCAAGATAACTTGCTGGTCATAGCAAGTTTTTAACACCCCGAAAGGCAGCCTCTACACATGGACATCTTCAGATGGTCAATATGGAAATCATATTGATTATATACTTATATATTACATATTATATATTATATGCTTATATATTATATATAGCCAAAGGTGGAGAAGCTCTATTCGGTGAGAGAAAAAAGACCAGGAGCTAACCGTGGCTCAGATCATGAGCTGCTTCTTGAAAAATTCAGACTTAAATTGAAGGAAAAACCATCAGACCATATAGGTGTGACCTAAAAAACATCCCTTATGAATATGAAGTAGAGGTAATGAGTAGATTTAAAGGATCAGATCTGGTAGAGTGACTGAAGAACTATGGACAGAGATTTGCAATATTTTACAGGAGGCAGTAACAAAAATGCTCCAAAGAAAAAGAAGAGCAAGAAAGCAAAAGACTTCCTAATGTGACTTTACAAATAGCTGAGGAAAGAAGGAATGTGGAAGGTAAAGGAAAAAGGGAAAAATATACCCAACTGAAAGTGGAATTCCAGACAAAAGTTTGAGTATGTTTTCCTACACAAGTAATGCAAAGAAATAGACAAAAACAACAGAATAGGAAAGACAAACAATCTCTTTAAGGAAATTAAATGAGATATCAAGGGAATGTTTCATGCAAAAGTGGTGGGGACTTAACAGAAGTAGAAGAGATGGTTAGCACACACAGAAGAGAGACCATGACATCCTTGATAAGCACAATGGTGTGATCACTGGTCCAGAGCCAGGCACCCGGGAAGACAGTGAAGTCAAGGGGGCTAACAGTGAGGCTAAGGAAAAGGGGACAGACAGCAGAGGAGAGGGATGGTGTCATGGAAGCAGTGAATGTGCACTTGGACAGACTCTGGGAGACACTAGAGGATACATGGGCTTGGATTGTTGTCATTCATGGGGTCCTGAAGATTTGGACATGACTGAATGACCAAACAACAATCACAGAAGACATGTACAAATAACCGTTACACAAACTAGACAAGGACAAAGGAAAGGTCCATAAAAGTGCTATGAGAAATTTAAGGGAGGAAACGATGGATGAATAAAAGCTTCATATAGGATTAATTTGGGTCTGGAAGTGATGGGTTGCTTGGGTGCATGTGCTTGGGCCCCAATTCTAAAATCACATTTCTCTTTAAAAATCACATTTCTCCCAAGCCTCAAAACACTATCCCAGGCAGTTTCTCCTCAGCCCAAGGACACAGCCTACCCAGCAACAACCGCTATCTCCCTTCCTACTGCAGCAGCCAGCTGCATCTATAGAATTTTAGTCTGAACCAACGAACCAACTGTGTACTGACTGAACAGGCTGTGCACTGGTCATAACGACATTTACTACTCACTGACCAATCATATATATTCTAGACTTAGACATACATATACTCCCTTTAACAAGACATTGATGAGAGCAACCTGGTATTTCTGAGCCAGCCCTGACTGCTAGTTGACTTAATGATGTTTCAGTCCTAAAACCACACCTCCATGTAGTGCTCCCTTGGGCTATTTCCCAATGAAGTTTGGGTAAAATACCTGCACAGTAGATACCAAAATGTTCCTTTAAGAACTGACCACTTCTTAACCACTCCCTAATTCTACCCTAAAACACCTAGTTAGCATATTTAGCACATGTTTCACTATAGAATAGCCTATATAAACTTTCCCTGTATCCCTCTAGAGTTGCAGGTTCCCTAAGAACTCTTGCCCACTGAAAAGAGTAATACATCTTTACCTTGACCTCAGCAATATTTGAGTCCATGAATTCTCCAGGCAACCTGCCCCTGATACTCCAGTCCTTATGTGGGTCTCACACCCCACTTCCAGCCCTCATCAGAAGGAAGGGAGGGATTTAAACACACAGAGATATAGAGAAGAGACAGATAAAGTTCATTTCTGGCTTGAGTGAAGGTATAGATAAAAAAATGGCAGGATAAGAATAGGGGATAATAGGAAGAGAATGTACTTGGGTGAATGGACAGGACCTAGAACGTAGGAATCTCTAAGTCAGACTGAGAACCTACCTACCTGCCTCTGTGTGTGTGTGTGTGTGTGTGTGTGTGTGTGTGAGATGGAGTTTTATACAGATTCTGTACACTGATAAATCCTCACAATTTTTCTAAAGGAGTTAAATGTAACTCAGTGTTGATGCTTTACTTCTCACAAAAGGTATAGGAGATACACAAGGAAGGGCTCTCTCTCTTATACTCCTTAATTCCTGTGCTAGTGAAAGCAGGAATGGCAAGAGGGGAAATTAGGCAGTTGACCAACAGGGAGGATGAGGATGTTCAAAGCTCACATAGCACTCCAGCCCCACTCCACTATCTTGATCAAATTTTGCCTTCCCCCCAATGTGTTAAATCTAAAAAGAGCCAAAGATCAAAAAGCAACCCAGTTCCTTGTGTGACTTTTTGAGACAATAGAGTGCCACCTTTCTTACAATCCCCAATTTCTTACACTTCTGGATTTGAGGAGGTAGAGGACTGAGAAAAAACACTTGTGATATAGACAGATTCCCTGTTTTCTACATACTGAACTTCATCGGTAATTTCTTGGACTATAAGTTGATGAACAAGTTGGGGAGAGTATGAAGAAGTCAAAGGCACATTCATTATCCAGGGCCTTGGAGATCCCAGGTTTCTAGTGCTCTATAAAGCTAACTGGAATAGAATACTGTTGGAAAGGGATTCTTCTTTCCTTGGTACAGGACAACACACTAGCATGCTTCTGGCTCCAAAGAGTGAAAGCAAGCCCACTGGGTTAACCACAGGCTCAGGAGGACAAACCGAATCATGAGTTAGATAACACCAGTGATGGCCAACATTACATATCCTGGGAAGAAATACTTCTGCCCAGTCATTTCGATGAGATTAGGGAATTCATTGTGCAGAAGGGAAGGTGGTCTCCACTTAGACAGTTATAGAAAGGTCTGGATAAATTGCGTTGTCTACAAAGTATTTTGTAACAGCCTCAGTAAAAATATTAAACCATATCTGAATAGCAGTAACAACATCCATAAGAGCCAAATTGGATTCCTTCTTGGAAAACAAAGTACAGACCACATCTTTACTGTGTAGACGCTCATTAACAAATATGTAAAAAAATACCAGCCGGGAAAAGATGTTTTCCTGCTTTGGAGACTTTTTAAAAAGCATTTAATTCAATCTGGCATGCATGGCTGAACCTGAAATGGCTACAATGTGTAACTGGTGGGAAAGCATGACTGAATCCATTCTGACTAGCAATACAGTTAACAGAGGACAATATAAACAGGACATGAATGGGGTCCAGGAGAAGGGCTCATCCAACCAGGAGATGCCTTCTTTTAAGGCCCATCTGAGACAGGCTTACCTAAGCTTTCCCCAAGACCCAGGAAATGCTGGCTGATAACAGGGAGGTTCTTCTACTTCCTAATGATTGCTGTGGTGAAAGCTTAACATGCAAAATGCCACAACTTTGACAAATTTTAACCTAATTTTCACAGAAAAGTTCTCAAATAACCCAATGTTTTATTTGTTGAATGCATGAATGGGCTTCCTGTACTTTTATATTCCATGAGGCTAGACCCACTAGATATCTATATCTATAACTAGGCCTGACCATAAGGTAGTTTTTATAGAATAATGCAAAAAGTCAAAGGAAATTACAAATGCAGGCATTCTGCACATCATTCATAGCTTGTGAGACACTTTAATTGGTGTATAGTTTTATGCAACTTAAAATAGTTAATTTTGGTACTTCACAAAGTACTGTATATTAATATTCCCTCAGCCATCAGACACAACTTTAGATACCTTAATATGTACAGTATTTAAGCTGTCACTGGGTTTAGGACATTTGGGACTTAATTAGGAAAAGAGACCAGAGAGTTTTATATGTAGGAGGGAGAGTTCTTAGAATGATGGTCAGTGGGAATGTGGAGAATAAACCTTATCCCTTCTGTGAAATTTCAGAAAAAAAAGGGAGAGGCTGTGGATTGAGAAACCAGACTTGCAATTTATTCTTGGCATTACCCTGTGGCTAAACAGATATATGCCTCTGTTGGACACAGCACAAAGTGAACACAGACCTAATATCTCAGATCTGGCAAAGACTTCAGGTGTCATTCATTCATTCATTTATTCATTCATTGTGCATAGAATGTTAATGCTGGGGGAGGAACAAAGTTAAAGCTTGACATTGTTCTGACCCGTATGAAATTTATAGTTAGCAAATCAATAAGTTCAATAATCTCATTTTGCTTACAAGGAAACATGCTGAGATAGAAGGAAGTCTGGTAGTTAACTGATTAATACAAGATAACTAAAATGCATAATTCTTGCAAAACCAAAATAGGACTGGAAATATCTGAATTGGCCTTAAATGATGAATGATTCCACTAGATAACTTCAGTTGTATTCTACGTGTGGTGGCTACTTAACCATTATCCAGTCTTAGACTTGCATCTATTTTTGAAGAACAAAAAGGGAATTTTATATTTAGTTGTATCCTGCCTCCTACAAGGAATTAGTTGAGAGTTTTAAAGAATATTTGGAATTAATCCTTTTCCCAATAGAAACCAGCATCAATGTCTGAACAACAGCCAACATACTAAAACTTCTATATAGAAACTCCAGAATACTCAAATTTTGTACTTAAAAACTTTAAGTAGATGCTTGATTCATTAACATTCCCTGTCTTTGCTTAACACAATATTAGGTTTTCGAAAAGTCAAGTCAAATCAAATCAACAAGCATTTATTAAGTACCTACTATGTGCCAAGAACAGTGCTAAGTCTTTCTTTCTATGGGTAGAAAGAAAGACCAAAACCAGTCCTGCTCTTAAGAAGCTCACGGTATAATTTAAGAAAGAAGAGAGAATGTTTTGAAACAGTGGCATAGGATATGGATTCTTGAACTATGTTAAATAATTGGTGAAATCTTGGCTCCAGACAACTACTAGTGATTCAGAATGAAATCCTTTGTCATTAGTTAGAGATGTTATTACAAATCTCATTGTATAATTGAATATTTCTGACATCTGCAAGAGTATTAAAGTATGGCCATCTCTCCTCAGACACAGATGGAGACAGCTCAGGACCCTAAACCTAAGGGCTTTGGGAAGAGCAGTGCTTCCAGTCCAGTTCCCCTAGTCATGATCCTGGGAAGCAGCCTCTGAGGAGATGTGGCCTGGCAATTGCTCCTGCAGGTGCCAATCACAGCTACTGAAAACACAGAAAACAAGCTTTTATCACACAAATATGATTTCACCAGTGGAAATTACATTAAAGAAGAGATATTCCCATCTGCTTTGCTGCTACACCTTAAGGACCATGGGACCATTCTATATGACCTGCAACTGAAACATTCACGTGTTGTTTCCCTCATTAGAGTGTGAGCTCTTTGCCAGTAGTCTTGTCTTCTTTTCTGTTTGTAATCCCAGCATGTAGCACAATGCTGTGTACAGAAGAAGTGCTTAATAAAGGTTTCATTCTTTTATTCATCAGTCTTGAGTTGCACAATATAAATCTTTCCACACAAAAACTTATTGTTTTGGGCCCCAGCCATATAACAGAATGGCTTAACTTTGAGCCCCAGTAGTCTGTACTTGGAAAATAAGAGCATTTGGGGTAGGTTGTGAGGGAAGGGGCATAAGTAAGGCACAGGTTAATGAAATAGGCCTTAGGAAGCCTATTTGTGTATTTGAAAAATAAAAAAAATTGACAGATCTGCTCGGAATGATATTGGTTAATGGCAAGTATTAGCACCTGTTTCAGTACTATATGTGAAACATTAAAAAGGTGCTATAAAAAGTCATGTTCTGGTTAGGGATTAAAAGTTATGTTCAACTTCCAGCTTCATAAACTTTCATCTCCCTCATGAAGGTTTCCTTGTCAAGTGGAGGAGAAAATCTGAGAGAATGAGGAAGAAAAAAGCTCAAGACAATGAAGCTCTTAAAAGGGAGGATGACTTTCAGTTGAGCTCTAACCCTCTCCTCCCACTTCCACTCTCTGTAAAGTGCCCTCCCCAGAGTCACAGAGCCTCAAACTCAATTGTCTTTTCTGAGTCCTCATCTTCCTTGACCTTGCTGGGCAGCATCTGACACTACTGACCACTTTCGGAAATTCTTTTCCCTCTGGGCTTCCACAACATAGCACTGTGCTGATTCCTTGTCTTACTCTAGGGCTTTTTCAATGATTTCTCCTAAGTGTGGGTGTTGCCCAGAGTCCAACCTAGTCTTCATTTATCAATTTTTAAAATTCTGTCATTTACTGTGGGGATCTCAGCCATGCCTGTGTTGGAATAAGAGGCCATGGCTGGAACACATGAGAACTGCATTTAGTACTGGGTTGTGGAAGTAAGGAGAAAGCAAGAGAATTTTAGCTGCTACAGAGTGAGAACTAGGACATTTGTTTTTTAACATAGGAGAAATGGAAGGAGAGAAAGTGTTAGACTAGCTATCATGCTCATTCTTCCTAATCACTCTCCAAGTTCTGGCCCCATCCCTTTCTAATCCACCCCAGGTGCTCTTTTCCCCTCACATAGATTATTGGGACCCAGAGGTGCATAATTTTGATATATCTATTAGGATTCTTTCCAGTTGCTTTCAAAATCCTGGAACTGCTCCGTGGTCATGGCACTAGACTCTACCCTGCACGTAGTTTTACTAGTTAGCTGCAAAGCCTGGGAATATGCACTTAAAATATGAATCCTCACTATCACCAGACTTCCTAAATCATGGTTCTTCTAGGTGAAAACCCATTCCTTTGAGAATGCAGATTCACCCCCAAATTGCCAATGATCCGTATCTAAGCACTCCCTGACTCCTAACACTTAAAATTTCTCTCCTTTCTTTACTCACGCCACAACTCCACAACAACTTAATCACTCACTTATCTATACTGCCCTACGGATTCTTTACTCCCCTTTCAAAATGCTACGTAAACACATAGGGGCTAGATTCCCTAACATATTATTACAAAGTAATATGACCATTAGCATCAATGACTTTGCCTAAATAACTGTGGAATTTGTGGACATAACTCATAGCTGTAAGCAATTGCATGCCTATATCTACTGCAGTTGTCCCCTGGATAGTATTGACAAGGATGCCTGTTACATATATTTAGACATATATGATACATACACACATACGTATAGTGGAAAAGTTATTATGAAAACTAAAAACATGGTTCTGAATGTAGGCATTAGCACAAATTGCTTATTACTTATACGTAATTAGCATGTGACACAAAAATGATTATGCATATCATTAAATATATTTCAGAATAAGTTGGCTATAGCTAAGATGTGGCTATATCAGGCTCTTTCTTTAGCCTTTGCTTATTGCAAGGCAATAGTGACCTTCTAATTACAACTGCCAGGAACTGAGACTAACCACCTAAGCCACACATGAAAATGTCTCATTACATTTGAGTAATACTCTATAGTGTCAGTCTTCATGTAACATGGGAGATTGCTGATAACTAAAATACTTAGTGAGTATACTGCTTGTAAATGCCCTATAGTTTAGCAAAGAGTGTATGATTTCAGTAATTATTCATGAAGTGAGAGGCCAAGTGGCAGAGAATATAGACAGCTGGCCTTGGAGTCAGAAAGACTTGGATCCAAGTTCTTTCTCTGACCTGTTGGCTGTGCTCCTGGGCAAACTTTTGGTAGCCCAGTTAAATCTTTAGGACTTGAAGTTGCAGGGTAGGTGCCCATCTGCACTAGTAGATGGAGTTTCCTTACCAATGAAATCAGAGAAATTAAAAAAAAATCATTAAGCTCTACTAAACATAATGTTCTATGCTGGGCCCTGCAGGAGGACACAAAAATAAAAAAGACATGGACTTGATCCTCGAGGACCTTCCAAATAAAAGTTTCATTTATAATCAAGTTAAAGATCTCACAAATAGCCAGGGATGGAAGGAAAGCTAGATTAGGAATTCCAAATAGGGAGAAATGCAGCATGAAAAGTTAAAAGAGAAAAATCTTTTAAGAATACATTTTATTGCTGTAAAAAAAGACATTGTGATTGTACAAATGTCAGATGGAGAACGACTCACTATGTGGGATTATGACTGGAAAAGACCTAGGAGTTGCAATATATAAACACAATGAGCTCAATGGGTTATAAGTATAGTGCTACAGTTATAAAAGGAGGCAGCATCCTCAGGATAGACATGTAGTGATACAGAATATGGAAACTGGGATGTAATCTTCCAGTTCTACTCTATGCAGTCAGTCAGACCTTGGCATCAGTCTTGTGACTAGTCCTAGACTCTACAATTTAAGAGGAATGTGGAAAATTTGGAGAGAGCTCAGAGAAGAGCCAACAGATGATTAAAGGATTAGGAAATTAGATCTATGAGAAAAACTCTTGGATTATTTAGCTTGGAAAGCAGGTTAAGAAGCAGTATTGAAAGGAATGTTAGTAACACAAAGACGACTTTGGTCATTCACTACCTCCAATCATTGAAACCCAGGGGAATAGAACAGACACTAGAAACAATTTGCCATTCTGAAGTTCTTCTGAGCATTTGAGATCAACCCAGAGCCCTAGGAGTCTCAAAATGGATTATCTAGGCTTACTCCAGCAGCAAGTCAAACTTCTATGAGGGAATGCAGACAGACTGCTGCCATCAATCTAACCTTCACCTTGAAGCTAGTTAGCTTTTCACCAGCTGCAAGGCATGAGAGAGCTCATGGTGGCAGCTCACAGAAGGGTACTAGCAAGGAACCCATGCAGGAGATAATGGAATTTTAAATCTGTAATATGAATACTATGGATACACTCTCTCTCTCTCTCTCTCTCTCTCTCTCTCTCTCTCTCTCTTTCTCTCTTTCACACACACACACACACACACACACACACACACACACAGAATGACAATTATTTGGAAAACCTTATGTTCTCCTCCTTGGTATCAGATCAGATCAAATCTGATCTGATCACTGGGGCACTGTGGCTTCATTCTCCAGTCCCCCTGTACATGAATGATCCCTTTTATGGACTTTGGAGAACACCAAACGCGGTTGGGTGATCTCTGAATCTGTGGAAAGACATCTAATTGATTCCATGTTCTTACAACCTTCCTAGCTTTGGAAAGGAAAAAAAGAAAACATTTCTCCCAGTTTCTTTTTCTTTTAGACTTCTTATGCTTTTTAGAATTATCACCTAAAGATTTTATTAAGGTGCTTTTAATGTGTGTTTTACATCATCAGTAGTAATGATGAGAAAGTCTTAACTGTTTCTTCTTGTCTCCTGTAGTACCCAGCACAATATCCTGCAAATTTACCAGACTCTTTAATCACTACCCCCTACTTAGAATTTTCTAGTCACTTCTCTGTTCTTTTGACTGGCTCAGATTCAAGTAGTATACATATGTTTTGAAAGCTGGATTTCATAAGAAGTTATTCTAGATATTTACTATTCATTAAGTTACCTTCAGTTATGAAAGATACACCCTTAAGAGTCTTAGATAGTGGCAGGAATAGGAAGGTAAAAATCAAGGCTATAATTTAAAAGAGAACTGTAGAGAAGGGCAGGGAGTATGTTTGATGTGCATTAGTTCCCAAAGCCACATGGGGATTCCATCAGAGCTTCTGGATGTGTTCAGATCAAACTGTATGAGCCAACAAAACTCAGACACATCAGTTATAATGATCTCTGGTAAGTGAAAAGAAAGTTGCCTTATGGAAACCTGGACACATAGCTGGAATCTCAGCACAGAGAAAACTCAGTCTGAGCTTCCAGCCTGATTCATCAGCCAAGAGAGGTGGCATTTCTGAGATCTACTGAATAGTCATGAGCATCATTAGCACAAAGGGAATAAAGTGATTAAAAAACAATTGCTTGAAATGTACTTCAGTCGCTACAAATGAAAAAGGAAGGTTTCTTGTATTTCCAAGAGATAAAGCATATAAATTTGACAATCTCAACACACTTAGACCAACTGTCAACTATTTCTCATCAAACCATTACATTCTCTTGACAGTGGTGAGAACTGTGGTAGAGAATTGTGGAAAATCAATCACAGGAACTTGGAACCATGTATATAAACACAATGCCTAATGAGTTCTTTTCTGGGCCCAGAACAAACTTGTATGATAGGCCCCTTAAGGTCCAAGGACCATTCTTTGGGCTCTACCAGGACAAACTTGTAAGGTAATCCATCTCCTTCTGTTCCCAATACAACACATAAGCACAGAATCTCAGTCAATGTACTTGTGCTGAAGATTGTTCAACAACAGTTTAATAAACATGTATTGAACCCTTATCATGTATAAATCTCAGTGATTTGAGGAAATGAAAAGACAAAACATGGTCTCTACTTTCACAGAGTAGATAACCTAATATCAGGGTAAGACAAGTATAAAAAATATAATACAAGACATTAAGGATGAGAAGAAGTAAGAGATAACACTATAGAGAGGAGATCAGGGAAAACTTTAAGTAGGTAGTATTTGAATTGAATTTCAGTATTAGTACTTAGTAGTATTTCAGGAAGTCAAAGTTAGGTTATGGGGAGACAAGGCAATCCATGGGGAAGGAACAACTCTGTTTGACATTTAACACCCTTCATCACTTAGACCAATACTACCTTTCTAGTTCATTATACATTACTCTCCTCCACTCACATATGACCCAGTTAAACAGCCTTCTTATTTTCCCTCATAAACAATTTCCATCTCCCCTACTGGGGCCTTTGCATGGCCTGGTCTCATAGTTGGAATGTATTTCCTTCTCACCAAAGCCACTTAGAATTGCTGGTTTCCTTCAAGGTTCAGTTGGGTCCCCTGGCTTCCCCCAATACTGTTACATTTATTTTGTATCTATATATATCATAGATATATCTACTCAAGTAAATGTAAGCTTCTTAAGGACAAATGCTTTGTAGTCACAGTGCCTAGCTCAGTGTCTTGCAAATAAAAAATACTTAATATTTCTCAATTGAGCAAAGGCTCAAGGCAAGCAAAGACAATAGCAAGTTGACCCATTTAGCCAGGATGTAGAATGACAAAGGGAACTATGACTTTCACCCATTTTGCTGAGGATCACATTTATCTGTGAACAAAATAACACAGCTGGTAGAAAGTACTGAAAGAAAGAGTATCACTGCATTTGCTGGGGATCTTCCCCCTCCACACCGTCAAATAACTATGCCAGAATCACAGAATCATAGGATTAGAGCTGGATGAAACTGTAGATACTATCCATTCAGGGAATAGTGGAGAGAAAAACTTAGCATGGTATGAAAAGATATCTTGATATGCTTTCAAGCATCCTAAGCCCCAAAACCCATTTCTATGGGATTCTCTCCTCATTGCAGGAGGTCAATATCCTATACCTGTGTAAGGGTCAGGGAAAAACAGGAGAGAGGAGAGATCTCTATTCTCTTCTGGCTTCCAGTTTTTGGAGAGATGGATGTTGCCATTTCCACTTCAGGTTGCTGAAGGGAGAAAAAGACTCTAGGAAGAAGCTGACATGAGAGGATCTGGCAGTCTGTACCATGTTCCTATCTACAGTTTGCTACTCTAGAGGTTATGGGAAATTTCCTTATGGATAAGGTCTAGGACTCTTAGTTGAGCTGAAATACTATGCTCACTGGGAGAGAGCTCCTTCACTTTGTAATGTCTGCTAGATTATACATACATACACACACATTTGCAATTGATTTAGATATATGGATTTCTTTCCTATTTGTTAAGTGTATGTTCATTGTAAAAATGGTATTTGGTGGGAATGAAGGCTATGGAGATAAGGATGCTCCTTTCTCTGTTAAGAAATGGTGATCATGAGTTTAGCTTGAACCTGAAACTTACATACCTTAGACTTATAATATGTAAATGTGATAAATATAATTATAACCCAGTGCTCCTTTTCTCTGAGGAAAGCAGAAGACCAGCCTCTTGCCCCAACCTTCTGCTTTTCCTCCTGAGAGGAAGCAAAATCTCCCTTGGAGAAGAATGGGGAAAAAAAGATGGTCTGTTCTTGCCTGTCTGTGAACCACACATCAAGATAGTCTTGGTATATTATCTTCAAACTAAGAATGTAAGCTTCAGAGAGCTGGTTTTGCATTTACTTTTAGTATACTTACTTTGAGCATGCAATTTTTCCTAGAAGATAGCTCTGGATTAGATCTCTATGAATGTGGAACCACTCATAGACTCAATGAAAGACACCAGAGGGTCTTCTAATCTAGGCTTTGCTTGAATCATGGGTCCCCACCTCTTGATAAGAATTATTTTGAGGTCAAAGCTTTTCCCCCATGGGTGAGAATTATGTGTGGAATGGCCTCAATTTCCACTTCACTTTGCATATGCAGTTTTCTCATCATTGGAAATGATTTCATGAGATATTTGATTTATTCCACAGATAGTGCTTTCCCTTACCAAGAAGCTGCACCTTTTTCCTCTCACTTGCCCAAGTCTCTCTGCTAACAAAGTAACTCTTTTGGAATGTGATAGCTGAGCCACAAATATTTCTTTAAATAAAATGATGCTTTATTGAAAAGTCTGTAAAAACAGGTCTTCTTCATCAAAACTTACTTCACATATACATACTTTTATTTATACTGGTGGGAGTTCTTCATGTCGTTTGGTGGATCTGTAAAGTTCAGGAAATTGAAAATGAGAGCAAAGCTTCCAGATGGACCTATGGATACTGGAGATTCACTCAGTTATTCATCAGAAGTGCACTATGATAGATTGAGCTTATTGAAACAAAGATTATTCGAACAAAAACTTCAGCCTTCTCACGCTATTTCTTTGCTTTATAGTAGAATGAAAAACAACAGTTGAGGAATGGATTTCTGGGATCCAGTTTTAGTTCTTCAACTAACTAGCCAAGTGCTATTGGGCAAATGACTTAATCTCTCTAGGCCTCATCTTCCCTGTCTTCAAAGTGATAGAGCTGCACTTCATCTGTAAGGTCTCTTCCACTTTTGCACTCTGTGATTCCACCTTCTAGCTTCTTTTGTGGAAACATCTGTAATCCTCTTTTCCAGAAGTAGAGAGGATAGACTGCAGAACCACAAAGAACTTCCTTTGTCTCTGCTGATCTTTTCTTCTGGTCTTTCTTCAGCGTCCTATGAGGCAGCAGAGAAATCTCTCATTGGCCGGACTCTCTTTTGGCATTTGTAAATATCTGAGATACACTATATTCTCTTAGATCCCCTGGCCCAATGATGCTAACTTAGGGTCTTTCTTATTTTTTTCTGGGACTGTCAGGATTAAAAAAGACTCCATTTCCCACAGAGACTTATTCTTGAGCTTCCTACTTTTGAATTACATAGGGTTGTAAGTATCTAAGAGACAAAATGAGGAGCAAATTAATTGAACACACTAGGACTAAGCAAACTGAACACAGGACTAAGGAAATGCACTGGTTGTGACATTAGGAAGCCTCATCATAATTCTCGGCTTAAACCTAGAATATATAATACAAGATTTCTTAAGAAATAAACTTTTATTTATGGGGATCACAATGGGTCATTCTGAAGATATAATAATGCCTTAATACAGAATTTCCTGGCTTTCTCTTGAGTCACTGGAACAGTGTTTATGTTTCGTAACGTTAATCACATGTGATTCTCCTAAATGTGGGATCTAATGGATGCAAAAATTGGTCCAAATGTCAATTTTAAACATATGTTTTTTATACTGAATAGAACTGTACAGTTCCAAACACTAGTTAACTCTTTGTTGGAATTAGAGACTGAATTTTCTAAGGTGTCTTTGGCTGGTGTTCAAGATGATGAACTTCTCACTACTCCAGTCACAGGTTATCCTAAGAATAGGAAGGCCTATTTATGAAGCAAAGCATTAAGAATTAGGATAACTCAGTGAGTTATTCAGTGCAACTCACTGGAAAGGAAAAAGTTGGGAAACTGTCAGAAAGACATTAGTAAAATATGGAAATATAGAAATTGGATAGAACAATGAGAGCCAGTGTGGGTGTGCTTCCCTGGAAACTTTGCAGATGAATAACATACTGATTTTGTTGGTCATTAATAGTCATTCTGAATTTCAAAATGCCCATTTTCATTTTTTTCTAATGACATGAGGATGATCTACTTATTCTTCAGAGAGTAACTGAGGGGACATTTTTGGTTTTGGTTTCCAAAAGATTTCTCCATTATATTTGTTGTTTTGTCTGCAGGAAAGAGGCTGAGAGATGACTTAGCTTTTCAGTGTATCTCCATTAAAGACAGAACATGAAAAAATGTGTTTAAAGTGATGAAAGGGATTTAGATTAGACATAAAGAAGAACATCCTAATAACTGGGACTGATATAGGGCCATAGGACTACAGAAAAGGACGAAGAACAAAGCTGGGACTAGTTTCCTCTGGAGATCTGACTGTCTAGTACAGTTCTGTTTAGAGGGTAAGAGTCTGACTGACCTCTTAACGTTTTTTTGTAGCCTACAACTTTTATGAGCATACACTTTTTATTAATGGGACCATGAGAACTTCAAAACAGACCAGAGGACTTCACTGTTCTCCGTTTCTTCTCTGGATCCTTTTTTCTTACATCTCTGTTTCCCACTTTGACTTCCTTTTTCTCAGTTCAGCTTTTTGTTCTTCTTTGCTCTCATTCTCTTTCTTCTCCCTTCTGGAAAGTCTTCTTCTATCATCTCCTCTCACCTTAGAACACTTTTGTTAACTCTAGGCTATCTTTCTCCTCTAACCTTTTCCCAAATCTTGGTAGGCATTTCCACTCTTATAGACATAACTGACCACATAACAGTGCTGCTGCTTATACAATAATTTAGCCCTTTGTTATATTCTGGTTTTGAATACAAAATTATTTTGATTGTTTCACATGTTAAAATTGTTTCCCAACTAGTTAATGAGTACGCAGACAGCAAGGACGTAATATACTTCTTATATATGTTCTGCAATGCTTAGCATGATGCTAGACATATAGTAGGCACAAAAGCCATAGTCATGAATTGACTTCTCACTGGCCTCTGCAGGATTCAAGACTGCTGAGAAATTCCATCATGAAATCCTTTTTTCCCCTAAATTATGTAACAGGGGAGGTAGGTGGTGCAGTGGATAGAGCACCAGTGCAGGAGTTAGGAGTTCAAACCTGAGTTAAAATCTCACCTCAGACACTTGACACTCACTAGCTGTGTGACCTTGGGCAAGTCACTTAACTGCAATTACCTCATCCTGGGTCATCTCCAGTCATCCTGATGAATATCTGGTCACTGGATTCAGATGGCTCTGGAGGAGAAGTGAGCCTGGTGACCTGCACAGCCCTCCCTCACTCAAAACAAAGTCAAGTGCAAGTCATGTCATTATTTCTCTGACAGCATGGTCTTCTTCGGCAATGAAGGACAAACACACACACACACACACACACACACACACACACACACACACACACACACACACACACACCACTAATTCCTGGCCCTCCCACTTCTAGTTAAAGTCTTTATCTTTTTGCCTTTTTTAATGGCTTCCTGTCCCCTATATATTGGCATTCTCCCAAACTCATTCTTTAGCCATTTGTTCTAATTCTTCGCTCTGTCCCTTGGTGAGCTCAGCTATGCCCATCTTAGGATGAGAGTCCATTAGAGGAGTAAAGGAACTTCAGCCTTAGGGCATGCTGTGATTGAGGCAATCTTAGTCAGCTACTTCTACCGCATTCTCTTCAAGGATGGCTTTAAAGTATCCAGACACATCAAAACCTGGTTTCACTATCAGAATGCTGGTTTCTTGAGGGAAGAAATTTTCATTTTTTTTTTTGTTTGCACCTATCTTAAAATAGATGCTTAATAAATGTTTGTTGGTTGTTTGACAGTTAATTTTACCCAATCTGTATCAACGAGAAGTGTTGACGATAAAACTTTTTTTACTGATTAATTTTTCCTTATTATAATTTATCGTATACTTTCAAATAGACATATAAACATATATACACATAAATATATATATATATGTTAATACTACAACAGGGAAAGAGATCAGGATCTTGTAAGACAGAATCATCAAATGTTACAGCTGGAGAGGACCTTAGATTTCCTTTAGTCTTAGCACACTGCGTGGCACACAGTACCTGAAAAATGTTTATGATTGATCTACTAGCTGTTTAAAAATAGAAAAGAATCTATAAGTGCAAGGCCTTTTCCTCTTAAATAACACTTCCCTTGTTCATGATACCACCTTGTTATTATATACCAGTAAAATCTTCAATAATTTCAAGGATTCTTTAGTAAAAGTTTATTCCTATTTTTCTGTAAATGGTCTATTTAAAAAAACCCAACAGCTAGTACATGCAAATACTTTCTTGGCTCCCCTTTTCTTGGATTAGTCATTCTCCATAGAAACATTTTTTAAAATGACATACTGTGCAAAAAATTGATTGCATATTGTTTAAATTGCAAATGAGGAGGAAATGCTTTGTTTCACCATTAGTGATTAATCTTCAACCATAGCTATACCTAGAGTAGGGCAACTGGGAATTTTTCCAGAATGCTGAAATTTAGAGAGCACTGAAATTCCTTATAGTTATTTAACATGTAAAAGCAATCTTGCACCCAGTGATGAAGAATAATTAATTAAAATAGGAAACTGGCAGATGATCTATCCCAGACAACCGTGTTTTTGCTCCTTTCTTCCTTGTGGTGGTCATGCCCTTTCTCAATGGCATTCCAAGAAGTAGGCTTTTAATGTCCTTGGGTTTCTGGCCTTTGAAGCCAGTGTTCCAGGGCCTCTAGGTTTCTCAAATGTGGAGACTTGTGCTTTAAGTTCCATGGTTTTCTTCTTCCCTCAACTGATTTGGTCTTTAAAAAGTAATTTCAGGGTACCTTTTTTATTGCTTGCTCTAAGAGCATTTTGTGTTACTTGCCCTGTCATAAGAATTGTTAGTTACATTTCTACCTGCAATTCCTTTCTCACTCTTACTCAATTATTCTTTCCCAATAAAAGCTACCTAAAATAT
The DNA here is from genome assembly GCF_028372415.1 of Notamacropus eugenii. Classification (NCBI taxonomy): domain Eukaryota; kingdom Metazoa; phylum Chordata; class Mammalia; order Diprotodontia; family Macropodidae; genus Notamacropus; species Notamacropus eugenii. Next base: position 215,489,442 of record NC_092872.1, read on the forward strand.
TCTAATCATCCCTATTAGAAAAAAGTCCAGGAGAAGATCCCATCCTGTGTAGGAGAAAATTAGATTAAAACCCTAGGAAACAATTTAACATCTCCCTTGACCTTCTGGGTTCTAAAGAGTAATTTATTATGCTCATTTTAAAAATGAAATGCTTAAGTTCTATTTAATGTTCCCAAACCAGGAACATCATTTTATTCTCTTTTGCTTAATGTCATCAAGTACTGGCCACATTTATACTGTTTAAGCCTCCTAGTTCTGCTCCCCCATTATCTAACATTGTTAAGGCAGAGAGGAGGAGTTGTTCTCAGTGACCCCAGATTCCAATACATTATTAACCAAAGTCTTTAATTACAGTAAACTTTGGTTTTCTGTTCTCAAGGCCTGTAATTCTGCTTGTTCTGTTTGATTAATATAAGTTCTTTGGTTTTAAGGAGGGTTTTATGCAAATGGGAACTGTAAACATCAGTGTAAATGTGGCCAAGTAGAAACCTTACAGGATTGGTTGTTGTTCAGTCTGTCCAACTCTTTGTGACCCCATTTGGAGTTTTGGCAAAGATACCAAAGTGGTATGCCATTTCCTTCTCCAGGGAATTTAAAGGAAACTGAGGCAAATAGGGTTAAGTAACTTGCCCAGGGTTAGTAGAGAAGCCTTAATTTAACCACATTTAACAAATATTAAATATTATAAATGTAATAATATACTGTTACACATACTGTATGTTATACATACATATGTATTTGTGAGTGATACTAAATTGAGAAACATCAGAGAGAAGAGAGAGTAAAATACTAGCTAACGATGACAACGTCTCTTATATTCATCCCTTCCCTATCTTTTCTACCACCACATCCAAGTTCAGATGCTCATTACCTCTCCCATAAACTACTGCACTTGATGGCCTATTTTTTCACCTGTCGCAAGTCCCTTCTCCCTTTACTTTGTCCTGTATCTCAGCTCACTCCAACAGATATTTATTAAACATCATGTGCAAGCCATCAGAGTGGTTGCTGGGGATACAAGGCAAAAAATAATAGTCCTTGCCCTCAAGGGCTCACTATATTCTACTGAGTTAAGTAAACATGAGAAATTTGGTAAGAAATTCTTCCAGTAGAAGGTGGCACATGAATTGAGACTTGAAGTAAGTTAAGGAGTATGAGAGGCAGAAATGAGGAGGAATACACATATATTCCAGAGTTGTAAACCATTTATGCAAAGGAATAAAGACAGTAGAAGAAATGTTGAGGTCCTATGATGATAGGATCATAAATTTAGACCTGAAATGGCCCTTATACGCCACCAAGTCCAGCCTTCTCATTTTCAGATGATAAAATTAAGGCTTAGAGTAGTTCAGTGATTGGCCTGAGGCAGACACTGAGTGTTGGGCCAACAATTTGAATTCACATCTTCTTGACTCAAAGCCCAGTACTCTTTTGAATGCATCACCCAGCTGAGAATAGAGAGAGTAAATGGTTTGGCTGGAACAATGAGTATAGGAGAGAAGCAATAAGAACGAAGTCTGGAAACACAGATTAGGGCCGCTTTGAAAGCAGCTTTACATACCAGGCTAAAGAGTCTGGATTTGATTTGATTTTATTTTATTATGATTATTTTTTTTATTTATTTGAAATTCATTTTAACAAAATTTTGGGTTCCAAATTTTCTCCCCTTTTCTCCCCTCCCCCCCAAACACCAAGCATTGTGATTGCCCCTATGACCAATCTGCTCTCTCTTCTATCATCCCTCTCTGCCCTTGTCTCCATCTTCTCTTTTGTCCTGTATGGCCTGGATTTTATTTTAGAGACAATAGGAAGACACAAGATTTTTGAGTAGATGGGTGATATGGTCAGACCTGTGCCCAGGGAGATCATTTTGGCAGTTTTATGGAGAACAGATTGGAAATGGGAGTGACTGAAGACAGAGATTGATAAAGAGGCTAATGTACAGACAATAAGTGATGAAATACTAGGATAGTGGTAATTTAAGTGGAGAGGAGACAGATGACAGATGAGAGAGATGTTATGGAGTTATAACTGATAAGACATGACAATTGATTGAATAAGGAGAAGGAAGAAAGGACAGGAGGGGGGGGGAGAGAAAGAGAGAGAGAGAGAAAGAGAGAGAGAGACAGAGAGAGACAGAGAGAGAGAGAAAGAGAGAGAGAGAGAGAGAGAGAGAGAGAGAGAGAGAGAGAGAGAGAGAGAGAGAGAGAGAGAGACTGAGAGACTGAGAATGGAGTCAGGAAAGATGAAGTTTGTTTTTGACATGCTGGGTCTGACATGTCCATCCAGGTGTCAGTGTTCCAATATGAAATTAGAATTCAGAAGACACATTAGTTTAACAGAAATACAGCAGATTTGGGGGTCATCTTTAAAAAGGTAATTGAACCCATAGAATCAAATGAAATTACTAGTAAAGTTTAGAGAGAGTAGAGGATTGAAGACAGAGTGTTAGTGAACATCCATGTTTAGGGGATGAAAAAATGGATGATGAGCCAGTAAAGGAGGCTGATGAGTCAGGGAGGAGAGCCAGGGGAGAGCAGGAAGGAGAAGACAGTATCCAGAAAAGGGGCATTGATCCAGAATGGCGAAAACTACAGTGAAATCAAGTATGATTAAAAACTCAGAAACGTCACTAGATTTATTAGGGAAGAGATCATTGGTCAAGTTGGAAAGAACAATTTAAGTCAAATGGTGAGGTCAGAATCCAAGTTGTAAGCCCTTAGGAAGTGAGTGGGAGGTGAGAAAGTGGAAGCGGCAGATATAGATGAACTTTTCTAAGAGCTTGGCTGTGAAAGGTAGAATAAATAGGCTGATGGTTTGAGGGAATAGTAGGGTCAAATGAAGATGTTTTAAGGAATGGAAATCATCCCAGCAAGTCAGTAGGTGGCAGGGAAGGTATCAATAGATGAGGGACAACTGAGAGAAAGAGGGAGTTGTTGAAGGGGTAAGTGTCTGGGAAAGGTATTGAAGGCATAAGCAGAGGGAGTGCTTTTGGCAAGGACTACCTCCTCAGAGACCGAAGAGAACTGAGGACTATGTTGAGATGTGGAGTACCAGATAATTTCGCAGTACAGTAGGTGAAATCTTCTTCTGAGAGTGAGAGGAAGGATGGTATATGGAGATTGAGGAAAGAAGAAAAATTCTGGAATAGCCACAGTGGAGAGTGTGAATCAAGGAAGGATAGTCATGTATCAGTGAGGGCAGAATTGATACTAGAGAATGTACATTTATAATAGATATTAGTAGTACCTCCTCCAGAGGTATATAGCAGAACTTGGTTACAGGACCCATATGATCTATTTATTACAGGAATGTATCTCAGAGGACAACTAGTTCAATACTCTTATCTTACAAATAAGGAAACTGAGTCTCAAGGTTTAGCAATTTGCCTAAGGTCACAAAGAGGTAGTATCAGAGGTGATTTGAAACTATGTGTTCAGACTCCAGAGCCAGTGTTCTTACATATAGTAAAGGAAACAAGATGGGAATAAACCAGGGTTGGGGTTGGCAAGGCAAGATTGGAAAGGGATTTAGGAGTGGAGGATACTATATAGGTGAATTGACCAACTTTTAGGGCCCATACTGTGAATGGAATAAATTGAGACCAGAACAAGGACAGTCAATAAAGAGAATAGGGAGAAGTACAGAGATTGGAGGTCAAGGTGGGGATGGAAGATTAGGAGGGTATTATAAAAGAGGTAATGGGATTTAAAGAAGGTAATGAACTGAAAGCTTAGGTATTTAAGAAGACATCTGCATGTATGCTCAAGTCCCAAAATGGTTAGGTGGAATCAAAGGAAGACTTTGATTCAGACAGTGAACTCTTTAGAAAGAACAAGGATCTTAGAGAAAGGGTGATATAGAGAGATGGGGTGATCCTAAGGGAGGAGAGGTTGCTGAATGATGGCAGAAGACAAGGGAACTGGAAATAGGAAGAACAAAGACCACTGAGAAGAAAGGAATATGCTTATTCTTCTCCTGCCCAACTACATCACTGAGTTTGAAAAAAGGAGCAACCGGTACTAGGGAGGTGGTAAGGAATAATTTGTTCTTCAGGGAACAAGGTTTCCATGACAATGTAAAGAGAAAAATTATAAGAAAGAGAAGTTGGATGAAGAGAAGGGATTCTACGGGACACAATTGTAAGGGAGAATAGAAGAGACAATGGGAGAGGAAGGCAGAGCTAGATCTAGATAAGAGTGAGGAGTTACAGTAAGGAAACAGTTTTTGCCTCAGCAAATTGCAACTCTGGAACACAGGAATTAGTGAAGGAAAAGAAAGGAATTTCCTTCCCACACCATACAGGAAATACCAATTAACTAGTGTTTCCACCCTCTTGGGTCCTATGATAAAACTGAGACATCAGTCTATTCTCTCTGGAACACCAGTAAAGAATGGTAATTGGTTTCCAGGGTCTGTCTGAACTAATGCCCAGTGCAAGTTCTTTTCCTTTGATTTTTTCAAACTCCCATAGGAGAACACGCACATGGCACATGGCTTCTGGTTCAGTCTGGTGTTTGAGGCTAGGTATGCAATAGTTTTAGAGGCCTGAGGCACTGCTGTTTTTCTCAAATGGCTTGGTGAAATGAAGTAGGACAGGCCTGATGTCCTTTTCTTTCAAGAGAAGAGAAAGTAGGTTAATGAGCCTTGTTGTCATTGTTAATGGAAGGCTGATGCATTGTTTTCTCAAATGCTTTGGTTATGCAGGTCTCAATAGGCATTTTTCCACTTGTCCATAGTTTCTGGGACAATTTTCATGCCACTGTTCAAATTAAGACCCTCGATGTATATTGTAGTCTATAATAACTGACTGACATTAAATTTTTTGGTCTTATGGGATCATGATGTTTTAGTATTGATCTTCAAATAATATCATTGGGAAAATACTAGTATTAAAAGATAGGCATTTGTAATAGAAACCAGCTTGGAATTTTGAAAGTACTATGCAATGTCACTAATGCAATACAGTCTGATACTTTATGCCCTTCAATCTTGGGTCTAGCTCAGTGTAGTAACTAGGTAACAACACAGAGAGACATCTCATTCCTTTCTCTCCTCCTACCACACACAGAGGCTAATTCAAAGGGCAGCCTGACAAACTGTCATAATTTAGACACTGTAAATTTTTCATCCACCTTTTCTCCTTAGTTTAGATGACTAGTTTATACTCTTTTGAGTCGATCTCCTTGAGTGGCTCCATCTAAGAGCCTTGAAATAATAAGTATAATGCCATCTGAACACAGGAAAATATGAAGAAATCCATAATTGATATTTAATCTATTCTATTTGAACTCTGTATAGGCAATCCTCCAAGATACTGGTGAATACTTTAAACAAATGAGTGTATGTTGACTTCCTCTGGAGGAATTGGCAGATGAGAACAGTTGGTTACAATCACCATGAAGGTGACTGACACAGGTGCTGTGGAGCACTTAGAGCATGTTCAGATGCTGAAGACACGAAGGTCATCCACTGCATCCTGGGCTATCTCCAGTTGTCCTGACTGTTGTCTTACCACTGAACTTTTATGATTCTGGGAAGAGTGAGGCTGACAAATTTGTCCAACTGCCTCACTGAGATCTAATTCAAGAGGAAGTCTAGACATCACCCATGATGTCACTGACTCTCTTTGAAAATGAAGAATGAACAACAATATGTCTTCTTTCTTGATACTGATCTCCAGTTGCTTGTTGAACAAAATTATTACCATAAAAAGCTATTATAGAATATTGCATGAACTTTAATATATATGAGTGACATGACTTATTCTATTGAGTCAAATACCTTTTTAAAAAAATCAACAAACAGTAGACTCAGTAAGATCTTACATTCACTACACCCCTCAGTCAGTTGTATGACTGAGATGTATTTTTCCATAGAAAATCACTTGCAAAAGTCTGCCTTATTTCCTTCTCTTGTTTTCATTAAGAATACCCTTGATGTGTACATGGTCAATTCTCATAAAAATTTTATAGAAAGAAGAAAACACAATAATGGGGCATTAGTGCTGCTAATATCTTCCCTCTCGTCAGTAAAGTAGCATCTACAATCCTTCCCATTGTTTTGGAAATATCCATTCTTTGAGATGTCTTGAAAATCAATCATTGTCTCCCTCAAATCCTTTGTCAGCAATAATTTCTTCTGTATGCACATAGTCAAGTCCACTCACTCTTCCTGACTCTATCTTTTTAACCACCATTTCTGGTATTTATTTAACTTCCATTTCTAACAAAGTATATTGGAATCTGAGATGTGAAATCCAAAAGTGATGGTTGCCTCATAGTCATGGATGAGAATAACCAGACACAGAAATATCAACAGGCTGCTTCTATTTCATCTCTCTCTCTCTCTCTTTCTCTCTTCTTTTCTGTTTCATTTCCAGACATTTTCTTTACAGTCTTGCTTAGCTGGGCCTCACAACTCATCATGTCCAAAGCAGAACACATTATATTTTCCCATAAACCAGATAGCCAGCCATTTTGTGTGTGTGTGTCATTGACCCTTTTGGCAATATGGTAAGCTCTATAGACCACCTCTCAGAATTATATTTTAAATAAGTAAAATAAATAAGATAATAAAGGGAACCAATTATATTGAAAGGCAGTTATCAAAATATTTTTTAAAACAAATTTGCAGACCTCTGCTTAAGAATCCTTGATTAGCTGCCACCAACAAACAGATAGGCATAGAAGTCGTAAGAATGGCAGCAACCACAAACTACTGGTCCTGTTTTCAGTCCAGAAGGGGTCAGTACTTCCAACCAACTGCAACTCACAAGGAAGGAAAGGTTGCATAGCTGAAGCAGCAAGCCACCCTGAGGGAGAGACAAGAGGATAGCATGTGACAGTCAAACCACCACAGTCATTTTGACTACCATCTTCTCTCAGACTGATGGAGAAGGCCCAGGACCCAGAACCCAGCAGCTGTGGAAACAGCAGTGTTTCCATATCAGTATGATGCTTTGAAGCCATCACTGTGGGGAGACAACCTGTGGCAATACAGTCAGGCAATTGTTCATGCAGGTGCTATAGCCACAAATGTTGAAGACCCAGAAAACAAAGCTCTTGCCATTAGTATCCTTGTCACTGCCAGGTTCAACATCAGAAACTGATAATATTTTATAAGTATGAATGATATTAAAGAAGAAGAATTATCCCATTTTGCAGCCGAACCCTATGAACCACGAGACCTTTCTATCTGACTTACAGCTAAAACCTTCTGTAACCGCCATTAGAATGTAAGTTCCTTGAGAACAGGAACTGTCTTTTCTACTTGTAATCCAGGAGTTTGACATAGTACTTTGCACATAGTAAGTGCTTAATAAATGTTTTATTCTCTACTCTGCTAAATTTCTCTATTTCTGTGGATGGCACCATTATCCTTCCAGTGTCTCAGACTCATAATGGTGGCATTATATTAGATTCCTTATTCTCTGTCACCCAACATACTCAACAAATTGCCAAATCTTGCCATTTCCACCTTTATAAAATTTCTCATATCTAACTCCTCTCTGCTTATAGTTACTAACTAATTCAGGCCCTCATAATTTCTTACCTTGATTATTGCAGCAGCCTCTTAAATGTTCTCTCTGTCTCAGGTTTTACACAAGTCGTCCATCCTATACAATGCTGCCAAAATAATTTTCCTTAGCGCAAATCTCACCATGTGATTCTCCACTCAATCAATTACAATTGCTGCTGCCTTTACAAAACATGAACTTCCTTGGTTTACTTCTAATGCCCTACACAACCTGTCCCAATCTAGTTTTCCTGTTTCATTGGATATTATTTCCCTTTGCATTTACAGTCAGACAAACCAGCTTTCTTCACGCAGAACAGACTGATTATCCTCCTTGCCTGAAAATTATTCCTCCCTTTCCTCTACCTCATAGAGTTCCTCTTTTCCTTTAAGATTCAACTCAGGCAACATCTTTTGCATTCAGTCTTTACCGATCACCCAAAATGCTAGTGCTTTACCTCCCAAGCTACCTTGTATTTCATTACTTGGTATATGTTTGCGTATTAATTTTTATATTTATGCTGTACCTAATGTGTACTTGTCTCTCCCTCTACTATTAAAATGTAAGCTCAAGGCAGGTAGGTAGTGTTTGTTCCTGGAATACAGTAAGTACTTAATAAATACTTGTTGATTGATTTTTGTCTCAACAACCTTTTACAGCTTTGCAAGGCAATACTGCTTGTAACAAATCCATGGTATTTTGCAAATATGTTTACATTCTCAACTAGTGCAGCTCTTGGCTGACGTGTCTCTCTGTTTGGCAAGAAAACGTATTTTCTGACTAAGGTGATTTTTGGGTTTTTTCAAACTCCTCATAATGGCATTGATTTTATATCAGTTCAAGTTCTCTAAGAAATGGTGATAGCGAGAATAATGTCTTTACTTCTGTCCACTCCCTATTTCTTTTGGAGTTGGAAGCTTGTTTAAATCAATTGAGTTGAAGCTCATGCAAGGTCTTCTCATCTTTGTCCTAATTTGGCATTAATTTTGACTTGTTCTAACCAGCAGATGATATGAATGCACACAGTCTGATTATATAACTATTGCTACATCAATATTTAGGGTTTGGATGTCTTTTTTTTTGTTTAAACAAATTATTTGTTATCACCCTGACCTCCAATCCTTCTGCTACTCAGATATCTCTCAGGTCAGTGCACCTGTGCTGGCTACAGTTCCCTCCCTTTCCAGTCTCAGTCCTTGTAGGGGACCAGTTCAAATCTACATCACATTCAAAGCCCCTTCCCCATTGTTTTATTGCCCTGTCCATTCAGTTGATACTGCCCTCTACAAAGACACCAAATGATCTCTCTTTTTTTAATTGATTATATTTTGTTTTCAGATTTACATTCTCTCATTTTCTTCCCTTCTGTCCCCAAAATTAAGAAGCAAGAAAAACAAAAATTGTTATAAACATGTACGGACAAGTAAAATAAATTCCTCTGTTGGCCATGTCCTCCCACCCAAAGCTGTCTTAATCTGCCCTCTGAGTCCATCACCTCTCTATCAGGAGGTAGGTAGTAGCATGTTTTATCATGAGTCCTCTGTAATTGTGGTGGGTCATTGTGTTGATCAGTTCTTAAGTCTTTCAGTTATTTGCCCTTATAGTATTGTTGTTCTTATATAAATTATTCTCTTGGTTCTGCTCACTTTATTTGGTATCAGTTTATATAAATCTTATGTTTTTTTCTGAAACCATCCCCCTCATTCTTTATTACAGGACCATAATATTCTATCACATCCAAATACCATGATTTTGTTCAGCCTTTCCATAATTAAGCATGGCTTCAGTTTACAAGTTTTTTTGCCACCACAAAAAGAGCTGCTATAAATATTTCTGTACATATGAGATTTTTTCCTCTTTCTTTGATCTCTCTGGGGTATAGAACTAGTAGTGGCATTGCTAGGTCAAAGAGTACGCAGTTTAACAGTATTTTGGGCAAAGTTCCCAAATACCTTCCAGAAACAATAATCTCTTACTTGCCACATTGAATGGACTTCTTGATTTCTCTCTAGAATTTGACCTTCTTGTCCAGTTAGTCAGTCAGCAAGCGTTTCATAAGCACCTGCTGTGTTCCAGGCACTGTGTTAAGCACTATGTATACAAAGAAGAAATTGGGAAAAATTACCCCGGTTCTCGAGGTACTCACAGTCTAATGGGGGAAACTATATGCAAACAACTACGTATGCTAGAATAAACTGGATATAGCCACAGGGTTAATGGGAGGACAATGCTGAATAAACTGAAGATAATCAATAAAGAGAAGTCACAAGCACTCAGTGGGGAAGAGGAAGGCCAAAAGAAAAGATTCTGATAGGGTTGTAGGAGGAAGAACAGGATAGAGTTTATCATATGGAAAAATATTAAACTTGTTCTGCTTGGCTCCAGGAAAGACAAGGAGGACAGTTGGGTAGAATTGCATGAAAGGAGGTTTGCAGTCAATTTAAGAAAACACTTCCTAATAATTAAAGTTGTGTAAAACTGGAACAGAGATGGATAGGTTCTCAACCTCTGTAGTTCTTCAACTAGAGGCTAGATGACCTCGGTGGTCTCTCACATGTCTGAGATTCTATGCATCTATAACTAGATAACCCAAGGTCTCTTCCAGCTTTAATAGTTTTAGATTCTGGAGTTGCCCTGAAGGAAGTCAGGGAAGTGATGCCATCTCTTGAGCTATTTACAGCAGAGCACTAAAAGCCTCTTTAAGAGGGAATAATTAGGTGCTCGCCCCTGGGAAATGGAATGTGTAACTTAATATCACTTTTTCCATCTCTTAATGACTATGATTTGAAAATCTTTAGATCTCCTCCCTCTGAGTAATGCATATTTTTGCAAGTTCCACTTTTCCTGGGGACTGATCCCCTGCAAATTACAATGTCTATTTGCATACTTGGATCTCCTTTCCAAGAGCTATATTTTTTCTTTTGTATACTCAACTTTTCTTGTGGATTTGTCTGATTTTTCCTTTGAGTGCCATAGGTTTTTAGTACACTTTGGCTCGCTAAGAGTATGTTCTGCTATTAACACCTCTGACTTATCTTGCCTTACAAAGTCTTCCCTAACATAATCACATAGAGCCATATAACCTTCCCTTCAAAAATAATCACTGTCTTTAGCCTTAAGTCTAAACCACCATAATCTTGGGCAAACTGCTTCAGAAAATGGTAGTACTGGAAAATGGAGTCAGAAGAATTGGGATCTAACCCTGGCTCTGCCAGTATCCATCTGTGTGCTCTTGGGAGAATCATTTCACTTATCTGAACCTCAGTTTATTGGAAAGATGAGAGGGTTAAACAAGGCAGCATCTAAGTTCTCTGTCAGCTCTGGAATACTATGATCGCTGCTAACCTCTCATAAAAAAAGGGTGATACCAAACATGCATTGACTAAAAGTTCTCTCATGCATTTAATGTTTCTAGTGTGTGCCTGCCTTCAAAAATGCCACACCAGGATCCCCAGCTCAGAGGTTACTCCTCTCCTTGTAACATGTGGATGCTCCTTACTTTTTGCCCCCACCTAATCTTAACTTCATCCCCCATTTGACCTTTGCCCCCTCCTCATATTGCACCTGGTTTCAATCACCGTCACCTACTTCCATAATGTTATTCTGAAATTTTATCTTGCTCCTCACCTCCAAGCCTTCCAGTTTCACCACTTGGCTCCTAAGTGATCTCAAATGCCTCCATCCAACCTTTCCCTGTACCTTAATCACAACCCAGTGCCCTTTCTATACTTTAATCACAACCCAACATGCTCTTCCATCCTTCTTGCCCCCAACTTTCCTCTACTTGCCTTAGTTCTTACCTTAAAACCTTCAACTCACATTGCCACTGATATCATTTTACACATTTCTCTTTCCTACCTAAACAGCTTCATAGAATACATCAAGTGTCTGGGTGTGGGTTCATCAACAATAAATTTAGCTAATATTCTGTTAAGATAAGATAGAGAATTCTTTGGCATTAGTTTTAGGGGGCTTTAGAATTAGGATACAGATAAAAGCTTAAGCTTAGAGATAAGATGTTAGTAGAAAGTAAGATGAAAAAAAGTAACAGATAGATGGCATGAATTCACTGGATGAGGACATAGGTTTGCCTTGAAATTATGTAGAGAAGGGAGAAGTAGACATGATGCTTCTCTTTTTAGAGCTGAACCTTGAAGATAACTGAATTTAGCTCAATATTAAGAGGGGCCTAGGGCACAGGAGGAAGAAGATATGGGTCCAATGAGCACTACAGTAAAATAGCATAAAAGTTTTATTCTCTTTCAGAATGAAGTAGGCACATATGCTAATGATTAACTGCACAAGGGAAGATAAAAGGCCTTATTCTCTAGGCTCTGGGCCATGGATGGAAGAAATAAAGAAAGAGTACATATGTATGCTTGTGGGAAGCATCTAGCACTATATAACATTTCTCTTGGCATCCAAAAAGTTGTGTTGCATTTGGTGGCATACACACTGAATCTTTCCTGTGGTATATTGCATATGAAGAAATGAAAAAATGACAAAAAGCTCGATTAGATGCTTATATCATAAATGGAAAGCGCATCAGATCTGGTCAGTGGACTTGCGTTCAAATTCCATTTCTTCTCCTTACTACCAGTGTGATCTCAGGCAAGTTGCTTTTCCTCTTAACCTCATCTTCTTCATCCATTAAATGAGAAGGTTGGATAGAATGATGGCTAAGCTTTAGATTCTATGATGTAGTAAGTATTTTGCTCATATTTTTGTTTTTTTTGGTATTTAGGGTATAAGGCTATAAAAATGGGAGGCAGAAGGAACTTACACACCTACTGTGTGAAGGACACTCTGGTAAGCATATACAAACCCCAAGTTTAAGTGCACAGAATCCTTGCCTTCATGGAGTTTACATACTGACTGGGGAATGAGACACAAACTGTAATGAACATAATAGCAAATAATATAAACTATAACACACAAACCATTATAAGATACTATATGCACTATGAAACATACTCAATGATAAGTACACTGGAGTTGTGTAACACAAAGAGGATTCCACTGGCATTACTATGTGGTGAGCTGTGAATTTTATAAGGAATATGACAAAAGAAAGTGGTTTCACCATTTGGTGCTAAAAGATAGGATAACTCATTGTTGGAGGGGCCATGGAAAGATACTATTGGCTTAGTGTGAAACAGTTTTAAGTGATCTAGAAAACAACTGGGTATTTTGTTAGAAAAAATACTAAATTATTTATAACCTTTACCTCAAAGAACCTACTTCCCAGTACTATACCAAAAGGAGGCCAATGACAGCAGGAAAAGACTCACATGTACAAAAATATTCACAACAGCATTATTTGTGATAGCCAAAAGCTAGAAACAAAATATTAGCCCAATGATGAAAAAGCTGTGGTAAGAGGTGACAGCTATGAAGAATTCTAAGAAACATGGGAATATTGTATGAAGTATCACATGTATGAAGTGATACAGAATGGAGAATAATGTGTTTGACAATAACAATATAAATAAAATCAACTCCAAAAGGCAATAAAACTCAGGTCAAATTCAAAAGATAATTTAGGGACCACCCTGCTGAAGTTAAAGCACTCATATTTCCCTTGCTGTTGACAAAAGTGGAAAAGATGGAAAGTGTGCTATTGGTCACAATCATGTTTCAGATAGTTTTGCTTAACTTTTCAGGAAATATATTTTGAAGGGTTTTCTTTTGGTGTCTTAGAAACTGTCAAAATAAAATGTATGAACTAATTCTTAAAAGTCAACGAAAATGAAAAAGATCTAATAATATAGCCAGCTCATATATCTCAGCACCTTTATTTCTGTCTATCTTCATTACCAACCCAAATTATGTATGATGATTCTTATTCCCTTCGTCCATATAGCCCTCAGACTGCTTTTTTATGACTTATTTTCCTCTTAAAGTAAACACTAAGATTTCCTTTTATATTCACTTCCTTTCCCCAGTCTCTTTGTTGTTATATTTAAGTTGTTAATCTAATTATAAGCACCATGATGATCTGCTAAGCAACTTGCCTGATCTTGTTCAACAATAAGGACCATGAGCCATCCTAAACTTCCCTGCTCCATGTTCCTTTTTAATGTAGAGGGCAACTCCATCCTCCCAGTCCCTCAGGTTTGCCCGCTAGAAGTTATCCTGGATTCCTCAGTCTCTATCAACCTGGTCCCACATCTAATCAGTTGCCAAAGTCTGTGGATTTCATGTGTGGGACATTTTTCAAATAGACACCCCTTCTCTCCCCCAAGACTGTCATCACTCTGGTGCAGGTCCTCAGCACCTCACAGCTGGACTACTGCAATAGCTTCCTGGTGGGATGTTGGCCACAATTCTTTCCCCACTTCAGTACATTTTCCATTCAACCACCAAACTGGTTTTCCTAAAGCACAGGTCTGATCACATCAGCTCTCTACTCCAGTAGCTAGCTCCCTATTGCCTCCAGAATTAAATTAAGAATTCTGTTTTGTGTTCAAAGTCCTTCATAATCTGCACCCCTCCTACTTCTCTGTCTTCTACCTTACTCTGCCATGTGCTCTTCAACCCAGTGACAATGTCCTCTCATGAACAAGATAACTCTATCTTGGCTCTAGCCATTTTCTCTGGCTATTCCCCCATACCTGGAATGTTCTCCTTTCTCACCTCCAACTATTGTCATCCCTGTCTTCCTTTTAAGTCCCAACTAAAATCCCATCTTCTACAGGAATTCTTCCTCAACTCATCTTAATTCCGATGCTTTCCTTCATTTAATTATTTCCTATTTTTTCTGTATTTGGCTTGTTGGAGTCTATATGTCTGCTTGTTGTCTTCCCCATTAGATTGTGAACTTCTGTCTCTTTGTATTCCTTGCACTTGATACAGTTCCTGGCATATAGCAGGTGCTTAAAAATGTCTCCTGACCAGCTGTGTGTATGTTTGTCTTTCGTTGCTGAAGAAGACCATGCCATCAGAGAAATGATGACATGACTTGCACTTAACTTTGTTTTGAGTGAGGGAGGACTGTGCAGGTCACCAGCCTCACTTCTCCTCCAGAACGATCTGAATCCAGTGACCAGATATTCATCAAGATGACTGGAGATGACCCAGGATGAGGCAATTGGGCTTAAGTGACTTGCCCAAGGTCACCTTAAAAGGCTATATAAATGCTAAGTGTTCATCCCTATCCTATATGGCAGCATTACATTTATTGAACTGACACAGTTCATGCAAGAAACAAAACACAATATCCCCTTTTGTAATTTCTTACAGTACAGTAATGTTTTACTATATTCATATACCATAATTTGTTCAGCCATTTCCCAGGTGAACAGGCATCCCCATTGTTCTGAGTTCTTTGGTACAACAAAAAGAGCTGCTATAAATATTTTTTGCACAAATGGATCATGCTCTTCCTTCTTTAATCTTTTTGGGTGTAATAGTGGTATTCCTTGTGCAAGGGTATGACTTTTAGAGCATACTGTCATCCCTTCCCCATCACAACTTTCCCCATCATGGTCTTGATACATTGCAATTGGCATGAGAAATGAAATGGGAATTTTTGGGAGCTTTATAGAAGCTGCAGATGACACACGAAGATCAGCAGACGACAGAGCCCATGACAAAGTACTTAACCCAAATTTTACATGGGTTGTACTGTAAACACCCCACAAAAGAAAAAGAAAAAACCCAGACTTCTCAGGTACTGAAGAGAAGGTCAAAACATTTTACATGGTCTAGGAGAGGTGGCACCCCAAGGTGGGGCTCGGGGTGGAATGTATCCATCTGCTTGTTTTCCTGAAGCCAACTGCCATTCTCCTTCTTTCCTTTGCCAATTGAATAGGTCAAAGGTAGAACTTAAGGGCTGGTCTAATGTCTACTTCTCTATTACTAATTTGGAACACTTTTTTCATATGGCTGTTATAGCATGGTTTTGGGTTTTTCTTTGTTTCTTTGACCATCTACCTAGTAGGGAATTGTTCCTCATTCCCTTATGGAATGTTTTGTAATTGTAGCCACTCTAGTTTTGAGGGTGCTCTGGTAAATAGACTCCCAGATAATTTATGTTTTGTAGTTATTTAATATTGGCTTCCCATTCTCTGTTTTCTCTTGGGTTTTGTTATTGCTGTATAAAAATGCTATTTATTTTTATATGTCTATTTTATCATTTGTCAAAGATTGATTCTACCTTCACCACATACATTAATATTCCCCCTTCTACTTACTCACATGAAAATCACCCTAGCCTAAGTCCTTATCACCTTTAGCCTAAACTATTGTAATAGACTCCTAAATGGACTCCTGGCTTCCAGTTTCTTCCCTCTTGAAACTATCCCCCATAAAGCTGCCAAAACAATCTTCCTGAAGTGAAAATCTGACCATCAAGAAAAGCATAATCTGGCACACAGTAGGACTTATATAAAAGCTTGTTAATTAATATCACTTCTCTGCTCAAGACTCTTCAATAGCTCTCTTTTGCCTCTTATTTTAATATATGCAAAAGCTTTGTATAAAAGACATTCATAGTCTGGATTCAGCCTCCATTTCAAAGGCTTTCTTCACTTTATTGTCCTTTATGCACTCTATGCTTCAGCCAAGCTGGTCTGTTTGCTGTTCCCCAAACATCTCTTTTCCCACCATTTTGTCTTCAAGGCTTGGAATGCACTCTTTTCTCACCTACATCTCTTAGAATACCTGGCTTCCTTCAAGGAACACATCAGGTACCACCTCCTAGAAGATGGTCTTCTTGAATCCAATAAATATTTTTCAAGTACTGATAATGTGCAAGGCCCTAGGGAGAAATCAGTATGGTGAAAACAGAAAAGCATGGAAAAACTTGAACTGATGCAAAGTGAAGTAAGTAGAACCAGGAAAACAATAAATGCAATGACTTCAACAATGTGAATAGAAAGAATAAAAATGGTAACCAAACAACTGAAACTAAGTGCTATGAAAAAACAATCCTCAAGCTTGATCTTCTAAAGGAGATAATACTTTTTAGAGGTGGTAGACCATGAGTGTATAACACTATATATAAAGCCAGACTTTTTCTGATATGTTGGTTAGCTTTGCTTAACTTTTTCTACTTTTTTCCCTTCTTTATTACAAAGGATGGTTGTCTGGGAGGGAGTTGGGGGATATATAGAAAATCGAGGTGATGTAAAAACAAAAGTTAGTAATGAAACCATTAAAAAAAGAAATGGAAGGTATCCATTAAAAACATGGGAGACACTGTGAGCAAATTCATGAGGCTGGGAGGTTAACAGTTAGAAAAGACGGATATGGAGGAAGGGAGAAGATATCCATCAAAAGACTGAGAAATATTACAAGCAAAGGTATGAAGCTATGAGAGAATAAAAAGAGAGTTGGGGACAGAAGTATTCAAATTTGTCTACAATGCAAAGTAAGAGACTGATATGAGAGAATGCTAGAAGACAGGTGGATGCCAGATTATGGAGGGCTTTGAATTGGAGGAAATGGAATTTAGATTTTATTCAACAGATAATGGAGAATCATTCAGGGTCCTTAAGAAGAGGGGTGATATGATCACAGTTGTGTTTATTATCCAGGCAGCAGTATAAAGGATAGATTGGAAGGGACAGATTAGAGCCACCAGTATCAGCTAGGAGATTACTACAGTCATCTAGTTGAGAAGAGATGTGGTGGAGTATAAGCACCCCAACATACACAGGAGGACCTGCATACATACACAGGCTCTTAGATCTGCATTCATAAAAGGCAAGGCAACTTTTGAGGGGTTAACAATCACTTCAATCTAGCACATGTATCAATCCTTTAGTCAAGCATATATATGATATATATTCAGCTAATTCAGGAGAGTCAATACCCTGAACCCCAAAGTAATCAATAAACATGGCTTCCTCTGTCTGACCATAATTCAACAGACAGGTACAGCTGTCTGACCAGTTACCAGAGACGGAAGCACAACATCTGGGTTCTAAAAGTCAGAGGAGCTCCTTAGAGGCTTCCTAGAGTCCTTGTCTGGCCCAACAAACACTCTTACAAAAACTAAAGCCCAAAGTAAAACCTCACCCTCAGAGTCTTTATACACTTTTTAGAGCCAGAAGGCATCTGGAGAACAAGTGCCTGATTAACAGAAGGCATGGACCTTCTTACAGATCTTCCCAGGCCCGACAATGATCCTTCTTAATCACATTCAAATAGAGGTATTATACTTTTTGATTATACTAAAACAAAAATAGCAAAAGATCCTATTTTACTTGCCATTACATGGTGGTGGTGGTGGTGGTGGTGTGTGCATATGTGTGTGCATGTATGTGTGTGTGTATATGCATGTGTTTCCTATACCCTATCACCCTGATAAACTCATTTATTATTAGAATTAATTTTTTGACTGAGTGTCTTGAATTTTCTTGGTATACAATCATGCCCTCTACAAATAGAGACATGCTTATCTTTTGGTTACAAAGATCTATCCTCCTAATTTCTTTTGCACAGATTTGGTCATGTTAAGTATTTTGCTCAAAAAATCTTCAGTAATTTCTGGCTTCCTACTGAGTAAAGTTCAAAATCCTTTCCCTAGAAGTCAAGATCATTTGTAGTCTGAAGCCACCTTACCTTTCTAACTTTATGTGATGTACTTCCTCTCTTGCATTCTATACTCCAGTCAAAACGGAAAACTCTCTGCCCCCTAAATGTGCTTTGAAAACCCCTCCCCTTTCACTGTCATGACTTTGCTTTTGCTGTTAAACATTCTGTAGTGTCCACTCAGTCCCCTCTTCATCTGTTGAATTCTAACCCATTTTAAAACCTAATTCAGATTTTTCTGGTTAACAAATTTCTTCGAGGAAGGTTTCTTTGATTTTACTCTCATCCCCCTATGCATTCATTTACAGGTTTGTTTTCCTCATGTCATTTGCCAGGATAAAGAAACATTTTCACCAATGGCTGCCTAAGACTCAACTAAAAAACTGATATTGATATTTCACATTTTGGTTAAATTAAAGTGCTAATTATTTCTTCTCTCACCCAAGCAGTAATCTACTCTGTTTGAATTTCAATTGCTTACAAAATCTGTTAGCTTCACAAAACTGCAGTATTTCTCCTACTGACCTCAGGCAGGCCTCTACCTAATCCAAACCTCAAACAGCCACTCACTTATGAGACTGTAGCAAAAACTAATTTATGTTTGGCAAGTAGAGTAGTAAAGAATGCTGTTTTTATTTATTTTACTATCTGTGTATCTCCTAAAGGCAGGACAAGGCAGTTTAGTTAAAACCAAATAAAACATTTTAGAAGACTTATAAACATGGACTTATTTGCGGTTTTTCTAAACCATCCCAGACAAATGGGCACTTTTTAAACATTTTCAGAGGAGACTTCACAAGCTCCCTAGCAACCTGTTTGGGTGCTTAAAAACCTCGATGGAAAGTTTTTCTACACATCTAGTATAAATTCTTCCTCCTTTAATTTAACACCCTTCCCTCAACAGAGAAAAGCTGGTCACCATCCTCTGTGTAGTTAATAAATATAGCTAACTTTGGAAGATAATTCCAAAGCACTGGTACCTGTAGGATGGCCCTGGGGGAAAACTGAAAACAGTTAACTTTCTTTTTCTCTTGGAATCCTTACCAACCTTAGTTCCTGTTCCTGGTACCCACTCTTCCAGGCACACAACCCACAGCCTCTGGCTGTCAGTGCCCTCCTGAGAAGCATTCATGGTACATATCACCCTTTTTCCCCTTTCTTTCACCACTTACACATGAGATTCTATTTCTAGAGGAGACTTTTGTCAGCTAACTGTCACTTGGAGAACCAAGTGTTAAAAGAATACTGATCATAGTCAGGTGGGGGATTGGCACAGCACAAATAGCACTCAATCAAGAATCAACAGACCTGGAGTTTAATCCTATTTCTGCCATTTTGTGACTTTGGGTAGAGTCAATTTACCCCTCTGCTTCTCATTTACCTATCTTAAAAATGAATATATTGGAGTAAATAATCTCTTAAGTCCCTTCTATGGTCTAAGGCTCTATGATTTAATATGCCACACTTGCAGGGGGTTACTTTTGCTTATAATAGCAAACTCTAGAAGATATGAAGCTTTACCCTACAGATACAAATCTCTGGGCAGGGAATCTTGGGGGCCACAGCAAGTTGGAAGAGAGCAGCTTTGATAGTACTCTTCTCATCATACCCCATATATGACATATCTTAAAGTCAACTCTCAGGCCACAACATATATTTAAAAGGTAAAACTGGATGCTCATAGAACCAGTTGCACTCAGTAAAGGAAGCCCAATGTGATCAAGCACATAGTTTCCCAAATATTGCTCAAAACTTTGAGCAAAATTAGGCAGTGTGGTTAAGGGTCTGTGTGTGACTAGTAAGAGAAAGAGGAAGAGTCTGGGACAGACAACATAGGGCAGATTGGCCCCTGGATCTCCTTCAGGGGTAAAATGAAGCTCTTTGTTCTTAAGTCCTCTAAGAGATTTAATCTTCTAATTTCTGAGGGGCTGGGGACAAAAGGGCAGGAAGAGAGAGCATCACTGGAGCAGCACATGAGGAGAGAAGGAAAAGAAGATGGAGCCTGTTTACTGACAAACATCCTTTCTGAGTTGAACCATATGGTTGGGTGAACCTGATTCTTTTAGCTACTCTAATATTAATCTTCTTTCTTGCTTGGTTTCATGACAGACAATGCTTGAGTGACATATGAGGTGAGAGACCTAGAGTGTAATAACACCATGTCATGAGAAAACTCATAAAGCCACGACTTTGTGGCAAGTCAATACTCCATGGAGTTTGCCCAGGTATTAAATGTACTGTGGCTGGGTTTGGGAAGCCTGTTGTATCCTGACACCAGCATTTTTAAGCTGGCCTAAAGGGAAGCAGGGCTGCAGCTTCCTGGTGATTGGAGCATATGGAGAAAGAGTCTGAAATGTTTCTTGTCATCACCTCTCACTGACAGATCACAGGCAAAGGAGTCAACAGGGAGAAGGCTGACCAGTTGATCTGGGAAAAAAGAAAAATTGATGGTGATGCCTTGTGAATTTTTTCTTCTTGTTTCTTTTTGAGTAAGTTACTTAAAAAAAAACATGTACCAAATTTTGCATCTTGGTTGGAGACAGCTATAAATCTGGCATTAGGGAACCACCATCAACCACAATCTGTCAGTATATTCAAAGCAATATGCCTAGACAAGGGCATCATAATAATGTTTTTGATTGTAGGGATAAGATACAAAATATTGGACATATGTACAGTGGGTTGACACAGAAAGGACAGTGAAAAATAGGTCATACAACAATTACTGAAACAGACTCGAAAATAATATACTTGCTAGGAGCCAGTTCTGTGTAATACAATTATTGCTTTTTAGGTATACACATTAACAATTCAACATTCACTAGATGATTATGAAGATCCAACTATGGGTAATTCTTTATATATTTCTTATTTCTTGCTTCTACCCTAGTGAGAAAACCTATTCATTTCCAGGGAGTTTCAAGGCAGAGACAGGTTTGGTAGCAGAAGTGGCCCTGATATAACCTTGGGGAGGTAACTTCTCAGCTCTGGACTGCAGTCTTTTCATCTACAAAGGGAGGAGGTTCAACTATCTGATCCTTCATATTCTTTCCCATGCTAAATTCTATTGTGCTATGACTTTGATCTGATTCATAAACAAAGGGAATTTGAAAGCAGTACTGCCACTCTACAAATCAACACAATTCTAGGGAGTTGCTGGAGGTCCACTAGTCATCTGCTCAGGCTCATAGCATTGGCAGATTTTGGAGGCAGAATTGGAAGTTGGGTGTTTCACTGATTTGCAGCCAAGTGCTCTGCCCAAGCAAGGTTCACTCCTGGCAGAAGTGGAAGTGGCAGAGGTAGATTCTGTACTCAAGTCTTCCTGACTCTTAAGACAACACTGAGCTCTATGTTATCCTGCTGCTACTTTAGTTGTAATGAGAAAACATGGAGAGATGGCATAGTTGCTGAAGCAGGGTAGGGAAAAAGATTAAAAGTAACAAATTGGAAAGAGGGATGATGGGGAAAAGATACTATTTATAAGAATTCTAGGCTGTTTTGGGTAAGGAAATGTAAAAATCACTGAGGCAGTGACTGAGGGGAACAAAGAACTGATTTGTCTGCTAATTTGTGTTACTTTAGACTCTAGAAGGTACTTGGCCACAGAGCAACATTTCTTAAAGTGGGAATTACAAAGGTGTGAGTCACTGCCGATGCCCACATTTCCGGAGAGTACAGTAAGGAATATTGCCTCATTGCCTGAGCATCAGTCTGTCTGCCTTCCAAGGATGCCCTTTAGCCACAATCAGTCTTCTCTTTACCTGTTTTGAACAAATGCTTCTCTCTTTTGAGGCAAATACTTTCTTTCTTAAACTCTTTCAGGCATTTCCTATCAACTTTATTCCTTCTGTCTCCCAAGGTTCAAGTCTAGTTGCTATGCATTATTTGTGGTGGAAGGACGATGTGGAATTTGGGGGAACATTCAAGGATGCTACCCAGGTTATTACTGACAATGATTGGGACAGGGTATTTTTCTTCAGTTCTTTAAAAAAGAATCATTCGGTCCCACACGTACAAACATATTTCTAGCAGCTCTCTTTGTGGTGGCCAAGAACTGGAAATCAAGGGGATGCCCATCAATTGGGGAATGACTGAATAAGTTGTGGTATATGAGTGTAATGGAATACAATTGTGCTATAAGAAATGATGAACAGGAGGACTTCAGAGAAGCTTGGAAAGACTTATATGAACTGATGCTGAGTGAAAGGAACAGAACCAGGAGAACTTTGTACACAGCAACAACCACAGTGCATGAGGAATTTTTATGGTAGACTTAGCTCTTCACAACAATGCAAGGACCTAAAAAATTCCCAGTGGACTCTTGAGGTAAAACGCCTTCCACATCCAGAGAAAGAACTATGGAATTGGGTTGCAGAATGAAGCAGACCATTTTCTCTTGTGTTATGTTTTGTTTTGTTTTATGGTCTCTCCCATTCATTTTAATTCTTCCATGCAACATGATTAAGGTGAAAATGTATTTAATAAGAATATATGTGTAGAACCTATATAAGGTTGCATGGCATCTCAGGGAGGGAGGGAGGGAGAAGGGAGGGGGAAAAATCTAAGATATATGGAAGTGACTGTGGAAAACTGAAAACAAATAAAATAATTATATGAAAAAAGAATCATTCTCCATACTCTATTGACTGAACATGGTATTATCCCTCTGAAACCTTAATAAATGCTCTTCATGAGTTGTTGTGGCCAAACTTCTGTACACTTAGTTTTCGAAGGGCAGTCTGTTGCTAGGCTCTCCCTGAAGTCTTTTTAATTCAGTAGGACCTCATGAAGCTTATGTTAATTTTTGAGAAGTCAGAATCACTTTGACACAAGGATGAGACATCAGATTCAGATGTCAGGATTATCTGTCATTCCCCTTTTCATCTAGGACAGGAGTTCTTAACCTTTTTTGTGTAATGACTTCTTTGGTAGTCTGGTGAGGCCTACAATTATTGTAGTTTGTTGTAATGGAGGAAAATGCTAAATTTTGGCTAGAGGTTAATGCAAATAAAGATGTGATTTTTTTTCATCCAAGTTTTCAGACCCTTAAAATCTGTCTATCCATGGACCCTTTGGTGGTCCACAGACACCAGGTTAAGAACTCCTACTCTAGACTTTTAATTTTTCATCTTAGTTTTTTAGGATTTTGAAGGCAAGATGCATTATTAAGAGCAGTAGCTAACAATGATGTCAGAAAGACTTGGGATTGAATCTCTCCCCTAACACTTACTGATTTTGTGATCCTGGGCAAGCTACTTATCTCTTCACCTCAGTTTCCTCATCTGTAAAATGAGGGAGGTTGGAATCAGTGGGCTATAAAATCCTTTATAATTTTAGGATACTATGATTTTAAAGTTTATAATATGCTTTAAATGCATTTAGGGTCATTTGATCCTCACAAATATCCTATAAGGTGCATTTACATATACCTGTATGTATACATACATTTTTATATATACACATGTTCATACATACATATATATGTATGTATATGTTTACTGAAATATACATAATTCAGAGTAGAATGTAATATAAAATGGCAAACGATAAAAAAGTAAAACCACATAAGTAAATAGAAAAACAGTGAGCAGCATAGCAATCCAAATATCATTTGACTATGATGGGTCCTGATACGCAGAAGCAGGCTAAATGGAGCGAGAGAGGTATACTATATAGCAAACTATTTCAAAGGAAGAAGCTTGTAATAGCTCAGTGGCAAGTTCACATGTTTACTAACTCATCCAAATGGTAGGCTACATCCAATCCAGGAATATTTGCTTTCATCAAAGTACCAGGTAACAAATGGAGAATTTAATGGTACAGAAGTGGCTAAGAGTACATTTTCCATCTTTCCTCTCCATTTGTTTAGAAGACTTCTCCATTTGGTTGTTCACCTGACACCTGAAACTTAACATGTGGGAAATCAAAGTCATCAAACCAAAAGCCCTTCCTTTCAGTTTGCCCTTCAGGGTCAGTGGCATTTCCATTTCTCTAGTTCTCCAGCCTTGCAACTAAGGTGTTGTTTTTTGATTTCTTAATTTTCTATGCTCCCCCATACATCAGCCTCTTTTACCTAGTCTCCTTGTAGCTAATCTCTCCTTAGACAATGAATCTGAGTCAAAATATGCCTTTTCTAGCAATCCTGTCATTACGTTTATTTGTTTGTTCTTAGAACTTATAGTTGGTTCCTGATTTATTATTGAAGCATAATTCTTCAGCCTGGCATTCAGGCACTTTCACTGATTGGCCATTTCACATACCTTCAGCCATATCCCTTGTCCCAAGATTACCTTAAAGGTCTCTTCTAGTTCTAAAAACCCATTTAAAGTATAGATAAGTCACAGACCTTTATAGGGTCATCTAGAGTTCTAGACTAATTCCAATGCTTTGAGTCAGGGGTCTGCAAACCACAACCTACTGTCTAATTTTACATAGCCTTTAAGCTAAGAATGGTTACATTTTCTTTTATTTTGGAAATAGAATTTTATCTTTCCCAAGTACATTTTAAGATAGTTTTCAACATTCATTCTTCATAACATTTTGAGTTCCAATTTTTTTCTGCCTCCCTTCCTTCCATCTCCCCTCCTCACGATGGTAAGTAATCTGTTACAGGTTATACATGTGCAATTATGTAAACATATTTCCACATTATTCATGTTGTGAAGGAATAGTGTGTTTGTCCTTCGTTGCCAAAGAAGACCATGCCATCAGAGAAATAATGACATGACTTGCACTTGACTTTGTTCTGAGTGAGGGAGGGTTGTGCAGGTCACCAGCCTCACTTCTCCTCCAGAACCACCTTAATCCAGTGACCAGATATTCATCAGCATGACTGGAGATGACCCAGGATGAGGCAATTGGGGTTAAATGACTTGTCCAAGGCCACACAGCTAGTGAGTGTCAAGTGTCTGAGGTGAGATTTGAACTCAGGTCCTTCTGACTCCTGCACTGGTGCTCTATCCACTGCACCACCTAGCTGCCCCCCTGTGAAAGAATAGAAAAAGGGGAAAACCATAAAAAACAAAACAGAAGTGAAAATAGTATGCTTTGATCTGCATTCATAGTTCTTTCTCTGGATGTGGGTAGAATTTTCCATCATGAGTCTTTTGAAATTGTCTTGGATCATTGTTTTGCTGAGAAGAGCAAAAATATCATAGTTGATCATCGCAAAATGTTGTTGTTTCTGTGTACAGTGTCCTCCTGGTTCTGCTCACTTCACTCAGCATCAGTTCATGTAAATCTCTCCAGGTTTTTCTGAAATCCACCTACTCATAACTTCTTCTAGCAAAATAGTATTCCATTACATTCATATGCCACAGTTTATTCAGCCATTCTCCAAATGATGGGCATCCCCTCAAATTCCAGTTTTTTAACACCACATAAAGAGCTACTATAAATATAGCACATATAGGTCCTTTTTCCTTTTTTATGATATCTGTGGGATACAGACCTATTAGTGGTAATCCTGGATCAAAGAGTATGCAGACTTTGATTGTCCTTTGGGCACAGATCCAAATTATTCTCCAGAATGGTTGGTTCAGTTCACAACTCCATCAGCAATACATTAGTGTCCCAAATTTCCCACATCATCAACATTTATCATTTTTCTTTTCTGTCATATTAGCTACTCTGATAGGTGTGAAGCGGTAGCTCAGAGTTGTTTTAATTTGCATTTCTTTAATCAGTAGTGATCTGGAGCATTTTTTCATATAACTATAGACAGCTTTAATTTCTTTACCTGAAAACTGCCTGTTCATATCCTTTGACCTTTTATTAATTGGGGAATGACTTGTATTCTTACAAATTAGACTCAGTTCTCTATATATTTGAGAAAGGAGCTCTTTATCAGAAACATTAGCTATAAAAATTGTTCCTCATATTTCTGCTTTCCTTCTAATCTTGGTTTTGTTTGTGCAAAAACTTTTTAATTTAATGTAATCTAAATTACTCATTTTGCATTTCATAATGTTCTCTCTTCTCGTGTTTGGTCATAAATTCTTCTTTTCTCCACAAATCTGAAGGGTAAACTATTCCTTGCTCTACTGATTTGCTTATGGCATCACCCTTTATGTCTAAATCATGTACCATTTTGACCTTATCTTGGTATACGGGGTGATATGTTGATATATATGGTGTGATATAGTTTCTGCCATTCTATTTTCCAGTTTTCCCAGCGGTTTTTGTCAAATAGTGAGTTCTTATCCCAGAAGCTAGAGTCTTTGGGTTTAATCAAACATAAGATTACTACTGTGTTTTAGGTATCTAATCTGTTCCACTGATCCACCACCATATTTCTTAGCCAGTACGAGATAGTATTGATGACTGCTGCTTTATAATACAGTTTTAGATCTTGTATGGCCAGGCTACCTTCCTTTGCATTTAAAAAAAAAAAACTTCCTTGATATTCTTGACCTTTTTCTCTTCCAGATGATTCTTATTATTTTTCCTAGCTCTATAAAATAATTTTTTGGTAGCTTGGTGTGCCACTGAATAAGTCCATTAATTTAGGTAGAGTTGTCATTTTTATTATATTAGCTCTGCCCATGCACAAGCAATTGATGTTTTGCTAATTGTTTAGATCTGATTTTATTTGTGTGAGAAGTATTTTGTAATTGTATTCATATAGTTCCTGGGTTTGTCTTGACAAGTAGACTCCCAAATATTTTATATTGTCTATAGTTATTTTAAATGTAATTTCTCTATCTCTTGCTGCTGGGTTTTGTTGGTAATAAATAGAAATGCTGATGATTTGTGTGGATTTATTTTATATCTTGTGACTCTGCTAAAGTTAATTATTTCAAATAGCCTTTTAGTTGATTCTCTAAGTATACCATCATATCATCTGCAAAGAGTGATAATTTTATTTCCTTATTGCTTATTTTAATTCCTTCAATTTATTTTTCTTCTCTTATTGCTAAAGCTAACATTTCTAATGTAATATTGAATAACAGTGGTGATAATGGGCATTCTTGTTTCACTTCTGATCTTACTGGGAAGGCTTCTAGCTTATCCCCATTACAGACAATACCTGCTGATGGTTTTGGACAGATACTACTAATCATTTTAAGGAAAGCTCCATTTATTCCTATGTTCTCCAGTGTTTTTAATAGAAATGGGTACTATATTTTGTCAAAAGCTTTTTCTTCATCTATTGAGATAATCATATGATTTCTGTTAGTTTTGTTATTGATATGGTCAATTATGCTAATAGTTTTCCTAATACTGAATCAGCCATGCATTCCTGGTATAAATCCCACCTGGTCGTACTGTATTATCCTGGTGATAAATTGCTGTAATTGTTTTGCTAATATTTTTACTGAAAATTTTTGCATCAATATTCATTAGGGAAATTGGTCTAAAATTTTCTTTATTTTGGCTCTTCCTGATTTATGTGTCAGCACCATATTTGTGTCATAAAAAGAATTTGGTAGCACTCCTTCCTTGCCTATTTTTCCACATAGTTTTTATAGAATTAATTATTCTTTAAATATTTGGTAGAATTCACTTGTAAATCCATCTGATCCTAGAGATTTTTTCTTAGAGAGTTCATTGATGGCTTATTCAATTTGTTTCTCTAAAGTAGTGTTATTTATTTTATTTCCTCTTCTGTTAATCTGGGCAATTTATATTTTTGTAAATATTCATCCATTTCATTTAGATTGTCAGATTTATTGGCATATAATTGGGTGAAATAGCTCCCAGTTATTACTTTAATTTCCTCTTCATTGGTGGTGAATTCACCCTTTTCATTTTTGATACTGGTAATTTGGTCTTTTTTTGTTTTAATCAAATTAACTGAATTACCTATTTTATTGTTTTTCATAAAACAGCTCTTAGTCTTATTTATTAGTTCAATAGTTTCCTTTCAGTTTTATTAATATCTCCTTTAATTTTCAGAATTTCTAATTTGGTGTTTAATTGGAGATTTTAAATTTTTCTAGTTTTTTTTTAATTGCATGCCCAATTCAGTGAACTGGTCTTTCTCTATTTTATTTATGTAAGCATTTAGAGATATAAAATTTCCTCTAAGTACTGCTTTGGCTGCATTCCATAAATTTTGGTATGTTGTCTCGTTACTGTCAGTCTCTTTGATGAAATTATTGATTGTTTCTATGATTTGTTGTTTGACAACTCATTCTTTAGGATTAGATTATTTAGTTTCCAATTAATTTTTAATCTGTCTTTCCATGGCCCTTTATTATATATAATTTTTATTGTATCATGTCCTGAAAAGGATATATTGATATTCCTGCCTTTCTGCATTTGATTGCAAAGTTTTTATGCCCTAATACATGGTCTGTTTTTGTGTAGGTGCCATGTACCACTGAGGAGAAGATACATTTCTTTCTATCCCCATTCAGTTTTCTCCAGAGGTCTATCATATCTAACTTTTCTAAAATTTTATTCACCTCATTAACTTCTTTCTAGTTCTGAGAGAGGGAGGTTGAGGTCCTCCACTAATGTACTTTTGCTATCTGTTTCTTCCTGTAACTCACTTCAACTTCTCCTCTAAGAATTTGGATGCTATACCACTTGGTGCATATTTTTGTAATTTGGTATTACTTTATTGTCTTTTAGCAAGATGTAGTTTCCTTCCTTTTCTCTTTTAATTAGATCTAGTTTTGTTTTTGCTTTGTCTGAGAGCAGGATTGCTACCCCTGCTTTTTTTCCTTTTAACTTCAGTTGAAGCATAATATGTTCTCCTCCAGCTTTTTACTTTTACTCTGTCTCTTTCTTCTTCAAATGTGTTTATTGTGAACAACATATTGTAGGATTCTGCTTTTTAATCCATTCTGCTATCTGCTTCTGTTTTATGGGAGAGTTCATTCCATTCACATTCACAGTTATGATTACTATGTATTTCACTCCATCCTATTTTCCCCTTGTTTATACTTTTCTCTTTCTCTCCTTTCACCCTGACCTTCCTCACCAGTGTTTTGCTTCTGACCACCCACCTCAATCTGCCCTCCTTTCTGTCAGCTTCCCTCTTTTCTTTTCCCTTTCTCCTCCTACCTCCTTGTGGAGGTAGATTTTTTTACCCAACTGAGTATGTTATTCCCTCTTTGAACCAAATCCTGTGAGAGTAAGGGTCAAACAATGCTCACCTCTCCCTTCTTTTCCTCTACTGTAATAAGTCTTTCATTCCTTTTCATGTGATGTAATTTACTCCATTATGCCTCCCCTTTTCCTATTCTCACTACAATCCTTTTTTTCACCCCTTAATACGTTTTTTAATCATCAAATCAAATTTGACTTATACTCACACCCTCTGTCTAAGTATGCTTCTTCTGATTGCCCCAATAAGAGATACAGTTCTTAAGAATTACAAGTGCCATCTTCTCATGTAGGGATGTGAAAGGTTTAAATTTATTGAATACCTTGATTTGTTTTTTTGTGTGTTTACCTTTTTATGCTTCCCTTGAGTCTTGTATTTGAAGATCAAATTTTCTGTTCAGCTCTGGTCTTTTCATCAGGAAAGTTTGAAAGTCCTCTGTTTCAATGAATGTCTATCTTTTCCCCTGAAAGATTATGCTCTGTTTTCCTGGGTAGGTGAATCTTGGTTGTAATCCAAGCTCCTTTGCCTTCCAGAATATTATATTCCAAGCCTTCCTACATTCCTTGAATGTAGAAGCTGCTAAGCTCTGTGTAATCCTGACTGTGACTCCCTGATATTTGTATTGTTTCTTTCTGCATTGAAGCTAAGTTCTGGAACTTAGCTACAATATTCCTTGGAGTTTTCATTTTGGGATCACTTTCAGGGAGTGATTGATAGATTCTTTCAATGACTATTTTATCCTTTGGTTAGGATAACAGAGCAGTTTTCCTTGATAATTTCTTGAAAGATGTTGTCCAAGTCCTCTTTTTGATTATGGCTTCCAGGTAGTCCAGTGATTCTGTCACTGTCTCCTCATTAGTTATTTTTCTAGTGAATTATTTTATATTTTCTTCTATTTTTTTCATTCTTTTGATTTTTTTTGACTGATTCTTGATGTCTCATTAAGTCATTAGCTTCTACTTGCCCAATACTAATTTTTAGGGAATTATTTTCTTCAGTTAGCTTTTGTACCTCCTTTTCCATTTGGCCAATTCTATTTTTTAAGGAGTTGTTTTCTTCAGTCAATTTTTGTGCTTTCTTTTCTAAGCTGTTGGCTCCTTTTTCATTATTCTCTTGCATAATTCTCATTTCTTTTCCCCATTTTTCTTCTACCTCTCTTACTTGATTTTAAAAATTCTTTTTGAGCTCTTTCAAGAGGACTTTTTGGGCCTAAGACCAATTCATATTCCCCTTTGAAGCTTGGCATGTTGGCCTTTTGACATTACTGTCCTCTTCCAAGTTGTGTTTGGATTTTCCCTGTCACCATAGTAGCTTTCTATGGTCAGGGCTCTTTTTTTCATTTTTGCTCATTTTGTAATGTTGAACTCTGCTCCTGAGATTCAGCAGGCACCATCCCAAGCTTCTTGCACTGGGAGCCAGGGGCCTGTTCACTGCCTTTCTGTGTTGGGGTCTGTGGGGCTGATGACTTGTTCCTTGAACTAGGGCCTAGTTGTGCTTGTTGTTCCCTGGTTTCTGGGACTGGCAGTTTGCCTGCTCTCCTGGTGTTGAGCCAGGATGGCGGCCTTGGCTACTGATCTGTACTGTGGCTAAGAACCTCCTTCCTGCTGACATTGCCTGCACTGTGCTCTGCTTCTCTTTTACTCAAGAGAGACAGTCCTTTCCTGAAGTCCTTCTAAGTTATCTTGGGCTGGAAAATTGTTTTCACTTTGTCTTTTTGTGGATTCTGTCACTCCAGAATTCTTTTAGAGGCTTGATTTAATGTTGTTTCTGAGGGAAACTGGGGAGAGCTCAGGCAGTTTCCTGGCTTCTCTCCACCATTGGCTGGCTATTACATTTTAAAATAAAGTTTTATTGTATTTAAAAAAGTAAAAGAAAAAAATACCAAAACTATTCTTAGCTTAGGCTGTACAAAAGCAATTTGCAGCCCAATCTGTTTCTTAAGCTGTTTATTGCTGACTTCTGCTCCAAGTCAATAGCAGACCCCAAACTAAATTCTGGTCTGTAGTTCCTTGACTCAGAGTTATGTGATCAGTAAGTTATTTTATTCATCTCAGTAGGCTAAAAGAGCATGAGCTAGTAATAAAAGCCAAATGATTCAGATCTAACATTGATGACTAAAAGCTTTTACAAAAGGGACATAGGTAGGAGAAAGAGGACACAACTGTTTTGGCTTGGCTGCCTTAAGTCCTTCAGCTCTGTTCAGATTTCTTTTGCCCTTCCGAAGGGAGGCTCGAGGTGGGTTCAATCACACTCTTACTAAGTTAAGATGATTGTTATTAACTTCTCTGGAACCCTTAGTACCTATGATTCTAGTTCAAAAGGTCTCATGACTTCTTTTTCCTTTTAAAAAATAAAATAATCCATCTTTATTTTTCCCAATTTGGAAAACAATGCTGCTTTACAATTATACTTTCCCTCCCATTGAAGACAGGTGCTATGTTCTCTGATTTATTTTTCTCCAGGGACATCATCTGCATTTTCCCCAAGTTTAATTTTATTCAGTTGTACCCACAAGGTTTAAATCATATCTCAAACCACAGCATCTTTCCGTTTGGGCCACTTTCTCCTGTTTTTATAATCTTACCCACAGATGTATATGCCCATTAAAGACAAATAACTTGGGCTAGGCCTCTTTCTTTCAAAGATTATTATACTTCATAAACTTTTGTACCTGCCAGTTAACCCAATTGTATACTCCCCCATCCCCCTTTCCTTTTTTTCTTGCTCTAGGGTAAACTCACCTTCCGTGACTAATAAGATCCGTAAGCAGCCTTCATGCTGATTCCACAGATTTTAATTTCCTAACATTTCCCCTTAGACTCTTTCTAACATCGTCATTTAAAAAGAAAAATCCTCCTTCTCCAAGTTAGTCATAGGCTCTGTTACCTCTGATTCAGACGCTCCCACAGGGAGCTCCAACTCCATTTGTTTGTGGTCACTTGTAAGCCACATGAAGCAACAGAGAGAAGCTGTAATTATTCAGTAGAGAAAATGTGGATAATTTAGGGGAAAATGGATTTTTTTCCCCAGAATTATCTTGGTTGGCCCTGCCTGGCACACCAGTGTAGTTTTTTCAATAGGCTTTATGATGCAGTTACTGTCCCTTGTGTGGTGATCCAATTTGTCAGACTGTATTCAATTATCCCAGTCTTTGAGACAGAGAAAGAGCACTGAATTTAGAGCCAGAATACCTAGGTCCTGGTCCTAGCTCCATTTTGAATTAGCTATGTAAGCCTGGGCATAACATCTACTCTCTCTGGACCTCAGTTTCCCCATATGTAAAATGGGATTGTTGAATTAGGTCAGGGTTCAGCAAACCATAGCTCCATCTGCCTGGTTTTATATAGTATGAGAGCTAAGAATGGGGTTTACATTTTAAAATAAAGTTTTATTGTTTTTAAAAATATTAGCTTGTAGGCCTTACAAAAACAGGCTATGGTCAGGATTTAGCCTAAACACTGTTGCTGACCTCTGAACTAGGTGATTTCTAAGACAGAGCCTAGATAAGGAATCTGTGTGTTCTACTCAATGTCTGAAATTGCATCCTCCCTACTATATCTGAAAATTGTGCCTAGATGTTATACCCATATCTTTGAACTGTCACTGGAAGATAAGCCATGACTTAACAACAAAATAAATATCTGTATGTTTTGGAGAAGAGAATTTTTTAGCACTAAAAATATAGGTATTTATAAAAATTTATAAAATACCCTTAATAGTACTTTTCTGTATGAAGCTGCCTATCTTCAAATTCTCCAGAATGTTGGTGATAAGTCATTTAATGAGTAAAGGCAAAAGAAGGAGGCTGGCTGAGACAAATGGCCATTTCTCCTTTCTTCAGAGGAAGTGGTAGGGTGGAAAGAGCACTGGACTAAGAATTGAGAGATTTGGATTCTGGTGCTGGCTCTAGCTAACCTGTGGTGTCATCTTGGGCAAACAGTTTTATTTTCCTAAGTCTCAGTTTCCTTTGAAGTGACTGCAATTAGGTATCTACTACACTTTTGCTTATGACTTTGATTTATTTTCCACAACCAGCATGGCACACTTAGTATAGAATACACACATTATATCAGGTTGACCACATTTCAGATGTGAAAAATTGCTGCAACCTGTGAAGGAAGACTGAGCATTTAAAGCAATGCTTCAAATCTCAGACTTCTCCCATTGCTACCCTACCTCTAGACTAATGATACAGGCTCTAATATCTTTGATGAACATATTATTCCTAAGTCTTTAGGGCCCTGAGGCTTGAGAAAGCTTCCTGAGAGAGAAGAGATTCAATGAGCAATTAGAGGACAATGGGCTACATTTTATTCATCTTTGTATTCCACTAAACATCTAGCAAAATACTTGATCTGTCAGATTTACATAGTTCCATCCTGAGGTCTTCAACAGTACTGTAAGAATAGATTTTGGCTAACCTCAACCCTCAGAAACCTTATTTGACAAGATAAACATATCTAGCTTCAGGTGGCCCCCATCACCTAACAGGGCACTTTGGTTAATCTTTATGAAGTCAAGGGTGACCTCTCTTGGAATAAAAACATCATATCTATCTCAAGGGAACCTGGTGGGGACCAACAAGTACAATGACTGCTGCCAACTGCAGCTATGAGCCTTCCATGATGAATATTTCAAGCATAATGAAACTGAGGTTTGTATATATCATGACTTGTAAAAGGAACCTGTCCTTTTGTAGCAGTGTATAGCTTCTGAGTTCTCTGGATCCCAGAATTCAACTGCTTCTTTCTCACCTTTAGCCCAATCAGGCAGGCCCTAGGATTCTCCAAAATATTATCCTTAACTATGCTATGGTAAAGGATTTCAGGAACCATTCTCTGTGCCTGCAAGCCTCAGAAATCTTCTCATCAGATAAGACCCCTCCACCCAGCTTTGGTCTCTTCTTCTGGCCCCACCACGATGTGATTAAGCAGTGTATGAACAAGAAGTAGGAGAGGCTGACTTCAGCAGTTTCCCTTGAGCCCTAGAAACCAAACCAAAGACCCCAGCAGATAATATACCGTGTCCCAGCCCAGGAGTGCTTGAGAAGGACCACTGTCTCCCTAAGGTACAAGGATTCAAGGAATGCCTCTCTTCTCTCTAGGTTAATGGGGTGGGGAAAGAGTTTCTTAAAAAAAAAAAAACCCAAACTGCAACACAATACCACCATAAAAAAGAAGGAATAAATATGAAAATGAAGAAAAGTATAGTGATGATTCCTGACATGTATCAGAAGAGTGGGGTGAGAGAATGTGCTACAGAAGAGAAGGGGCAGAAAGGCCACTGAATACTTGGACCTAAGCAATAAATGTGGGGGTCTTTCCAGATAGGTTGGGGAGGAAGAGGTAATTACTTCTCCTGCAAGTAGGGGTGTGCTGGAATCAGCTTAAACTGCTCATGACAACCAATTGTTAAAATTTCTTAGTGTGCGTGTCTACCTTGGAATTTGGTAAACACCCCAAACTGGGGCTTGATTCATCATTTTGTTCATTGTCTAGATTTAGGAAAGCAATGGAGAAAATGCGAATAATGCCGATTGTAGTTGAAAGTGTGTTATGTTGTATATTTTTCTTTTTTTATTATTAATTTATTTGTTTTCACTTTTCTACAATCATTTCCATAAGTCTTAGATTTTTCTCTCCCTCCCTCCCCAAGGCAGCATGTAATCTTATAAGGGTTCTACACATACATTCTCATTAAGCACATTTTCACATTAGTCATGTTGTATAGCAGAATTAAAATGAATGGGAGAAATCATGAGAAAAACCCACACAAAAGAAAACATAACACAAGAGAAAATATTCTGTTTCATTCTGCATTCCCATTCCATCAATCTTTCTCTGGATGTGGTTGGCATTTTGCCTCAAGAGTCCTTTGGGAATGTTTCAGGTCCCTGCATTGTTCTAATAAGCCAAGTCTAGAAAAATTCCTCACACACTGTGGCTGTTACTGCATGTAGTGATCTCCTGGTTCTGCTCCTTTCACTCAGCATCAGATCATATAAGTCCTTCCAGGCCTCTCTGAAGTCTTCCTGTTCATCATTTCTTATAGCACAGTAGTTTCCATTACATTCCTATATCACAACTTGTTCAGTCATTCCCCAGTTGATGGGCATCCCCTTGATTTCCAGTTCTTGGCCACCACAAAGAGAGCTGCTATAAATATTTTTGTACATATGGGACCCTTTCTCATTTTTATGATCTCTTTGGGATACAGTCCTAGAAGCAATATTGCTGGGTCAGAGGGTATGCACATTTGTGTAGCCCTTTGGACATAGTTCCAAATTGCTCTCCAGAATGGTTGGATTAGCTCACAGCTCCACCAACAATGAATTAGTGTTCCAACTCTCTGACATCTTCTCCAGCATTTATCATCTTCCTGTTTTGTCATGTTAGCCAATCTGATAGGTGTGATGTGGTACCTCAGAGTTGTTTTGATTTGCATCTCTCTAATCAATAGTGATTTAGAGTATTTTTTCATATGACTATAGATAGCTTTAGTTTCTTTGTCAGAAAGCTGCCTGTTCATATCCTTTACCATTTATCAATTGGGGAATGATTTGTATTCTTGTACATTTATTTGACTCAATTCTCTATATATTTTAGAAATAAGGCCTTTACCACAGACACTAGTTACAAAAATTTTTTCCAGTTTTCTGCTTCCCTCCTAATCTTGAGCTGCTTGTTATTTACCTGCACACCCCTGCCTATAACGAATAAGGATACAGAATTAAAATTATGCAGTAAGAATCAGAGCAAGAAGAGACATGTAGTGGTGATTAGTACCTCCCTGCCAAGGGAAAGAAAGGCAGCAACTTGTCAACCAGAAAACAATAGAAGTCTGCCATCTTCCTAGGGTTTGTACCCAGAACATAACAGCAGAAGGCCTCATAAGACTCATCAAATGATGACTTTTAATCACTTTTGGCAATTCACATATGGACATATGATACTGTCAGTTGAACTCTAGAAAGCAATGCTAAAAATTATGAAGTCCGGGGGAACGGGGACAAGTGGTATTTTCTTCATTTTGC
The DNA here is from genome assembly GCF_028372415.1 of Notamacropus eugenii. Taxonomy (NCBI): domain Eukaryota; kingdom Metazoa; phylum Chordata; class Mammalia; order Diprotodontia; family Macropodidae; genus Notamacropus; species Notamacropus eugenii. The sequence continues at coordinate 215,525,589 of NC_092872.1, forward strand.
TGACCAGGCATAAAAGAGAAAGAGAAATTTAGAAAGTGAACTTGTGTCAAAGAAGCTGAGGCCTGAAAATAGGATTTGGATATCAGGATCACAGCTTAAAATGCGGCTTCAATCAACTCTTGGACAGGGATAGAGGAATATAACAAAGGACAGTAAGAGTGTAATTGCCTAGAGTTTTCCAAGCTTAAAAACTAACTTTAAACTGAAAAGGAAGAGGGGGGAAGAAAACAGCCTATACAACTCCACTAAGCCAGATACCACAGAAAGTAACTTCAATATAGGACTAACAGTGGAGACATCCAGAAGTCCATAGGCAATTAAAAAAACCTAAGAAAAAGTCATCAATAAAACCCATGACCTCAGGTCAATACACAAATATGCAAGGTATGGATAACAAGGAAGACAAAGTAAGATCCTGACTCAGTGAAGAAAATGTGACCTGAAAGTCTTTGCTGTTTAGTCCTGTTCAGTTGTGTCTAACTCTCTGTGACCCTACTTGGGGTTTTCTTGGCAGAGTTACTAGAGCGGTTTTGCCATTTCCTTCTCCAGCTCATTCTACAGATGAGGAAACTGAGGCCAATAAGGTGAAGTGACTTACCCAGGGTCACACAGCTAGCAAGTGTCTGAGACCACATCTGAACTCCAGGAGATGGATCTTCCTGACTCCAAGCCTGGCTATCTACCCACGGCACCACTGAGCTCCCACAAAGTAGTATGGAGATGTTACTGGGATGACACCCATGACTGCACATGGAAGGATGTGCCTTATTTAAAAGGAACAGGCTTTGTGATGGTATGTGTGTCTTATAGCTGTGGGGAAGGGAAGAAAATAATGTATACTAAGAGGATATACTGGGGCAGGAATCCAGGAGTCAGAAGGGAGGACAGTGGGAAGTAAAGATCAGTTCAGGCAGAGACAGAACAAACAAGATGTATTAAGGACCACCAGGGCAGAAGGAGGAAATAGATGAGGAGTTTGAGAATACAACCACAAGCCTACAGTAAGTGTTAGTGATAGAGAGCAATTATCCATACATTTGGCTTCTGTCTTGAGTTGGGCTAGATAGATATCGTGAGGGGACCACGGAAGGGAATTGCTATTCCAAATCTAATTCTCAAGAGAAAAAGAGAGGGAGGAGAGGGAAGGACAGAAGGAGGGAGGGAGGGAGGGGGAGAGGGAGAGGGAGAGGGAGGGAGAGAGACAGAGAGACAGAGAGACAGACATAAGGGGGGAGAGGGAGGGAGAGAAAGAGGGAGGGAGGGAGAGAAAAGAAGGGAGGGAGGGAGTTAGTTGTTGGGGTGGAAATGATGAGAACCTTGGGGAAAAGTGACCATTATTTCATATAATTTATTTTTAAGGAGGGAAGAAAAGCATGATATAGTCATCTATTCCCTAGATTGAGGAGAACAGATTTAAAAAGATTCAGAGAAATGACTGGTAGGATCTCATTGTCTAAAATTCCACACACCAGGTCAACTCAGAAAGATGGAAAGATTTCACAGAGCTTGGCCCATAGCAGACATTTAATAAACATTTATTTATTGACTAACTGACTTTTAAGAACGAAATTCTAAGACACTAAAAGAAACAGTTCAAAAGTGAATTTTCCAAAGAGTTAGACCTTATCAACCAACTTAGATCTCAGAAAGACATGTACAGAAGATGGACTATAGAGGATGAATACAAAAATCTGATATAATTCTGTAAGAACTGTGTCGGGGTTACTAAGCTCTTGAATGAACTGAGTTTAACAAGGAAAACTCAGAACAGTGCCCTCTTCTGGAGGGATGTTTTATCAATACACTGCATAAAGTGTGGCACCTACAACTGAACTCTAGAAGAAATCAAACTAGGGTCAACAAAAGTGGGAATATCACCTTCAAATTCCCCAAAGCTATGCTTCCCTTAATGAAACCCAATATTGCCCATCACACTAGTTTGCTGATGTTCACCAAAACTACCACATAGTTTTCATAACAACTACTGTCTGTCTTGTACTGATGAAGGAGATTTTTATTTTGTAACCAAGTAACTCATTACTATTTTGTAACCAAGTCTTTATATTTATTACTATTGAATTTTATCTTACTAGACTCAGACCAGTGCTCCACCTTGTTAAGATCTTTTTGGATTCTGCCTCTATCATCCAGCATTTTAATTCTCTCTCTCTGCTTTGTGTTACCTATAATTTTTATGATCATGTCATCAATGTCTTTAAGGCACTGATAAAAATGTTAAACATCACAGTGCTAAGAAATGAACCTGCAGCACTCTACTGTAGGTCTCTTGACTCTTAAACATGGAACCATTAGAAACTGGTTTTTGAGTTCAGCTATCTAAACAAAGCTGAATTCATTCCATCGTCCACATCTTTCCAGTCCACGTTTTCCAGCTTCTCCATAAGAATATACAATACTTTATTAAAAATTTTGCTAACAATCTAGATAATTATATCTGCATTATTCTGTCTACATTTAATGGTTTAATAATCTTGTCCAAAAAATGGAGTTGGCTAAATACCCTCTATTTTTTGGGGGGGGGTGATAGTGAGTTCCCTGTACTTCTACATGAGTCTTTTCAGACAAATCCAATTTTTATTCCACGGTTTCCCTTTGTATCTTCAGAATTTTATTACTGACCATCTCTCACACTTCCTGGACTAATTTACCTGTAGCAATTTAGTCCATGGGATCCTATATTTACTTGGTCTGAACCTACTGAAAATGGTTTTCCCAAATCTACGGTGAATGTCAGACTAAAACTGTATTTCATCTCCTTTAACACGAATTCTGGGTCACTTTCTCCCAGGATTTCTTTCATTTTTCATGTCACCAATAAGGTCTTCCTTGTCACCAAGAAAGAGATATAGAACAGAATTTCCTTTTGTTTTCTCCAACTTTTGAAGGATTAAATCATCATAAGGCAAACAAAGAAATTATTAACTATTCTGGCTTTGGCAAAGAAAGGGCTCCAATAGATAACCTGACAACTGAGGCACCCATCACTACTATACAATATCATGTCTCAGTACCAGGCTTGTGATCTGTTTTCCAAAAAAATCTTCATTTACTTACTATTTCAGCCCAGGTGGTCTTTATATTCCCCTGTTAAAATCGCTGGTTTTTCTCTCTGCCAGGCTTTCTTCTTCAGATTCCTGATTTCTACACACTAGTATTCTTTCTTAAGATACAATATCATGCATTCTCCTCCTTACCTCCTCCCACCCTCTTTATTGACACTGCTTCTTTTGAATAAAATCTACTCATTTAGAGCCATAGTTCTGTTTTCCAATGTCAGTGATATCTGTGAAATCAAGCCACACTCTCGGGCACTCAAAGAACCAGATGTGACTGTTGTATAACTGGCAATGATCCCTGAAATATCAAAGAGAATACAAGGGCTTCAGGATTGAAGAAGGGAAAATATATGAAATTTTTTTAAAGAAGAGAATGGAATCTGTAAACTACAGGCCAGCAGGCTTGGTTTTGATTCCTGGAAAAATTCTAGAACATGTACTAAAAAGCTGGTTAGTGAAGATCTAGAAAAGGAGATGGTGATTCCAAGAGCAGACATAGTTTTATCAAAAACAGATCAAAAGAGACTCATCTTATTTTCTTTTTTTGACAAGTTTATTAGATTCATGTATTAGGGAAATGCTATAGCTGTAGCCTACCTAAATTTTAACAAAACACTGAAGGCTTTTCCCACACTATTCTTGTGTAAAGGTGGAGATCTGTGTACCAGATAGCAACACAGTTATGTGAAGTCAGAGCCAGCTGAATAACCAGACCCAAAGAATAGTCATTACTAGTTTGATGTCAGCTTAGGAGGCTGAATACCCTGGGCATGTATCTTTGTCCTTGTCTTTATTAACGACTTTTAATAGATACATAGATGGCATGGTTCTAAGGTTCGCAGAGGACACAAAGCCAGAAAGGATAGTTAACAACTCAGAATTCGTAAAGTATGGGTAATAAAAAAGATGAATTAGAGATCTTAATGCAAGGAGGCAACTGTGACCTTACAGACGTCAGTGAAATTTGTTGGTAGAGGACCATTAATTAGGAAACAGCAATGGCATGTTAATCCTTGATGAAAAGAGTAGTATAGACAAAATGTATAATTGAGAAAATATCTATATTAGGAACATGTATGCATAAAAGCTAATCTAGGAATAGCATGGTAGAGAGTATCTGAGTAAGGATCAGTAGAGGGAAAGAAAGAAATGATATTGTCATGGAAGCATACTACAAACCACCCAGCTAGAAGGATAAAACAGATGAAAAGTTTGGAAAACAAATAGCAAACCTGGCTTGGAGGCATCATAAATATAGCGGTGATAAGACACTCAGACTCTCTGGACATCTGCGTGAGCTCTTTCTAAGCAGAATGTAGAGCAGCTGATAAATCTCTGATGCACCTAAATGATGAGTTTGTTCTTCAAAAGGTAGGAGAAGTGATGAGAGGAGCTGCTGTCCTGGATATGAGTCTAACTAACGAGGCAGTTGCTAAAATAGAAATAATGGGGAAGCTTAGTGGAAATGACCATCCATCTGAGAGTTTCTGATAGAGTAAAGCTAGGCACTATTTCCTAAAACTTGTGGGGATAGATGTAAAAAAAATACTTCAGAGAAAAAAAGGTAAGCTATGATGTCTTAAAATTCTCTAAGGGAAGTCAGGCAAAGAAGAACGTGAAGGTCTTCAGAATGAAATTCTGAAAACACAAGCACAAATGACCAAGAAGATGGAAAATAACTTTTCTGATGCCAGTGGTGGTTCATGTAGGGAATCATCCTCCCTACACCCAAGGACTTGCTCTAAGTATGTCCCCATTAAGGGCAAAGGCCTCTCCATGTCAGAACACTGTGCCTTTTTGCTGTCCTCTCAGAAGTGTTCCATGGTGTTTTTTTCTCAAATTTATTTATTTGTTTTCAGTTTTCAACAATTGCTTCCATAAATTCCAGATTTTCTCCCCATTCCTCCCTCCCTCCCAAGATGCACACAATCTTATATGAGCTCTACACATACTCCTATTAAACACATTTTCATAGTAGTCACATTGCATAGAAGAATTAAAACAAATGGGAGAAATCATGAGAACAAAACAGACCAAAGAGAAAATAGTCTGCTTCATTCTGTGTTCTGACTCCATAGTTCTTTCTCTGGATGGGGATGGCATTTTGCATCATGAGTCCTTTGGAAATGTTTTAGGTCCTTGCATTCGCCTTTGTTGTCAAAAAGACCATGCCAGAGAAATGATGACATGACTTGTATTTTACCTCGTTTTGAGTGAGGGAGGGCTGTACGGGTCATCAGCTTCACTTCTCCTCCAGAGCCATCTGTATCCAGTGACCAGATATTCATTAGGATGACTGGAGATGACGTAGGATGTACGGGGAGACTTTGGACCTTTTAGTCCGAAGTCTTTGCAGGTACTCACTTAGGGTGAGGTAATGCCCATTTCTTGAATAGAACTGTTTAACCAGTAGCCATGGATTGGTCCCTTTAATGAAGGCAAAGAAAGACATCAAGCTAGGAGGGAAACAGCAACAGATAGTATTGATAATCACTCTAAAGCTAGGAGGGCCCAGAAGAACCCTTAGGCAGGGGCCCATTGCCATCCCAGCTTCAGTTGACTAGGGTTTTACCGGCCAGTTTCCTTTCCTTTCCTCTCCTCTCCTCTCCTCTCATTACGTTTTTTCCTTTCCCAAAATCTTAAACCTCTTGCACTCTGAAGCTGGTATACCAATGGGCACCTGCCTAAGGGGCTCTTCTGGACCCTCCTAGCTTTAGAGTGATTATTAATAGTAACTTTTGCTGTTTCCTCCCAGCCTGATGTCCTTCTTTTTCTTGGCCTCATTAAAGGGTCCATGCCCTGGCTACTGCTTAAACTGCCCTATTCAATGAATGGGCATTACCTCACCCTAAGTGAATACATGCAAAAACCTTGGCCTAAAGGGCCCAAGGTCTGCCAGTGCACCCTGGGTCATCTCCAGTCACTGGATTCAGATGACTCTGGAGGAGAAGTGAGGCTTATGACCTGCATAGCCCTCCCTCACTCAAAACAAAGTCAAGTGCAAGTCATGTCATCATTTCCCTGATGGCATGGTCTTCTTTGGGAACGAAGGACGAACACAAGGTCATTACATTGCTGTGAAGGGCCATGTCTATCAAAAACAGTCCTCGCGCACTGTGGCTATTATGGTGTATAATGTTCTCCTGGTTCTCCTCACTTCACTCAGCATCAGTTCATATAAGTCCAGGTTTCTCTGAAGTCCACCTGTTCCTAATTTCTTATAGCATAATAATTCCAGTACATTCATATACCACAACTTGTTCGGCCATTTCCCAACTGATGGGCATCCCCTTGATTTCCAGTTCTTGACCATCACAAAAAGAGCTGCTGTAAATATTTTTGTACATGTGGGTCCTTTTCATATTTTTATGATGTCTTTGAATTACAACCCTAGAAGTGGTATTGCTAGGTCAAAGGGCATACACATTATTTTTATCGCTCTTTGGGCATAGTTCTAAATTGCTCTTCAGAAGGGTTGGATTAGCTCACAGCTCCACCAGCAATGAATCAGAGTTCCAACTCTCCCACATCTTCTCCAATGTTTATCATTTTGCTGTTTTGTCATGTCAGCCAATCTGATAGATGTGATGTTGCACCTCAGAGTTGTTTTGATTTGCATCTCTCTACTTGTTTTGATTTAGAACATTTTTCCATATGACTACAGATAACTTTAATTTCTTCCTCTGAAAACTATTCATATCATTTTACCATTTATCAATTAGGGAATGGCTTGTATTCTTGTAAATTTGACTCAGTTCTCTATATAATTTAGAAACGAGGCTTTTATCACAGACACTAGTTTTAAAAATTCTTTCCCAGTTTTTTGCTTCCCTCCTAATCTTGGTTGCATTGGCTTTGTTTTTGCAAAAACTTTTCAATTTAATGTAATCCAAATTATCCATTTTGCATTTCATAATGTTCTCTATCTCGTTTGGTCATAAATTCCCCTATTTTCCATAAATCTGACAAACTGTTCCTTGCTCCCCTAATTTGTTTACATTATCGGCCTTTATACCTAGATTGTATACCCATTCGAACTTTATTCTGCTACACAGTGTCAGGTATTCGTCTATGCCCAGTAGCGTTCCACAATTTTGTTGCTTCTTTTCAAATCTGGTAGGTTTTGCAAGCTCTTTTCCCCCCTGTTCAGATTTTCTTTCAGGTGTTACACCACCACCACCTGTACTACTGCTGTTAATTGCTAGCATTTATTTGACACTTTAAGGTTTACAAATATTTCTCATTTTATCTTCACAACAACCCTTCAAGGAAGAAGCTGCTGTTGTTAACTTCATTTCACAAATGGGGAAAGTGAGACAGCTTGCAGTTAAGTCATTTGTCCAAGGTCACACCACCACTTAGTGTTTGAGGATGGATTTGAACTCACATCTTTGTAACTCCAGGTCCAGAATTCTAATCATTGTGCTACCTAGATACTACTAGATGTTCTACCTTTCTGCTCACACTGACCTCCTTTGTTCTACCAGATGTCATAGGTGCAGAGGTATAGGGAAGCCAGTACCAATGAGCTCTCCCAGCTTTTGAGAGCCAATTATTAAATTTTCAGTGTGAACACTTAGACTTCAGAATTTAGCAAATGCTAGAGATAAGGGATTGGTTAATTGTTTGAGTGTCTAAACTTAGGAAAGTAATGGAAAAAATGTCAAATACTGTAATTTTCTTTTTCAGAGAGCCAGTTGTTAAACATATCACACTCCTGGCATGTGTCCTTCTATTCACTGTCCTGTCCTCCCCAGCAGACAGTACTAGCTCTCAGGCGACTGGACTGTGGCAAGTTGGCTAGTGGCACCTTCAGACCATTGGTGTTTTGTACCTAGGTATCACAGCTCCAACCTCCACCAAGACTCTCCTGAGAAATTTTGGTGTGAATTATGAGAATCCCTCATGACTGGGTAGCACCCAATGAGTAGGCTTCTTTAAGTAGATGCTCATGGGATGACCCCTTTAATAAAAAAAATCAAACTGGAAAGAGAAGACCCTCAGGGTTCTTGGATAAAAGAGAAACAATTACTATTTAGTATTTAAATCCACTTGAAGAAGGCTATTCATTGACTGGGTGTATCTCACTCAAAGTGAGAATGCTATAAGACCTTTGCCTGAAAGGGCCAGGGTCTCACATTGCATCCTGGGCCATCTCCAGCCATCCTGATGAATATCAGGCCATTGGACCCAGATGGCTCAGGAGAAGAAAGTGAGGCTGGTGACCTGCACAGCCCTTCCTCACTCAAATCAATGTCAACTGCAAGTCATGTCATCATCTTGATATCCTCTTGGATAACAAAGGACAAACACAATCTGTGAGGGAATAGCAGCTCTCCTCATCCTCCTCTCCTCCCTTCACCGCCTCCTCCTCTTCCTGTGTTCCACCCCCAAAAGCTGCCTTTTTTCCCTCTAGGTTTACTGGCTACATTTCTTGCTTAAAGAACAAGCCTCAAATCCAATTCACACTGGAGGTATGGGGGACCACCAATGAAAATATATGTAGTTGGGAGAGGGAGTATTTCATGGAAAGAATAGCAAAGAAGCCAGAGTTACTAGATCAAAGGGTAGTATGTAGAGGAAAGTATAAAAAAGACTGGAAAGGGAGGAAGGGACAAGGTTATAAAGGACTTTAAAAGTCAAACAATTTTATATTTGATTCTGGGAATGACGGGAGCCACTGGAATGCAGTGTATAGTGAAGTGACATGATTCCACTTGTGTTTTAGCAAGACCACTCTGATGGCTGAGTAGAGGGCAGACTAGCATGGAGGAAAAACTGAAGCAACCAGAAGGCCACTGCAACTGTCCACATGTGAAGTGATGGGACCTGTATGAGGACAGTGGCAGGTTCCGAGGAGAAAAGGAACATCTATAAGATGTTGCTGAGGCAGAATAGACAGGATTTGCCAACTGAGTGGATATGGGAGGGGGTGGTGTTGAGAGACAGAGAGGCCTCAAGGATGACTATTACACTGTAAGACCAGGTAACTGGGAGGACAACAGTGTCCTCAACTGTAATAGGGAAGTCTGGAAGACCGAAAGGTTTTGAGGGAAAGATAATGACTTCAGTTTTGAACATGTTGCGTTAGGGGGACGTCCAGTTCAGAATGCCTAATAGGCAGTCAGAAGTTTGAGAATGAAAGTCTGGATAGACATTAGGGCTAGATAAACAGCTCTGAGAATCATTTGCAGAGAGAAGGTCATTTAATCTACGGGAACTGATAAGATCACTAAAAGAAATAGTACTGAGAGAAAGGAAAAGAGGACTTAGGACAGTGCCTTGGGGGACATCCATGGTTAGCAGCAGCCTTGGCCTGGATGAGGATTTAACAAAGAAGATTAGAAAGGAGCAGTCAGACAGGTCAGAGGAGAATCAGGAGAGGGCAGCATCAAAAAACCCTAGAGAGAAGAGGATGATTGAATGAGGATTGAGAAAAGGCCCTTAGACTTGGCATTTAGGAGATCCCTGGTAACTCTGGAGATGGCAGTTTCAGTTGAATGATGTGACTGGAAGCCAGAAAGTGAGAGGAAGCCAAGACAGTGACTGGAGATGACTTTCTCAAAGAGGGAGGCCACAGAAAGGAAGGAGAGAGAGGGCAAGACCTAAGTCCAGCCTGCCTCAGACCCATGATACTGAGTTATGGAGAGGGCCATGATGGGCACAAGTCTCCTCACTTGTAAGCTCCCCAGAGCAGGAAAATTAAAGTTCCAGTCCCTGTCATGTTCTCTTCAGACCTGGGTCATAAGAAGCTGCAAGGAAAGGTTAGCCAATACTCAGGCAATGGCATAGATGGAACAGCCATCAAATTGGCAAATAACGTGAAGCTCAGAGGAGTAGCTGGCATATTGACTGACAGATTCAGGATGGAACAAAAAGATTTTGGCAGGCAACAATGACAGTCTACGCCTTTACTCATATAACCATATAAATAAGCAACGGAACACAGTCAAGGGCAGAAGTTTGTGGCACTCTGTTAGAGTCTGTTAGAGACTGTTCTCTGGGTGACATTAATTTATTAATGAAGCCTTTTTAAAAAATCCTAACCTAGACTACCAAATAGCACACATGTCCATCTTTCCAGACAGATATGAAAGAATGTGTCAGATACTTTGGTAAAATTTAACCTGAGACAGGGCATGGCATATTACCTGCTGAGCTCTTAGTTCATACTCATGAGTGAATCAAAACTTGATTTGGTGTCTCTGAAAGGATGCCAACAATTAGGACAAGGTGTAGGACAAGGTGAACAGATTCATTCACCAAATACCACCATATCAGCCCTAGGGGAAAGTCTTAAAATGTGAAAAAGCAAGTTCAGTGAAAATGAGGGGCAGCTAGGTGGTACAGTGGATAAAGCATCGGCTATAGTGTCAGTAGTACCTGAATTCAAATCTGGCCTCAGATGCTTACTAGCTATGTGACCCTGGGCAAGTCACATAACCCCAATTGCCTTCCCCCACAAAAACAAAATGAAAGGAAGTATTACTTCACAGTGGATATTGAATTTATGGAAGCTGTGTAGTGTAATGGAATGGACAAAAACATAACTTGAATAAATGAATGAAAAAGGTCCCTTCCTAGCTATAAATCCTATTTAAAAAAAAAAAGCTTGTGGCAGCTCTTGCATTATCAAAGACTTGCCATTCCATTTCCATGTAGTGAATCAGGATACAATGGGAAGAAGATTTATTGGGACAAATAACAAAATGTCTTATGTAGATATAGACATAGTTAAACTTTATGTATATGATTCTGGGTTCTGCAGCATCAGCAGATAGCTTCCCATTATTTTTGCCATGTACAAGGTAGGTGTGAGAGGGAAAATAATGTAGTACTAGAGGGGTATGTCTTGGAGTCAGGAATACCTAGGTACAAGTCCTGCCCCTGACTAATACTTGTCATATAACCATGGGCAAGTCACAAAACTTTTCTGTACCCCCAGAAAACTCTCTAAGTCTGTAAGTTATAGACGAATTGCTGAGATATAGATGTATATATATATATGTGTGTGTGTATATATATGTGTGTGTATATATATACACATATATGTGTATATATGTGTGTATATATATACACACACACATATACGTACATATACATACATATATGTGTATGTATATATATGTGTGTGTGTGTGTGTGTGTGTGTGTGTGTTAGTAGAAGTTTCCAGACTGGGATTTTCCCATACTAATGAAATCAAAGATCTGGACAAAAATCAAAGCAAAACCTAGTTAGGAATGCAATAAATACCTGTTTGCTATTGATGATTATGCTTGTAAAATATCTTATAAAATATAAACCCATGCAACAGTGGCAAATCTAGGTTTAAAAATGATTGACATTTTGAGCCTAGCTCAGATTCTAGTCATTATCTAAGATGTATATAGCAAGAATCATTAGCATATATAGCATGTTCCAAAAGCCTTAGGGCAGTTTTAAGCTTTAATTACTTAAGAAGTAAAAATGCTACAAACTTACAAAGGCATCATTTAAAAGTTTGTTTATATTTCTTTTACACTTGCTTAGTTTTGTAGGTTTTGAATAATATATTAAAACTTTAATTTTAACAAGACCAAGCACCTTATAGGTATGCATTGTGCGCATGAAAATGTCTGGATAACACTTTTTCAGACTAGTGAACTGGTAGAGGTGGTACTCTTTCTTGGCCATCTCAGTCACCTGATCTCTCTCTATTGTACTTTTTCTTGGAGGATTACATTGAAACTTTCATGTATGTATCAAAATGTTATTCTCCGGATGATCTTAAGGCTAGAATTGCAAATGCAATTCTTTTAGTCACTGAATAGCAGCTAAAAAAATTCTTTTTTGCAAAGTTCAAAAATTGACTAAAATAATTGACTAAAGCACAAGACATGAACTGTTGGAATTTTAATAAGAAATATATCCATGTTCAAACATTTTAAACAATTAAACTTTCAAATGTTATTTTTATTGTAAATCTATGTAGCTTTTATATGTATTAAGACTTTTGGAACACCTGTGTAAAATAACAGAGAATTGAAATGAGAACAACGTATTACATCTCTATAGTTCTAATAAAGGATTATAATTATACTGAAATAGGTGAGATGTATGACCGTCTTCCACCTTCTCTCCCTACATCGCTTTCCTCTCCCTTATGATATTGCCCATCATGATTTGTCTTATAATCTATTCTGAAAGGACCTTGCACGTAGCTTACTGTCAATTAAGTTGCTAGCTGATAAGGAGTTTACTATCTGTAAGAGGTTATTGTGGACCTTCTGACCCCAGTGGTTAAGTTATGACAATGGAAGACCAGGCAGTGAGGTTGATGGTGCTGCCTCAGATCATATAGTTTAAGTGTAACCATCAGCTTTACCTGTCTGTAAAACCCCTGCACAGAGAATAGGTATATCCGGAAAAAAATGAAAAAATAGCAAGATTAGTAGGAGTCTGATTAAAAAAGCAAATGTAGGAAATATAGCTTTCAAAAGATAGAAAAGAAGAAAGAAAGAAAAATACACTCCATCTTTGAGGTTCATTATCTTATCATTTAAATCTTATAATTTGATATTTTTAAAAGGTAATTTATTTGCCCCTCAAAAATGTGATCTGCAAATTGATATACTACCACCAGGTGGTAGTATGCTGTGGCTATGAATAAGTTATGAGTTTATAATTATATTTTGTCAGAGGTTTCAAATAATAATGATAGTAATAATAAAAATCATATCTTACATTTCTATAGCACCTTATGATTCACAAAGTGCTTGTATTACAGAAAGTCAAGATAGTTCAGTTAGCCAGGTCTAACAGATGAGGAATCTAGGCCTGTAACTGCACAGCCAGTAAGTGCTAGAGCTAGGACTTAAACCCAGGTCTTTTAACTCAGACTCTAGTATTCAACCTACTAGACTAGATGGCAGTTTTCCACTCCTTTATATTTAACCATAAGTTTTTCCACTCCTCAGTCATGAAAAATACAGTTACTAAAATGGTCACACTTGTACACCAAGCAATCATTTTCACAGACGATATTTCAGAATAACTTTTTCAAGCAATGAACACATAGGGTAAAGTTGGTACCTTTCTCACTAATTCTTAACTTTTCCTTTTGTTGATTAATTGTGGCCTTCACTTTGGAGTATGAAGTTCTTTCCAATTATTTGTCCTCAGCTTTCTGGCTTCCTCAGTTTCAAAGAGTGCTAAGTTATCAAATTGTTAACAAAGACAAAAATGGGGGGTAATAGATCGTGCCATTGAGGAGCTTAAATTATATCAAGGGATACTGCATCTAAAAGTTAGGTAAATGAATGCAAGGTAATTATAGGAAAGGTCTTCTAGATGAGGTGGTACTTGAGCTGAACCGTTAGGGGAAGTAAGGATTCCAAAGAGTCAGAAGTGAGGGGGAGGAGGCTATTCTATGCATGAAGAACACTTTGCAAAACAAGCAAGAAAGGAATGTAATGTGATGGCCAAGGAATGTCGTGTCCAAAGAATAGTAAATAGACCATTTTGTTGGGAGCAGAGTTCATGAAACAGAGTAATATAAAATCAAGCAGGGAAGGGTGACATGGGAGACTTGTGCTTTAGGAAGAACAATTTGGCAAGTATGTGGAGGCTAGAGTTAGAAGAAAAGATACTGTAGGCAGAGTGACTGAATAGAAGGCTCTTTCAGTAATATAGGTGAAGTGATGAAAACTCAAACTAGGCTGGTAGCCCTGCAGGCAGAGAGAAGGAGAAGGGTGTGAAGAGGTGTTATGAAGGTAATATTGACAAAACTTTAAAAATTGGGTATGGGGTAGTAAAGTATAGAGCTATCCTTGAGTCCCTGGTTGCGAACCTGGGTGACTGAAAGATAACGAGTACTGTTTTGGACTTATTCAGTTTGGATATGTTGGATGTGAGATGTCTATGTGATATCCAAATGAACATGTCTGGCAGGAGTCTGGTGATGCAGAGCTAGAGCAAAAACAAAAAAAAAGGAGAGATGAGGATTGGATATTTAGATTTGGGATTTTCATAGGGTAGTTAAACCTGTAAGGACTAATGCAGTCACCAAAAGAGAATGGGGAGGTAGGCAGAAAAGGGGCAAAAAATGAGACAAGGATTTAGAAAAGAAGACCAAAAAGAAGTAGTCAGGCAGGAAGGAAAAGAAACAGAAGAAATTAGTATCATAAACATTTAGGAAAGAGAGAATATCCCAAGAGGAGGTGATCATTGATGTCAAACACTTCTAAGAGATCTGGAGGAACGAAGACTCAGAAAAGGCCAATAGATGCTGAATTTAAAAGATAGTTGATAACTTTGAAGGGAGCAGTTTCAGTCTGGTGGTCATGTTGGAAGCTGGGTAATAGTTAAGCTGTAGAAGGGATTCTTCTTCAGGTCAGGATAGGCTACCTTTTAAGGTCCCTTCCATCTCTGAGATTCTGTGGTTGTTACACTGTCTTACCAATTATCACCCCCAGATCTCCAGGCATCATGACTTTCTTGGTTTCCCCTTCAAGCCAAATTTTTCTGTTTCTGATTATTTTACCCCAGATGTACCTGCTGCATTTTTCCAAGCTGACTCTCATTTCCTTATTTCCTGTCCATATTTCTAACTTCCCCAGTCCCCCTGGATAATTTATCTGTTGTAGTTACATTTGCAGTTAGAGAAGTATGGACCTGCTCCCGCTCACTCTTTGGGTTCAGGAAATGTCTCCAATCATTTTTCAATCACTTAGGGTCCAGAGAGAACCAAAACATGTTTTTCTGGGGAAATTTAATCCACATGTTTATGATTAATTTTTATGTAAGTCATTAAAATGGTGTTTCCAAGACATTTCATTTGGCAAATCTACCTCTCTCTCACCCCTCGAATCCCCTCTCAAATCTCATTTAAGATGACGGGGAGACCACTCTACTGAAGTGCCTGTCTAGTTTGAAAGCAAACCTGGAGAGGCAAGCATTGGAAATCTGATGTGTCATTCTGCCCACTTCTGTCCCCATTAGGGATGATGAAGAGCAGGCTGATGATGGACAAAAAGCAGCTGGGCATTTTCACCTGGAAAGTGTTTGATTGAGGACCCTCTACAAAATGCCCTTTTCGGAATGCAGCTCTTAGTCTTCCCTAGATGACCCTGCCATCTTTGGAAAATACCTCTTTGGTTTGAACTGTAACTTGGATATTCTCCAAAAAAGTGTTAAACATTTTGGTAAGTCAAATCAAGAGGGATTTATTAAGTCAGACTCAGTTCTAAGAGTTGGGAATGGAAAGACAAAATCCTTGGTCTTAAGAAGCGTATCAGGTGGTAAAAAAGATGGATTGACAGCAGTTCTGATTTCTTAAATGTAATCTCTCTGTCTCCCCTTCCCTCCCTCTCCCCCACCCCCAGTCAATATTTGGATTGGTTCATCGTCCACCTGTAGTGCCTGTCCAATGTATATGTACTCATGGTTTAATTCAATGGACTTCTTATCCAATTGTTAGTCATAGATGATGTCAAACACAACTTGTCTAAAAATGAATTTATCATCTTTTCCCTCGACCTTGTTTTTCCTGATCTCACTCTTTCTGCTGCACAATGATTCTCCAGGTAATCTAGGTTTAGAAGATGAGTCACCTTTGACCTCTCTCCACTCAAACTATGATGTATTGATGGAGTCATGATATCATTGGTGTGGGTCCTCCCTGTCAAGGTACAGACTGAAATACATCCATGCCATCTTCAGAGACTTTGTCCATGTTTTCCCACAGATATTCCATAGAGGATCAACTGAACATACTAGATGCCACCCTCTGGTTCAGGGGTTCTTAATCTGGGATTCTTAAACATTAAAAAATATTTTTCTAACTATTACAATATAACTGGTGCCCACAGTAATCTTATGTATTTTTGAGCATTTAAAAACTATATAAAAAGGGGTCTACAAACTTCATCAGATTATCATTTGGCACCATGACAAAGAAAGGTTAAGATAGTCCACTTCAAATCTTTCAATATGTCATGGATTCAGTTGGTCAATTTAGCATATATTTCACACTCACAATATGACTGACAATTCTTTTCTGACTGAATATATACAAGTTGATGTTATTTACTCTACTTGTATACAAGTCATGGTTGTATGCTGCAGACTACTTGTACCCATAGGTGTACCCACGTTGAAAAACTATCCCCGTATCTACCTGAATGTGGGAATATGTGTTCCTTAAATTAAAAAATATTCAGAAACACATACATATCAACATAAAAAAGAAAAGAATTGCATTATGAAGTGGAGTTATATGCAACTTTTAAAACTGGATTTTGATATTTATTAAATTTAACATAATAGTAAGAAAATTGTCCTGCTCATCTGTGTTCTCTTTTGAATATCCTTTTTGCTCTCTTTTGTGTATTCTTTTAATGTTTCATTGTTGTTTTTCCTTCTTTTTTTGCCTTATTATCACTATCCACCAATTCCTACTCTTCAAATAGAAGCTCTTCCTTGTAACCAACAAGTATAGTTAAATGAAACAAACCAACACTGACTATGTAAATTCATGTTTCTTTCAGCATCTCTAGTTCATGACCTCTCTGTGAAGATGTGAGAAGCATGATTTATCATCAGTCTTCTGAAGTGAAAAATGATCACTACAATCAACGAACAGAATTCTCAAATCATTCAAGGTTGTTTTCACTTAAATTTTTTTCATTGTGTGAACTGTTTTCCAGGTTCTGTTCAGTTCACTCTACATGTTTTCATACATGTCTTTTCAGATTTCCCTGAACTTATCACAGTCATTTCTTATGTATGGCATGGTAATATTCTACTATCTATTTAGAACTTGTCATGGCATATGATGTGAAATATTGGTTTAATGTTTTTCTATATTTTTGCAGTTTATTCAATATTCCCATTAAAAACTATAGTTACAATTGAATTCATTTGTAAATTCATCTTGGCATGGGGTTCGGGGCATGGGGGAGTTCATTTATGGCTTATTCAATTTCTTTTCCTGAGACAGGGTTATTTGAAATCTCTAATTTTTGTTCTGTTACTTTGGGTATTTTATATTTTTGTATTTATTCATCCATTTCCTTTATCAGTTTTGTTGCCATACAATAAGATTTTCTAACAAATTCTTTCATTTATTGTCTCTTTTTTTGCTGTGAATTCTTTTTAATTTTGGCAATTTGGTTTTCCTCTCCTCTCTTAACCAAATTAGCTAATATTCTATTTTATTAGTACCCTCTCTCCCCCTCAAAAGGTTCTTAATTTTATTTAGCAATTCAATGCTCTTGTTTTTTGGAGGGGGAGGTCCAATTTTATCGCACTTTTAATTTGTATTATTTATACTTTTGTGTCTGAGATTTTTTGATTGATTGCTTTTCTAGCTGTTTTTTTAGCTATATGTCCACTTTGCTCATTCATTCATTTTCTCTTTTGTTGATGAAAATGTTTAGAGCTATAAATTTTCCTGTAAGATCTACTTTGGCTGTATATCAAAAGTTTTATATGCTTTCTCATTCTTGTCCTTTTCTTGATAAAACTATTGATTATAATTTGTTCCTTGACCCACATATTCTTTAGGATTAAATATCATTTAGTCTCTGTTTAATTTAGACTACTTTATTCAAATGCTCATTATTGATTATAATTTTTTACTACGTTATGATAAGTAAAGGAAGGATATACTCAATATTTCTATTTTTCAAAAGTTTTTATACCCCAGCTTATGGTCAGTTTTTGTAAATGTGCTGTGCAAAGCCAGATTCTCCTTTCAAACATTAATCTTGTTTTTCCAGTATGGATGACTAAGCTGATGTTGCTTTTTAATTTTTTTATTCCACATTTAAACACTCAATAAGAGCGTTACTTAAAAAAAAAGTATAAAATTTAACACATTCCTTTCAAAATTGCATTTCTGTACTTCCTTCTCAATTTCTTCCTGCAAACTTTAAAAAAAAATGTTTTAATTGCTTTCCTTTTTCTTTTGTACTATCATTGCTACTCTCCTCTCTCTAGACAATTAAAAATAGCAAAAAAATTCCCTCATAACAAATAAACAAAAAATGTGTCTCTTTTTGCACCTTGAATCCATCATCTTTCTGATAGAAGGTGCGTAGGTCATTGCTTTCATCAGTCTATAAGAATTGGTTTTACTTACAGTGTTGTTAGTGTATAAATTGTTCTCCTGATTCTGGCCACACATCCATTCATAATTCTAGTGCTACCCGAAATTACTCTTTTACCATTTTCTTATAATAGATAATATTTCATTACATGTATATACCACAATTTGTTCAACCATTCATTCCTCAACTGATTGACATCCTCTTGAGATCTCCCCATTCCAATTTAATACCCACTAAATGCTAAGAAGCATATTTTACTTGAAATTGTTCCCTCCCTGTAGCTTCTCTCTTAACCTTCTCGCTCCCTTTCCCTCCTGAGTTTGTATTCCTGCTCCTCTTTTGGGGTACTTGTGATAATATGTATGTAAATATATGGTCAACTATCCATTATCTGGTTCATATAAAAGGGGGTTCACCTGCCCCCTTACCTCTCCTGCTATGTTTGTAAACTCTTTTTCTCATGTACTTCAATTCTAAGAAATAGTAAACTTTACTCCCTTGTAAGCAAGTTTTGTGTGTTTCTTATATTCAGAAGCAGATATGACTCCTAATTGCTGGAAGGAACGCTGAGGCAACCCTACCTCCCTATTTAAGGGTAGAATTGAACCAGAGCTTCATGAAAGAGAAGCATGTATGGTTCCAGAGAATCTTCAGGAGAGAAAGGTGAAACAGAGGACATTCCAAGAAGGAGAAAAATAAAGATGCTTGGGGCTGCAAACATGGCTCCTCAAAATGCCATCTGACTTCTCCCTAGAGACTTCAGAGACTTTCCCTTGGGTGAGATTGGATCTTTTTTCCTGAACTGAGCTGATATCACCTCACTCTCTTCTAAAGAGTTCACTCACACTTATCTGTACTTTGGCATGCATTTATTGGCATAGTTTCTTCACTTTCTGTTTGCTGTTTTGCTTGAATAAAAGGGTTTACTCAATATTTGCTTTTTAATGGTATTTTGTGGAGCTGGCAATTGGTGGGAAGGAGCTAAGGTGGTAAGTCCAAACTAAGGCCCACCCATTCCCTTATGAGTGATCTGGGAAGCAGATTTCCTTCTGAACCCCTAAATATTCTACATCTCAACCAGAGATACTTGAGGAGGGAGTGGAGAGGTAAGTTGTGTTTGATACTCGTCTCAAAGACTGTCTAGTCTAGTGTGGTCTCATGGCACTCCAGGAATCTGACAGCCCCGCCCCGGTCTCCCAGCTGGCTCTTCTCTCGTACTATATTTGCTCATTGGATTTCTTGATCATTTTTCTGTCTTGTTTTTCATGGAGCAGATATGTGGGCACTGGGCTATCTGCTTCAGCCCATTTTGGCCAGAAATTAGATCGATCTTTTTTGAATGGTAGTGAACTTTACGGAGTACTTGCCGTATCAATGCAATAATCACAGTGTCATCTGTGAATAGGGACATCTGTGCCAATCTGCTATCAATAAGGAGTCCCTTTTCTGTTCGATCCTCAGTAACACTAATGAGCACCTTTGCTGGGCATTGTCTTATGTGATACTGATACTCAGCAGACTGTGAACAAAGCCACTTCTGTGACTGTATGTGTAGAGTCAAGTATAAATTATAAAGGGCATCTTATCTGAGAAGAGCCTTTAATGACTCATTTTTCTAAGCATAATGCTTGTAAAAATAATTAATAGAGATAATGGGATCTTACATTTTCTAGATTTCTCAGTTGTACCCCTGTTACCGAATAAATGAATAAATAGATGAAAAGGCATTTTAAGTACTTACAATTTGCTAAGCACTGGGGATATGGATAGAAAAAAATGACACAATCCTTGATATCAAGGAGGTCACACACTAACTAATGGGAGGAGACAATATCTATAGGGTAGTTCAATTGTGAACATGAACATGTATTCTGTTGTAGAAAACTGTCTTTGGAGACCTGTTGGCTTCAATATTATATTTTCATTGAGGAATTACTTGATGTGTGATGGACCATTCTTAAATAGATTTTATAGCCATAAGCCATTGGCATATAGGTGGGAAGTTGCTGATGTCATCTCATTCACCTTTTTTTTGGTAACAGAATTTCCTATGGTCCTTCCTGTTCTTTTATGAACTTAGCTTTTTTAGAGAAAGTTGATCTCTGAGTACATTTTAAATTGCTGATCCCTATGTAGATTTCCCCTTTTTGTTTGTGGTCACGTCCAACCATGCTGCCAAACTTAATCTTAACAACCATTTGCTCACACAGTACAGTAATTCTTGAGACAGGAGAACCCAAATGTGGTGGCTCCACTCTTGCCACGGATACATATTTACATACACACAGATAGATAGATAGATATGGATAGATAGGTAGGTAAATAAATAGATAGATAGATAGATAGATAGATAGATAGATAGATACAGATAGAGATGCCTTCATTGATAAGTTAAATACATGGATATATATGTATGTATACATTCAAGTCATTAATTTGTTAGAGCAGCAATCACTAGCTCCTTATTTGTTGTCCATCTTCCAGACTCATCTAGAAATGACTTCAGGACAGCCTAGTTTAGCTGTCATGCCAAGCACCCTTTAGGCTAATCTTCTATTTTTCATCCTCCATAATCTTTTCCTTTCATCTAAAAATTACTGATTCCTTTTGTTTTTGCACCATCTTCATTTAAAACATTGCAAATAAAATTCCCCCTTACCATATCCCTTGTCACAAAGTCAGTCAGTGTGTTCATCCTTCATTGCCGAAGAAGACCATGCTGTCAGAGAAATAATGACATGACTTGCACTTGACTTTGTTTTGAGTGAGGGAGGGCTGTGCAGGTCACCAGGCTCACTTCTCCTCCAGAGCCATCTGAATCCAGTGACCAGATATTCATCAGGACAACTGGAGATGAACCAGGATGAAGTAATTGGGGTTAAGTGACTTGCCCAAGGTCACACAGCTAGTGAGTATCAAGTGTCTGAGGTGAGATTTGAACTCAGATCCTCCTGACTCCTGCACTGCTGCTCTATCCACTGCACCACCTAGCTGCCCCCTGTCACAAAGAATAAAAAAAAGAAAAAAGAACAATTTTACAAAATTAACCAATACCTCAACTGAGGCAGAGAGCATATGCAATGTTCTACACCACTAGCTCTCAGAACTTTTAGAAAGAAGCCTCCACAATCTCCACAAATTAAACTGTATAAAATGGTGTTGCCCTTGGTTGTCATGTCTCTATTTGGTAAGGTCAACTGTTTGCTAGCTCAGGAGTCTCCTGAGGGCTCTTTGGGATATCTTATATATCCCAATGTACTGAGAACTGTCACAGTTAACATCTTACTCTTTCTATTTCTCATTAATCTTAATCAACAGCTTACTGAAATAAATTAGATTGAAATATTGCAACTGTAAGCAACATCTTTGCATTTTTATCTCTTAACCTAATTTGTTATTGATTACTGCTCTAACAAATTAATGACTTGAATATATACATACATATATATCCATGTATTTAACTTATCGATGAAGGCGTCTCTATCTATCTCTATCTATCTATCTATCTATCTATCTATCTATCTATCTATCTATCTATCTATCTATCTATCTGTCTACCTACCTATCTATCTATATCTCTCTATCTATCTGTGTGTGTATGTAAATATGTATTCCATGTCATCAGTGACTTGACTCTGAAGCGACTCCTTCCTTTCCTTCCTGGTAGGTTGTGATGTTTGGTGCTCATCATATATAATGCCTTTTTATTCTCTCATGATAACCTGGGTGTGAAATTTCTGTGTAACCTAACAACAGTGAGACTTTTTAAATTTTTCATCTCAAACCCTGTTTTCCAACATCTTTCCACCAAATATTTCCACCTCTGCATCGAATCGCCAGGTATCCATGTATGTGATGATTTAGTAAGGAGGATCTTTTCAGTTTCATCAAAGAATTTCTCCACTACTTTAGTCTCTGCAGCAGGTAGTGTAATTAGTCTTTCATTACCTACAGAGCAAACCCCTCGAATACTGACCTAGGCTGGACCCCAGGTAGCATACAAATCTGGGATGATACTGGAAATTTCCAATAGAATATGCCCAGTTCCAATTATCTCTGTGGCTGTTGGTTTGTTTATGTTCATCAGAAGTACTGTCGAGTGAAATGACCAACCGTCTCATGAAATGAGTTTGATTTTTGCCTTTGGACAAATTATAAAATTCATTCTGAATTCCTTTATTTCCCTCTTTGAAGAGAACCTATGATTATCCCTCCATTTGGCTGCAGTTCTTTATGTCTTCTTGTTGCAAGAATATTAGTCTTAGTGTGGTTCACATGCTCCAGAAACATTAACTCATCAGTCACTGGACAAATATCACATATTTGTATAAATCCATCGGCAGCTGAATGGTTTTAAACAGTGTGAGAACTGAGATGTTTAGCAGCCTCTCTCCTCATTTCAACCACTCTCCCACAAAGAAGCAGGAGTGGTGCATGACTGAAAGTCCTTGCTTTTCTTGGTTTTGGATCATTATGGGCCAAAAAAAGAATCATCACCCAGTTGCCAGGCCTCTAGTGATGTCTCTTATACAATAATACTGTATTACAGTATTAAAGACAACAAAATTGTATGTACAATTTGGCCAATCATTATCTGCCTCACAGTTTTACTCACACCTTTCTGCTTGCCTGGGATGAGACCTCCATACTCTATTAAACCTATATAAACCTCATCCATTCTTTAAAGTTGAAACTCAAATATCAATTCCTCAGTGAACTTTCCTGAGTAGAACCTATCAGATCCAGTATTCTCTCCTGTCTAATAAACTTATATAATATCTATTTTCTCTGACATTTATTTTGCATTTACCATTGAGTGCCTATTAGATTGCAAATTCCTTGAGAACAAGGACTCATACTATTATACTTTATTATCTCTACAATACCTAGAGATCATCTGTGTGTGTATATGTGTATGTATATATCCATGCATGTATATATACACATACACACACATACAAAGATTCACTCTATAAGAGTGAGGCACTGTGACACAGTTGAAAGAGAAAGGAGCTTAGAGACAGTATCCTGGGTTTGAATCTCAGATCTGCTCCATATTGTGCAACTTTGGCCAAATCATTTTACTTCTTTGGGAGTCAGTTTCTCCAACTCTGAAATGAAGAGGTTAGAATCAAGATTTATGGTTCCTTCACGTGATACGGCGATCCCATTGTTGACTGCAGGTTACACAGGAGAGTGGATATAGACACAAAAGACCTATGTCTGAGAGCCAAACAAGCCCTGTCACCCCTCTGCTAATTGGCTATTCAATACTGGGAAAATTACAGAACCTTTTTGGGTCTTAGAGAAGTCTAGACCAGGCATGCTCTAAAGTCCCTTACTTTGTAAGTTCTCCTACTCTGTAATCTTAAATCCTACACAAGTCAAAAGTTTAAGGGATAGAGAATGGCTTGTTTGACTTCAGACTAGAAAAGAAAAAGCAACTGAGGCAAACAGGATTACTGAATGAGAAAGAGGTACCTACGTGTAGACTGTTGTTTGTATTTCCTTAAATTTTGCTCTAAATAGGGTACAGTATTTAAATAACACATGCCCTAATATGTCTGTTTAGTTGTTTTACTAGAGAATTCTAATTTTACAGAAAAAGTAATAACTGAGTAGAAAAACACACTAGATTCGTTTGGGCTTGTCTGGTAACAACCATGGGAATCCTGGCTGTTTGAACCATAAAGTTCAGGCACCCTCATTTACCAGGTGGCAGCCTACCTGAATTGAATGCATAACACCCAATAAAAACAACTTCTGGCGTGCTAGCCTTGTAAAAAATCATGCTATCGTGTCACCATAATAGATCCTTCAGTATCACTTATGGGCATACTTTTCTTTCAAAAAAGGTAAAGAGACTGCCTTATCTAAAATCATAAGGTTATGATCATACATTTCTGTTTGCTTCTAAGCTTGATCTTGATCACTGACATATGAATATTATTTCTGTGATCCTTGGGTATAGTTAAATTGTAATTAGCCTTTTCTGATGAACTTGTTTAGAGTAAAAAAAGAAAAATACCACCTTGTTACAGAAGACATCCCTTAGCTTGGCAAATGGAATACTAGGCATTGTTGAAGGCATATTAAAGCTTCCAAATGACACTTGAATTCAACAAGCATTTATTAGGCACATGCTAGGTGTCAAGCACTCTGCTAGGTGCAGGGCATGCTCCAGCCAAGAATGAAAGTCTCTGTCGTCAAAGACATTATATTGTATAGGGAGGAAAAACAACACATATATAGAAAATGATATACAAAATTTTTCCAAAGTAATTTACAAGGGGATGGTTGGTACTAGCAACTAGGACTCTCAGGATCAACTGTCTGTAGAGAGTGCTGAAATAATTTTGAAGGCAGTGAGGGATCCTGAGACAGAGGTTAGGAAGGAGCTCATTGCAGGCACAGAAGACTGCTTGTTAAAAGACATGTGGATGGGAGATGGAATGCAGAATATGGGGAGCCACAAGCAAGTCCAGTTGGCTGGAATTTAGAGTGAGTAAAGGACAAGGGTTACCAGTGATGTATAGTAAGCCTGAAAAAAGTGAGATGAAGTCTTATTGTGAAGAATTCAAAATGGTAAAATGGGGAGTTTCTATCTGATCACAGAGGCAAGAGGGCTCACTGAAATTTCTTGAGCAGGGTCAGACCTGTGCTTTAAGAATATAAAATCTGGCAGCTGTGTGGAGAGGAGGTTGGAGAGGCGAGAGTCTGGAAGCAAGGAGACTAATTTGGACACATGCACTAGTCCTTGTTAAGAAGAGATGAAGGTCATTATGAAATACAAAATGGACAACTTTGATTACATTAAATTGAAAATGTTTTGCACAAAGCCAATGCAACCAAGATTAGGAGGGAAACAGAAAACTGGGAAAGAATTTTTACAACTAGTGTCTGTGATAATGGCTTCATTTCTAAAATATATAGAGAACTGAGTCAAATTTACAAGCCATTCCCCAATTGACAAATTGTCAAAGGATATGAACAGACAGTTTTCAGAGGAAGAAATTAAAGGTATATACAATCATATGAAAAAATGCTCTAAATCACTATTATTTAGAGAGATGCAAATTGAAAACAACTCTGAGGTGCAACATCACACCTATCAGATTGGTTAACATGACAGGAAGATGATAAATGTTGGAGAAGATGTGGGAGAGTTGGAATACTAATTCATTGTTAGTGGAGCTGTGAGCTGATCCAACCATTCTGAAGAGCAATTTGGAACTATGCCCAAAGGGCTATAAAAATGTGCATAGCCTTTGACCCAGCAACACCAGCTTCTAGGGTTGTAGTCCAAAGGGATCATAAAAATGGGAAAAAGACCACATGTACAAAAACTATTTATAGCAGCTCTTTTTGTGGTGGCCAAGAACTGAAAACTGAAGGGATGCCCATCAGTTGGGGAATGGCTGAACAAGTTGTGGCATATGAGTGTAATGGAATACTATTGTGCTATAAGAAATGACAAACAGGTGGACTTCACAGAAACCTGGACTTACATGAACTGATGCTGAATATAGTGAACAGAACCAGGAGAACATTATACACCATAACAACCACAGTGTGCAAGGACTGTTTTTGAGACACTTAGCCCTTCACAGCAATGCAAGGACCTAAAACATTTCCAAAAGACTCATGATGCAAAATGCCATCCACATCCAGAGAAAGAGTCAGAATAAAGCAGACTATTTTCTCTTTTGTTATGCTTTTTTTTGTTTTCCTCATGGTTTCTCCCATTCTTTTTAATTCTTCTATGCAACATGACTAATGTGAAAATGTGTTTAATAGGAATGTATGTGTAGAACTCATGTAGGATTGCATGCCATCTTGGGGAGGGAAGAGGAGAAAATTTGGAACTTATAGAAATGATTGCTAAAAACTGAAAACAAATAAATTAATAAATTTGGGGAAAAAATAAAAAAAGAAGTGATGAGAGTCTAGTGAACTGAAGTTAACTAGCTTCAGCAGGATGCTCAAAACACTTTTTCATTAGCAGTCTGATGTGTCACATCAGGCTTTCTAGATGTCTATTGGATCATTTAAAAATAATAAATGACTTAAAATAATTACCATAAAATTATCTTTGCCTTAATCCTCACTGAGAAGTCTACAGTATATTCCCCATATTTGAGTAGAATATATTTTTTTAGCTTTTCTTTAATTGTTCTACAGTTAATACTTTTCAAGTGTAGAAAGCTGTTCATGCTCAATCTTTCTCCAGCTTCAATAGCCATGTCAAAATTTTACTCATCTCTCAAGGCCCAGTTCTTTTCTTTCATGGGAACTTTCTTGATTCTCACAAGCAGAAATGATCACATCCTATGGGAATGCTCAGGGCATTTTGTTTTTACCTCTTGTAAGATTTTTAACTCATCCCACCTTTATTTGTGTTATTATTTAAATGTATGTGTTTTAGCTCTTCTATTAGACAATAAAACTCCTGGAAAGCAGAGACCTTCCCTTAATCCCTTAATTTGTATCCTAGCATGGGATCTTCAGCATAGTATATGTCTAAAAAATATTTTAAGTGCAGTATGGTGCAGTGGAAATAGAGCTGGATTTGGAACCAGAAGACATAGGTTTCAATCTTGGCTCTACTATTTACTTCTTAAGTGATCTTACACAAATTATTTAACCTCCTGGGTTCCAGTTCCTGAACTGCAAAATGAAGGAATGGTCTAGATAATTTCTTACGATCCTCTAGCTCTAAATCTGTAATTTGATGTCAAAATATAGGGATAGGGAAGTCTCAAATAAGTTTAGATAGACTCTGACCTCAAAAACTGAGCTCTAGTGGCACAGAAGAGACTCATGCATGGGATGAAGAGTGAAATTCCCCTGGTGTCAATTGAGGAATAGCCATTTGGAGATACAATGAGAGATTCTCCAGCTAAAGCAGCTTTTTCTCTTTTCTTAGCAGCCTGCTGACTCCCACAAAGGGTGTATGTGGGAAAGCCTTTGTCTGGGCAGCTAATGAGAGTATCCTGTTTCACATCGCAGCTACTCCTAACAGGTACACTTGGCTCTGTTCAGTTTCCTGATCACTCCCACGGGAAAGAAAAGCTCAAAGACAGGCATTTATGTCTCAAACAGGTTAGCGTCTGACTCTGTGGAGCTTTCACCCAATGCTCTGAAGCTCTGTAATTCTTTCATTTGCACACAGCCTGGATAAGGCCAGGCAATGACTGTAGAAGTCTCATCCAATTACCTTTATAGCCCATTTACTCTTCTTCATTGGGTAAGCCATTGCATCACCATGGACTTCCATTTTGTTATCTCCATCTATAATATTGCTCTAACATACTGTGATTCTCTGCAGTCCTTTACAATTTTCAAAGAACTTGGACACATTTTTTCTTATTTTATTTTCACCACAATCTTATGTAGTAGGCCATGGTTTTACAAATTCAGAAGTTCAGAGAAACAGAGTACTTCTGTACTGAAAGGGACCTTAGTTAGAGTCACTTTATCCAGTCTTCATTTGACGGATAAGGGAATAGAGGCCCAGAGCGATAAAAGTGGTTTTCCTAAGGCATAAGAGTTAGCTTAGAGCAGTCAGGGCTAAAAAACAGACCTCCCACCATCTAGTCCAATTCTTTTTCCAATTACCCCCTGCTCCCCTCTGATAATGTGTCTCCTTTCATTTGGAAAGATAAAGCTATTGGCTCACCATCAACAAAGCATGTGCTCAGGGATGGTTCTTTTTTTTTTAGGAACAATGAAAGGTTTGTGATGCTTCTCTCCTACTATTTGACTGAGTCTCCCTTGAAATCAATGACATACATGTGCTGCACACCAGGGCTATGGTCTGTGACCATGGAATGAAATGATGCTAACGGACTCAAAGGTTCACATGACCATGGAACTTAAGACTTTACCTTCATTAGTATCACTCACTAACTTAGTGAGCCAGCCACCGTGAGATTCAGATTTTTTTTATAGCAACCAGATAGCTAGATCTTGTTCGTTTAAAAAAAAATTATTCTGAACTTGAAAAATAACAACCATGCCCTTTCCTTAAAAACCATCAACCTCTACTACATAGCTTTTAAAAAAATAGTTCAAAATCAACATTGTAGTTCCAAGAGTGCCCTGTTTGTCTGTGTTCCTTTCCGAACTTCCTTTTGCTCTATATTGTGCAATTTCTTAAATGAATAATACACTTGTTTTTTTTTAATCCACTTTACTATCACTACACTCGTGGCTTTGCTCCCCAAGATTCTTACCCCTCCCCTAATAAAAGTCTTCACTTATAATAAAAGTACAGTCACACAAAACAGAGCTACACATTGACTACGTCTGAAAAACATATGAATCAATCTGCACTTCTAGTCCATTACCTTCCTGACAAGAGATGGGAAGCATAATTTATCATCGTTTTTTGGAGTCAGGATTGATCATTCATTGCATTGATCATAGATCTTAAATTGTGCCCACTAAGTTTTACTTTGAAGTGTTGTTGTAATTGTATTAACTGTTTTCCTAGTTCTGCTTATATCACTCTAAATCATTTCATAAAAGAACCCCCAGATTTTTCTAAATCTTTTCCTTTCTTAATTTCTTACAGTACAATAATATTCTATTCACATTTATATACCATAATTGTCTAGGTGTTCCCAAACTGATGGTCATCCCCTTTGTTTTCAGTTTTTTGTACAACAAAAAGTGCTTCTGAGAGAGAGAGAGAGAGAGCACAACAGAGAGAGAAAGCAAGAGAGACACAGAGAGAAAGAGAGAGAGAGACACACACACACACACACATACAGAGAGAGAGAGAGAGAGAGAGAGAGAGAGAGAGAGAGAGAGAGAGCATGTGCAAGTACACAAACCAACCAACAAAGAAACAAATATATCCTTTCCCTTTGGCTTTGATCTCTTTGAGATCTAAGATTGGTGGCAATATTATTGAGTAAAAGAACATGAATAGTTTAACTGAATATTCTTTCACCTTGCATTCCAGAATAGCTGGACCACTTTGTAGCTCTACCAGCAGTAAATGAATAAATTCATCCCCACGAAGTACCACCAACAGCCATCATTTTCCTTTTTTTTGTCATTTCTGTTAATCTGATGGGGGTGAGGTAGAACCTCATGGTTATTTTAAATATGATTGATT
Source organism: Notamacropus eugenii (assembly GCF_028372415.1). NCBI lineage: Eukaryota > Metazoa > Chordata > Mammalia > Diprotodontia > Macropodidae > Notamacropus > Notamacropus eugenii. The sequence goes on from NC_092872.1 coordinate 215,554,880, forward strand.
AGTGGTTTGACATTTTTTCATTTGACTATTGATAGACTGTACTTCCTCTTTTGCAAACTGCATGTTCATATCCTTTCAATAGTCATCTACCAGGAAACAGATCTTTTTCTCATATATTTATCTTGAAAATCAGATCTTTATCAGAGAAATTTAAGACATTAAATTTTTTCCTAGGTAACTATTTCCCTTCTAATTTTAACTATATTGACTTTGTTTGTGCAAAGTCTTTTCAATTTTAGGTAATTAAAATTATCCATTTTATCCCCTCGGATATCTCTTATTTGGTCAAGAAATCTTCCCATATTCATAGCTGTGAAAGGTATCTTCTTCATTGATCCTCTATTTTGCTTATGATACTGCCTTAATATTTACATCATAAGACTAATTATCTGGACCTTTTTTTTTTTCAGTGTTCCCAGCTGTTGTGTCGAATAATAAGTCCTTTACCCTATGGTTAGAACCTTAGATTTACTGAGCACTGTGTTACTACAATGTTCAATTGTTTCTGAGTCTTCCATACCTTATCTGTTCCTCTGATCAACTTCTTTATGAAATCGTTTTAATGATTATTGCATTGTAGCATAATTTGAAATCTGGTACTGCTTTTATTTACTGTTTCCTACTATCTTTCATTATTGACTTTTTATTCCTCCAGATGAATTTTGTTGCTATAAAGTAGCTATTGACTATGAAGTAACCCTCTCGTACTCTGTTTGGTATAGCACTGAATATGATAATTAAGTACGGTGACATTGTCATTGTTTATTATACTGGCATGGCCCAATCATAAAAAACTTAATATCTCACCAATTATTTAGGCATGCCTTTATTTCTGTAAAGTGTTCTGTAGCTGTAATCTTATCATTCTTGTGTGGGTCTTGATTGCTGGATTCATAGGTAGTTTATACATTATACCTTTGTTCTGAAGGATTTGTGCTGGTTTTTGTTGATAATATACAGAAAGATTCATTATTTTCTGAGTTTAGTTTATATACCACTACTTTGCTGAAGTTATTTCAATTAATTTTTTAGTTGAAACTCTAGGACTCTCTAAGTCAGTGGTTCCTAAAATTTTCTAGTTATAAAACCCATCAGTTTAAGCAAAACTTTCCCAGAACCATTGTAGTAAAATCTTCCACAGTGATCAATGCCTGTTACTAAATTGCATGAAGTTCATTTTTTTTAAGTGAGGAGCTTTAGGGATCTATGCAGTATAGTTTGAGAAATGTTGCTTTAAATAAATCATCATGTTTTATGGAAATATTTCTTTTTTCCTATGCTTATTTCCTCAATTTAGTTTTGTCTTATTGTTTTAACTAGCATTTCTAGAAAGGCATAAAAAAAATAGATGACACTGAACATCCTTGCTTTATTCCTGATCTTACTGAAAAGGTCTCTAACATTTCTCCATTATAGATAACGCTAACTCTTGTTTTTAGTTATAATTTATCATATTAAAGTCAATTTATTCCTAATTTTACATTTTTAAAGCATAAAGCTGTATTTTGGTAAAAAGTTTTTGTCCTGCATGTATTGACATAATCCTGCAATTTTTATAATTTTGTATTAATATGCTTATAATTTTACTATTATTGAAGCAATTCCTGGTACAAATCCAAAATGGTAATAATGTGTAATCACTTATATTGTTGGTTTTGGTTGGTTCAGTATAAATTAGTCTATAGTATTCTTTTTCTACTTATTTTCCCTCCTCCCTCAGTGCATCTTGATCTATGACTTTTGATAGGAAAAAAGCAAAAAAAGTCTTACATCTTTATTTTAGTATAAACATTGATTTACTTCATAATCATATGTATTAATTTATATATTTAAAAATGTTATTCTGAGAAAGGGCCTATAGCTGTCACCAGGTCGTCACTGGGGTCCATGATACAAAAAAAGTTATAATTTCCTTTTTATGACTTCTTCAATTTATTTTTTTCTGAAATTGTGTTGCTTAAAATCTCTTCTACTTTTTCCTTTAAACTAGTCATTTTATATTTTTCTAAGTATCCATTTCATTTATCAATTTTTTGGCATACAATTAGGTAAAGCACTTTCTATGGGTTGCCTTTATTTTTCATTTGTTATGAATTATTCTTCTCACATTGGCCATTTAGTTATCCTCTTTGCTTTAAAAAAATTTTGATTAGCTCCTCATTTTATTTGTAAACTTGAAGGATTTTGCTTTCAATTTTGTTTACCTCTTCTTTGATTTTTTGGGGAATTTTTATTTTTGTGTTTGGTGGGATTTTTACTTGTATTTTTCTCATTTGCTTAGCTGTATACTCAATTCATTGATTTGTTCTATTTTTCTTTTGTTGATGAAAGTGTTTCGAGATAAAATTTTTCTCTAAGGAATGCTTTGGGTGCATCTTCAATGTTCTGTCATGTTGTCTCAGTATTGCCATTTTTCTGTAATCAATTTATCACTTGTTTCTGTATATTATTTGACTTACCAATTCTTCAGGAATTTAATTTCCATTTAAATGTGAATAATTTCTTTAAATGACCTTTTTATTAACATTTTCATTATGTTGTGATCAGTAAAGGATGTGCTTAATATTTCACCTTTTCTGCATTCGTTTACAAGATTTTCTTATCTTAGAACATGATCAATTTTGTAAAGGTGCTGTGCACAGATGAAAAATGAATATACTGCTTTCTTTCCCCATCTGCCTGGGCATTTTCACTGGCTAGTCTCATGCTTGGAATACTCTCCCTCCTCATCTCTGCTTCCTGCCTTTCCTGGCTTTCCTCAAGTCCCAGTTAAAATTCTATTTTCTACAAGAAGCCTATCTTAGTCTCTCTCAATGCTAGAGGCTTTTCCTTATCGACTATCTCCTGATATATCTTGTTGAGACACAGTCATTTGCATGTCATCTCTCCCATTTCCCTGCGAGTTCTTTGAGAGCAGGAATTATCTTTGGCTTTTCTTTGCATCCCCATCACTTAGCGCATGCACTTAATAGATGCTTACTGACGATGACAGTATATATAAACGTCTCTAAAATTGTGTACCTGTCCTTAACTTCTTTCTTATCATTCTTACATTGGTCTAGGTCTGAAAAGCGACGGTAAGTTCCCAAGTACTATGCTTTTTCTGTGCATTTCTCCTCTTGATTCAACTAACTTTTCTTCCGGTCCTCAGATGCCTCAGGTACTTACCTATTAAGTACTGACATCACTTGTCTGTGGTACCTTTACGCATGATAATAATAATATCCCTGCTTATCTTTCTTTCTTTCTTTCTTTTTTTTTTTAAAGCCAAAGAAAACAAAGTTTATTAAGGATTCGCCTAATTGGGTTGCCTCTTAAGGAGCCTAAGCTTTTGTAACGCTTGTATTCACAAGCAGGCCAGACACAATCCCAGCTAGACAGAGTCTGAGCTGGATTGCATCTGAGCCCCTTCTTATCTTTCTTAACCATACCTATTTTCCCTGTAGCTGAGTCTGACAGGATTTTTTCCCTTTGCCTTTTTGGAGGTACTTATAATAAATTCTGCCCATTTTAACTTTGTTTGCATGTCTGTATTTTAAGTGTACTTATTGTAAATAATGTTTCTATATTCTGCTTAATAATCCATTGTGCTTCCCTTTTTATAGGTAAGTTCTTTGGTCATGGCTAAGTTCTCATTAATATTTATCGTTATAACTGTTAATTATACACTTTCCTCCATAACTTCTTATAATTTTCCTCTCTTCTCTACTCCCCTTTCCTTCAAAAATCAACAAAGGGAAGGAATCTGATCAATACTAGAAAATCTATAACTGAAATGATCTGTTCCTACTCATATGTCCATCATGTATTCCAAGTTCAGACATCTAGTTATTCTGAGATTTATAAGTATAGCCCTTTTTTAGTGTCTTCTTTATGATAAACCCTGTAAAGATGAAGTTTGTTTTGCCTGTGTCCATTTCTTCTTTGACTGTACTCTCCTTCCTATTTCACTCTCTCCATTTATTTACACATACACACACTCCAGACCTTTGTGTTAGACTCTGCCTGATCTAGTTCAGATAAGACCAAAGGACACACTGTGCTCATTTCTCCCATGATGATATGTTCCTTCTCCTCCTTTCCTTCTGTTTTTTTATAATTGCTCTCCCTGGAGTCTGTTTCAGATTTTAACTGTGACAGTGGGATTCCTCCATGACCTTTCATGTTGCCATGAGTACGTTCTTAACCAGAAATGGTTAGAGTTCATGTTAATAAAGACAAGGTCACAGTTCAGTTCCTGGATAGGATACTGGGTTTCATTCCATCACATGGACACAGTTCATACCGATGATTCATACTCAAAAATACAGGCGAGACTTTATATATTAGCCTCAAAGGGAAATAAAGACCTAGAGAGGTGATGTGATTTGTCCAGGATAAATTGGACATTAAGGAATCAAACCAAAGTCTACTGAATCTCCATGTAATACACATTTCACTAAGTCAGGAGGCCTTCAAGATTCAATCTCAGTCATTTCTTAGATATGCGATTATTAACCAAATTTAGTAGGCAAGTGACAATAAAATGAGCACATCTAAGTCTTGTTCTGGGAAAAACAACTCAGAGCTTACAGCTGCCCCCTGGTGGTATATTTGTAGTTATCCAAAGGATAGTACATTAACAAGAAATAAGAAATTTTCCATTTGCACCATCAGCTTCACTAATTTATGCCTTTGTTATCAAATACCTGGCCATTCTAGAAAGGCAGAAAATTAGCTTAAAGACTATCAAGAGGTAATATTATTTTCTATGAATAGTTCTTTCAAAGTCCATGAAATAAAAAGCCAATTTTTATATTCCACTTCTCAACATCAGTGATTGATTTTTAAAGTACCCTTTTCTCTTTGGCTACAATATAAATATGAAGACTGAAATTTCCCCCAAGAGTCCCTCTTTGCTAAGACTGACCGTAGACTTCTCAAGGTAACTCGTACAAAAGTTACATTGTGGAAAAGTTTTTGAAATGGCAACTAATTAAAAGTTCACATTTATTAAGATGCAACATGGTGGATGGCTATAGGTCAGCCTTTTCTGAGATGATGCTGTAAATTAGTATATGAAATTGAAATGGGCCAAAATGATTCTCCTAGAAAAATGCTTAAAGGCTTTAAGGGCTGAGCAGTATTCAAGAAAACGGTGAGTCTATTTGGGTTACAAACATCTCCTTTTCCAGAGAGACTCCATGACCAACTGGTTGGCCATGGAGATTAAAATCTCATTCTGTCCAATGACCCAGTAGACACAGAAGTGGAAAGAGGGCAGTGTTGGGAGCTGAGTTATAAAACACTAAGTTAATAGGACAGTAGGACTTACAAGTTAAAAGATACCTTAGATATCATCTAGTCCAACTTCATCATTTTGAATACAGGGAAACTGAGGCCCGGAAATATTGTGATTCACTAGGATGACTTCTTCTAGGAGGGGCACTGACCTGGTCTTCAGAGTATATGGCATCATAGCCTCAAAGAAGCAAGATACATGACACCTCAGAGGCCATTTTCCCCAGTGAACACAAAATGCTGGATTCAGTCCTTACTGATGCCAAATGACCTAGGGTAAGGTTTCCTTATGCTAGAAGAAATAAATTCCCACAACAATAGACAGAGAATCAGTTGGGCTTGGTTAGCCTGAAGAAGGGAAGATTTAAATGGGGATTTCATGTGAAATGGGGATTATACTTTTTTTTTTTTAAGTTCTAGAGGGCAGATTTAGGAGCAATGGTAAAAGTTATAGGTCAACAGATTTAAGTTCAGTATAAAGATAGGTTTCCTTATAGCAAAACTATCTGAAACAAGAGCAGACTGCTTCATAAGGAAATGAGTTTTCTGTCCCAGGGTATGTTCAAGTAGAAGCTGAATGACAGTTTGTTGAGATGTCATACTGGACACATATCTGTGAGGCAAAGGTTTGTATTGATGACCTCTAAGATCCATATTCCATCCCAGAATTCTATGATCCTGTGCTTGTAAGTCTTAGGGCTTGCTACATAAATATATATGAAGAAAACTAGGATAGGCATATAAACGATGTCTTTATAAACTTTTCCTCCGACTTAGGTTTGCTTTTAAAGGAACATCTTTCATAATTCTTTTTACCCAAATTAGTCTAATCAAAAAGAGAGAACTTTAAGTAGAGGGATCCAAGATGATTAGATTATAATGTGGAATAACGAACTCTTCAAGGCCATGGCTTTCGTGCAAACTTTATTGCTTTTTTAACTTACCTGGAAAACAGAATTGAAAAATAACATTAAATCACAAAACCTATGATATCATTCCTTAAAGAGACACTGAATTAATACAGAACAAGCAAGGCAGAAGCAGCTGATAATTTTTAGACGGTAATGAAAAATCCCAATCCCAAAACTCCTGTGCCCTTAACAAACTCTCTCTTGAAGATTAAATCACAATGTAAAATCCACAAGTTTTTATTGACAATATTGGATTATCAAATGCATAACTCTCTGAAGGGGTAATCATTCTATTTCCCAGATCTCCATTACACATTCCAAGAGACTTCTGGCAGTATCTGTGGAAATTGTGTCCTGGTTTAGCCTTGTAAATTCCTTCCAGAGGAGATACAGGACCTATTCTTTCTGCTGCCAAGTTTTGTGCTTACAAGGTGTAGAATTTATTAGGGAAAAAAAGATGAAAAGACAACCTGATAGTTTTAAAAGTGCCTTCACATAAGATTTCTTTATTAGAGCTGTGTGTTTTTAAAAGTACAGCTACTTAGTTCTTTTAAGACTTTTAGCTAAATAGATGGGTTCTGTTAAGCATCTTAAAGCCAGGAATCTTGGAGATGTGGGTAACATCCTTTGTGGCTATGCAATGGACCTCAGGAATAAAGTCTCCTCTTAGATCCTGTACCTCATCATGGTACATTAGAAAAAGCACTAGATCTGGATGGAGTCAGATGGAGTTAGTCTTAAATGCTTACAAAATGGGCAAGTTTTAACCACTTTGGGTCATCTGTAAAATGAGGATAATAATCCTAGCACCACTTTTCCCACAAAGTAATTTTGGGGACAGTTCTTTGTCAATTATATTACACAAGGAATATGAGTAATTACTATAATTACATTCAACAGCAACACATTTTCAGGGGAATAATCTTGAACAGAATCAAACTACAACAATTTAAAGGGCTCAAAATCAATACAAGCAGTCAACTATGAATACATAGAAAAGGCACATATGTCCAATTTATCTAGTTTAGGGGATTCAATCTGTTTAGCACTCAAATTCAGTTTAATTTTGGTTTAAGTCTTCCATCTCTGGATTACCAATATGTCTACGTATATTTTTTTTCCTTTAGTTTCACCCTACTTTTATGTCTCCTGGTCCTACATCTGAGGTTTCCTCTGATTCTTTGTGGCCCACAGCATGGATCCCAACACGGTTCCTAGTGAAGCTCCACTGCACCATAACAAAAAGAGTAACAGCATTTCTTTGGTTTGTTTAATGATTTTTGTTTTTTCAAAGTGCCTTATCCCAAAGGATAATGATAAGGATAATGAACATCTTGTATAATGCCTTAAGGTTTGCAAAGTGCTTTACATTTCATTTGATCCTCACAACAACCCTGTGAGGTAGGTACCATTATTTTCCATATTTTACAGATGAGGAAACCAAGGCTGAGAGAGGTTAAATGACTTGCTCAGGGTCATGTAGCTAGTAAGCGTCTGAGGCAGGATTCAAACTAAGATCTTCCTCACTCCAATCCAATGTTCTAACCCTATGTCACTGGCTCCCTCAAATCACAGAATCGGAGCTAGAAGGGACTTTAAGGTCATTTAGGCCAGTGGTGTCAAAATCAATTGAAACGAGGAAACCAATCTGTGTATAAGGATCCCTATGGGCGCCATGCTGGCTTAGGTTCAAAATGTGTTATTATCTATGTTTGACTGTACTTTTTATTTGCTTTGTTGAATATTTTCCAATTACATTTTAATCTGGTTTGGGCCATATTCAAGAATATTATGGGCTGCCTGTTTGATATCTCTGATGTAGCCTACACCCTGTGAAGAAGCTGAGGCCAAGAGAAGGTAAGTGACCTGCCCAGAGTCACATACGTAATAGGTGGCACATCTGGGAATCAAACCCAGGCCCTCTGATTCCAAGTCCAGCGTTCGTTTCACTCTTCCAGAGTCTCCACAAGTTATTAGTTTATCATCTTAAACCACTTCTGGTTCTAAAAGTGCTGTAATTCTACACTGATATGCACTCTTTCCTGTTGCATTCCCTTGCCACTCTGAGAGTGAAGGAGGGAATACTCACTAGAAACTTGGCAGTGATGGCGGCCTAATTTTGAGTATCTACAACTGCTAAACCAGTTATTCACTACAGATCTCATTAATGGGCGCTGGTTATGTCATACATCTAACTTAAGAGTGATAATAATGCCGGTACACAGACACAGACACATACAATTTTATGGCTATGGATCCCAGAAAAAGAGGGCATTTGGGGAAGATGGGCTATTTGATTAGGATAGGGTTTAGGGTAAGATTAAGGTAAGGCTGCCATACCATATGCTTAGAGTAAGTTCCCTGGAAAAGTTGGATTTCATTTTATTTTGAACTATAGTACATAACTACTATATTCTTCATCTTGGATCCCCCTCAACAGGACGGTGTTCCATATAAATGCCCTCACTGTCCATTCATGGGTCAATGTCTGACTGTAACTGGACTGATCTTCCTCTCTAAGAAAGGGATCCACACTGTCTATGATTTTGGCTAACGCTCCCCCATCTGCTTTCAACATGTTGCATTTGACATTAACTAATGTATCCTATTAGCATTAAAAGAAACCAATCTGGAAAAATTCATTTTCAAGTAGAGTTCAAACAGGACACAAAGAGAAGTGGATTTCAAATTAAAAAAAATTTTTTGTGATGAAGCCAAAGTCTGTGAAATGGGTCAAGAGAACAGAAGATAAGAATGCCTCTCTCTGATTTATGGTACTCACTGGTAACAGGAAAAGAAAAAGACAATTTTCACAGCCTACATACCATCAGACAAAGACATCCCATCAGAGGGAGTGAAAGACATGGAACAGATAATGGGATCTTCATCCCGCACTTACTGGTAATGGGTTAAAATTCTGGTCCACAAGGTGATTGTAGCCGTGGTCAAAAAATGAGTGCCGTATCACAACATCGATGCCCTGATTGGCCAACATTCCTAAAGTGTTCAACCATCTAAAAAGTAGGAAAACAGCTACATCAATGCATTTCAAAATAGGCATGGACTGGAATAAGTATCCTAAAGATGACTAACTGGCTGGAAGAGCAAGGTCTACCCATTCACTCTCCCATAGGATGCAAAAAGTATTGCAACTTAAATAGGTAATCAGCACACAAGTGATTGATGTCTGTATTTCCTTAAGATCTTCAGATCAGGTGCCCAGACCTATGGCATTACTTTAATATCATCAACACAAAGTCTGCCTGCTTTTAGGTAGGTTTCCAGGGCAATACCTTATATCTTACAAGACAGAAGTCATAACCATTACCTAAATTCTCCTACTTGGACACCTCTACTGTGAACACATCATTCATACAGATCTTCCCCAACTAATAGAATTTACATACGAACATGCACATTCTAACCATTCATATGTCTTAAAAGAGGAGCTACCACTAAAGAAATTTTTTTATTATGATCATACTTATTTCTAGATCCAACTAGTTATACAAAGACTTATATATTCCAACAAAGACAAGTGCCCCATAATGCATAAAGCGTATCATGTATATACTTCATTGGTGTAAAATAGTCACAAATATTCAAACTCGTGTGTAAACCATCATTCACAACCATTAGGGCTTTCCAAAAACCCACTTTTCTCCATCAAATGCCCACAAACTCACGCTCCTACACACACATACCCTAGCACACACAGACATGCATGTTCTCATTATGCACTCTTCTGAAATACTAGAAAACTTAAAATTTTACTAATCCTTAATACAACTAAAATGTTATTTGAACTCTTAAAATTAGAGCTAACTTTGGAAGTCGCTGAATAGTCAACATACAAGAGATTAATCAGGAACTTATGCCTTTCCTAAACTAGCAAATCAGGGTCCAAACCATTGATAATAAAATAATTTAATATTTGATTTATATTATGCTTTTATTTCCAAAGAATCTCACATAATTTTGAGAATGGCCATATGGAAAGGAGACTATATCAGGAGTGAGTAGACCTGAGTTCAAATCCTTTTATTCTCAAAACTGTTATATTGCTGAGCAATCCACAGCTCTGGACCTCAGTTTCCTCATATGAAAACAAGGGGTTAGACTAAGATGAACTATAACTTTCTTTCCATTTCTCAATCTTTATGTTTCTTCACAGCAATTAATATATTTTAAAAATGTATTTATAATCACAGAACATCAGAACCGAAATGGACCTTTGTTTCACAAATAAGAAACCTGAGGCTCAAAGGAGTGCCACGTGCTCAAGCTGAATTAATTAAACCAAGCATTTACTGACTCGTGGCACAGAAAGGATTGTTATCCCCTCTCTACAGACGGATTAATCCTAGGTCAAGCCACCATACCAGTGTCACTGAGTGGTGAAATCAGGATCCCAACTCAGTTTTCCTGCCCCTAGCTCAGTGTTGTCTGCATACTGAAGCTGTGAGAATCAAAGAGAATCTGTGATTCCTCTATGAATACATACACATGTGCTCTAAGTGTTTATGTGTCTATGAGGTACTGCATCTAGGAGTGCATGGGTGTAAAAATATCAATGTGTCTTGGTGTTTGTATATGTGAAGACATCTGTAAGCCTGTGTGGATTACAGTGTGCAGAAGGCTATTCACATTTTTTGTGTGCCTACGCAATGCAATTGTGGTAGCCTGGGAATATGTACACCTGTATATACACATTAAGAGGGGCCATGCCTGATACCTCTTTGCATGGCCCCTAGCTCTAAGAGCAGCTGAGTACATTAAACAAAGCAGCTGTTTAAAAAATGCAGCTTAATTAACAAACCCGATTTTTACCTACTGCAAAGGGGAATCAATGTGTAAGCGTACCCTAAAGTACTCTTAGTACGGCAGATTCATTTTCTTCTCTCCATCCCACATTCCCATATAACTACTGATTGGACAGTGTGGTAGAAAAAGCTTTGAACCGGGAGTTTAGAAGACCTGAGTTCATATCCCGGTTCTGATATCTACTACTCTGTAATATTGAGCAAGTCACCTCTGTAGGCTTCAGTTTAACTGTCAAAGTGGCAAATTGGACAGTGTTGGACCTGGAGTCAGAAAACCTGAGTTCAAATCCAGTCTCAGACATTTACTAGCTATGTGAAACTGAGCAAGTCACTTAACCTCTGTTTGCTTCAATTTCCTCATCTGTAAAAAATGAGGATAATAATAGCACCTACATCTCACTGTTGTTGTAGAAATCAAATGAGATACTAATTGTAAAGTGCTTATTTAGCACATAGCACTATATAAATGTGAGCTGTTATTACAATTATCATCATCATCATAACCATCAGTTTGAAAGTTCATTGGAGGATAGACTGGTGTGCAGAGACACCTGAGGTAGGGAGGTTAACCTGAAGGCTATGAGGTGATGAGGGCCTGTATTAGGGAGGTCGCAATGGTAAAGGACAGAAGGGGCTGTATAAGAAAGATGTTACAAAGGAAAAGTCAACAGAACTTGGCAACTGATTGGCTATAAAGGATTAAAGAGAGTAAGGGAGCAAGAATGAGTCAAGGATAACTGCTAGATTTTGAGCCTTGGTAAGTGGGAGGTTAGTGGTGCCCTCTATAGTAAGTTAGGAAGACAGGAGACAGGGTGAGTTTAAGATGACTAGGGGACATCCAGTTTGAGATATCCAATAGATAGTTGGAGATGTGAGACTGGAGATCAAGAGAGAGATTAGGATTGGATAAATCTGGAAATTATCTGCATATGTAACTGAGTCTGTAGGAGCTGATGAGATCATTAAGAGAAATAGCAGAAAGATAAGAGAGGAAAGGGTCCTTGTCAAAGCCTTGGGGAACATCCATGGTAAGCAGGTATGAGGAGAATCAAGAGAGAGCAGTCAAGAAAACCTAGAGGGGAGAGATTTCCAAGGAGAAGAGGATAGATGAAAATGTCAAAAGGCTATTGAGAGGTCAAGGATGATGTGCTCTTTCTTCTTTAAAAGATGGGTAGGATTTAAAAGGGTAGAGGAAGTAAAGGAGAGGGTCTCCTAGGCATACAAGACACCATGACCTACAAACAGGAAAGATGCAGAAATGCAGAACATGCTGTCCAGTGTACTAGAATTTAATAAATATAGAACGTAATAACACAAGATAAAACAGGAAAGGAAAGACAGTGGAGGGATAGGAAGTTTGCACTTTATTTGACAGGCAATAGGGAGCCACCGAAGGGACGTGAGCTGAGATGTGGCATTACTAAATATGTACAAAAGAAAAATTAGTTTGGCAAGAATATAGAGGATGGGCTGAGGGAAAAATAGCAGAGTCCATAACAGTAATAGTAATGAAGCCTGTGGGATGGATTCAAAGAATATTATATAGATAAAATCAACATGACTTAGCAACTGATGAAACATAAGTGATAGGGAAAGCATTCACAAAATCACAGAATTCAGATTTACAAAGAGGAAAAACGGTTCGGTAGAAAATGTGCTGGATTTGGAAATAGAGGACCCAGACTCAAAACCTGGATCTCCTACTTACTATCTTGCGTGACCTCGAGCAGGTTACTTAATCCCTCCATGAGTAAGAGGGGAAGCTATTACTAGAGAGCCTCTATGGTCCCATCCAGCTCTAAATCTGTGATCTTCTGATCCTAAGTCATCCAGTCTACCTTGTACCTGAGCAGGTACATGATAAGAAGTATGAAGACTTAAGAGTCATTAGAACCTAATTAAATTCTGTTTCAGACATTCATTAACAGTGTGAACCTGGACGAGTCATTTAATTTTAGCACACTTCAGCATCTATAAATCGATAATAGTAATATCTACCATCCAGAGTTGCTAAGAGGATAAGATAATATTTAAAAGGGGCTTTACAAACCTTAAAGCAATATGTAAATATTATTATTATTATCATTTTTCTTGTTAATCACAACAAATGGTCACCTATTTTCCGATTAAAGATTCTAGGGATGGTGAGCCTGCTACCTCCTGAGACTGCCCATTCAGTTCTGGACACTTTTAATTGTTGGGAAACTTTTCTTTATGCAGGAATCTGTTTCACCACAAGTCCTACCTACCTCTACTAGTTCTGTCCTCAGGGGGATGACACCGACAAGACAACCCTTCAGATACTAACTCCTCTCTAGGTCTTTTCTTTCAGAGGCTAAAGATTTCTAGTTCCTTCAACTTCTTGTGGAGGATATGAGGGACACTAAGTGCCTCTTCCCAACAATGTCCTCTACGTAGCCTGAGAATGAATAAATTTGTTTAGACTGCCATGTGACACTGTTGATTCATTCTGAATTCACAGTTCACGACACTTTTACGACCTTTTCCCACCACTTCTCCCACCATTCTGTATGTGGGAGTTAATTTTTAAAATCTGAGTGTAGAATCTTACATTTATCTTTATTATATTTAATCTCAGCCTAAAAAAGGGAATGACATTAATTTGACAGTAGTTATTCACAATTTACCATTTTGGTTTTACTGATTTCATTCTAAATAATAAATTATCTTGATAACAATGCCTGAGCATTTTTGCAGTAATCAAGTCAAACACACAAGCTTCCCACCTTTAAATTCTCAAATGGATCTATGATCTCATCAATGCAGATTACAACCCATCCATGGCTCCCCATCCTGTACTATCCTCATCAATGTTCTCTCATATATTTGCCACAGCTCATAGTAAGTGCTTCTATGTCCTTCTTTCAGTTTATTGAAAGAGATCCAACTAATGTCTGTAAGCCTTTCTCAAGTCTTTCTAACATCCCAAGCATTTAAATGGGCCATCAGGTATGCACTGCTCTCATCATATGGTTAGCTCATCTTTTTCATACATTTCTTTGATGACATCACTGGCACTGCTTCTTATTTCCTTTGCTCTGTGTTGCAGCCTGTTTAAACCCAACATACACCTAATTCACTGACTTTTGGGTGATTATCATCTTCAATTCTTTGATAAATTTATAATGTTCCATCATAAATCAGCACAGACACATGGACTCTACTTCTTCAACTAATAGCATAGCTTAGAAATCCACTGAGTTTTTCCAGCATGGATAGTTAGGCTGAACTCTTTAAATAACTATGGATCTCATTTAAAAGGCTCTATGATAGGGTTGGACTTTATGCAACCTACACAACAGCATCCCAAAACAAGAGCATATGGAGGCTCTTAATACTTATAGGAAATCCATCTTCAACCTGGACTCTGTGATAGATCTTATCCAAGAGGTAACAAACACTTTTGATAAGCATACATATGTTTTATATCTAAATTAATAGTAACATCTGTAGGGCAGTAGAATAGGCTTCTCATAATTTTATCTTATACAATTTAAATATATAAATAGGGGACAACCTGTAGGAGGCAAGCCTTTAAAAGAGAATTTTCTGTTAATGAATTAAAAGCTTTTTAATAATTATCAACAAAAAACAAGGTGAAATCATACATTCTTCATATGTTTCAATCAACTGTGATGATAAAAATGTGATATTCCATTATGGGATATCACTTCTGAAATTCTTTATTTTCTCTTAAAATATTCCCATCAAACATATCCTCAGTATTTGTGAAGGTTATTATCATAAAATTTTTAAATGAATAGGAAAGGAGACATATGGGTTTGTAGTTAGTTTTCTTGATATTCTCTTTTTGTCATAGTCTTTTGTCTAGTCATAAGGTCTGAGATTTTTTCCATGCATTTGAATCTTCTCCTTCAGATAACTTGAGAAATGATTACAAGCTCTAGCACTTAATACTTCTGTGACCTTAAGGAAATTACTTAATTTCCCTGAATTAGATTCATTATCTGTAAAATGAAGGTGTTAAGACTAAATTATCTCAAGTCCTTTCTAGCTCAAAATCCAAGATCCCATGACACCTTCAAAATTGTGTTGTCCTGAGCACAGGCCATATAGACATGATCCAATCCAGCTGCTTTTCCTATATCTGTGTGGTCTTAAGTTGTATTTCCAATGTATCAGTCCACTTGCAGGACTATAATGCTGAGTCCAAATGTGATGGCCCCACTGGCCTTGATGGTAAAAAGAACTCTGAGCTTCCATGCAGATCTTTTCTTGTTTTGTCAGATGTTTGTCTTTGTCAGGAGTTGTCTTACTCCTACTTTCATCTTAAATGCCTTAGCATTACTCTGAAAAACTCACCAACTTTCTTTAAGCTTTCTTTCCATTCCATTGTTTCTCACTGCTTGATGAGGCAATATTGCTTGCAAGCTTTCACCTTCCTCTTCTGTAAGATTTTACAAATAAATTTATATTCTAAAAAAATATTCCTTTTAGTTGCCTTATCTCTCTGTACTTGGCAAATAAATCAAGTATTTCCTGACGAAGGAAGTTTTAGGCATTTTTGGTCTCATTATAGCAAATGATTTACTTAGGCTAAGCTCTGAAATTTTCATAAGTTTAATCAATGCTCAGTCTTCCATCTACATTACATTTTTTACGTAAAAATCTCTTAAGTCAGCCCCTTTTACTTATTATAACTTTGAATTAATTTTTATCTTTGCTCTAACAAATTAATGGCATATACAGAGTTGATTCAGGAATGGCTACCACACTAATTACAACTCACTTCCTATCTGTTAAAATACGGTACATTACATTTTTGTGATGTTATGTTTTGCCTGTCATGTCCACCATCATACCATTTTATGCTCATCTCTGTAATGAACTTATTTAGTATCAAATAATATATTTAATTTGATTTAATCAAGTTCTCTTAAGTTTAATCGAATTTAATTTAATAAAATTATAAAATTTCTCTATCTCTTCTCATGCAACAGTTTTTGGTGCATGAATGATATTATTTTCAAGCGTGATTTTTCTGAAAATATTTATCGTGAGAAATAAAATACTGGATAACCAACTGTTCCATTAAATGATATCTCTTGTTGTCTGTGGCCCCAGGATAAAACCAATTCTGCTAATTCCATTACTGGTCTCTCAAAGCAGAATCTGTGAGCCATCTGTTCATTTAGCTGTAACTCTTTCTGGCTTCTGATTTCATTTGTAGTGAGAATGTCAAAACTGTTAAAATGGAGTTCCTTTGGTCATATGTCCCCTTGTTGGTCACTAGACAAAGACATCCAATTCAGAGTAACAGTTACGTTTATGTTTATAGACCATCTAGCAACCGTATGATTATAAGCAACTCTGGCCCCTTTTTCAAGTAAAGACTACCTTTTCCAGGGTGTCCTTAAAGTCTTAGTACAGTTTAAATCTTCATTAGCTGAAAATTTCACAAGACTTTTGGGAAGCTTAAAACAGAGGCACCCTGTAGTTTTCTTTGTTTCATGGATTGCCAAGTCCAAAGAATTGTCAACAAGAGACCAGCCTAGCTTTAAATACCTAGCTAGGCTGGTCTTCAGAAAGCAGACAATTTCTGCAATCAAAACTATAATCCAAAAATCTGAAGCACTGAAGGGCATTCTAGATCCCACACTGGGAGGGCACAGCCTTGGAGAACCCAGGGTTACCCATGTGCCACAGTAAGCACAGAAATAGGGTTCTGCTGGACTTTCAAACCATAGTGTGAAAAATGAGCTTGTTCTTCATTTTTGGGAACAAGGACTTTTATCCTTCTCTCTTATGGCCCATGTCTTACTCTTTACAATCTTTCAGAAGTCACTGACAGCTACTAAGCAGTAACTTCCATCAGTTTTTATCAGTACCCTAAGATACAGCTGGCTCAAGACTTTCTTAAACTTACTGAGGTCAACCAGATGTTTCCTTAGCACCTTCTGTCTTAGCCAAGGCACTGACTCCTGTTAATTACTTTTGTCCTAGTCTTCAAAACCGAGAGACCATACTCCTTGGTATCAAAATATGACTTACGTTTTGCCTTCTCTGTGTTGTTCATTATGATGAACCCCAACCAGTGGTTCCATATTTTCTGTTTTATTCATCTTGCCTCCAGCGTAGCAACCCTCTCCTCCCCTTCTTTAGCATTCATCACTAGCTTCATCTTGTGAACTCTAACATTCCTGGCACTTTAAAAACAAATCTTATTTTTATTAACAGATTTTGATTTTATATCACATTGATTTATGGATATATCATTTCCTTCTCCTCTACTCAAAGAGCCCTTTCTTTAAAGAAAGAATAAAAAAATGTAAAAAGCAGTTCAGTAAAACTAGCCAACACAACTGCAAATAACAAGAGTAGTCGCCTAAACTGCAAAGAGAGCTGGCAAGTATATTTTCTCAATTCTTCTCCATAGCTCAACTGGGTCATTAAAACTACAAAGCCTCCAATTTCATTTTGTTTTGGTTCTTTTAACTTTACGTCACTGCAGTTACCGTGTATATTTTTCCTTATTCTGTTTACTTTACTCAACAGAAATACACATAATTATTTCATTCTTCTCTGAATTCTTTATATTCATCTTTTCTTATAGTATGGTAATAATTCATCACATTCATTTCCCACAGTTTGTTAAGCTATTTTCTAATAAAATGACATACCTATCTATGGTTGTTTGAGTGCTATTATGAAAATTTTGGTACATACAGGATCTTTCTTTCTACACTGGACTTCATTGGGGCATGTGCCTAATAATGGCATCTCTGAGCCAAAGGGAATGGGCATTGTAGGCACTTTAATAGATAAATTCCAAATTGCTTTCCAGAACTGTTAGAGCAATTCATAATATAAAAATGCAATAGTGTTAATATTTTTCTGTAAACCCTCTGACATTGACTAATCCTATTTCTTGCATCTTTGCTAATTTGTTTAATATAAGGTAAAATTTCAGAGCAGTTTTGATTTGCATTTCTTTTATTATTAGTGATTTGGAGCAATCATTTATATGGTTAAGTCTGTAATTCTTTTGAGAACTATTTGTTTATGACTTTCAGTCACTTGTCCACTGGGTTCTTGGTCTTATATGTTCACATAAATTAGACACACACATATATAGGCTATCAGACAATTATCAAAGATATATGATATAAAGATTTTTTTCCCAAAAAACTGACAGGTTCTCATCTCATTCTAATTGCATTGATTTTGTTCATGCAAAAAGTTCAATTTCGAGTAACTGAAGTTATCTATTTTATGTTTTGTGATTGGCCCTATCCCACTAGCCACAGCTGTGAAAGATACCTTAGGTTGTTTTCTTCGATTATCTTGTTTCTGTTTCTTTTTTTTTTTGTTAGCACTATGTACGTAGGATAATTTAGGTAGTATTTCCATTTTTATTATGTTGTCTTGGTCCAGTCATAAGTACTGAATGCCCATCAAGTTACTTACATTGTTCTCTATTTATTCTTTTAAAGAATATTTCGTATTTGTACCTAGGAAGGTCTTAAGTGTGCCTAAGTAGATTGGCTTTCAGATATTTTCTGCACTTTATTGGCATTTTGTATGAGATTGCCCTGTCATTTCTTTCTGAATTGTGTTTTGGTTAAACAGAAATGCTGGTTTTTTGTGGATTATTTGGTGTACTCCTGCCTTATTGAAGCTATTCTGAATTTGCCTCTTTGCTGATTATCTGATATTGAAGGAAATCTGTAAAGAGGGAGAATCTTGTCTCCACTTGGCCAGCGTTTATGCCTTTGACTTTTTTCTTATGTCTTAGTGCTAGCACTGGCATTTTTAGAACTATGGCATATAATAAGGGTGAAAGAAGGCAACTTTGCTTTACTCTTGTATATTGCAAATAATGCCAGCCATGCCTTTGATGAGTTTTTAAAATAAATGTATGTTGTACTTTGTTAAAGAATTTGGGGGCATTTATTGAAATAATTCTGTGGTTTGGGCTGATTTTTCAAAAATATAGATTTAATTAATTATTTTTCTAATACTGAATCATATGGGTTTCTCTGGTAAAAATCCAATTTGGGCAAAGGGAATAAGTTTTTGAATATATTGCTATGGTCTTTTTGGTAGGATTTTCTTTTTAGTTTCTTTGAAGTGTCTTATTATTTTGGTTGTAAAACACAAAGTGAACAAATCTGTCTTTTTCCTCTGAACAAGTTAATACAATTTTCTTATGTCTTTATATGACAACTGACAAAAGAGAAACACACTGAGTTTAAACTACAACACGAAGGGTTAGATTAGACTTCATATTCTCTGAACAGTGAAGATTGTGACCACTGAAATGGATTCTGAAAACAGTATATTTGTATATATGCAATGGTGAGAAAGATATTCCATGACTATAAAATTTTCAGCTAATGGCTCTCACTACCTTGGGATAAAATTAAATTTCCAATAGGACAATAAGCCTTAATCTTTGTTCCCCGCAGTTAGGAAACAACAGATATCTACAGCAGCTTTTAGTGTCATGTCCCCGATTACATTTAGTGACTCTTCTGTAGTTGAGGGCTCTTCAGTAGGAACAGGGCAGACAGCTGATCAGGTGGAGCCCACTCTAGGTTCTTCTTTACTCTTGTATTTGTATTTCGAAGATCTACTTAGTTTTGTGTTTTTCATCAGAAATGCTTGAAAGTCTGCTATTCCTTTACTCCTCCATAGGAAGCGTATTTCTTGCAATGAATGAATAAATGAAGTCTCCCTCAGGAGGTCCCAGCACAATAGATATGTGTAGCAAACACGCTAGCTATAAGAACTGAAAGTAAGAATGAGAGAGGACAAAGGATTGTTTTTTATAAGAATAGCAAACAAAAGAATTTTGTAGTAATCTAAGAAGAATGGAAAATGTGGTCAAAGACATGAGTGTTGGCTTATCTGACTGATTTTATGACATGAGGGAAAGACTTGAAAGAGCATGAGGAAAGATCTCTGAAGGTATTAGATGGGTTAGAAGCCACTAGTTTAAAGCTGCTGATAGCAAGTCCCAGTTCTTCTGGACCACTCTCAAGTATATGGATCACACAGCAGCTCAGCAGAGTTGAACAGACCCCAAGAAGATAGAAATATTGATACCCTCTACAAAGCCATGTACAAATAATTACCAAAAACTAAAGATAATTCTGATGTTTGGTAGACAATGTTGAAGATTTGCGGAGACCACTACTCAGCTCTATAACAATTTGATATGTGATTTATCTTTGGGAAAATCCACAAATAGAAGGGTCAGAAAAAGAGCAATCAGTCCTTGACTCCTTGGTCATCTTTTGGGCCAAGGTGAGGAATGTAATCAGACATTAAGAATTTGGTTGGCTACCTTATAATATGGCAGTAATGGCTTTCCCTGATCTAAGTAAGTCCTTTGGACAGATGTCTTTGGAACTAGATTTGTAACAAGAGAGTACTCTCAACTAAAAGCCAATTCTCACAGATGTTGATCTACAATTTAAGAATTCCTAGTTCTGAAGCTGGTTACCACTTAAAAGTTTTGTGACTATATGCATAGACTTGGATTTTAGGTATGAACCAACAACACCCAGTGACAGCCTGAAAAACACTAAGATTGAATGCTGCAGATGTGGGAAGAATCTGGAACCATCTATGAGTTCAACATGTATTAATGATCAAAAAGGACCAATGCTGATGCTGATGCCCTATCTGATATAGTTCCTGCGCATTAGAAACTACAGAAACTCTAATGAAGAAGATAAAGGCTATTTACGACATGTTAGAGAATAGACTTGTCACAAAAGTTTATCTAATAGTCTGGGACTTCCTCTGAAGAGCATGCCATCAATAGAAAATAATAATGTAGCACTGGGCCAGCCTTTCTAATTCCTACTGAACATATGTGAACTCAGTTACCAAATGAAGGTTTTTAAGAATATGACCTTAGATGGGATGATTATCTATAAAAATAAAATTAAGGGGTAAGAAAGAGGAATGCACTAGGAGAAGAGGAAAGGGAGATGTAGAATAAGGTAAATTATCTGATATAAAAATGGCATGAAAGAACTTTCACAGTGGAGGGGGAAATAGGGAAGGTGGGGAGGATCATGTGAAACTATCATCAGAACTGGCTCAAAGACAGAATAACATACACACTCCTTTGGGTTTAGGAAGGGAAGGGGATTAAGGAAAAGGGGGACTGATGGAAAAGAGGGAAGACTGGGGGAGGTAAAAGTCAGAATCAAAACATTTTTTTGATAATGGACAGAGTGAAAGGAGAGAGTAGGATAAAAAGGGGGGAATAGGATAGAGGGAATACCAGTAATTATAACGATGGAAAAAATTTTAGAGCAAGTTTTTGTGATAAATGACCTCATTTCTCAAATATAAAGAGAACTGAGTCAAATTCACAGAAATAAAAGCCATTTCTCAATTGATAAATAGTCAAAGGCTATGAACAAGCAGTTTTCAGATTAAGCAATCAAAACTATCTACAATCACATAAAAATGCTTTAAATCACTATTGATAAGAGAAGAGCAAATTAAAACAACTCTGAGCTATCACTCCAAACCCATCACATTGGTTAATATGACAGAAAATGAAAATCACAAATGTTGGAGGGGATGTTGGAAAATTCAGACACTAAAGCACTGTTGTCAGAGTTGTACACTGATTCAACCATTCCATAGAGAAATTTGGAACTATGCTCAAAGGGCAATCAAACTGTGCATACTCCGTTGATCCAGCATTACCACCACTAGGTCTGTATTCTAAAGGGATTTTTAAAAAGAGAATAGGACATATTTGTACAAAAATATTTATAGTAGCTCTTTTAGTTGTAGCAAAGAATTGGAAACTGAGGGGTTGCTCATCAATTGGGGAATGGCTGAACAAATTGTTGTATGTGATTGTGAGGGAATACTATTGTGCTTTAAGAGACAATGAGTAGGATGCTCTCTGAAAAAACCTGGAAAGGTTTACATAAACTGATGCAGGATGAAATGAGAAGAACCAGGTGAATAATGTATACAGTAACAGCAATGTTGTATGAGCAACTCCAATAACTTAGCTATTCTCAGCAATACAATAATCTAAGACAACTCTGAAGGACTGATGATGAAAAAATATCCAAAGAAAGCACTGATGGAGTCTGAATGCAGATCAAAGTATACTTTTTCTTACTTCCTTTATTTTTAATTTTTTTCCATCTTCTTTTACAACCTGACCAACATGGAAATATATTTTCCATCACTGCACATGTATAACCTATATCAGACTGCTTACCTTCTCAATGTGTGGGGGAAGAGGAAAGGGAAGGAGAGAATTTGTAACTCAAATATTTTTTTAAATAATGTCAAAAATTGTTTTTACAAGTAATTGAGGGAAAATTAAAAAAAATTAAATCATTAAAAAAAGAACCCCTGTCTTACAGAAAAAATTCAACATTGACAAAACAGAACTTATTACATTTTCCTCTCAAATCCTCCCCTCTTCTGAAGTTCCCTATTACTACTGAGGGTACTGCCATTCTCCCAGTTACTGAAGCTCATAATCTAGCTGGCATCTTTGACTCCTCATTTGCACTCACTCCACTTCTCTGTGGCCAAGTTTTGTTGTTTCTGCCTTTATGATTTCTCTTACATATCTCATCTTTTCACTCCCATGGCTGTTACCCTGGTAGATGCCCATGTCCCTTCACACCTGGACTACTTCCATAGCCTGCTGGTTTCTCTATCTGTCTCATTTCTTCCTACTCCAATCCAGCCACCACTCAGCTGCCAAAATGACCTTCCTGAAGCACAGCTCTGAGCATGGCACATGCCTACTCAGAAAAATCTGGTGCTTGGAGCTCTAGTATCAAATATAAAATGACCTGCCTGACATTTAAAGTCCTTTCTGCCTTTCTGAATTTGCTTTATTCCTTTCCATGTACCCTCTAACTCAGTGACACTGGTCTTCCTGCTGTTTCTCAAACAAGATATTCCATTCCCCAGTTTTGTGCCCTTTCACCAGCAGCCTCTCATGCCTAGAATTCTCTCTCTCCTCACTTCCACCTCCTGGTTTTCTTCAAGACTCATATTCTACCTTCTGTAAGAGGTTTTTCCTAGTCTCCTTACTTACACTGTATGTTATCTTGTAGGTATAGAGTTGTTGATATGTTTTTTCTTCCTTTAGTATGTGAACTCCTTGAAGGCAGGAGCTGCATGTTTACCTTTCTTTGTATACCCAACATATAGCACAGTGCTTGGTACATAATACATACTTAGCAAAAGCTTGTCAACTGATTGAGAAAGAGCAGAAAACAGCAGGGAGGAGATAACAGACCCCCTCCTCAGCAATGGAGGCACAGAGTCAGACTGAGGACATACAGGGCATCAAGCTAGGTCCCTTGAACATGCAGGTCCACCTCTTCCTTCAAAGAGGTTTTAGTTAACATGAGGCTTTTATATACTAGCCCTTAGAAGAAGAGTTTCCAAATCTTAAAAGAATAAAAACTTGGATCTGTCACTTTACTGGTATTATGAGTCAGGTAAATTGCCTAGATCCCTGAGGAGATAGGACCACTGGACAACTCAAGAACAATTTTGACTCTCTATAGATTTGGGTATAATTCCACTGAACCACTGCCTTTTGTGTTGCCTTAAATAAAACCTGTCCTGATTTTGATGTTTTATTAGTCTGAATTCTTGCACTGTAGCTAAGGATCTTAAAGGATACACTAACTAAAGTCTGATATTATCAGGGGAAACCCTGGATGGAAACATAAAACTCCTATGACTGAATCCAGGCCACAACAGCCTAAAGCTTCAGTTGAGAACTATGGGTTTGAAACAAAAGAAATGATTCAAAGGGAAAAAAATATAAAAACAATGTGTAGAGGCAGAGGGAAATTTTTACCTGAGTTGAGTCTATTGAGTAGAAAAATGTAACACCTGCTAGTAGCTAGGTGGTATAGTGAACTTGAAGTCAGGAAAATCTGAGTTCAAATTCTGCCTTGGATGCTTAACACTTCCTAGCTGTGTGACCCTGAACAAGTCACGTATCTCTCAAACTCAGTTTCCTCATATGTAAAAGATAATAATAGTACCTACTTCACAGAGTTGTTGGGAGGGTCAAATAAGATAATATGAAGTGCTTTACAAACCTTAAAGTGCTATGTAAATGACACTCATCAACAGAAAAGGAAGGGAAGAATGAAAATTGAACATTTCAAGCTGAGTAATCTGTATGAAACTCTTCTTATAGAGGGGAAAATTGGACCTTATTGGGAGAAAGTAGCTTCTTGTTGACAAGAAAGATGTGCATTTATGGGTATCATCATAAAAGAGTTCATCCTGCAATGATCAGTGAGAGAAATTTCTGGTTGTTGGTGACTACTTGATTGGAATAGTTACACTTGTTAAGATGATAAAGACAAGAGAGAGGTTTCACTGAGACACGTGGGCAGCCTCCAGAGATCTCCCAAGTCTGACAGCCTCTACCGCCTTCTGGTCATAGGGCCAAAAGAAACATCAGAAAGCATTCCATGGGATTATGAACTCCAGAAGAAGAAAGGGAAGAACTCAGGAGCACAGATGATATTTTCATTACTGCTTCCAACTGAAGACAGAGGCTTGGGAAGTGAACACCTAGCGAAGAGGTTGGAGAATGGGACTGAGATGTCTTAAAATATAGGTATTCTGCGAGGGATGAAATGATCTATTGAGGGCCAGTTAAAATACCCCTGCTTGATTAAGAATCTTCAAACAATAAAAGATCACAGAATGTGGCAGAAAAAATTAATTATATGTAACAGCTAATCCAGATACTGTAGAGAGCAGCAAGTACAATAAAGGAAGAAAATCACAGAATTCTCGAATCTCCAAGTGAGGAAGAGACCCTGGAACTCATTTAGCCCAATCCACATGTGAAGAAGAATCCTCTAGAAAGCTGTGTGGTGTCGTAGAAAGAGTAATGCCTCTGGTGTCAAGGAACATGTTTGTGACCTTGGCAAGTCACTTAACCTCTGGAGGCCAAAGTTTCCTCAACTGTACAATGAAGGATTTGGCTTAGGACCCTTCTACAGTTTATCTAACAAGGAGCCATACAGACTTTATTGGAGATCTCCAGTGAGGAGAACCTCTCTCTCCTGGAAGGCTATTCCATTTTAGGTGGTTTTTCAATACTTCAAGTCCAAATACGTCTCTTTTCAACTTCCACCTGTTGCTATCAGTTCTGCCCTCTGTGGACGAGCAAAACAAGGCAATCACATTCTCCTCTCTCTGCCTCCCTGTCCCTCCCTCCTCTCTTCTCTCTCAAATTTAATACTACTCCAAATACTGAATATATTTCTCAAGATGTCTTTCCCTCTCCTTCACTGCAGTTTCTTCTTCTAAGAAAAATATCCACTATTGCTCCATTCAATTGAAGGAATAGATTTAAAGCACTTCTTTAAAGCTTCCCTCCTATGGACATTATCCATATTTCTGTTGCATTTCCTAAAGTCTGGTGTCAAGAAATAATACTTCAGAAGTAGTCTCCCCAAGGTTGAGTACGTGCCTCCCTCGTTCTCCATGCTACACCTCTCCTAACACAGCTTGAGATTGTTCTGGCTTTCTTGGCTGCCATATCATGCTGTTGACTCATACACTAAAACCTTCAGATCATTTTAAAATGCCCAATATTCTATAGGAACCAACATCTATTAAAGGATGTTAAAGTAAATCCACAGGAGCTAACAACCAAGAGAGGATCCCACAATAAAATCCATGGTCTCAGATGTCCATACCAAAATGCAAAAAATATAGCCAACAAACAAAGTAAACTAGAGATTCTAAAGCACAAGGCAAGATTTACCTCACATGTGGGATGACACGTGACTGGACTGCAGCTTTTGAAAAGTATGCCTTATTCATAAAAATAGAATAAATGAAAAAGGCAGGGAGTAGTATAGTATATTAAGAAGATATCTTCATTTAAAGAGACAGTGTGGTGTGGTAGAAAAAGAGATGGTCTTAGAACAAGGAAGACCGAAATACACTGTACAAAGGCTGTCAATGTTGTAGCAGTTGGGCAACCAGTAAAAAATAGCTTCTTGGGAGGCATAAGACGGAACAGAAAGGAGTAGGAATTACAATGACAAGCCAGGCTGAGTTAAAAGAAATATCCAGCTACTAGAGAGTGGAGGGGAAGGAGTACAGAACATTAGAATTAAGGGCTCAAAGACACAAAATTGTATCTGAAACAAATTGGTTGACCTGCTCCTTAGACTGAGGTAATATTGTGTCTTTGGCCATATTTGTGATTTAGAAGAAAGAAGGAGAGCCGAATTATATGCGAATATATAAATTAAGAATACAATAAGGTTCTCAAGGACCATGCTGATATTTCCTTCTCTGTATCCTATTCTCATGTCAGGGTAGACTAGTTAGCCTAATTCTGAAACAGCCTCACCTCTGCTCATGTGATTTCCTCCTTCTGAAATGCACTTCTCTATTTCTAAATTAATCCCAACCAAACCCCACAAATATACATTCATACATTCTGGCTATCAGAATCTTACCCATTCTTCAAGGCAAGGCCAATCTCAACTGTCACCTTCTCAGTAAAGATATTCCCTGATCTCTGCAACTAGAAGTGATTCTCCTTCCTCTGAACATTCAAAACACACTGCAGCACTCTTATGGCACTTACTACACACAGGCTTGTATAATAGTTATGTAAGTACATGTTTGATCTTCCTACTAGACTACACTTGAGGATTTGTGCTATGTTTAGTCACATCTGTAGCCCCCTCCATTGCCTAATTCAGTGGGTTATACGTGAATCGAGTTAAATAAACACTTGTTGAGTGAATAAATGGACAGAGAAACACAAGGAGGGACCAGTAACACTAGTGACATATATATCCCACTTCACATATATCATGCCATCTGATAGTAACAGCAATCATATTAGTATCAAATCAAATGAGATAATAACTTGTAAAGTGCTTAGCAAAGTGCCTGACATGAAGTAGGAACTTAATAAATGTTTGCTCCCTTCTCCCTCTATGAGTTAAGAACAAGTTATTCAAATCAATTCCACAAAGATTAAGTGCCCACCATATGCCATGGCACTGGGACAGGCATTGGGGATTCAAACAAAATAACAAAATAGTCCCTGCTCTCAAGGAATTTACATTCTATTGGGGAGTAACACTATATAAACAGATGAGGCAATATAAAATTTAGAAAAAAAATACAAGGGAATGTTAACAATTGAGGGGGAAACAAAAGTATTCTTGCAGGAAGTAATATGAAGATATACCTTGAAGAGGGCAAGTATTCCAAGAACTAGGGAAGGAGAGAGACCGTTCTAGGTACTAGGCTGACCAGGAGACAGCCTGGACAAAAGAGTGGAAAGAGGCAATAGAATGCCATGCCCAGATACAGTGTATAATTTCTATAAGGCCCTTTTGAAAAAATAAATTTAGTGCTGAAAAGGGCCCAAAATGTGCTTTTCTGTAAAGGAAAATATTTAAATTGACTGTTAAAGAATGTAAGCCACTATTGGGCTTTTAGATGGCCATTTTAGTGACTGAAATGAATAGGAAAAGAAACTTTTGTTTAATAAAATCTGCTAACAAGTTTCCTTAACCTATTTATTATGTCAAAGGATCCATTGGCAGTCTGCTGAAGTCTACGTACAGAACAAAATATGATACAGGGGATTACAAAGAAAACCAATTATATTTCAAATACAGTAATCAGAATATTAAGAAATCAAGTTCATGGACCTCAGGTTAAGAACTTCTGTGCTAAAATATATGTACAAAGAAACACAATTTTCAGGTGGGATATGAGCAGTTTGAGACAGAAAACGAATGGTAGCAACATAGAAAGACATAAATCACCTTGTGAAAGATGTAGGGTGATGTTTTGCTTAAATGTGGACAATCTGATGATTTAAAGCAGTGGTGCTTAGCCTTAGAATAAATTTCATGGGGTACAATAACGTGAGTGGGAAAAATAAATTTTTATACTCGCTAACTTCTAACTAAAATTAAGCATTTTCTTTATTTAAAAGCATGGAAAATATGAACACAAAGAAACAGTTATAGGGAAGAAAAAGAAATTGAATAATGTGTTAAAAACCTAAGAGTTGCTGGTCATCATGGTCCCTCAGTAATTTGCATATAAATATTTGCAACTTAATAGATTAAAACAAAAGAAATGAGAAATCATAGTTATTTTAAGACTAAGTTATCATTTAAAGAGATTCACTGATTTCTTAAAAGGAGGTTGGTGAGTTATTAGCATTTAAGTAAAAGGAACTCCTCTGAGTCAAGAGACTTAAGCTCTTTTAAGGTATATGAGACAAGAGAGGAAACTGAGGCAGAAGAATTAAAAACTTGACAGATGAGGATAAAAACACCATGAGGTCAAACATATCTTGTTAATGCTCTTTGCTAGTTCCTGACTGACTGAATGAAGACTGCAGGTTCCATTACTGCCCTCCAATGCTACCTAAAATTTAAGAGTCAGATTTTCTAAGAGTTTCATGGAGTTCTTTTTTGCTCCTTCTCTTTTGAGAGGGAAAGCAGAAAGGGGGAAGAATGGTACTGTTGCTGCTTTACTGTAAAAGAAGTGATGAGGCTGATTTTGTCTTACCCAGGGAATCAACCTGAACTGTTTGTGGTGAGTTCTATTCTGACTGAACAGTGCTGCATCCTGGCAAATGAAGAGTTGGCTGGATTGGTCCACATTGTTAGAGATAGTTTGCCTGATGAATTTTGTAGCTTTCCAATTTAAAGAAAACTGGTGTGACACATTCTAAATGCCTTTCTAAGGATGACTGTAACTTGAAATAACTTGTAAGTGCTAAGCTAGAGTATAGAAGAGAAATGAATGACTAACTGGAAAGCAGTGAGACCCAAAAGATGGTCAATTAAGAAGGAAGTGGTTTTGTGTGCTGCACATGTTCTTGAATGGACCAATGACATCAAAGACTACAGTCCAGAGTTGTAAGTTATGTCAAACAACCACCAGCCCTGGAGTCAGGAGGACCTGAGTTCAAACTTGGCCTTATATACTTGACACTTATTAGCTGTGTGACCCTGAGCAAATCACTTAACCCTGACTACCTTGCCCTCGTTCCCCCAAAAAGTTATGTCAAACATATAAGTTTTCTTCCCACATACGCTTCCCTTCCAAATTTCTGTTCATAGGTTTCCAAAATGGGAAACACTGCCCAATGGGGGATACTAGAGCGATCCAGGGGGCCAGTAGTAACCTTGGGTGCAATAGGGGGTGCTGAATAAAAATAAGGGAAAGGCTAAGGAAAGAAGAGAATAAAATTTTGAAAAACCGTTTGTACATGTTTCATTTGTTGTGTAACAGAGTTAAAGTTGTAGTGATTACATTATTTTCCAAACAAAAAAAAGCACAAAATGCAAATTTTAACTTATCAGTGGTCAAGTCTGCAGACAGGTCTTAACAAAAGAGTGTTGGCAGGTGATGTCACATGTTGTTGGGAAGCACAGCGTGCATTGGCAGGAACATGAATGTAATGACTTGTTTACAATATGATACTACACTGTTACATGATGCAATATTGTGTCACCAAAATTTCAACGCAGGAAAAAACCTACAAATTTACAATAAATTATTAAATTTAAGATTCATCATTTAAAAACATTTATATTTTTCGAAGTGACACAAATTTCAAAAAAAAGTTAAAGGGTTAAAAAAGTAGATTTCCAGGGGGCATTGGGTAATTTTTTTAAAAGGGGATGGTAGGTCAAATAAGTTGGGGAACGTCTGCTTTAAAAGTATGCCAACTCCCCTCCACAGATACTGAGTGTGTTGGTAGAGATGTGTGACCAAGGTTTATATGTGAACTGTGATGTATTTTATTGTCCCTGTACTTAGTATATAAAGTACCTATGATGTTATTATTTTCTTTTGTCTTGTTAAGGAAATAGTTATATTTAATATTCTAGAAGTATCATTGTGAGTGATGGTTACTTTCATTGGAAATTCATAAGTTGGGGTTTCAAGAACTAGAGTGGTTTCAAGAACTAATAATGGAAGTATGTTTCCTCTCAAAAGGGTTACCCCTAGTACATGAACAATTGTTAGTATAACCATATGGTGGGAATTGAGACCTATGAAAGCAAGCTGGAGTGAGCAAGCCATGTCAGAGAGTGTCTACATGCTCCATACCAGGTGAGTGAAAACCCTACTTGTGCTATACAGGGAACAACAAGTGGATCAGTTTCACTGTGAATTTACGAGAAGAATAATTCACTATTCACCTTAAAAAACAACACCACCAAGCTGGGGCCAATTTGGGAGGATTTTAAGTGAAAAACAGAGAACAGTATATGCTGTCCTAGACTCAATAGGGAATCACTGGCGCTTGCAAAGGGGAATGATCTGGCCATGCTTGTTCTTTAGGAGCATCCATTTCACTGTTTTGTGGAGAACTGGTTCAAAAGGGGTGATATGGTCCAGAATTAGGACAGCTGTGGTGGGAACAGAAGGGAGAGGCTGAATGTGAGAGATGCTCTAAAGGGAGAAGCAACAAAACCTAGCAACTTGTGGATGTGGGGGAGAGGGGAAAAAGGGTAGAAGAGTAGAGAACGGGCTTATCTGTATTTAAAGTGAGGAAACTTTGGATCACATAGTTTAAGTGACTTGCTCATGATGACACAATTATGAAATGTCTGAGGCAGAATGTGAACAAAGGTCTCCTGATTCAAAATCAATCACTCTATCCAAGCTACCTCTCAGGTAGTCTGGTTGCCCCAAACTGGCAGAATGAAGTAATCACGAAATAGCAGGAATTCCTTCCCATCACCTTATATCTAAAATTCAGATTTTACTCACAAGAATCCAGCAGCATAAGAATCAGAGAGATTGTTTGTGCCTCCAGCTGAGGTGGTTACAACACCCTCAAGCCAAATCTTCTTCCCTGGGGTATATGTGTTTACCACCTGTTCATAAAACAAAAGCCATGAAAATTATGAGAAAATGAACCTCTTCTCCTTGCATGCCAGAGAAAATACATTGCCCTTTAGCAATCTTTTTCTGTGCTCTTCCTAGATCTTAGCCCTGGGTTGGGTGTAGCTGAATGAGAAGTTCTACAAACAAGTCCGCATATGCTAGGAACTTTTCTATATACCTTTCAGAGCTGGACAGGAATGCAGAGTGTCATAGGAAGGGCTTATTAAGTACCTACTATCTTGCCAATCCCTGAACTAGGTGGTAAGGACAAAGGGAGCTAAAACAAAATATCTCCCTTCATTGAACTTAAAACAGTTGGTGGATAAGACAAAAAGAAAGATAACTTTAATACAATACGTTACATGGTTATTGTGTTAGAAAGCTGCACAACAAAGTGCTATAAGAGATTAGGGGAGCAAGAATATACCCAGGTCCTCTGGACGATAACAATACCTCAGGCTCTAATCCAAGGAACATAATACTAAATGATTCATTTATAACTGTTTGGCTAAAAACTGATGAAGTATTTATATGGTACTTTTGTCTTTTCCAGAAGATGCTAACCTAAAAATGATGAAAAGTCAGAAGGAAAAATGAATCTGTATATATATATATATATATATATAGGAAAAAGGGGGAAAAGACACAACACAAAACAGAAACTCTCTAAGAATGAATGTGGATCACAAGTTGAAAATGAATCAGCATGACAAGTTATTAAAAATATGGTATGTATTATTAATACTGGGACATATCAAACATGAAAGTCCTAGTTGGGACACTCAAGGTAATCTTTTTTTAATTGACCAATTTTATTTATTGTTGTTTTTTTTTTTTTTTTTACTATTAAACCAAAAAGGAAAATTTTCACATAAGTAGCAGAAGACAAAAGGAGATTCAGCATAAGAAACTATGAATCTGCATGTCATACTGTTTGCTTTTTTCAAAAGGATGTAATAAATTCCATGTTATTTTCAAAGTTGTCCTGCTCATCTGTGCTTCATTCTGAATTTTCTTCTGCTCTTTCTGTATATTTTGCATCACTCTTCTAACATCCTCTCCTCCTGAGTCTTCTCCCAATTAAAAATGTAAAGAAAGGGGAAAAATAACTTGTAAGAAATCAGTTAACTAGCATTTATTAAGGACTTACTATCATATACCAGGTACTGAGGAGACAAAGAAAGGCAAAAGGTGGTCCCTGCCTTCAGGGAGCTCATGGTCTAATGGGGGAGAAAACATTCAAATAATTATGTTCAAATAATATATATCAGGATAAATTGGAGGTAATCAACAGAAAGAAGGCATTAAGGTGGAAAAGGAAAAGCTCCTTGTACAAGGAGGGATTTTAGCTGAATCCTGAAGGAAGCCAGGGAAACCCACAAGGTGGAAATGAAGGAGGAGAGAACACCAGGTACAAGGGATAGTCAGGAAAAATATCTGGAATCTGAAGATGGTGTATCTTGTTCAAGAAATAGCAAGAAGGCCAGTCTTACATGATCACAGAGTAGATGGAGGGAGTAGTAGTAAGGAATAAGAAGGTTGGAAAGACAGAATGGGGAGAAGTTATGAGGAACTTGAATTCTAAATAAAAGTTTTATATTTGATCCTGGATGTGACAAGAATCCGCTGGAGTTTATGAAATGGAAGGTTTGGGAGAAATAATATGGTCAGTCCCATGCTTTAGTAAGGAAGATCAATTTGATACTCATTGGATGATGGACAAGAGTAGGAGGAGATCTGAGACTGGCAGACCAAACAGCAGGCTATTGCAAAAGTTCAGGCATGAGATGATAAGAGTCTCCAGGAAGACAGTGACAGTGTCAAAATAGAGAAGAGATCTTATAAAGGTAAAATTGACAGGAATTGGTAATAGACTGCATATGGGTGTGTGCTTGAGAGAGAGTGAGGAGTTGAGAATGACACCTGGGGTTGTAAACCTGGGTTTGGGGAGGATGGTGGTATCTTTGACAGGAATAGAAAAGTTCAGAAGAGAGGAGGTTGGGGGCAGGGGTAAGGATAGGAAGATAATAAGATTGGTTTTGGACACATGTTGAATTTAAGATGTCTATGGGATATCCAATTCAAGATGTTCATTAGGAAACTGGGGATGTGAGAATGGAGGCCAGTAGAGAGATTAGGGCTTGATAAATAGATCTGAGAACCATAGCACAGAAAAGATAACTGAATCCATGGAAGCTGAAAAAGCAAATGAATCTATATGGTATCCATATCCAAAGATTTATATCTCTGCACCATGAGTTTATCACCACTTTGTCAGGAGATGGGTAATTTATTTGATCATAGCTCCTCTGGAGACATGTTGATCATTGCACTGATCAGGATCCTTAAATCTTTTAAGTTGTTTTTCTTTATAGTGATGTGCTTCTATAATCTTTCTTTAGGTCTGGTTCATTTTACTCTGTATCAGTGCATACTATCCAGAATTCTCTGACTTGTCTCTTTCATAATTTCTTACAGAGCAATCCTGTAGTATCCTATTACATTCAGGTACCACAATTGTTTAATCATTCCTCAGTTGTCTACGATGCGATCTAAGGCACCCTCTTACATTCGAGTTCTTTGATTTTCTTTTTACTCTTCCTTTCAGCATGAGAAGAAGTTGGTTCTATCTGTGACTATGTGAATAGAATTAAGTAAACTAGCATTCATTAAGCATATACTATGGGATGGGCATTATGGTAAGCACCGGGGCACACAGAAAGGTGGAAGACAGTCCAGCTCTTGAAGAGCTCACAGTTTAATGGGGGAGATAAAATGCAAACAACTATGCACAAACACGATATACAGAAAACAAATTGGAGTTAATCACTAGAGGGAAGGTACAAAGATAAAGGCTTTATATAGAAAATGGGACTTTAGCTGAGACTTAAAAGAAACCAATGAAGACAGGAGGTGAGGATGAAGAGGGAAAGAGTTCCAGACAGAGGGGATGGAATGTCTTGTGCAAGGAAGGTGGCTAGTGATGCTGAGTATATTATTATTTTATATATATATATACATATTATATATTATTTTATATATTATTATTAATATATGATATATAATATATTTTAATATATAATAATATATTATTATATATGTATACACACACACACACACACACACACACACACACACACACACACACATATATATATATATATATATATATATATATATATATATATATATATATATATATATATATATCTTTGCCACTTAGACATTACTTTAGATTACTTTAAAGGCTGGAAAGGTAGGAAGGGACTAGGTTATAAAGGGCTTTGAATATCCAACAGAAGATTTTATATTTGATCTTGGAAGTAATAAAATAACACACTGACATGATCATACCTACACTTTAGTAAGATCAACTTGGCAGCTAAGTAGAGGATGGATTAGAAATGGGAGAGACTTGATGCAGGGAGATCCACAAGCACACTATAGCAGTAGTTCAGGCATGAGGTAATGGAAGCCCCCACCAGGATGGTGACAATATCAGAGTAGAGAAGGGGGTGTAGGCAAGACATGTTATGAAGGGAGAAATATCCGTACAATTTTCAAGCCTTGGTGGGAAATTCAAAAGAGAGGAGGGTTTTTGGGGGAAAGAGAATGAATGCAGTTTTTGGACATATTGAACTTAAGGTATCTTATGGGATTCTGAGGTACACCACCTCATACCTATCAAATAGCCCTCCCTCATTCAAAACAAAGTCAAGTGCAAGTCATGTCATCATTTCTCTGATGGCATGGTCTTCTTCGGCAACAAAGGATGAACACAATATGAGAAGAGGAAAATAACAAATACTAGAGGTGATGTATGAAAATTGAGGCACTAATACACTATTGGTGAGGTTGTGAACTGGTCCCACCATTTTGAAGAGCACTTTGGAATTATGCCCAAAGGGCTAATATTTCCAAAAAGATCAAAGAGAAAGGAAAAAGACCTATATGTACAAAAATATAGCACTTCTTTTTGTGGTGGCAAAGAATTGGAAATTGGAGGGATGTCCATCAATTGGGGAATGACTGAACAAGTTTGTGGCATATGATTGTGATGGAGTAGTATTGTGCTATCAGAAATGATGAGGTGGATGGTTTCAGAAAAATATGGGAAGCCCTATATGAACTGATACAAAATGAAGTGAACAGCGGTAACAGGAGAACACTGTTCATAGTAACAGCAATATTGTAACAATGATCCACTGTTAAAGACTTAGTTACTCTAATCGAGAATGATCCAAGACAATTCTGAAGGACTTACACTGAAAAATGCTATACAGAGAGAGAAATGAGGAAGCCTGAGCGTAAGTGAAGCATAATATTTTACTTTATTTTTCTTGCTTTTATGGGGCAACATGGTTAATAAGGACATATGGTTTTGCATGATTCTACATGGATAATGGACATCACATTGCTTCTCTTCTCAATGGGTGAGATGGATGAGAGGGAGGAAAAGAATTGAGAGCTCAAAATTTAAAAAATAAAAAAATTATCTATTTTAAAATATGACTATGGTACATTCAATTTCAGGTGTCTGGAAGGTAGAAGTTCAAGAACGGAGGCTGGTAGAGAAAGTAAAGATTGGACAAGTGGATATGGAATCGTATGAATACAGATAATTGAAATCATGGGAACTGATGAGATCACCAAGTAAAATAACATCAAGAGAGAACAGAGGGAGGGCCCGGGATAGAGATCTGGGGGACCTTCCAAGTCAGCAGATATGATACAGATGAAGATCCCACAAAGGGGACAGAGTTGAAGTAGTCAGACAGAAAGAGGACCAAAAGATAGCAGGGTCACAAAAACCTCGAGGGAAGGGTGTCAAGAAGAGGGGAAGAGGGTGATAAAGTGTGTTAAAAGCTGTAAAGAAGTCATCCTCTCTACTATTTCTTTTAACCCTGCTTTTCCCATATTGTTTCCTTGCCAAGACTGATGTATTTCACGAAGCTAGGCAGCACAGCTGAGTGTTGAACTTGAGAATCAGTAAGACTTGAGTTCAAATCCTGCCTCAGATACTTAATAGCAAGTATAACCTTGGGCAAGTCACTTAACCTTTGGAGATGATAAGAACAGAACTCACAGGACTGCTCTGAAGAATGAATAAGGTAATATATACAAAATGTTGTACAAACGTTCAAGAGACACATAAAAGTCAGTTATTATTTCTCCATCGAACTGTTTGTGTGTGTCTGCGTGTGTGTGTGTCTGTGTGTGTGTTCTATCCTCCTTTGCTCACCCTGGATGAGGAGGTTATTCTCATTCTCGTTCCTCCTATTCTTTCCTCCAATTCAGTATATTTTAAACATATTTCAGTTATGAGAAAGAGTAACATCCTTCCTACTACATTAGCTTATTCTTTCTTCCCTCTCATATTCTTTAAACTCTCAAAACAGAAATAATCCACCCCCAGGACCTCATTTTTTCTTAATTAGCTTTCTCAATAACCATCGAAAACTCTGAGGCTGCATGACACTTGTTTCTTCTCCATTAGATGTTAACACTACTTCTTCATATAGCTCAGATAAAGGTAACTTTCTAGATTTCTCTGTACTCTTGTATTTGTATTTCAAAGTTGCTATTCAGCTCTATTTAAATAATCAGAAATGCTTGAAAATTCACTATTTGAATAAATGGCATTTTTTTTCCCCACTCAGCTTTGAAGGCTAAATTATTCGTGGTTCTAAATCTATCTTGGGAAGATGGCAGAAGGAAGTCAGGAAGTTGCCTGAGCTTTCCCAAGTTTTTCTCAGAAACAATGTTAAATCAAGCCTCTAAAAGAATTATGAAGTGATGAAATCTACCAAAAGACAGAGTGAAACAATTTTCCAGCCCAAGATAACTTAGAAAGACTTTAGGAAAGGTCTGTCTCACTTCGGTAAAAGGAAAGCTGAGCTCAGTGTTGGCAATGTCTGGAAAAGTCAGCAGGAAGGAGGCTCTTAGCCATGGCATAGATGAATGAATAAAGCCCCATGGTACGAGTTCAACAGATCAGTGGCACAGTAGACCAGCTGTGAGGCCTCCAGTCTTAGCACAACAGGCAAACTACCAGTCTCAGAACCCAGGGCACAATAGGTGCAGCTAGGCCAAGCCACCCTACTGCCAGAGACAAGCCACCAGCCCTGGAGGCCCCAGTACAGAAAACCAGTAACCAGGCCCTTGGCTCACAGTGCAAGAAGCTTGGGACAGTGCCCCCCGTACCATAGGAGCAGAGTTCAATTTTTTAAAATGAGCATAAACCAAAAAAGATCAATGACCATAGAAAGTTACCATGATGATAAGGAAAATTCAAACACAAACTCAGAATAGGACAACAATGTCAAAATGCCTATATGCAGAGCCTCAAAGGGGAATAAGAATTGGTCCCAAGCCCAAAAAGTTCTTTTGGAAGAGCTAAAAAAGGATTTTAAAAATCAAGTAAGAAAGGTAGAAGAAAAATTGGGTAAAGAAATGAGAGTCATACAAGAGAATTATGAAAAAAGAGTCAATAGCATGGAAAAGAAAGCACAAAAACTGAGTGAAGAAAACAACTCTTTAAAAGTAGAAGTGGCCAAATGGAAAAGGAGGTACAAAAGCTAACTGAAGAAAATAATTTCTTAAAGATTGGAATTGGGCAAGTAGATGCTTAATGACTCTATGAGATGTCATAGTCAATCAGTCAGACAAAGTAAAAAAATGAAAAAATAGAAGAAAATATAAAATATCTCATTGGAAAACAATTGACTTGGAAAATAGGTCCAGAAGAGATAATTTAAGAATTATTGGACTACCTGAAAGAAACGATAAAAAAGAGACTGAATGGCATTTCTCAAGAAATTACCAAGGATAAATTCCCTGATATTCTAGATAAAATAGTCATTGAAAGAATTCACTGATCATCCCCAATAGACATCCCAAAATGAAAACTCCAAGAAATATTTGTAGCCAAGTTCTAAAACTATCAAGTCAAGGAGAAAATACTGCAAGCAACCAAAAAAGAAACAATTCAAATATCAAGGAGTCACAGTCAGGATTACAGAGGGCTTAGTGTCTTCTACAAAGAACTGGAGGGCTTGGAATATGATATTCTGGAAGACAAAGGAGCTTGGATTACAAAAGAGAATCACCTACTCAGCAAAACTGAGTATAATCCTTCTGGGAGAAAGATGGATATTCAGTGAAATAGGGGACTTTCAAACTTTCTTGATCTGAACAGAAAATCTGATCTTCAAATACAAAACTCAAGAGAAACAGGAAAACAAGAAAACCAACCAACCAACCAACCATATTCAATAAGGTACTCAATAAGGTTAAACTGCTTACATCCCTACATGACTTGTAACTCTTGGAAACTGTATCAGGGAAGTTAGAAGAACTTCGACAGAGTATGTCTGTGTAAGTTGACTTTGGTGTGATGATTAAAAAAAATTAAGGTGTGAAAAAAAGGATTGTACTGGAGGAAGAGGAAAGGGGAGACAACAGAATGGGGTAAATCACTCACTTGAAGAGGCATGAAAGACCAATTATAGCAGAGGGAAAGAAAGGAGGAGGTGAACATTGTCTGCTCTCATTGCATTTGGCTCAGAGAGGGAATAACATACACACTTGATTAAAGAAATCTATCTTACCCTATAAAGAAGTAGGAGGGGAAGGAGGAAAGACAGTGGGGGGCTGATAGAAGGGAGGGCAGATTAGGGGAGGCAGTGGTCAGAAGCAAAACACTGGTGAGGAGAGTCAGGGTGAAAGGAGAGAGAAAAAAAGTATAAATAAACAGTCTACTGTTTGATAAACTCAAAAACCCTAGCTTCTGGGATAAGAACTCAGTTTGACAAAAACTTCTGGGAAAACTGGTATGGCAAAAACTGTGCACAGACCAATGCCTGACACTGTACACAAGAATAAAGTGTAATGGGTAGATGATCTATGTATAAAGGCTGATACTATAAACAAATAAGGGGAACAAGGTATGGTTTATTTGTCAGATTTATGGAGAATGGAGAAATTTATCACCAAACAAGAGATAGAGAACATTGTGAAATGTAAAATGGATAATTTTGATTACGTTACATTGAAAATTTTTTGCACAAAAATAACTAATGCAACCAAGATTAGGAAGGAAGCAGAAAACTGGGAAAGAATTTTTATAACTAGTATCTGTGATAAAGGCCTCACTTCTAAATTATTTAAGTCAAATTTACAAGACTACAAGTCATTCCTCAATTGATAAATGGTAAAAGGATATGAACAGATAGTTTTTGGAGGAATAAATTAAAGCTATCTATAGTCATATGAAAAAAGTGCTTTAAATCACCATTGATTAGAGAGATGCAAATCAAAACAACTCTGAGGTGACACATCACACCTATCAGATTGACCAATTTGACAAAACAAGAAGATGATAAATGTTGGAGAAGATGTGCGGCAGTTGTTGGTGGAACTGTGAGCCGATTCAACCATTCTGGAGAGCAATATGGAATTATGATGAAAGAGCTATAAAAATATGCATACCCTTTGACCCAACAATACCTCTTCTAGGGTTGTATCCCAAAGAGATCATAAAAACGGGAAAAGGACCCACATGTACAAAAATATTTATAGCAGTTCTTTTTGTGGTGGCCACAAACTGGAAATCGAGGGAATGCCCATTGAATGGGGAATGGCTTAATAAGTTGTGGTATATGAATGTAATGGAATACTATTGTGGTATAAAAAATGATGAATAGGAGAACTTTAGAAAAATCTGGAAAGACTGACATGAACTGATGCCAAGTGAAAGGAGCAGAACCAGCAGAACATTATACACTGTAACAGCCACAGTATGCAAGGACTGTTTCTAATAGACTTAGCCCTTCACAGCAATGCACGGAACTAAAACATTCCCAAAGGACTCATGATGCAAAATGCCATCCACATTCAGAGAAAGAACTATGAAATTGGAATGCAAGTGAAGCAGACTATTTTCTCTTGTGTTTTGGTTTGTTTTTTCTCGTTTCTTCTATTCATTTTCATTTTTCTATGCGAAATGTCTAACTAATGCGAAATGCGAATGTCTGACTAATGCGAAAATGTGTTTAATAAGAACATATGTGTAGAATCCATATAAAATTGCATGTTGTCTCAGAGGTAAGGGAGAGGAACAAAATTTAAAACTTATGGAAATAATTGTTGAAAACTGAAAACAAATAAATTAATTTTTAAAAAGTATAAATGGGAAAAATAGGATGGAGAGAAATACACAGTAATCATGACTGTGAATGTGACTGGGATGAACTCTTCTTTAAAACAGAAGTGGATAGCAGAATGGATTAAAAACCAGAATCCTAAATATGTTGTTTACAGTAAACACATTTGAAGCAGAGAGAGACCTACAGAGTAAAGGTAAAAGGCTGGAGCAGAATATGTTATGCTTCAGCTGAAGTAAAAAAAGCAGGATAGCAATCTTGATGTCAGCAAAGCAAAAGCAAAACTAGATCTAATTAAAGGAGACAAGGAAGGAAACTACATCTTGCTAAAAGGCACTGTAAATATTGAAGTAATATCAATACTACATATATAGAACTAGATAAATTGAACCACAAAATAGACAAGAAAGAAGATAAGAAGGTAAACAGAATTTTAGAAAAGTTAGATATGATAGACTTATAGAGAAAACCAAATGGGGATAGAGAGAAATATGCCTTTTTCTCGGCACTACATGGCACCTACACAAAAACCAACCATGTATTATAGCACAAAAACCTCAAAATCAAATGTAGAAAAGACAGAAATATTACATACACCCTTTTCAGGTCATGATACAATAAAAATTACATAAATTTCTTGGAAATTTCATGGTCATGGAAAGAGATTAAAAATCAATTGGAAACTAAATAATCTAATGCTAAAAAATGAGTGGGTGAAACAACAAATTATAGAAACATTCAATAAATTCATCAGAGGCTGACAACAATGAGACAACATACTGTATTGTTAATGTATTTTTAATGTAATAGGAAGACCTTTTCCATCCATTAACATGCCCATGTGACCTACTTGAGTCACATGGAAGCCTGAGTCACCTGAATCTATGGTGGAAGGGGCTTGCTGAATGAGTGGAACAGGAAGGGGTGGAGCAGGAAGGGTAGAACAGGAAGATGCGGGGAGCTGGAACAGAGCTGAGAGGAAGTTGGTCAGACCAGTCAGAGCTGGGAAGGCCAGAGAAAGCAGGCAGATGACTGTGAGTGAGGGAAGGGCATTTTGCTTAGGGGAGCCTGTCTGTGGGAAGGTCTGATAATGCGTATAGACTTCTTGGTTACTATGACGGATTTGGTTTTCTGGTGTTGGGATTTGGCTTTATGGTTTTTGAATACAAGTTTTGGTTCCATGTGGAGAACCTGTTATATTTTGTGATTCAGAACTGTGCTGGCTTATTCATAGCCTCTGTAGGCATTGTGAATATTGCCTTGGCACTACATATACCAAAATTTATGGGATGCAGCCAAAGCAGTACCCTAGGGGAAATTATATTTCTCTAAATGCTTCCATGAATAAAATAGAGAAAGTGCAAATCAATGAATTGGACATGCAATTAAAAAAAAAGCTAGGAAAAATACCAAATTAAATTAACACCACAATTAATTTAACACAATTAAACACCAAATTAGAAATTCTGAAAATCAAGAGAGAGATTAATAAAACTGAAAATAAGATAACTTACTGAACTAATGAATAACATGAACTGAGTAGTTTCTTTCCATTCTCAATGCCATCTTGGCTGGAAATCCAAGATAATGTTCTTTTTATTTTTTTTTGCTTAACTGAGTCCTCAAAAGCAAAAAGGAATTCAGATAGGGCAATAGTTTTACATCCTTATACCCAAAATAAAAATAGATGTACAGTTGGAAGGACTCAGAGAGACACCTAATTCAATATCCTCATTTTAGAGATGAATTGAGTATAGATTAATTAAAGTGATTGATCAATAAGTAATTGTTAAGTATCTATGTGCCAGACATTGTGCCATACACAAAGACAAAAATGAATAATCCCTGCCTCTAAACTATCATATTCTCAGAGAGTTTTAATGACTTGCCCAAGATCACAGAGAAGTGACACAGCTGGGACTCAAATTTATAAAATAATTTATATGTTAACAAAGACCTGGTTCTTTGTTAACCCGGGGGACTTTGGGTAAGATTGGACAGGACTAGGCCTGAAGACTATGTTCCAGATCATTTCTCTGGCTAGCATCTAGGTGGACTGATCTCAATGACTTGTGCCTCTGGCTTGGATCTGGTAAGCATGGCTCCTGATGGCAAAACTTCAAATCCAAGGTAGAATGATGCATTATGGCTGAGGCTTAGTGACATAGAGCTTTATCATTCTAGCTTTAATTCTGGTGACTCTGATCTTGTTCAGGTATACATGCTCCACAATATTTGAGGATGGTCACCTTTAGTCCAGGGTGGCTATCCCTACTCCACTTCTCTGTGGCTCCAATCTAGATCAGGATGGGCTTACAGCTATATAAAGTATGCTAAACTACTGACTTCTAATCCCTGTGCCTGGCCCAGGAGTTTGGACAATCTTGCCCCTAAGAGTGTAGATTTGTGTCATTTCTACAGTTTCTCATAAACAGAGGAAAGGATTATGGCAGAAGTTCATATAGTTTCTTTCCCTGGAGACCTTCTAAAGTTATGGAAACAAGGAGATGTATTAGAACATTTTTGGTCGTGATTCCCCATCCTCTAAATACAAAGGTGAGTGAGAGGGATTAGACTTGTGATTTTATACTACGACTTTTAGCATGATGTAGTAGATAGAGAATTGGTTTGGAGGTAGGAAGAACTTTGTCCTAGTCCAGCCTCTGACACATACTGTGGTTGTGTGAGCAAAGGCAAGTCACTTAAACTCTCAGTGTCCCAGGGAACTCTCTAAGACTACAAATACAAACTAGCATTAAATAAAAATGAAGTTGCTTATAAGTTTAGACCCAGGTTTAAATAAATTCGCATTCCTTCTGTTGGTTTTTAGCCCC
The DNA here is from genome assembly GCF_028372415.1 of Notamacropus eugenii. Classification (NCBI taxonomy): domain Eukaryota; kingdom Metazoa; phylum Chordata; class Mammalia; order Diprotodontia; family Macropodidae; genus Notamacropus; species Notamacropus eugenii. The sequence goes on from NC_092872.1 coordinate 215,597,824, forward strand.
TACCCTGAACCATCCAAGATACTGTCTGGGGCTGATTGGCCCTCCTGTCACTGCCTCTCTTTCTCATCTACCTATTTCACTACATACTCATCTGCTCTGACTTTGTGTCTCTAAGATACTATGTTCTCTCTCCCAACCACACTAGAATTAAACCTAGGAGAAAGAGTACAGCACAACAAACCTGGGCCTCAACACATTTCTTATTCTATAGGAATCAGTATCTGATGGCTCTGTCATCCACAATTTCCTTCAAATATTGAAACAAAAATGTCAATGAAATGCTTGAAAAAACATTGAAGGTCATTTTATTCACACTATCTTACTGTATAAAAGCATAAAGCAATATGTACACTTAGAAATTGTATAAGTGGAGTGGCCAAAGTAAAATATCGTTGTTAAAAAAGGACTGATTGCCATATGAACTGTATGTAACTGCTGTATAAGCATCAAGCATTAGCTTGATTCCACCTGTTGGTGGAAATTCGGAAAGAGTTTCATTACACAGTACTAGACATTGTAATGTTATTAATAGGATTCAATCTATCACAGCACTACATTTATGTGGTGTTATATTACAGACAGGGCAACAGAAACAGATTTTAACTACTGCACCGTAACAGACAGGGCTGTCCAGGGCATCTTTATACTACCTAGATCTTCTCACACCCAGGAGAGATTTTAAAATATGCAATATCAGGAAGAATGATGATGCAATCATAATTTTGGTGCGTTAAGATATCTCCCATTCACAGTTTACTTAAATACTTCAAGGATCTGTGATTTCTTCAGTTTTCCTAAGTTATGGAAAATTGAAAAATAATTCCCTGTGGTCAATGTTGTGGTAATGAGCCTCCAAAAATTAAATGTCTTGTCTTTGTTGCCTTCCCATATTTGAAGATTTTCCAGGCTGGTAGGGCCAGTCAAGAGTTTTCGCTCTATTTGCATAACCTTTAAGAATGAAAGGGGACCTTCCTGCAATGGAGAGCCATCAATGTTGGACTCCATGGAAGTTTCAAGAATTATGGAGCTTAAAAAGCTAATGTTGACATGGACACATCTTTTCAGTTTCACTCTATTTCCCAAGGCTTGTTTTGACTCTAAATATTTTTAAGTGAGATAACTGAGTAGTGTAACTGTGTGACTGTGACTGAACAAAGTAAAGATAATTTAGTAAAACCTTGATTTTCTGGAGAGCAGTGTATAAAATTCATGATATCTACAGAACTTATCAGTGGGAAGGTAGGGGAAATTTAGGTATTAAAGAAACATGATTTGCACAAAGAGTAACAAGAAAAACAGCTCAGAAATAAAGAGCCCCAAACCCCAAAATCCTGGTCAGTTAGCTTACCAAGATGAAAGAATCACTCTGATTGGCTGATGATGACTATAAAAGACCCTCCTTTCCAAGCAAAAGCCAAGTAGTGGGGAAGGAGCAACCTGAGATAGGAGAGACAAGAAAATCATGTAGAGAAAAGAGAGCAGTACAGATTAGAAGCAGTGGAAGCTAGGTGAGGTAGAATTTAGAGTTATTAACAGTGGCAGCCAGCAACAGACACTTGGAGAGAAGAGATGATGGCCAGTATCTGACAGAAGGCAGAACAGCTCTATGGTCTAAACAACCACCCATAAGACAAGTCTAAAGTATATCAATGAATACATTTCAAGGTATTCCAATAAGTACAGGTCAGAAGCTGAGGGATACCATAATCAAGGAGCTGGGGCAATTGAGCTGTGGAAGATGAGAGGCACTATTGCCCAAAAGTGCTATTAATGGCATGAGTCTTCCTTCCACTCTATGCAGTCACTGAGCCTACAGTTCCTTTTAACAGGAAGCTCCAAGGAACTTGTTATAATAAGAACAGTTTGACACCAAACATCCCCTAAAGGTCAGTGACATTTTCCCACATTCAGAGTCCAGGGAAAAGTGACCTCAAGCTTAGAAAGCACATGTGGCAAAGGAATAAACCAGAACTGCTGGTTGCTATCTGTCCTTTACTCCCTTTGTGAAGTTCTTAATTCTTCTGAGGCATGATATAATTTCCTACAGAGTTCCCCGCTGAGAAATAAATCTAAATCCAATCTCCCAAATGCAGACACAGTCATCAACTGAATCTGGGGCAAAGCTGGGACACCAATGGGAAGATGAAATTCCAAAAGTCTTCTAGACCTTTAGAAACTAGCAAGGTATTTCTCTGGCCAAAAGGATGATGAGAGGGAAAAAAAGACCCCTTTCCCTTTTGATGGTGCCTCTTTAGTGGTTTTTCCTAGGATGCTGTAACTTGTTTCAATCTCTAGAATAATGTTTTATAGAGAACCCCTAGAATATAACTAGGTTTTCTCAACTAATCCAACAAGATTCCTGAGCAAGGAAATTCTTGAGAAGGCCATCTACAATAGGTATGTCCACTTCTTTTCCTCATTCCCTTCTTAACTCTTTGAAGTCTAGCTTCTGATCAACCTCATCTTTCAAACTGCTCTTGCCAAAGTTTCTAATGCCCTTTTGATTTGAAATAAGTTTTTATAAATGCAATTTTAATATCACCATTCCTCCATCTCCCAAAATGCCATTCCATATGACAAAAAAGAACAAAAAAAGACAGGCAAAAAAAATCGGCATAACCTGATCAACATACCAAAAGCCTGAAAATATGTTTAATATAACACAATTATGGGCCTCACATTTTTTGTAAAAGGGTGGAATAGGAGTATCTTTTCATATAATGTTTGGGTGAGGGAAGGAAGAGGTTGAGACTGTCCATGTCTCAATGGGCAGGTATCCGAGAACATCTCTTTTACTCTGTTTCTCTTCCTCCCTAGCTTTCCCCTAAATTTTCTTGATATTTCTGAGGACTCTTATTTGTCACTCTCTATTTCAGTATTTACATGAGCTTTTTTGTTACTTTTTGTAGATTCATAACTTTTTACAGATTGATGTAATTATTTCATGGCAATTTTCATTTTATATTTCATTTCGATGATACTTAATTGACTTTTGAAAGTTTGATACAGAAGGAAAAAGAATAAGGATTAATACCTATCAAAACTATAGAAAACAGAAACAAATTCAAAATTGATCTGACATTTCAAAAATTGATAGAAATTCTGTATTCTGAAAGGAGGCAATAAGAAGAAATTATATAGAAGAAAAGCAATTAAAGAGACAAAAGAAACGAGCCAGAGAATTATTATGATTGATTTAGAAAACCTTACTGCTTTCAAGGATTATAGAGGGAATAAATAAGACAGAGGGTCTTGATCTTAAGAAAAAAAGAAGGAAGGAAAAAAGAATATGCTAGGAAAGAAAGAAGGAAGGGGGTAAAATATCCCACATAAATTGGGTAAACAAAAGAAAAGAATATACAAGCATGAGGGAAGGAGTTGAGGGAACAGGCATATGTACCTCACTTTCATCTGATTAGAAAAAGGAAGAAAACACACACACACACACACACACATACACACACACACGTACTCTTGATGGAAACTTAAGCACAGAATTATGTGTGAGTAAGGAAAGTAAATATTAAAAGGAAGGACAGATTTAGGAAGAAATTAGTCATAAGTAAAACAAACTCCAACTTCAGAGTGTAGAATGTGAATGGAGGAAATTTAAAAAGAAAAAGAGTAAGAACCTGTGTTTGGGGACTGGGAATGAGGGAAAGGAACAGGGGAGCAAAAGCATAGAGCACTGGGGCTGATGACATTCTCTTATGCACTGTATTCTTTGTAAAGGGAAGGTAGAAGGCAGGAAATTGAGGAAAATGTGTAATTACATAGGATGAAGAGAAGTAAACAGTTATAATTGTGAATGTGAATGTAATTAATTTAGTCATAAGACAGAGGAGGACAGTAAAAAGGATTAGCAAGGAAAATTCAAAAATATGTTGTTTAGAAGAAACAAAAAACTCAGGAGTTACAATACGGGGAGGGGGCATAAAATTTATTATGCTTCAAGTGCACTTTAAAAAGTTGGAGTAGTAATTACTGGCAGGGACAAGGCAATAGAAAATGTAGGCTTGATTAAAAGAGAAACAATGAAACCACATTATGCTTAAAGGCACTGCATAAAATGAATATTTTATACATGTATAATGATATAGCATCTGAATACTTAGGTTATTTGAATTACAGGAAGAAATAATGGTAAAATTCTTTAATCTTTGGGGAGCTTAATGCACTACTCTCAGAACTAGACAAATCTAACTTGTATCTAACACATCTAACAAGAAATGCAATTAAGCCAATGACCTATGATGCCAGTAACCTTATGGGAGTGACATCTAAGAAATGCAGTTGGAGCTGTCATGGGAAAGACTGACTTCAAGTGACTACCTATATGACTCTTTGCTGGGATTAATGTAGTTAGGGAAGTATTTTTCTCTTGCTATAGAGATTTCCCTATTTTCCTTTTATGGCAAATTTCTATAATCATGGAAGTTGATCAGTATGAACACAATATTAAATCTTCATCTCATAGGCTAGTACTGCAGCATTTCTGAGATACTATAATAAGATGCAGGTATTAGAATTTTAGTCCTTTCTATACCCTAAACAACCAAGTAGATGAGTATTTGGCCTTATTATCTGCCTGTTACTAGTTATATCTTCCTGTATAAGAGAAGGTCCTTTAATGTCTCACAATAATATGGGGATAATTAGGCAATGATGTAAGGATCTGTGACACCAGGATATCATTCTATTACTTAGTGAGATTAATATCATAAATGTTTTGTTCCATGTTAAGGAAAAGAATTTCGGAAGATCAACTTATGGTCTGTCTTGTGTTATCTTAATAAGATATCCAATTTCACTTAGTCTATTCATTTAAGCATGGTTAGTAATTGAAAATGTATACTTATAAAAAACTTATCTGATATGCACTGTTTTGAAATTGTTTACTCAATGCAATTATACATCTCATCCCAGAACCTTTTGTTACATTGAAAGTTAATTTGGCACCTTTTAAGAGAACTAAATTTTTTTATTAGATGTCATCTTTTATAAAAAAAAAATTCTCATTAATTTCTCATCAGAATCTCATCCTCTTGGGGGAAAATGAGCGGCCAAAAGAAAATAACTAAATAATAAAATAAATAGCTTGAGTGAAAATGTTGTTTTTGGTGAAAATTTTGTTTGAAAAATAATAATAGCAAGACCTGATAATTACATATGCCAAATATTTAAAAACTGGGTTCATAATTTTCTTTTTTTAGTTGTTACTTGAGTTTCTTAAATATATCAACATAACAGTTTGCTAACTTACATCACAAGGCAATTATAAGTGTTAAATTAAAGTTCCTTCCTTTTTTGGGACTTGAATCTGAGATAAAGAATGAAATAGATGAACACTATAAGTTAAATGATGGTGGAATCAATGTCAATTTAAAAGCTACTTTTTAGCCTATACAACTACATTGGCGAATCTCAAATTCATAACCAAAAGGGCTCATTCTACAAGTCAGATCCTCATAGATTCTTTCAGATTCTGTGTTTGAATTGTTGCTGACAGTGTTTAGATATGGATAGGAGCAGCAAAGAGTGTGTGAAAATGTAAATTCTCTGGTCAAGAGGTCCCTAATTTCAGAGACAAAGTTTAAGCTAGTTCTGACTACGTGACCTGGTTATTGGCAAAGCAAACCTGAATTGTATTAAGATCTATTTTGCAAGAGATTTTAACAGAAAAAGGATCTCTGCAAACCACTTGAACTGGAGAAGCATATCTGCTAGAAACTGCTCTGAAACCTCACCCATGCCAGAATAAGTAAGAGGAGAAATCTCCAAGGGACCAGAGGGTTGTACCAGAAGATGTTTCAGAAACCAGACAACTGTAGGAGATGATATGTGTGAGCCCTAAGATATGATGGAGTGATGAAACTGACAGTGGTAAAGGGTTTCTAAGAAAGATATTGCACCATTATTAAGGCATGCTTTCAAGAGAGGACTGCCCCCAATAACTCCTGTCAATGTATTGGTTAATCTCTCTCCTTCTTCTCCTCACATTGTTTGCCTTCATAAACCCCATAGTTAAAAAACCCTTGATGAAACATTGGTCATATCAGTTAGTGACTTGGTAAGGAGACTACATCTCTAAAATGAATCAAAGGGGAAAATGAGAGAAATTATTATTATTATGCTATAATATTAATAACTATTAATTTTGGATCTAGTGTTTTCTCCTATTTTCTTTTTATTTATTTTTAGTTTTCAACATTCACTTTCACAAGATTTTGAGTTCCAAATTTTCTCCCTATCTCTCCTCTCCCTCCACCCCAAGACAGCATGCATTCTGATTATCCCTTCTTCCCTCCCTTCTTTCACCCCCCTTCTTATCCTCTTCCCTTCAATTTTCCTATAGGGCAGGATAGATTTCTATCTATCTTATTTCACACTTGCATGTAAAACAATTTTTAACATTTGTTTTTAACACTTTGAGTTCCACATTCTCTCCCTTCCTCCCTCCCTACCCACCCTCATTGAGAAGGTAAGCAATTTGATATAGGTTATACACGTATAGTCATGCAAAACACTTCCATAACTGTCATGTTGTGAAAGATTATATTTCCCTCCATCCTATCCCACCCCCCTATTTATTCAATTCCCTCCCTTGATCCTGTCTCTCCTCAAAAGTGTTTACTTCTGATTATCCCCTTCTCTCATTTGCCGTCCCTTCTATAGTCCCCCCAATTCCCTTCACCCCCTACTTTCCTGTAAGGTAAGATAGATTTTTATACAAATTGAGTGTGTATGTTATTCCCTCCTTAAGCCAAATCTAATGAGAGTAAGGTTCACACAGTCCCTCTCACCTTCCCATTCTTCTCCTACAATGTAAAATCTTTTTCTTGCCTCTTTTATGTAGGATAATTAACCCCATTCTACCTCTCCCTTTCTCCTCCCAGAACATTCCTCTCTTACCCTTTCATTTTATTTCTTAGATATTATCCCTTCATATTCAACTCACCTGTAAGCTCCCTCCCTCCCTCCCTCCCTCTCTCTGTCTCTCTTTCTCTCCACACATATGTACACACATATACACAAATATACTCTATATACACTTATATACATCCATCTATCTATCTATATACATATATATACACAATACATACATACATACAAAAACTCACATGTGTATATATGTATAGATATATACGTATGTATGTATGTATGTATATTCCCTCCAACTACCCCAATACTGAGAAAGATCTCATGAGTTACAAATATCTTTCCATGTAGGAATGTAAACAGTTTAATTTTAATAAGTCCCTTATAATTTCTCTTTCCTATTTATCTTTTTGTGCTTCCCTTGAGTCTTGCATTTGAAAGTCAAATTTTCTATTCAGCTCTGTTTTTTTCATCAAGAATGCTTGAAATTCCTCTATTTCATTGAAAATCCATGTTTTCCCCTGAAGGATTGTACTCAGTTTTGCTGGGTAGGTGATTTTTGGTTTTAATCCTAGCTCCTTTGACTGATGAAATATCATATTCCAAGCCCTCTGATTAATTAATTCTAAATCTTGTGTTATCCTGATTGTATTTCCACAATACTTAAATTGTTTCTTTCTGGTCACTTGCAATATTTTCTCCTTGATCTGGGAACTCTGGAATTTGGCTATAATAGTTCTAGTTTTCCTTTTGGGATCTCTTTCAGGAGGTGATCAGTGGATTCTTTCAATTTTTATTTTATCCTCTGGTTCTAGAATAACAGGGCAGTTTTCCATAATAATTTCTTGAAAGATGATGTCTAGCCTCTTTTTTGATCATGGCTTTCAGGTAGTTCAATAATTTTTAAATTATCTCTCCTGGATCTATTTTCCAGGCCAGTTGTTTTTCCAATCAGATATTTCACAGTCTTCTATTTTTTTCATTTTTTGGTTCTGTTTTATAATTTCTTGAGTTCTCACAGAGTCATTAGCTTCCATTTCTTGCATTCTAATTTTTAAGGAATTATTTTTTTTCAGTGAGTTTTTGGATTGCCTTCTCCATTTGGCCAATTCTGCTTGTAAGGCATTCTTCTCATTGGTTTTTTGGACTTCTTTTGCCATTTGGGTTATTTTTTAAAGTGTTATTTTCCTTGGTGTTTTTTTTTATCTCATTTAGCAAGCTGTTGACTCATTTTTCATGATTTTCATGCATCACTCTCATTTTTCTTCCCAATTTTTCCTCTATTTCTCTTGCTTGATTTTCAAAATCTTTTTTGAGCTCTTCCATGACCTGTGACCAATTCATACTTTATTTGGAGGCTTTGGAGGTAGGAGCTTTGACTGTTATCTTCTTCTAGTTGTATATTTTGATCTTAATTGTCACCAAAGTAAGGTTCTATACTCTGGTTTTTTTCCCCACTGTTTGCTCATTTTTTTCTAGCCAATTACTTGATTTTTTTAGCTCTTTGTTAAGGTAGGACTCTGCTTCCAGTGTGGAGAATGTATTATCCCAAGCTTCAGCAGTTTTGTGCAGCTATTTTCCAGAGATACTTCTAGGGACCCATAAATTTTCAGTTCTTCCAAGGTGGTATGATCAAAACACAGATGTTTACTCTCTCCTGGTCTGTAGTTTGGTCTGTGAATGATCACAAACACTCTTTTCTGCCTTGCAACTGTGAGGAGGATTCCCTCTCCACAGCCACCACAAGCTCCACCATGCCAGCACTCCTCCTCACCCCAGAACCACTACCCAGGTCTGCTACCCAGATTGAAGCATGGGCACAGCAAGAGAAATCTGCCCCAATGCCAGCAAAGAGATCCCTGCAATCCCCCTCTGATCAGCTGCTTGATCCCCCCATTGTCTGTAGGCCAAGTACTCTGGAAGCAGTCACTGCAACTTCCATTGATACCCTCATCACCCCAGGCTGGAGCCAGACCATGCTACCCTGTCACCCAGGTCTGACAGACCTTTCCTACTGTCCTTCTAAGTTGTCTTTTGTGTTTGTAGGTTGAAAAGTCTGAAAACCACCACAGTTGCCAGTGATTCTGTCCCTTAAGGCCTGCTCAGGCCCTGTCTATTCTGGCGCCACCCATGCTGGATTGTGCTCTTCTCTCAGACTGGTGCAATAAACCTTTCCTGTGGACCTTTCAGGTTGTCTTAGGCTGGAAATTTGTTTCACTCTTCATTTTGTGGTCTCTGATGCTCTAGAATTTGTTTAGTGTAATTTTTTACAGATATTTGGAGGGGTTTGGGAGAGAGCCCAAGCAAGTCCCTGCTTTTTCTTCTTCTATTTTCTTTCAAGGCCCTTTAAAAGGTCAGTCCATCTCTGAAGGACATGGCTGACTGATGAGATTATTACTAGGCCTCAAAAAACATGCTCTACAATCTTAGGCCAGACCCACCCAATTAGAAGACCTAGCTTCTGTTTATAGAATAAATGAATCCTTATCCTAGGAAAAGAAGCTCCTGTCCTTGTACAACTACAGAAGAGTTTAGGGTCACCCCGCTCATGAAGGAGAAAACCAGCCAGAGAGCTCTGGATGGAGATGAATTCCCTTGTACAGATTGCTAAAGGCTGCTGAGTCTCATGGTCAAGCCAGGTTCTCAGCAAGAGAAGCTGAAGACTTCTAACACGCTTCCTCATTAAATGTCCACCAATCAGAGTTAATTTCCACTTATCAGGGGCATTCCATTTGAGAAAGGTATGTAAAGCTCTTAGGGTCTCCATTGGGGGTCTTTGGTTACTGAGAGAAATCACTGACCATCAGTTAATTGATTGCCAATTAGCCTATTAAATTGATTGTTGATATTGATTATTATTTGATTGATCTGATTATTAAATTGATAATTACTAATTATTAAATTGATAATTAATTACCCAGAAACTCTGTCTCTTGGAATTTTTCTCATTTCTTTTCTCATTTACTTAAATAACTCAATGTAGGGCTTAACTAAAATTAAAACAAAAAGTTATGGAAGTGATATAAAATACTATAAGCTATTAAAATCAGTCATACTTTTAAAAAAAATTAATGAAATTAAAAAATTTTTAATTTAATTTCAAAAATTATAAAAATGAATGGAAAATGAGAGGAAAATCAAAATGCTAGGACCAAAAATTTTAAAGGATATATCATTACAAATAAGGAAGAAAAAAGGAAATTATTAGGTGTTATCCTCAACTCCTCACTTGTACTTTATCTCACATATCCAATCTGTGGTCAAATATTGTCATTTCTACCTTCACAACATCTCTTATAGACATCACCTACTTTCTAGTCACACAACTAACCACTATCCTCTCAGTCATCCACACTTGTCAATCTACTCTTTATACTTCACTCCTCATTCTCTCTTGCCCCTCTCTTTATACTTCACTCCTCATTCTCTCTTGCCCCTCTCCACAAATCCAAGTTGTTGCCGAGTCCTGTTGATGCTACTTCTCTCATATACTCCCTCTTTTATAATCTCATGTGGTCACTACTCTGGTGCAGACCATCATCATCTCACAAATTATTATAATTGCCTTCTGTTTGGACATCCTGTTTTAAGTCTCGCTCCAATTCATCCTTCATTCAGCACCCAAAGTGATTTCCTTAGACTGCAAGTATGACCATATTGTACCTCTATTCAATAAGTTTTAGTGGTTCCCCATTACCTCCAAAGTCAAATATAAATTAGTCTGTTTGGCATTTTAAGTCACTTATAATTTGACCTCATCCTACTTTTCCAGTATTCTTAAACTTTACTTCCTTCCAAGTATTCTACCATATAGGACATTCCATTTCTCAACTCTATACCTTTTTATTGACTGTCCTCCACAACTAGAATGTTTCTTCTTCATTATAAATGAGAATTTAATTATATAAAATTTAAAATATTCCTATGAACAGAATCTATTCAGTCAGAATAAGATTAATTTATTCTGACTGAGAGAAAATATTGGCAAACTAACATCTCTAGTAAAATTCTAACAGCTAAAATATACAGAAGATGAATAAGAGTTAGAGCTTCCACTGAAACGCAATTAAAGGATATAAGCAGTTTTTAAAAGCTAAAATGAAAACTAGCAATAACTAAATAAAAATATTCAGAACCATTATTTTATTAAAATAAATGGAAGTGAAAAGTATGAGGTTTCACCTCATAATCACCAAAATGGCAAGGATTACCCTTTAAAGATAGAAATAGTAGGTTTTACAGTAACTATTAAGGAAGATAGGCAACCCAATACAATGCTGCTTAAACAGTGAATTGGTCCAAATGTTCTGGGAATAATTGGTGATAATACAAAAAAAAAAAAAAGTGGTTTTATTAAAATTCTTTGGCCCAGTGATCACGTTATCTCAAGGGGACCAGAATCAGAAAGAATGGCCCAGCACATACCAAAACATTTACATATGTGCCACAAAATTCCAATCTGCAACAAAAGTCACTGAGACAGGGCTCTGAGTATGATTAATCAATTAATTAGGAAGACCAGTAGTTCCTAATTGGGTCCAAGATCTTCCTCATGGTCAAGGACCTTTCTGCTTGAGGAAAAATTTCTTTTATAGTCTCTGAGAGAATACCAAAAATAAAATGAGGCTGTGCAATTCCAGAAGCAGGGCAATCTCATGGCTGGCTAAGGGAAATGTCCATCAATCACCAAAGTTTAGCCATCAGACTTTCCACAGATCATGAGATCTACTGGACATGAGACCCTGTCAGCAAGGTTATGGGCCCTTCCACAGTTCATCTCAGTTGAGGCTTTCCTTTCAGAGGCCATCAAACACAAATGTTTGGCTAATAGTATCCTAGGCCTCTATTTCATTGAAATTCCATTTTTTCCTCTGAAGTATTATACTCTATTTTGCTGGGTAGGTGATTCTTTGTTTTAATTCTATCACCATTGATCTCTGGAATATCATATTCCAAACCATTCGATCCCTTAGTGTAGAAGCTGCTAAATCCTGTGTTATCCTGCTTGTATTTCCACAATACTTGAATTGTTTCTTTCTGGCTGCTTGTAATATTTTCTCCTTGACTGGAAACTCTAGAATTTGGCTACAATATTCCTAGGAGTTTTCCTTTTGGGATCTCTTTCAGGAGGTGATTGGTGAATTCTTTCTATTTCTATTTTATCCTCTGCTTCTGGAATATCAGGACAATTTCCTTGATAATTTCTTGGGAGATGACGTCCAGACGCTTTATTTCATCATGGTTTTCAGGTAGACCAATAATTTTTAAATTCTCTCTCCTGGATCTACTTTCCAGATTAGTTGCTTTTCTAATGAGATATTTCACATTGTCTTCTACTTTTTTATTCTTTTGGTTTTGTTTTGTAATTTCTTGGTTTCTCATAAAGTCATTATCTTCCATCTGCTCCATTCTAATTTTTAAAGAGCTTTTTTCTTCAGTGAACTTTTGAACCTCCTTTTCCATTTGGCCAATTCTGCTTTTTAAAGCATTCTTCTCCTCATTGGCTTTTAGGCCTCTTTTGCCATTTGGATTAGTGTATTTTTAAAGTTGTTATTTTCTTCAGCACTTTTTTGGGTCTCCTTTAGCAAGCTCTTGACTTGCTTTTCATGACTTTCTTGCATCACTCTCATTTCTCTTCCTAATTTTTCTTCCACCTCTCTTACTTGATTTTCAGAATCCTTTTCGAGGTCTTCCCTGATCTGAGACCATTGCATATTTTTTTGGAGGTTTTGGATGTAGAAGTCTTGACTTTTACGTCTTCCTCTGGTGGTATGTTTTGTTCTTCACCCAAAAGGATGGAAGAAAGTATCTGTTCACCAAGAAAGTAACTTTCTAAAGTCTTTTTTTTCCCTTTTGGGGGCATTTTCTCAGCCAGTTACTTGACTTTTGAGTCCTTTGTCAAGTGCAGGGTGTACTTTAGGGACCTGTAAGTTCTCAGTTCCTCCAAGGTGGCACAATCAAGGGAGAGGAGTTTACTCCTCTCCTAGCCAGTGCTCCGGTCTGTGAGCATAAGCTCGTCTGGTCATAAACACTCTTTTCTGCCCAGGATCTGCGAGTAGGTTTCCCTCTCTAGAGCTTCCACCAGCTCTACCACACCAGTGCTTTTCCTCACCCCAGCCCCAGCCCCAGGTGAAAGAACTTTCTTACTGACCTTTGAAGTTGTCTTTGGCATTTTGGGGTTGAGAAATTTGAGAACCACAGCTGCTACCCATCATTTTGCACTCTGAAGCCTGCTCCAGTCCTGCTGTGCAGCCAAAGCTGGGCTGCGCTCCACTCTGAGCCCAATGTGATAGATGTTTGTTAGCCTTCCAGGCTGCCTTGGGCTAGAAATCTCTTTCACTCTGTCATTCTGTGGCTTCTGCTGCTCTAGAATTTGTTTAGAGTCATTTTTTTACAAGTATTTTATGGGCTATGGGGGTAGAGCTAGAACAAGTTCATCCTTCTATTCTGCCATCTTGGCTCCACCCCTACACATTCACATTTTCACATTTTCCATGACTATGGGAAGTGGAAATTCCATGCAATTTACCCCCAGCTCTTCAAAATATGATTCTCCCTTCTATATCTCTCCTGTTAAGGGAATTAGCCAAGCAGCAAAATTCCCCTCTTGGCCTTGTTCTTGGCTTCCAATCTTCAAAACCAGACTAGAACACCAGGGACCTTTACCTCTTCCCCCTTTCAGTTCTCTCTTGTGTATAGTCTTCTCTCATTAGAATATAAGCTCCTTGAGAGGAGAGGCTGTCTTTTTGCTTGAATTTTGTTCCTAGCACTTACCACAGTGCCAGTCACATGGAAGGCATTTAATAAACACTTGTTTCTTTCCTTTTTTCCTTCTCCTAAGAGCTAAATTATTTGCTCCAAGGCTTTGGATTTGACATCACATTTAACTTGCTGTATTTTAAATGACAAGTGCCAGAAAAAATAATGGACTGGAACCTTCTAAGAATGCAAGCATAATTAGGAAAAACTGGCATTCATTACATGCAGTAGAAAGCTAGAACTTCCCATTATTTCCCTGTCCAATAAAATGTTATATTTCATTAGCTACCTTGCTTTCCCTAATTCCAAAACTTCTGAAGTACATGACCTCTCAAATAATTTTACATGGTGTCTTTTATTTCTGTACACGTCAAATATCCTACAGTTCTGAAGATGATCTATTGAAAATGTTGATTATTTCAAAATCCTAAGAGACAAATATGGAAAAAAGCCAAAAAAGGTAAAATGAGTATTGTGGGATAAGGATTGGGAATTTAATTACACTGTTAAAATTTCACAGGATTTTTTATATTATTTTTGTAAAAAAAATTTTTTTGAAACTTAGTAAATCAAAATACCTGAAACTGAGACTGTCATTCAATATTTTTGGATATTAGAACTTTATATTAAATTAAAGCTGACCTCATTCAGGAAAGAAAGTATTTTTAACTGCCTCAATGCTAAAACTTTTTTTAAAAATGTCTTTTTTTTTTTGGTTCACATGGTTATGCACTGTGGCTTTGATTAACAATATCTGATACAACTATAACTTAACTCAGTAACAAAAGAAAGTCTATTGTTCTTAGTGGCCAACCCCCAAACCTCCTGATGCAGAAAAAGTGTCACACACCACTATGTGTGTGAACTGACACTCCTTTATGCTCTATTCTGCTTCCTGTGCTATGTTTTGGGCTTCTCATATATGGTGCTTGGCTCTTCATGCTTTGACTCATAGTAACTCTCACGTTATAGACTTGATTTGCATTTAATATAAATTACAAATAAAAAGAAATAAACAACAAAAAAGAAATTTTATTGCACAGTAAAAAAAACAATAAATGTAAGGGATCTGGGAAAGTATGTGAAGACTAATGTGAACTGATATAGAGTGAAGAAAGCAAATTCAGAAGGAAAATACATACGACTACACTAATAAAAATGGAGGCAATGCTAAAAGACAACAGAATCCAGATCAAAAGCAATGATCAATGTTCGTTCCAAATAACTGCTGTTTAAAAAAATTCCTCAGATTTGGAGTCTGATTTGAATTCAAATCTGGCATCAATACTTAGACATTTAACTTTTATCAGTCTATTTATAAAAACAGATAATAACAACACCTATCTTCCTGGGTTGTTGTGAGGATAAAATGAGGTAATATTTGTAAAGTTTTCTGTAGACCATAAAGCACTATGCTAAATGCTATTTTTGTTGTTATTACTGCTATTAAAATTGTAAGCTGTTTTGTCAGTTACAACTGCTTTATTACACACTTTTGTTTAACTGAATTGCTTAAACAAATATTCTGTGTTTAAGAGAACAGTGGGAAGTGTTTGTTTTCAACATGATGCACCAATATTTTTTAAATTAAAATGATATATTGATTTAATTCATTGTGTCTTTTCACATTCGTAGAATGTCTCTTCTTCCTCATCATACTCAAAAAATAGTATTATTTCATGATGGTTCCCTGTCAAATGTTTACCATAAGCACAGCAATGCAAGGTGACCAAATATCCCACGAACATATATTTCCTGTTGCCTTTGGATGCAGGAAAGAAGCAACTTAACTTCTCTATGTGACCCTTCACGAAGAGCCTCTGATTTGTACTTCCATTCAGCTGTAACTTTCTTCTGCTTTCTGGTTTTGTTTATGGCCAAAATGTCCAAGAATGATGTGATTCCATTATCCCAGAAACACATTCACTCACTGTTCAGAGGATAAGGTCCTAACATTTAGAGTAATAATGGCAAAGATCATGTTTATATAGATAATTCAAAAACGATGTGGTTCTCAGCACTCCCAACTCCCTCTTCTGCCATTTTGCCACTACTACTGCCATAGCCAAAGGGAGTTGAATAAAACCAAGGCTACTGTTTAATTTTCTTGGATTCATGGGTTATCACAGCCAAAAAACTGCCTGGCAACTACAGAGTTTATTTGTGAAGCCTCTCCAAATTTAAGTTAGGCAAGTTCCCAGAAAGTGGACATAGTCTGTTTCTGGGACATCCTAGAAGCCTTTCTAGAATAGAAGAACCTATTCTCTGAAGGCATAGACTTTCTTTCTTTCTTTCTTTATTTTTTTTGGAGGCAACAGGGTTCAAATGACTTGCCCAGGGTCACACAGCTAGTAAGTGTCTGAGGCCCCATCTGAACTTAAGCCCTCCTGACTCCAAGTTTAGAGCTCTATCTATTGCACCACCTACCTGCCCCCATCTCATGGTTCTTCTTTAACATGAAAAAAAAAACCCCATTTATCTATAAACAAATGTTGGCATCATTTGTAATGGATAAACACTTTCCCAATAAGATTAGAAGCAAGAATTCCCATCTCTACCACAACCTGACATTTGACCCAAAATATTAACTACAGCAATAAGAAAAAAAAAATTAAAAGAGTAAGAATTGGCAAAGAAGGGGCAAAATCATTCCTAACTGAAGCCAGTACAGCAGTCTATTTGGAAAATCATGAAAATTGACAGAAAAATAATTAAAGCAATAATTTCAGCAAAATACAAAACGCACATGGAAAACTCATCAACATTTTTGTATGTTACCAACAAAAATAGGGGGTGAGGGAATGGGAGTGGGAAGTATAAACATTCTACTCAAAACAATGGCAAATGAATAAAGTATCTGAGAGTTAACCGATCAGGACACACACAGGGTTTAAACAAAGCTACAGAATGGTATTTACAGAAATAAGGGAAACCTTAAATAACTTGAGAGATAGTCAATATTCATGATGGGCTCATACCAATACAATAAAAAGGATACTAGCCAAATGAATATACAAACACAACTTTTTCAATCACATTAATTCCATTTAATCAATTAATTAATTTCAATTAATTAATTAATTTCAAACAAATTTTTAAAAATCTATATGGGTTTGACAAAACATTGGCAATTCTTATGGAGGAACACAAGGTTAACATATTCCAAGAAATCATGAAAAAACAGAAATGAAGGTGGCTGAGGATGACCCCCTCTGAAAGCAGGAATGATCATAACTGGCTTTGGAAGCAGGGCTTCTCAGGACCTCAGTTTGCTCACCTGCAAAATGGGTGTAAATGACGCTCCAGGCCTGGGGTGGGGGGAGGGCGAAGTGAAGGGGAGATTTTATTATCCTTAAGGCAGAGACAAATGAGGGGAGGGGTCTTCTCAGAGGGCCCCAAAGCAGCAGCCCATCCACACACCGACATCCCTCGTAAGGATCTGAGAGGATTCTCTCGTGCGCCTGCGCACTAACGGAAGTGGGGGGAGGAGAGAGAAGTCCCGCGCAGGCGCCTTGGGGAAGTGAGCTTTGATAGGCTTCCTGGCTGAGAAGGGGCGGGACCACGGCATAGCGACTGCAGCTTCTGGCTCCAGGATGCATGTCAGTTTCTTGCCAAGTCTCCCCAGGTTAATTGCAACAGTTGAAACTCTATGCAGCCCTTGAGGTTTATTAGAGGATTTGTCCATATTATCTCGTTTGCTCTTCACGGCAAACTGGGGATTGGGAAGTACATGTATTGTCCTCATTTTACATGTGGGGGAAATGAGGCTCACAGCGAGGGGAAGTGTGTCCCCAATTCACTGCTGTTATTAAGGAGTCTGTTTTCCAAGCCGAGTTCCAAAATCATCCTACTGCCTCTTTTGGGTTCCTGGCACTTCCCAAAGCAGAAAGAAATGAATAAAGCCGTCAACTGTGTCCATCATCATCTTCATCATAGCTATCATTTATATAGCTCGATTTAAATTTATAAATGTCATTTAATTCTCACAACCACCTTGTAAGGCAGGTGCTACTATGAGCCCTATTTTATGCGAGGAAACTGAGGCAGACTGGCCCAGAGTCCCACAGCTAGTAAGTATGTGAGGTAGGATTTGAATTCAAGTTTCCCTGACTCCAAGCTCAGTACTTCACCAACTACCTTCTTTTGCCAGAACCTGAGTCTGACTTCTCTTTTTACTGCCCTACCCCTTACTCTCTGTGCTCCGTCCATCCCTTTAGGCACTGGAAAGACTGAAGAAATTAAATAAAGCTCTTCACTAGGAAAAGGCTGGAGAAACTGCTCTGCTCTGGGAATTAAGCCTCTCTTCCCTTACTGCAAACCAATGGCCAGCACCTCATGGGGCTGGTGTCCTCAATATATGCTGGGACAAACAGCTATCACTGAGGAAGGCAGTGTGTATTATATATCCACAGAAAATTCTTTTGGATGAACATTCCAGCAAGATGTTCAATAGGTAACCACAGGTTTTGTTTTTTTGGTTTTTAATTTTTTTGCAAGCACTTTCTAAGAATGAGATGAGCTGATGTGGCAAGAAAGGGTCCAGTGAAATCAACTCAAAGTATCCTGAAAAAGAATGACAGAGAGTACTGATCTTTAAGGTTTCTGAGTTATAGCATTCTATAATTCTAAGTCCGATACCAAGGACATAACTGGATGTGTTCCAATGTCAGGAACCAGACAGCAGCTAATCTTTAAACAGACAGTATTGTGTAAGAGAACACTGGATTTTGAGCCAAAGGAGCTGGCTCAAACTTTGAAACCTGGCTCTTTTATCTGTCTGATATGGAAGAAATTCTTTCATTTCTTTGGGTCTCAGTTTTCTCATCTGTAAAATGAATGTATTGAACCAGATACCTTCTGAGGTCCCTTTTCAATCTAGATCTATGATCAGATGATCAATCAAAAGTATTATTAAGTACCTACTATGTGCCAGGCACTGTGCTACTAAGTAACACCTAGAAACCTAAATAAAATTTCATGGCAGGAAAGGAGGCAAGTCTTTCTATATTGTAACCTCATCTTTTCATCCTGAGTGGAAGATGGCATACTGAGGGGCTGAGACTGACTGAGACAGTTTTCTATGGGTCTGCACTAGCAGCAGTTAGCCCCAGAAGGGGTAAATATCCAGTAACAGAGCAGATGACTGATGAAGTAGGCTGAGATGCCAGGATTCTTCTGGAGAGACCAAGCCCAGAAATAGCAGTGATCTCAAGCACCCAGAGCCAAAACTCCTTGAAGTTATCATCAAAACTGCAGGGATTTTTGAACCTCAAAATGCTGGAATCAGTTAATATAATAGGGGTTTCTAATTCTAAAGGTGTTTGTGTTTGTCCTTTGTTCTTGAAGAGGACCATGACATGACTTGCAGTTGACTTTGATTTGAGGGAGGGCGGGCTGTGCAAGGTCACCAACCTCACTTTCTTCTCCTGAGCCATCTGGGTCCAGTAGCCTGATATTCATCAGGACAGCTGGAGATGGCCCAGGATGCAATGTGAGACCCTGGCCCCTTTAGGCTAAGGGCTTATCACATGCTCACTTTGAGTGAGATACAACCAGTGAGTAACTATTTAAGGAAGGTAAGTACTTAAAAAATGCTTATTAACTAACTGATTGTCAAAGATGAAAGATGTTACAAAGGTGGAAATGAAAGGACTTAAGCATTGATTGGATATATGGGGTGAGAGTGAAGAATTGGGGATGAAACCTAGATTTTCAGCTTGGGTGACTGGGTGGATAGTGGTATTCTTGACAATAAAAGGGAAGTTTTGAGAACAGGAAGCTGGGTAGGCTATTATCTTTCCCCAGTTAATGAGGTCAGTTTGGATATGTGCAGTTTAAAATGCCTACAATCCATACAGTTTGAGATGCTTAAAATGTCCTTGGAGAATCAAGACTGGAGGTAAGGAAAGAGATTATTATGGCTAAACAAGTAGATCTGGTAAATGTGAGATTGAAGATGAGGAGAAAGGCTTGGGCTGTATAAATAGATGTGGGACTCATCAACAATTAAATGACAATTAAATTCATGAAGACTGAGGAGATCAAGTGAAATAGCAGAAAGGGAGAAGGCCCATGATAGAATATTGAGGACACTCACAGTTAGTGGACATGACCTGCGTGAAGATCCATCAATGACACTGAGAATGAATCCACCAGGCAGAAGGAAAAGTAAGATACAACTGTATCCCAAAAAGAAAGAGAAAGAAGAAAAAGAGACTGCCAATGTCAAATTCTATCTTCAGATTAATTTCTGAAGAGAAATAGAACCCTCCTTTTCCCCTACACAGTCTTCTTGCTAGAAGACGTTGACCCTACACCCATCCCGTAAACAGAAGTCAAGAAGCATGAGATATTTAGAAGTAGAAATCTGAGGCTCATATGTATATATCCTAAGTGTCACCTTCTCACCAAGCTCTACCATGTCAATCCACACACAACTTTTCATGTGTTTATTGTCTTTCTCTATCAGAATGTAAACTCTTTGAGAGCAAGAAGTCTTTCTCCTTTCTGGCATTTGTCTTCCCAGTGCTTAGCACATTGCCTGGAACAGGAAGCCTTCAATAAATGCTTATTAATGGATGGACACAGGTCAGAAATGGAACTGGAAGCATCTGTCTCCAGAACTACCATTCTTTCCATTCTAGCAAACTGTTTACTGAGCCTTCACCTCTGCTTCTTAAAATCCTACGGTTCCTTAAGCCCAAAGGGCTATAAAACTATGCATATCCTGAGTTCTACCAATACCATTGCTAAGTCTGTATCCAAGAGATCAAAAGAAAGGGAAAATGACCTATATGTAGAAAAATAATCATAGTGGGAGTCAGGCTTGCTCAGAAGTGTTCTTGCTTTCTCTGAAGGAAACAGGAGGCCCAGCAGTAAATGCCTAAGGGCTATACTGGCATACCCTCTGAATCCACTTGTGGCTAAAGGCAAGGTAGTAAACAGACCTGGGAATACATTAGAGGGTTCAATTAAAAACTAATCCTGTTGTCTAACATCTGAAGGGAGCAGCCAAAATAGAGAATTTCTAATTGTTACAGGAACACAGGTGAGGCATCCTGGTGCA
Organism: Notamacropus eugenii; assembly: GCF_028372415.1. Classification (NCBI taxonomy): domain Eukaryota; kingdom Metazoa; phylum Chordata; class Mammalia; order Diprotodontia; family Macropodidae; genus Notamacropus; species Notamacropus eugenii. Next base: position 215,618,528 of record NC_092872.1, read on the forward strand.
GGTGGAAGAAACACTGGACTCCTAGGGTTATTTGGATCACTTAATCTCCCTGAGCCTCAGTTTCCTTGTCTGTAAAATGGAGGCAACAATCCCTAGCTTGATAACTTCATACAATTTGCTGTGACCATCACAGATTTGGAGCTGGAATGAATCTTAATGGTAATCCAGGTTAACCTTTTAATTTGACAAATAAAGAAACTGAGTCCCAGAGAGGCTTAATAGAACTTGGATAAATTCTTCTAGAGTTAAAATCACCCACTACAGTCTTCTTGTGAGACCCCTGATACAAGGGCCAAGAAAAAAAATTAAATCTTATGTAAGGTTTGATATCCAGAACACATATGTTCTGGGATAGGGGAGTTCACTAGTTTCTGCCTTTAGTCCTGCCAGGGGGCACTGGTTGGAAACTGACTACCAGAAACACTTGTGTGAACTTAGAAAAGACTAGCAAGGCATCAGTGATCAACTGTCATGACTTCATATCTTTTGGGAAAATTTGTAGTATGCAGAATCACCAGCCTGTCTGTGTCTGCCTAGTGTTTAGCTCTAAGCATGTGACTGTTTGGGAAATGGCTGGTGAGTCAGTGGAGAGGGAAGAAAGTTGAAGCTGTCTATGGTATTTATAAACGCAAATTTCTAGTTCTGTAGCAGGACACAGCATCATTTTGACAGGCTGTTCTCATGGGAAACTTGCAGTTTCTTTAAGAATTGGATTACGTTCACATGGACAAGGGTCTAATTGATGGGAGCCCAATTGAGGAGATCCAATTGATGGTTCTCATGGGAAACTCAGTTTTTTTTAAAAGGACTTGATTACAGGCCCATGGACATGGGCTATAATGGAGAGCAGTCCAACTTCTGCCCAGATTACAGTTGCTAGGGTACAGGGTGGGAGGAAGGATATAGCAAATGGAATTTAAAAAAAAAATTAAGGGAATTCTTTTTTTGTGGGGAATGGGGAAAGGGCAAACTTTCCAGATACACAATATGATCATGTTCCAGCATATAACTCAGCTTCCATGGGGAATTAGAGCCATAGACTTCCATGTGCTTTTGGTTCTTGTAGTGGTCCATCAATTAAGAAGCACCTTTAATTGTGACAAAATCTCAATAGTAACTGTGACCTTGGCTGTTTCCATGTGCAATTTCCAGGAAACACTTTGGACAAAATAAATACTTACGTTTAAATACTTGGTGTTGATTGGTTGGTCACTTACAGCCCATTAAATGTTTCTTTGAGGTTTTCCTTCTAAGGAAAACACAATGATTTTTAAAAAATACTTATAACATTTAAGAAACACTTATGAAGCTCTGATACAAAGAAAAAAAATAAAATATTTCTTGCTTTCACTGACATTATATTCTGCTGGGTAGATACTTGTCCAACAGTGGCATGGGTTACATAGGACTCTCATCCTGCACACATACTATTTGAGGATGCCCGGGCATACCCTAATGTGCTAGAAAACTTGGAGATGCCTTTTCCCAGTTCTTTTGGGGGGGTCCTGGTGGTCACATCCTCCACTGCTACTACTGCTTCTTCCTTCTTCCATTTACCCTCTGCCATTTCTGTGAAGCTCTGGTGTGGGAGAAAGGAAGGGGTGCATCAGGTGACTCCAGGTGCCTAGAATCCAGGACCTTCCTCCCCAAGGATGCTGCTTCTGCTTGGTGGAGCCCAGCTAGGCTGTATGTCCTCTTCTTTTCTGTCCCAAAGGAGGTACTTGCTCTTGCCTGGTGATTCCCATTGGCTATAGCCAGGGCAGGAAAAAAAAAGATACCAAAAGCCAGACATTTTCTTTCCCTTTGACTTCTCAGTCAGTTTGTTTTCCACATAGCTCAGTCTTAGTACAAAAAGGCAAAACAGTTCAAATTACAAATTTTAAAAACCTGTTTCTCTGGTGACCAATTCTTTAAATTCCAGTAAGGCCCTTCATGGCAGGGGTATTGGAAAATGTTTTGAGCCAAAAAGATAAAGTTGAAAAGGCAAATCGGTATTTTAAGGAAAAGGGAAGGGTTTAAATGAAAGAAGCTCTTTGCCAAGTCTGTATTTTTAGTAAAGTTTAGTTAGAATTTTAGTTTAATTTTAGTGAAGCTTTAGTTTCTTTAGTTTGAATTAACAAATCATGCCCTTTATGTTAGCTTGAGCACACATCTTAAAGATACACTCACTGGAGGTTTTTAGGCAGATGCTGATAACCACTTGTCAGGTGGTCTGCAGAAAGGATTCTTTTTCAGGTATAAATTGGATTAGATGGCTGCTGAGATCTCTTTCACTTCTAAAATTTTGTGATATTCTGTACCCAAATAAGTAAAAAGAGAATATGTACAATATAATTTCAAGAAGGACAGAACACTGATAATCAGGATGAAGGAAAATCAGAAAAGGACTCATGGAAAAAGTGGTCATTGGACAGTACCTTGAAGGAAGCTAGAAATTCTATAAATTAGATTGGAAGAGGGTATGCTTTCCAGTAATGGGGGATGACCTGGACAAAGATATGGATGTGGGAGGTAAAATATGTAGGAGGAACAGCTAGAAAGTCACCTGACTGGAACAGAGAACATGTAAAGGGGAGTTACATCATAAAATAATAGTTCTGGAGTTGCAGAGATCTAGACATAACACCCTCATGTTCGAGATGAGGACATAGACTTCTTGGACATATTAGAGACATTATGCAACCTTTTCAAGGTCACACAAGTAGTATCAGAGATGGCATTGAAATACAGGACTTCTGGCAACAGAGTCAGTGCTCTTTACTTTCTACCATGTTATGAATCATTTTGAGTACCTTGAATAATTAATGTTAAAGATTCTTCTTTGAAATAGTCATAGATGACAGCCCTGTGAGTAAAAATGCAGTAGGATCATATTCATCATATAGAATGATAAAACATTTTATGAGACCTAATTGAGTGATGAGCAAGATAGGTTTTCAATAAAGTAGCATTTGAATAGAAATTGTCCTTGTAAACTTTTTGGTTTCATCTCTTGGTCAAATCCCTTAATGGGAGTGGCACTTCTGTGAAGTTGAAAAAGCTACAGTAAGAGATGTCTGTCCATATTATATTTGTCTAAATTCTGTACCAGCAATCCATGCAGCACAACAAGGCCCCACCCCAGCAACCCCAACCCCAGCACCAGTCAGCAGGGAACACTTGACACAACTGCTGACCAGTAATGAAGCCCCACCATGGGGCTGGCCAACAGGGAGACTCCACCCTTGGAGCCTACCAGCAGAGAGACTCTGTCTCCATAGCAACCCACAGCAAAGCCCCACCCCTGGGGCAGACAGGCAACAAAATTTCTTCTCCAGGGCCAGCCACCAGAAAGGAAGCTTACACTCCACAGAAAGCAAACAACTAAGCCTTAAAACCCAGTGAAAACTGGCAGTGAGATTCAGAGTTTCAGCAAAAAAGCTTGGGACAGTGCTAGGACAGAGATCAACTCTCACATAAAATCACAAAGTTTCCCCCTCCTCCCCAAAAAAGCAGAAAAAATGAACAAACAAAACAAAACAAGAGCTTGACTATAGAAAGTTACTATGGTAAAAGGGAAAATCAAGGCATAAATTTAGAAGAGGGCAATAGTGTCAAAATAGTTACATGTAAAGCCTCAAAGAAAAATGTAATTTGTCTCAAAGCCAAAAAGAATTCCTGGAAGAGCATAAAAACAATTTTAAAAAGCAAATTAGAGAAGAAGAAGAAAAATTGGGAAAAGAAATGAGAGTAGTGCAGGATAATCATGAAAAAAGAGCCAATAGTATGGAAAAAGATATTTGAAAACTTACCAAGGAAAATAATTCCTTAAAATAAGCTCCCTAAAAATAGAATTGGCCAAATGGAAAAAAAGTAAAAAAGCTTACTGAAGAAAATAATTCCTTAAAAATTAGAACTGAAAAAATGGAAACTAGTGACTCTTTGAGACATCAAGATACAATAAAGCAAAATTTAAGAAGTAAAAAAATTTAAGAAAATGAAATTTCTCATTGGAAAAACAAATATACAATATGTATATGTAAATATGTAATAAAAATAAATAATAAAAGGATTTGTACTGTGAAGCAGGTGGGAGCAGGGCCGCCTCACGGGGCTCAGTTCCCTCAGGGGGTTTACGTGGAGACCTTCAACAATGGATCCAAGCTCCTGCCTGCTTGGGGAGCCCTTGTACACTGCTGCCTCTGTTGCTGCCTCCCAAGGGGGCCTGAGCTATGGAGACACCTCACTCCCCTTCCAGCAAGCCAAAAAGACTCTCTCACTCACCCCCCCCCCCACTCCCCACTCCCACCCCCTGGCACCTGTGGGTGGAGGGACCTGCGTGGCCACTGGAGATTCTGTCCCTGAAGCCTGCTCGGATCTGCTCCTCTCGGTACATGGCCAAGGCAGAGCTGGGCTCTGCTCTGGGTCCAGTGCACGATGGACCTTTCTTGTCAGTTTTTCAGGTCTCTCTAGAACAGAAATCTCCTCTGCTCCATTGTTCTGTGGCTTCTGCTGCTCCAGTATCTGTTGGGAGTTCTTCTTTACAGATATTATGTGGGCTGTGGGTTCGGAGCTAGCATATGTGTGTCTTTCTACTCTGCCATCTTGGCTCCTCTGCTTTTTCTCTATTTTATTGATGTAAGCAATTAGAAAAATAAATTCCATACTATTGGCTCTTTTTTCATGATTATCCTGCAAAATACTTGGGCATCTGCCTGCCAAGACAAACCCAGAAACTATATGAACACAGCTATAAAACATTTTTCACACAAATAACAATCGGATCTAAACAACTGGGAAAATATTAATTGCTCATGTGTAGCCCAAGCCCATATAATAAAAATGTCACTTCTATCTAAATTAATCTATTTATTCAGTGCAATACCAATCAAATTTTCAAAAAAGTATTTTACAGAGCTAGAAAACATAGTAATACAATTCATTTGGAAGAACAAAAGTTCAAGGATATCAAGAGAGTCACTGAAAAAAATGTAAAAAAGGGTAGTCTAGCCATACCAGATCTAAACTGTATTATAAAGTGACAATTATCAAAACATCAAATACTAAGAAATAAAATGGAGGATAAGTGGAATATTTTAGGTACAAATTATATTATAGTAAATAAACTGTAGTAATTTAATATAGAACTTCTTAAACTATGGGTTGTGCCTCATATGGGGTCTCAAAAAATTTGGCAACAGTGAAGGGTTTGTGAAAGTGCAATGTCAAAAAATTAATTAAATATCAAATGTGTAATGAGCCCAAGGTGTTTCTGGCATCTGCAACTTCACTGGAGCCTTGGTTCTGAACACAAAGCATTTGCACTTTGCACTGCACATATTCTCAGGCCATGCAACAGCAAGGAATGCTGCTGAAATGTGAAAAGAATTTGGAAAATTTAAATAAAAATGTTATTTTTTTAAAAAATGATCTTTGAGGGCAGAGCCAAGATGGCAGAGTAGAAGGATGCATGTCTAGAAGCTCTCCTTCCACAGCCCATAAACTACCTGTAAAAAATTACTCTAAACAAATTCTAGAGCACTAGAAGGTAAAAAACAACAGAGTGAAAGAGATTTCCAGCCCAAGACAGCCTGGAAGGCTGACAGGAAAGGTCTATTGCACTGGGGGTAGAGTGGAGCACAGCCCAACTGCAGTGGGTTTCAGGGCACCACCAGCAGCAGCTGTGGGTTCCAGATTCCTCAACTCACAAATGTCAAAGATACCTTCAAAGGTCAGTGAGAAATCTCTTTCACCTGCATGAGAAGGGAAATCAGGAGTCTAAGCCCAGAAGTGGCAGCTTCCATTGTTGAAGCCCTGGCCTAAAGACCCTGGGGGAACTGAGTGGCTGATCTGGATCTCAGCCCTGAGTGGTGATCCTGAGGTGAGGAGGAGTGCTGGCTGGTGGAGCTGGCTGAGGCTTTGGAGAGGCAATTGTACTCACAGAGTGCTTGTAGTTGCTCCCAGACCAGAGTGTGGGTCAAGAGAGGAGTAAACTCCTCTCCCTTGATTGTACGACCTTGGAGGAACTGAGAACTTACAAGTCCCCAGAGCATACCCTCCTCTTGACAAAGAACTCAAAAGTCAAGTAACTGGCTGGAAAAATGCCCAAAAAAGGGAAAAAAATAAGACAATAGAAAGTTACTTTCTTGGTGAGTAGGTATTTTCTTCCATCCTTTTGGATGAGGAAGAACAATGTATACCATCAGAGGAAGGCTTCTGCACCCAAAACCTCCAAAATAAATATGCAATGATCTTAGGCCATGGAAGAACTCAAAAAGGATTTTGAAAATCAAGTAAGAAAGGTGGAGGAAAAATTGGGAAGAGAAATGAGAGTAATGCAAGAAAATCATGAAAAACAAGTCAATAGCTTGCGAAGGGAGACCCAAAAAAGTGCTGAAGAAATTAACACCTTTAAAAATAGACTACCTCAAATGGCAAAAGAGGCTCAAAAAACCAATGAAGAGAAGAATGCTTTAAAAAACAGAATTAATCAAACAGAAAAGGAGGTTCAAAAGTTCAGTGAAGAAAAAAGCTCTTTAAAAATTAGAATGGAGGAGATGGAAGCTAATGACTTTATGAGAAACCAAGAAATTACACAACAAAACCAAAAGAATGAAAAAATAGAAGACAACGTGAAATATCTCATTGGAAAAACAACTGACCTGGAAAATAGATCCAGGAGAGACAATTTTAAAATTATGGGACTAACTGAAAGCCATGATCAAAGAAGAGCCTACACATCATCTTTCATGAAATTATCAAGGAAAACTGACCTGATATTCTGGAACCAGAGGGTAAAATAAATATCGAAAGAATTATCCAATCACCTCCTGAAAGATATCTGAAAAGAAAAACTCCTAGTGATATTGTAGCCAAATTTCAGAGTTCCCAGGTCAAGGAGAAAATATTGCAAGCAGCCAGAAAGAAACAATTCACATATTGTGGAAATACAATCAGGATAACACAGGAGCTGGCAGCTTCTACATTAAAGGGCCAAAGAACTTGGAATATGATATTTCATAAGTCAAAGGAAATAGGATTAAAACCAAAAATCACCTACCCAGCAAAACTGAGTATAATACTTCAAGAAAAAAAAATGGTCATTCAATGAAATAGAGGACTTTCAAGCATTCTTGATGAAAAGACAAAAGCTGAACAGAATATCTGACTTTCAAACACAAGAATCAAGAGAAGCATGAAAAGGTTAACAGGAAGAGAAATCATAAGGGACTTACTAAAATTGAACTGTTTACCTTCCTACATGGAAAGATATGTAACTCTTGAAACTGTTCTCCGAATTTGGATAGTTGGAGGGATTATACACACACACACACACACACACACACACACACACAAATATATTATATATAAACAGAGAAAACAGAATGACTTGAATAGGAAGGGATGATATCTAAAAAAATAAAATTAAGGGGTGAGAGAGGAATATATTGGGAGGAGAAAGGGAGAAATGAAATGGGGCAAATTATCTCTCACAAAAGAGGCAAGAAAAAGTTTTTTCAATGGAGGAGAAAAGGAGGAGGTGAGAGAAAAAAAGTGGAGCTTACTCCCATCACAATTGGCTTAAGAAGGGAATAACATGCACACTCAATTTGGTATGAAAATCTATCTTACACTATAGGAAAGTAGGAGAGAAGGGGATAAGTGAGGTGTGGGGGGATAATAGAAGGAAGGGCAAATGAGAGGAGGGAGTAATTAGAAGTAAGCACTTGGGGAGGGATAAGGTCAAAAGAGAGAACAGAATAAATGGAGGCAGGATAGGATGGAGGGAAATATAGTTAGTCTTTCACAACATGACTATTATGGAAGTTTTTAGCAAAACTACACATATATAGCATATATTGAATTGCTTGCCTTCTTAGTGCGGATGGGTGGGGATGAAGGAAGGGAGAGAAGTTGGAACTCAAAGTTTTAGGAACGAATGTTGAGAATTGCTTTTAGCCTGTAACTGGAAAATAAGAAATACAGGTAATGGGGTATAGAAACCTGTCTTGCCCTACAAGAAAAGAGAGAAGATGAGGATAAGGGAAGGGAGGTCTGTGATAGAAGGGAAGGTAGACTGGGGGAAGGGGTAATCAGAATGCATGGGGTTCTGGGGTGGGGGGAGGGACAGATGGGGAGAAAATTTGAAACTCAAAATCTTGTGGAAATGAATGTTGGAAGCTAAAAATAAATAAATAAAATGAAAAAAAGAAAAAATGATCTTTTATTTACTTACTTTATATTTACATATATCCTCTAGTCAAAATATATATCCCTCTAGGAAAAGAATTTTTTGTTTGTTTGTTTTTATTTGGGCACCCACAGTGCCTGGCACATGGTAGACTGAAATTGAAGAAGTTTACGGAATTGGACTCTGCATGAATCCTTTATCAGATATTCAGAAAACAGTCCTGTGTTTACATGCAGTGTGGGTTTGTCCTTTGTTGCTGAAGAAGACCATGCCATCAACAAAATAATGACATGACTTGCACTTGACTTTGTTTTGAGTGAGGGAGGGCTGTGCAGATCACAAGCCTCACTTCTCCTCTACAGCCATCTGAATTCAGTGACCAGATATTCATCAGGATGACTGGAGATGATCCAGGATGAGGCAGTGGAGGTTAAGTGACTTGCCCAAGGTCACACAGCTAGTGAGTGTCAAGTGTCTGAGGTGAGATTTGAACTCAGGTCCTCCTGACTCCTGCACTGGTGCTCTATCCACTGCACCACCTAGCTGCAAATCCCTATCCTGCTGATCAGTATAAACCAGTATTAGTTACATTGACCACTTCAAGAATCTAGATCTTAAATCCTTTTATACTTGCTGCAAATGGAATCTCCTTTCACAATTAATTATCTGCAAATTATAAACTTCTATTTTCCCAACTAATCATTTAATTTGCTTAAGAAAGTAGTTATTACTGTTCAATTGTTTCCAACTCTTCATGACCTCATTTGGGTTTTTGTTGACAAAGATAGTGGAGTGGTTTGCCATTTCCTTCTCCAGATCATTTTACAGATAAGGAACTGAGACAAACAGGATTAAGTGACTTGCCCAGGGTCACACAGCTATTAAGTATCTGAGGTCATATTTGAACTCAGGGTCTTCCTCCCTCTAGATCTGGCACCTGGCTACCCTAAGAAAGTAGACTATATAGCAAATGTAGAGTTCTATTTCCCTGGAGAGAATCAGTTTTCTCTTGAATTCTGCTCCCAAAGGTGAAAGAGCCCCATATAGTAGCAACACATATATACTGAAGGCACATAATAGTATGGCTTAATGAGGAAAAAAAGGGGTATAGGCTAACAATATAACTCATAATAACATTCAATAAAATATCCCTTTTTAAGTATAAATTATTTTCCTTCACACCACTTATTTATCCCCAGGAAGTAACTGTGCAAGTGATAATCTTCTTGTTTTAGAGATGAAGAAATCAAGCGTCAAGTGGTCCAAGGTCATCCAGCTAGTCTGTGCCAGAGTTCTGAATCAGCCAAGTCTTCTCACTCAAAGGCCAGTGCTAAGATCACTACAGTGACATGATGCACAGCTTCCACTAGGTTTTTTTTGTTGTTGTTCTCCCTTTGGCCAAATTTATTATCTTATATTTTTCTCAGTCAAAGGCTTATATGGAGGCAATACCAAGAGCAAAATTCTGAGGCAACAACTTCCTTCTTCAGACCTTGAAGAGTAGATTATTTTGCAACTCTAATGTGGTTTCAGTTAACATTGTGATATTGTTACCCAGGCCTGTGATTTATCCACATATTTATTTTAAAATCCAAGAGGGAAGGGACCATGCTTTAGCTAAACTTTGCACCTCCCTATCTAGCACAATACCCTAGACATATTAGATGCTTAATAATGTCTGCTGAATAAATGGAGTACATCTTTCAAACCACAATTTTGCCAAAAGATTCCATTATAGAAATGTATGCCATCCATCTGTTTATTCACTGAGGTAGGTTTGTTAATTACCATTAACTTTGGGCCGCTCAAACACTAAATTAACAATAAATCCAGTCCCCAACCCAAAATACCATACAACAAGGCTCTCACAGGAGTGTCTTTCAAGGCCAATTTCCCATGAAGATTGTACTAGGGTTTCTTCTGGTCTTACCTCGTCCTGCCCCTCATGTGCAGATGTACCACTGTGACCACTTTCCCATACCTCACCATGAGACTCACTTATCCTTATTCCAGTATACCTTTTACTCACTTTCTGAATTTTCCTAATCTGGTCGGAGAGTGTGTCCAAAAGACGAGTTTTCAGGAAGTCCATCACCTTGACCACTCGGCCATCAATATAGTAACTAGAATGGGAAAAAAAAGAGAATTAGATAAAGTCTAGCACAGAGGACCACAAATATTTTTTCCTAATTCATGATCATCTGTTTGGACTAAGAAAATCTAATGTTCTATTCCAAGGGATCTCTTACATTCTATTTAAACTTTGCCTCTGAGATTTTTCTTAAAAAACCCCAAAAAACCCAACAAATCATATACTTCTTATCTTCTCTATTTCTACTTCCAACCTGGCCTAGTGCAATAATTTTTCAACCTTAGTCCATAAAATTCATGGAATCATAGAGAAGCTGCTTAAAATGTCATAATGAAAATTAGACAATGGAGAATAGTTTCAGGCAATGTAATTCTTTTACACAAAATTATCCCTAAGAAGTGCTTCATGATAGAGTTTTAAATTGGAGTAGGGAGAACTTGCATTTAATTTTTTCCCAATCACTAAAAGTAATTTAAAATATGTAGAGATGTGTAGAAAAATCCCCCAAAATGCTCTTTTCCTAATGTGACTTTCTAATAATTCTAAAAACCAATTTTGAAATCTGCTCCCCAAATGGCTAAACTGTTCATGCCTTTTAACATAGTTGTATTTCTATTATGATTATGCCCCAAAACGATAAAAGAAAAAGGTACTATGTGTATATCTTTCTACCTATCTATACCTATGTCTATGTAGAGAGAAGAACATAGATTAAAATGTGCACAAATATACATTTATAACAACTCTTTTTGCAGTAGCAAAGAACTGGGGGAAAGTACAGTATATGAATATAATGGAATACTTCTACACTATAAGAAATGAAGAAAGAACTGGGCATAGTGCTACATGCCTATAATCCCTGATAGTGCACAAATGAAGGCTGATGGATCTCTTGATTTCAGGTGGTCTTAGCTGAGGCAGGTTAAGTCGATTGGGTGTCTGAACTATGTCTGGCACCAATATGGTGAGCCCTCAAGATCTGGGAACCACTAGGTTGCCTAAGAAGAATCAAACCAGCCTAGTCTGGAAATGGAGCAGGTCAAAGCTTCCATGCTAAACAGTAGTGGGATCATATAAGTCACATAAGGAAATGATTTAAATATATAAGAATAAGACCTATTCCCTAACTGATAAAAGGTCAAAGGACATGAACAGAGAGATCTCAAGGGATCTAAAAAATAGGTTATCAGTAGCCAAATTAAAAAAAAAAAACAACTGTTCAAATATCTAATAATTAAAAAATTGAAAATTAGAGAAACTCTGAGGTTTTACCTCATATCTATCATATTGGCAAAGTTAACAAAAAAGGAAAATGACAAATGTTGCAGAAGCTTTGGAAAAAGAGAATGTGAACTGGTCCAGCTATTTTGAAAAGCAACTTGGAACTCTGTCAAAAAGTTACATATAAGTTCCCACTTCACTTCCAGTTTAGGAGGAAGAGGAAGACCTTGTCTCAAAAAAGAAAAAAAAGAAAGAAGGAAGAATGGGGAGAAAGAGAAGGAGAAGGAGGGAGAAGAGGAGGAAAGGGAGGAGAAACCTGGGAAGACTAATGCAGACTGAGGGGAGGAGAACTAGGAAAACAATTTATACCATATAGCATCAATACTGTAAAAAAAAACAAAACAACAACAACAATTCTAAAAGACTAAATGCAATGATTAGTTATGATTCCAGATTATCAGTGATGAAACATGCTGGCTATCTCATGAGAAAGAAGTAAAGAACAAATATGCAGAATGAGACCTGTACTTTTGGACATGACCAATGTGGCTATTTATTTTGTTGGGATATTGTTTATTTGTTAAAAGTGTTTTGCACTTCTTCCCCCCTCTCCCCAAGGAATGAGAGAGGAGGACAGAGAAAAAAATAAATTCTTGATAACTGGAGGAAAAAAAGTTTTTATGGGTTTTGTCATCTTGTGTGTAGAAACTACCTTTATGAAACAATTGAAATTTTATAAGCTTAAAACACTTATACTGTGCAAGTAGCTGTTTAATTTCTTACTATAGGCGATTATATCTTCTAAAGGAAGTTAGGTATTAAATAGCACACATCTGGCAAACTTCTGAATCTTGGACCAAGACTTAATTACACATTCAACTTTTCTCTTTTCCCTCATTAATTGGCATTTTAACTTTTAAAACTGACTATTTCACTCCTCCAATGATGTCCCCACTATTCACCTCTGTCTCTAACAGGTCTCCCAATCTGCCACATGATGACATGTGTTTATAGATTTGAAAGGGACCTCAGAGGTCCCATTTCACTTTATAGATGAGAAAAGGGAGGGTGACATCCATCAAATGATTTGTCCAAGGTCACCTAGGTAGTAAGCATCAAGGTGGGCATTTGAACCCCAGTTCTCTGACTGGAGACTATGAGTTTCTTTATATTACACCAGATATGACATGGAACATAATATTGGAATCTTCCAATCCATCTCCTTAATTCTAGCTTTTCAACTCAGCAAACAAGGTTATTTTGGCCTATGAAAGGACGCCACCTCACTAGCTTCCCCGCCAGCGGAGATCTGACCAGGAGGCTGAGTTCTCTGGGTTCCATCTCTGGATTTCACCATAAGTAGTCACTTGAGCTCATTAGCCTTTTAAAATATTTAATGAGGAGAGCTGGCTGTTTCACAGGGCAGCTGGTTTTGTTTACCCTTCCCTTTATTTGAAAAGGAAAAACCTTTGCCCCTTATTATCTGACCCCTTCTTTTATTTCAGATAATTGCATTAGAGTCGACTTCCCAATGTTCAGGAATTTCCGCATCCATTTTGTCGCCTCCTGCTCTGTGAGGAGGAGGGGACAGTCTCCTAAGAATGATAACACTCAGCCTGTTAGAGGAAGGCAGATATTCCATAAAACTGGGGCCTTTCTTACTGAATGGGGGGGAAACCTCAGCAAGACAATAATTATGAGAACTATGTTAGACCTATAAAATCTACTCCGACACCTCTAATCCAAACAGTAGAAGATGGAAGAGTCCCTATAAAGGTTTATAAATGGGTACTTGCCCCCCTAGGTTGCCTACCTTGGACTTATAATAAGAAGCAATATTCCTTACCATTCACCCTCAGTGTTACTTTGTGACAGCTTTGTTTCTCTATTCTAACTTCTTTAAAATAAGATTGTCTCCCTTCCTGAACTATCTAGTACACAAAACACTCAAAGAGAATGAATGCCAGTTCAAAGAAAGTCTCCATTTCCTTGACTGCAAATTGAGATTGTACTAGTTCAAGATTTCTAAACCTTTCGTGTGTGTGTTCTAGACTCCTTTGGCAATCTGGTGATGCCTAGAGACCCCTTTCCAGAAAAATGCTTTTAAATACATAAAAACAACATATATAGACTACAAAAGAAACCAATTACATTGAAACAGTTATCAAAATGTAAATGCAAGGTCACAGACCCCAGATTAAAAACCCTTAAACTAGAAGGTCTCTTGAAATTTTGATAATTGTTCAATTGCTAAGTTCTATGATTTTTCTCCCTAATTCTAGCTCTGACAGTCTAGGACTTTGAGTATAAAGTTTCAGAACCACAAAGCTCTTTCCCTCCGTATCTTCATTAGAGGGAGTGGGTGGTGATTCTAGATATAGAATATCACATATATAGTCAGATGTAGTAGATATTTTAATTAGTTATGTGCATTTATTTTTTTCCTCTTTGTTTTTTAATCTTTATTACAAAGGTAACTTGTTGGGTAGAGAGGGTCAAAGGAATCTATTTGGAAAGGAATATGATGTAAAAACTAAAAATATTAAAGAAAGTAAATTCTTTTTTTTAAAGAGGTTTCCATATCCCCTGGCCCACTGAAGCAAGTCTTCATTAATCATGTGCATCTGACACATAGTAGGTACTTAATGAACGTTTGCTGAAAGACAGATACAATGTGGTATAATTCAAGTTGGAGATGTTAAAGATAGAGAGATGCTTTTGTGTGGACATGAATGATGTCACCTGATAACTATCACATTAAAATTCATGCTATAGTAATAAATCAGAGGAGTCATCCATCAATTATAAATATTATTACATTTTTTCTGAGCACTGAGGTGTTATATAAAATCCATTGCTTAACAAGTACCTGTCCAAGGGATTTATGTTCTATTTATTGTTACTAATGTGCTTTCTGTACCATAATATGCCAATGTGGCCCCTGCTTTTTTTTTCTTTAACACATTTTATTGTTGAAATGGGAGGTGGAGTAAGTGAAGGGAAGCAGAAGAAGAATTATGTGCTAATGTTCTTTTCTGGCAGCAAAAGCAGCCTGAACATTATCCCCAGGGGGGAAGAATGCATGGTTGTCAGCACCATCAATACCGTGGGTAAGGACATGGGTAACCTTTCAATGTATTAGGACAATACCTAAAATTACTCTGTATCAGGCATGTTTATTCCTCTACTAATGAGCAAAGTCTTATATTAGAGGTAGTTAAGATATTTAGGTTTTATTTTTATGTCCATGTGAAAGGAAAAACTAAATGATTTGGAAAATGGCTATAAGAATATAATACAACTTGTCTTTCCACTTGTCCCCTTGCCTCACTTGGGTCTCATAAAACACAGGGAAATTAAAAAAAAAAAATGAAGTTCAACCTGAGTCAGAAAAACTTGCAAAACAATGATCCTTTATGTTTCCTCTAAGGAAAACACCTCAGCATTTTGTGAGGAAGCTCTCTGAGACAGATAGGCAACATCACCTATACCTCTTCCCTCTCCCCCAAGAAGTGAGAATAATAAATAACCCCATAAGCAAATGTATCTTTATCATCTGAATTTGTTATGCAAGGTTAGGGGGAGGAAATGAAACAACAAAAAAAAGCAACCTTCTTTAAGTCTGCAGACATTACAAGGTTCAGAACCAGACTTGCTGGTCATGGCAGAAGAAGTACTAAATTAGAAGGGGGATGTAAGTTGCCTGAAAGGAGGTGGCTGCCGTTTTTACTTTCAATTAGTATTAAGTGTTAGTGGGAGAAGAAATGTAAAACTTATAAAACTAGACACAAGAATTAAAAATACAGCACTATGGAGGTCTCAAGTGCAGAAACAAGCAGCTCTATGCACCTCATTTGCTTCTTATGGCATCACAAATATCTTAAAAATGTATTTTATTGATACTTTTTGTTTTTACATAGCCTATATTTCTCCCTTTATTCCTTCTCTATTTTTCTTCCAGAGATTCATCCCATATAAAAAAATTTAAGAGGAAAAAGAGGGGGGTGGGGAGGGTCAACAAAAAACCCAAAACCTCAAACCATAAAAAAGAATCTGATAATATACTGCAATGTTTCACAGTTGTGGACTCCCTTAACGGTCTGCACAGTAGTGGAGTTGAGGTGGGAGAGTGTCTTTTCATCTCTTATTTGGGGCCAACTTTGTTCTTTGTAATTTTGCAACATTAATTTCAATTGTTTTGTGGTTTTTATTCTTTCCATTTACATTGTTATAGTCGTATATATAGTTTTCTACTTTGCTTACTTCATTTTGCATCGCTTTGTGTCTTTTTGTGTTTCTTTTCATCATATTCCCTGTTTCTTACAGTACAGTAATATTCTATTACATTCATATATGAAAATTTTCTACTTTGTTTCCAGTTCTTTCCTTCCACAAAGAATGGTGCAACAAATACTTTGTTGTATATGGTAAACACTTTTTAGAATTTTTTTTAGTAGTGTTGCTTCTGACACTGGTAGGGTATGAGCTTCATGGTCAGCTACTTATATTTCTTTTCAGCAATGAATTTCTTGGAATATATGCCTACCAATGGAATCTCTACATCAAAGGGTATGGATAGTTTGGCAAATTTTTGCCCATTTTCAAATTCGTATCTGAAGTAGCTGTACCAATTTGCAGCTCAACCAATAATGCGTTCATGTTTCTTTCTTTCCATGATTCCTTCAACATATTATTTCAATCTTTTATCATTTTTGCCTATTTTCTGGTTATGAGGAGAAATCTCAGGACTACCTTGATTTGAAGTCCTCTTATTAGTGATTTGGAACTTTCTTTCACGTTGTTAATGCTTTGTAATCCATTTGAGAACTATGTGTTTATTTTGACCAACCTCCAGTTGAGAATGATTTTTGGTTGAATATTTCTGTTATCTGTCATATACTAAACTCTTATTGAGAAATCTGATGGAACTATGTTCCCCATTTAGCATCTTCCCTTATTATCCTTGATGCATTTTGTTTATGAAGAAACTTCCATTTCATATAATAAAAATTTTATTTTTTTCTGTTGTAATCACCTCTCTCCCTTATTTCATTAAATATTGTGCCATATAAAATTTTCTTTTTAAAAAGATACATCCAGAAAATAATAGTAAGCACGTGTAATAGCAAGCACCTGTCACAATCAGGATGACCTGCTGGTACAGGTTCTTAGATCTGCTTTTCTAAAAGGGGCCAAACAATCACTTTAATCAAACACATACATCATTCACTTAGTTCAGGGGGAAAAGTCAGCACCCTGAACTTCAGAGAAGATACAAACAGAAATTACAAGCAGAAATTACACACAGAAAGACCAACAAACAGGGCTTCCAACTGTCTGACCATAAGCAATACATACATAGTTACCAGACATCAACATCTTGGTTTTCAAAGCTGGGGGCTTCTTACCAGCTTCTGGTACATGAATCTTCTTCCAAAAACCAAGGCCCAAAGCAAAATCTCACCTCAGGGTATATATACATTTTTCAGAGTGGGAGCAAGACCCTGACCCATTGCCTCATTAGCAATTAACGAAAGGTGCAAGCCTTTATACAAAACAAGCCTAACTGAGCTTCCTTTAACAGCCCTACCTGAGGCCAATTAATAGGTGGGGAATATTTTTAACTCCCATTACAGGACAAGTGAAGGAGAATCAATATGAAAGCATAGCCCAGATCTATAAGAAAAATGACTAAAGCACTAAAAGTTCAGAACGAGCTGGTGCCAGAGATGAACAAAAGGGTGATGAAAGTGTTCTGATACTCACAAAAGAAAAAGGCCAAAGAAAGGAACAGATCCTTTGCTTGGGATAGAAGGAGTGATAACATCAGATGACAGAGGGAATATAGAACTATTCAACTCTTTAGCTTCTGTTTTTTCTCTTAGGGAGTGTTATCTTTGGATTAGACAATACAGAACAAAAAGGGCAAATAGGAAAGAGAAATCGAATAAAAGTGAAGAGATAAGAGAACACCTCACTGCTCGTGATGAGTTTAAGTGACTAGACTCAGGGCCTAGAAACTGAAAGAACTGACAAATGCAATGACTAAAGTTCCAGTGGTGGGGAACCTGCAGCCTCAAGGCCACATATGACCCTCTAGGTCCTCAAGTGTGGCCCTTTGACTAAATCCAAACTTCACAGAACAAATCCCCTTACTACAAGGATTTGTTGTATAAAACTTGGGCTCACCACATGTGGCCTCAAGGCCACAGGTTCCCTCCCTCTAGCTGCTAAACCACTGGTAGAGATGAGCTAGATTTTGCTCACAAAATCCTAAGATGCCTTGTTAAACATCTGTATAGTGACGATCTCAGAAAGAAGTGGTGATCACAAAGATCACTTAGGATCATAGATGTGGAGCTGGGAGAGACCCTCAAAGCCCTTTTACCCAAGCCCTTTACTTTACCAATAAGGAAACTGAGGCCTAGGAAAGTTAAATGACTTGCCCAGACTCACATAGGTATCAATACCAGAAGTGGTATTTGAACCCAAGCCTTCTGACTCCAGAGTTGGCGTTCTTTCTACTGTACCATGGAGGTCATGGAAGATTAATTTTCATTTCATTTTTTGACAGGCTGACCACGCTTGTGGATTGGGGGGTTGTTATATAATTGACCCAAACTTCAACAAAATATTTGACAAAGTCTCTCATGCTTTTTGGGACAGTTAGTGGTGGAGTGAATAGAATGCTGGAGTCAGGAAGACTCATCTTCCCGAGTTCAAATCTGGCCTCAGCCGCTTACTAGCTGGGTGACCCTGGGCAAGTCAATTAACCCTGTTTGCATCAGTTCCTCATTTGTAAAATGAGATGGAGAAGAAAATGGCAAATCACTCCAGTATCTCTGCCAAGAATACCCCAAATGAGGTCATGGAGAGTTGGACATTACTAAAAAATGACAACAACGACAACTCATGCTGACCTTCTGGATAAGATGGAGAGAAGAATGCTAAATGATGATGTAGTTCAATGAATCCGGAACTCGTTGAATGAACAGATCCAAAGCCTGGTCACTAATAGATTGATGTCAAGGTGGAGGGTTTCCTAGGAGAGAAACTCAAGAATCTATCCTTTAATCAGTCAAATGACATGCATCTATTTAAGTACTTAAAGGCAAAAGTGAAACAGCCTCCTACCGGTCAACATTTTTATTAATGACTTAGATGAAGGCAGATCTGCTTATGCGTAGATGAGCGCTCTTTGCAGAATCTCCTATAATGAAGATAGCTGAGCTACTACTAACTTTTAATTATTTGGGAGCTCCTAATCATAGGGTGCTTTACATGCCACACTATATGACGGAAAGGAAAGGCCACCTGGCCCATGCTGCCATGTCATATAATGGAAAAGAGGGAAAGAAAAAAAGGACCATTCTCTCCTGCTTTAGATAGCCCTGGTAGAGGTCAGATAACCAAAAAGGAACAGAAAAAGTGGAAAGCAAAGGACTTTCAGACTTCACAAAGACTATATTTAGCCACCAGAATACTGTGATTTCCCAGAAAAGACTCGTTTCATTACTCTTCTCTGCATTGTTTTTCTTCCTCTTGAATGAAGCCTTTACCCTATTCGGAGCAGAAGATCTATGGAGTCCCACTCTCCTTTATCCTGTTCACTTTCCATTCCTGTCAACTCAGATGTTTTTTTCTTTATGAAAAGCAGGGCAAGGAAGGATCACAAAACCATTAACCTCTGGCCTGTTTTGAAAGGATTTCCCCTTGAGAGCATATGTTAGACACTTCCATGTTTTCCTAAGGCTGAAATTGGCCTTTGGAAGTTCCATCACAGCCAAGAGTCAGTTTGGGTTAAGCAATTAATATGGTTGTGGTCACTGGCATTTACGGAGCATCTTTTTGAAAAGATCACTAAGTGCTCCATTATTTTCTATAAAGTTTTAAATAGTTCTGAAAAGACTGGAGGCAGGTGTCATTTTCTCCGCTTTCACAAATGAGGAACAGAAAAGGCCAGGGCTTTACTTCAAGTCACCAGGTTGTACAGCAACAGTTACTTAAGCATAGATTTTTATAGATTCTTCCAGCTGGAAACCTTAGAGATCATCTGTCTGACCATTTACAGAGAAGGGAACTGAGGCTCAGAGAGAGAAGTGACTTGACTAGAGTGCTGATAACAGAGATGGGACAAAAGCCCAGCTTTACTGATTCTCCTGACTTTGTACTGTGGTCAAGGAGGGGCTGCCTAAATAGTATAACTGAAAAGCTGTTAGATAGTCCTCCTATTAGAAATCTCTCTCCTACCCAAGTTCCTGAAACTCTACTATCAGACAGTCATTCTTTTATATTATGCATTGTCCTATCCAGACATGCCATAGGATTCCAGACTTAGAGTGTTACACACAAAAGTAAGCTAAAATGAACTAAATGTCCTCACTCTCATATCATGTCTGGACCAGTATCTTCATCAGTGTAACAAACTCTGTTTCCCAATGTGGAGCAGTAACTGTTCTGCAGCTTGCACTACTAGAGAGTTGACTTAGATATAAGAGGTGAAGTGATGAGTCAGGGCATAAGTATGAGGAAGGATCTGAAACCAGGTCTTCCTGACTTTAAGACCGGTCCTCTATCCACAAAGATCACACTACTCATCGTCATCCTTGCCATCATTATCATCATTGTCCTCCTCCTCATCGTCATCAGTCATCATTAGGAATAAGATTATTATTACAATCTACTTATCTTAAAGATAAGAAAACAAGTCCAGAGAGGTGCCCTTAGTTGTCCAAGATCATATCTAGAGGATAGTTCATGGTACAAATCAAGACTAGAGCCTAGTTCTCTCATTTCTAGACATATTCATTTTTTTCTACCATACAAAATCTCTTAAGGAATAAAGACTTATAAAAGAGTTATGGAGAAACTATAGATAGGTCCTGATTAATGAGAATAATAAATCCCATGAAGTGGTCACATTGTTTGATTTTGCATTATATAAAGTTAGAATGATATGTAAAGTATGATAATTGGTTCTAGCCCAATCGATATGTTGTTCAGTTGTTTTGCAGTTGCGTACGACTCTTCATGACCCCATTGGGGGTTTTCTTGGCAAAGATATTCGAGTGGTTTGCCATTTCCTTCTCCAGTTCATTTTATAGATGATGAAACAAAGACAAACAAGGTTAAATGACTTGCCAGGGTCACACAACTACTAAGATTTGAAATCTTGAACACTTTATCCACTGCACCACCTAATGGCCCATTATGCAATGTGAAGTTGAAGACTGGGGGAATTCATTGTTTATGCTAATTAGGACTCAGGCATAGTTGAGGAGAATCATTTTCTCCTCAATAGTATGAAAGCACTGGGTATCTCCAAGAAGTTAAGATTCCTAAAGGCAGAAGGATGCTGACAAGGGTCTAAAGATTCACAGAGTTGGCATAAATGGAAAGTCTAAGTTTAGAGGGCATAGAGCCCAACTCTAGTTTAGAGAAGATGATTCCCAAGAAAGCGATTTCCCAAAGGACATGTCAGCTAGTAGCAGGAAGGAACATGATTTGAGTCAAGAAATCTAGCTGCCAGCCTGCCCTTCACATCACGCTATTCCAAGCAACAGAAATAGAACTATCAGTGACAAAAGGTAGCTTGGAGATCTTCACCTGCTCTATAATATAGCTAGCAGTTAGTCCCAGATCCCTGTGCTTAGGGTCATGGATCAGTGTTTCTCAACACAATCTGTGGGGATTGTAATGATCATAGATTTAGAATTGGAGAGGTATTTAGGGGCCACTGGATCCATCTCATTTTGAGGATGAGGAAACTGAGGCAAACAGGTTCAGTGACATACACAGTTGGAATTTGAACTCAGGTCTTCCTGACTCTAGACCTGGAGCTCTGTGTACTGGGCCATCTAGCTGTCTAGATTAGGGATTAATGTGATCCTTTGGTATCATGTTGCCTAGGCTATGCAGTAATGCAATACTTTCATTTCTCTATGATGGACTGTTCTACCCTTTGCAGTGGGGCTTCCTGACTCTCGGGAGAGGATTAAGAGGCAGCAGTGGAGAAACAGGTTGCAGGAAGATGAAAAGAGATAACGAAGAGAAAGAAAAAGAGTTTTATAGGTGTTATGTTAGGAGATTTGGAGGTCAACATTTTTTGAACCAGTACAAATCTACCATGAACCAGGGCTGGGGAACTCTGCCTCAGGTCCTCTTAATTACTTGATATTATAACTCCAGAGAAGAGGGATTAGAGTTCTTTTTCTGTGAGTTATACTATTATACCAAGCAGTGATACATTTTTTTTCAGAATATTGAAAGGGATTCAACCATTCTTATCTGTTCTTCCTTCTCCCCAGTCCATAAAGACCCCAGTGAAATGAAAATGGGGTTTGGAAAAGGTAAATCTCCCAGCATTCAGCCCAGTGCATGGTATACAGTAGGAGCTTAATAAATGTTTATTCCTTTTCCTTCCCCTCAATTATTGTGAAACAATTTCCAAGAAGACAAGAGGAAAACCAACACCATATGTATATGTATATATGTGTACACACACACACACACACACACACACACACACACACACACACACACATACAGAGTGAGAGAGAGAGAGACAGAGAATGAGACTAAGACAAAGGCTCAACTTCAGTGAGTCCTCATGAGGTGGGGACCAAGCTAAGAAAAAGGGAAAAGGGGTAAGTATTCAATTCAATAACCATTTAGTTGTAGCCTCATTAAAATTAAACTGTTCTGCCTGCTCCCAATTTCCTTCTTGGCTGCTATTTCTGTTTGTTGGTTTATTTGCTTAAATGAAGAAAGGAGAAGGAGTTGGTGAGGCAGAAAAAAATGGAGCACATGGGTGAAAGGAATGGACATGTGTTAATGAGCCCAAGGGAGCTAACCAGGGAGTAATTCTCAGCACAGGATTCTGATGGGAAATTTCCTCTTTAAACTTGTTGACAGTCTGAATGCAGAGTTACACAAGATCTGGGAATATTTTGTTCATTTGCATCGGGCAGTTTTCTGCACCTCTGTAAATGGTGCCAAATTCTACATGCATAATTTCATCTCATTTTTATTTGCAAAAACTAATTCTGAAAATGAAACTACCAGGATGGGAGTTTAGAGGACTACCTGGGACCCTGTTCTGTCATGCATTTGCTTTATGACTCTGGACAAGTTCCTTCACCTGGAAAGAGTCACGAAGGATGGGTGAACATGGATGTAATATGGGCTGTCCTACTGGAGGGATATTGTCCTTCTTGGGGGAACTAGGTGGTGCAGTGGACAGAGAGCCAGGTCTGGAGTCAGGAAGAGTCTTCTTCCTGAATTCAAATCTGGCCTCAGACACTTACTAGCTATGTGATTGTAAGTCATTAAACCCTGTTTGCCTCATTTTCCTCATCTGTCCAGTGAGCTGGAGAAGGAAATTCAAACCACTCTAGTATCTTTGCCATGAAAACCCCAAATGGGGTCACAAAGAGTTGGACACTACTGAAATGACTAAACAACAAAAACCACCCTTCTTCCCTCGTGGTAGTGTTGTGGGGAACAAAATGTGTGATCCCTGGGCCTTATGTTCCTCTTCTGTAAAAACAGGGGAGTTGTACCATATGATATCTTAAGGTCCTTCTCAGTTCTAATGTCATATGACTGTGAACTCTAGACAAATAGGTTCTGTTTTGCCAAAGGGAAGACCTTGATGTAAATCTGAAGAAGGGATGTTTCATTGGTGAAATATGTTCTTAGCATCAACTGTGTCAATATATTCATTTTGTGTAGAAAATGAATAGTCTATCAGGAGCCCTTTTCACAAGGCCCTTGGCCACAGATAGGAGAAAAGGTCAAGCTCACTTTTTAACACAGGCTTTCAACAGGAAATTTTCTCTTTAAATCTAATGACAATGTGAGTGCAAAGCTGCACAAATGCTCAGCTGAGGGGAGGCTTCAGGTAAGCTATTCAACCTCTTAGGATCCCCCTTTTGGAATCCATAAAATGAGGAAATTGGACTAGTTCATCTCTACAATCCCTTCCAGCACTAGCAATGAATATTAATTATGATTAAGTCTTAATTAAGTCAGACTGAGACCTGTTAAAGACCTTAGCTTGAAAAGGTCAAGGTCCCCCACTGCATCCTGAACCATCTCCAGTTGTCCAGATGTCCAGTTGTCCTGTCTGGCCACTGGACCCAGATGGCTCTGGAGAAGGAAGTGAGGCTGGTGTCTTTGCACAGCCCTCCCTCACTTAAATCCAATTCACTTGCTTGGCAAGGCATGACCCTCCTGATGTCATGGTCCTCCTCTAGAATGAAGGACAAAGAGTAGCAGCTATGGACATGTTCATAGAGTCATCAATCCTTCAAGTCTGAAGGGACCTTAAAGACCATAAAGTCTAACACGCTAATTTTACACTGAGAGAAATAATTATTAAATAACCAATCATTAATATTGGAAAGATACAAACTTTTTTTACCTTCTTATTTCTTCACTCTCTACTAGGTCAAATCAGCCTCTGAAGAATAGGGCTGACAATGAGACTGGATTTAACATTCACCTCAATTGTGTTCAGAGGCACTCAGCTAGGGAAGGTTAGTTCTGATTAACGAGTAAAAAGAATCTGATT
This sequence comes from Notamacropus eugenii, assembly GCF_028372415.1. NCBI lineage: Eukaryota > Metazoa > Chordata > Mammalia > Diprotodontia > Macropodidae > Notamacropus > Notamacropus eugenii. The sequence goes on from NC_092872.1 coordinate 215,642,585, forward strand.
TAGGTGAATTCTGGCTCATCGTGTTCTACTTAGGCTTAGATGGTGGCGGGGTGGGGTGGGATGTAGATGCTTTGTCTAGATTGCCCTCAGCTGGGGTAGTCTGGGAGTAAGAGTGAGTAATCAAAGTCCCATCCCCTAGCCCCTCATTAGAATAAGCTCACCTCTTATTATAATACTCATTCTGTCTTTGTTAACCAATCAGAGTTGATCACTGCCTGTCAGAAACACCCACTCTTCCAAGGGTATATAAACATCAAGAGGCCTCCAGGAGGGGTTTTGGTTTCTGAGAAGAGGCCAAATGACCATCCTTTTATTAATTATTCACTAGCCATAATTAATAAATGATTACCCAGAAATGAAGTCTCTCAAACTTTCCTTTTATCACAACATATAAAGAAACTGAGGTCAAATATTTCATGCATAGAATTCATACTAGGATTCCGACTCAGGTCTCTGACTCCAACCTTTGACAGAAGATGTCTTTCAAACAGACATCTGATCCTATCACACAAATTTCCCTGTGAGTTGAACCTTGTTCTGTTCTTCCTGGTTAATGACTCGGACCTTTTTTGTGTAGGTTGCTTGATGTAAGGCACTCCCATATCTGTTTTCTTATTCAGTCCCATGGTCAGGAGAGATAGATGGCATGAGGAAGCTGAGGGACCTGTGACCACTGAAGGTCACAAAGTAATGGAGCTGGGATAAGGACTCTAGTCTCCTAGTCTGATACTCTTCTCACTCTGACTGAGTCACAGCTCTGTCACTTGTAGCCCAGCTGACCTGTCACTGGCCTCACCATGCCCTGAGCTCTGAGACCTCCTACCAAGCTTGGAGTGTGGGGTGGAGGTAAGAGTTCTGGACTTTGAATCAGGGAGTCTGGGTTTTAGTCCACACTCTATCACTCCTCCGCGTTGTGACCGTGAGTACATCACTTTGATCCTTTGGGTCTCTAGTTCATTATTTGTAAAAATAGGATTAAGAAAACCCCAACTCTGCCTTTCACTTCCTGTCATGTTTCTCTAACAGCCTTTACATTGCCTTTGTAGGGTGATTTCTCCTTTGTAATAGGTTGCAGCCTGCTCACACCCACCAAGTACTTTTTCCTTGACTTCTGATCCTTCACTTGAATTCTAGGGTATGCCAGGACTCATAGGAATACAATATTATTAGAAGAATATTTGTGTTAAAAGGAATCTTCTGCCCCATTTCATTCTGGACTTAGCTGATTGTCCATTTACAGCATCCATCTGCACAATGTTAAGAGAACACAAGGGAGGCCCCTCAAATGGTACATGGGCCCACAAAGGCAGATTTATGGGAAAGCAGGTACAAAAATTTCATAGGATGGGCAGGCATGGATGACGGTGAGCACTGGTTGACCTCCAAGTGCTGTGGGGATCAAACAAGATAATGTGTGTAAAAAGGAGATGAAACATAGTGCAATGGAAAGTACACTGAACTTAACGTCAGAAGACCTGAGTTTGAATTTCAGTTCTTGTTACCTGTGTCAGCTTAATCACTAGTTGCTTAATCTTCCCAAGCCTCAGTGTCCTTAACTACAAAAAATTCAAACAATGGAATCTTGCCCCGCCTAACTATCTCAGTGGGTTATTGTGAAAATAGGCTTGTAAAATGTAAAGGACTGTTTGAATATCAATCGTTACTTTTATTCAAAAGCTACATAATCAATCTATCAACAAGTATTTATTAAATACTTATTATTTTACCCACACTGTGAAAAATGGCTAGAAACAAAAAAAGACAAAAGTAGTCCCTGCCCTCAAGGAGCTTATATTCTAATGGAAAAATAAATATTAACTATGAAGTACTATGGGTATATAGGGGATTATAATATAGCCCCATTATAGTTACAAACTTACAGGTGATCATATTGCAAAAGGGAAGACTAGGAAGACAAGGGAGTAGTTGGGAACGGCCAGATGCACCTTTACATTGGATGCAAACGACTCTGAAAGATCCCAGGCAACATACGTTCCATGCCGCCATAGAAATATTCAAGCTGAAATGGGACTTAAAGATAATAGTAGTACTAGCTAACATTTATATAGAACGTTTTGAAGCTTTCAAAGCATTTTCCATGTTAACCATTTGATAATCACAACTGTTGATGGTCCTTCATTCTTTTTTTCTATTGCATATACATATATATTTAAAATTTAATTAATTTATTTGTTTTCAGTTTCCAACAATCACTTCTGTAAGTCTTAATTTTTCTCTCCCTCCCTCTCCCTTCCCTCCCCAAGATGGCATACAATCTTATATGGGTTCTACACATACATTCTTATTAAACACATTTTCACATTAGTCATGTTCTGTGGAAAAATTAAAACGAATTGTCCTTCATTCTTGAAGAGGACCAATGACATCATGAACACGTAAGGTAGGTGCTATTATTTATTCTGGGAGCAGCTAAGTGGTTCACGCATAGAGTGCTGGTCCTGGAGTCAGGAAGATTCAGCTTCCTGAGTTCAAATCTGGCCTCAGACACTTACTAGCTATGTGACCCTAGGTAAGTCACTTAATCCCGTTTCCTCATTTGTCAATGAGCTGGAGAAGGAAATGACAAACCACTCCAGCACCTTTGCCAAGAAAACCCCAAATGGGGTCACACAGAGTGACAGGACTGAAATGACAGAATGTTATTATCCTCATTATGCAGGTGAGGAAATAGAGGGTGACAGAAGTTAAAGGACTTGCCTAGGGTCACACAGCTAGGAAGTAACAGAGACAGGACAAGAACTCAGGTCTTCCTCAAGTTCAGCTTTCTGCTCCCCATTCCACCTCACTGCCTATAAATTTTAATTTCTTTATTGTAGAAATGAGGAAACCAAAGTCCAGAGAGACAAAGTTGTCTAAAGTCATAGAGCAAGTCAGGGCTGCTATCAGAATCTAGTCCTTCTGATGCCTGATCCAGAACTCTGCTCCTTCTCTAGACAACAAGAGTAACTGCGGAACAGCACACACTGGGCTGAGCTCCGATCCAAGGCCAGAGTCTGTCTAATCAACTACCTGCTCAATTCTACTAGCTCAGCCTCTTCTATACTTCCGGCTGGGTGGGCCAAAGCTGAAGTGATGTGCTCGGCCAGCCTGTGGGAATATCTGAGTCCCAAAGTAGCACTTTCTTCGCTACAAGGTAGGATTCCATTCTCTCAGCCTCCTAGGAGGGCTTAGACATGGACTTGCCACTGTAGCTGTGTGACCTTCTGGGAGTCATATCACTCATGGGATGCTCAGTCTTCTCTGGAAAAGGAGAGCGATGCCCCCATGTGACAGCTTTAGGACCCTTTCCTAGCTCCAACATTTTATTAGGTTCTTGTACCTGAGCCTAAGCATTATATTTATGATACATTATTATTCCAAAGAAGCCAATTGTGAATTGTAACAATTACCTCAACATCCCTCAGTAGCCATTTACCTCTTAAGCTCTAACTATTCTGTACTTGAAAGTAATGACTACATTTCTTAAAAAATATCCCATAACTCAGGCTTCTTGCTAAGTCACATTGCCCTTTCCTGTCGCCACTCTGGAAGGGACTGATATAATTTATACCTGTTTATATAGCTCACCTGGTATTTTAAAGGACATTGTTAATAAGGGCTATGAATCAGTGTCTTATTTGCATATTTTGTCAATTATTTATGACTTGCAGAGATTTTTGCCAATGAATTCTTCCATTGTCTTGCATCATCTATTACTTGCTGAACAGGCTGTGTACATAATGAATTTAATTAAATTCAATAGAAACGATGCTGATGAGAAGAAGGCTACATAATTACATGCTAATGACAGCTATGTTTTTATAATGTGTGTGAGGACAAGAATTAAATTCCTCATCTAGTAACTTTGTCAAGGCAACAATCAAAGTATATGGATTCATAACGATCTTCTAAACTCTTCTAGCTCATTTGTTTCTTTTCTTAAAATAATTTTCTCTATGACAATGTTACTAATAGCTCACATCTACAGGGCACTTTGCATATACAAAGTACTTGACAGACATAATATCACTTAGAGTTTGATCTTCACAATAACCCTGTTAGGTAAGAGGTGTAAGTAATAGTATCCCAATTCTACAGACAAAGAAACTGAAGCTCAAGGTGATCATAGCATTGTCCAAGGTCATGGAGGTCTTAAGTGGTGAATAAAGACTTTATATGTCAGACCTCCGTACCCGAATCTTGTATTCTTTCTATTCGATTCCATTAACAAACAATTATCACTAAAATAATGTAAAAATGGTAAGAACAGCTGCTTGTCCCCCTCCAACCCACTCAAGAGCCCCACACCTGAACCTTTCATAATTATGTGATCAGGCTTTTGTGTTTATCTTACCTCTATTTCCAAATATATTCCTCTCCTTTCCCTCTTCAGAGAGCCTTCTTATGACATAAGAATTAAAAAAATAAAAAAGCAGTTCATAGAAAGCAATCAGCATATCAGCTAAGCCTGACAGTATCGTATATGCAGTGTTATATACTAAGAGCACCCCCATCTTGGAAAAGAAGGCAGTTGCCGCCAATCCTTTTAGGGATGAATCAAAAGCCATCTTGTTCAAGAAGTACCCCCTGGGGATCTGGAATCCAACACAATCCTACTGCTGTTTAATGACTGTTGTTATTGGTCCTTCTTTCTCAAAGGTGACCAAGGGCATCACAAGACAGGTGTCTTGATGCTCACATGAATTGGATTTAAATGAGGCCAACTGTGCAAAGTCATCAGTCTCACTCTCTTCTCCAGAGTCATTGAAGTCCAGTGGCAAGACAAAGGTTAAGATGACTGACAGTCCAGATAAAGTAAGTGATCTTCTTTGTAAATTTAGGTCTTCCCCAGGTCTCAGTTTGTCTAAGGCCATGCTCATTAATGATAAATTTCATTGGAGGATCAAGGGGAAATTCTATTCAGGATCTGACTTCTCACCAATGGAAGAGTCCCTGATTGCTTGGGGGTGGGAGCAGAAATGATGGGAACCTTGCAAAGAAATGACCATTTCATCCTAGAATTTGAAATAAGGAGGAGAGGAAAGATGGGCATAGCTTGACACATGGCATTGAGTTTGAAGAGAGAGATTCCAAAGTGTTCAGAGTAAGGGTAAATATGATGTCATGTACTATAATTCTATAGGCTAAGTCTGGTGATGGGGGCGCTGGGTGGCAAATGCTCAGGAAGAAAATTCTTAAGATACAAAGGGAAACAATTCTGAGGAGGACAAGAGGGAATCTTCCAAAGAGAATAATATGAGTGTGCCCCTCATGACCAGATATTTCTGTTTACTGTTTATCTCAGTTTAGACTCTCATCACCTCAACTATTTGGATGGGAATAGGTAAAGAATCTGCTATTTTTTTTTCAGTACATGGGAACTCTCTCTACTGACAACCTCAGTAGAATCCTATGGCATTGTTTGAAGCACACATAAGATAGGGGACCTATCCAAGGTCATACAGCTTAGGTGCCAGAGACAGGATTTGAACCTGGATCTTCCTGACTTCCAGCCCAGCACTCTTAACTGGAGGCAGCTAGTGGAGCAGTCGATAGAGTACTGGGCTTGGAGCCAGAAAGTCCTGAGTTCAAATCTGTTTTCAGACACTTAGTAGCTGTGTGACCTTGAGCAAACGACTTAACTTCTGTCTGCCTCAGTTTCCACAACTGTAAAATGTAGATAATAACACCCACCTCACAGAATGGTTGTGAGAATCAAGCTCTTAGCACAGTGCTTAGCACATAGTAAGTGCTAATGGCTATTCCTTCCCCCTTCTCCATATGAGTCAGTTCATTCTAATTTGGGTCAGCTCTGATTCTTCCTGAGTTCTTTATCTTATTATGTCTCGTCTGACATCTTCAATCCATACAATGTGGAAATGATACAGTGAATAATTCTACAATTCTACCTAATACTGAAACAAGAAACCTCAGATTCATATAATCTGATGAATTTAATTTAGTCATCAATATAACTAAATTTTATTGGCAACCATTTACATTTAAATAAATGCTCTTACATGCATAAAGTGGTATGATTTTTCAATAAGTCCCTCAAGTCTCCATTGCAATTCTTTGTTGGTCATTTTCATTTATTTTTCCTCTTGTATAGTTGTAAGTAGTATGTATCCAATTCTTGCGGTTCTGTTATTTTTTCTTTGAATTATTTCATAAAGATCCTTTAAAATTTCTATATATTCCTTGTACCTGCAGATCTTAATTGAATTATAGTATTATACTACATTAATATCACATTTTACTTAACCACACTGCTTAACAATCAGGTTGACTCCAGTTTTTTTGTCCATTTGTTCCACAATTACAAATAATGCAGCTATAAAATTATTTGAACAGTTTTTAAAAAACACACTATTAGGGTATGATGACTTACTCTGGGAACATAGCAAGCTTTTATTTGCCTATATTTTCTCTCTTCTCAGTTCATCAGTTCTGATTCTTTCAATTTCCTCTATACAGATCATGTGCACACACACACATTCCTGATATCTTTTCTGAGCTTTAGTATTTCATCACCAAATACCTTGAGGCATATTAATCTGAATGGCCTATCTATATCTCAAACTCAACATGTCCAAAACACAACTCATTGTCCTCTAACCTCACTTTTCCTCCAGATATCCCTATTAGTTGTGTCTGGTCGACTTAACCATTCTCAACCTCAGTTTCCTCATTTGTAAAATGGAGATAATGATAGTATATACTTCTCAAGATTGTTGGGAGGATCAAATGAGAAAATATAAAGCCTGGGGCAATGAGGTAGCACAGGGGACAGAGCGCTGGCCCTGGAGTCAGGAGGACCTGACTCAGACACTTGACACTTACTAGCTGTGTGACTCTGGGCAAGTCACTTAATCCCAATTGCCTCACCAAAAAAAAATAAAATAAAACCTGTTGCAAACCTATGTAAATGTTTCTATTACTATTATTACTCTTCACACTGACCTTTCTGGACCTATTTCATATCACTCATCTATACACATTCTATATTCCAAGCCTACTAGCCTACTGACTATACTCTGAACAACACTCTCCTGTCTTCATGCCTTCGCGCAATACTGTCCATCTCCTATGACTCACCTCTGCCTTGTAGAATTCTTAGCTTCCCTTAAGACTCCATTCAGTTACCACCTCTGATTCCAAGCTTTGGCTTGTTGCCCCTCACCTGCTGGTGCTCTCTCGTGCCTAGAATGACCATGTATTAACTCACTTGTATATATATTACCTTCTTCCAGTTTAGTGTAAGCTCCTTGAGGAAAGGGGTTGTTTCTGATTTTCTTTACTTACTTACCCTTCGTAAATGCTTGCTAATAAATCAATGATGTCGACATGCTCTAGAGTGGGGCAACTCAACAATTACTTCCCATTCTTAGCTGATTCTTACCCATTTCTTTACCTAGACTCACCAAAGAGGAATTGCTCTGTTGAAACATGGACAAGTATTTCAATGAAAAAGAAAAAAACAGCAAACAAGATGGACTGGAGATTGATGAAGGCATAAATTATTTAACAGGTTTAGGTTTTACTTCCCCAAAGGTAGAAGTCACGGGCCACATGGCCATGATAATTGTAGGAATATCCATTACTCCTTGAAGATCCCAGCCTTATAATACTTGGAAGGAAGGGGGACAATCCTTGTGCCAGCTGGCCCTAAAGAAGTTGGGTGTTTGCCAATTAGCATCGAAGGGACTGACACATGCCATTTCTGAGACTAAGGTGAAATGTAATTCATTCCCATTTGTTGCACTTTAAAGTCCTGGCTCATTAAATTACCACTAAGAAATAGCAATTTAAAGCACTGGCTTAATAATAATTTTTAATGTTTCTTCTACAATGTGGAAACTTTTTAGACAGATGTTATTTTCAAGACGTGTATGCCAAACTAAGGAGAAGGAAGGTAATGATTTCTTCTCAGCTCCAACCTTGCCAAGCATGCCAGTGCCAAGTAAGCCTGATCCTAAGCTAAACTGCCAAGTATGCAGGCCCAAGTTTGTCTTTGGCAAGGGGTCCCTCGCCTTGAACTTATATTCTCACTCTTCTGCCTGTCTTCTTTATATGGAAGACGCCTGACAATAGCTTCCTGGGTGGTCTTGTTTCCAATATTTTAATTTATAGAAGGCAAATGGTATTGCATTCTTGGAACTCTTCTCTTTCACCCCACTGTCCCCTTCTCTGTTCCCTGATGTGAGGGCGCAGCGGGAGAAACAAAACGAAACAAAACAGTAGCCTGGAAATTAAGAGACCTCTGTTCTTATTCTAGATCTGCTCCTAATTCATGACAATACCCTTGGTAAATCACTTTCCCTCTCTTGGCCTCAGTTTCCCCATTAGCAGTATGCAGATGACGATAATTAAAATGTCTAAGGTTTATATAGTATTTTGAGGTTTGCAAAGCCCTTTACATAGATTATCTCATTAATCTTCACAACAATGCCATGAAGTAGATATTATGATAACTATTATTACCCTTGCTCTACAGATAAGGAAACAGAGGCTGACAGGTGAAGTGACTTGCCCAGGGTCACAGAGCTAGTGGGTATCCTAAGTGAGATTCAAGCTCAGTTCTTCCTAACTATTCAGGGCCCTAGTCAGGAGCTACCTAACTCACTGTTGCAGAGGGCTGAAAGGAAACTGCTTTGTAGAAATGTAAGTTATTCCACTTTTTCCTTTACCCTTTTCTGTTTCCTTCTTCACTTTTTACCATCCCAGCCTCCCTATTATCTCTCTTTATGACTAACTTCACTACATATGATTTAAGAATACTAGATATCCCATTACAACATGTCTTACTATGCTGTAAATTAATTATTTTGAGGTAAAATCTTGTATAAAGACCAACATCTAAATGTTGATCTAAATCATCTCTTTTGTTAAAGCATGAAAAGCTTTAAAACCTGGATGTTTCTGTCCTCTAATATTGGTATTATGTTCTACCTTACCTTTCCTCCCTCCCCCTCCTTTTGGCCCTCTTTCTTTCTTTTTCTTTCTTTTTTTCTCTCTCTCTTTCTTTCTTTCTTTCTTCCTTCCTTTCTCCCTCTCCCTTCCTCTTTTCCTTCCTTCCTTCCTTCCTTTCTTCCTTTCTTCCTTCCTTCCTTCCTTCCTTCCTTCCTTCCTTCCTTCCTTCCTTCCTTCCTTCCTTCCTTCCTTCTTCCCTTTTAGGTTTGAGGCCATGTCTCCTTATCTTACCCAGGCTGAAATCAGAAAGGCCATAGGCCCCATACCACTATTGATTAGCTTGGAGCTTCAATCTGCTCCATTTCTTGCCTGGGTTGGTTTGTTCCTTCTTAGGCAGCCTGCTGGCCACCTACTTCTGGGTGTTGCCATATTGGTTCCAGACTTCATACCTGCTCAGCTTTAGCCCTACTATAGTTAAGAACTCCCAAACCCAAGTGCCCTACTTGCCTCAGTCTCCCCTAGTAGCAGAGATGGCAAACATGTGCCCCTCCATACTAAGCTGCTTTGCATTTCTTTAACTGCTGATTAATTCTTTAATGTTGAGAGACACCGTGGTATAGTGGGTTGAGTACTGGATTTGGACTGTTAGGAAGCTCTGGATTGGAATCCCAATTGAGTCACTATCTGTGTGATCTTGGACAGGTGTTTCATCATTCTGAGTCTCAAGAAACTCTTCAAATCTAAATATTATAGACAAGATCCTGCACCAATTAAGTCACAAATCTTGGACAAATTGAAGTATTAATGTCAGCTCATTTGTCTATAATCAATGTGTTCTCTTTGGTACTGTCTGTGTTAGCATATAAGCTCACATAGGGAAGGAATAAAAGCATAGGGGGAGGCAGGAAAAGATGTTGTGTGGTTAAGCCTTGTCTAGTGAAAAAAGCATCAACCAAGAATTCAAGGTACTACTACTGGCCCGAGTATTGGTTAACTAGGTCATCCAGTACAAGCCATTTCATTTGGTGAAGGTTTTGTTTTCCCACCTAGAAAATCTATAAAATGAAACAATTCGATCACATGATTTCCCAGGACCCCTCCAGCAATGATTCTGATGGTATTTATTTTTTCTCAAATGAGGGCAATTTTCTAAAGCAAGTGAACCAAATATTACCTTACCCTCTTCTAAATCTGTCAACTTGACGTATGACAAAATCAATCTCTCTTCCTCTCACACACATATACCAGGTTAAAAAAATACAAAGTTGAGTTTCTCATTTGTAATCATCATTTTCTTGTAATTCACATGAAAATATCTCATATAAAACTTTAACTAGGGAAGGAAATAAGAATGTACATATCATGTACTATGCATCACACCGTGATATACATTAAAACAAACTCCATTATCTCATTTGACCCTCACAACAACCCTGTGAAATAGGTGCAATTATTATTATCTCCATTTTATAGTTGAGGTAGTGGAAGCCCAAGTGACCTGCCCAAGGTCACATAGCAATCTCTTCAGTGGCGATCTGAAGCCACATTTGCTGCTGGACACCCTCTCCACCAAACCCACTCGGCTTTCCCATGTAGTCTGAAAGCACAAAAATTACTCTGAGAAACTTACTGTCTTCTATGGGCTAAAATTAGAAATGAAGGAGGTTTCTTAGCTGTAATCTTGATCTTTTTTTATTTATATGAAATAAAGTGGGAAAGGGAATGGAGGGGGGAGGGCAAGCAACCTGACAGGATGCAGCAGCTATCCACCTCCGCATAAAAATGCCAGCAGAAAACCACAGCCATGTTCGCATCAAACAGCAGTACTCAGTGTTTATGAAACTCCCCAGGACCAGAAACAGCCATGTAACTCTAGACAGTCAAGCAATCACATCCTGCTTGTGCTCAAAAAGCCCTTCTTTCCATTACTTCTAACTTCATTACTGTTTGTTTGTTAATTTTCAGAATTTATCCAGGAGATTCTCTTGCTCAGACAATGAGTCACACTGAGAGTTTCCACTTTGTGGTGCAGGGAGGGGGATATCTGTTTTTCAAGGGTTCTGCCTGCTTTCTGGCCCCATAATTTTGGGAGATGGGAAGGAGCAGGTTTGAGTGGTTTGAGTTGCCATTGTCCACTTCTCTGTCAAAAATAAAAGGGAGAAAGAAGCGAATTTTCTCCCAGAAGAGCAAACGTAAGGCAATGTTTGAGCCTCAGAAATTGACCTTTTTCGTGACTGGAAAGAGAATTTTACACAGTAGCCAGGACACAAGCCTCTCAATTTAATGTTAAAAGTTCAGCCACTTTGGAGACCTCAAAGAGTAAGGTTAGGGAACGTTTAACCTGCTCTTAAAATTAGACAAGTGCATTTATTTTTAGCTCCACAAGTACTTCTTGCTTCATTTTCCAAACAAAAGAATTTTTGGATGAAGATGTTTGGATAAAGACCAAGTAAGAAAACCATCAACCCTGAAAGGCATACTGAGGAGTCAAGGGAAGATATAAAGTCACTGGGAAAGGGTCAGTAGAGAAGTACATTTAGAATCTCTTGCCTCATGCCACTCTCCTATACCTGGGCACACACCTGGAAGGTAGACAGGGTCGCTGTATGGTGTGATCTTGGGATCAAAGCTCCCACATTATTATAGACCTGTTGTGTGATCCCAGAATCCAAACTCCCAAAGTGAACGTAATCACTCTACAATGTAATCCCAGGAACCCAATGAGACAGATGTAATCACTGCCTCGAGTAATCCTGAAAGTCAAACATCCACTCTGAAGCAAGCCAGCTCTCAAAGCGATCGAATGACATTAGAGACAAATGTCTCAAGTTGTTATAGCAACTGATCCAAAGTGCTGTCCAGCTGTTTTCAGTCTGCTTTCCCAACATCAGAGGCCGCTCACTCGGGCTGCACCATAAAAATACCTCCTTGCTCATAAAAAGCCATTCTCCGAGTCGCTCAACAGACTGTTCATCTTTTCATGCCTGTGGTCTGCCCCCATCTGATCTGTGTTCACAGAAGAGCATTCTGGGAGAATCCTGCCAACCTTTACACTGAATTCCCTGAACTCCTTGGAAGAAAGGCAGGCTACTTTAGAAATGCTGAAAAGAATGCTGCCGTTTGGGTGAAGCCTGGCATTTTAAATGACCGCCCTGTATTGTACCAATTAATTGTTTTCATTCATTCTTTCTCTGACCATGACTATCGGCTCAAAAATCCTGTGTAGACTAAATTTGACTCAATTCAACAAGCACTTATCAAGTTCTTACCTACTATGTGCAAGGCATTGTGCTAAGGTGTTGGGATTGCACAGAAAAAAATTGTCCCTTTCCTCAAGGAGTGTATGTTTACAGACACTTTGAAAGTGTATTCAAATGGAATTAAGACTATTTGTCATAAGTGGACAGTGAATAGTGCTGGACATGGGAATAAGGATGACTGGTGTGAAGCCTTCAGATAGTTAACAGCTATATGACTTTGGGTAAACCACTTCTCCTTTATGAGGCTCAGTTTCCTGAACTGTAAAATAAGGATAACAATAGCACCTACATCCCAGACTGTGGTGAGAGTTAAATGTGATGACATGTTAAGTGCTTTACACACCTTAAAAAGCACTATATAAAAGCTAGCTATTGTTGTTACAACTATTATAAAAGAGAATATGAAAAATATATACAGCGACCATATTTTCTGATCCAAATGTTGGAATATATATTCAATCAGTTTTGCCATTCTACCGCAAGTGTGTAGATTTTTGCTTTATCAATAAATCAACAAATAATTCTAAAGCACCTACTATGTGCTAAGCACTGTTAAATGCTGGGTTTATAAATAGAATGATGAAGAAGTCCCTATTCTCAAGAAGACTGCATCCTGCCAAATTAGTGAACATAGCACAGAGATTAAACGTGTCACTCCTAAAACTATTGCCATTGTCATGACATCATCATTCCACCACATTCAATTCAGTAAACATTAACTGGGCACCTACTACGTGCATGGTATTATGTCTTGAATGTAGGATGTAAAGATGAGATGATTCTCTCTGCTCTCAGGAAATTTATATTCTAGAAGGGGAATGATATGCACACACAGATAACTGTATTTCTAATTAGAAAATGATTAAGTCAAAGGGTTCTGAGAGAGATGAGGAGGGAGGGATCATAGCTTGAGAGGTGGAATGGAACTTGGAAATTGTTCGCTCTCAGGCCTCCGTTTTACAGATGAGGAAATGGAGGTCCTTGCTCAAGGTCAAACATGGGCAGAGGCAAGATTGGAACTCAGTCTCTTTAATTCTAAATCTTATGCCCTTTCTACTACAGTGTGTGTGTGTGTGTATGCATGTGTATATGTATATAGTTACACATATACACACTATATATACATATACACATAAACACACACACACACATATATATATACATATATATACATATATACACACATATACACACATACATTGGGGCAGCTAGGTGGCACTATGGCTAGAGTGTTGGGCCTGGAGTCAGGAAGACCTGAGTTCAAATCTGGCCTCAGACACTTACTAGCTGAGCGACCCTGTGCAAATCACTTAACCCTGTTTGCCTCAGTTTTCTCATCTGTAAAATAAGCTGCAGAAGGAAATGGCAAAGCTTCTCCTGTATCTCTGCCAAGAAAACCCAAATGGGGTCATGAAGGGTGAGACACAACTGAAACAACTGAACAACAACAGTACACGCATATACGGTATGTATGTATGCATGCATACTACACATACACATATATACATACATACATATAGAGAGATATATATAGATCTCTATCTAGATGTGTGTATATATCTACATGTATAGATATCTATCTATCTATCTATCTATCTATCTATCTATCTATCTATCTACATATATATGGCACACACTCATAAGCCTGTTTTATGTACCTTAATACAGCTAAAGAGGTATATTCTATGCATGTTTCTATTAATAATTCCAATGTTTCTTCAGCCTGTGATTTTATAACTCTCAATTTTTTGTGACGTATATTTTTATTGCGATGCTTACTGGCTTGATATTATAGACTTCGAGAGGGAAGGGGCAGCTAGGAGATCTAGCCTGATGCCCTTTTTTCTAGATGAAGAAACCAAGGCCAAGAATGTCTAAATGAGCTGCCCAAGATTGTACAAGTGGTAAATGGCAGAGCCAGGTTTGGAAACCAGGTCCTTCGGCTCTCAATTCATTAACATTTGGCATTCCAATAAACATTTATTAAGAGTCTAAGCAGCAGCATTGCTGGAAGGAACAGAAAAATTATTGAGATCCCAGCTCCATTTGGACATTTGTGAATGGACAGTTAAGCACTATGCTCATCCCCTTGCATGGCTACAAAGTTGAGATGAGATGTGCCTTTTGATTTAATGAGCAACGGTCATTTATCATAACACTGTAATTCCTAAGACATTTTAAATAAACATGCCTTAGGGTTAAAAGAGTGCTTTTTCTCACAACAACCCTGAGAAATAGTTTAGGGCAGCTGGAAGCATAGACTGAATTTCAGAGAAATTAAGTGAATTCTTAAAGTCACACAGCTAATAAGGACAGAAGATGAGGAACTTGAACCCAGGGCTTTTGAGTCAATCCATCATTCTTTCCACGGCTTGAAAAGAAAAGAATCAAATATTTTAAAATAAGTATATCCCAGAAAATCCAGGATGTAGGGGCACAGTAAATATAGATGTCACTTACTATTAATGGTAGTAGCGTCCACAGTGTGTGTGCTGGACACAATTCTGAACTTCGTAACAGAATTATTTTAGTCTACAGTTGTAGTGACATGAAACTTATCATTCAGATTTATTCACATAATATCACTCTTTTTTTAGAGACCACCATTTTAAAGGTTAGTTTAAACGTTTTTATGCCACATTTAAAAAATATGGGCAATTTAAAGTGGATTCCTTTTTGGAAAGATAGCTTAATACTAAGATGGAAAGAGGAGGGGAAGATGGGAAAATTCTGCTAGAGGCAGACCAGAGGAAAAAAAATTCTGGCTCTTCCTTTGTTTGTGCTCTCCTTCCCCCTTTTCCCCAGATCCCAGGCTTAGAAGGCTGCTATAACTATCGTGAGTTGACATTTTAAGGAAAGCAGCTGAGGAGGCAGTTTTATGTAATCTAAGAAGGAGGAAAGTGGAATTCAGTGATAAGGTCTCTAGGCCCTGTTCTGGCCCTCACTTGCTTTGATGGGGTCTTAGCTTCTGTCAATGTTGATCTTTCCTTATCTGCAAGGGAGATGACATGGCAGAGCAGGGCCCTGGCTTTGGAGTCACAACATGCAGGCTCATGTCCCAACTCTGAAGCATCCTCTCCCTAGGCCTCAGCTTCCTCATCTGTAAAATGAGGGGGTTGGTCTCTGAGATCTCTTCTTGCTTTGGATTTATGGTCTGACTCAATGGAAAAGGTTGGGTGTGTGTGTGTGTGTGTGTATGTGTGTGTGCATGTATGTGTGGGTATGTGCATATATGTAAGCGTATGCATGTGAGTGTGTGTATGTGTGTTTGTGCATGTGTACGTGTGTGTGTGTGTGTGTAAATTAAGCTTGTCCTCATTCTTCAGTACCATATATGGACCACCACCTTCTCTTTTGAAGTTATTTGAAGCTTTTGTTACCCCTCTACAGCACCTGGCACATAACAGGCACTTAAAAGGCTCAGTGAATTTAATAATAATTTAATAATAGCTAGCATTTAACAATCGAATTAATTATTAAATTTAATAAAATTATTAAATTAATAACAGCTAGCATTTATGAAGCACAGTGGACAGAGCACTGGGCCTGGAGTCAGGAAGGCCTGAGTTCAAATATGGGCTCAGACACTTACTAGCTGTATGACCCTGGACAAGTCACTTAACCTGTTTGCCTTAATCCACTGGAGAAGGAAATAGCATATCACTTCAGTATCTTTGTCAAGAAAACCCCATGGACAGTTATTGGTGTGTGGGTCACAAAGAGTCAGATGTGACTGAACAACCACAGCTACCATTTATATAGCTCTTTAAGGTTTGTAAAGGGCTTTACATAAATTATTCCATTTGATCCTTACAACCCAGTGAGGTGGGTTTGTTATTATTCATCCCATTTGACAGAGGAGAAAACTGAGGCTGAGAGAGATTTAGGGGACTTGTCTTAAGGTGACACAGTTAATAAGCATGGGAGTCAGGATTTGCCCTCAGGTCTGTCTGATTCCAAGGGCAGGGCACTGAGCTAAAGGGAATGACACCACTCTTAAAACCATTGTGGTTATCTACTCTCCTCTAGTACTGATGTGCTCCCTCTGAGGGGATTTTAATGCCTAGATAACATTCTTTCTCCCTCCCTCATCCACCGTCATCATCATCCATGAGGACTTCATAGTAAGGACCTATTAGAACCCTCCCCCTCTCCCCCAACCCATGGAAATTATTCCTTCATCTCTTAAAGGAGACTTCTAGCTTTCCCTACATCAGGATGACCTAAAGTAATTTTCAATTGCTTTATCTCTGCTGTTTCAAGAATTCAAGTTTTCTTCATAAAGGTTGCACAGTGGATAGAGCACCCAGCCTGGAGTCAGAAAGATCTGAGTTCAAATCTGGCCTCAGACACTTGCTAGATGTGTGACCCTGGGCAAGTCACTCAACCCCTGTCTACCTCAGTTTCCTTATCTGTAAAATGGATGGAACAATAATAATACCTACCTCCTAGGGCTATTGTAAGAATCAAATGACATGGTAAGTATAAATCCTTAGCACAGTCTGGTATATAGCAGACAAAATATAAATGTTAGCTATTATTAAATGAGATAATAATTAAGTGCTTAGCACCATGCCTGGCACATAGTAGGTGTTATATAAATGTTAGCTATTATTATCATGATTAAATGAGATAATAACTGTTAAATGCTTAGCACCATATCGGGCATATAGTAGGTGTGTGCTATACAAATGTTAACCATTGCTATCATATTTCTTATTATCCTTGACCTTCCTCCAAGCCCATCACAGAAATCTCCAACCCTCAATCACTCCAACTGTCCATATTCTTTTACTTGCTGCATCTATACATATATGTGTGTGTGTGTATACATATATATATGTGTGTGTGTGCATATATATGAAACGTTGCTAAAGAAGGCTATAGAATCACATATACCTGGTCCATTGCAGAATTAAGCTGTCCAACTTCAACTTGGTTTTCTCAGACATATGCCATGCTTAATAGGTTTGGTTCTGCAAGATAAAACTTAATTTCTAAGTTTAATGCCTACAGTCTAGGCAGCTAAGGTGGTGCCTTAGGATAGGGTATACAAGTCAAATAATTCTCCCCAGCTCAAAGAATGGGTAATTGAGAGAATGATAAAAAGTACCCATGCCTGCAGCAAGTTTTTCACCTGTAAAAATGTTTCAGTAAAATACTTGTATATGTGAGGAGATTTGGTTTTTGTCAGATGTACATATCCTCTCTATATACGTTCATTCATTCCATGCACATTCGTTAGTCGCCTGCTATGTCCAAGGTGCTGCTCATGCATGGCTGCTCACACAACGCATTTCAGTTCCTAATGAGCTCTCCTCTCCTTCTTTTCCATAAACTCTGTTAAGTCATGCAGTGAAGTGGCCATTAAAGAGAAAGGCTTGGTTCCTCCCAGGTGGTGGCAGTGCCTGGGGCAGAGGTTGGGGGGAACAGATGCGAAAGGTTGGCACCTTGGGAGCTTGCGAGAATTAAAGACAAACACTGAGAGTGCCGAGGCATGGGGGTCATCTGCCCACCAGAAAAATCATTAAAAACACAAAGAGACAAAGCATGATGGATGCAGGCCATTGACAGCAGACTTAGAATTGTTTGTCAAAATGAGGTTATTGATTAAACATGTTTGGCTGTCTGATCTTTCTAGATCAGAGCAAAATGGGAACAGGAGGAGGAGGTTTTTGGAGGCAGACACACTGAGGGGGTGAGACATGACCACTGAGGGAAGTCCATGGCCCCCACCCACGTTCACAATCTTGGAGTCAACCTCTACTTTTCCAACTTCCTCATTTCACCTCCTCCCCCAGGAAACCCATTCACGTCTTGTTAATTCTGTCTCTACAATCTTTCCCTTTCACATCCGTGTCCGTCTGCACCATTTTATACAACCTCTGTTTTGTTCAGTCATGTCTGGCTCTCTGTGACCCCATTTGGGGTTTTCTTGGCAGAGAAACTGGAGTGGTTTGCCATTTCCTACTCCAGCTCATTTTACAGAGGAGGAAACTGAGGCAAACAGGGTTAAGTGACTTAGCTAGGGTCACACAGCTAGTAAGTGTCTGAGGCTGGATTTGAACTCAGATCCTCCTGGCTCTGTATCTACTTCACCACCTAGCTGCTCCTTATACAGCTGTTAGCACAGTTCAAGTTTTTGTCAGTTCCTGCCTGCCTCTTTCCTAGTTTGAGCTGCCTTCTTGTAGTTTCTCTTTTTTCCAATCCATCCTCCACACAGATGCCAAACTGACATCTAAAATTCCCTCAAACTGGGTCTGACCTAATTAACTCTCTCACTCAAAAAACTTCAGAAGCTCCCTATTGCCTCAAGGATAAAACATGGCATGGCAGTTATTTCAACTTAACGAGCATTTCAGTCCCGCCACAGTCCGCTTCCCACCTAGCTTTTCAGGATGATTTTAAGTTCAGCATCGTCATGCACACTCCTTTCCACACTAACTTGCTTTTTCCAATATTCCTTTCCCACATGTTTCCCTTAGCACAGATAGTCCCTGAGGTCTGGAGTGTGCTATCTGCTCACTTCTTTGTCTGAGGATCCCCAGCCTCTTTAAAAAAAAAACCAAACAGCTCCAGTGCCATCTCCAGAATGAATTCTTACCAAATCTTTGCTTCCTTAGTTATTAGCACTCCAAAAGGTATGTATTTTGTCTTTATCCTGCATCTACTACTCTATAGACATGTGGCATCTCCCCATTTCTCTGCCCCCCCATTAAAGTATAAGCTCCCAGACAATGGAGACTGGGTCATTTTTACTTTGTATCCTCAGAGCTCAGCACACTGCTTGGCACATAGTAAGTACTTAACAAATACTCATTGAAGTAAATTAAAATGGAGAGCCTCTATACACTTTAAACATCACTTGAAGGCATTACTGTAGGTCACAGCCCGATCACTGACTTTCATAGTAATGACTCTGAGTCATCAGGAAAAAGTTAACACAGGATATTTTGTTTCTTCTGATGAAGTATTGATTTGAGGAATAATAATAAAAAAGGAAAAGATGAAGAAAAAAGAGAAAGAGGAGAAGAAGAACAAGAAGAAGAAGGAAGAAGAAGGAGGAGGAGGAGGAGAAACAGCGTTTGTGTGGCACTTAAAGGTTTGTAAAGTGATTGAACAAATATTGTCTCATTTTGTCCTCAAAACAGCCTAGCAAGATAAGTGCTATTATTGCACTCATTTTACAGAAGAAGAAACTGAGGCAAAGAGAAGTTAAGTGACCTACCCAGGGCAACATATCTCATAAGTATCTGAGGCAAGATTTGGCCTCGGGTCTTCCTGACTCCAGATCTAGCTGTCTAGCCTAACTTCATTCCAGCGTGGAGTTCAAAAAGCCTGTGCTTGTCATGTCGTAAGATCACGAGCTACGAGGGACATGAGAGGTCATCAGATCTACCACTTCTCTCCCCAGTTTTACAGAAAGAAAACTGAGGGCCCATGGGGTTAAGTGACATGGTAATGCAAGTAAAGATACTGACCGTAGGATGAAAGACTACGTACCAAACATTCAAGAATCAGTCATTACTGAAAAGTTGTGATAAGCAGGATGTAAAACAAACCATCAAGATCTCTACAGATCACCAACAAAGTCCAGCAGCAGGAAACGGAAAGAGAAATTCCATATAAAATAACTGTAGACCATACAAAATACTTGGGAGTTTATTTGTCAAAACAAACCTAGGAACCATATGAACACAATTAGAAAACACTTTTCACACAAAGTCAGATATAAGCAATTTGAAAAATAGCAATTGCTCATGAGTGGGCCAAGTCAATATAATAAAATGACAATTCTACCTAAATTAAATTTACTTATTCAGGGCAATAGCAACCAAACTACAAAAGAATTATTTTATAGAACTAGAAAAAATAATAACAAAGTTCATTTGGAAGTGCAAAAGGTCAAATATCAAGGGAATTTATGAAAAAAAAAATGTAAAAGAAAGTGGCCAAGCCATACCAGATCTTGAGGTGTATTATAAAGCAATAATCAACAAAACAATCTGGTATTGGCTAAGAAATGAGTGGTGGATCAATGGAATATATTAGGTACATGATACATAGTAGTAAATGACCACAGTAATCTAGTATTTGATAAACCCAAAGACTCCAGCTTTTTGGACAAGAATTCACTATTTGAGAAAAACAGCTAGGAAAACTGGAAAACACCATATACCAAAATAAGCTCAAAATGGGTACGAGTTAGACGTAAAGGATGATCCCCTAAGCAAATTGGGGGATCGTGGAATAGTTTACTCGTTTGATTTTTAGAAAATCGAAAAATTTATGACCAAATAAGAGAGAGAGAACATTATGAGGCATAAAATGGATAATTTTAATAATATTAAATTTAAAAGTTTTTTGCACGAACAAAACCAGTGCAACCAAGGTTAGAAGGAAAGCAGAAAGCTAGTGAAAGAATTATAGCAAGTTTCTCTGATAAAGACCTTATTACTCAAATATATAGAGAACTGAGTTAAACTGGTAAGAATACAAGTCATTCCCCATTTGGTAAATGGTCAAAGAATATGAATAGGTAATTTTCAGGTGAAGAAATCAAAACTATTTATAGTCATATGAAAAAATGTTCTATATCACTATTGGTTAGAGAAATACAAATTAAATCAGCTCTGAGGTACCACCTCACACCCACCAAACAGGCTAATATGACAGAAAAGAAAAATGATAAATGTTGGAGTGGATATTGGGAAGCTGGAACACTAATGCACTATTCGTGGAGTTGTGAACTGATCCAACCATTCTGTAAAGCAATTTGGAAGTATTTCCAAGGGCTATAAAATTGTGCATATCCCAAAGGGCATCCAGCAATACCACTACTATGTCTGTATCCCAAAGAGATTTTTAAAAAGGGGAAAGGACCTATCTGGCAAAAATATTTATAGCCGCTCTTTTTGTGGTGGCAAAGAATTGAAAATTGAAGGGAATGACTGAACGAGTTGTGGTATATGATTGTAATGGAACACGACTGCACTTTAAGAAATGATGACCAGGATGATTTCAGAAAAACCTGAAAAGACACATGAACAGATGAAGAGTGAAATGAGCAGAGCTAGGAGTACATTGAATACAGTAACAACAATAATGTCAATTAACTGTGAATAACTTAGCTATTCTCAGCAAAATAAAGATCCAAGACAGTTACAAGGGACTCATGATGAAAAATGCTATCCACCTCCATTAAAAGAACCGATGGAGTCTGAATGCCAATTGAAGCATACTATTTTTCATTAAAAATTTTTTTTCTCATAAGTATCTTTTTGGTCTGTGTTTTCTTTCACAACATGACTAATATGGAAATGTTTTTTATTATTGAACATGTATACCCTACATCAAATTCAGAGAAGGGGGAGGGGAGGGAGAGAAAGAATTTGGAATTTTAAAAAATGAATGTTAAAATTTTTTTTACAAGCAATTGGGAAAAATGAAACATTATTTTTAAATGAATTTTTTTTAGACATGATAATTCACAAAACCCATGGATTCTTGAATTACTGAAATATACTCTTTTTAGGAAAGCCAAGAGTATGTATGCTACTTTAGAAAGCATATTGTTCAACAAAATGGTCAAATTTTTAAAAATTGTGGTGCTTAAGAAGAATAATCTTAAGTTAGCTAGAAAAAAGAATAACTGATATTTACAGAGTCCTTTGCAATTAAAAATCACTTTCACATGCTTTATTTTATTTGATCCTTACAATTGATCAGTCAGTCAATCACTAAGCACTTACTAAGAATCTACATTGCGCCAGGCACTCTGCAAGGGGCTGGGGATACAAATACAACACAGAGATCTAGCACAAGTGTAGCACCCTACCTGACATCTCCATTTAGACGGTCCAGATAGGTTAGACATTCAGCTTAGCCAGGGCCAGAGAGGCAGGGTCCTAGTGTGTGCTGTTAGGTGAGTGGACTAAGAGAGGAGTCTAGAATCTCAAAACTAATGGCAGAGGAAAGAGGGGCAAGGGTTACTTCAGAAAGTGAATCTTACTAAAAATTTTGGATTTACATAAACATACTCATTGCCTTAAAATAAATAGAAGCTGTACTGATCATCAGAGAAACAACTCAACCCTACATCACAAATGCTGCGGGAGCCTTTGTTGATGTTTTTCAGGTGCATGTATTACATCTTGTTTCTTTTTTGCAGAGGAAGACTGATGGGCACTTTTATAGGCAAGGACTTCCTGCCCCCTTGCATTGCTATACCTAATTGATGGATGCTTTTTTCTGGGAGTTTGAGAGGCCTGCATTTGTCTCTTCATAGGGAGGGTCTAATGGATGTCAGAAAGAGTTGAGAATAATGGGTCTGGATCTCCAAGTGACATCCATAGCTTAGCTGGTAAAAATGAGAGGATCTAACGCAGAAGCCAATCAACTCTGTCATATGGAGGAAGAGTCAACTGTTGATGATGGATTTTTGCAGTCAGGGAGTCATTTAGAGCTTTTCTAAGGAAATAGTACTTGCTGGATTTTCATAAGTCATGATGTAGCAGACTGAGCATTGGACAGAGGATTCAAGTCCTAGCTTTACCACCTAGTAGCCCTTTGACCTTCAGGAAGTCCCTTAACCTAAGTTTCATCATCTGTAAAATTAGGACTAGTAATATCAACTTTGCATATACCTGATTGGATATTTGTGAGCAAGGGTGTGCTGATAAATGTTTAACAGCTAGTTTTCAAAAAAATATAGTCATGACACACTTTAAGTTTAAACTGCACTATAATAAAATCTTTCCATTCCTTTTTTATTCCTTTCTAAGTCTAGATAATAAATCAAAATCACCCAAATTGCATCATTTGCTGATTTCCAAGGTATAAATGCTTACACTGAAAATTTAGCAATCAATTCTTCCAAACCAAGTTGGAAACTGGATCTAGCATACCCTGGTTGTGAGACACAAATGAGAGTGTGGATATGAAAGTGCTGTGTAACTGCAAATACAAACCAGGATTCTAAGATAGGCAGGTGGATTGAGGTCTGCATTATCATGAGGAGTAACCATGTTACTGAGATCACAAAATATTAGAGATGAAAGTGGTCGTAGATATCACCTAGTCTGACTTTTCATTTTGTAAAGGAAGAAACAGAGACCCAGAGAGGCTAACTGACTTGTCCAGATCAAAATAAGACTGAAAGAACATGGGAACATATGAATTTCTGTTTTTCTTATTAATTATTAAGACCTCCAATGTACCAGGTGCTATACCAGTTAGTGAGGATTCATGTACACCCACATATCCTTTCTCCTAAAGTGTCATCAATGGATGTTAAGGAGGAGTGAGGTTGGCACATTTAGTGACAATTTCAAGGGTTAGAGCTGTGCTTCATATTGGTTAGTTTTCCTTAATAAATTATACATCATCCACAAACATATGCAAGCTTATGTTTACAGCCTGTACCAACTCCCTTGGTAGAGTTCCCTAAGCTTATCATACACTCTTTCTTTTGTTTCTCTCCTAAATCTCTCTCCTTCAAAGGAGTTGGACTTTACTGAGCTTTGGTGATTTGACCCTATCTATAATTTCAATCAGTTTTAGACTTTGACATCTCTCCTCTCAGTTTGTTATTATGGACTGAAGAGCCCTAATCTGCTTAGCCCATCCTTCCATAGGATGGCCTTTGGAGAAGCTATAAGTCAGAGTGGATAGAGTTCCGGAGTCAAAATCAGGAGGTCAAGTCGAAATCCCATTTCAGACATTTACTAGCTTCACAACCGTGGACAAATCACTTCCCTGCCCCATTTGTAAAATGAGGATAATAATACTTTCTTTGGAGGATTGTGGCCAGAATCGAAGAAGATACCATGTATAAAATACTTTACAAATCTTAAAGCACTGTACAATGGCAAGCTATTACTAGTAATTACCATTATTAATTATTCACCCCATCCCCTTGATCATTTTAATTCCTACTTGTAGTTGTTCTTCTTTGGTTCCAGAAGGGCAGTGACCACAAATGCAAAGAACAGTGGCTCCAGTATCCTGACATATTAGGACTCAGGAGGCGGTGCTGTAGAGTGCTGAAGGAGTTCTCTGAAGGGTCACTATCATTTAAGACTTCCAGGACTGTAATGGATAGTCAAGGGCACACCATCCTATACAGTCTGTATTGCTTTTCCACAAATACCTGATACCTGACCCTTTTGAAATTCATTGATACTTTTTTTTTAAAGTCACACATTCCTTTGCATATTTGAGTAATGAAGCAATTTCTGACATTCTTATCAGTCTTAGCTTCACCCCAGGGACCTATACAGGCCTCCAGGCTATGATATTACCCTAAAGGTTCAGAATTTCTCCAGGGAAGAGGAACTTGGGGTTGTTAGAAAGGCAGCCCTTTTCCCTATGGATCTACACCAATGGAATAATTTGTGGTAGTAGCAGAAATAAATGTCTGGGCTTTGATCATATGCATAATGAATCCCTTGCTGTTCCTTAAGGTCCAGGTCAGCATGTTCTGTGTCCAGAAACTCATTTTCTCACTCTTGTGTCATCTAAGAAGTCCTTGAGGACTTCTTAGGACTTCTAAATGCTGGTCCATGTGACTCCATCTTTTCCAGGGTCCATCCTAGTTGTTAAGGCCATGTAGTTGAGCCTTCCCAAAGCTTCTATGCCTTGCCACTGGACCCAGATGGCTCCAGAGGAGAGAATGAGGCTGGTGACTTTACACAGCCCTCCCTCACTTAATCCAACTCACTTGCTAGTCACAGATAGCATCACCTTCCTGATGCCATGATCCTTTTGGAGAATGAAAGACAACAACAGTGATGGCTCTTGGCAGTGAAGCTCTGTGGATGCAAAGACCCCTCCCCCCACTTCACCCTAGGGCCTGTCTACCTCTAGAGAGAGACCTTCTCTGTCTCCAGCTATCTTATTCAGATCTCCCCAAGTTTCTGGGACTCAGTTCCAGATCCACAAAAGCCCTTGTCAACCAATCATCCTCAAACGCTCACTCATTCCAAATGAGGCATAAAGTAAATGCCCTGGTTCTCAGACCCCAGAGACCCATTAGTCTTCTTAGTTAGGTGATAATGGGATGCATCCCTTCCTCTTTGGGAAAAGTAACCCAAGCCTCCCAAACCAACTGGTTCCCAGTAACAACATTAAATGGATCAGTCTTTCCCTGAACAAGGAATTCTCCAATGCTTTCTGGTGGCTTATGTTCTAACTCCACCTAACTGCCACACTTGGAAGGCTTCCCTATTTCCCTGGGCTCATGCATTCTTTCCCATTTTGAAAGCGTCCTTCTTCTTTCAGAGAGTCTCTTGGACTTCTTTTGTTGTCAGGCAGGCAGGTGTTTCTTTGGGAGGCCCCATCTTTTTGATCTGGGGCTAACAATGAGGTACCTTGAACTAAACACTCAGCCTTCTGGGAATAATGTACTTTCTGAACTCTTCCTTTCAATTTCTTCCTTACTGTTGCCAGCCTGGATATCATTCTGGTTTCTAAAATTGAGTATCTGGGTGATGGATCTGTTAGAGGCGCTTTTGCTCTTTAACCAGAATGTGTACTGAATAAGTCATTCTAATGGCCCATTAGCCCTGGGCATTTTCATGCCTTTCCAAGACATGCTGTTCTCATGAGTCATTTTAATTCACATTTACATTAAAGGCAAATTCAGAGTCACCACTGCAATGACATACTTTTAAAATTGTCATTTTTGTGCTTTTTGGTGTGGATAGAAATTTAAATTATAGAAAATCCTTTTTGGAAAAAATGGAATCCTTTAGTAAAGACACCAGGTTTTATGGAGGTATTAAGAAGAGATATGCGAAAGTATAGACAATGATAAAAGAAAGTGCTGCCTTTTTTTTTTAAAGCTAGAGTAGGGGCAAAAAAGAATAAGGGGAAGCTAGGTTTGCTGTTTGGGCTGGAAGATGTACACCGGCAGAGAGAAAGAAGGAAGTATTCAGCTCCTTTTTCATTCCTGTTTTCTTCTTCAAGGATAATGATTTTCATATAGAAAAGGTTAGAACCACAGGAGTTAAGAAGGAATAGAAGCCCAAGATGAAGAAAGTGTAAGTGAGCACTTAGCTGTCCTCAATGAGCTCATGTCACCTCTCCTGAAGAAAGTACATGCAGGCAGCAAAGAACAAGTGACCTACGAGTAACTATGGGACATGGGAGAAGGATCCCAGCAAAGAAGACAGGGAATATCCTGGTTTTTCAAAAGAGGGAAAGTCCTTCAGAGCAGAGATTGTCTTACCTTTGTATTTCTATGTGCAATGCTTAAAATAGTGCCTGGCACACACTGTCTTTAATAAATGATTAAATATTTACTAATAAAAGTATAGATTCACGAGTCTGATATTCCTATAAGGGAAAAATTTTTAGAGTAAGCATTAAATGAATGATTTGTGAGCATCTAGTAGTTAGAAAAGCAAACAGTGGTCTTCATTACATAGCAGGGCCATTTAGAACAAGTCATGCCAGACAAGATGATCTCCAAGGTTCCATTTAGCTTTAAATCTATGATCCCATAAACCTAATTTCCTTTATCAATGGGGTCGCTGAAAGGTCAATTCATCTAAAGGTCAAGGAAGTGTAATTTTACTAGATCACCTAAATCCCTACTCCCCCCACTTTTTTGGATTAGGTTACTAGATTGGCCTGATCCCTTTAATGGGGAATTTCCCAACACCCAACTCATTGTGCAGCATTACAAATACTTTAAATGTTACATGTGTATACATATATAATTATACATAACTTAGCCTTTTCAAGTCCACCAGCTGCTAGTGCTTTCCCCAATAAAGTTTACCCTACAGCTACTCTTTGTATATATCATACATTATTATTTGTGTACATGGAGTCCTCACCGTTCTAATGTAAGGTTCTGGAAAGAGCAGGATCTGTTTTTCATTGTTTCTTTGTAATCCTAGTACAGTGTCTGACACATATTAAGTGCTTAATAAATGCCTATTGAAAGACTGATTAGCAGACAATTCTTAGAGAACTGCTTAAGAGAGGCTGACTTGTCCACGATCACATGGCTATCAAGTATATAGAAGCATGACTGAAATTCGGTTTTCCCTAACTCAAAATGTAGCTTGCTAATCATTGCATTATGACGCCACTTTACCAGTCTACTGGAAACCATCAATCAAAGAAATGTATAGATATAACATAACTGGATAGTTAGCATTAATAATTATAACTCAGTTTTAAACAATACCTTCCACAGACATGTGAGGTAGGGAGTACAAGTATTATTACCCTCATTTTACAGAGGAAGAAAGTGAGGCGAAATGACTTCACCAGAGTTGGAGAGAATGAGTGTCAGAGCAGGGATCTGAACCCAGGAATCTTGACCCCAGGTTCGGCATATTTCCCACTTTTCATGAGATATCTGATAAAGTCTTTCATGATATATTTACAGAGAAAATGAAGAAGGTAGCCTCAATAATAGTGCAATGATGTGAATTTGAAACTGATTGAATAAATGGATCTAAAGAATGTTGATTGATGAATCGATGTCAACCTAAAGGTAGTGCATTGTCAGACTCTGTCCTTGACCATGTTCTAGTCAATATTTCATCAATGACTTAAAAGAAGAACTCAATGGCATGCTCATTAAAACATGCCAAACACACAAAAATTAAAGGGATAGTTATTTTGGTTGACAATAGGTATTACCAAAGTTGTAGAAAGGCTAGAATTGGAACTGGGAAAACTAAAATTGAGCAAAGATAAATTTAGTCTTGAACTTAGGTTAGAAAAAATTACAAAATAATGCACAGAATTGGGGAGACAAGCCTAGACCTGAGTTCATATGAAAAAAAACCTAGGAGTTTTAGTGAACTATAAGCCCCAATATGGGAAACCAATGTAGCTTTGTTGAGAAACATGGTGTCCACAGCAAAGGAGGTATCATGTCAGTACTGCAATTTATCCTGATCTGACCAAATCTAGAGTATTGTGTTTCGTGCTAAGCATCATATTTCACAAGAGGCATTGATAAACTTAATTTTGTCTCATCTGAGGAATATCAATGAGACCTTAAACTATGCCATAAAAAGTGTGATCAAGTGAACTAGAGACTTATTCACCTAGAGATTTAAGATAGATGTGATCACCTTCTTCAGCCAAGGAACGACTGCAGCATGGAATGATGACATGGATCCATAAGTGTCATCAGGTGAGAGGTTATCTGGTAATGGTCAGAGAAAGAAAAATCAAGCAGTGGGGACAGCTAGGTGATGCAGTAGGTCAAGTGCTAGAGGTATGGTCAGGAGTACCTGAGTTCAGACTTACCCTAGATACTTATTGTGTGACTCTGGGCAAGTCACTTAACCACTCCCAGGCTCAATTTCCTTATCTGTAAAATGGGGGTTATAACAGAACTGACCTTACAGGGCTGTTGTGAGAATCAAGTGAATTAACTTGTATAAAATGCTTTGTAAACCTTAAAGTGTTGGTGTTATTATTATTGTTGATGGTCTTTGTGATTGGTGACTGTGTGTCTATGCAATGCATGTGGAAGGGGACAAGTGTGGGGATGCGTGGATACTGAGGGTATTGGATGATCAAACAACACAAAGGTTTACTTTTTCTTGAAATATGGTTTCTATTGTAACAGGAAGACTTCCTACACTTGTAAAAAACTGACCGCTGAAGGGGCAGCTAGGTGGCACAGTGAATAGAATACCACCCCTATAGTCAGGAGGACCTGAGTTCAAATCTTGCCTCAGATACTAGCTATATGACCCTGGGCAAGTCACTTAACCTAAACACCTCAAACAAAAACAAAGCAAAAAAACCTGACTGCTGGAGATTCTTTTAGGGACAAATTGCTAAAGATTATGAAGTGTTGGGGAAAACAAATAAACAATTGAAGATCTCTGAGGGTACAGGTGGTATTTTTGAAACAGGGGGTTTCCAAGAGAAAGACGGATTTGCAAATCAGTGAATACCTGGCTAAGGAGATGATTTGTAAAAGTGAAATTTGGATTTTTGTGTCACAGTTTAAAACACAGGAATACTGTATTCTAGGAGTTAGTCCTAATGAGAACTGGTGAAAAACAAACATGCCTAGCATCGTACAGAGAAGACTTTAAATGACAAAGGGGAAGGGAGAAAATTGGCCATTGAAACTGACCAAGCTTCATTCCACAGAAAATAACAGATAGAACATTGCAAGAAGGGCAGCAGAGAGGGCTAGTAATTGATGGGATACAATATCCAAGAAAAGCCCTATCAATGAAACCCATAACCTCATGAATAACAAAAAGGGTAAAAAAGAGAGCTCAACACAGAGCAAATTTAACACCAGAAGAATCCCAAGACTGGGGAAGACGGGACTCGTTGCCAGAACAGGCTCTAGAAGGGCACACCCATATTCAAAATACGCAAAACAGATCAATGGAGGAGTGGAGTATCACTGTATATATGAAGATATACTGGTGTGAGGAGAGCTGAGAACCAAAAGGGGAAAGATGGACATGAAAGGAGGCGCTACCTGGTGTGCCTATTGTTACTGTGTATACTACTGACTTCCTGTATAGATGGAGTAATGGGATGACAAGGCCGAGAAAGAGTACATACTTGGTTCAGAAGTACAATGTTGAAGTCATGGGGTTCTTCAATCATTTGGACATCTGCTAGAGCTCTATTTTTGCTAAAAATGGAGCACCTAAAATACAGTCTTGATTGACCTCAATACTTGTTTCATATTATAAAAAATGAAAGAAGCTATAAGAGGAACTAATCCCGACCAAAAAGGAAGAATAGAATGTTGAGGCAGAAATAATAGGAATGCTGTAAGCCAATGACTACTGTGACATAGATCATGATGAAGACAAAAAAAAAAAAAAAAAAGACGAGCATGGGAGATTTTGCTAAGGCAGATTTCAAAGAGTTTAGGGAAAAAAGAAATATTAAAAAAAGAAAAAAGAATGTTAAATATCTCATAGCCTGAAGTCAGTCCATGAAAAATAGGAAGCTCTCAAGAATGAAAATTTAATGATATGAGCAGAAGTGATTCTTAGAAGAAAGAATATAGGGAAGCAGCCTAAAAAGGAATGTGATTATACATTAGTGAAACTCATCAACCAATTCTGAGTTTTAGAAAGATCTGCGTAAAAGATAGGATTGAAGAAATGTAACTGAGGGGGTAAACACAAAAGAATAGTGTTGGAAGCAAAAAATATAATACTGACCTCAGGCTTATAATTAATAAGAACAACAGGTATTTTTGTCTTTTAAAAAATGAAATGTGGGGGGGAGGCAGCAAGAAGAGGATCAAAGAAGGGATAAAACCACTGTCTGGGGTGAATGGGATGATAACCATAGTTGAGTATGCGAAGGCTGAACTATTCAACTCTTATTTTCTGGAAACTTGTCGTCCCATTACTCCATCTATCCAGAAGGTCAGTAGCATATTAGAGTAGTAAAAGGCATACTTGTTATCATCTCTTTTCATTCCCATCTAAATGCTCTCTACCATGTTCCCCCTTTGCATTTCTTAGCTATCCTTACAAGAATATCACTTCTGGACAGAAAAGTAGCTCAGTGCTACTTTTTTTTCTCTTCAAGAAAAATGATCCATGGAGTTGTGAAAGAGAGAAAAGAAGAAGTTAACTGGGAGTTGAAACTAAAGAGAAGTGAAGAGGTAAGTTGCCCTTTTAATGAGCTCAAACCACCAGGTCTAGACAGCTGCATCCTAGGGTAATGACAGAGCTAGCAGCTAGGATTACTGAGCCATGATTAACGACCTTTGAAATATCATAATATGTGGGACAGGTGCCTCTGGTATGGGGCAACGTAAACGTCCAAATTTTTGAAAGAGGGTACAGTCTGCAGATTATTGGTCAATGATACTGACTTCTATTCCTGGAAGGATTCTAGAATGCATCATTAAAGGATTGGTTTATGAACATTTAAAATTTTTAGTAACTGCTGATAATAAAAACAACCTGACGTTATCAGGAACAGGTCACAGCATATAGTGTCACTAGACCAGTATATCAGAGAAATATGATAGATACTAAATAACTTTATTTTGATGAGGCACATTATGATTGGAGAAAAGATTGTACTGATGGTACAATTTGATGAATTCAGAACTAACTGAATGAATGGAACTGAAGATGAGTAATTAATAGGTTGGTGTCATCTCAGAAGCAGGTCTTGAGTAGAGTGCTCCATTTAAAATTTAAAATTGAATTAGAGAAACAAAAGCTATGGTCTTGGCAACTGTAACATGTCTTTATGAGAAAGTATTGATGTGTAAAAAAATAAGAGTTAGTCATTGATAAGAAACATTGGACAGTAAGAATCTGTCACTTTCCTCAGCCAGATAAACCCACCTACATGCTTGCAGCAGAATCACAGAATGTTAGAGTTGGAAGTTCTACCTTAGGGATCATCTAGTTTAAATTCCTCACTCCCTCCCCCTAGATTTCAGTTGTCTTTTGTTCTTATATCACAGTCTCTTCCTTTTAGCTCCTAAATCCCCATCATCAAACCCTTCCTTTTAAGAAGGTAAAACTTTAAGCAAAGCCACTGGTAGAGTAGCCATGTGGGGTGTTGCCTCAATTGTGTGGCAAGAACATAAGAGGCATATTCTTAAATACTTATCCAAGATGGAAACCGTTCATATCTGTCAGAATTTTACTCTCTTTACTGTTATTGTTTACATTACTGTAGTTACTGTGCACAGTGTTCTCTTGGTTCTACTTTCTTTCACTTAGCATTGTTCCACATGAGCCTTCCTATGTTCTAATTTTCTCATATTCATAATTCCTTATGAAACAACAATATTCCATTAGAGACATATGCCACAGGTTGTCTGTCCATTCCCCAATCAAGGTGCACCTATTTCATTTCCATTTTTTCTACCAATCAAATAACAAGCATTTATTAAGAGCCTACTAATCCCAGTTACTGCTCTTCATTTTGTGGATACAAAGAGAAAAATGAATAGTCCTTGAATTCCATATGTTCTATGGGGGAAAATAACATACATTACACCTAAGTATTTACAAAATAAATGCAAGGTGACTTTAGAGGGGAGAAACTAGCAGCTAGAGGGATTAGGGAAGGACTCATATATAAGGTATCACCTGAGTTGAGCTTTGAAGGAAGCTGAGGATTCTAAGAAGTGGAGGAACCATTTTGTTATATCTGAGACCTTTCTTTTTGCCACTGACCTTGATGGGCTATATACTCCATAATGGAATCATAGTTTCAAATTGTTTCCCAAAACAGGAAGACCAACTCCAATTGCACCGACATCAAACTCTACCTTTAACTGGAGAAGAAACTGAAGTGCAGGGAGAAGGAAATTTACCTAAATCTACATAGGTAGGAAATTGGGTTTACTGGATCAGAGATTTAAAGACAGAAGGAAATTTACAGATTATCTATCCAAGGGGATACTTGGATCCAGGTCTGCTGTCTCCTAGTCTAGTGATCTTTCATCTATGTCACACCTCCCTGAGAACTTGCCTGGATAGCCAGTCAGCTTTTCTCTACTGACTCTTTTTTTCGGTCCTAATATGACTCTCAAATTCTGGGGTTAACGGGTGGAGCAGCCTAGAAGCCAGAGATACTAAGGTCCTAAAAGTAGGGCAAATCCTCCATGGAAATATCTATTCATAATTTCACAAATGGGGTTTTCACTGCTACCTAATTATGGGCTATAGGTTCTGCTTCCCAATACTTAATTGGAAGTTACAATACTAGTTCTCCCCAAAGCAGCTGACTTTGTATTAGATGATGACTGCTGATTTTCTTTGCATTGAGAGAACCTTCATCAGAGTTTCCATTAATGTTACAGCAACATAGCATTTGGCTTTAATTTTTATAGCGTACTCGTGGTTTGGATTTCCTGGGATTATTCTATAACTTTCCCAAGTTTTGATTGAGGACCATGGCTAGGAGGGAAAAATGGTGGATTCCAGGTGCTACTTGTTGTCCCCAAATGAGTACAGATCCTTGAGCCAAAAGAAACACAACACCCTCCCTGCTTTTGGGGTGTATCTGGAAAAGTTGTAAACACATGTTGTTTGTCTTGAGAAGTGGCCAATATTTTTAAAGTACCAATAAACGAAATGTATTTATAGTAAACTGTTTTCCCATTATAAAGCAAGACTGGACTCTTAACTCCCCCTTTGAGCATGATGATATGATCAACAGGGAAGAAATGCCCACAAATTCAACTTCCCTTTTATCCAGAGGAAACTGAGGTCCAACAGGAGGTCACACAGCAAATCAGTGATGGGGCTGGGAGTAGAACCTGGGGCTTATAACTCTCAGGCTGGTGTTCTTTCCATTATAGACCATCTCCTCTTCTTCTTCCTCATCTCTTTCTGTATTTTCACTAATTACCTTTGGCCATGAGGAGAATATGTGTGCACTTGTGTGGGAACCACCAGAGAAGTGTTTTTCTTATTTAAAAGGTGAACATAAGAGTAATGCCCCCCAAGAGGAAAGTGAAAGTATCAGCTGTGCAGGGAGCAAATGCATTTTAGTCATTTCTTCATTCACTCTTACTTGTTCAAACATTTTCTGAGAACCTGCTAGAGGAAATTCATTGTGTTCCGGGATACAAAAAGAGAAATGATGTCTGGTTCTTGCCCTCAGAGTTTACAGTCTAGGGGAGAGCTTAAAACATATAGGAAAACATGAGGCAAGAGTTTCCCTTCTTTAAGATGACCTTCAGCATGCTTGGCATGTATCTTGCTTGCATGGTCTTTCCCCCACTAAACCGTAAACTCCTTGAGAGCAAGAATTGTTTTTGCCTTTCTTTATATTTCCAACACTTTGCACAGTATAAACACATAATAAGCACTACATAAATGCTTTTTGACGGTCAAGGTAGTACCTATTGTACTGGTGCTACAGATATGGAAACAAAAACCAAATAATTCCTCTTCTCAAGGAAGAATTCTATCTGGATACCAGATAGATCAGAATGTATCAAGGATACATTAAAGTGTCATTGAGGACTACAGCGTGCTATATGATTAGATGAGGGATAAATCGCTTCAAGCTGGTATGAATATGTATATGGAAGGATGAGGTCAGACCATGCAGGAGGGGTAACGTTTGAGCTGGATGTTAAAGGATGAGTAAGAAGCACATTAACAAAATGAGATGCTGCTGAGAAGGAGCATCCAAGTGGCTGAATCTTAGGTTGACTTCTCCCCATTGCCCAAGAAAGGCTGTACTCTAGGAGGGAACCTCAGGAAAACCAAAGCTGTAGGGTCCTATGAACAGACTGTTAACTTGAGGTCCCTCTGTAACACTCAGATTCCTTTAGCTTTAAGGATAGTTTGCATATATGGTGGAGGCGCACTCCTGGAGTACAGCCTTCCTTGAGCAAACACCCATACAGCACAGAAATGGTCACTGTCAGATGTGAATTATGACATTTCTTATTAAAATCAGCAGCCTCCCTCTACAGATTCTTGGCACAGGATGCACACACCACAGCCAAGGCAGCATGACTTCATGGGCAGAGAGAGTTATGAAAACCTCAACAAACTGCTCCCCTTCAAATTCAATGGCCTTTCCCCTTCTTTGAGACTTTGATGTTACTGCCTTGAAAACCTCCCCTCTCTTGGCTTCCACGACTGTCTACTACTATGGTCTGCCTCCAGCCTCTCCTCTTTTGTCTCCTTTCATGGCTCCTTCTCATCTTCCTCAAAGTGCATTCTGCAATTCTCCACAACTCTTCTCTCTCTATGTTCCTTCCACTGGAGACCTCACATGAACTTCAGTTAAGTTCAGTGGAGAACCTCACATCCAGGCTCATTCCATTTCATCTTTGACAAAACTCTCTTTCGCCCCCTTCACTAAATCTGTCACGGAGTTCAGCTACTTTTCTTTGAAATGACTCTTAGATGTTCCCCTGGCTCTTCATTCATGTTCTTTTTCAGGCCCTTCATTGTCTCATGCCTGAATTACTTCTAGGTGGTGTCTGTGCTGCTTGGTCCCCCACTTCTCCAATTTGTTCTGCATATTACTGCCTGACTAATCTTCTTTAACTTGGATTCTAGCATCCCAATCTTTGTATCCCCTATGCTTGACACAGTCCCTGGCAGAGTGTAAGTAAGCACTTAATAAATGCTTATCGAATGACCACAAATCTACAGTGGCTTTTGTGATATTAGTTTGTAGTGGAAAGAGCAGTGGATTTAGAATCACAGAACCTGTGGCTACTTATTACCCACGTGACCTTGAGCAAAGAAGGTAACCTCTCTGGAGTTTCATTTTCTTATCTGTAAAAAGGTGTTAATAATACCTTCAAGAACTTTTTTCACAGGATTTTAGCGAGGATCAAATGAGCTATGCTACATAAAACTCTCCAAACTTTAAGTCACTATGAAAAAGCCAGTTATTTGAGACGATAATGACCTTGGTCAAGTCACTTAACTTATTTGAATCTCTGTTTCCTCCTCTCCCAAATGGGGAAGTTACATTAAATGATTCTCCAAGGTCCCATGCAGCTCAAAGTCCTGCCATCCTATTTCATCATATTTTTGTTTTGACACAAGATCGCTCCTATAATTGAAGGCAAATTGTTGCTAGATGGCAATAATATGCCAAGTTACGTGGTCTAGGTCAAAGAATGTCTGATGCAGGGTTTAGTCCACTCTGACCACCAAAGTTGCTTTCTGAAAATAAGTCTGATTTCTTCACTTCAAGCAAGGTGTAATTGTGCAGTTGCAGTTCCACTGTTTTACCACCAGGGATCACTCTTGGCAATTTACTACTTAGCATGCACTCTCTCACCCCTTTGGAGGGAGCTGGTAAATGAATTCTAAACCGTAGAACACTATGTTCTCTTTACCAGATTCAACTTATTATTTGCAAAAGCCTGTGCCTTATAATTCCCTCTTAATATCAAGGATTGCAAAGTAGGTCGAAAGAAAACAAAATGGCCTAAAGTTGCCAACTTCTTCACTGGAATGCTCCAAGGATCAGCCCTTGATTCTGGCCTGTCAGACTGTAATCAATGATTTGGAAGAAGGCACAGTTGTAATGTTTTGTAAACTCTGCAGATGACACAAAGCTCAAAGGAGATTTTCAGTCATCTGGTGAATTAGGGATCAAAAAGATTTCCATAGGCTAGAATGATGAGATAAAATCAATGATAAACTTTTAAAAGGATTGATATAAAACCTTGCATTTAGGTTCAAGGGACAGCTAGGTGGCACAGCGGATAGAGTACAGGCCCAGAGTCAAGAAAACCTGAGTTCAAATCTGACCTCAGATACTTAGAGGTGTGATTCTGGGCAAAGTCACTTAATTTTCTTCACCTCAGTTTCCTGAATTGCAAATGAGTTGGAGAAAAAAAAATGGTAAAACATTCAAGTATCTCTGCCAAAAAAACTCCAAAAGTGGTCATGAAGAGTTGGACACAACTGAAAAAATGACTGGACAGCAACAAATTTAGATTCCCAGCACCATATTATATAAGTACAGAATGGATGAGACCTAGAATTCCTTGGTCTACAGCAATCCTACATAATATTGAAAGACAAATTCATGAAGCCTTTCTTGCTTATTTTTAAGGATGCAAGCATTCCAGACTTTCACAGATTTTTAGGATTTAAGAAGCAAGTAACCAAGACAATGATATATACGAAAGATTGTGTCTCACTCAGGCTTCATTTGAACCTTGTAAAGGGTGAGCTCCTTCATGTTTAAGTAAATCATGTTGTACCTTGTAAAGGATATAAAACTTTTAGGGGGCTCATTTGCACGTAATAAATTGAGGAAAGTAGCTGAATGGAGATATGAACTCATCTCAGGGCATTAATTTCTTCTGTATCCTTTTCTCTCCTTTGCATGGATCAATAGATAAAGCATGGAATTAAAAACAAAACAAATAAATTAGAGAGCTTTGAACTCTGGAGTTGTTCATTGATCACAGAACAAATGCCTGTTGTCTGGTTATGGCTTAGCCTATAGAGATGAAGACTGGGAAATGTACTATATCACCCAAAGTTAGGGTGAGGTGTCTCACAAAGAGACCAGTCTTATACCTGGATAAGCTGTTTAAAAGGAAAGGCTGAACATAAAGGACATTAGCTTGGGAGATGATCCTGCTCTCCCATTTCCAGCTCAATGTAGTAGGATTCAGAACCAAAATCCCAGGGAAGCAAGAGCTGGGGAGGTTTCTGAAAGTCCTCCAGTAAGGGTCCCTCTTCTTTTTAATGTGTCAGCCAGAGTGCTGCACCTGTCTGGGGACTCAGAGCTAGAAAATAATTAGAAAATTATGATTCTTTTTGTTACAACTTACCAGAACAGAAAAAGGTTGCTTATAGCAGGAAATCCATCCAGATGAAAGTCAATAGGAGGGTGAAGAACAATCCTGCTTACCATAGCACACCCCCAATGCTACCAGTCTCCTAATGCTCTCTCCCTCATCTGAGTTCCTGTTACCATATCACAGAAATTTAGCTCTCATTTGTTCTGTTTCATGTGTTAATCTTGTCTCCAGAATGATACAGTAAGCTCAACTCTTTGAAATCTCTAGGCATTTTCCTTCTCCTTTTCTTCTCCTACAACCAATATTGACATAATTGACCATTTAAAAATGTCCAGATCTCTCCGAGTTTCAACTTTGTAAGTAAGTATAAATAATGATAACTGACTCATGACAATTTGATGAAAGTTAAAAAAGATGATGCCCGCAAGTATGTGGAATTGGGGGGGGGGGATAAACATACAAATGTGAGATTTCACTTGGGGGCTAACAGAGCCCAGGAATACTGGGCATGGTTAAAATCACTGATTGAAAAGATTAATGATTATCAATGTATCAATAAAACAAAACTGGATCATATATCTTCCCAAATCACACCACTAAACTCTTATTCACTTCAAGCTTAACCAACACTGTTCTTAAATTTTACCTTTCTCAAAATGGAGAATGCACAAGTATGGTACAAACAATAGCTAAGTGCCTTTGATAAGGGGGCAAAATGACAACAATTCTTAGGTAATATTATGAGGGGATCCAGGTTAGAGAAGCATGCATCCTAACAGTCAGGGTTATGTTCAGCTAAAATCAAATTGAAAGTAAAGACAAGTAAAGATCATATGTGGGAACTGTTGAACAGGAAAAAATAGGTAGACTTACAGAAAAACGCTGAAGCGCACCCTATGCTGGTTCTCCTTGGTTCTCGAAAAGGACCAAAATGACATCACCATGATAAAATCAAGTTTCAGTGTGTCCAACTGTAGCTGATCAGACTAATATGAGCTTGGCATGTTCTACCACAGATTGGGCACCAATACATTTGGGTTGAGCATACAGTAAGGAGGTTGCAAGTGGGCTCATATATGCTCCTCATATAGGTAAAGTATAGTGAGACACATAGAGAATGCCTTCTATGTGCACTTATGTGGGAAGCATCTTGATTTCATCAAGATGGGGAGCTCCCAATGTGATAACTTCCTCTACCAACACAGATTATAACTCATATCTGACTTCGTAAAATCAGTCCTGGAAAGCTTCCTGAAACAAAATGAACACTTAACCTTAACAGAGAGGTTAATGACTTGCCCAGGGTCACAGAGTTAGTAAAAGTCAGAGATACATTTTGAATCCAGGTCTTTCTGATCCAAAGTCCAGCCCTGCTTTCACTACACCAAATTTCTTTATCACTATGTACTTGAAGAGATGCTTAATAAATGTCTGCTGGATAGAATTGAATTGAGTTGAATCTACCAGGGGAAAACTGGGCTCATTAGACAGTCAGTTGGTCTTTTTTTTTCTCCTTCTGAGTTGCTGATTTTCACAAGTAGTCCATTTTTTGCCTCATTTACTTCCTGGGAACTCTGTGCACCCATTTACTTGATTCATTTCCTTACAAATCATCCTTTTTGACCTGCTTGGCTCTTCACTTCACAGACTAATCCAGTTCTAAGTGTGGCTCTTGCCACTGAGGCAGTCAATAAAATATCACAGGAGATATCACACATCGCAGAAGTATTAAAATTGCAAGTTTCTCCCTGTCCTTTAGTATCCTGTTAGAAACAAATGAGGAAATGTATCGCTGAAGGAAATACCAGACTCAGTATATTCCCTGCATTTAGGCAGCCCGATGGTAGATAAAGAATGTTTCCTCAGAGGAAAGCTTCAGATCTCTATTCCCTGTCCACTAATGGTAGTTTAATCTAAAACAATAAATAATATCTGAGATCTGGTGAAAGTGACAGGCTGCTTGGAATAAGAACCCAAAGGATTATGAGTTAGTATTTTTCTGTCATAATAGTTGGTTCCACAATCAGTTTCAACTTTTCCTTGGAGGATGATGGATAATTTTAGGATGCTTCAGATGTAAACTCAGGGACGAATAATTTGTCTTTCTTTCTGCCACAGTTTAGCTGACATAAGGAAAAACAAGATTGATGAATACCTACTGTTGCCAGGTAACAGCATCCACAGTGCTCCCAGCTACCTTCATGAACCTAGGAAGAAAGGAAGGAAAAACCTCATGAATCGTGA
This sequence comes from Notamacropus eugenii, assembly GCF_028372415.1. Lineage (NCBI taxonomy): Eukaryota > Metazoa > Chordata > Mammalia > Diprotodontia > Macropodidae > Notamacropus > Notamacropus eugenii. Next base: position 215,682,248 of record NC_092872.1, read on the forward strand.
ATTAAGTGATATAGGCAAGGGTCAAGTCAAGTAATACAAAAGGCAAACTCTGCTTTCTGGCCCAGTGCAAGACCCACAGTAAGAGTTAGTGGTTCTTTCCAGGTTGATTACGGGACCAAGTGAGGTTGGTCCTTCCTCTCCATACCTAGAGGACCATAGAACCTCAACGTCAGAAGAGATCTTGGGGCAACTGTGATTGAAAAGGTCCTCTATTCATCCCCAACAAGTGGTCATTCAGCTTCCCTTTATGGACCTCAAGTGAGGTGAAAGCTACTAACTCCCAAGAAATCCCATTCTACTTCTGGAAATCTCTACTTGTTAGGAAGTGTTTCTTTACATCAAGCCTAAATCTTACCTTGCTGCAACTTTTAGACATCCATCCTAGTTCTGTCTATCCATACCCCACTCCCACCTCAAGCAAAGAAAAATAATTATAATCCTTCACATACTAGAACTTTCATATATTCAAAGACAGCTATCATATACCCTCCTAAGTCTTTTCTAGATAAAATCTCTCTAATTCTTTCAATGGCTCTTTAACTGTTGTGATGTGCTGTCCAGAAACTCAGAGGATCTTCCCTTCCCAGAATGATATCTGTGGGATGATAAACTGGGCCATCTTTTGTCTCCATTCCTACTTAGCGCTTAGTTACTCAATGGGTATGGTTTTAGACAAACTGACACCTGGAAAAGACCTTTACTTAGAAGGGCCAAGGTCACCTACTACATCCTGGGCCAGTCATCTTGACCTTTGTTTTGCCACTGGACTCAGATGACTCTTGGAGGAAAGAGCAAGGCTGATGACTTTGTATAGCTATGCCTCACTTAAATCTAATTGATGTGCAAGTCAAGATATCACCCTTGTGGTGTCACTGGTCTTCTTCAAGAATAAAGGATCAACAACAGTTACAACAAGGTTGGCCCCCTGAACCTCTTCTCTGAATACTTTCCAGCTGCTTAATGTCCCTTCTAAAATATGGTTCCTGGGAGAAGAACAGAGGAACATTTGCTGAGTTTGTAGGCTGAAATCCTTGGTACAAGTCACAGCTCTGTCTCTTGCTAGCCAGATGACTTTGGGTAACTCACATAACCTCTCTAGGCTCTATGAATATGATGGTCTCTTGTAGTTCTAGGTCTATGATTCTATTATCCTTCTCTGGATGAAGCCAAACCTGGGCAGAATACAATAGGACCTCAGCCCCTATGTTCTACATCCTACTTTTCGTTGCAGCTTAAGATCATGTTCACTTCATTTGGCTTTCATGTTTCTCTCTTGGTTCATATTTGATTCATGTTGCAATTTACTGAAAGCCCAATTTCTGCCAAATTACTCACCCTGGGAGTCTCAAACTTTCTCACTCCTTTTTCACATCCTGTTCCACCTTACTTCCACTTTTCTTAAGTTATAACCTCTACCTTCTAAGCATCAATGAACATGTGAGATACACAACTCTTCAATTTCATGGCTCCGCTAAACTTCTATTTTCATTTCTTATCAATTGTCCACCAACAGGTCACACCCTAGGCTTTATCATTGTAAGACTCTGCTCTACTTTCATGAGATCAAAGACTTACAGATGGAAGAGGCCTTGAGACACACTGAATATATAGATATATATGTATATATATGCATATTTATAAAAGTGAATGTAAACATTAGTTTTATATTAATATAATAGTTATATTAATGTATCGATTTGTTTTACCAATTTCACACTAATAAAATATGTGTATACAGACACACACACACACACACACACACACACACACACACACATATATATATATATATACACACACATTACCATCCACTCAGTTCTCAGTCCTATATACTTTCAGATAGCATTCACTGAAAACAAACTCCTCCCCCCAAGGTTAACAATACTTTTTAACAAAATTGAGCCTGTAGTTTGAAAGATATGAGTTCAAATCTGGCCGCAGACACTTATCAGCTATTTGATCCTGGGCAAGTCATCTTAACCTCTGGCTGCCTTAATTTCCTTAATTGTAAAACAGGGAAAATAATAGAATCTATCTCCCAAGATTCTGTTTGTCCTTCATTCTTGAAGAGGACCATGACATCAAGATGATGACATGACTCGCAGTTGACTTTGATTTGAGTGAGGAAGGGCTGTGAAGGTCACCAGCCTCACTTTCTTCTCCAGAGTCATCTGGGTCCAGTGGCCTGATATTCATCAGGACGGTTCATAGACTGGACAACAAGTCCCCACCCACCTACCACAGAGTGGATGTAAATACTAAATAGTAATTGTTTCTCTTTTACCAAGGAACCCTGAGGGTCTTCTCCTAGTTTGAATTTTTTTTTTTTTATTAAAGGGGCTATCCCTTGAGCAACTACTTAAAGAAGCCTATTCATTTAATCAGTGCATCTCACTCAAAGTGAGAATACTATAAGACCTTAGCCTGAAAGGGCCAGGGTCTCCCATTGCATCCTGGGTCATCTCCAGTCGTCCTGATGAATATCAGACCACTGGACCCAGATGACTCAGGAAAAGAAAGTGAGATTGGTGACCTTGCACATCTCCCAAAATTACTGTGAGGACCAGATAATATAATATCTGTAAAATGCTTAGTTCAGTGCCTGGCACATAGTAAGCAGGTAATAAATTCTTGTTTCCTTGCTTACCTGCTTTTTTTTGGAGACATTTTTACTTTGAGAAAGAAAAAATACTGAAAAACTTTTGAATTATGATTTTTTTACACTGAACAGTGAATAAACTTTTTTTGAAAACACAAGATGATCATCTTTTGCTACTCAGCCTTTACTTATCACAGGAACAGTGCAATTTTCACAAATTGAAAAGTTCAAAATTAGAAGAAATTTCAGGAATTTGTTTGTTGTAGGTTTCTTTCTATTGACTTTTGAGTCAGTAGCTTATAGATAAATACTTGCCCCACCTGTCTAGGCTCAGAATGGCTGAACATACAGGGTCCACTGGTGGGAGCATATCCTTTTACTTCTATAGTGATAAGAAACAGAAAACTTACTGCTTTCCTTGCTCAAAAGGTTCAGGACACTGGGAATCAGAGCAAATAAAAGTCTAGAAAGAAGTGAGAGCCTGTGATCTCATGCTACAGAAAGCACCAGGTTTGCATTGTGTAAGAGGGACCCGAAAGACCTGAAGAATGCCCTAAGAAATTGTCTCTAAGACTCTGGTGCCCAAGGGAGGGGCTTATGTGGAGTTTTAAAGGAGAGAGAGCAGTTATTATTGACCCTGAATGTGAGATTGGGAGCAAATTTTCTACCTTGGGGAAGGATAGGTTTAGAGGAAGAGAGAAATATTAGGATAGGAAGAAGAACTTCTACACATAAGGAATTCTAAGATTAGAGAACTGGGAGGTGATCTTCAATAATAAAAGTGATGAGCAAAGATGACAGATAGCCGATAAATATTGTCTAAGAACTGTCTTTTTAATTTTGAGGATCATGTTGGTGGAAAAAGCCTTTATTAAGTCAGTGTTTACACTGTTTCAGGAGCTGTGCTAAATGCCGATGAAACAAAATGGAAACATTTGAGCCCCTACATTCAAGGAGCTTATGATCTAAAACACAAGTCAACACGTATAAAGGACTGGTGGCCAGGGAAGGAAATTTTGGTCTAGGGATCACAAGGATGGCAAGTTAAAAGTAAGTCAGTTAAAAGACATGTCATTTTCTAGAAACAGTGGTACTGATCCTCAGAGACTGCTGGAAACCTCCATTTTGGAAAAAAGTTGGCCTTCAATGTTACAGTATAAAGAACTTAGTCTTACTGGATACAAACTGGAACAAAGACGTAGAAGATAGGATTACTGAAGAAGTGCAAGAAAGGGCAAAGTAAGATTGTGTTTTATAGTTGTTGGTAAACAAAACAAAAAAATATATAGAATAGTTTACAAGGAGATGACGGATAGAGAAAAGCATTGAGGGGTTGGGGGACAGACTTAGATATAACATTACCACTAGTGTTGATTGAGCTGAAGTGAACTTGGAACATAAACATACTGAGTAATGAGGATGATACTGTACATTTGTTTGTATGAAATGACCATTATGCCAATGGACTACATGCTAAATGACAAATAAAGTAGAACTGAATGTTCACATTCAAGTTACCCCTACCTCCCCCCACCCAGGGTCATGAGTAGAATTTTGGGGAAACAAGCTAATGAGTAGAATTGACTTGAAACTCAAGTACCCAGAGCAGGGTGCTACTTACGATAAGTGGGTAATTCAGGACAGTGGGACACTGGGTGGCGGTGATGGCAGTAGTATTCTAGTATCTTAAGACCTGTAGCTTTACATAGTATCCACTACAAAGGTGAAGTGCTTCAGATATAGAAACAGCTTAGGCTGTGTATCTGTAAAGGTGATTGACCTGAGACTTCAACCTGTCTGTCTAAGGGTACATCTGAGAGCCTTAGCTTCTATTTGTTATTCAGTCATTTCAGTCGCATTCAACTCTTTGTGTCCCCATTTGAGGTTTTCTTGGCAAAGATACTGGAATGGTTTGCCATTTCCTTTTCCAACTCATTTTACAGATGAGGAAACTGAGGCAAACAGGGTTAAGTGACTTGCCCAGGGTCATACAGCTAGCAAATATCTAAGGCTAGCTTCTCAACCTCTACACAAAAGAGCTAAGTCTTCTTTGCTGAAAAGTGTTTAAATTTATCTGAAGATTAAAACTATGGTCTGGCTGCATTCATATTTTATAACCTATGTGCAATCATTCTTGAATTCCTTCTGACCCAAAATTTCAAAGCAAAATTGTCTAGTTCATCTTTGTAGCAATGTAAGGCCTGCCCACTTAAAGGCTGACAGGGATGCCACTAAACAAGGCATATTTGTATGAAAGTCACTGAGCCACAATGTCCCATAGCCACCCTCAGCAAAATAGGCCAATCCCTAACATATGGAAGCCTTTCTTCCTTGAGTTATTTTGAAGGGGAGGGAGAAGAAATAATCTGCAAATACTGTCAAGTGAAACACACAATTCTAAGTGCTGCGAGAATGACCACACACATCCTCAAATGTCAGATTTATTGCAAAGCAAGGCTTCAGTTTTTAGATGTTAATGTAGATGGTGACATCTTGCTAATGGCAACGGTTCAGAAAATGAGGCTGATGAGACGGTCCCAGGTGGCAAGAGTTGTGGGGGGGGGGAAAGTCTTCTGTTTTTAAATCACTATTATTCTTATTTTACCCTCATTTCCTTTCCTGTGACTGAGACTCACTGTTATCTGCTTGCCACTGGGGAGGACACAAGTCTAGAAAGCACAGGAACTCTTCTGGAACATGGAGGGGGATAACATCTGTAATACCTAAGGATCAAGGGAGATAATGTATAGAAAGTGCTTTGCAGACTTTCATGCTAAAGATCAGAGAATCACAGATTTAGAGCAGGACTCTACCTCAGTGATCATCACGTTCTTGCCCCTTCATTTGACAAAGGAAGAAGTGAACCCTGGAAAGATTAAGCAACTTGCCCAAGGTCACATGGCTAATTAGGAGCAGAGGCAGAATGGGAAGTCAGAACATCTGATTCCAAATCTAGAGCTCTTTGCACTAGGCCAGGCAGCCTATTCTCTTTGCTGACTTACTTTATTTTGACATACTGTTGCTAGACAGTTTCGGTTTATGTTTCTGCCTGCTTCTCAGAAACTAACACAGGTAGAGACATGGCTTCCTAAGACCTATAAGCAGTGAATTCTATTTCAATCAATCAACATTTATTAAGCACCAGTAGCAGTATATGCTAGACCCCGGGGAATACAAAGACATAAATGAAATAAACCTTGCCTTCAGGGGACTTACATTCTAGCTGGGTTTGCAACAAAAATGTAAAATATCTTCCTGCAAGTTCAATTCATGAGATTGAAATTATTGTGCGAAAAAACACTTTCATCTCAAATATTATGTGAGCAAACTAAGCTACACATTCCTAAACGATCAGAGCAACATCAGCTCCCCAAACTGCTTTTGTAACAGTTGTTCAGTCATGTCAGATTCTTCATGACCTCATGGACCATATTGTCCATGGAGTTTTATTGACAAAGGTACTGGAATGGTTTGTCATTTATTTCTCCAGTGGATTAAGACAAGCAGAGTTTAAGTGACTTAACAAAGCTAGTAAGTGTCTAAAGTTGGATTTGAACTCGTCTTCCTAACTCCAGGGCCACCTCTCTATCCACAGAGCCATCTAGCTGCCTCCTACTTGCAAAATACTCTAAAAGTATCCCAAATTTCCATTTATTTCCCCTTCCAAATATCCCACCTCCTATTCAAACATCCCTTCTCCCTATGCCACACAAACTATGATATTCTGAAATCAACGACTATCATATGACAAAATTTGGATGATACCAGGAAAGAACATCTATTCTAAAGAAGTTTCAGAAAGGCAGATTTGTGCTTGTGTTCTAAAGTGGGAAATTTAGGGATGGAACACTGGCTTCTAAAGACAGAGAGCCACTGTTATAAAAGAAAAATGTTCCCATGGCAGAAAAAAATGGAGCCAGAGATAGATAAGGAGTAGAAAAAGAGAAACCAAGGATCAGGTAGCAGAATGGTCCACCTGTAGAAAGAGAAGTTAGAAGACTGGAAGGAGAATGACATGGTATGGGCTAAGTAGCAGGAATAAATTTTCCATTGTCTCTAGAGAGTAGGGGAAATGGTTAGGACTGAGCCTAATCTCTTCCACAGACTGCCCACCTCCCTGACACATCCATAATGAATGAAAGGAGGAAAGTTACAAGGACAAGGTTCATTCTATCTTTGGACCCTAAATGTTGTTCAAACACTTTCTCTGTTCTATATCTGTGGCTACTGTAAAAACTGTTTTCTTCAGCATTGGTCATGTCTTGGTCAAATGGAATAAGATGGGGGACCAATAGGAAGAGATACTGAGCAGGGAACAGGAAAGAAATATCACCTCGTGGAAAAGAGAAAAAGAATTCATCTTTCTCAAACATCCAGAAGCAAGCTTATCCCAACCCCAGGGTCAGATAATTAGCAGAATGGAGAAAAAGGCAAGTGGAACCAGGCTGAAAAGAAGTCAGAAAGAGGAGAGAATGCAAGAGAAGGTGCCTAGAGAAAAGCAAATGCGGTCTGTAGACAATAAGAAGAGTGAGGAGTCTACATATACAAGAGGAGGCTAACTGAGGAGCATTAGAGTCCTCTGATGTAGGGAAAACCAGGGCTCTGAAAAGGTTATCAAAGGTATAGCTGCCACTGAACATGTGATACAGTCATCACCCAAAATCTTCCAATGTCTTGTCTGCTTAAGATCTTAGGCGTCTTGAAGTACAGTCTATTACACAAAGATTCCCCCAAGATACAAACATTAAAAATACAAAAACCAGCCATAGACACATAGGGAAGCTGTTCAGGATCCAGAGGCTAGGAGTCCTGTTTTTCCACAAAAATGTCTCATCTGTTCTCCTGCATTCCCTGCTATTAAGATGGTCATTAGAAAGGCCATTTTAGGAACTGGCCTAAACCTAGAAATTGTATATTTCTGCTTTTATCAACTACCTTCAGACAGCTTCAGAAATAGAACAAAGTTGATGAGAAGGTTTAATCAATTGCTGGCTTTTGCACAAGTTTACTATATATCTACCTAGCTGATGCCTTCCTTAAGATGAACTGACATCAATCACTGGCTTTCTGTTCCCATAGCTGAACTGTCACACCTCCTTGATTATGGTAAAAAGTGTGCTCAGAGAGGGAACTTCAAAGAAAAGTAAGAATAAAAATATCAAGGATAAAACATATGATAGGAAAGAAAAATATGGGCTGATTGCATGATTAGATCAAGATTGGACAGGTAGGGAGCCAAGTCCATGGGTATCCCCATGAAGTCAGGAGAAGTAGAAGGGAGGCTTTAGCCAAATGCGTAGACTCCCCATGATGAACTCATGGGAGGGCATGGCTAAGATGGGGAAGTATGGATAGGTTATGAACTATATATTTGGAGGGTACATCTGAATTCATGAGGTCACAGATCCACTTGAGTGGATTAGGAGAGAAATGGTGATGCATTGGAAAAAAAAAAAAAAACACTGGGATTGAGCCAGGAGAAAATGAGGCTCTTATTTCTCCTTAAAAATTTCTGGGATCACAGGCAAATCACTTAATTTCACTGAGCCTGAGTTTCCTCATCTATAAAACAAAGATTGAGTCAATTCTCATCTTTCACAGGAGTAATATTCCCAGAAAATGGCACAAAAGTAAAAAATATAAACCTTGATGAATTGAACCCATGGGAAATAGCAGGTTAGGTTCCTCCAACCACCCCAAACTGTAATCTTTTGCTAGAGATTGCTGAAAATACACTTTTCCACATACAACTGTTTATAAAAAAAATTAATCCTGATAATGTGTACTTTTCCTAATACAAGAACCATAAAATAATCCATAAAATGCTGTACACAAAATAAAACTGATAATATGCAAGACACTTTTTCTTGCTAGTAACTCCCTAGACTTTTGTGATCTTTTATGCTAACATCTCAATGAAAAAATATTAATTTCAGAAAATATTCACTTTTCATAACATGAAATCTATAGTATTATAAATAGTTTCCTCCTGTTTGTGGATACAACAAATTATCAGCTCCTTAACACCAAACTCATGGTTGAAAACAGCCACAGACATTCCAATGTCAAGCATATCTAACAGCTTTAATGTCTCATTAAGCTCCTTCACTGACTTGGCTCACTTGGGTTTAGAGCCCAAAGGACTTGCATTCTGCTTTCAGGGCATAATTTCAACACAAAACTTGAGTTTTAAAGGTAAACAATGAAAACATGCAAAGGATACATGAGGAATTCTTGACTTGACGCTGGTAGGGTGAAGAAGAGTAGTAGGGCACCCATTAGGACATCAGCTATTCCACAAATTTGCCCTGCATCATGCCTCTCATTTTTTTCTCTATTGCGCATAGCCATGAATGTGCATGGCTCCCAGTGTGAGAGTGAAAAGAAGGTTACTCATAAAATCATGAGAATTCTTGAGGTCACGGAAGTTAAACATGCAAACATAGAGGACTGGCTGTAATTACAATCATATTTACCTTGTGAAGTTGTTGTGAATCTGAAATGAGACATACTATGTCAAGTACTTTGCAGATACTTAAAGAGTCATAGAGTAAAACTAGTAATGATAGCTAGCATTTATATAGCACTTCAAGGTTACAAATTGCTTTAAGTATCTTCCCAACAGCCCTTGAAGGTAGGTGCTACTATTCTCCCCATTTCACAAGTGAGGAAACTGAGGCTAATAAGTGACTTGACCAGCTAGGTCAAGGTCACAGCTAGGAAACATCTGAAAAAAGAGATATTCTTGAAAATTTATCTTGTTTGAAGAGACATCTTCAAGCAAGAATTTGAACTCAGGTCTTTCTGATTCCAGTTGCTGTGCTCTATCTACTTTACCATCTAATGGCTAGTAGTAGTAGAAGTAATAGTAGCAGTAACAGTAATGGTAGTAGTAATAATAGTGGTAGTGGTAGTCCAGTGCTCAATGCATTTCACCACCTAGCTGCCAGTAGTAGTAGTAGAAATAGTAGTAAGAGTAGTAGTAGTAGTAGTAGAAGTAGTAGATCTTTGTGATTCCAGGTCTAATACTCAATCTACTTCACCACCTAGCTGTCAGTAGTAATGGTAGTAGTAGTAGTAGTAGCGTATCTCATTAATGTCTTGGAAATCTTTTATAAGAGGATGTCTAATTCTCCAAAACAGGTAGGAACTAAGGAAAATCATTCACAGATATTGGTAGCAACCACCTAGAGTCTTGGAATCCTAAGCGGCTTGAACAGAAAAAAACCCACCACAGATGACTAGCTTCAACACAGCTGCAAAATTCTTAGCCAGAAAAATATGAGCGATGGAATAACATGCAGACTCCTACTGTCAGGAAGGGAAATAGGAGTGAAATACCACTGGGAAGCTGACATTCAGGTGAGGTGCTAGCATCATCAGCAGGTCCCTGAGCATCCAAGTTTATTCCCTTGCTTGGAATGGGGCCACTCGATGTGGAAGTGAAGGACCACACAGAGTCAGAGAGATACCCAAATCCACTGCCTAAGTCATGGGGAGGAGAGGATGCAGGACTTTTAAAGATCAGATGCCCTATAAAGGCAGGACTCTGGTGACAAGATGCAGCAGGTGGTCCTTTTAAGTAACGACAGAGTGTGCTGGGCTCTCCCATCAAGGCTCAGCTGTGAAAATGCTGGGAACTTCTCCAGCAAAGATAGGAATCAGAAGAAGCCAGGCACCTGAAAAAGGGGAGACAGACTACAGCTCAAGGAGATGGTGTAGTATTCGGTCATCTTCTCCTTTGGAGCTGAATCATTGCTATAAATAAAAGTAAAATATCCCCTTACATTTCTAGAGTTCTTTTCATCCCCAAGGATCCCCAAATCTGGGAGAATTTCTTTCTTTTTGTTATCCACCTGCATGCATGAAGTGCCTGAAATATTGTCAGGCCTTTCCCCGGAGGGGGTATCACAGCTCTCTCTTATAATAAGGCACATCTTTATTCATAACCTTATGGGTTTATTTCTTTCCCCCAGACTTCAGAGTGTGACCCAGAAAGCTGTGTTCTGAATCTTGCTCCCAGGAAAGAGGATAAATCCTGCACAATCGGTAGCATATGCCCTAAATAAAGATTGTATGTTCCAAAAGTCAAGAAGGCTGAGCTTTCCCCCTTTGTCTATAGGCAGGATTTACAATTCTGTCAAATAACCTATTTAATTCCAGAAACCTAGGTTAGACTTCAGAATTTTTTTGAAGCCCATGGTGATTTTAAAATATATATTTCAAAAGAAGACTGAATTCAAGATCAAAAGACCTGGGTTCAGATTGTGACTCGGTTAGCTGTCTGTCACCCATCATTCCATCCATCTAAGAAGTCTGCTTGACTGAGGAGCCCCCACCCAATGCCCGGAAGCAACCTCTACTTGACATCCTCTTGGAAACTTCCTTCCTTACTCCTCAGTCATTCAGCAAACCTTATTACTCTTGGTAAGCATGTTCTGCAGTTTTCTGAGAAATGGAGACTTTTTTTCCCTACTAGCTCTGCAATCCACTTTGTATATTCTCTCTCTCTCTTTCTCTGTCTGTCTGTCTGTCTCTGTCTCTCTGTCTGTGTCTCTCTCCCCCTTCTTCTATCTTTGTGCCTCCTCTGTTTCGGTCTCCTTTCCATCCCCCCCCCCCCCCATATCTCTGTCCCTTTCTCTGTCTCTCTCTCTCCCCTTCCCTTATTTCTGGCTCTCTCTTGTTTCTCTGTTCCTCTGTGTCTCTTTGTCTCTCTCCCCTGTGCTCCCCACAGTCCTTGTAAAGGGAATGAAGAAGAGATTTCAGTCTTGTGCTGGATCTTGCACATGTCTAATTTGTATCTATCTAGATATAAAGACAAACACACACAGGTTGACATGCTGACATAGTGTAAAGGCTGCAAGTGGATTAGAAGCCAGACTGAAACTTAAAAAAAGCTCACTCATGGTTTTGAGCAAATCACAACCTTTCTGAGTCTCAGTTTCCTTATCTGTTAAAAAATATGGAAAGAGTAATCCCCAAAAGATGATTTTTTCTTTTGGCCTCAGCAAGCCAGGAAAGTTGTTTACAAAGGCATAGAGAAACCATGAGCTTAAACACTGGTGGAGCATGTTCACCAATAAAATCCCATACTACTTGAAATACTGAGGTGAAATCCCATACAGAGTCCAGATATGGAGACAGTTAGGTCTCTAACTTTAACCAACAGTTCCCTTTACCCGATGACCTGAGCAGTTCATAATCTCTTGATGATTCTGGCTCAAGCTTCTCTCTGCTCCCCCCTACCCCAACTTTCTATGAGCTATTGTCACTTCAGTATCAAAGAAAAGCAGCCATGTGACTTTGGACAAGTCAGTCCCTTCCTCCAGGGCTATTTCCTCATCTATAAAATGAGAAAGCTGCACTAAATGCCTGAAAACTCTCCTTCCAACTGTAACATTCAATGGTTCCACCACTGCTGTTCTGGACTACTCTGGCTCTCCAAGAATTTTACCTCACTTGTTAGGAGTCTTCTCATTCTCTGCTGCGCTCATTGAGTTTGACTGGATCTAGCATTCACTTCATCTTGTAACTAGTGGCTCTTAGACAAACTAGAGAGGCGCAGTCAATGAGCCACTTACAAACCTAGATGAAGAATTAATTCAGAGACCCACACACCCTCAGGCACATACTTTCACTTAGTAAGCCCAGGCAAGATGGCATCATCTCCATTTTATAGATAAGGAAATCCAGAGGCACACATCTGGAGGCCTCACATTGTTGTTGTAGCCAGTGGTGGAGCTGTTATTTGAATGGGGTCTTCTGATTGTCAGCCTAAGGTTCTTTGTACCACCATACTACATTATAACTGACCCCTTTCCTCACCCCTACCCCCCAGTACTAGGGCAGGGATGTACTGAGCCAGCTCAAATTGAGCTGATTTTTAACTTTTCAGTGGCAAACACTATAAATCAAGATTTAATTTATTTTGTTGAATGCCTAAACCAATTAATTCTGGTGCCTTCCCTATCTTAATTATTTCATATATATATGTGTGTATGTACGTATGTATGTATAGTATGTGTGTGTATACATATGTGCACGTGTTTGCTTCTTGTTTCCCTCATTACACTGTGAGCTCTTCGAGGGTAGAGAACAAAGAGCCTGACACACAGCAGGCAGTTAAAGTGTTTGTTGATGAACGGATGGTGCCATCCTCAAATACAAACAGGGCTAGTAAATCCTGCCAGGACAATCCTGCCAGTTGACTTAAAAAAAGCACACACTCACATTACCTATATTCTTTTGTATTTCCTATTTATTTTGGGAAACATTTCCCAGTTACATTTTAATCTGGCTCAAGAGCACTCTGGAATATCGTCAGCCTCTTGTTTGACACCTCTGCTTTAGACTGCAGAAAGTGATGGATAAAATATTAACCATGTAGATTAAACTTAAAAGTGGGTCATGTTCTTGGAGACTCCATTGTTAAACATTCTGAGGTGAAAGGGAAAGGGAATACATTTATATAGCATCTTCTACGGCGTACAAATACTGATTCATTTAATTGAACTAACTTAGCAGCACATCACTGGGTGCAATTTTTATAACTATTCCTGAAGTCTGAAGTGAGGAGTTAGTCTACAATTAAAATCAGGAGAGAAGTCCTTCTAGAGAAAAATAGGAAAAGGGAGACATATGTGGGAGGGGGATTTAGAACTATGAGATTTTAGGGTCCTTGAAGGCAAGATCTTATTTCCCCTTTGTTTTACCACCCCACCCCACACCCAGCACAATTCAATTCAGCAAATGTTTAGTAAGTCTCTATTAAATCATATGAACTGATTTCTCAATGGGCTAGAGAGTGGGGTAATTTGAAACTCAAAATTCTTAAAAAATGGTTATTAAGAATGTTTTTTTAAAAGTTCCTACCAAAAATAAAGGTACTAAGGGCAGCTAGGCAGTGGATAGAGTACTGGTCCTGAAGTCAGGAGGGCCTGAGTTCTAATGTGACCTCAGACCTTACTAGCTGTGTGACAAGTAGGCAAGATGCTTAATCCAATGACCTCAAAAAAACCCCCCACTACAGTATAGGCTTAAGGCAACAGCACATAGTAGGGGCTTAATAAATGTCTGTTGAACTAAACTAAAGAGCAATCAGTAATACATCAATGAGGAGCAAAAATTTCCCTAGTCAGTGCATGTTCCTACTGATTAGCCCACACCAGCTGTTTGGAAGCTCTGCTCTGTCTCCAGGGACAGTGGGACAACAGTCTTTCCAATTATGAACCCAAAAGGAAGGATTTGCTTTCTTCTTCTCTGCTGCATTTGGGTTCAGTCGTTTATACTTGAAACAAAACAGCAATTATTAGGAATAACACTGTGATAATTACTTGGTGAAGCAAATTGTCCCCAGCTGTGCATCTTCGCACTGTGCTGAGCTCATGCAGAGGAAGCAGGTTCCGGCCAGAGCAGAGCTCTACATCATCCTCACGACACTGACAGCCCTGAGCCCCACCCCCCCATCAGCTCTACTCTTCTCTGCCCTCTGAGCTGGGGGCAACACGAGCTCTGTTCTCACATGCCAAGAGGCCCTGACCCAAACCAACTACCCTATAAGGCCCTGCTCGCTCTCTGGCAGGAGATATTGGCTTGTTCTCCACATGAAGGACTAGTGAACGAGGGAACTGGAGGACCTTTTATAAAGCTGTCAAGAATAGGGAAACCCCCAGTCCAGGAGCAAGGAACCAATCAGAGCAGGCTCCTGAAGGGGCAGTATGGTACAGTGGAAAGGAGCTGGTCAGGAAAGAGGGGGCTTGGAATTCCATTTCTGACACTTCTTTGGCTGTGTGCCTATGACCTATGAAGTGCGTAAGTCACTTCAGGTCTTGGAGTCTCAGCTTCCTCATCTATAAAATGGGCATGATAATATCTGCAGTACCTGCCATTAGGTAACTCTAATAATAACATTATATTTAATAATAGACCTATTAAGGGTTACTGTCAGGATCATATGAGATGAAGATACGCAAAGTGCTTAGCAAATGTTAAAGTGGTATCAATGCCAGCTATATCTCTATGCCAACCCAGGGCCGTATTATCCAGTAGGTACACTAGGCACTTTGTAGACAACATTACCTTGGGGGATGCTAGGAACCATGAGTATACAGAGAATAATGGCATGTATTAGGGGAATGAAATGAGCCCTGAAATACATGGGGTCTATACTGTGGCCCTTGCAGAGTCAAATATTGCTTTGGATATAGACTTGTGATTTTTCTCAGTATAGGAAACTCCTTGCATGGAGATTCCCTTCACTGACACAGATCATCAGCTGGTGTGTAACATGAGGACAGGCGGCATAGGAGATAGAGTTCTGGGCCTGAAATCAGGAAGACCTGTATATGAATTCTGCCTCAAGCACCTATCATAGCTGTATGATCCTTCTTAAGACATTTAACCTCTCTCAGCATCAGTTTCTCATCTATAAAATGGGGATAATAAGATCTAATTGGCTATGTTGTTAGACTCAAATGAGATCACATATGTAAAAACATTTTACAAATGTTAAATTTGTTGATGACGGTGGTGGTGGTGGTGACGATGATGATTATACCTGGGGCACTGAGAGGTTTTGGAACTTGTCCATGGTAATCCATATGATTAGAATTTAGAATTTAAAAATATCTTACACATAACCCAGTCTTCTCCAGATAAGGAAACTGAGCCTCAAAAAGATTAACTGACATGCAATTTTGCGCAGCTAGTGTAACCAGGATTCAAATGTGAGTTTTCTCATTCTAAATCCAGAGCTCTTTCTAGTTCACCCAAACACCCTATATAAGTGTGTTAGCATCATATTTGGATGAGCTAGGCTACAGGTCTCTCTTTATACACACACACATACATACACGCAACCCCCCCAAAAAAGTCATCATAAACAGTGGATTAGTGGCAGACACATGGCAGGGTCAAGGGGACATGAAGCCTATGCCAAGTCCCCTTTTGTCTATGTATCCAGAACCAAGAATCTTGCCTTGTAGCCATGATTCCCTCTCATTAACTGGGAGAGTTCTGTATACAAAGGAAGAATTAAGAGACGGATCAGAACATTATCCCAGGAGACCCTGACCCTAAGCACTGAACCACTGGAAAAGCATAAAAATAATTTTGTCCTGTCAAATTTGAGCCTAGCACAACGTCTTGCATACAGAAAGCATTTGACCAGTGTGAAGTCCCACAGTGTTACGGGGGATGCTTCATTCTGTGCCAACATTTCAGAGCCCTCTGTGGGGTGTGAGGGCAAAAATGAAAGTTCTCTCTCCTGCTTCTGTCTGGATTTCAAAGTGAGAGTAGAAGTAGTCAAAGATTATTCAGACAACTTAATTCCACTTAATGTGAATAGCAGAATGTTGAAGCTTGGGAAAGCTCTGAATGATCATTTAGCCCTGGAATCTGAGTATTTGACTTTAAAAAAAATATTTCATTTTTTTCCCCAATTACATGTAAAAACAATTTTTAGCAGATTTGTCTTTTTTAAGAAAAATTTTGATAATTGTATTTCAAAATAATTGCTGTAAATCCTATGTATTTTATTATATCTGTTAAAAGCTTTCTTCTGAGATGTATGATATAAACATGGTTAAGAAGCCCCTGCTTTGACTCCACGCTGCCTGTCATTTGACAGCTCAGGCCAGTAAGCAGGTGATCAGGTGCTTTTGCCTTCTCCTAAAAAAGCCTTTTCTGAATAGTGGAATGGAACATTCTAGGGTGGGTGAGGCTCCTCTGCTACAAACGTTACTTTCTTTTCTTCTGGCACTTACATAGAGGTAGCTGGTGGAGTGGATAGAGAGTTGGGTCTGGAGGCAGAAAAACCTGAGTTCAAATAGGGACTCAGATACTTCCTAGCTGTGTGACTCTGGGCAAGTCACTTAACCTTTGTTTGCTTCCATCTCCTAAATTAGAAAATGGGTATAAAAATAACACCTGCCTCCCAAGGTTGTCGTAAAGATCAAATGAACTCCTCTTGCCTCCCCCTGGTTTATTGTACCTATAGTACTGAGCTCTCTATCACAGCAAGGACTGCCCATAGGCTGTCCTCTAATAGACTTAGAAGATGTTTAGAAACTGTCCTAGTATTTATACTTATGAAATTGATTTTTGGAATCTAGGTGTAAGATTTTAGATTTACTTCTATTAAATTTCACCTGATTAATGTCTTCCCCTAACTTATCAAGGTCTTTTGAGATCCCTGGTTCTGTCATCTCACAAGTCAGCTACCCCTCCTATATAGGCATTGATTATCACTAAATTTGAAAAGCTTGCCTTCAGCCAATAAAAACGATAAAGGGAACCTTACTAGATTCCTTCTTCCATGCTGACATCCAACCACTAATAATTATTCTTTTAATAGTCATGCAACAATTTCTGAATCCTTCCAACTGGTCTATTATCTAGTTCATAGCTCTTAATCTCATCCATAAGAAATCTATAAGTGACTTTGTCAAATATTTTTATAAAATACAGATAAACCATACTTCTAAAGTTCCTCTATGCGCTCTGTTTAGTGGGAAGCTAGGTAGCGCAGTGGATAGAATGCCAGGATTGTGGATCAGGAAGACTCATCTTCCTGAATTCAAATCTGGCTTCTGCCAATAGCTGTGTGACCCTAGGCAAATCACTTACCCTTGTTTGCCTCAGTTTCCTCATCTGTAAAAAGAACTAGTGAAGTAAATGGCAAACCACTACACTATCTTTGCCAAGAAAATCCCAAATGAGGTCATGAAGAGGCAAACATGACTGAAATGACTAATCAACAACAACCTGTCTAGTAACTCTTCAAAAAGGAAATGAGGTTAGTATGATATGCCCTCTTTTTAATAAAGCTACTATTTTGGTTGTAATAATCATTTCCTTTTCTAGAAAGTCACTAATTATTGTTTTAATGATATTGAAAAATCATCCCAGGAATCAAAGTCAAGCTCATTGGCTTCTAGCCTTCAGATTTCATTTTCTTCACCTTCCCTTTTAAAAAAGAAATCAAGACATTAGCTTTTCTTTGAGGTTGAGACACCTCTTCCATTCTCCACAATCTGATTTAAAGGATCGCTGAGTGTGGGTCAGGAATCTCATAAGTCTGTGTCAGCACTCTGGGATACAGGTCATCTGGGCCTGAGGACTTCAGCTCATTAGGGTTAACAAGGTACACCCAATATATTCCCTGTTATGTTCTGGATCATATGACCAACAAACAATTAGGCATTTCTCTAATGCCCATTTACTCTAAAAAAATCCTAAGACAAAAGAGAGATTATGTGTCAGAGGTAGAGTAATTACAGTTGTCTTCACAGGGCACTATCCTCTAAACCAAGCAGCCTCAGAGGTGGAAGATGCCGCCCTCAGCACCTGTCCACCAGCCTCCACGTTACATTAGGACATACAAATCAACACTTCAGCTTCCACTCTAGCATGTGCTTTGCAGTTTCCTTGTTTTAGCCTCTATCAGCATATATCACTCCTGCCTTTATCCCTGCATTCTGCTGCAACAATCGGCAGACTTCATCTATGCCTCACCACATGCAAAAGAGGAGGAGGTAGGGAAGGTGGGACTTTGTTTTACCTGGGGGTCATCCCTAGGAAGAGGAACCTCCAAAGCTGCAGAAACCTACTCTACCTTCTCCCACGTCTGCCAAAAGCAGCAAACACTGATTTAACCTTATCAGAGAACTAAATGACAAAGAGAACTGGGTCAAGTGTTCCTCACTAGGGTAAGGACTTGCACTGAACCTTAAAGGAAAGGTGATTGGCATCTAGCTGGGTACCATTCCTTCAGAAGTTACTTGAGACCAGGGTAAAGTGGATGAAAAGTAAATACAACAATATGGTAGGAGACTGAGGTAGGTTGAGGGAAACGTATTGTCAATGGGGAAGTAGTCAGAAAGTAAGTAATAAGGCAAGAAAAGAGGAAAAAATACTAAGACTACTGAAGATCTCAAGAAGAAAACTCAGTTAAAAAACCTAGATCACAAGAAGACAAATCAACAAGGAAGATACCAAAATCAGAAAGAAACATGAGACATAAGACAACCAAAAGACTACAAACATCTGTAAATGAATACTTCAAAACAAAGAAAATTGAACAATTACCTATTGAAACAGAAATCTTTTGATCCCAAAAGAGCATGGGACCACAGAAGGATGTTCCACAGTGGATCAAAAGAAGAATAAGAACTTTGAGAAAAGAACTTAGACAAAAGTAAATGATTTTTTTGGTTTGCATGGCAGAAATAATTATGAGAATTGGAAAATCTGAATCCAAGGTGGCAAGTCTTTGTAAACAAAGAAAAAGAGAAAACAATGGGCTGATAATACAAATATACTAATGCAAATCTGGAAGAAGAAAAGCAAAAGGCAATAATTTTAACAATAATGTTAAAGAATACATCATCTATATAAGCAAAAAACATTCAACTTGATAATTGAATGTACAAAGACAACTTAAGGATCACAGGCTTCCCATATGAACACAAGTCAAAAAATCTGAAAATTGTAATACAAGATATTATATAAGAAACCTGATTAGAACTTCTGAATGCAGAAAATGAAGCACCAATGGAAAAATCCACAGCCTCCAAAAAGGAAAACTTTTTTTTAAAACCTCTACATTTCAAATTCTAAGACATTTTGTGATTAAATTCCCTAATTCCAATGCGAAACAATAAATTCTGCAAGCAACCATGAGGAATACTTTCAAATATAAAAGAAACAGAATTCTAGTAACACAAAAGTATTCTGTACTCATAAGCAATTGCAGAAGGGAAACTTAAGATACAACCCAAAATGTATATCCTGCTATCTGAACCTAATCATAAATGAATAAGATGCCCCTTCAATATGAGGTATTTGAAATATTCTTGCAAAAATGAATAAAAAAAGAATAATTTGAGAGCAGATTATTCAATTTGCTAACATAAAAGTGGTAATATAGAAACACAAGAATGGTAAGTAAGTTTACCTGTTTCCTCATTTATCTTGAAAATCAACTATCTATTAATCATTTTTCTTCTGTAATTTCTGGCTAAATTATAATCTTTTTCAGGAAAATAAAACAGGAAAAAACTGTATCTTCTCTCCATTATCCTTTATTCTCATTTCATCCTTTAAGCAGCAATCTTATCTGGTTCTGCCTTGTTAATTTTCTATAGTATTAAAAACCTTTTTTATTTTTTAAATTGTTCTAGCCTCAACTTATTGAGTTCTAACATTCCTCACACTATTCTTACAGGCCTGTGCTACAGCTGTGATTTTGCTTTCCTTTAAATACCCTTGCTTCTAACTCTTGCGTCACTGTTGCTGTTGAGTTATTTCATTTGTGTCTAACTCTTTGTGATCGCTATTGGGATTTTCTTGTCAAACACTGGAGTGGTTTACCATTTCTATCTCCTGTAAATATAAGTAAAAACTTAAAATGGTTCATGATGTTCCTGTACATAAATACTAGATATCTCCTTCTATAACTTATTCTATTAGAGAACCTCCTAAGATTAGAGGGGCTTAGAGAGATTAAGTAACTTGTCAGTTCTCACACAAACACTAAGCATCAGTGAGATTTGAATCCAGCTCTCCCTGGCTTCAAGACCAATACTCTATCTTTTATCACATACTAACTCAACAGACTTAGTATATAATTGGTGAGGTGGAGGGGAAGAGGTGGAGTCATTTGCCTGCAAAGGTTTTTGGACTGTATTTTTTACTTGTTCAAAACTATTTTACTTACCCATCTAGAAGAGCTATAACATTCTTCCGGGGACGCCCAATATTGGGTCCATACAAGCTGGCTCTGGAATAAGTTCTGATGGGCTGCAAAAGGCTTTTTAGTTGGATATAGTCTTTTCCCAGCTGACTGCCGTTCACTGCACGGCCATTCATGGTCCTATAGTTGTTTGGCTCTAGATAAAAAGCAAATTATGTAAGTCAATGTTGGCCAGTATGGACTTCCTATTCCCTAAGCCTTACTTCCTCTTCTATTCCCTAGTCTGTTTCCACTATGACACATCTATATCCTACTCCCTTATTGCCAGAGAAATTTTAGTAATTTGTGTGCTACAGATCTTTATCATCCGTGAAAGAATACAAATTTTTTTGAATTCATTTACATTTTCAACCTACGTTCTATGTTGGGAGTAACAAGTTGCATTAGTTACTATCCACTGTCTAAAGTCCCTTTTATTTCTAACATGGTGATCCTCTCTCAAAGGGGTGATGCAAAGAAAACATGCCTTCAAATGTTAGCATTACATTTCAGAGAATATTATGCGGCCACATTCTATTTTTTATAATAGTTATATTGGTGTATTTTATTTCATCATGCCCCAAATGAATTCTAAGCTCTTTGAAGGCATGTTTTCTTTGCATCACCATCAGCACCCAATCAATCAATTAACATTTTTAAGGATCTACTATGTACTAGTCATTGCATTAGGTCCTAGGGAAACAGATAGAAATGAAACATCCTACCTTCAAGGGCCTTGTTTTCTGTGGACATAGGGCTGTTGCGAGGGTCAAATAAGATAATATTTGTAAAACATGTAGCACAGCACTTGATACATAGGAGGTATCATAGAAATGATCATTTCCTTTCCTCCCCTCACCCCTAACATACTTTAATAAGCCAAGGCTTTGTGGTTTTGACAGTATTGGAAGGAAGTCTGTCACCAATGAAGATTCCAACCATCTATAATTTAGCATACAAGTCTTAAAGAGTTATCTAAGATTCCTAAAAGTTGAGTGATTTGACTGTTACCACAGGGAAAGGAAGTAAGTGAAGAAAGACTTGAACCCAGGCCTTCTTGAATACAAGTCCAGGACCCTTTCCTACATGCCACACTTCCTCTGTGCACACATACAGTCTGCAATGTTCCTTACACTTAATTGAATTTTGCAACAGTAACAGGTCAGATTTATATGGCATTTTATTAAGTTCTTTATTCTATCTGTGGAAGATAGGGCACATATCCTGTTTTATAGTGGAAGAAACAGAGATGGTGGCAGTTCTCTGGGTAGAAATCCTCTCTGCTGTTACTAATCAGCAAGCTGTCTATAAATCAGTCTTCAAGAATTACTGAATGGAAAGAAATTAAAGCTATCTATAGTTGTATGAAAAGATGCTCTAAATCACTATTGGTTAGAGAAATGCAAATCAAAACAACTCTGAGGTACCACATCACACCTATCAGATTGGCTAACATGACAAAACAGGAAGATGATAAACATTGGAGAAGATGTGAGAGAGTTGGAACACTAATTCATTGTTGGTGGAGCTGTGAGCTGATCCACCCATTCTGGAGAGCAATTTGGAACTATGCCCAAAGGGCTACAAAAATGTGCACACCCTTTGACCCAGCAATATCGCTTATAGGACTGTAACCCAAAGAGATCATAAAAATGGGAAAGGGTCCCACATGTACAAAAATATTTATAGCAGCTCTCTTTGTGGTGGTCAAGAACTGGAAATCGAGGGGATGCCCATCAATTGGGAAATGGCTGAACAAGTTGTGGTATATGAATGTAATGGAATACTATTGTGCTATAAGAAATGATGAACAGGAAGACTTCAGAGAGGCCTGGAAGGACGTATATGAACTGATGCTGAGTGAAAGGAGCAGAACCAGGAGAACTTTGTACATAGCAACAACCACAGTGTGTGAGGATTTTTTTCTGGTAGACTTGGAACTTCATTGCAATGCAGAGAGTTAAAATATCCCCAATGGTCTCTTAAGGCAAGGAATTTTTCTGGTAGACTTAGTCCTTCATAGCAATGCAAGGACCCAAAAAATTCCCAATGAACTCTTGAGGCAAAATGCCTTCCACATCCAGAGAAAGAACTAGGGAACTGGCTTACAGAATGAAGCAGACCATTTTCTCTTGTGTTATGTTTTGTTTTGTTTTATGGTTTCTCCCATTCATTTTAATTCTTCTATGCAACATGACTAAGCTGAAAATGAATTTAATAAGAACCTATATAAGCTGGCACACCATCTTGGTGAGGGAGGGGGGAGGGAGGGGAAAGGGAGGGAGAAAGGGAGGGGAATGAGGGGAAAAAATGTAACATATATGAAAGTGATTGTAGAAAACTGAAAACAAAATAATTAATTTTAAAAAATAAATAAAATACCCCACTTCAGAAATAAAAAAAAAAGAATTACTGAATGGGTAATAAGTAAATGCTCACATAGCTATTAAATGCATGAGATAGTCAGGTCTCCTGACTTTAAAATGTAAAATTCTATCACCTTTAATAATAAAAACAATGATAGCTAATATTTATATAATGCTCACTATGTGCTAGTCACCGTGCTAAGCACACTCCATCAAGCCTGGGAGGCAAGTGCTATTATGATCCCCACTATACAGATGAGGAAACTGAGATCAAGTGACTTCCCCAGGGTCACACAACTTTTGAAAACACAAAATAATGTTTTGAATTTTGTTTCCATTGCTCTTCTTGATTTGGGATATTCTTCATTGCTCAATAAACCAGCGTCTTCAGGACTATACATAACTCATGGCTTCTCATCCTTGACTTGTATTTGTTTTTTTTCCTAAATTCTTTACCTTGAACATTCACACTGAAGTTCACCTGTCATTTGCCTACTTATCTGCAAAGATCCCCAGATTTTTCTCTCCTTCTGTCCTCACTGGCTGTGTATTTGATTATGCAGAAGAGTTCAGTGAAAGCCTGGAGATTTCACTGTGTGTTCCTTCTTACTTCCAATCTAGTTATTTATGCTTAATCTATGGAAAAAAATATGGTTTCTATGCAGCAAAAAAAAAATCAATGAATGATTATTTTTTAAACCTTTGTATAATTGGGGGATAGGGCTGAAAAATGAGCACCGTGGTTTAATAAGTGCAGCAAAGAACACTTTGATTTGGATCTATGTATGTTTTTAAGGAAATTTTTGTCATCTGTGACAGTCATTAACATCAAATATTGAAAAAAACCTGAACTTAGATCCCGATCTTGGAATCTGTGTACCATCAGGACAAATCTGGGACTAAGTGAGATAATGAATAGAAAGTGCTTTGCAACCTCAGAAGTCTGCATTACATAAAGGCTAGCTATTATTATCAAACCCAGAATTTTAAGGATATTTAAGCATGTTTAACTAAAATAAGATAAATAATAGAATATTTTGCTGAGTGAAAAAGGTTTTGTGCCATTAATAAAGTTGAAAAAATATTTTTAAATAGAGTATTAAGCACCAATTATGTGTTAGGTATTGTGCATATAAAGACAAAAAAGCAAATAATCCCTGCTTAAGGAATTTATATTCTATCTATATAAGGAAATTATATTCTATCAGAAGAGCTATCTTATCCAAACAAACTTCTTTCCTTGAGAAAATATTCTCTAAAAAAATTGGATTTTAATTAATATCAGGGATATCCTTTCAGTCTGGAGGCATGGTACTAACATTAACTATTCTACCTGGCCAGAGTTTTGAGGCCTTTCCACATTAATTTTATTTACAGAGCTGCATGCATTTTATTTTACATTAAGTTTAGGAAAAATTTTTAAGAAGACTGATCAAGAACACCTTCTCACCTGCTTATTAGCTTCCTGTTATGTGGTGTTTTCTCTCAGAATAACAGCTCCTTGAGGGCAGGAACTGCCTTTCTTTTGGTTTGTATTTTTATCTCCAGTGCTTAGCACAGTATCTGGCCCATTCTAGATACTTAACTTCCTTCATCCTTTCCTTTCCTTCCGTCTTCTTTTCCTTTCCTTCCTTCCTCCCTCCCTCCCTCCCTTCCACTATTTATAATTCTCTATCCAAGGGAATTCTCATTTGTCCCTACTCTTCTCTGTTTTTAAGCAATTTCCCTTTAATGTTGACATTTCCCCACAATCCATGGTAACTTCCTTTTTGAAAAATGTTTAATCAAAGATTTTGCTTTTATATGACAGTCACTTCCCAATTACTACCTAACTCCCCCCAACTTTTCTCACAATTAATCCAGTGGTAACTTCTGCAGGAAGCCTTTTCTGGTATCCTTAGCTACTTTTGCCTTTTCACCCGAGGTACTTGCTCTCCGTTTTGTCTATTTCCTGTATAGGCTTAATGTCTAAATGTCATCTTCCTCAATAGAATGTAAACCCCACCAAGGCAGTGACTGTTACACTCTTGTCTTACCTTCCTGGTGCCCAGCACATTGACTAAAACACAGCACATCCTCAATAAAAGCTTGTTGATTGACTGTTAACTCCTCCCAAACAGGGATTTTTTCATCTATTGTATTTCTATCCCTAGTGTCTAGCATGGTGCCAGGTACATTATAGGTGCTTCCTGAATGCTTATTGACCGACTGATTAAGCAGAACAAACCAACACAGGCACTACTGTGACTGACTATAACTGAGAGCACTTGTATCAGTCTGCTCCCACAGTTCACCACTGTGTTGAAGCAGGTGGTATCATTTTTCTATTACCAAGACTGGACACTGTAATGATCTGAATTCTTGATGTCTTTTAATATTGTTTTTGTTTACATTATTGCAGCTTTCATATATATTTTTTTCGTGGTTCGGCTTTCTTCATACTACATCCATGTTTCTCTGTGTTATTCATACTTAAATAGCAGAGTAATATGTCATGATATTCACATACCATGGTTTTGTCCAGGCATTCCCCTATCCATATGTATCGACTTTGCTGGCAAATGCTTTGCAAATTGTCTTAGAAAGTTGTCTGGTTTTACTGAGCAGGTAAGTGACTTACCTAGGGTCACACAACCAGTATGTGACAGGAACAGAATTTGAACACAAGTGTTTCTTTCTTCAAGGTCAGTAACCATGTTGCCTTTTTTGAACGACTTCCAAATTGTTACTACTTTGTAAATAGTTTGAAATCTGCTCCATCGTTCCTACATTTTTATTATTTCCTTTGATATTCTCCATTCTTTGTTCCTTTAAGAGGACTGAGATGCTATTTTGTCTGCCCCTATGAAGTAACCATCTGATAGTTTCCTGGGTACATTAAATCATTCATTTAACTTAAGCACTGTCATTTTTATGATATCAGCATTGCCCAACTATGAACAACGGATATATTTCTTGTTATTTCAATTGCGTTACTTCTCTAAGGAATAATTTGTATTTATAAGCCCTGAATTTTGTTACACTGGGTATTTTATATATTTTTTAAAATATTCATCCATTTCATTTATGCTGTCAGTATTGTTGGTATATAATTGGGTACAGCAATTTCTGATAATTTTATTTATTTCTTCTCTATTTGCTATGAATTCTCCCTCCATATATTTTAAATTTTGGTACTATGGTTTTCCACTGCTCTCTTTTAAAAAATTAAATAGCAAATAGGTTGTATAGTATATTGGTCTTAAAAAAAAAACAAACCAAACCTCATTTTTATTGATTAGTGTAAAAGGTTTTTTAGTTTTGTTTTTAATTTTTGTTTAACCCTTCTCTAGTTTTCAGAATTTCTATTTTTAGTTTGTTTGAAGATTGTTGACTTTAGATTTTTTAGTTTCTTTAGCTGTTTGTTCAAGTTAGTAGCTCTCTCTTTTATGGATATATTTGTTCAGGGCTATACACATTTACCTAAGGACTGCCTTAGTTGTATCAGATACATTTGAATGGTATCTTATTGTAATAATATTATTTAATATATTTATTATTTTATGATTAGCTTTTGACCCACTTATTCTTTAGGATGACAATATTTCATCTCCATTCAGTTATGGATTCTTGACTCATATTTCCCTTTTTGTTTACATTTTAATTATATTAAATTTTTATTTTATTCCTGTCATCCCCAATTGCTAATACTTTCCCTCTGAAATTACCTTCCATTTGCACCAAATATGTCTTGTATGTAAAGTTATGTGTATGTTGTCTCTCCTATTAAAATGTAAGCTCCTTGAAGGGACACCATATCGTTTTCTTCCTTTGTATCCTCAATAGATATCACAGTGCCTGCAACTCTTTAAGTATTTAATATGTTTGGAGACTAATTATATCTATAAAGACATTTACTATTTCTCTGAATTTATGAATTAGCTATGTCTTTTGCACATGATTAATTTTTCTAAAAACATTATGTGATGCTAAAAATAGTTATTTCCCGAAAATAACCATTCAATAATTGCCAAAGGTTTATCATACCTAGTTTAAATATTTTCTTCAAATCCTTTAATTTCTGTCATTTCTCTTTTTGTTTGATTTGTCCAAGTTTAAAGAAATACGTTGAAGAATTACTGTTTTACTATTTAGATCTTCTTGTAAATAAGTTTATTCCTTCCTTAAGTATTTACTTAAAGTACCTTAAGTAGATGATATGCCATTTGATACATGAATTTAATATGCTACTGATTCATTATATATGGTACTTTTAACCATCACATGGCTTCCCTGATGATTTCTTTTAACCATATTTGTTTAGCTGCTATCTTATCTAAAATCATTATTGCTATTCTCACTTTCTAGGATTCAGCTGAAACATAATAAATTCTAATCTACCTTATTATCTTAGCTGTCAATGTAGCTTTATATTTTAAGTGTGTTTCTTATAGCCAATAAATTACTTTCTATTCTGTCCCTTTGACATCCTCTTTCATTTTATGGGTGAGTTTATCCCATTCTGATTCATGCTTACAAGTGTTAAATTTGTACTTCCCTTTATCAAATTCTGTTATAACATTTTTCCTATCCACCCCTCCACCATTTCTATAAGAAAAAAATAAAAATTTAACAAGCCAATGAATTAAGCAACAGGCATCAACAATTATTTTCCTTGCAGCAAGTCAATCTGTTTTCTCTCCTCTCCTTCTCCCAGCCCATACCCAAACCAATGGGTCTTGTATGCTTTCTAAATTTATTCCTTTTGGTAACTACTCTCTGGGGCTAGAGTTTGTTTTGCTTGAAGCAATCTTCCAAATTCTACCTTATCTTTCAAATCCTTGTCTTCCTCCTTCTTATGTCAGGCAAGGCCTATCCTCACTTTACTGAATTTGCATTAACATGACATTTATTTTTTAAAATATACATTGGCTTAGATAATAACAAGGTTCATAATATCCTTACTCCCCTGAACTTCTCCTTCAGCAATGCTCATATTGCAAGAAATAATAAATTCTTTTCTTTCCCTCTCCTCCTCTAGGGTTATTTTTTTTTCTATTTTCCTTCATTAACTTTCAGAAATTATGCATTACAACAAAGGGACAATTATCTCTCTTTCCTCTTTTAAAATATAAGGAGTCCATTATTACTTAGCCTTTTAGAGATAGGCAAACTTGATGACCTTTCTTAAATTTCTTTTGTCTACCATGTTGGTCTACACAGTCTTCAAAAAAGTTTCTCTTCCTTGTAGTTTTCAAACTCTACTTTGGAGTCAATAAATATTTCCCTTCTATCTCTCCTTCAGTTAAGTTGATCAATCTCTTTAGATCTCAGTGAATGAGAATTCTAATCACAGAAGAGGTTAGAGTGAGGTAGCATTAAGTTAATTGTGGATCTGGGTCATTTTGAGAAAGCACAAGTAGAAGACTCAGATTAGATGCAGGTAGGGAACCATGCTCAGGGTGATTGGGGCTAAGAGTGAGGATATAAAGGAGCCAGGAAATAAATTTCCCAATTCCATAAATCATTCCAAATTCCAAACTATTCTCTGTGATTTAGCACCTGTGTAGCTGCAGAGGACATCAGAACCTAAAACTGAGATTTCAGGACCTGAAGGTGCTAGCTTCATACTTTTTCAATCTGATTCAGGTTAGTCAGTCCGTTTCCTCCTTACAGAATCTCCCCATCTTCTCCTCCCTCTGAGAAGTGGAGAATGATGGGATGAAGTGAAGGGGACAGAAATAAGAAAGTCAGAAGAGAGGAAATATATGTCAACTAACAGGAGAAAACTGAGGCACCAAGAAGTTAGGTATAGATTCTCACAGCTGTCTGCCACTTGGGGAAAAGTGGGAAGAAATGAGAAGGGATTTGTGTGACTAGTCTATCTTCCTTCAAGTGCCTTGTCTGAATTCAGAGACTCCCCTATTCTGGGGGAGCTCAGAACCCAAGAATGACAAGGGCATCCTGTTTTTCTTCAGCATCAGTGTCAACAAAGAGCAGCACATTAAATTACAAAGCCATTCATGAGGATGCTGACACGTTTTCAGTTCAGATGGCTATTACTCAAAATGAAATCACAATTAACATTGATTCCATAATAGGAATGAATCCCAGATTCTCCAGAAGAAGGTCTCACATAAAAAAAGGTTAAGTTACCAGAGGGAAAATATGATCCTGGCTGTTACAGATGGACTGTATCCTGGTTAAAAGGAAAACAATCAAGTTCACGTGTGGTTTTATTCCCATGCTCTGAATCAAGTCGATGTAGGTGTAACAACAGTAACAAAACACCCCCCCCCCCCCCCAAAAGCAGCCATAGTGATCTGCTTTGAAATCCCTGGCCAGTCATTTTCAGAGTCCCATAAAGTTAAGCAAACAAAAAGGTGAGCCTGAAAAATCCAGGCATTCACCCAAATGAGCAGTTTGCTCCCCAATGGATTACATTTCACAGAGGCAAGATGGTGTAGTGGAAAGGCTTACCTCTCAACGGGGAAGTGATGGGCTCAAGATGCTGAATGACATACACATTTCTGGACATGGTCATTGTGGGGATTTGCTTTTTTTCTTGACTGCATATTTGTTACAAGGGCTTCTTTTTGTTCCCCTCTCCTCCCCGCCCCACCTCCCCCCGCAGTGGGAGGAGGTGGGAGAAAGAGAAAATAAATGCTTGTTAATTGAAAAGTAAGTATAATTTCTTTTTTAAAGATTAAAGAACTAGACTTGGGTCCAGAAGTTGGAATGTGGACTCTGTCATTCATCAGCTGGGTCAAGGAGCATGAAAGTCTCAGTGTTGTTCCCTGTCAAATGGGAACAATCATACTTGCTGGCCAGGGGAAATTCAAGTGAGAAGATTCAAGTGTAAAAGTGATTGTAACCTCTTAGAGTCTCAGTTTTTTTTGCCTGTCAAATGGGAACAATCATAGTGCTGGCTAGTGGGAACACTCAAACAAGAAGATCCAAGTAAAAGGGACTGTAACTCCACAAGGCTGAGCTGAGCTAATCCCAGGACTGGGCGGTGGGGGGGGGGGGGTCCTCTTAAAGACCAGGCATCTGTAGTGTTTTCCTGACTCATGCCCAGGTGACAGTCGTCTGACGGGAAGGACCACCAACTGCTCCTCACTTTTCCTCCTTGACCTTGTCAGTGCCGAGAAGACAATGTCTTTACTCACCATTGCCCAGCTCCCAGGAGATGTTGTATTTTTTGCTGGCGCTGTATTTAACCAGACCCAGAGCGCTCGAGCTGTTCCAGGAATTGTTAGGATTACGGCGCAGCGCGTTCAAGGCGAAGATCAGGTGCAGCCCAGAGCAGTCAGCGAAGTTATAGAGTTTGTCTAGAGACCTGGCTGGGAAGAAGCAAAGGAAGGCTTGTAATTCTCAAACAAAAATTCCATATGAGAGCAAGAGGGTGAGGGTTTCAAAGGGAGTGAATTCAATTGCGAGGTAATTAGGTGGCACCGTGGATAGCGCTCTCAGCCGGCAAGTCAGGAAGACCTGAGTTCAAATGTGACCTGCGCACTTATAAGCTGTGCAACCCTGGTTCATGTCATTGTCTGACTCAATTTCCTCAAATATAAAAAGGGAATACTAATGGCTACCTCCCAGGATTTTTGTGAGGATCAAATGAGATAATATGTACAAAGCACTTAGCACAGTGCCTGACACATAATAAATGATTGCTTCCTTCCTATCTCCTTCTGTCTCGCCCTTCCTTCCTTCCTTCCTTCCTTCCTTCCTTCCTTCCTTCCTTCCTTCCTTCCTTCCTTCCTTCCTTCCTTCCTTCCTTCCTTCCTTCCTTCCTTCCTTCCTTCTTTCGTAACAAGCATTTATTAAAGGCTAGCGTAATACAGAGAAGCAGAATAGCATAGATAGAGAACTTGCCTTGGAACCAAGAAGATCTATGTTCAAGTCGTGCCTGTGACAGACAGTCAGGCAATGAACATTTATTAAGCACCCCTTATATGCCAGACTCTCTGCTAAATTCTGGGGATACAAAGAAAAGCAAAAGACATTTTCAGTTTTCAAGGAACTCACAGTTCAATAAGGAAAGACAACACACAAATAGTTACGTACAAACAGCTTTACATAGGATAAATTGGAAATAATCAACACAGGGAAGACAATAGAATTAGAGGGGAATGGGAAATGCTTGGGGAAGTCTGGGGGAAAATTACTCTATCAGACTATGAGTTACAGAGAAGAAGCTAGTTTGCATTAGTGGAGGGAGTTTACTCATCTGAGAGTTCCTTATAGTAATGAAATCAGAGGTTCAATCCCAACCCTACCCCGTCAGAACACACATCTGAGTCATAGGGTTAAGGAGCAGAATAAGCTGGGGCTTGGCAGCCTTTGGTTGGGGGATGTGCCAGTTTTGTGACACCTACACTCATTTCAACAATAAAATACAAATATTTACAGCAGAATATATATACAAATATATGAAACATAATACTAACACTTGACAAATGCTTAAAAGAGGGACAAGAAGGTGCTTTGGGAAATCAAAGGATGATAATTGCAATATCTCCAAAGTAGCTAAAGGCCACAGCAAAGTGCTGCATGCACAATGACTTATTTGTGATTCATAACAACTCTTTAAAACACTAGTGTGACTATCTCCACTTTTAATAATTTTTTTCCAATTACATGTAAAGACAATTTTTAACATTCATTTTTACAAAATTTTGAGTTCCAAATTTTCTCCCTCTTTCATTTCCCTCCCATCTCCCTCAGCCAGTAAGCAATTGATAGACTATCTCCATTTTACAGAAAAGAAAATCAAGGATTAGATTGTTTAAGTGACTTGTTCCAAGTAAAAGTAGCAAGTGGAAAGGGTAGGATTTGAACCTAGATCCTCTGACTTCAAATGTAGAGTTCTTTCCACTGTACTGCACCGAGACAGGGAGTGCAATAATTATGTCCTATTTTTTTAAAAATAGCACCAAAGGGCTGGAGTTGGAAAGTCTAGATTTATAAAAAGAGAACAAGAGAATGTATGCTCCTTGAGGGTAGAGGCTATTTCATTTATTTCTCTAAATCCTCAGAACCTATAATAGCACTTTGCATGCAGTAGGTTCTTGATAAATTTTCAGGAGAGGTATCCTTAAACTGACAGGAAGGCAAGTCTTTCTCTTGTCTATAGCCTGGTGGTGTTGACTTCAACTACTGGCAAATTTTTAAACACATTATTAATAAGATGATGTAGAGGTATTTAGAAAGAGAAATGGTGATCACTATGAGCCAGAATAAGTTCATCGTGAATGGGCCATGCTAGACTAGCTTTCATTTCCTTTTCCGACAAGTCTATCTATTGATAGAACAGGGTAATGCCATAGACACTACATTTTTTAAAAATCTCAGCCAAATGCTTTACAAAGTCCCTCATGCTATCCTTGGCAACAAGACAGAGAGATGTGGAGGAGATGTGGTACCATTACACAGATGCCATACTGGTTGAAATAACCAGTGGGTGGTGATTAATGGATAATTGTCTAATATAGGGAGGTCTCCATGGTAATGGCCCTCTGAGCTTTCCTTAAGTTCTCTTAAGTATTTTTAAAATCAAGTACTTGTATTTAAGTAAAAGTCTGATGCTTAATGAATTTATGGATGACAAAAAGCTGGCAAACACAGTGAATGTATTAGATTACAAATGGCAACCTGGAAACCTACAGCCTGCAAGTCAAATCTTCCCACTGCCTGTTTTGGTATGGAGTAGAGAGCTTAGAATGGTTTTTACATTTGCGAATAAAGTTTTTATTGTATTATAAAATGTAAAAACCATTCTTAGCTTATATAAAAACAAACAGCAGGCTAAAGTTTGCTCACCCCTGTGTTAGATAACCATTGAGATCAAAAAAGTTCTTAATAGTCTGGAATGCTAGGCTGAATCTAGTAAATTAAATGTAACGGAGATGGATAAAAAGTCCTGCACTTAGGTTCAAAAAGTCAACTTCAGGGGCTGCTAGGAGGTACAATGCATAGACACTGGCCTGGGAGTCAGGAGGACCTAAGTTCAAATTTGACCTCGGATGCTTACTAGCTGTGTGATCCTGGGTAAGTCACTTAACTTCAATTGCTTCCCCTTCACCTCCACCCAAAATCAACTCCATGAATACAGAATGGGGGTGGCAGTAGCTTGACAACAGTTTGTGTCAAAACAACTAAGGGTCTTAGTAGACCCAAACTCAATATGGGTCAAGAATGGCAACCAAAACAATTAAAATAAACCCTAGGCTAAATCACTACTACCAAAAACAGCGTCAGACCTGCTTGACTCGGATCACATCTGGGGCACTGTACTCAGGTCTGGGAGGACACAGATAAGCAGGAGCATATTCAGAGGAGGGTGGCTAGGATGGCAGCGGGATCCACAATCATGCCATATAAGGATTGCCTGACAGAACAGAGGATATTTGCTTAAAGTGAAGAAGACTGGGAGGATGGGAACAAGAGCTGTCTTCAAGTATTTAAAGTATTTAGAAGAGGGATTAGATTTGTTTTATTTGGTCTGAGAGTGCAGAACTAAAAGCAATATGTGAAAGTTGCAGAGAGGACAGACAGATTTTGGCTTGGTATAAGAAAAATACTTCCTAACAATGAGAGACATCCAGAAGTGGAGTGGGTAGTGTTGGGAGGAAATGAGTTTCTAACCATTAAAAGTCTTCAGGCAGAGACCAGATGATCACTTGTTGGGGATGTTGTAACTAAAAGGCATTTGGGTTCCCATGTGGGTTGAAAGAGATGACTTTGAAATTGCCTTTCAAGTCTGAGATTCTGTGAGGGTATGAATGAATGAATGAATGAATTCCATCATAGTATATCAGATGGATCATCCTTGTCCTGAAGTTATATTGAACTCTTCACTATAGCAGCCCATAGACCCACAGGTGCAGCTAAGTAAGCAAATCTTTTCACTCTGTCCCCCATGCCTAGAATGCTCTCCTTCATCTCCATCTCCTGGCTTTCCTGGCTTCCTTCAAGATTCAGCTCAAATTCCTTCTACAAGAGGACTTCTCCAGGCTTCCCTTTCCCCACCTTCATTAGTGCCTTACCTCTGAGCTTATCCCCCATTTTCCTTGTGTACTTTGTAGATTTTGTTTGTACACAGGTGTTTGCATGATGTCTCCCCATTAGACTGTGATGTTCTTGATAGCAGGGGCTTCTTTTGCCTTTCTTGTATCTCCAATAGTTAGTGTAAGGCCTGGCATATAATAGGTGCTTAATAAATGCTTGTTGTTGATGATGATGATGATTATAAAGGGGAATGAGGGGACAGGGAGCTTCCACAAGACAGATTGTGCCAGAGAAAGGATCCGATTCCTGGTATTCTGTAGATTTTTGTTCAGTCATTTCCAACTCTTCATGACCCCATCTGGGGTTTTCTTGGCAAAGATACTGAAGTGACTTGTCATTTCCTTCTCCACTTCATTTTACAGAAGAGGAAACTGAAGTAAATTAAAGTTAAGTGATTTGTCCAGGGGCTAAGTTTCTGAGGCCAGATTTGAACTCAGGAAGATGAGACTTCCTCCCCTCAAACCCAGTACACTATCCACTGAACCACCTAGCTTCCCCATTCTGTGTATCACAACTCCTAATCTGCTATTCACTGCTTAGCCTGAATCTTTATTTCTGAATCCTAGCTCATTCACCTTAGCTCCATGAATTTCATTACTCTGAAGACCTCCTTGTACAAACTAAATATTGGCATATAAATATCCAATGAGGAAAATTACCCAAGTTCAAAGCAAACAATGAAATAGCTTTGATGGCACAATATCTACTATATCTTGATTGCTAAGCCATTTATTAAGCAGGAGGCACACACAGTTCATTCATTAGATCCAAATTCCTTCTGATTATAATATCCTAAAGAGAAAGGAGTATGTCTATACCACCCACCCACCCCATATATACACCATTCATTCTTTCATTCATTCATGGAGCCTTTGTTAAATAATTATGAGCAAGGCACTGGGAATACCATGACAAATAAACTCTGATTTCTCTTTCTTTCTTTTTATTCTTCTTTCCTTTCTCCCTCCCTCTGTCCCTCCCTTCCTTCCTCCCTTCCTCCTTTCCTTCCTCCATCTTTCTTTCCTTTCTCTTTCCTTCTTTCCCTCCTTCCTTCCTTCCTTCCTTCCTTCCTTCCTTCCTTCCTTCCTTCCTTCCTTCCTTCCTTCCTTCCTTCCTTTCCTTCCTTCCTTCCTTCCTTCCTTCCTTCCTTCCTTCCTTCCTTCCTTCCTTCCTTCCTTCCTTCCTTCCTTCCTTCCTTCCTTCCCAGACATGGGTTCCTTACATCACTCAGAGTAGAAGCACAGTGGCCATCACAGGCTCAATCCCAGGCACAGAAGCTTTAACCTGCCCCATTTTTCTGATCTAGTATGGTTTACCCCTCATTAGGCAGCCCAGTAGTCCTCTGCTTCCAGGGATTCATCACACTGGTGCCAGACTTACTGTGGACACCCAAACAGCTTTAGCCCTACTGAAGCTCAAAATTTCCAGACTCAAGTGATCCTCCATGTTCAGCCTATTCAACATCAGGGACATGTGCCACCATGCCGAGCAAGGCTGTTTTCAAAGAGCTACCCAGAGTCTGAAGGGACTTAAAGATAAACTAATCTAACAACCTGTTTTTATATATTAGGAAACTAAGGTTCAGAGGGGAGGAGTAAAGTAATTTGTTCAAAGTCACATAATTTATTGCTATGAAAGCTGGGTTCAGTGGCTTACTTCTTTATTTCCAAATTAGTTATTTTTCTGCTGGTTTCCTAAGATAGTGGGAAAGAACAGACAGAAGGACCTTTTAAGGAAATAACTGAAAGGTGTATAGAAGACAAAGGAAGAATCACTGCCTAGTTCTTTCCAGGAAATACGGCTTTGATTTCCCCCTCCCCTCACCCCTAGTCTTTTCCAGGATAACATGTTTGGAGCTAGGCAAGAAAGTAGTTTTGATGTCCCTATATGACTAAAGTTCCCTCCACAAATAAGGCAGGTCTATGATATCAGACTCATCCCACCAGAGAGTACCAATAGCTATGTCTTCTTCCAAATTGAGTAAACTTGGTGTTTTATGTGTTTCCAAGTGAAAAAAATGTCCTGTAGACAAATGGAGCTGATGGAGGACAACATGGGAGGGGGGGAAGGGTCAGGATTGGAGCTACAGGTTTGACATTCTTCCAAAAACAGACGATAAATTGGAACAGATGAGATCTATAAAGAAGACAGTATAGCAAAACAAGAGCAAAAAGTTTAGGACTGAATCTTAGAAGGGGCTCACTATTCTCAGAATTTAAGACTTGGAAGAAATCACAAAGGTCCTTCATTTCAATCAGTTTCAAACTGAAAATCATCTCCAAATGGTCATCTAACCTTCGCTAGAAGACCTCAGTCTCCTGAGGAAGCTAATTACATTTTTGGAAAAGCTCTAATTGTTAGGATGACTGTTGTTACTGTCATCATATCTAGCCTAAATCTACCTCTCAAACTTCTCAGTGCTACTAGTTCTGACTTCTGAGGCCAAGAAAAACACACCTAATCACGATTCCACATTATAGCCCTTTAAATACTTGAACACAGTTGTCATGAATCCTTCAACTCTTCCATCTATGGCATGAGCTCAAGGCTTTTTTCCATTGCTACAATTTTAGGTCTAGAGACGAACACTATATTCCAGATACGATTTGTCCAGGGTAGACAATAGTGGATTTACTACTTCCCTCATTCTGGAAATTAAACGACTTTTAAATGTAGCCTAAGATCAAAACAGGTTTTAGGCCTTCCACATGATACTGTGGACTCAAATTAAGCTTGTAATTTGCAAAAGAACAAGAACAAAACCACAACAATAACCCTGGTTTTTCACATGATCTAATCTAGCCACTTCTCTGTCTTGAACTTGTGAGAGACTGATTTTTTGGACCCAATTATAGAACTTTACATTTATCCCCTCTTCATGTCGTACTAGATTTGGACTTCTGTTCTAGCCTGCCAAGAACTTTTCGGATTTGTTGTTGTTGTTGTTAGTAGAAAGGGGTATGGTAAGGGTAATATCTTAATCCCCATGCAAGTTAGGATAACTTTTCCCTTGAAAAGTATTGAAATCATCCTCAACATCTGATAGACTCCAAGGACTACATACTCAAGATTGTTCACCTTTGAACAAAACAGGCATAAAGTAGTTTCAGGCTCTCTCTGACACCTAGCTGGTAGAAAATGATATGCAGCTTTGGTAATTCAGTTGTATAGACTCAAGATGACCTCAATGTTGAATATGCTTCTGCTCTGGCTAAGTCAATCTGCTTTTGTTCACTGATGAATGGCCAATGAGTGTTTCATTTTGTTCCAATATCAACCATAAACTAACTACCTGGGAACCAGCCTGAGTCATTTCCAGCCCAGAACAGGGAGACAGAAAGTAGTCATTGATGAGTTAGTGGTCAAAAAGAGCAGAAAAGCACTAAAAGTGAAGGTCAACAGTGATAAGTGCTGCAGAGAGTTTAAGAGATGCTGGACTAAGGAAAGGCCAGTGTATTTCAGAAGTAGGGTAATGATGACCTTAGAGAGAAGAACTGTAGGAGAGTGATGAGTTGGAATTTGAGGCTAAGCACAGCCCTCGCCTCTCTCTGCCAACTCCCCAGACAAGTGTGTATCCTTGGACAACCTCTCCATCATCTGGGGCCCTGGCTACAACTTTCTTCACCCCCTGACACACTGGTACTGGGAAAAGAGTGGCTACAATCCTTGCTCCTTGCTGTCATTTCTGGACTCTCTCTTTACCATAACAACATCTCCTCTGAGGTTCACACTATCAAAAATTTCCTACCTTATTCAAATCATGGTGGCTAATGTTTATCAACTCTAGGTTTTTTCTTCTCCTTTCCACAGTAGTACAGCACCTGGCTCACTGTGTTTCTCTTATTCTCAAATCCTGCTCTCACACAATGGGACTTTGACAGACATGCTGATGCCCCCTCAAACTCTCCAGCCTCTCAGTCTCTCAGTCTCATTCTCCTGCATGCTACCTGAGATTTTATGATACTCCTCTCTCCTGATTCTTCTCCTGTCTGTCTGAGGACTCCTCAGTCTCCTTTACTGGTTCATCATCCATATCATGCCACTTAACTCTGGGTGTTCCTCAAGGCTCTGTCCTGGACCTTTTTCTCTTTCTACACTTTTATCTCAGTTACTGCATTAACTCCTAAGGATTTAGTTATCACCTATATGTAGAAGACTCACAGATCCACATACGCAGTCCCAGCTTCTCCTCCGAGATTTTTCTCGGCAACACTTACCAGATATTTCACATGGGATGTTCAGGATATCTTAATCAGGACCAAGATGGAACTTAATATGTTTTCTTTTACCAAATTTCTCTATTTCTTAAATAGGTTAATGGGAAAACAGAATTGGCAGTGAGCATAATTTACCCTCTGAATGCTGTTCAAAGTCTGGCAAGAAGGTGACTTGGGAAAAATCTCAGAGAGTCTGAATGACACTGGATGACAGGAACAGGATTTTAAAAATAGTTTTTAAATGGTTTAAAATAACATCCCCTACTCTACTTAGAGAGAACTAAATACAGACTTAATGTGATTTTTGAGGTTTGCTGTCTTTGAATATTTTATGAATATAACAGTTACTTATTTGTTAACTTGTGATATCTTTTCTGCTGTCTATTAAGTTACATTATTTCTTGGCTTAGCTCCCTACCCCTACTCAATTGGACTGTATGATACTTGAAGGCAGTCATCCTATCTTCTATAGCACAGTGCCTTACACACAATTGTTGGTTGAACTGTTTATTAAATACTTACTATATGCAAGGTACTGTGTCAGACACTGAAGATATAAAGAATGACCAAAAGTAACCTTTGCCTTTAAGAAGTTTACATTCTATTGTAGGGGTCGGGGTAGGACACATAACATTTACAGACATACCTACAGATGAGTAAATAACAAAATAATTTGAGAAAGGAGAGTGCACTGATAATTAGGATAATCAAGGGGAGCTTCTCTTCAGAAGTGGTACCTGAAGTAAGCCTGCAGGAAGTAAAGGATTTTGAGAGGCTGATGGAAGGAAGAACTATATTCTAGGCACACAGGACGGTGCAGAGGTACAATAGTTTTAGAGGGAAAGTCAGATTTGGTGGACAAGTAAGCCCATTTGGCTGCAAAATAATGTGCAGTTGTACTAACAATAATATTAGTGATAAAACATTTATATCACAACTTAGGGTTTATACCATGCTTTATGTATGTTATTTCATTTGATAATTATAACAACCCTGTGAAGCAGGTGACATTATAATTCCCACTTTACACATGAGGAAGTAGACTAATAAGGGCTAGATGACTTGGCCAGGGTCCTGTAGCTACTAAGTTTCTGAGGTCTGATTGGAACCTAAGCCTTCCTGACTCCAAGTCTAATGTACTTCTACTGTACTATTCATTAGGCAACATTACCTTTGACATAAATATGAGTAATACTAAATAATTCAGAGAAGAAGGCTGGAGCAAAACTAGAAAAAGCTTGTAAAACACCAAGCTGAATAGTTACAATGTATCCAAAAATTCATTCTTTGTTCTTGGAAAGGACCGATGATATAATGAGGGTGATGTCTTGACTTGCTGCAGGGATTGGGTTTAAGTGAGGAAGAGTTTCAAAAAGTCTTCAGCTTCACTCTCTCCTCCAGAGTCATCCAAGTCAAAGGTCAAGATGACTGGTGAAGGCCCAGAATGCAGTGGGTGACCTTGGCCTTTCAAAGTTAAGGTCTTTCCCAGGTCTCAATTTGCCTAAGGCCATGTCTATTCAATAACTAAGGGCTAGGTAAGGATCAAGACAAAAAAATGTCCCAATTAGGCAAAGCCAAGAAGAGTCAGTGGAGAGTCACTGAAGATTCACAAGCAGGTAAGTGACACGGTCAGATCTATTCCTTAGGAAAATGGATTTGGCAGCCATTGAAAAGATGAAGCAGAGAAGGGAAGAGATTTGAAGCTGAGGGTCAAATTGGGAGGCTACTGAAATCGTCTAAGTGAGAAATGTTGAAGACAATGAGAAAGGCCCAAGAGCTTTTGGTGAGGCAGAAATGAAGCTTGGCAACGAACAGGGAAGGGGTAGAGTGATGGAGAGAGAAGATTCAGAATCTTCCTGAAGTTGTAAACTTGGATGAACTAAAGCAGAACAGCTCTCAATAGAAATGGGGAATCAGATGCTCAATTAATATTCATTGACTGATTGCTATTTAATGGAGTGGGAACTCAAAGGATTATTTAATTAGATGTAGTGGAACGATAACTGGACTAAAAATGTAGGAAACCTGAGTTCTAGTCCTTTCTTTGACCTCAAACTCAGTGGTTGGAATCTGTTCTTCAATTTTTAAAGTAAAAAACATTAAAAATAGTAGTAGTAGCTTAATTAGTAGTAGTAGTAGATTAATAATAGTAGTAGTAGGAGTGGTAGTAGTAGTACTGATAGCAGTGATAGTAGTAATTGTAGTAGAAGTAGTAATAACAATAATATCTGTCCTCCTATCCTCCTATCACCCAGGGCATTTGTGCAGTTCTGATGAGACAATCTCATCCAACAAGCATTTATCAAACCCTTACCATATACTAGGTACCACTGTACTAGGGCTGAGGGTATACAAACAATGCCAATCAGGCTAAACAAGAAGTCTTTGCCACTAACAAACTTACATTCTAGTAGGGATAGGGAAGTGTGAGCATAGACATGCCTATTTGAGGACGCAGAGCACACTAACATTTAAAGGGATCAGGAAACACTTTCTGTAAAAGGTGAAACATGACCTCAGCCTTATGGAAGCCAGGGCTTCCTGTTGTTGTTATCAGCCTTCATTCTCAAAAAGGATTGATGACATCTGGAGGGTGATATCTTCACTTGCAAGAGAACTGGATTTAAGTGAGGCAGGGCTGTGCAAAGTCACCAGCCTTACTCCTCCTCCAGAGTCATTGGATCCCAGTTGCAAGACACAGGTCAAGAGGACTGGATATGGCCCTGGAAGCAATGGGAGACCATGGCCATTTTTTTCATTAGGGCTTCCTAGAGTCAGAGATAAAGAGGAAGTGCATTTCAGGCATGGGCAAAAGCATAGAGAGGCAAGAAATAGAGCAATGAGTTCAGGCAGTAGCAAGTAAGACAATAAGTAAGCCTGAATACGTAGTTTATGAAGGATAATAATGTGCAATAAACCTAGAAAGGCAGACTGGGAGAAATAGATTAGGAAGGATTTTAAATATCCAAGTCTGTATTTAACCTAGAGAAAATGGGGAGCCACTGAAGGCTATATTGGAAAGTGTAGGTGATCTGGGTCAACTTGTGTTTTAGGAAAATTACTTTAGTATATGTGTGAATAATGTGTGTGAACCTGCTTTGAAAAGCACAGCATCCTACAGAGGTAAAGGATCATAAAGGAGGCTGAGGAGAGCTTGGAGACACTGAACTCTCTGGCATTGTATGGGATCAAGTCATCTCCAAGTCTTTCTGGCTCTTAAGCTTGGGGTACAGTCCCACCACATGGCTCTTCTCAGCACCACAGGACAATATGTACGTTTCTGTCTTGTAGACTCTTAAACAAGCCTTATTCCACAAAAAAAAAGGTTAGGGTTAAGGCTGCCACGGAAACAAGTTTTTTCAGTCCCAGCTGAAGATATTTTCCAAAGAAGATAGCTTTTGTGGTGTCATGAAAACACACAACCAGTGCCTTGGCACAGTTCCCATCCATCCAGAAATAAATCTTCATAGCTCTAGTAGGGAACACACTTCTTGACTAAGAACCACTTTTGGCTGGACATCCCCAGCTCTCCAGTGAGTTGAGAGGGGCGCAGGAATGAAGTAAAGGAAAGGGAGGGGGCAGAGAGATGGGGCATCTCTCCAAAGAATCTGATGTAGAGAGAGGACCTAAAAACAGCTAGAACAATAGAAATAGAGAAAGGGGGTGAAGAGGGAGGGTGTCCTCATTCCATGCTTACTGGCATCATATTAGTCACTTGGGTACTGAGTGCAATCAGACAGACATGGTCTTTGCTCTCATGGAATTTATATTTAAGATAGATGGATGTCTTGGACACAGACAGTGGAATATTAACATGGTTTGGAGGAACAAGACAGGAACACATGCAACAAGGCATGATGGTCACATACAATAAGACACTTTTATATTCTCTGTTATTGGAGGTGTTAAGCATCACAGTCAGCAAGCATATCAGTGTTATTCACTTTTATGATGCCATGGACCATACTGTCCATTGGTTTTTTGTGAGGTTTTTGTTTTGTTTTGTTTTGTTTTTTTTGGCAAGGATGCTAGAGTGGTTTGCCATTTTCCTTTCCATTGGCTTAAGACAAACTGAAGTTATATGATGTACTCAGAGTCACAGAGCAAGTGTCTGAAGCTGAATTTGAATTCTTCCTGACTCTAGGCCCAGCACTCTATCCACTGGCTCATCTAGCTGTGCCCAAGCAGACTGCTACATATCCCAAATTCCGTAAAGCACAAGAACAAGGTTCCAAGAATGACAGGGAATAGTCTTCCTCTGGGACTGAGGCTCACAATAATCCACACCCCATCCTTGCTAGGAAGGAGCCAAACACATTGACTTGGAGATGGACTTCTGGCTCAACCATTTTAAGTGCCATTAGTAATTTTAGGGAAACTGAAAAACTTGGCCTTCTGTCAAAGCCTGTTGATAGCAAGAGAGCTGGTGATCCAATGAACAATGGAAGTACAGATGACACATCTCACATATTGAGGAAAAAGGGGAGTTGGAGAATAAAATGATGGAATTTGTCTAATATTATCTGAAGAAACATTGCAAT
Source organism: Notamacropus eugenii (assembly GCF_028372415.1). Taxonomy (NCBI): domain Eukaryota; kingdom Metazoa; phylum Chordata; class Mammalia; order Diprotodontia; family Macropodidae; genus Notamacropus; species Notamacropus eugenii. The sequence goes on from NC_092872.1 coordinate 215,724,754, forward strand.
AGTCTCCTAGCAGCCAATTTTTCTCTTCTCCAACCCATCCTCCACACAGCTACTGAACACTTCTAAAGCACAGATCCAAGCATATTGTCCTGCTCCCTTCTTTACCCCAGTGCCACTGCCAAGTACCTGTGAGATAAAAGTAAGAATTTTTCTGTTTGGCATTTAAAGCCCTTTGAATATGGCTCCAGCATACTTTTCAAGGCTCATTACACACTACTCAACATGCAGTGGGCCTGGATTAGGAAGATCTGAGTTCAAATCTGGCCTCAGACACTTATTAGCTGTGTGATCCTGGATAAGTCCCCTAACTCCTGTCTCCTTCAGTTTCCTCACCTGTAAAATGAGTATAATTATAGCACCTACCTTGCAGGGTTTTTGTGAGGATCAAATGAGGCAACCACTTGTAAAATGCTTAGCCCAGTACCTGGCACACAGTAGGTGATTAATAAATTCTTGCTCCCTCCCTGTATCTTCTTTCTCATATACCCACTATGGGGTAGGCTAGTTCCCCCCCCCCCCCAAAAAAAGATAGAGCTGTCTTAAAGACTTGATTGTCTCATAGGAATAAGATTTAAGATACAGTTTGGCAGCTTCCTGATAGACTCTGGTCCATAGTGACATGAAGTTCTGCTTAACCAAGAGCTATGGCCCTTCAGTCTTGTCAGATATCCCCAAACCCACCCCAAGGCTGTATGAGTGACCATAGACTGACCTGATAAGATGTTTCTAAAGGAGGGGATCACGTCGACTCAAGCTAAGTGCTACAGTATCCTCACTAAATCTCTTCTATACTATGGTTATGTAAGCCTCCTTTTGTTAACTGCTGAATGACTTAAGGGAGCCTCATTCTATTCCAACACTGAAAAAGAACAAATAGAATACTGGCCTCAGTCAAGCAAGCCCCAATCACTTCCCTCATGCACCCTATGCCTCCCATGTGATACACCATTTTGTACCTCTGGGCCTTTGCAAGGCTCTCTGCCCCATGCCTGGAATGCTGTCCTTCCTCTTCCTTGTATTCCTGGCCTCCTTTAAAGTTCATTTCAAGCATTCTTCATCAAAGGACTGTTCTTGATTCTTTTAGCTCTTGATACTGAACCCCCAATCATTGTACATTATTGTATATTTACCCTGTATTTACTTATCTGCGCACATGGAATATAAACCCAGCAGAATACAAACTCCTTTAGGGTAGGTAGGGCAGGGAATGTTTCACTTGTGTACTTGTAGCCATGGAGTCTAGCAATGTGCTTGATACAAAGTAGCCATTTAATAAATGTTTGTTGACTGAATGATTGTACCTGGTGGACTCAGACATTCTAGCTGCTAGAGAGATTCCATATTCTAGGTTATTATAGAATGTAACACCCTTGAAATCAAGGGCTGTTTTTCATTTTGGCTTTTCTGGAGCACCTACTCACTGCCTTGCACATAATAGGGACTGAATGAATTGGGACTTGTTGGATCAGATTGGATGTGGAAGCTAGCTCCTACAACTATGACCAAGAAAATTCATCTGTGTATTCAAATTGGAATAACAGATCCAAGTTGAAGAGGAAGTCCGTTTAGCCATGAGGTTTGAAGAGTTGGTCCCTTCAACAACTGGTCATTTCCAGCCCAGTGTTTCCTAGACACCATACCCTAGCCCAGCCAGATGTAAAACTAAGGACTTTCCTGCCTCCACACTTTTGCCTACGCTGTTTCATTTACCTGGAACACCCTTCCTTCCTATCTCTGTTTGCATGTTTCCTATCCAGTCTTTAAAACCCAACTCAAACGGTACCTCCTGCAAGAAGCCTTCCAGGGTCTTCCCTGTTAGCTCCAAACTCACAAAGCAATTCTGATGCAGCTATTCCCACTATGGAAAAAGGCTATGACCTCCAACACATGTCCCAAGCCTAAAATAACATTTCACTTCTGCAAACTACCGAGTGTTTGTGCCATCCATTTAGCAATGAATCATGTACTGCTTTGTGGCAGCCTTACCATTGTCTTAATTGTCCAAAATTTAAATCTCCTATCATTATTTATGTCTGTCATCTGGGCATCAGCCTAATTAAAATCAGAAAGATTTATCATCAGAAGCCTGGTCACCAAGTGTTGAATTTCTTCAGCCACAGAAACTCAGGATGACAGAATTTTAATTGGAAGGGAACTCAGTAACCATTTAATCTAACCATATCTGAAAAAGGACTTCTCATTCTAACATACTTGACAAATGGTTAATAATCTATCCTCTGCTTGAAGGCCTCCAATGAGGGTCCCAAGGTAACCCATTCCACTTTGGGGCAGCTCTCTCTATTTTAAGAATATATTTCCTAACATGAGTCTAAATTTTCCCCTTTGCAACTTCCATCCAACACTTCTGGTTCTTCCCTCTGGAGTCAAACAGACAAGGATAGCCCTTCTAATATCTGAAATTAATTATCATATTTCTTTTTACTCTTCTCCCTCCATCCCCCAGTTTTCTATTCTGCAGAGCCTGGAAAGCTGAAATTACTTGCTCAGGGTTACATAATAAAATCAGAGTTAAAATAGATAATATTATACTAGACAATTGCTAAGGTCACTTCTAATTCTAAATCCTCTACCTCTATAACTTATATCCCCTTCAGGGTAGAAGGAAATCTTTCCACCAGCCATTGCACCATGCAGGATAAGTGATAGCTGGTATATGTTTAATCCCATCACATTTTTACAGGCTTTGCATTACAGGTGGAAGAAAATCTGTACCATTCTCTGTAAAGATCTTTAAGCAAATCTGAAGCAAAAAATAAAAAGAAATACTTAGTACAGGTTGTCCTCAAATTGTTAACACTCAACATTGCATACTTGTTTCTCTCTTTCTAGGAATTTCTCTCCTTTATCACTTTCTTGGACCACTTCTCATGACCCCTTCTATCTTGAACGTGCCTATAGGGGCGCCACCTTTTCTTTCTGCCACTTCCATGACCTTGAACTCATCTGCTTATAATCTCCTGTTCTTCTGTCTTCCCCTTTGCCTCACTCCTACTACATCCATTCTTCATCATCACCAGGGTCTTTAGATACTATATGATTCTCTGTTTTCCCATGCCATCATTCCTATCCTGGCCTCGTGTTCCTCTCTTCCTAGGTCTGAATTTCAACTATGTATCATCCTCCCCTCTTGAATCCCTAGTCACTCCCTGTTAATCCTCAGTCCTCAGTCAACCCTGCCATCTGTCTGCTTCTCTTCTCTTTATGCTTGAGATGCTGAATATCATTGCAGCTATTCAAAGACCCAGAACAAATATTCCAGAATGTTCAGTAGGTCCTTCATGGTACATTTGTGGAAAAATGTAGACAAGAATTACACAGAATGAGAAGGATCATGGAATCAAAAGTTTAAAGCTGGTCATCAACTTTAACCCTTTAGTTTGACACATAAGAAAACTGACTCATGAGGTTAAATGACTTACCCATGTTACAGAGGTAGTATGTAAGAAGTAGGATTTGAACCCAGTGACCCTGATTTCAGAGCTGGTGATCTTCCTTGATGGATTACATCAATGTACAGATTTACAGTATGTACAGACGTGCAAATCAAATGGGTGAAATGGCAGCACTTTGGTTGGTCATTTAAGACCTTTCACAGCTTGGCCCCTTCTCATCTTTACAGTCTTTTATAGTACTTAAGCACCATACTGCTGAGCATCATGCCTTCTATACTGAAATTAAAACTTACCCATACTGAACTCCTTTAAGCATCAGAAGGGCATGGTCTTCATTTCTATTTGAGTTTGACCTTTCTGGCGTAAAGGATGTAGTAAGAGAAATCTGTAGCTTAATAGATAGAGTAAGGGATAACCAATAGAAAGCTTACACGTACTTCATGGGAATTCTGATGATGCTTAAAACAAACAAGAGGATGAGCCTCTGCTCGTTGAGTAGACTCTAAATGGTGAACTGATGGGAGAACACAGATGTAAGTCACACACGATAGACCCCAATGGATGGGTTGCGATCTGCATCACTAGGGCCTGCTCACATTAGCATGTTAGAACAGATTATTAAATTTTCATCAGGAGTATCAAAAACCAGCGAATGCTACCCACCGCAGAAGGGTTTGTTTTGTTGATCATCTAAGCTAAGGGAAGTGAGGGAAACAATGTTAATAATGCAGATCAAGCTTAAAAGTGTGTCCTACATGCATTTTTTTCAGAGAGCACCACAGTTAAATATTTACCAAGACCTCCTGATCAAGTCTAATGACAACGATGAGATCCCAAATGCACTGGAGAGATGGAGGGCCTCATATCATGGGTTTGTCTTCAACTTCTCATATTCTGCATTTCAAATCTTGTCAGTTATTTACATAGTTGAATGAAAAGCACCTCTCACTGAGGGAAATTAATGGCATGCATGGAACATTTTAGATTGCTTCAAGTTGTCTAGTCCCATTAAGTGCTGGAAGGATAGGGAAGCCTTGCTACTGCATCTGCCCAGTTACCATCTTGTTCTCTTGAGTCTGTACACTGCCTACCCCTCCTTAAGTAAAGTTAGGTTAGCCTGAATCCCTTCGGCTGTAATCTTTGGCCATCCTTCTCATTCCCTCCTTCATGAAGATGGATTAAATTTAACGTTTGGAAATTTGGACTATCTTCAGTATAAACTTTCAGATGTCTAAAAAAAGAAAAGCATTGAAGGTTGTGTATAAGTTAACAAGGTTTATGGTATAATTAGACCGTGTGTGTGAGTTCTTATTCTCCTGGACAGCAAACGGTTTCCTAGCCTCCCAGATGAACTTTATGGTCCTCCTTGGCAATGCTAACAAGCAACTGCTTGATCTATCTTGCTTGATCTAAGTGATTTCAGAAAGCCAAAAGAAAAGAGTTACAGCTGTCAGAAAGACAAACTCACAACACACAAATGCACATGTATACAGACAGACAGATACACACACACACACACACACACACACACATACACATACACACACGCACCACCCTGTGTTTTTAATGATGGTGTCAGCCCTCTTCTCCCTCTTTCTTCATTGTCCATATGTGTTACGCACGTGGGAGAAATAGTGGGATTTAGTCACAAAATCAGCCCCCGGAATGCTGATGAATGCTCTCCTGAGGTTCCTGCTCCCATCCCACCCTATCCACTGGATATTTACACCCTCCTTCCTGTCGCTGCCTTGGTGGGTGAGGTGTGGGGCTGAGTTGGGGAAAGAAATGGGGTAGACACCACAGTTTTAACTGAAATCAGGTGTTGCTTTCTCTGCAAAGATATCTGGAAAATGTCAGGGTCCTCTGAGTAACAGGTACTGGCAGATGAGCACTGAGCTTTAACCATAGGGTAAAGGCCCCTCTTTCTTGCATTCTGGACCTGGGGGACTTTTTTCTTCCTTGTCTATCGCCCCAGATTGCCTTTATCTCTTTCTTTATAGAGTATGACCTATGGACTGCTATGTTGTAGATAATGAAGGTGGTAGGGTACAATGGAAAAAGTGTAGGAAAAATCCGGAAGCCCTGGGTTCAGATTCCACTTCTCTCTCCAAGTAGTACTGTGAAACTTTAGTCACATCCCTAAATCAATCTACGCTTCCATTTCCATCTATAAAATGAAAAAGTTGCACTAGCTAGCCTCTAGGTCTCTCCTAACTCTGAATGAATAAAACTATGATAAACTTTCACCTGAAGCATGTTGCCAACAGACTTCTAATCACACACCACGGCCAAAGACCAGGCCTTTGAAATACCAGTGGCCTGAAATGCCTCTGAGGGAGAGATGAAGTGTTCTGATACTTTTCCCCCTTTCCTCTTTCTCTTAATCAGGGAAAGGGAGAAAAAAAAGCCTGTAGTCTGGAGTGGAGGGGGACTTGACTCCCTCTCTCTTCTCTCCACAATCTGAGAGCTCAAGGCATAGATAGAAAGCATATGCATTCTACAAAGTCAGTATTGTATGGAGCATTCTTTAAACTGTCTGTTCCTTTTGCTCTCATGTTAGCTCAGCCTGAAACCATTCTATCACCAATCTAGAATGCAGAAACACATGTGTGCACAGACACATGTAAAATCAGGGTTAGCTATTCTATGTGGAGAGCCCCACACTTTCCCCAGTCTGGATTTGCAAAACATATACAGAATGAATTAAGGGGACAAACAGGGTGACTGGATGTAGCCCCTTGGGAGAGGATGCCCTGTCCTTTTCTGAGTGGATTGTGAAGGGAGAGGGATGTCAGAAAGGAAAGAGAGGTTGGAATGAGGCATAATTACACTGAGTATGATGTTACTGACAGAGATTTCCAACAACCCACATACCCCCCAAAAAACAGGAGACAAGCAAGCTATGAAGGAAAGTGGTGGTCACTTTGTGGAGTGACCAATTGCAAACACTCTATGGAGGGTTAGTCCCACCCTCTTTGGAGGTGATTGAACAAAAGCTCAGTCTTCCCTACTGAAATACAGTTTTAGGCATGGATTCTGATGGAAAGGAAATTCCTGGACTCCTTCCTGGTAATACTCAAGAGTTTCTGAGCAAAGTTGTACACGTAGTGGGGAGGAGACATGAGGCTCCATCAGCCAGTAACAAGGGCTCATTCTGATCTAGAGCTTTAGAGTTTTCTTCCTAACATGGGGATAGATAGTACAAATACTAGTGTCTTTATTGTACAGATGAGGAAACTGAGACTCAGTAAAATGATGTTTGCGAATGGCAGAACCAGGACAAATCTGCGTCCCCTGGCTATCAGTCCAGTGTTCTTTACCTGCCATCAGAAGGCCCTGAAGCAGATCTCATGGCAGTGGTTATGCCTCTGAAGGCTCATAGCCTCCTGGTCTTAGAGTCTGAAGGGATCATGGCAGTTACCTAGTTCATCTCCCTAATCTTACAAATGAAAAACAATAAAACTAAGAAATGGAGAGTTTAAGGTCCGAGGTCTTAAAGAGAATAAATGGGAGAGATTTGAACTCAGAGCCTTCACACTCTAAATCTGTCTGTGAACAAATCATGTAGTAAAGGCCTGCATTAGCAAAAATGAGAGAAGTGAGCATTGTTGTTATCCTTATTAGTAGTAAAAATAAATAATTTTAAAAGCAAAAATTAATAAAACTCTCAAAAATAATAATATCCAAGGGCAGATGGGTGGTGCAGTGGATAGAGCAGTGGCCCTGGAGTCAGGAGGACCTGAGTTCAAATTTGACCTCAGACCTTACTAGCTGGGTGACCCTGGGCAAGTCACTTAACCCCAATTGCCTCTAATAACAACAACATTCTAACATAGTTGCACATTAAAAATTGTTTATTTGGTTTTTTCCTCCACAATAACTTGGGGTAGATAGTTAAGATTCAACCTGTGATCTCATAGGTATAGGAAGTGATCATATAAAAGTGATCAAAATCCCTCTACTAGTGCTGGTCAGCCCCTTGTCTGCAATTTCAAGTCTTGGAGAGCTGCCTACAGGTTTCCCCAGATCACACAGCCAGGGTGGGTCAGAGGCACCATCTGAATCCAGGTCTTCCTAACCCCAAGACAAGCTCTCTCTATCCACTACTTCTTGATGCCTCTAAAATAAAATGCTTTAGACCCACATATTAGATTAGCATAAGTGTTATCATAGTTTTACAGGTGGAGAAACTGAGGCTCAGAGGATCACAAAGCAATGAAAGATCCTTCAACCAGGAAGTGACTTTGGAGATCACATAGTAGGGACTTTGGACTCCCATAACTGCAGAAACTAGAGAATATTCAACAGTTCAAACAGTGGGAATACAGAGACAAAAAGAAACAATCTATGACCTTAAAAAACCTTCATTCTACTGGGAAATGACAGCAGAAGATGTTTCTTGGCTGTCTTTATTTAAAAGTTTTTCCCCTCTTCCATACACAGTGACCAATGTGTTTGTAAACAGAAAGGGCTAAACTGTAGGTCTTAATTTCCCCATAAGAGACTCGAACTGAGTGGAATGTGATATATTCCCCCAAAGTACCCTAGATATTGAACGACACAGGAAGGGGTATCTGCATCAGGGATAAAACCACCATGTTCATAGTGTAGCTATTATATACTTGGGCATCAAAGAGTTACTGCACCCCATGAGGTAGGCAGATGAAGTAGCAGCATGACATTAAATCCCCATTCTACCTTGGGCAAACCACCTAACTTTTCTGTGTCTCATTTTTTTCATCCAGTAAATGGAAAGAGCAGTCAGAGAATACATGAGAATTTTCATGCTCTGAAATACTGCCCAGTAATAATACCTTGAAGATATTTCTTCCTCACCCCACCCCCTAAAGTTCTTTCTATGTGTTGAACCTGAGATATGAGTAGGGTGAAGCAAATTGTCATAAAACCTGCCTATGCTTACTTAATCTTTTCAACTTGTATGGAGGGTAGAGGTGGGCAGAGCTTGAGGAAGAGGATGAACAGGAACATGCTCCCACTGTACTACTTAAGGGGAGAGCTCATAGAAGGGATGGCCACGTAACTGGAAGGGGAAATCATATATACATAGGATATAAATGCCCAAGTACTGAGCATTGCCACACACACACACACACACACACACACACTCTCTCTCTCTCTCACACACACACACACAAACACATCTACATGCACACACACACACCCCAAAACAGAGGATTGAGAATATGAGGAAGCTACTACTATAAACCTTGAGTCAAAAACTCCTCTGTTTAAATGTTGCTGTTTGATTTTAGGTGGTTTTTAATGATCAATAAGGGGAGAACTCTGATAGAAATAAAATTCAAAAACTAAAGCTTCTGCTAGGGTGATCTGAAGCAACTGAGTGTAAATCCATGGGTTTCAAAGGACAGAGGATTGGACCAAAGAAGCCAGTTTGGTGGGAAAATTAGAGAATTATAATCATTAGACAATCATCAACTGTGGATCTATTAAGACTGTAACTCCAAATGATCTTTCTTCTTCAGGTTGAAATGAATATCATGGAACCAGAAAAACCCAACCAACACAAAATTAAAATTTCTAAGTAAGACAGAGTTAGAAAAAAGGCTCTGACAGTTGGCAATATGAGTGCTGTTCAGAGGACAAATTAATGCCTGTTTGGTTAAAAGTAGAAATGACCTGCAAGTGTTTGATGTCAAGGTATTCTGAAGCCCCAAAGCATCGAAGCCAAAGCCAGAATGGAACGTACATCAGGATTGGGGAACTTTTGGTGTTGAGGCCACATGTGGCCTTCTGGGTCCTTCAGGGCAGCCTTTTGACTGAGTCCAAGTTTTACAGAACAAATGCTTTTATTATTAAGGAGATTTCTTCTTTGAAATTTGGATTCAGTCAAAAGGTAGCACTTGAGGATGCAGAGGGCCACATGTGACCTCAAGACTGCAGGTTCCCCACCTCTGACCTAGATGATCTAAGATTCCTTCCAGCTCTATCTAATTTTATGAAAATATCCATGGTGACCACCTACTGTTGGGAGTGACTGACAGTGTCAAAACAGGGCAAGAAACCATGGAGAACACAGACAAAACAATGTTAGAGAAGGCAAATATTTCAAGGAGGCGGGGACAGCCGAAAGTATCAAATATTGGAGAGCTAAATGAGTTAAAGACAAAAGGAATTTTATTTGAGGTAGGTCTCAGTGCACTTTCAATAAAATAGAGAGGAAGCAATATTGTGAAGATTTAAGAAGACAGTGCATAATGAAGAAATGGAGGCAGAGTATTGATTTCTCATTAGAGAAGTTTGTCTGGAAGTAGAGAAAGTGCAGTGACTGGAAGAGGCAGAAGAAACAAAAGGTTTGAAATAAGCCTTGGATTCATACCTTTTGTTTTTAGAGCTGGTAATTCCCCAATATCCAACTCCCTTCTCCCCAAAACACTGAACATTCTCTTGTAATAAAGAGAAAGTTAAGCAAAAGCAATGATTTGCATCTTTTGTCATCTTTGTCATTTTGATGAGTGTGAGGTAAAATCCCAGAATTATTTTAATTTGCATTTTTATTATTAATGATGTGAAACATTTTTATATGATCATTACTGGCTTGCAGTTCTACTGGGAAATGGCTTTCACTCTTACGTATTTGCCTAATTAAATTTGAAGGCAGAAGGTCATGCACCAGTGGAGGAAGGTTAAAAGTACTAACAATGAACAGAGAAGTAAGTAAGTTGGACCCCTGAGAAAAGTAGAAATTCAGAGCATGGAGCAGAAGAGGTAACTTCAGAGAGGAGGAACAGAAAGAAAAAAAGAAAGCAAAGGAAGTGGTCAAATGGAATTCATGGTTGGGGCATCTTTGGTTTGATTAATTTTCGTAATGAGCTCCCAGTTCTTGTGGGTTTAAACAGAGAGGTCGTGGCATATGGCCCAGCTATTGGAAAGATAAGGTCAGATCCTTTAGACAAGGATGCTCAACCTTCCTCTAAGCCAGAGGAGGGGGCACAAGAGGAGAATGAAGCCTCGCTCACCTTAATTCTGTGCAGAGTCTGGAAGTGAGAAATGTATCTTGATGGGAACAAACAAAAAGGACCTATTTCCAAGAATCCCAGAACAAGAAGATGAGGAAGAGATAGAAAGGGGAAATACTTGAGGAGGTAAAGATGCTGTCACCAGTACAGGTAACACAATTCCTATCTTGAATGGTGCACGGTCGAGTCGAGTTCCTGAAACTGGCTTATAGAGGCATGTCCTCAACCGCTCTCCATACTTCATTATTGCTTGTTTGTTTTTGAGTTTGAGTGGTCCTATCTTAGTTAAAGGCTGGAAGTATGGCTGTCACTCGTGGGTCTGACATGAAAGCTTTAACCTGATCCATTTTTTTTGTAGTCAAGGTAGTAGTTCTCTGCTTCCAGGAGTTTACCTTATTAGTGCTGATTTAATGCAGATACCTGATGGTTATAACTCAGAACTCCTGAGCTCAAGAGATCCACCAACTTTATTAGCCTTCTCAGCAATAGGAACTACGTCTGTATTGTCATACTCAGTCCCAAACATTATTTTAATGACCAGTATCTTGAAGCAAGGCAACCCAGGGAAAAGAGCTGATATCATTACTCTGAGTATGGAAGACTGAGTGACCTTAGTTACGAGGGTCAGGAGAAGTTTCTGCCCCAGGTGGGGAAGTCACAAGAAAAGAAGTGAAGTAGCTGGTACACGACTCCACCAGGCAGAATCCTGAAACTCCAAGAGAAGCAGAGAAAATAATTAGTGGTCATTTACCACCAAATAGCCTTTCAAGAGAAGAGGGAAGGTCTATGAAACAAGTGTTCAATATCTGAGCAGTGGAATTCAGTGAAGACTGGTAGCCATGCCTATGGGAGCAACAGCAAATAGTTGCAAAGACACTGGCAGCCTTGCAGCATTCTCCCCAAGAAGATGTAGGAAGGACATATGTCTCATGCACACCCTCCCAAGGAACAGAAGGAGAAAGAGTCTAAAAAGGAATGGTGCTATTAGCATTGTCATTAGAGAAGCCCTATGGAGATAACAGGAGAAATACATTGAGACTACTTGCACCATTTGGGCAGGGGGCCTCTGCACACTGATGTTATCCAGAATATTTAAGCAGGTCCAAGGGAAGTGTCTGTTGCCAATGGATAATTAGGTCTTTGGGCATATTTGGTTGTTTGTAGAAAAAGGGGTAGTCCCAGGAAAGCCTCTGGGTTTCTGTTCTGGGTTTCCGAAGAAGTTTCTTTGACTTAGAAGCATCTCTGTAACTCTTAGTCTGCGTGCTGACTGCCCAGGAGCAGGGTTGGGTCTGTTTCCATCCTCAAGAACTTCTTATTCTGGTGATACTTGGTACCATGCCAGTTGGAAGGCGGGGTTTCAGATTTTTACAACAGGTGAATTTTGTTGTGATGAGACTACACAGAAATATCTAGATCTCTGTTTATGATATGGAGATTACGTTAAGGCATCAGTTAGTCCATCATCACTTGAGAGTGCTGGACCTAACCAGAATATTTGGAGGAGCAACCAAGAGAAACTGAGAGGCATAAAATGAAGGCACCTGTGGTGCCGGATGCCCTCCACCACCAATGATGATCAGATATGTGGGGAGAGTAAGGAATAAACAGCCATCTGGGGCTCATGCTGCTCCAGCATCCCCACAGAGTATCCATCAGAATTTGGGAAGCATCTTGTGGTTGGGTCCAATTAACATGGTTTAACTGAATGATACTTGCTGTCCCTTTCCATGACCAGAGAAGGTTACACAGGTAGCAACAGGTACTCCTAACTTATACACCCACAATGGTAGTAAATCTATGGACATGGCTTTGGATGGCTTTGGAAAAAGCACTGGCCCAGGTGATTTGTAGCCTCACCACCAAGAGGGGGGGAACTATGCTGGTTGTGAGCAGGCCATAAGCAAACCCCTTTGGGAGCCAGTGGCAGTGAGTGAATTATGAAATATTATGATGTGGGGAACATGGGAGAGAGGAAACAAAAAAATTACTATGACTGCCACCTCAGTGTCCCCATCTTGTCTCAAACCATTCAAAGGAAAAACGTATCTGTGGTGAGGGAAGCTCCATTCTTCACAGTCCCCAATCCTAGAATCACACATAGCTTTTGACTCCTCTGCTCTCTATCTCTCTCTCTCTCTCTCTCTCACTCATTCACTCATTCTCTCTCTCTTCCTCTCCCTTTCCTCTTCTTCTTTCTGTTTCTCTCTCTTTCACTCATTCACTCTCTCTTGGTGTCTCTGTCTCCTTTTGCTCATCTATCTCTCCTTTGCCAATATTTTCTTCCCTTATTTGGTTCTCTACAGCTCTGTGCTCACATGCATGTCTGCATGCACACACTAATCAGATCACAGATTTAAAACTGTAAGAGGCCTTAGAAGTTCAATCCCCTCTCCCCTCATTTTATAGAAGAAATCAAACCTCAGTTAAGTGACTTGCCTAGGGTCACACAACTGAGAAGTATCTGAGGCAGGATGTGAACCCAGGTCTTCCTGATTCCAAGTAAAGAGGTCTAGCCACCATTTAGAATAAGAAAAAGTGACTTAGAGGTGTGGACTACCTTTTTTTCTTAAGAACTTAGAACATCAGTGTAATTCAGTTATTTAGGTTAGTTTCACATTGAAAAGCACTCGATCAAGCCCCCCCTCCCCATTCATGTTCCTGGTGGCTTTAAAAAAGCCTCCAGAGTCTCATGGCACTGATCCCTTAATTTCTGAGTTCCCTTAGGCCTGTGACCAAGGCCTCTTTACTGAAATTTCTCCAGTCAAAACTATAGGTCGGCCATCTCTTGACCTCTCTGGTGTTGTTCTCTAGTCTCTTTTTTCCTGCCAGGTTTCAGGGTTCCTGAATCAGCTCTTTCCTCCTATCTGCCAAAATTTCAGCCTCTTCTCTTTTCTGGACCTAGGCTCAAGGCTCCTTCCTAACACCATCCATGCACAGTCCTCACCACAGGCAGCCAGACTTTAAAGCAGCAACAGCTTCAGTAGCACTCAAGAAGATCTGCATTTAATATAATGGGAAAAGGGAAGAGAATGAACATTTATATAGCACCTACTATGTGTTGGGAGCAGGGCTAAGGGCTTTATAAATATGTGCGTATTCGGTTGTGTCTGACCTTTTAGCAATCCCATTTAGGGTTTTCTTGACAAAGATACTGGAGTGGTTTGCCATTTCCTTCTCCAACTCATTTTGCAGATGAGAAAACTGAGGCAAACAGGGTTAAGTGACTTGCTCAGGGTCACACAACCAGTAAACGTCTGAGGCCAGATTTGAACTCAGGTTTTTCTGACTCCAGGCCTGGCCCTCTGTCCACTGCACTGCCTCTTTACCAATACTATCTCATTTGATCCTCACAACAAACCTTTGAGGTAGGTGCTATTATAATCTCCATTTTACAGTTGAGGAAACTGAGGCAAACAATTTAGGTGGCTTGTCAAGGGTCACACAGCTAGGCAGTATCTGAGGCAGGATTTGAACTTAGGTCCTCCTGACTCAAGGCCTGATGCTCTATCCACTGTGCCACCTCACTGATGTACAATCAGAAGAATAGATTTTTCCTCCTGCTCTGCCACCTGTTACTTTTATGTAATCTGGGGCAAGTCCCTATGCCTCCCTGAGCCTCAGTTTCCTCATTTGTAAAAAGAAGCATTTGGATTAGAATGTAAAGTTCATGTGAGCTCACATGGGAGAAGTATTTCTATTGCTGGATAGGACACCAATCAGCACCTTCTACAAGCACAAAACCAGGCTGTAAACAGGGTAGAAATGCAGAAATCACTGGAATTAGAAGCAACCTCCATGGTTCTTCTACAGGATTACCTAGGGGCTGACCTCTGCCATTACTTCCATCCTTCCGTAAGAGTCCAGAGACTGCTTCCCTCTTATGGTAATCAAGTATAAGAGCATTAGATTAGTACTGCATAGACCCATGTTGTAGTCCTGAGTGTGTGTCACTAATGGCTGTGTGGCCTGGAAATTGTCTTAACCTTTTATGTGCCATGAATCTCTTTGGCAGGTTGGTCAAGGCTATGGATGATGCTTTCTAGGAATGAAGTCTTTTGGTGCCTAAAATAAACTGAATGGGATTACAAAGGTACATTAAAATAGAGTTATCAAAGTATTTTTAAGAAGACCTTTACTGATCCTGGCTAAGAACTCTTAATATATTTTTTAAAAGAACGCTTGATTTAATCTAACTCTTTATTTAATCAATGAAGAAGATGATGCTCAAAGGTGTTAAGTAAGGTCCTTGGTCTAATCTAGTATTAATCTAGTGCTTTTTGTTTCATCACCACAAGAGGGACTCTTTTCTTTCTCTTACTGAAGTGTGAAAGTACAAGTATGGCAGAATTATGCCTGTAGACTGCTCCATAGAGATTTCAATGGGACCACAGAACTGTAGGAAGAATACTACTGAAAAACTTCAAGGTGACTGTGGAACCTGTGAGGAGGTCTACGTTACCAGGCAGAATGGGTGAGGGGGAAAGGTGTGCTACCCTACGTGAGTTGTGTGCCACCCTGTTTATTAGTGTGGGAGAAATTCAAGATACAATGGAGGAATGTAATCATTGAAGGAGCCAGTACATAGAGAAGGGAGCAAGAGGTGGAGTCATTTCATTAAAAGTATCACAAGGTCATAGATTCAGGGTTAGAAGGATCTTTGAAGCCATGACTTTCGACGTGAAGCACGACGTGCTTCATTTCACGGAAGAGGAAACTGAGTCTTAGAGAAGTTAAGAGAGAGATGTGCCCAAAGTTGCAGACGTGGCAAATGGACAAAGGACATCTCTCCTTCTGAGATGAGAGGCAAAGAAGAAGACAATAGATAGCATTGCGGTGGTCCTGAAGTGGACAGTTGGAAAACAGAGAAGCTTGGGTGATGTTTTCTTGGCAAATTGGGAAAGCAAAGTTACTCAGATGATTTCACCTCGTACTGTACTGAGAATATTAAGGCTGTTTGCTGTGAACTCCCTCTTGTACCCATCTCTTTATCTCACAACTCTTTGACATTTTCGCTCAGTCTCTGTAATAAAGTTGCATCTTCATGCCTTTGGTCTCATCTCCTGCCCTTTTTTCTCCAACAGATTGCCCCTTCAATCACTCCTTCCCCATCCCCTAATCTTCCATATCGACACATCTGCTGGTCCCTTCTCTACTTCCATCAAACAGACCAAAGTTTCCCCATCTTAATAAAAGAAAACAAAAACAAAACCTTTCACCATACCCTAACCTCACCTCCCCACAAGCTATCTTCCCTCCCTTTTTAAATTAAATTGTTGCTTCCGCCTATGGTCTCTATATCATCTCCTCTCACTCCTCAGCCCTTTGCAATCTGAATTCCAACCTCATTAATCCACTGAAACTCATCTCTTCAACATTACCAATAATCTCTTAATAGCTAAATCTGAGGACCTTGGTCCAATTTTCATCCTTCTTGACCTCTCTGCTGTGTTGACACCATTTACCATATTTTATCACTAGGTCCTCTCTCCTTTCAAGGTTTTGATAACATTATTCTCCCTTGATTCTCTTCTTATTTGTCTGATTGTTCTTGGTCAATCTCCTTTATTGGCTCACCATCCATATCATGTTCCCTAATTGTGGGTAATTCCCAAAGTTATGTCCAAGTTCCTCTTGTCTCTCTGTATTCTCTCGGTAACCTCATCAACTCTTAATGGGTCTAATCATCATCTTTATTAGTTGTTTTTTTTTCTGAGTTTTAATCCCATATCACCAACTGCTTAGTGGACATTTCAAACTATATCCCATAGACATCTCAAACTCAACATGTCCAAGACAGAATTCATGATCTTTTCCCCCTTCCTAAACCTATCTCTCTTTCAAAGTTCTTTGTTACTATTGAGGGTGCCATCATTCTTACAGTCACCCAGATTTGCAATCTCAGTATCATTTTCAACTCCTCACTCTCATCCTTCATATTGATCAATTGCCAAATCTTGCCCTTCCCTTTTTCACCCACCTAGCCATCAGGACTTCCTCATTTCTAATCTCCATGTTAACACCCTACTCAATGAACTCTAGTGGCTAGCTATTACCTCCTGGGATCAAATACAGACTCTTCCATGTGGTCTTTAAAGCTATTCACAACATGGCCCCATTCTATATCTTCAGTATTCTTACATATTACTTCCCCCTACATGCTTGTTGATTTTCAGTGTATTACAAAGAACAGGGGCAGGTAGATGATGCAGTGGATTAGCACACTGGTCTGGAGTCAGGAATATCTGAGTTCAAATCTGGCCTAAGATACTAGCTATGTGACCCTGGGCAGTCACTTAACCCTTATTTGCCCCAGTTCCCCATCTGTAAAATGGGAACATACTGGAGAAGGAAATGGCAAAGGCCTCCAGTGTCTTTGTCAAGAATACTCCATGGACTTGTTATGAAGAATGAGACTGAACATGAACCATAACAGAGTAGCAATGAATTTGCAGTCAGAGGACCTAGATTCAAATCCTACATCCCAGCCCTTCTTGGTCTCCTTGCTATTACTCACACATGACACTTGATCTCCTGTCTCCATATATTTGTCCTGACTGTCCTCTATGCCTAGAATGCCCTCCCTCTTCACCTCTGCTCCTTGCAATCCTAGGACTCCTTTAAAACAGCTCAAGCTCTTCCTTTTCCCTGAAAGCCATCCTACTTCACCCAACGGCTTGTTCTCCAAGTTTACTACTTATCTATGTTTCATGTGTTGTGTATATTACACCTATAGACCACATATCTTCCTATTAGAATGTAAGCAACTTGTAGGTAGAGATTGCTTAGTTTTTGTTTTTGTAAATCCAGCATCTACCAGAGTCTGGTACATAGTAGGTCCTTAATAAATGGTTGCATGCTTGCTGGACTGATTTAAGCACTTCCACATTCCCTTTCTCATTTTATAGAGAACACATCCTGTGTGATAAGTCAAGCAAAGATTATTCTACCATTCTGCAGATAATGGAAGTAAGGAGCAGAAATGGTAATTGACTTGCTAAGCCTTCACAGCTAATTAGTGACTAGGCCAGAACTAGATTCCAGCTTTCTTGATACTCAGTCCCATTGGATTATGATTTCTTCCTGCAAATTTGTTCTCTACTTCAAATTCTCCCCGTGCTAACTCATTTACGATTTTTCCTGGGAATGTATAAAAATGATGACAGCTTTTTAAAGTACTCAAACATGTTCAACAATACCTTGAAATGTTATTAAATATAATTACAAATGGTGTACAAGACAAAGTTTATGGGCATCAAGATTACTATAGAAGCAAACTCTAGCTTGCCAAAGTTTGTACAACGGTACCTCTAGAGCGATTCATTCATTCTCATCTCTGTCCTTGGTCAGTCTGTTTTAGGATCCTGTGACCTTTGACTTCAACCACAAGTATATCCAAGATAGAATGGAAGGGTCCAGAAAATATTGTCTGAGATAGAGTCATCACACAGGGTCATCATCATTTAACTCTTAAACATTTACTGATCCAACTACATACTTTAGGACATCTACAAACCCATGGCCTTGTCTATTCTTGAAGATCATGTTTTATGTGATCACTATTCTTGGAAAAGGGGAAAGACATTATTCATTCTGAGAATAAATCCCTCAAGCTGAGTGTGTGTTGTTGAAGCTATGTAAAAGGCTGATTGCGGTTGAATTTTCTATTATTTAATAGTCACATCGTAAATAGAAAATCCTGAATACAAATACATTAACACAAGTAATTCTGGATGGTTCACTGAATTTTTTAGGGCTGCGCGCAATGCATAAAACTGCTTCAAGTGTTGTTTAAAAAATATTTTTAGAAAGTGCTTTTCTCACGAGTAATTCAATAGTCTTCTTTCTGTCATCATCTAACAAACTAAAACCTAATAAAGTTTAAGAAAAACCTCTTGTTAGAACACACACACGCGCGTGTGCACACACACACACACAACCCCAGGAAGTTTATATTCCATAGAACTCAAAACACAATACTTCCTCAGGAGCATACAGCATAATGGAGATGATAAAAACACCCAGGAAAAACAACCAAGGATGCTTAATATCCGGGACTTAACTAATTTGCCATGAAAAGATTTCACCTGGCTCTCTCACTCTCATTCCTTCAATTCATGGTGTTCTGACTCTGTTATCCAACGCATTAGCTTCAATACCAGCACAGAAGTTCAATCTCTTTCTATTTTTACATGCGGCCTATGGGCATCCTCAAGGACAGAGGAGAAGCTGCTGACCTCATCAGGACTCCTGGTAACTGCTGCCACCTTCCTGCTCTCACACCTCAGCTGCTCTGCTTCCTTGATTTTGGTGACAGTCAGTCCCTTAAGGTACTTAGATGCAGGACATGTAAACTAGTAAATTATGGTCACAGGAAAACCCTAAACTTGATGTTCGAGCTCAGTGGCTAAAGTATTTTTCATCTCAAGTGATAAATTTCAACCTTTGACTATTCACTTTTCCCTTCTCTCATTATCAAGATAAAATGAGTGTGAGACTCTCTGTGTGTATGTGTGATTGTATGTGTGTGTGTGTGCTCATTCATGAGTGTGTGCAATTCTGAGCAGTCTTAGACATATGGAAAAGTAAACACAAAAATTTAGCTTTGTTCCTGCCATTCATTTTTCCTACTCCAAACTCAGGGAGAAAAAAAAAGGCTCCTATTGCTCACCAGTAACTCCATATAAGCTGAACAAAAGGAAATTTCAAACTTGCTTTGTGGCAGGGTCTCCATGGGGACCAGCCTCCTTACTGAGTTTGAAGGAATAAAGGGTATTTTTGAACTTACAAGTGCCTGAAAGTATCATGTTTGAGAAGTGTGGTTGGCATTTTCTAAGATTTGAAAAAAGCTAATAAAGTCCAGCTCCTCCTAAACTCCATACAAGAAATGAAAAATGGGAAATTGTTTTTTGTTGTTATAATGGTCATTTTTTTGATTGGTATGATTTTATAAAATTAATTTGAAAAGTTTGAGGAAGAAAGTGAATCCACATATAGTAAGCGAATAAACAGGTTTTGTTTACATGGGCAAATCAAAAGCAAATATGCTAAACCGTTACCTAGAATAGAATTCTGTATCCTGTCTGGGTAATTCAAGTCATCTTAAAGCCCTCTTCCTTGTTCTTTCAACAGGAGGGCTTTCTGGTATACATTTGCCAGGTAACTGTTTTGACTTTTCATATTTGTCCATAAATACAATCATAGTTAAATACATCAGGGATACGTTAGTCCTGGCCCACGGTGATGATGGAAGAACAAAAGTAAGACCCAATGGCTACTAAGGGATGAAATTAACATGAGCTTTAGAAGAAAGGAAATCTACCAGCTCACCTCAGAGGAGCAGCCTCTTTTTTCCTTAAAGGAACAATAATGACATGAAATAGTTGTACGAAAGTGAGAGATGGGCTATCTCAGGAGCTGAGAAGAGGCTGGATGACTACTTTTCAGGTCTAGATGGAAACCTATTTCTTCTACCTCCAAGATGGTGTGATTCTATGATTCTTTGAAGGTCACTGAAAGCTATGGAAGACATAAGAATCTCATACATTGATAACCCTGGTTATTGCATATGACATTTGATTTACTGTAATGTTAAGGTAATTTTAAGATCTTCCCTGTCTCTTAATAGGCCCACATGACCAGCCCACAGCCTCATTCAAATAGAGCCGAGATGGTGGGAGGAGCTCGATGATGGTGGGTGGAGTAGGAAGAGAGAGTGAGGTGGAGCTGGGATAGAGTAGAGTTAGAGCAGAGCAGAGCAGCTAGCCTGGGTGAGAGCAGGGTATTTTGCCTAACGAAGCTTGTTTGTGGGGAGGCCTAACAGAGGGAAGGTTTGGGGATGGCAGTCCTTCCTCTGCTAGTAATGTGTACAAACTTCCTTGACACCATGGTGGAATTGGCTTTCTGGGATGTGAATAAATATTTTGCTTTTGTCTTTGAGGAAGAGAGTTTATATTTTGTGAATTTATCCTGGAAACCCACCTGCATATCCATAGTGGCTGCTGTGGGTATCACATTGATGTGACATTTACCTGTTTAGTATTGACATGGTGGGCTGCAGTATTCCAGCTCCATGACCCTCTGTCTTCTGGTTCTACCAATTCATGGCTAATTCAAGTCAACTCTACAAAAAGCTACTGAGAACCTACTATGACAAGCCAGTCCCATTTGTGTAGGAGGATAGGAACTGAGAATGGTAGCAGGCAAGTCAGGATGACAAAGACTCCTGCCAAAAGAAAAGTTTCTACTTCCAATGAGCTATAAACCTCAATTGTCACAAACTGGTAAGATTCCGTCTAACTAGTAGCCCCATGCTACATAAGGAAGTCTGTATATAAGAATCTCTTTTCAAGAGCTCTGCCTCCAACCAGACTTCATTTATACTAGAATACTAAAGAGGCAGTCTTCTAACATCTGCTTAAATACCTCTTTATGTAGCTCACTTCATTGTTGGACACCTCAGCTAGAAAATTTTACCTTCCTCTAACTTCCTCCCTTTGGTCCTTTCTAATTCTGTCCTTTTAAACCACATAGAATGTCTAAATCCTTTTTTCACATTATCGTCCTGTAATGATTTAAACATAGCTATTTATCTTCCTTTTGTCTTCTCTTTTCCAAGCTTAACATCATCTTAACACTTTGCATTGTTTCTTATAAGACATGACTTCCAGATTCCACACCATCCTGGTCACCTTTCTCTGCTGACCCACCAAAGCCATCAATAGCCTTAGTAAAAGGTGATACAAATGACAGACATGGTCTAAGCAGCCCAGGGTAAGCAGAAATATCACCTCCATCATTCTAGATACCATACTTCAAATAATGTACCTATACACTAAGCTTCTGATTGCAGATATCACTAACCATAAGAAAAGAGTCTAATTCTGGATATTGCATTCACACTCTGACAGCAATGCAGCATTAGCTTTGTTACCATTATATTTTGGTCACTATCAGATGCATAGAAATGTTCTGATGGTACATGGACCACCCATCCAGATGGCATGTGCCAGGTGAGGCATAGCACCCACTCTTGCACTTAAATTAAAGGTAGAATCCAAACATTTTAGTCTGGCACTAGAGCATCTCCAAATTTGATCCTACTCTGCCTACCCAGTATTATTTTCTACTTTTCCTCCATATATATCC
Organism: Notamacropus eugenii; assembly: GCF_028372415.1. Taxonomy (NCBI): domain Eukaryota; kingdom Metazoa; phylum Chordata; class Mammalia; order Diprotodontia; family Macropodidae; genus Notamacropus; species Notamacropus eugenii. The sequence continues at coordinate 215,746,310 of NC_092872.1, forward strand.
TCTATTACAGCCTTGCAGGGGCCCTTTCACTGATCTCCTCAACTTGCAGGGTTGGGGAATTTGTTCTGTGAAGTTTGGATTCAGTCAAAGGGCTGCACTTGAGGACCTGCCACAGGTTCCCCACCCTGGTCTAGGTCCTCAAGTGCTGCCCTTTCACTGACCCCAAACTTCACAGGACAAATCGCCTTAGACCCTGGCATGTGTCAAGTTCCAGGTGGGCAACAAATAAATAAGCCACATTATTCATCTTATCAAGAATGTCCTCCACTTTCCTCTCCCCCTCCTCCTCAATCCATCCTTGTAGACCAGTTTGAATTCCATGTCCTCCATTAAATCGTTCCCACTGATTCTAGCCTAATGTCATGTCACCCTCCTCCAGGACTGCCATATACTACCATTTAACAATGCCATATGTCTTTTATCTTTTCAACTAAAGTATAAATTCCTGAACTGAATAGACTAAACCTTATACTTCTTTAAAATTAATAACTGGTCTCACATAACTCTGGACATTTTTGTACCCTATATACTAATTGAGCTTTGAATTTTGCCACTAACTTTTGGTGGGACCTAGAACAATTCAAAAGCTTCCAAGGATTCAGTTTCTAGAGTGCTGATTTAGAGTCAGAGCACCTGTGTTCAAATCTAGCCTCTGTGACCTGCTACCACTATCAACTTGGGTAAGTCACTCAGCTACTCTGGGCTTCCATTTCCTCTTCTATCAAATAGGACTGTTGGACTATATCACATTTGACTTCTTTGCCAGTTCTAATTCTATGACCCCATAATGCCTCATCTATGAAAGCAGGGAGTTGAAAAGTCCTTTCCTGATTTAACTTCTATAATTCTGATTCTTCCCTGAGGCTAAAGATGAGTAACAGGACAAAAGCCCCACCTTTCCATTTCTTACCGATTGTGAATTTATTATTGTTACATTGTTACATTGAATTGTTACTATTACTACTACTATTACTATTATTATTACTGTTCCAACCATCAAGGATACTTTATGATGATCATTACCACTAATGTCCCATGGAGATGGTGCTTTATAGTTTTATAAAGTCCTTTCTTTATAACAACACTCTGAATAAGCAATGAAAATATTACTGTTTCAATTTTACAAATTAGACATGAGAAGAAAAAGGAGCAAGAGGTGGAAATGAGACCAGATGAAAGATGAAGGCCTTTGATAGAGGGAGAGGAAAGGAAAAAGTATTTACGAAGTGCCTACCTTGTGCACAAGAACTATGCTGAGTGCTTTCAATATTATGCTATTTGACAAAAGTAAAAAAAAAATCTATAAAATGAAGGGATAAGGACAACAATGATTTTGAATAAAACATATTAAATAATCATGCAAATTCCAATAGGGATGAAAAGCAATTCTGTAATTAATTGTGTAATGCAAAGAACCATGTCAACAATTAGTTATTTCAAAGTCCTTGAATTTGACATTCTATCTTCCAAGGTTATGTATATCCTGTTAATACCCAAAACTTCAACCCCTTCATAATAACTCCTTCATTATGGTTCATGATCATAAGATGCTCCATGCTCACAGAATGGCAATTAGTGTTACCAAGCCAAATTTAACTACATTGCAAACTATGTTGCTCTAGCTCTAGGAATTTTCTTTTATTGTCTGATGTTTAATTATAATTGAAAGCTGCCATTGGGAGGTGATGTGAATAAGCTAGAGCAAAGCTAGAGCATTGTACTTATCAGCAGAAGCAGAATAAATGAAAAGAAGGATATGGATGATGAGCCTCAAAAAGAGATCCCCATTCAGGTTTGGAAAAAAGACAAGAAAGCTTGTACTGCCATCTACTGTTTGGCAGAACTGAATGGAGAAAGATTGGCTTTTACCTTTGACTTTCTCTGGACTACCATCTACTGCCTGAGAAACAGGAATCCCTCAGAGACCAACTAAGGGATCTGACATGAGGAAGCTATACAGACCTAAAGCTTAGAGTTTCTGCTTTTGTTTAAAGAGTTTAACACTAGCTGGGCAGCCCAGAAGAGAAGAAATGGAGCTACCAACAGAAAGGCATGATTAGTTGTGAAGATGGTCCTTAAGGGAGACAGAGGACATCAAGGATCACAGACTAGAGTTTTAAGCTGCCTCAGGCACATGTGTTCTACATATACACATTTAATACACATATGCCTTTCTGTTCTGGTACCATAAGTTTGTGCTCACTCTTTCTCTCTGATGATCACTACATACAGTCACTGTGTGCATCAGTGGGAAAGCATTCCCAAGCTTATGGGTGGAAAGTTATATGTTATTATTAATTATTATTATTATTATTATTATTATTATTATTATTATTTTTTGTCTTCTGTTTAGTAAATGTTTATAATTAAGAGCTAATGGAGTTTAGCTGGCAAATCTGTTAAATGGGAAGTACACCGATGGGGGCTCAGAAGCTATACTGTACAGTAGTAGAAGTGTACTCCTTCCACTATGGTTACTCCTGAAACTCTGAGAGTGAGTTGTAGTAATGTGGCCATCTTCTTCAGAAACCCCCATCCTGTTGGCATGAGAGTGCAGGGTGGGATGAGTCAGTCAAACTTGAGATAGAAGAGTTGAGAGGGGTTGGGTGTCATGTCTGCACTATAATATCTTGAAGACAAGCCAAGGTTCATTTAGTTCAACCCATTCCTGAAGATAAATCTTTTCTATAATATTCCTGCAAAATGATCATCCAGCCTCCATTTGAAAATTTCCAGTAATGGGGAACTCACTTCTTTTCAAGTCAGCCCATTTCACTTTTAGTTAGTGCTCAATGTTGGGAAGTTTTTCTTTATATTAAGATCATAGCTATCTCAATGTAATTTCCAGTAGTTGGTCCTACTACTGCCCTCTGGTGCCAGGCAAAAATAAATCACAGTTCTCTTCCATGTGAAAATGATTCCATTATTTCAAATCATTACGATGCACTCCTCACCAATGCCCAACCAAAGCCTTTTCTCCTCCAGGCTAAACATCATTCAAGGTTGATTTCCTTCCTTCACAATCCTTGTCATCCTCCCTAGATAAGCTTGTCCATGCACTAATAGGGCAGGGACTTTGAATAAACTAAGTAATTCAGACAATATAGTAGCATTCCATATAGTTTTGCTTAGTAAGGTGTAAAATGCTGTTCCACTGTCACAAAAGGGTTAACCCCTCCTCAAAACACCTCTCTTCCAAGGAATAAAGTACACAAAGGATGAACTGAGCCAATTATGTTATTAAACATTCTTTGGGTAAAGGAAAAATTACTAAACTGACAACTCAAGCAGCCTGAGTTCAAACACTGACTCTTGCTACTTACCAGCCATGTGGCGATGAGCAAGTCACTGAGTTTCAGCCTCATTTTTCCCATCTGTAAAAGTAGGGATAGTTACACTTGTACTATCTGCCTCACAGGCTTTGGAAGCTTGTAAAGCACCAAACTAATGTGAGCTATTATTAAAAAGGGAAATCTCTCTCTGGCTCCCATGGCTTCTGAATTATAATTCTTCAACAATACTATATTTGCTGCTACTACTGTTTGCTGAGCCAAATTCTCTCAGTTTGCAAATGACTCCCTAGTCATATGTTAAGCACATTTGAAAGCTACATTAACTCTTTTAGATCAGGGAGATACTATTCAAGCAAGTGTCAATTCTGATACAAGAATCATAGATCTTATTTACATCATGTTTTAAAGTTTACATGGTATCTTCCTCCCAATAACATTGTACAATTGGGGAATAGAAGTATCGTTGTCCCCTTTTATACAGACAAAGAAACTGGTATTCCATGACTTATTGGAGAAATCCTTTCCTCCTCATCTCTGGCTCATAGAATGCCCATTTCCTTCAAGATCATCTCAAGTACCATCTTCCATGGGAAACCCTTCTTGGGAACTTTTGGTCTTTGCTACCTTTTGATCTCAACTACTTATATTTATTCTTAATATGCTTACTTATTCTGTATATATTTAAACATATATATACATTATATACATTGATAGGATATAAATTCCTTGAGAACAGGGATTTTAATTTTTGTCATTGTAGGTGCTGCTTACTATAGTGTCAGTATATAGTAGGTACTTAATAAATGCTTGTTGATTATCACTCCTTTAGTACCTATCATATGTTGCCTCATATTATTATTTGCTGCTTTTGATTGGGACCTCTGGATTTTAAAAAAAAAAAAGATAAGGTCTCTTTAATGTGACTATTTAAAATAGCACTAAATACTGATTAATAAACCAAACCTAAAGGTGGCCATAATTATATTATATATATGATGAATGTAACCAGCAGGTGGTGCTGTCTGGAAAGGTTGGTTATATAAAGGAAAACTGAAAGTAAGAGGTAATCATTCCTGTGCCCCTGGCCCCTAGTGAAGACTTCTCTCATGTTCATTATTTTTTCAGTCATATCCAATTCTTCATGACCCCATTTGGGGTTTTCTTGGAAAAGATGCCAGAGTGTATCTTTTGCCCTTTCCTTTTCCAGCTCATTTTATAGATGAGGAAATTGAGACAGACAGAGTTAAGTGACTTGCTCAGGGTCATACAGCTAGTAAATGTGTGAGGCTGGATTTGAACTCAAGTTTTCCTGACTCCAAGCCCAGTGTTCTATCCTCTGAGCTGCCGGAGCTGCCCCCACACCAACATTCAGACTCTTACTCCCCAGGGAATGATAAGACTTTAAACTGCCAGAGAAAGAACAATAAGAAAAGCATCTTTGCCTGAAGCAATGTCCTCTTTACACCTCCTAAGTTTGTTTGCTCAGAACTCAGTGCCAAGGGGAATTATCCCAAGTCACAGTGATTAATTTTTTCTGCTTCCAAGGACTTTATACTAGTTATAAATAAACCGATCAAAACCATCAGATTCCCTCATGATTATAGTTCAAAGTCCCAAAGCTAGAATAGAGAGAACACAGTTATTTTAGACTGATGTTCAAAGCTCTACCCATTCACAATTACAATTTACATTATTACAATCCATTCACTGGACCTAGTATTTGGTCTGACTAGATCAGAGTACACTGTGGTAAACTGTTGCTATACTGGCAGGTGAAAAGCCTCTCTGAAGATAACCTAAAACTACTGCATTAGAATGTCAGAGGTAGAAGGGATCTTGGAAAATCAAAAGGTTCAAACTATTTATTTTACAGACAAGGAAAGTGAACCTTAGGGAGGGAAAGTACCTTGCTGAAGATCACGTGGCTAGTCAATGACAGTTGGATCTAGAACCTAGCCTTCTGGCTCTCATTCCATTGCTTTTTCACTACAGAAATCTCCAGGTTGTATAGCAACACAGTGCAGTGTTTGAGAATTGTGGAGTAAGGCAACCTAAACCTCTCGAAGAGAAAAGATAAGCTAATTGCACAGGACAGGCAAAATTTCATCAAAAGTAATGTCTTAGATTGAATGAAGTTATTTACTTCATTTAATTACTTCATCCCCATCCGCTTGTGGATAGTCTGCATCCAGAATACTCTGCTGATCTAGTTACCAGGAATTCTCTGTAATCCACACAACAGCTATATTTTCTGGGTCACCTAATAGCAGTAGTGCATTAGTAAATAATTAACAATCAACTCTCAAAAAATGTACCCACCATACATTTTAAAATTTAATCTGCATTAATGTCTTCTCTATCACTTTCTTAAATCTAGACAATCAACAAGACTAATAAAGCCCTGACTTGTAATGTTTTCTTATTCCCAAAGTGTAAATGCTCACAACAAAGATTTAACAATTGCTCTCTCCAGCTTATAGAAGCTAGCTCTAGCTAACCCTGACTAAGAGTCTCCACTTATGATGAAAAGGCACTTGACACCCTTTGTAGAGAAGGTCTCACTTGGAACCCATGAAGTCAGTCAAGCAAGCAGCAGGCATTGTTAAAGGCTTTCCACAAGCCAGGCATAATTCTAGGTGTCTAGGATACAAGACAAGAATGAAGCAGTGTCTAATCTCAAGGAGATTATATTTTCTGAGGGTCGACAATGTGTATGTGTGTATAAATGTCGATATGTGTATGTCTGCGTGTGTGTATGCACACATACAATCGAGGCATAAGCAAAACACCAATATGATATAATATTTAAGGAAGACATTAGCAGCTCGGAGATTATGAAAGGTTTCAGGTAGAAAGCAGACATAAGAATAGAGTTTTCAAGCAAATAATGGATTCTAAGGGAATTCATTCTGGGCATGGGGGACAGATAGCCTGTGTAAAGACACAGAGAAGTGTGATAAGTTTCACTTTGTAGAACAAGAAGAAGGCCATTTTGGTTGGGATACAGAGAACATGAAGGGAATAATGAGTAATAAAAATAAACCAAAGCCAAGTTGTGAAGAACTTTAAATGTCCAAAAGAGATATTTGTATCTGACACTGGAGTTTCTGGAGTTAAGGAAGTGGAATGGTTGAGTTCTGCTTTAGGATCATCTCTTATTACATATTAGACCTGAATTCTACTACCAAGCCAGTCTGGAGGTCTATGTAGTTCTTTGTGATGGGACTGGGCACTTGGCTGCAGTGAGAAAGAAAAATGGTTTACTGATAGTAACAAAATGATTCTCTGTTCTGGCTAATTCTGCCATCAGTTTCATATTAATTACTCCTGACATTACTTAGCCAGGCTTTAAAGAAGAGGACAGGTACTCTGCAGTCCTAAGACAATAATGTGCCCATGGAATAAAATGCCATTTGGAGATTTCTCTCATTAGCTCGTTGGGTAATAGGGAAAACTGTTTGCTTTGTCTACTCATAGACAGGTACTTGTTTCAGAATACCGACTGGCCTCATCTCATCGACATGGAATCAGTAGACTTGGATTTGAGTCTAGCTATCACTACGTGCTAGGTGGCATAGCAGATAGAACACAGGGTCTGTAGTCAGGAAGACTCATCTTCCTGAGTTCAAATCTGGCTTCAGACACTTACTAACTATGCGACTCTAGGCAAGTTAATTAACCTTATTTGACTTGGTTTCCTTATCAGTAAAATGAGCTGGAGAAGGAAACCACTCCAGTATCTTTGTCAAGAAAACCCCAAATGGGATCACAGAGTCAGACATGACTGAGCAACACTGCCATTTACTAGCTGTTTGACTATGGATAAGACCAAGTCTCAGTTTCCTCATTTGCAAAATGGAGATGATAAGAATGTCTGTATCATCTACCTACATGTGTTTTTGCAAATATTCAGTTAGTGATATTCTTTGTGGCCACAGATACTTCTAACTTCCATAATCCAAGGAGCCATGGTTTTGTCCATCTGGGTCCCCCTCCTACCACGCTAGATCATAATACTTCTTTGCCAGAGCAGACAGTCTCAGAACTGCCGTGAATGAAGAATGCAGCAGCCTGTTGGTACATGTCTCTGAACCTGGCTAGGCTGGACCAGGAGGATAGACACTAGTCCTTTACCAGGTTTATAGCTGAAAACTTTCCAAAGCTTGCTTTCTGCTGGGTCTGTTATCTGAGAACTTAAGGTCAACTTAATGCTATGATGAGGCACCAAATTAGGACTTTAGTGGAGACTGTCAACATAAAGGCATAGATACTTTGCCAGCTTTATTCTACATTCCTTCCCTTGGTCTAGACTCTATGGTCTAGCCAAGATGGCCTTATTGCTTTTCCTCACACCTGATACTCCATCTTTGGTCTCCATGTCTCAGATGTCCTTCCTTCCTCATCCCTCTGATTTTTAGAATCTCTTGGGATTTTTTAAGGTTCAGCTCAAGCATCACCTTAGACATGAAGTTTTCTCCTGATGCTGCCAGATCCTAGTGTCCTTTTCCCAAAAATGAGATTGTATTAATTTAGTATGTATCCTGTAGGAGAGGGAGTATAGCATAGTACATAAAAAAATTTGCCTCCAAATCAGAAAGACTTAGATTCAGGTTCTAACCTTTGACCCATACTGGCTGTCTGGCCCAGGGACAATCTATTTAAATTCTCAGTGTCTCCATTCATTATTCTCTGACTCTAAACTACAGAGAAGGTGCTGATCAATGCTTAACAACCTGATTCCCTGGGGAAAAAATAATGTATATCTACACACTTATAAATTTAATCTGCATTTTAACACTTTTTGGGTCTAGACAATTAACAAAATAATTAGTGAAATCCTGATCTGTAGCAGGGATTGCTTGGCTTACAAGCCAGTTAGGGCTGGTTCTATCACACTCCAAGTGCTAATCTTCAATGATAGAGGAAATTCCTCACTTGGGAATTCTCTACCCCAGTGAAATTAAAAGTGTATTAAACATATTCTGTGTTTACTAAGCTATGTACATGTTGTCTCCTCCAGTGGGATGTAAGCTCCACGAGAGTACAAACTGTTTTAATTTCGTCTGTCTCCACACTGCCAGGCCAATGATTGGCACTTAATAAATGCTCATTAATTGATGTCGTTGCTGTTGCTGTTGCCGCCATGATAGGAAGTGTACCTCACCTTCAGATCAACACCAGACCCATTCCAAAGTGTCTCACCCCACTGGCTACCATGAAACACAAGCTCTGGGATCCCTGCGGCTCTTAAAGAAACCATGCAACACAATTTTACTTTCCAAGATTAGGGGAATAGCAGGGCTATACAGAAGGCTCACTGCAAAATCATTACTGTTGATGATTTATATTAATATCCAATCTCTACCCCCTTCGGGAAACTTTGCTCCCATTCATTTTATCCTATTGTATAAAATTTCAATTTGAAATGCTAACACTGAAGAAATCAACCTGCATCTTGGTAGCTTAAGAGTGGGGAAAGGGGGGAAAATGCAGAACATGTGAGAGCATAGCACAGCTTGTGAGGGTCAATGGAGAAGGTTGGCCAGCCAACAAGAATGGGAGTTAAAGGAATGGTTAGATGGTTGGGGCTTGGGGGAGGATGATTAGCTACTGACTATTTCAAGATTTGCAGAGGGAAAGATAAGGCTGAAGAAAATAAGCCTCTGAGATCATGCAGTTGTTGGGCTATTTTTTTTCCTGACCCTTCTTTTCCCAACCCCGCTGGGAATCTCCAAAGCTGTATGACTATTCTCTGGCTATTTTTCCTACTGACTTCCCAGAAAATAAAAATGGAAAAAGATCTGCTGATGACAGGCCACAGGCCACTGGACTTCAGCTGCTACAACTCCCAAGAAGGTTAGGGAAAGAAGTAAGGATAACTACACTGGTAGTTCAATAAGCCCCACTTTTTAGGAAAGGTACCCAGGCAAATATGAGCAGAGAGCATTATTAGCTATTACAGACTATGAGGATTTCAGCTTCCTTTAACAAAAGGGAGAAGGCTCCTAGCTCTTCCATGTGGAGCCAGGGTCTTCATTATTTTAAGAGACTTTGAATTACCAACACCCCTCAGTCTTGAGGCAAACATGCACATTTCAGCCCTCCAGAGAGAGCCTGTGGGGCTCCTTCCTTAGAGTCGACTGAAAAGCAATGCCATGCATTTTCAATAGCTGACATGAAATTCGATTTGATGCTGAATGGTCCATGCAGACTTTTCTAAGTTATTTTTATATTAAAGCATTCTTGAAAAATTTCTCCCCAGATTTAGGTTTAAAAGTTTCCCAGACTCAGTAAGTAATTGTTACAGTAACGAGTCCTTAGGTTTTAATTCTGTCTGCTCCAGATGTTAACATCCAGACTGTTTGCTTTTCATTCTCCATCCCTATGTATTTCACTATAAATCAGTACATTCGTAAATACTTTGGTTTAAAAAGAAAAAAGAGAGACAAGCAGATTTCAGGCAGACTAGTGGTTCAGGAACTCACCTGATTTGCCAATCTGACCTACTTGTTTGTTGGAGATGATGAAGTGGGCAAAACTGCGCTTTTCTCGCATAGAGAACCATGCCGGGCCTTCCTGTAACTTGTGTGAAGAATGAGTAAGACAGGAGAGCCCTACATTTGGGGCGTGCTGGGTGTGGTCCCTAAGGCAAGGTACAGCATTGGTGGTCCACTGTGCAAAAAAGAAATGTACTGGCAGGCTTGGCTGCTACACTATCAAAACAGTTTCTGGTCTTTTTTTTCTTTTCTTTTTTTTCTTTTTCTTTTTGCATCAGGCCAGGGGAATGAGCTCCATCCTGTATAATAACATAACGAAACAATAGTTAGGGAAACTTGGCTTGCACATCCAAGCTAATAAAGTAATGGGCTGATATAGTATGTTAATAAGAACCTGAGTTTTATACCCAGCTGGCAAGCAGCTGGATGACAGCTGGTAGATCTGAGATTATTCCCCAACAGATAACAGGCGATCTTGCTCTAGGGGTTACTAATATCATCATTCAAGATCTTTAGCAGCTGAAGAAGAAAAGTCAGGCCTTCAGTCAATCTTTCCTCTTGATTTCTGACAGCTGGGTTCAATCCACAGCTGGTAAAAAACTTGTGTAATGACCACAGATAGGTTTTGTGGAATACCTAAAGAGTAGTTTAGGGTCTCAGGGTTTCTCCCCCACCAGTGAGGGGGCTGGACAGCAGCCACAGGATGTGGGCTCAATTCCCAGCTGGCATAGAACTTGGAAGACAATCATGAAGTCTGGGTTCAATATCTCACCGCTGAAGAGCTTGGCTCCCAGCCTTGTTGTGTGGAATCAATCTCCAATTGATATAATGCTTTGATAACAAAGAAGCAGCATGGGTTAAATCTAGAAATTGAAAGGAACTTAGATAAAAGTCCTAAGACCTGGAGTTTGGTCCCCCAAATGGCACAGAGCTTGGATGACATTTGGGAATGGGTTTAATCCTCAAATGGTAAGAAGTTTAGATGACAGGAGTGAGGTCTGGGTTCAATCTCTTGTCATTAAAGAGCCTGGAAGACCCACATGGGGGTCTGGTTTCAATCGTCAGATGGTAAAGAGTTCAAATGACAACAATGGTTTCTGGGTTCAAGTGAAAGCTGACAAACAGCTTCAACTGAATTGCAAGATCTGGGTTCAATCTCAAAATGGAAAAAGGTTTAGAAAATTGTCAAGGAGAGTTCAGTTTGTAGAATCCCAAAAGCCGAGGTGAGACCAGTGGGATAGTCTGGACTAGAGAGAACACATAGCATAGACCCAAGGACTTTCGATGGTGGCCATGAGGTTAAGACTCTGCCTCAGAGGAGGCAGCTAGGGTGCATCTCTACCACAGAGTCGAGGCTTAATCCTTCGCTACTGTTGAAGGAATCTTGAATGACAGCCATGGGACATGTGTCTTATTCCCACTTTTGCTCTTTGTTTTCTAGGACTGAAATGAAAATGGTTACTTAAGAGCTAGGTCATGGGCTAATGTTTAGGAGAATATTATATGACTTCCCTGTACCCATAACGATGGAGGAGACTATATACACCAGACCTGGGAATGTGATTCCTGAAATAATGTAAGCTCTTTTTTGCCAGGGTTTTTGCTGACAGAAAGACTGTTTTATACGACTATGAAAGCAGATGTCTGAGAAGTACTGAAATCTACTATGTGTGCTCCTAAGAGAGGCGACAGCTGGTACCGTTGGAGAAGGCCTTGTTCCTACTTTTACACAGTTTCACTAAAACACTTCTCTCTGATTATCCTGATTTATCAACAAACAGCAGTTTCTGGAACCTCTTAAAAGCATTCCCAAATAGGCAAGAGGCAGACAGTTCTCCAAACACCTAACAATCTATGAGCTGCTCAGCAGAGAGATAAAAAAGGAATTGGATTCCTTCATGAAGAGGCAAATTCCAGCTCATGAATTCCAGCGAAGCTTTCTTCCCAGAGATCTGCCCTCTCTAACTTGGCAACCAGAGCCATGCATACTAAGGATGGCCTACCTATGCAATGAGTTTACAAGATGGTGGCTCTGCCAAAGGAAACATGGAGTGGTAGAAAGAGGGCTGGATTTAGGGTCAAAGGACTACCTCTGTCACTTATACATATGACTTTAGGCAGGTCACTGAGACTCTCTGGGTCTCAGTTTACTCATCTGTAAAGTGAGGGGGGATGGATAAGGTAGCCTTGTAAAGTTCTACTGCTGTGATCCTATAACCTTGGGTCTAACTGATGCATACCCTGAATGTCCCCTAAAAATATCTATTAGGCCTTTGTAAAAAGTCTTGTTTGAAGACATTGACATATAAATGACAAAAGAAAACTATTAAGCTAAATCTTAATCAAACAACATAGAAAAGGTAAAAGTGAAGGCAAAAGAACTAGCCATTTTTATTTTATTTTAATTTATTGTCTCCGCAAACCTCTAAGCATTTGTTTTGGATCAGAAAAGCATAAACTGGAAGAGACTTTAGAGGCTGCTGGGTTCAACCACCATGTTTTACAAATAAGGGAACTGACACCCAGAGAGAGAGAGATCAAGTGACTTTCCCAGAGTTAAATGGATCATAAGTATTTGAGATGAGATTCAAACTCAAGCCTTGGTGACTCCATTTCCAGCACTGTATGCATTATGCTCCCACTGTCTTAAACTATCTTGAAAAACTTTTCCTGAGAAAATTACCCTACTTCAGGGAATTGGATTTCTGATTCAAAATTCCTTTAGGGATTAAAGGAATTGATCAACATCAACTATGGAAAGTAACCTTAATAGGGAATCCTTTTTTCCCCCAACTCCAACCAGGACATCTTTGCAATTATTGAGAAACACAACTGGAATCTGAATTAGCAGGAAATTCAGAGTCTACCCAGTTTAATGAATAGCAGAGCAAAAATTCCCTATAAAACAGAGGTTCTCAGCTTTTTTTTTAATGTCATGGATTCCTTCAGCAATGTCTGGTGAAATCTACGGATACTTTCACAGGATAATGTTTTAAACGCATTACTTAAAATATATAAGATTACAAAAGAAACCCATTGTACTGAAATACAATTATTTGTGATATATGTTATAACATAATAATGTTATCTACAATATATTTTTAAAAAGTCACTAAATGCTAGGTTAAGAACCTCGCTTCTCAGTCTAAGACGTATCAGATAAGTGGCCATGTTTTTCCTTGAACACTACCTCCCAAGACAGCACATTCTTCTCTCCTCAAACTGATAACCAGCTTTTCCTGACTTCAAGTCTGGATTTCACTATTGCTACTTCCACCCAGTGCTCCTAGTTCTGCCCACTGGAACCAAGCAGAACAAATCCAATCCCTCTTCCAAGGACAATGTTCCTAATTCTTGGAGACAACAATCGTCTTTCCTTCTCCAGGCTCAACACTCCCAATTCCTGAATCCAATCAAGTTCATCTCCATGTTGTACTCCACTAGACATTCTCCAGTTGATCAGTCACTAGCCTTTGAAAAATGTCACCCCAAACAGAGCACAATACTTCAGCTGTCTTCTTTTTTTCCTTATTATTATTTTATTTGTTTTCAGTGTTCTACAATCACTTCCATATAACTTAGATTTTTTTTCCCTCTCCCTTCCCCTCCTTCTCCTCTCCCTCCCCTCTCCCTTCCCGAGTTGGCATACAATTTTATATAGGTTCTACACATACATTCCTATAAAATACATTTTCCCCTTAGTCATGTTGCATAGAAGAATTAAAATGAATGGGAGAAATCATATACCAAACCAAAGCATAATACAAAAGACAATGACCTGCTACATTCTGCGATCGAATTTCATAGTTCCTTCTCTGCATGTGGAAGGCATTTTGCCTTAAGAGACCACTGGGGAGATTTTAAGTCCCTGCATTGCAATCAAGTTCCAAGTCTACCAGAAAAAAATCCTCACACACTGTGGTTGTTGCTGTGTATAAAGTTCTCCTGGTTCTGCTCCTTTCACTCAGCATCAGTTTATATAAGTCTTTCCAGGCCTCTCTGAAGTCTTCCTATTCATCATTTCTTACACACAATAGTATTCCATTACATTCATATACTACAATTTATTCAGCCATTCCCCAGTTGATGGGCATCCCTTTGATTTCCAGTTTTTGGCCAAGACAAAGAGTGCTGCTATACATATTTTTGTACAATGTGGGACCCTTTCCCATTTTTATGATCTCTTGGGGATACAGTCCTAGAAGTGGTATTACTGGGTCAAAGAGTATGCACATTTTTGTAGCCCTATGGGCATAGTTCCAAATTGCTCTCCAGAATGGCTGGATCAGCTCACAGCTCCACCTACAATGAATTAGTGTTCCAACTCTCCCAAATCTTCTCCAATATTTATCATCATCCTGTTTTGTCATGTTAGCCAATCTGATAGATGTGATGCAGTATCTCAGAGCTGTTTTGATTTGCATCTCTTTAACCAATAATGATTTAGAGCATTTTTTTATATGACTATAGATAGCTTTGATTTCTTCCTTTGAAAACTGCCTGTTCATATTCTTTAACCATTTATCAATTGGAGAATGCTTGTATTTCAGCTGTCTTCTGACCAGGGCAAATACAAAAGAACTGTTTTCTCCTTTGTCCTGGAAGCTATGACTTCCTTGATGCAATCTAAAGTTATACTAGCTTTCTGGACTGACCTCATATTATGGAGTTATACTGAATCTGTGGCCTCTGAGACTCCTAGTTCTTTTTCAAAGAGACTGTCATCTAACCATACCTTCCCATCTTGAATGTGAAATTTATTTTTGCAACCCAAATGTAATACTTCACATCTATCCCTATTAAATTTAATTTTACTCAATCTGGCCCAAAGTTAATTTTGAATCACAATTCTGTCAATAACACGATAATTAGATCATCTATTCAGAGCTGGAAGGGATCTGAAAAGTCATCTACTTCAATATCTTCCTTCAGTTTAGCTTGGTACCAAGCATATAGGAGGCTCTGCAGAAAGGTTTAATGCCTTCCTCTACTTCACCATTCCCTTTTACGGATAAGAAACTGAAATCTTAAGATCAGTCCAAGGTCACACAACTACGAAGTATCTAAAGCATGAGTTGAACTCAAGTCTTTCTTACTCCAAGTCCCCTATCCTTAGTCTTATCTATAAGTCAGCTAAGTATTATATGTATGCTTTTATCCAAGTAATTCATGAAAATACTGAACCTCTAGGCACTCAAGGTCCATAGCAAGTGGCTTGCCTATATCCTCCTAGGAAGGTTTCCTGGTCTTCCAAGGGCAGCCAATGGATCAAGGTTCAAACACTCAAACTCCACAGCAGTCAACTTGTCTTCACCTTCCCCTCCCCACCATGCCCAACTACACATAAATACTGAAACCTCGTGGACTACTTCACCCTCATGCGGAGCCTATCTGAACAATGATAACCTACCTAAACTCATTCATCAATGACTAACATACTTCTCCATCATACCCTCCTCATCCCAGTGATTCTCACTCCTTAGCTATCATTATTCAAATACCACTCTCTGTCCTCTACTGCTCATGCCTTTCTTCTCATCCCCCTCAAACCAACTCCATCAATGTCTTATTCTAAATCTAAATCTCTCCACCTCCCTTTTCCACTGTGCTCTCTGGGATACTTGTTCCATAGGTAACAAACCAGCTTTCATTTGCCACCTTTACTTTTCCTACTTTTTTCATCGTATTGTTCTCGTTGAGAGCCGGCTTTCTCCTAATGACAAAGATACTCCGGTTCCCCTTTGCAGCAGTGGTTGCATCTCATTCATATATCCTCACTACCTCCTCCCCAACTCACTCAATTAGAGATTACACATTTCTATCTCTATCTATCTAAAATGACTCCATGGAAGAAGATATGGAATTGTCAACCTCCCTGCCCCAACCCTCTGCCCTATAGAGAATATAAATGTCTCCATTTTATGTTTATGCCAATATTTATAGTGGTATCGTACATGTTTACCCTTAGTAGAATGTAAGCAAGGGCTATTTCATTTTTTGTGTTTAAATCCCTAGTGTTTAACACAGTGCCTGACACAAAGGAAGCCCTTAAAATTGCTTTTTGAATTGAATTGAACTAAAATCTCATAGAATTTAAACAGAAAATAACTGAGGTGGGGTTAGGGTCAGGAAAGGCATTCCAAGAATAACTTCAGGAAAAGGCTAGGTTTCTGGCAAGTAATACAATAATATAACAACCATAGGATCATCAGAGAATCATAGATTTAGAGTTGGATGGGACCTTAGAGGCAATTTCAGTCCATTTCACAGATGAGAAAATTGAGGCACAACCAGGTTAACTCATTTGACCACACAGTTAGCGAGGGTCATATAACTAGTAATTATCTGAGGTGAAATCTAGGTCCAGGTCTTCTTGACCCCAAGTCCAGTCCTCTGTCTCCTAATCTACTTTATCACTGCCCCACCTGCCAGTAACCTCTCTTGCCACCCTGCTGACTCCTGATGATAGATATTCTACTAATGAGCCACAGTTGGGCATGTTATTAATTAGGCATCCACTCAAGTTTCCATCTTACCATAATAGGAGAGGATGATATAATTCAGTATATGTTTAAAATTCATAGACACCATCTAAGGAAGTTAATGGAAAAATGTAATTGATCAGCTCTAGAAACAGGATGGTGCAAAGTATCTGATTTAAATTTTAGCCCAGTGCCTTTTCACTAATGTAAGTAATGGCCCATATAAAGAACATTCACTCCATTCTACTAGGCATAATTAAAATACTGAAATATTTTAAATTAAAGGCGAAAACCTATATCTATGGAACATTAAAGCTGAAAATTTAAATACTCACAGAAGTCCAGAGATTGAAGGTATTCTCATAATTGATGCCTGTTATCCTAAGCCACACTGCACTGCTACAGAATTTTATATTAATGGTAAGGCTATATACTGTGAAAACACTTCCAAAACCTTCTTTTACACAAAAGCATCTCACCATATTTTGGTGGCTGAAAAATGTCTTGGGGGAGAAGCATAGGGATAGTTGAGAAAGAGCAAGTATCACATTATGGAACTAGGGAGACAGATGGGACCTGAACACTAAAGAGAACTCCCAAGGGAGGGCGGGACCTCCTATTGAGGCAGGTCAATCCATCTCTGCAATTTAGAGACTTACCCACTTAGAGAATTGCTCACAGCAAAGGCAGCAAACTCCAACAGAAACCCTGGGGACTCATGCTGTCTTAGAAAACCACAAATGAACACTGTATTTAGAAAAAAATTGTTAAACATTTCCCAAAGACATTTTAATGTGGTTCCTGCTGCCCTCTGGAGTTTTGCGGCCACTTCCAGTCAGCCAGACATGGGTTTGACACCTCTAGCCAATGACAGTATGTGTCAGAGGAGGAACCTGACCCCAGGTTTTCCTAGTTTCTAATCCAGCTTTCCATCCACCATCCCCCTCTGTGTTGCTTTATTACATGAATGTTTAATAGGAGTACAGTAAAGACTGAAAAATCCAAGTGTGATTGAGTGAGAAGGAATGATGATCTGGAAATAAGGAGATTTAGGTTCTAATCCTGGCTTTAATCATAATTTACTGCATGACCTTGGGGAAGTCACATCATCCTCTTCAGGCTTTAGTTTCTTCCTATGGAACTGGGGGTGGGGAAGAGGAGGAAATCATCTGTCTGTGGATTTTCTTTTAGCTCCCGCAGTCTATGCTTCCATGTATTGCCTGTATAATAATAGTTAATATTTATATAAGTGCTTACAATAACAACAATATTAATAAATAATCGCTAACATTTATATGGTGATTACAATAATAATGATAATAAATAAATAACTAATAAAATGATAATAATACTTAACATTTACATAGAGATGACCATGTTTCAGGCACCGTGCTTTATAAGCACTTTACAAGAATTATTTCATTTGATTCTTACAACTCTGCGAGGTAGGTGCTCTTATTGTCCCTATTTTATGGATGAGAAAACTGAGGCCAAAAGGGTTAAGCGATTTGCCCAAGGTCACATAGTTAACTAAGTGTCTGAGGGTAAATTTGATCACAAGTCTTCCTGACTCCAGGTCCCATGATCTAACCATTGTGTCACCAGTTGCTCTACTTGCACCTCCCCTTTTAAAAAAACAGTTTCCATTCTCTTTTTTTTCCCATTCATCAAAAATTGTCCCAGCTTAGGGACTTGAAGAAATATGAACAAAATGTCCACAAAGATCTCCCTTTTCCCATTTCCTCAGGGCTTAAAGCCTACAATCCTGGACACACTTGATCCATTGCTCTCAACCCTCATCCTGCCAGCAACAAATACATGTGATTATGATTGAATGAAAGTTTATATAACTGTAGTGCAGCCAGCGATGTGCTGGAACCAGTCTGGACTTTCCTTAGAGTCAATTGTTAAATTTTCAGTGTGAACATTTACGCTTTGGAAATCCATCAGCAAATGCTACAAATCGGAGCTTGTTTTGTTGTCTTGTTGATAGTCTAGACTTAAAGTGATGCCGAAAATTTGGACAATGCAGATTTTGCATTCATTTTCTCCCTGGAGAGCTGGTTGTCTAACATTTACCAACATATCCCTAACCATGGCCCACTTGTCTCTTCTAAGAGCCTGGTATAATTTTGTTTCCTTTTTAAAATCCTCTAGCCATCCATGTTCTTGCTGAGGATGCCCTCCCCTGATGCAACCAAATCTTGCTATTCACAAAACTTCCCAAGAAAAAGTTGAAGCTGTTTCTCTATAGCTTTGGCCACCTATACTACAAGGCACATGCCTTGGAGAGTATTTATAAACTTCCAACTCTTATTTCTGGCTCTCAGAAGGATAACGAGATTATAGATGGAGAGCTGAGAAATTCCTTAAAGGTCATCTAGTCAAACCTTTTAATTTCACAGATGAGGAAATTGAGGCCCAGAGAGGTTAAGTAATTAGTCTAAGGTCATAAAGCAGAAAAGTCAGTCATAAAATTGCTCCAAGACACCAAACCAAGGCTATCTCTAATCTATTGCTTATTAATGCTCGTTAGTGAAATTTACCTCCATCCTCCTGGTGTTCTATGATTGTTTTCTTTAGTCAATTCTTTGGGTAAAAATCATTTTCTGTCAATAGATTCAGTAGCTTACTGTAAATGACACAAAACAGCCCTAACTACTCAGGCGTCTTATAGATGCAACATCATATACACTTTTTTACTCATTTAATTCCATATAATAAACTATTTCATATTGATTGTTGTAAATGATGGGTTTAAAACTGGAAAGAGCCTTCAAGGTCATCTCAGCCAACTGCCCCATTTTCTATGTAATCAAGACCCCAAAGAGCCAACGAGACTCATCCAAGGTCACACACAAGTAACAGAGAGCAAAGCCATGATCTGAACCTGAATCCTTTGACTCCAAATCCTGTTGTCTTTCTTCTGGACACTGCTGAATAAAATGCTATTTGATAATCATCTATTGAGTGCCACTTGTGTGCTGCAGTGTGCTTGGTGCTTTGGGAAGAAAGTTAAAAATGAAATAGTCCCTGATCCCAGTGAACTTACATTCTATGAGGAAAAGAACATGCACAAACCTTACTACATGCGAGAGAGAGAGAGAGAGAGAGAGAAAAGAGAGAAGACAGAGAAGAGAGAGAGAGAGGACAGACAGAGAAAGAAAAGAGGCAGAAGAGAGAGAGGAGAGAGAGAGAAAAGAGACAGAAGAGAGAGAAGAGAGAGAGAGAAAAGAGACAGGAGAGAGAGAGAGAGAGGGAGAGAGAGAGAGAGCGAGAGAGAGAGGGAGGGAGGGAGGAAGAGAAAGAGGGAGGGAGGGAGAGAGAGAGGGAGGGAGGGAGGGACAGAGGGAGGGAGGGAGGGACAGAGGGAGGGAGGGAGAGAGAGGAGAGAATAGATAAAAACAAAATTATTCTGGAGGGGAAAGAGGATCAGGATGAAGCCTCATATAAGAGATGGCACTTTCATTGAATTCTAAGAAAAACTAAGGATTTTAAGAGAGAGAAGTGAGGAAAGAGCACATTTCAGGTTTGGAGGACACAGCCCAGAAATGGGACATGGAATATGTGTATGTATGTCTGTATGTACATATATGTATATACACATACATAATACATGTGGAGCAGAACAAAAATTGCTGTGCTACAATCTGATTGGAATGTAGACAGCATGAAAGGGAATATTCTGCATTAAATCTGGTAAGTCAGACTAGGGATGGATTATGAAGTGCTCAGAAGTCAGAGAAAAGAGTTTCTGTATTGTATGCTAGAGGCAATATGTTGAAGTTTCTGGAGTAGGGGAGTAAGGCAAACCTATACTTTAGGACTATCAACTTGGCTGCTGGGTAAAGGACAGACTGAAAGGAGAAAGCCAGAAGGTAGAGAGATGAATTGGGAAATGATCACAGTAATCCATGCAAGAAATGATGAGGTCTTGGGTGAACTATAAGTGGGAAAGTGGCAGATAGGAGAAATATTGTGTAAGCAGAATTGCCACGACAAATGAATAAGCAAAATAATAAAAAACCCCAAAAACAACAAAAAAGAAAGAAGGAAGGAAAGGAATGAAGAAAGGAAGGAAGGTAGGAAGGAAGGAAGGAGGGAAAGACAGAGGGAAGGGAAGGAGGGAGGGAGGGAGGAATGAAGGAAGAGTCAAAGATTACTCTAAGATTGTGAACATGGTAGAGTGGAAGGATGGTGGTACCCTTAATGGAAACAGGAATGTTAAGAGGGTGAATGGGATTAGGGGAAAGATGGATCCTGTTTTGAGTTTAAGGCACCATGGCAGGAAGCAACTAGACACATACAGCAGGAAGTCCTCAATTCTAAGGCTACCTTCAAATGAACAATTATTTACCACGTATAAGTTGGCAAACTCTTCAACAAGCAATGATGAAACTCCTCCTAGTACAAGGCCGCATGCTAAGTGCCAAGAGATAACAAAGCTTATGGGATCATAGATCTATAACTGAAAGAGACCTCGTAGAAGGATGAAGAAGACAGAAACTCTGACCTCATGGACCCTGCAGTCCAATAGAGGTGTTAGACCAATTCACACATAGCTATAGAACAGATCAGAAGGATGCAAAGGAGGGATGCAGACAGAGTGCTATGACAGACTGAAGGAGGGTTTACTAATAGGTGGAGGGGATGATTTGGAGATAGATCTCTCTAGTCAGAAAGAGACCGGAGGTGGAGAGGAGGAAAATGGATAAGATTGCTTCTGTCTTCTCCGGCAACAAAAATTATCATCAAACTAGAAGTCCTACAACAGGCAGCTGAAGAGAGGGAATTCGAGCTCCAAACAGGTGAGCCAATAGTCACAAAGCACCTAGCTGTTTGAAATGAGTTCATTTTTTTTGAAAGCCTGATGAATTACATCCCAGGGCCTGGGAGGAATTTGCAGGTGTGATCTCAGCAACACTGACAGTAATTTTTGAGAAATCATGGACGATGGGGCTAGGAGACTGGAAATGAGTAAATGGTCTGTGTCAGCTCTGCAAACACTGTGGCTGACAGCAGGGGAAAATCTCCCATGCCAACATGCAGCTATAAACAACATCATGTGTACTTGGCAAAACCCATGCCCACCATCATAGTATGGTCGGTGGAGTCAGGTGTCAAACACTCTGGGACCAAGAAGGTGCAAACAGGCAGGCCCTACAGGGAAGGAAAGGTAGCAGCTGTGATAATGCAGCTGGGGTGTGTTCTCATCAACTGAGGAGCTTTTCCTCTCTCCCCAAACCTCCAACACTGAGGCTTAGCCTATGAGAACCAGCTGACATTGGTGATCTGAGACCAGCCGCTTGTCCTGCTCAGACAAGTTCTTGGAGCAGAAACCATACAGTTGAGGCAGGTGTGAAAGTGAAACTTGAACAGGACCATGTAACCCAGGGAATTCTCTGCATGTGTACTTTAGGATCTGTGATAGTCCAAAAAAATCCCCTTTCTGTTTTCTGTATCTCCACAGAACTCACCAGTGGCTGCCTGCCTCTGCTTTGTGTCCATCTCCTCTCCTTAAAACCTTCCTTTTTCTGGAAACATCCATACCCCAGTCTCATACAGCTAAGACTCCCCTAGCATCACCTTGACTGTGACAGCAGAGATAGGAAACCACTCAAAGAGAATTATTTCCACCCTTTGAAACCTTTGACATTCAGCAGCATCAAGAAAAACTGCCCAGATGTGGGGAAGTCAGTTATCTCACACTCACTGAGAATGAGTAAACAGAACTGGTGAAGCTAGATGTTTGCTAAGCCCAACTACAGAGGATCTGAAGGACTGCTGCTGACACTCTGCCCCCTTCTTCCTTCTTCAGTGGCCTAAAGACAGTGACTCTTGATGTCCAGCCACCTCTCTTGGTGTATCCTTCTTTTATTACACTGGCCTCTGTGTTCTAGCTCCAGGTAGAAATGCTACTCCTTGGACTTCACTTTGTAAGTTACTGATTTATACAATATTAGCCTGATTATTTTGAGAGGCCTCCTCTGAAATCTTATAACTGCTCGAAATGGGACAAGATATCATACCTTTCTGAATCTATGTGTACTTAATGACTTTTTAAAAATGTGCTTGTGGAGTAAACATGTAGCCCAGGTTACAAAATACTGCTGCTTAGCAAGGAATCCAAATTAGCAGAGAAAATGTTTGCTCGCTGTGTGTCTACATGAGGGGCAGAGTTGGCATAAGGTCTTTGGAGCAGTCACATTCTTCTTTCCTCCTAGAAGAGAGAAATTGATTTAGGAAGGCATACCTGGGAGAAAAGAGGCTCCTCAAAATGTCCCTAATCGCTAACTTAACTTGCTAAAGACTTCAGGGAATTTCTTCTTGGGTGAGATTGGGGCTTCTGGGTTGAGCTGTCAGGGACATATTGAAGGATTAGATCCTCCATATGCTAATAGCTTCCCAAAAATACTGAAGGGGATATGGAAAAATTGAGACATTAATATACCATTGACAGAGCTGTAAACTAGGCCAACTATTCTGGAGAACAATTTAGAACTGTAACCAAAGGGTTACAAAACTGTACATATCCTCTGATCCAGCCATACCACTACTAGGTTTGTACCCCCAAGGAGATCAAAGAAAACAGAAAAGGAACTATTTGTAAAAAATATTTATAGCTGCTTTTTTGTGGTAACAAAGGATTAGAAACTAAGGGGATACCCATGAATTGGGGAATGACTGATCAAGCTATGGCATATGATTGTTATGGAAAATAATGAAGGAGATGGTTTCAGAAAAACCTGCAAAGACTTATTTAAACTAAAGCAAAGTGAGGTGAACAGAACCAGGAGAACTTTGTACACAGCAATAGCATTATTGTAAAGATGATCAGTTGTGAAAGACTTAGGTCGTCTGATCAAGACAATGATCCAAGACAATTCCAAAGGACCCATGATGAAAAATGCTATCCACCTCCAAAGAGAAAATTGATGAATTCTGAATTAAGATTGAGGCATATTTTTAAACTTCCTTTGTTTTTATTGTTTTATTTTATAACATGGCTATTATGGAAACATTTTTTAATGACCTCACATGTATAATCAAAATTAAATTGCTTGCCTTCTCAAGGCACGCAGGGTAGGAGAGTAAGAGAGAATTTCAAACTCAAAATTTTAAAAAAATGATCATTAAATTTTTTTACATGTAATTGAGAAATATTTAAAGGAATAAATAAAAAGAATTTTAAAAATAAATAGATGCATGACAGATATAAAAGGTCATATCACAAGTAAAGAAAGAGAAGTATGAATGGGGGGCAGTTCTTAACCAACTGAATGACAGCGATGGATATAAATATAAAAGGGACAATTTTAATTATAAAAAATTGAAAACATTTTGCACAAACAAAATTAACGCAGATTGAATTAGAAGTAAAGCAGTGAACTGAGAGGGGGGGAAAAGCCTTGAATCAAATTTCTTGAGTAAAGATCTGATATCTGAGATATGGAAGGAATTTATATAAATGTATGAGAACAAGAGTGAGTTGTCAATAGATACAAAACCAAAGGATATGAATAGTTAGTTGTTTAAAGAAGAAAAGTTAGCTTTCAATCACCACCTGGAAAAAAACCCTATAAATTACTAGTAATAAAATTTAAACAATCCTGAAATTCTATTTCTCAAAAATTAGACTGGCAAAAATTAGGAAAAGAAAATGATAATTATTTTAGGGGTTTGGAAGGACAGGCACACTAATGCATTATTGTGACCCAGCCATCTTGGGAATTATTTTGGAACCATACCCAAAGACTTACTAAAATGAATACTCTTCAGCTTCAGCTTGTACATTAGAGATCAAAGAAAAAGAAAATATACATATGCAAAAAAAATTATAGAAGAACTTTCTGGTCTAGCAAAGCACAAGAAACAAAGCAAGCATCTGTTAATTGGAGGAGGATTAAATATATTACGGTATCTAAATGTGATATAATCGATTTTACAATAAGATGATAATGGAGATGGATTCAGAGAAAACTAGGAATTCCTATATGAACTGACAGAGAGTGAAGTAAGCAGATTCAGAAGAACTATTTCTACAATGATAATATTGTAAATGAAAACAACTTTGAAAGACTTAAGAATGCTGATCAATGCAATGACTTCCCAACTCTGGAATAAAATTGATTGAACATGCATCTTATCTCTTGGCACAAAGATAACAGAAAATGTACAATGAAACATGCATTTTCAGACATGGCCAATATGTAAAATCTATTTTCTTAACTATACCTTTTTGATACAAAAGAGTGGTTTTTACTTTGGAGGAGAGTTGTGGGTAGAATGAAGATGAGTGGGTGATCGATAGTGATCAAGAAAGAAAGAAAGAAAAAGAAAGAGGAAGGAAAAAGAAAGGAAAAGAGAAGATTTAAATGAAAACTAAATAGGCTAGTTTGCACACACAGTCACCATCAACTAGGTTGGACTCTAAGGCAGGATCTCCAAAAACAAGTAAATTAACTTTTCTGGGCATTGGGATATGAATTCATTAAAACTCAACTGCGACAGCATATATGTGTGTGTGTGTGTGTGTGTGTGTGTGTGTGTGTGTATACACACCTATATATACAGCTAAAACATATGCATATATGAATTTTTTATCTATGCATAAAATTCCCTAGCTTCCACATATATTTGTGTGCTTATGTAGAAGTCATGGCATTTTAGGGTTGGAAAGGAACCTAGAGATCCTATGAATCAATTTCCTCATTTTACAGATGAAGAAATTGAGGCCAAGAGGTAAGTGTCTATGCCTAAGGACAACCAGCTAATAAGCAGATTAGGGATAAGAACCCAGAAACCAGGCAACTTGACCTCTCCTGTATCCCTTTCCCCCCAGACCATTATTTCCCTTAAAAATATAATTGAAAGAAGCTTCACTAAGGGATTTCCCTTTTCCTCTTCCGCTTCCTTTCCCTCCTCAGGAAGCAACGGTACATTCATATATCCTTCAAGGACCAGAAGGGGATGGGAATGGTCCCCTCTGTCCAGATGTAACTTAGAAGAGTTGGGAGTGTCTGGAGCATGGAGGCCATAATGTCAAATGTTGGAACATTACCCCAGAGATGAAGGACTCCTAATTACTGGTGGTTGGGTCTACCTAGCCAATAGAAATTCTTTTTCATTCCCAGTGATTTTTCTTGGATGGAGGCAGACTTTGGGGGCTTGGGCCTGGCAAGTGGGATGGGGTTCCTGTTTTGTATTAAGCAAGATAAGTTTATAACTCTTCCATTATTCACCATTGGATAGATTTTTGTCATAGCTGGGTCTGCAGGGGAATATGAGATTATTATGAGCTTATGACATAGAAATTTTTGGTCTTGTCTGCACACTGCATAACTAGAAATCATGCTGAGGAGAAAGCCCAAGCCAACTTTTGATCATTTAGAAAGAGAAGTGAGTGGAAGACTACTTTAAAAAAAATCATTAAACATCTTATCTACTCCCAGGGCTGCTAGAAGGATCAGATAAAAACACTTTTGAAAAGTGTAAGGCATTTTACCACTACAAAGATCATTTTATTAATATATATTGTGATTTGGAAATTTAAATTGAAGCTAATTTGTTGGCTGGGTCTCTATTTGGATGCTTTTAATTTAATCTAAATTTAATTAAATTTAATCTCTTTTTTATAGAAGTAATGTGACATATATGGGTTGGCTGGGTGTTGAGTTGGATTATGGCAAGATTAGACAACAAACAGTAGGAGCCAATAAGGAACTTCCCTCAGATGGATGACCCAAGTAATAGGCAGGAGCCTTCAGGTATCAGAGGAGGAGAAACATACAGGAATCATTCTAAATACACCTCATAGGAAGGGAATGCCAAATTTCCCACCTAGGTAGTGGGCAAGCTGTCATTGAAAAGAAACAGAAAAAAAGGTGGACACTGAACTCAAGATGAATTTGGATTCTTTAGAGTTATAGGCTTTGCACTATAGCAAAGGAAATGTTTCCATATCTATACTCTGAGTTTTTCATCGTACCAGATCTGATTGTAAACTGATAAAACAGTGGATGGAGTACTGGGCTTGGAGAAACCCAGTTTTGTTGTTCAGTCATTTCACTTGTGTCTGACTCTTCCTGACCCAATTTGGGGTTTTCTTAACAAAGATACTGGAATGGTTTGCCATTTCCTTCTCCAGCCCATTTTACAAATGAGGAAACTGAGGCAAAGAGGGTTAAGTGGCTTGCTCAGGGTCACACAGCTAGTAAGCATCTGAAGCTGGACATGAATCCATGAAGATAAGTCTTTCTGACTTCAGGACTGGCACTCTGCACTGTGGCACCACCTACCTGCCCTGGAGACACCCAAACTTGGTCTCAAATTTTGACCTTGATATTAACAGCTATGTGACCTAAGAAAACAATCCCTACACTCCCCAAGCAATATCCTAGGACTGGACAACTACCCTAAATCCAGAATTCATTCTCTTAACTCTGTGCTTTTGCATAATCTGTTGATTGCCAACTCTGGTGACACTTCCCATGGGAGGATTTTCTTAAAGCTACGCTGTTAGCCTTCTTTTCCTCCTTTACTCATGTGTTTACATACTGTTTGCCTAGTAGAACATAAGCTAGTGAGGGTAAACTCTATTTAACATACTTTGTGCCCTAGTGCCTTGCATATATTTTATAAATGCTTTTGGGACTGGATTTCTTTTAATTTTTATTTTCAGTTCCAAATTCTCTACCTCCCCCACCCACTGAGGAAGAAATCCAGTACTCATTATATATATGAAGTCATGCAAAACTATATTAACCATGCTGAGGTGGAGGGGGAGCAAGAAAAATAAAGAGGAAAAATATGCTTCAATCTGCATGCTGATTCCAGTTCTCTTTCTAGAGGTGGACAGCATTTTTCATCTAGTCCTTTGGAATTGTCATGGATCATTGTCTTGGTTAGAGTAGCTAAGTCTTTCAAAGTTGATTATTGCTACAATGTTGCTATTACTATGCACAATGTTCTCCTGGTTCTACTTCAATTTACATCTGCTCATATATGTCTTTCTGCTGTTTTTTTTTCCTGAAACTATCTCCTTCATCTTTCTTATAGCATAATAGTGTTCCATCACAATTATATCACATAACTTGAGCAACCATTCCTTAACTGAGGGGCATCTACTCAGCTTCTAATTCTTTGCCATTTTTGTGGGGGGAGGGGAGTGTACATATAGGTCCTTTTCCTTTTTCTTTGATCTCTTTGGGGTTTAATTGGATTTACAGACTAAATCATAGGCGGGTTGTAATTTACAAAATTAGAAGAATTTCTTATACCAGGAATTTCCCTATACTTAATAAATAATAACACCACAGTAGGTTTTGCAAAGCACTTTACATAGATTACCTCACTGAAGAATGAATCCTTTTACTATGTGTTTATTCTTTTTTTATAATAATGTTCAACTTGGATGATAGTCATTAAGCATCTAGTATGTGCATAACAATTTGAACCTGTGAAGAAAATACTCCTGTTGATGAGATCACAGAGCCAGATGTGCAGAGCACTGTGCTAGGCCCTGGGGGAGATGACAAGGATTTGAGAACAGTTCCTATTTTCAAAGAGGGGATAATCTACCAGGCAGATAAGACACTGAGACAAATGATCATAATGGAAAAGAGGACATATGGAGCATATAAAAGACCCCCACTCCCCCAAATCGATATAAAATCTGAGGAAGAAAAGATTGCTCCTGAATGGGGAGATTCAGCAAGGCTTCATAGAAGAAGAGGCATTAGAGAAGAATCTGTGTGTCTTTCAGTGCTTCGAACTGCACAAATTCATTAGCCATGGGGTAAGAATTTTCAAAGCAGAATTCTACTTTATTAAAGGCTTATGTCTGTGATTTTAGGTGTAGACAACATATGATGCTATCCTGTACGATTTTCTCAGAATTCAATTTAATTTAATAAGCACTCATATATCACCTACTATAAAGAGCACACCACGCTAGGAACTTGGGATGCAAAGACCAAAATGACATAGTCCCTGCCCTCAAAAAGCTTACAATCCATTAAGGAATGCACAAAGATGAAACTGTAAATGTTGGCGATCATTGTTGGCTGTGTGATAATAATAACAATAATAGAATTTGTATAGCATTTAAAGAATAGGAAAGTTTTTTGTTTTGTTTTGTTTTGTTTTTTTACAAATATCTCATTTTGTCCTTACAATAAATCTGGAAGATAAGTGCTGTGACTATCCCATTTTACAGATGAAGAAACTGAGGTAGGCAGAAGTCAAGTGATTTGCCCAGGGTCATGCGGCAAAAAAGCATCTCAGGCCACATCTGAATTCAGGTCTGTGCATTTTTTAAAATGTCAGTCAAAAAGCACTTATTAAGCACTTACAATGTTCCACACACTCTGCTAAGTATCTACGAATGTGTACAGCTAGGTCCTGATTAATACAAAAAATGAAATAATGAATCCTGTAAAGTGTTTGCATGATTTGAATCAACACTGAATACTTCCATTGGCCTGGAACTAATTACAATATTTTACATAATTACTTCGAATAGTGCAAATTCTAATATGTGATGACTTCACTGGACTAATTATTTATACTAACCAGGGCCTGACTGTACAGGAATGGAAAATGAAACAATGAGAAACTGAGGCCTGGAGAAATTACTTGTCCAAGGTCACACACCAGGATTAGAGCTCAGGTCTGTCTGTAAGCTTGAAGCTCTTTCCCTGCCACGTACATGGGGTTGTCTTTCTTCTCTACTGTGAACAAGGTTTTTTCAGAGCTCATGATTAGGTGAAAAGTAACCTGAAAGTAAATTACAAGTTCATGTCTATGTGTGATGAGCCTGAAAGAATGTCTCTGCAAACAGGAATGTCTGTATGTATCTGCCTCACACGTGTGCACCATTTGCGGCATCTGTGATGGGGTCCTGGGAGTTTGCTCTGGTCTGTTCGATTCTCTGTGGTGTGAACCATGGAAAACTCCAACATTTTAGTTACATGAGAAAATGTAGAGTGAAGGGCCTGAAAAATCACAGAGTTCTTGCAACCCAGGCCCAGGAGGGAGGCTTCAGATAACAAAGCACTTTTCCCACTTTGCTTCCATGTGGGAGGCCAAGGAAGGCTGCATTGGAGGTATGTTGTTTTCAGTTATGGAGTTCACACCAATGAGTCATGTGCAAAAATTCCTCAAATATCATCCTGGGTAAGTCAAGGAATTTGTATGTGAAAAGACAAAATGATCCCAAGGAAAGTCTTAGGGGTAACGTGGGGAGGGGGAGCTCTGCAAGATCACTATGGAGTGAGAGTTTTGCTTAAGAATTATGGGATCAAAGATTTAGAGCCAGAAGGGAATTTAGAAGTTGTCTGTTCCAACACTGTTGTTCTACCAATGAGCAAAATGAGTCCCAGAGAGGTCAAGGTCAAAGTCTGAAGCTGGGATCCTGTAACCAGGTCCCTGTGTCTCCAATGTCTTCACTAGCACTTATCATTCCATAATCACCTCTTGTTAGGGAAGAAGAAGGTGTGGTCAGAAAGTTGAAGGTCACAAGTCCCAAAGTCACACAGGAAGTAAAGGAGAAAAGTTGGAATTCAAATCCAGCACTTTTGAATCCTAATGAAGAGCCCCTACCCTCATGCTCCTAGTAGCTATATGTCTGTGGGGAATGAGGTGGTCAATGCACAATTTTCAACCACCCTGCAGACAAAAGACACTTGGAGAAATTAAATGTTTAAACTACATGGCAAAGTTCTTAAGTAAGAAAAACCCTGCATCACTACACTGCACAGAGCCATCTCTCACCCTGAGAAGATTCTGTGAAGTCATAACATTAGATAATTTGGTAATCATGCAGGAAATACAAAGTTAAACATATGAAAAGATTGGACCAAATATCCAGGGTGTGTGTGTGTGACCTTAGGAAAGTC
The DNA here is from genome assembly GCF_028372415.1 of Notamacropus eugenii. Lineage (NCBI taxonomy): Eukaryota > Metazoa > Chordata > Mammalia > Diprotodontia > Macropodidae > Notamacropus > Notamacropus eugenii. Next base: position 215,776,480 of record NC_092872.1, read on the forward strand.
ACTTAACTTTTCTGAACTTCAGTTTCTCTACCTGCAAAATGTAGATGTCAGAGGAGAAGATACCTCAAATCCTCTCTGGATCTAAGATTTTATGTCTAGATTAAAAAAAACATCACTCTGAAGGCCTTATTTCTATTCTGTTTTGCCACAAAGAGAATTGAGGGTGATTCATGATAATTCTAGAGGGATTTTTTTCCCCTTTTCTTGACCACAGGATTTAGAGCTGAAAAGGACTTTTAAAGACCATGGAGTATCTAACCCCTTGTTTTACAGATAGGAAAATTCATGATTGGAAAAGTTGTCACTTGCCCAAGTTCACAAAAATAGTAGATAGTAAAGCCAGGATTTGAATACAGGTCTTTTGATTCCCAATCATGTTTTTGACAGTTTTAACAGAATTCTTACTACTATATCATGGATGATCCAACATAAAAGATGTGAGAGCTCCTCTATATACATGTCCATGTCTCCTAAAGATAAATATCATCATAATAGCTGGCACCTATATATCACCTACTATGTTCTAAACATTCCTGCCTTAATGATGCTGGGACTCTGTGTCGGAGGAGGGAAGGGGACAAGCATTTATTAAGCACCTAGTATATGCCAGATGCTCTAAAGATATTATCTCATTTGGTCCTTAAAACAATCCTGGAAGATAACTGTCCCTAATTTATAATTGAGGATACTGAGCTGCTGTCCTACAAGGGTCATAACAAGGGTACAACAAGAGATACCCAGAGAGAAAGACACCTAGATACAAGAGACCTTCTCTAAAGCCCAAGTCCTCACCTCCTCCTCCGTCTTTCTTCATGTTGTAATTCTCTGCAACTTCGGAACTGTCAAGGACTAGTCTCAAGTGCCCTAGCGATGACTACATTACTTTTCTCCCCTCACTCCACTGACTAGGCAACCACCTTGTGTGTGCAGAAATGCTGATGGCTCTCCCAGAATATGGTGGCACCAGCTCTCTTTTTATCTCTGTCATTCTTCCAAATTAGCTTTCCTGTTATAGCAAGAGTTACAGGAAAGGATGTCCCAATTCTCTTACACTAGAGATCAATCTAATTTTATCTAGGGTAGATAAAAATTATACCTATCTATGTGTATATATGTATTTATGTATATATATATATGCACATAATAGTGTGAATTTCAAGAATATTTTATATAACATATAAATTAGAGAAATATATGTATTATGTCAGATGGGGAACAAGGGGGCTCGCCTTATCTTACCCAGGTTGGAAGTGCAGCAGCTCCACTCACAGGCTTGATCAGCATGGGAGTTTGGCGCTGTTCCATTTTTCCAGGCCTGGGCCCCATACTCTTAGGGGCTCACCATATTAGTATAAAACTTAGGGCAGATGCCCAATAAGTCCAGTCTTACTATAGTTCAGAACTCCTCAGCTCAGGCAATTAACCAGTCACATCTTCCCCAGGAGCAAGAATCATATGTATTAAAATCAGATTTTAAAATAAAACAAATAGCTTGGATTTTATTATTACCATCAACTGCTTTTTAAAAATTTTATCTTAAACTATTAAGTTAAAATATGTAATAGAAGAAAAACTGTTATTTGAGACAACATATTTTTATCACCTTTTTAGAATATCTGACATATAGATCACAATAGGTTATATATTATCTCTAGCTCAGTTTTATTTTATGGTTACTGCTTCTCAATCAGCAAACCCTCACACTGGAAGGGCAGAGTCCCAAATATCTCAGAAAAGCAGTTCCAAGCTGAATCAGAGAACTCTTTTCAGAAAGGACATTAGATAGAGAATCAAAGAACCGAGGTTCAGATCTTGGCTCTGTGATTTGGGGCAAATCACTTAAGGTCTCAGGGATTCAGGTTCCTCATCGGTAATATTAAAGGTTTGGAATGCATGACTTCTAAGCTAGAAATCTACGGTCTTATGATCACAGACTTCATTGTTCCAGAAGGCCTACCCTTTCATCATTGGTTCCAAGCATAATCATAGTATACATACACTCAGAGGAGGAGCCATAGACACCACTCATAGTTTCTCCAACCACCTTCTTCTCAAGGCTCAGGAAACACCCCAAACCCACAAATTAAGGAAATCTCCATAAGATTCCAAACCATGTAGCTGTCATACATACCAGAAGATGATCTGAATCATCTCTTTATTTCAGATATGTCAAAGACCTAGGACCTACTTTCTGCAAACAAACGAATATGCCAAAAGACTCCACAACTGTGGCAAATGTAATTATTATCACCATGCCACATTCTTTTTCCTTCTTCTTAAATTTCTCCATTACCTCTAAATACACATATCACAATATAATCCCATTGCTGCAACTATCTTCCATTCTTTCCCTAGCCATGGTGCTGACTGAGCTAGTGGGCTACTGGTTATGCAGCTACCCCTGGCCACAGTGCTGACAATTTTGATATTTGCCAAATTCCAGTTGCTAACCAGGAATTCCTCCTTGTGTTGAATTGGGAAGGAAGACCATCCCAGTATCCATTAGCCATCCCTTATTACAGGGATGAGATAGAACAACTTTTCAAGCCAGTTGTTGGCTGGCCTAAATGCTGTTGACATCTTCATTGGCCAAGGACTTTGATGGAAAGAGGTAGGGGGGAAAATTAGATTTTAATGTGTTCCATGACTATTGCCAGTGCCTCATTAACATGCTATTTCTGCATATAGTCCCACTAGGATAATGTCATCCAGGAATTACTAACAATTATGAAGGCATGAACCTGTGCCTAACTCCATGTGATTGTGAATTGCTTGAGGCCAGGGCTTATTTTTTGGTTCTTTTTGTATCCCTAACACTTAGTCTCCTGTCTAGCTCATACAAGGTTTGCAGACCAAATGAAATGAGAAATATGACTAGACCTACAACTTCCCTATTATGTATAACATTTATATCCTGAAATTCCATCTTCACCCTCTGCATTCTTTCACTGTTTCAAAACTGTTCATACATTTTAAAAAGCTGACTGAATAAGGTGATGAGGTATGGTGGAGTTAGGGGAAGGCAACTGCTGAAGTGATGGGAAGATTAACAAGCACCATCTTGGCCTATGATCTTTACAGGGAAAATCCCTAAACTCCTGAATGGCCAAAGAAAATTGAGAAACTGGTTGTGGTTGAACTAACTTTTAGAACTTTTTTTTTTCAGAGACTGGTCATTATGCTTTAAGCTCTCCTGAAAGCACACCATTCATCCACTGACTCATTTCTTTGGTATTTATTTAGAAACTTGTAGGTGTCAGGCTTTATGCTGGGCATAATGGGGATACAAAGAAAAATAATATTGTTATAATATTATGGCCCCTGGCCTCAAGAAACTTAGAAACAATAGACCCAACAGGCTCACCCACCTTCCCCATTTCACTTAACCACTGGCCAGTTAGATTGGGAGGGAAAAAAGCAATATTTTTGTCTGACTCTGACAGAGTATGCCCTCCTGGATAAAATATTTACTTAATTTCTAGCGCTCTTTCCCTATAATCTTTTTTTTAAAAATACTATTTTCCAAAGGAAATTAAGTGTCTCATTTTTTCTCAAAGACTTATGAGAAATTGTCCTTCCCCATAGTCTCTTTCTGGCTTTTGATCATTTTTGGAACCTTCCTTGTATTCCTTTAAAAAAAAAAAAGGCTGGGTCTCCCTGTCTGGGAGTGACTTGAGGTACAGGAATCATTCACAAGCTCCATCCCACTCCAATTGACATAGGAATTTTGATTTGCTCCATTTCCAACCCAGGGTGTCTCAACATTCTTTAGACAAACCCAAGGATCTCTTGCTCCCAGAGACTCACCACACCAGTACTGAACTTAGTGAATAGCCCACTGAAGCTCAGAATTTCAAAATCCAAAATATCTACCAGCCTCAGTCTCCCCAGTATTTCAGATTTCAAATGTGTGCCACTATGCCTGGCTGCCTTCCTTGTATTCTTTAGAATGCTTTTTGCTATTCTTTTTTAATTCCACTCAACAAATATTTATTCAGCCCCTATTGTGTGTAGGGCATTAGGTTCACATGGGTAGGTATAAACTCTGGCTCTAATTTCATCCTATCCAACTTGTTCACTTAAATCTTTCCCATAATATCATGCAATACTTTCTTTTTTAAGGAACTAGTGCAAATACCAAACACACATTTATTTTAACCATGTAGCAAACAAGCTTGCTTTTTTTTTACCTCAAAGGAATGTCTATTTTTGATCTGTCAAATTACTGTTCCAGTCATCCACATAACATCACAGTGTCCTAAGCAGTCAGAAATGCTGTCAGCAAGCCTGACGACCAGTTATGGCAATCCACACCTTCATTTACATTTGGAGAGCTAATTCTCTTCAGATGAAACCTTCCTCAGAATTCCCTTCTCCTCAGCTTTCACAGTCACCTCAGAAGAAAGGAGGAAATGGGGGGAGGATGGAGGGACCCTGAAATCCAAGGGAGGTCCTCCCACCTGAGGGCTTGTCAATGTCTACTCCAGTCACCTGCTGAGAGGCCCAGGAGGGCAGCAAATTTTTCCTATCTAAACATGCAATGGATTGTGTCATTTTATTTGTTTATTTACATGCTCAGGGCGCTGGGCCAGGCTACATGCTTGCCTGGCTGTGCTCCAAGAGAGGGGAAAAAAGTTTTAAAATGTAAATTAAATACAAATGGCCAAAGCCACATATCTGAATGGTTACAAATGTAAGTCACAGAGATATTTTCATAAATATTCTTGTCGTTAATCTTTCAAAATTTATTTCAAAAATTCCTCTTAAATAAGCAATGGATAAAAGAGTACACAGCTTTACTCTTACTGCTCAGGGCAGACGATTGGGTAGGGGAGCTCAGTGGAATGAGTACTCCCTCTTCAGGCAGAGGTTCAAAACCTATTTTTGATGATTGCTGTCTATGTGACCTGGGGAAAATCATTTAACCACCATAAGTCTCAGTTTCCTTGTTTGTAATTGAGGGAGACAGACTAGATGGCCTCCAATGTTATTTTCAGCTCTAAGTCTAAGATCCCTATGAGCTTCCCCCAAAGTTATATGTTTGCAGTTGTGTGTATGTATGTGTGTGTTACTGAGAATACAAATGAGAGTCACACTATAATAGATGCTTTTTTAAAGTTCAGTCTTATGATTTCATCAGATAGGGAACTCCCACGGCTCCAATGGAGCAAGGCAGCAGCTATCTACAACGTAAGTCCTAGAACATTCAGTACCTTGCATCATACCACTAGTATAAATCAGAGGCAAGACTTGAACTCATATCTTTCTAATGCCATGGCCAGGCCCCCCTCTACTATGTCACACTCTCTTAGTCAAAAAGGCAAACAAAATATTGGCAGCATATATGTCACTTCTATCCTGAGAAAGAGCAGGTCTCAGAGAGAAGATATTTAGAAAGGTTCTGAAATCTTATGGCACATACTCCACCTAAGGATGACCTGTTGACATGGGTAATAGATAAATGGACAGCATGAGAACCAGGGATAACTAGAGTTACTGAGTTTGGGGTGGAGGTGCAGGGATGGGATAAGGACTTTTCCCCTGGCACTGCTCTTCACACGTAGGTTCCCAGAATTCCCACCCTGGTGGGAAGGGTGTGGAACTTTAGAGATGATCAACTTTTGGTTCAGTCTCCTCATTGTACAGATGAAGAAGCTGTCCCTGAGAGAAATTAAATGACTGACCCTAGGTCACTTGGTAATAAGGAACAGGACTTGGGTCCTAATCTAGGTCCTTTGAATTCCAATTCATAACTCTTTTCACTAAAGTCAGACTGTCACTTCCAACTATGAGAGACTACCCTAACAGCATCTTTTGTTGTGTTTGTCCTTCCTTGCCAAAGAAGACTACGCCACCAGAGAAATGATGACATGACTTGGACTTGATTTTGTTTTGAATGAGGGAGGGCTGTGAAAGCTCAACAGCCTCACTTGTGCTCCAGAGCCATCTGGATCCAGTAACCAGTTATTCATCAAGATGACTGGAGATGACTCAGGATACAATGGGAGACCTTGGCCTCTTTAAGTCAAGGTCTAGCAGGTACTTACTTAGGGTGAGGTACTGACCATTCATTGAATAGGCCTGTTTAAGAAGTAGCCAGGGCATGGCCCTTTAATGAGGCATAGGAAAAAAAAACATCAGGTTGGGAAGGAAACAACAATAGTTACTACTGATAATCACTCTTAAGCCAGGAGGGTCCAGAACAGAACCCTTTGTTGTCCAAAGTATGAGCTTCAGGGTGCAGTAGGTTTAAGGTTTTGGAAAGGGAAGGGAAGGGTAGGGAAGGGAAAGGAAGGGAAGGGAAAGAGAAAGGAAAGGGAAAAGGAAAAGGAAAGGAAGGGAAAGATCTACACAGTAACTGGAAGAATGACACATTAACTGAATAGTATAGTGTCCTCCCTGAGTCTCAGAACTTGCACTATTTACCTCATCCACTCATTATAGGGAAAGTACTTTGTGTACCTTGAAATACTATAAATATGTGAAACAGTTCCTGTTCATAAGACACAGTAATTTAGTCAGAGAAGGACAAAGTTTGCAAGAAAAGCTAAATAACAATAAAACATATACACAAATGCGACAGAATATTATTATGCCCTGAGAAATAACCAATACCAAAAAATTTGGAGAAGCTTGGGAAGACTTCTATGAACTGATTCAAAGTGAAATAATCAGGGCTAGAAAGAATAATACATACAATGATTTCAACAAGGTAAACAGGAAGAACAACTAAAATCAAAACCAAATGCTGGGAAAAGCTATAAAAAGCAAACTTGGGCCCAAAGAAGAGATCTAAGAAGGCATCTCACTCAATTCTTTCTAGAGGTAGGAGGCTACAGGTTTTGTATATAATGTTGACTAACTTGAGGTTTTGAGCAATTGTTTCTTTTTCCTTCTTCTGTATTCTTTATTATACAGGAATTTCCCTCTGGGAGAGGATGGAGGTAGAAGGAATGTCTTGGGAAATTAAGTTGATATAAACATAAAAGATATCAATTATTTTAAAATAACAACAATATAGCAGAAAATGGAAGAGTTAACATGGGATGAGAGAAGTACCAAATGACTGATGTAGACATAAGTGTAACGAATGCCTCTTAAAAGGAAATGCTAAGGGAGAAACATCTAGATGGGGCCCTAGATACAGTACTGGTCCTGGAATCAGCAAGATCTAAGTCTGAATCCAACTTCAGACTTACTTTGTGTCATTGGGCAAATCACCTAACCTTTGCTTGCCTCAGTTTCCTCAACTATAAAGTGAGGGTAATAATAACACCTCCTTCCCAGGGTTGTTGTGAAGATTATGTGGGATAATGTACATAAAATACTTGGCACAAAGTAGGTGCTATATATGTTAGTGCTTATTGCTATTACCCATCTCTGCCCTCAGGGAGATTACAGCCTAGCTAGAGGAGACAAAACATACAAAATAGGTGTAACACAATAATATTTTGAGCAAAATCATAGAAGGTTGGATGAATACATGTGTTCTAGGGCCACTGAGATGCACAGAATGGCTGGGAAGACAGATGTAGGAAGCAGAAAGGTAACAAATAATGAGGACCAATGTGAAATCTGTGATTTTCGAAGCAAGAACACCTTTCAGGAAAAGGGTTGTTGTTCAGTCATTTTCAGTTGTGTCCAACTCTTAGTGATTCCATTTGGGGTATTCTTGGAAGAGAGATGTTGGAATACTTTGCTATTTCCTTCTCCAGCTCATTTTATACATGAGGAAACTGAGGCAAACAGGGTTAAGTGACTTGCCCAAGGTCACACAGCTAGTAAGTGTCTGAGGTTGAATTTGAACTCAGGAAGATGAACCTTCCTGAATTCAGGTCCAGCACTAAATCAACTGAGCCACCTAGCTGCCCTGAAAAATGGAAATATCCTCAAATCAAAGGTATCAGAAAGGCAGCAATGAGTCATATGTTCCACCACTCTTGATATATCAGTTCCCTCTTCATGTCCACCACGTGTCTAATTCCTTGTGTTCACAGGGGGAAAATGGCCTAAGAAACATTCATTAAACCCCTCTCCAAAACACCTCTTCTAGTAATAACAGTAAGAATGCTAATTGTTATTATCATTATAATGTTGTGGAATGCTTTAAGACTCACAAAGCATTTTGCATATGTTATTTCATCTGATCTTCACAACAACCCAGTGAGGTAGGTGCTTTTATTATTACAGATGAGGAAATTGAGGCAAACAGAGGTTAAGGGACTTGTCTAAGGTGACCCAGCTAGGGAGTGTCTGGGGCAGGGTTTCAACTCGGGTCTTCTGTCTCCATGCCCAGGGTGCTATTTGCTCTAACATTCAGAGCTGCCTCCAACAAATGTCCCAGCCAAGAATAGAGAGACATAGGAAAGCAGGCACCTGGGGAATCCCAAGCCACTGTGAAGACTCATTGCTGAAGCAATCCTTTCCCATTCCCATTCTTAGTCTTTCCACCTCTACTACTACAGCAAGATGAAGGCATTTCAGTAGAGGAGTTAATTTCAGAAATTTCAGTGGCTCCTCCCCTCCCCTCCTCCCCTTAAATAAGCCAATGAATGACAGCCCTATAATTCCAGTACAGAACTAGGGAAAGTCACTACCCCGCTCTCCTCTCTCACAATTTCAGGCTCAGAAGCTTGATAAGCCAGGGCTGCAACCCTGATTTCCTAAGCCAAGGTCTAGGACTCTTTCTGGCAGCTAGATGGTATGGTAGATAGAAAGCTGTACTCTCTCTCCAGAAGAGTAGTAGTCCAGAAGACCTGACTTCAAATCCTACCTCAGACACTCTCCAGCTGTGTGATCCTGGGCAAGTCATTTTACCTCTATTTGTCTCTGTTTTTCCTCAATGGAAAAATTGAGATCATGATATTACTTAACCTCACAAGGCTGTTGTGAGGATCAAATCAGATGATCTCTCTAAAGCAGTTAGCACAGTGCCTGGCACATGGAAAACACTCAATATGCTTCCTTCCTCCTTTCTATTATACCACAACCTTGGCACTTGGTGACTATTTAAACGGAAATTTCTGAATTCTACTTCTGTCTCTAACACTAGATAAATGACCTTGTGAAAGTTACAACTTCTCTGGACCCCAATTTCTTCACCTATAAGAGGAAAACGGTTGGACCAGATGAGTCCTCAATTCCCATCCAACAGAAATATTTTACAATTATAGTATGAACAAGGAGACAGTATGATCTAAGTACTTTAAGGGAGAGACTTGGTTTTTGTCCTGAGCGCTTAGCACAATGCTTTGTACATTAAAAGTACTTGAAGATTTTTTCCCTTAATTGAGCTGGGTGGCAGAAGTGTAAATAGCAAGCAGATAGGAACCTAAAGAAAAACACTGAAGGATGACGAATGGTGTTGGCAGTCAGGTAGGAGGCCCTAGGGAGCAACAGCAAGATGACAAAACGCAAACAGAAGATTGCACCAGGGTCACCCTGGATGGGGCTCTCCTTCTTGTACTCATAGGTCATTAGAGCTAGAAGAGACTTCAGTGATCACTGACTACTATCTAGACCATAAGCTCCTTGAGAGCAGGGGCCATTTAACCGTTGTCTTGCTATCAGCCAAGGGGCAGCTAGGTGGTGTAGGATATAGAGCATGGGGCTTGGAATCAGGAAGACTCATCCTCCTGAGTTCAAATCTTCAGAAACTTATTAGCTTTGTGATCCTGGGCAAGTCATATAACCCTGTTTGCCTCAAGTTTCCTAATCTGTAAAATGATCGAGAAAGAAATGGCAAAGCTCTCCAGTAGCTCTGCCAAGAAAACCCCAAATGGGATCATCAAGAGTCAGATGTGATTGAAACTACTGAACGACAAAATTGTATTGGCAACGCTGAGTGCAATGCCAGGCACATATGCCAGGTACTGTATAATGCTTGTTGACTGATCGATTACGTAAGGGTAAAATGAAACTGAGAGGTTGAGCACAGTTAATAAGTGACCTGGTTATAATTCAAACCCAAGTCACCTGATTTCAATCCCAGTGATGTTTCCAGTATGCCACACTGCTTCGCCATTTCTCCAAATGCTCCTTATTCCTACCTGACTGCTCAGAATTATAAGATCTCTACATCACATCAGGCTTGACAGATGGTACTGAGGACCGAGGCATCTCAAAGCACTAAAAATAAAGGGAACCAAAGAAAGGTTTCTCCCCTTCTATTTGTTCTGAGGTTTTTGAAGATGTTACAGTCAAGAAGGAAAACGTAATTTAGCATCATCAAAGATTTCCTGAATGTCATCTTTTCCCCTCAATTTCATCTCCACTGCTTTTGCCATATGCATGTTTCATGGATGCTTTGCATCCTAATGAGTATTTTATGATTTGATGATTCTTTTACAAGAAATGGTTTATTGTGTAATCGAGCAGAGAGAGAATTGTCTCAAGGTTCACTTGCTAGAAATTCAATTATGCTCTGCTAGATGTGATTTTCACACAGAAGAGATTTGAAATCTGAGGGTTTTTTTAAACTCACCACATTGGTCATGGCATGAAAGCATCTCCTTGCTCCTCTACTTTCCATGTAGGAAGGAACAAAACAAAACAAACGTCCCAAAGAACCCATGATGACACAATGTGTATCTACTTCTCACTGATCCACAATCAAGGATAATTTTCTTTAATTTAACTTAAACTAATTAAAATTCTATTTACAAAATGCCTTCCATATATAAAGCACTCTTTTAGGTACCAGAAGACTGGTCTCTAGTGGCCCTCACCACCATAGTCCTCTTCCTCTAGTTGAACATCTAAAATGCCCAAAACCAAATAAAATATTCCAGATGTGTTCAAGCCACGGCAAGGCATGGTGAAACTCCTACTTGGCTGTTGTGACATACTTGTCTCATTTTGAGCTTACCAGTCCACAAATCTTCTTTCTACATGGATTGGTGTCATGCCATACTTCCCTTACGAAGCTGATTTTTTTAAATTCACATGTAGAATTTTTTATTGATCCCTATAAAATTAATTTTCTATAACTCAGTTGACTTCTATCTAGTCAAGTTATTTTGGGATATAGACATGATCATCTTTCTCAATGTCATGTCATCTGCAAATATAATCAGCATATCATCTATATCTTTATGGAAGTCATTTATTTAAAAAAATGCTGAAAAGCATCAGGCCAAGGACAAATTCATGGATCACTCTGCTAGAGACGTCTATCTTCAACCTCATTAATGACCTCTTTTTGGACCCAGATGATTATTCAATCGGTTCTTAGTTCATTTAACTACACTTCAGTCTACTCATATCTTTCCAACTTGTCCACAACTATTGTGGTCCTATAGAAAGAGGAATAGATTTTGAGTCAAATGTTCAAATCTTGGGTCTAGTATTTATCACGTGTAGGACCCTGAACAATTCCCTTATTCTCTCTGAGTTTTAATTCACTCACTGGTATAATTAAGGAGTCCAATTATATGAACTGCTGTTCTATCTCTAATCTTATGACAAAAGAGTATGAAAGATTTTGATAGGTGTGCAAAAATCTAAGTATACAGTTTGTACAAAATCCCCTTCATCTCACTGTCTAACAATCCTATAAAAAAAAGAATATAGATGGATGTGACAGAACCTTTCTTTCCATGAGTCAGATGGGTTTAATGTCAAGAGCATTTGACCAGGTGAAAGGGGGGTTTTAATTCGACCTCTGATATGGACTTATTATGTGGTTCTGGAAAAGTCAATCAACTTTTGTAAACTACAATTTCCTCACCTATAAAATGGAAATAATAAATAAAAACTGTACTACTTACCTCTCAGAGTTGTGCTGAAGATCAAATGAGAATACTGTGTATCAAGCACTTACTTTGCAAAACTTAAATTGCCACATAAATTTCTTGTTAAAGCCTTGGGGATCCTCTATTTCATTTTCTACATGCTCATAAAGCAACCCTTTAAAAAATTCACATTTGATTTTTTCCCCCCAAGAAATGAAGTTAAGCTCTCTAGACTATCTTTTTCAGACTCCATCCTTCCCCTCATTTGAAAATTGAGACATTTCTCCTTGTCTAATCCTGGGCCACTGAGCCTGTTCTCCATGATTTTTTTTCAAAGATCTCTGACAGCCACTACACAATCCCATCTGCTATTTCTTTCTGTAACTGAAAGGCGTAGGTAGGTCATCTGGGTTGGCATGTTGAATTCACAAAGGCTAACTACTAAAGGTGCTCTCTGACCATCTCTTATCTTATCTTGGGGTGCAAATCCCTATTAATTTGTTTTATTCTGTCTTTCCCAGCCCAAATGGTATCCCAAATGTCTTAATGCAGATTTAAGCTCCAATCTAACATCTTAATACGATGTTTAGCATTTTAAAGCTTCAGCAGCTGAAACGCACGCTGAAACTTTTGGGATGCTTGTGTAATTCTTCTTGGCAGAGAAATCTGAACCATAATAAGAAGTCATTTGCTCTTTTTTGTCTCCATAATCCATTATCAGAATTCCATCCAACCTGTGTAGCAGATGAAATTGTCATCTGATCATCTTACCCCTAATAAAGGGTATTTGCATTGATCACCATTGATCAAAATTACATTAGACAGAAACAAAACGTATTACCTTTTCTCCTAAACCCTCCCCCACCTCCTACCTTCCCTATTACTAAAGAGGGACACCATTCTCCCAGGCCCTCAGACTCATAACCAATGAGTCATCCTGGACTTCTAACTATCTCTTACCTGCCATGTCCAAGCTGTTATCAAGCCCCTTTGATGTCATCTTTATAACACTCCCCCAAATATACTCTCTTCTCTTTTCTGAGGCTGCCACCACTTTAGTACAGACACTCATCACCCCACATCTGGACTATTATAATAGCCTACTGCTGGGTCTGCCTGCCTCAAGTCTCTCCCCACTCCAACCCATCCTCCATTCAGCCAGTGAAGTGACTTTCCTAAATTGCAGGTCTGATCATATCACACCCCCTCCCATTCAAAAGATTCCAGTGACCTGCTATTGCCTCCAGGATTGAATACAAAATTATGTTTTTCATTCAAAGCCCTTCATAAAGCCTCATCCTACTTTTCTAGTCTTCTTATGCCCTGCTCCACAACACTACTCTTTGATACAGTGACACTGGGCTCCTGGATGTTCCATGAATAACACATTCCATCTTTCAACTCTGGACATTTTCTCTTGCTGTCTTCCAAGACTAGAATATTCTGCATCCTCCACTATGATTACTGATCCACCTGGCTTTTTTTAAGTCCCAACAAAAACCCCATCTTCTGCAAGAGGCCTGCCCTAACCACTCTTAGTTCCAGTGCCTTCTCTTTTTTCATTATTTCCTATTTATCCTGAATGCAATATATTTGTTTCCATGTTGTCCTGTCTTTTAGATTGTAAGCTTCTTGAGAGCAGACTATTCTTATAGACTATGCCATGACTTATTGTTTCAACTAGTTTTTCAGTTGATTCTCTGGGGTTTTCTAAGTATACCATCACGTCTGCAAAGAGTGATTGTTTTCTCATTACCTACTTTTACTTCTTCCATTTCTTTCTCTTGTCTTATTCCTATAGCTAACATTTCTAGTACAATATTGAAGAATAGGGATAATAATGGACATCCTGCTTCGCCCCTGATCTTACTGTTAGGGCTTCAAACATATCCTGATTATAGATAATGCTTGCTCTTCATTTTAAATAGATACTACTTAGCATCCTAAGGAAAGTTCCATTTATTTGGACAATTTCTAGATTTTTTTTTATTAGGAATGGGTATTATATTTAGCTAAAGGCTTTTTCTGCATCTATGGATATAATCATATTATTTTAATTGCTATTGATGCAGTCAATTATTCTGATAGTTGTCCTAACATTGAATCAGTCTGCATTCCTGGTATAAATCTCACCTGGTCATAGAATATAGTCTTTTTGATATATTGCTGTCATCTCCTTGCTAGTATTTTATTTAAAATTTTTCACCAATATTCATTAAGGAAATTGGTCTATAGCTTTGTTTCTCTGTTTGTGCCCTCCCTGGTTTAGCTATTAAAACAATATTTGTGTCACAAAAGAGGTATGGTAGAACTTCTTTGCCTATTTTTTCAATTAGTTATTATAGTATTAAGAGTAATCATTCCTTGAATGGTAGAATTCACTGATAAATCCATCTGACTCTGGGGATTTTATTTTAGGGAACTCATTGATGGCTTAATCAATTTCATTTCCTAAGATAAAATTATTTAAGTACCCCTTTCTTATGATTGGTGTAAATATTCATCAATTTCACTTAGATTGTTAGTTTTACTGACACATAATTGGGTAAAATAACTCCTAATTATTACTTTAAATTTCATCTTCACTCACCCTTTTTATTTTTGATATTGGTAATTTACTTTTCTTTTTTCTTTATTTCTAACCAAGTTAAGCAATAGTCTCTCTATTTTATTGTTTTTTTAAATAAAGACAGTTACCAGTTTTATTTATTAATTCAATTTTTTTTACTTATAATTTTAATAATCTTCCCTTTGATTTTTTTGGATTTCTCTTTTGGTGTTTAACTGGATATTTTTAATTTGTTCTTTTTCTCATTATTTTTAATTGATGCCTAATTCACTGATCTGCTCTTTCTCAATTTTATTAATATAAGTGTTTAGAAATATAAAAGTTCCCCTAAGTTTTGCTGTGACTGCATTCCACAAATTTTAGAACGCTCATTTCATTGTTGTCATTCTCTTTACGAATGTCACTGACTGTTACTATGATTTGTTCTTTGACCCACTCATTCTTTAGGATTAAATTGTTTAGTTTCCAATTAACTTTTAATTTATGCTTCAACAGCTTTTCACTGAATGTAATTTTTACTGCATGATGGTCTAAAAAGTGTGCACTGGAAATTGAGAGGATGCCCTTCAACTGGAGAATGGCTAAACAAGTTGTGGTATATGATTGTGATGGAATATTATTGTGCTGTAAGAAAAACCTAGACTTACATGAATTCATGTAAAGTAGAATGAGCAGAGCCAAAAGAATACTATACATAACAACAGTAATACTGTAATGATGATCAACTACAAGAGACACAGCTACTCTGATTAATGCAATGATCCAAGAAATTCCAAAGGACCCATGATGAAAAATGCTATCTATGTCTACAGAGAGTACTGATGAATTCTGTGCGTAGACTGAACTATAGCTTTCTCACTTTATTTTTCTTGCTTTTTTGCATCATGGCTAATATGGAATTACATTTTGTATGATTTCATATGTAAAATTGACATATATTGCTTGACTTCTCAGTGGATGAGGGAGGAACTACAGGAAGAGAGAGAACTTGGAACTCAAAATTAAAGGAAATTAATGTTAAAATAATAATTTAATAAATAATAAAAAATTAATGTTAAAAATAAATAAATATTTTTTAAAAGGGCAAGGTCTAAGAAAATGGAATTCCAAATCTTAGGGAGCATAAAGTATGACAGGCTGGCTAGCTCTGATATTATGTGAAAGAGATTAATGGGAAATAAATCTGGAGAGGCAAGATAGAGCCAGATTGTGAAGGGCTTTAAACACTAAGGCTAGAGTTTATATTTTATCATGGAAGAAAGAGAGATATGTACTACAGTTTCTTAGTCAATAAACATTTCAGAAGAACAGATGCAGTTTCTTAGGGAAACTTTACCCTATCCCTTAAGGGTTATGCTTTCAAATGTACTGTCATCCAACCTCCACTGACTTCAGAAAGGATAGGGAGAAAGAGGAGCTATGGTCTAAAGCTAGTTCCAAAAGCAACTCATTAATCCCCTTAAGGCTAATACAATATAAAACATTTTATAGACTTTCAGCTCTGCAAAGTTCTTTTCAAACATTATCTCTTCGGATCCAAACCACAATACTGTGAAGTAAGTGTATTATTTTCTCCATTTTACAGATGAGGAAACTGAGGCTCACTTAAGATTAAATGACTTTCCCATGGTCATGCAGCTGCTATCTGATTCAGGATTTCAACTCAAGTCTTTTTTATTACAAGTATCCTATCCATTATGCCACTTTGCTTCTCAAATATTATATGGATGTGTGTATACACACACACACACACACACACACACACACACATATACACACACACACAAGCACACATACGTATGCATATATATTTCCCTTTTAACTCAAATATGCGGCCCCAAGACTTCTAGGCTATACAAATAGAAATCTGTTAATTGAATAAATCTCCTCTTAATCTCAGACTCAGAATTATTTGGCAACTTAAACTAGAACCAGTTCTCCTTCTTCTCTTTTGCCTGACCTTTTGTTCTTATTTCCTCTGAATCGCAAAACTCTTTTCTCTTTTCCTATCTCCTTTTTCTCTCCTTCTCTTAGTGATCTCATTTACTCCTGTGGGTTCAATCATCACTTGCGTTAGCTATTCCTTGAATTCCAGCATAACATCTCCAATTTTCAGCTAATTATTACCAATAAACCTCAACAGCCCCTCAAACTCATCATGAACCTTACTGAATCACTGTTCCCCTTTCAATCTACCTCTTCTCCCAACCTACCTTTTCCTGTTGATAGCACCACCATCCTCCCAGTCACCTGTGCTCAAAAACTCATACATATCTTTGATTCTTCTCTTGTTTTAACTACTTTAATCCCTCATGTCCAACCAGTATCTTAATCAACCATCCAACAAGCACTTATCAAGTACCAATGTACTGAGTCCTTTGTTAGGTATTGGGAGAGACAACATTTTTAAATCTGCCTATTCACACCCCCAGCACACCGTCTCCACATAAGAGGCACTTAATAAACATTGAATGGATGTGAATACGAATCGGCAGACCCTTAGTAGCTGTGTAACCCTCAGCAAGACACTTAACTGTTCTCTGCTTCAGTTTCCTTATCTGTAAGATAGGGATATGAATAGCACCTATCTCCAAGGGTTGATGCAAGGATCAAATGAGATCTTTTTTTAAAATGCTGTAAACTTTAAAGCTCTATGCAAATACTAGCTATTGTTATTATTTCTACACCGGTTTAAGTTCTTTCCAGGATAGCTAACAGAAAATATGCAAACACAAGCCTCCCCATCAGCAGTCACCTTCTCTGGAATGGCTAACATCAAGGGTACTCCACCCTGACTGAGAGTGGCTGGGTACATGGTAATGTCTGGATTTTCCTATCCTCCCTGATTTGGTCTGGAAAGACTTTTGTGGGTGGCTATGGGGGGGTTGCTGAAGCATTGCTGGTCAGATGTGTGCCACTGAATTCATTTTTCAATCCTTCTGAAATTTTTATTAAAAAATTTGAGAAACGTGGATCTGAAATAATTTGTTTCTTTAACAACCAAGAAGAGTGTTTATGAACAGCTGGTTAGTGCTTTCCCTTCCTATGCGTGTGCTCTGTGATGTCAAGGTTGAGTGACACCCAATTTACCACTGGTCAATAGATTGGTATGATTAAATGTTGCTAAAGATCAAAGTAGATTTATAATAGAAGGGTACATGGTATAGTGGAAAAGGGGCTGGATTTGGGATCCGAGGGGTAACCCTGCACAATCAACCAACAAACCAACATTTAACAATTACTTATCATGTGCCATACACAGTACTAGATACTTGGGAAAATGAAGACAAAAATGAAACAACTCCTGCCCTCATGGACCTTACATTGTATTGGGGAATGACTATGTACATGTACATATATGAGTAGAGACAAAATATATACAAGGTAGTTTGCAAAAAGATAGTCAAGTTGGAGGTGGTACTAGAAACTGGGGAGATCAAGAGGTTTCATAAGGCGATGACACTCAGGCTTTGAAAGAACTAATTTCTCTGGACCTCAGTTTCCTCATCTTAAAAATGAGATTAGACTAGATGAATTTCAAAGTCCTGCCCTGTTTTACATCTAGGATATTAGGATTTAGATATCACAAGGCAAGAGTTAAAGGTGATGAGAGTTCATCTCATGTTTATGCATATTTGAAGAAGATACTAAATGGGGCAGTGGAAAAAAACATCAGAAACAAAAATTTTGGAAATAATAATTTGACAAGTGCCATTTCATGAAACATGGACATAGAATCTCTCCCTGGTTTGGATCAGTTGCATGGGAGTTTGCTGTTGCTTCCAGGCAGGCAATGTCCCATTCCTGAACGAATTTAGACTGTGGATAGAATTTAGAATGCAATAGACTCTGAGTAAGTTCTTGATCATCCATCTCCTCCTTCCTGCCCTATGGCAGCCGCATGGGCACAGGGCACTGTATCTCTTAAAAGAGGAAATAGCTTGCAGTTGGCACATTATCATCCATGGCTCTGCAGGCAACAAGATGCTATTTCAGAGAGGGATGGGGATGGAGCAAGATTCCCTCTTTGTTCTGATATCATGGTGGTCCCACCCCCATGGCAACTGGACCCTGGGATCCTGGCAGCCTCTGCTTCTTTTCAAACCTTTATGTAGGTCTAGAGTTCTGTGAATGAGAACAGTAACATTAACGTGATGGCATGGTGATGACTGGTTATGATGAAATACAAATGGCCAAAACCTGACAGTGAAACAGTTAGCAGGAGCCTGGTCACTTTATCAGTAAAGAAATACCAAAAGTGAGTAGGACCATGCCAAGAAGTGTTGCCAAACTCTATTATAGTCTGATACAGGTGATGAGGACCACGAAGATGGTTTACTGAATTCTGCTCCAATCATTCTGTTTAGATGTGCTGTGCTTTCTCAGTGCTGAGCGTCTGGGTGTGAATAAAGGACTTGCCCCATACCCAATTCATAACAAACATTGGGTTGCCTTGTTATTTCTTCCATTTTGGAGAAGCAGTAGACTTCTGACACATAGCTTCTACTATGCCTAAATTAGCTTAGTTTATAAGATAAAGAATGGGGGGGCAGAGCCAAGATGGTGGAGTAGAAAGACACACATACACATAGCTCCGAACCCACAACCCACAGAACGGCTAGAGGGGAGTAACTCACGGCGAATTCTGCACCCAGAGGCCACGGAATATTGGAGCGAGGGAGATTTCTGTTCCGGAGAGACCTGCAAACCTCTCGCGGGGGGTCCTTCCCACTGTGGACTGGGAGCTGAGTGCAGCCCTGCAGCGGCCGCGACACCGTGAGGAAAAGATCCGAGCAGACTACGGAGACGGGATCTCCAGCGGCGGCACAAACCCCCCCACCCACAGGTGACGAGGGTCGGTGAGAGAGTCTCTTTGGCGGGTGGAGAGGGGAGTGGGGTGTCCCCATGGCTCGGGCCCCCCGGGAGATAGAAGCTGAGAGGCGGCTGTAGACAGGGGCTCCCCAAGCGGGCGGGAGCCTGGATCCATTGTGGAAGGTCTGTGCATAAACCCCCTGAGGGAACGGTGCCTGAGACGCAGCCCTGCCCCGACCTGACCATCTGAACTTAATTCTCACACTGAATAGCAGCCCTGCCCCCGCCAAAAGCCCTAAGGCGGGAAGCAGCATTTGAATCTCAGTCCCCAAACGCTGGCTGGGAGGATCAGGAGGTGAGGTGGGTGTGAGGAGGATATTCAGAGGTCAAGCCACTGGCTGGGGAGAATGCCCAGAAAAGGGAAAAGAAATAAAACTATTGAAGGGTACTTTCTCGGAGAAAAGACACTTCCTCCCTTCCTTTCTGATGAGGAAGAACAATGCTTACCATCAGGCAAAGACACAGAAATCAAGGATTCTGTGCCCCAGCCCACCCAATGGGCTCAGGCCATGGAAGAGCTCAAAAAGAATTTTGAAAATCAAGTTAGAGAGGTGGAGGAAAAAGTGGGAAGAGAAATGAGAGGGATGAAAGAGAAGCATGAAAAGCAGATCAGCTCCCTGCTAAAGGAGAACCAAAAAAATGTTGAAGAAATTAACACCTTGAAAACTAGCCTAACTTAATTGGCAAAAGAGGTTCAAAAAGCCAATGAGGAGAAGAATGCTTTCAAAAGCAGAATTCGCCAAATGGAAAAGGAGATTCAAAAGCTCACTGAAGAAAATAGATCTTTCAAAATAAGATAAAGAATGTAATAATGGAGAGTCTCATTCTCCTAATATGATACCAGGCTCTCCCAAGATTGAGGAGTGGCGGAGGAAACGAAACAAGATTCACTTCCTGCTCAGGTGCCTCTAAATGCTAGAAAAATATCATCTTGTATTTTAACAAAAATGTTTTATAAAATATCTTTACACATATTACCTCATCTTATTTTCCCAACAAGCCTGTGAGGGGAGGTAGCCAGTGCAAGTATTATTATTTCCATTTTGTACATGAGGAAACTGAGACTCATGGAAGTTAAGAGATTTATTTAAAGTTGCCTCAGTAGAAACCATCAAAGCTTGAACACAAATCAAAGTCTTAAAGTCCAGTACTTTTTCCACTACACCACACTGAAAATTCAGGACCGTATTTAAATTTCTTTTAATTATCACATTAATTGAAAGGTAAAAATGAATTATTAGGACTTAACTTTGGTATTATTAATACTATTACTAGAAAAGCAGATGGACTAGACATGTGATTTCATTGGTGTAGGGAATTCCAGGTTAAAGAAATTATCTTTGCCAATATAGTCTTTTATCAGTGTTACCTTTCCTGAGATACATAATTTTAAAAGAGTTACCTAGAGTAATTGACAGGAAAATACACATACACACGAATATATACATATGTATATATAAATATATATATATAAAAACACATATAAATATACATATGTATACATACACATATAACTAGATATATATACACAAATAAAAGAATTATCTAGAGTGCTCAGAGTTAAATTAATTTGTCTAGGGGCTGCACAATCAATATGTGTCTGAGACAACTCTTGAATTCAAGCCTTCCTGCCTTTGAGAATGGATCTCTCTCTACTATACCACATTGTCTTTTACTGAGTTAATAATAATTGCTATTACATTTCATTATTATATTTCATAACAAACAGCAGGCTCTGTGTCCTACTTATCATGCCTGGCAAAGCACCTCTGCATAGAAAGATTAAAAGATTGAATTGAACCTCACTTGAGGAAGAGATAACCAGTTTGCTAATGGAGACAACATGGCAGATGTGGCCTGGGAAGATTTGCTTGTTTTGATTTGCCACATGATTATTAACAGACGTTTGTAAGTGACTAGAGGGATTTTCTCCCCAATAAAATCAATTAAAAGGAATTTGGCAAAAGCTGCCTAATGAAGTTGAAATGGAGGATGACCTTCTTTGCCATGAAAGGCAGGGAAATAAAATGTGAGGTGCTAAAACATAGGTAACACATTGGAATAATTTAATTCTACATCCCCTGTAGTCATTATGGATCATTGGGCTTCTATGGTTCTTTTGCAGTTGGATTATTAACAGGTTCCAGTCTTTCTGGATAATTTAAATTGGCAGATGTCTAGCTAAATTCCATTTCTAGATAATAGACACCAATGGAAAATGTATACAGGAGGTGTTTCAGGAGACTCTAGAACTCAGCGGACCTCATCCTACTTTAATTGGAATGCCATATAAACTGAATTTTGTTTGTTAAGTTTAAACAACTGGAATTTTAATTTGAAAAGCACAAAAGGAAGAAATGTGGAACACATTGTTCAAAGCACTCATGATTTGGGCCACATTGCAATATTTGGTTAAATAGCATAAGGTCAAAGTTTTATATGTCATTACATAGGGGAGGGATATACTTACTTCCATATGAGGGTAGCTTCACTCTGAGCTTAGAGCTTTGGGCCCACCAAAGACCAATGGATTCCAGAAAGAGACCAGTGATCAAGAAGATCAATGAACAAGTGGAGTTATAAGACAGTCAAAGGATATCACAGGTGGGACAATTCCAGGAGGCACCCACGGTTCTTATAAAAAGGACTTTTTCTCAGATATACAGCACACATGGTCTATCAGTCTAGTCAAAATGACCATCTGCTTGTGTTTATATGGATGAAACACAAGTAAATGAATGAATGAAAAACCTTTAGGTACCTGAGATACAAATGTGAAAGCAAATACAACCTCTACCTTCAAGGAGCTTACTTTCTAAAGAAGGAGACCACATACATTGGGGAATGACGGCCATGGAAGGGATATTTTCTTTTGGAAAATACCAAGGATTGTAAGTGGAGCTATAGGGAACTAGACTGACACTAAATAGAGACATCTGATGCCACAAGAATGCAGATTCAGGTGAGTGAGGAGTAAGCCTTGGTAGCATATCACTGACATAATTTGCCATGACTTGGATGAAAGTAGAGACTACATGCTTATCATATTTGTCCATAAATAAAATTTGGATGGATAGCTAATGCAGTGGATGGCCAAGTCAGAATCCTCAAAGAGAGTAGGCTGAATCTAATAAGATGAAATTGAAGTGAGATAAGTGTAAAGTCTTATAAATGGGGTCCTAAAAAATCACCAAATAATTACCAAATACCCAAATATCGGGTACTCCCAAATTACCAAATAATAATAAATATAATACATAAAGCTCTGAGGTTGACAAAGTACTTAACATATGTTATCTCATTTTATCCTTACAACCACCCTGGGGAATAATAACAATAAATAGCTGGAATTTTACAGGACTTAAAGTATAATATATTTTACATATATTATCTCATATTCTCACAACAACACTAAGAGGTACATGCTATTATTATTCCCATTTAAAAGATGAGGAAACTGAGACAGAAATTAATTGATTTGCCCAGGGTCACCCATTTAGAGTATCTGAGTCCAGATTTGAACTGAGATCTTCCTGACTCCAGGTGTACCACCTACTTTTCTGACTCCAAGCACTCTACTCATTCAATGGATACCAAGTCCAGTATCCACTAGACTATGTAGCTATCTCTATACAATATGATGACAGTTGGGTTAACGGGGATTTTAGTGGACTCTGTGTTCAACATAAGTCAACAATATGACATAATATGCCATCCACAATACTGTGTTCTAATCTGGGTGTCATAGTACAGGAAGGACATTGACGAGCTGAAGCATGTTCAAAGCACAGTTACCAGGTAAGAGATTCAAGATGATTTCATCTCAGCTAAAGGAGTTGTGATTGTTTATACTGGAGAAAAGAACACTTAAAGGAAATATATAAAATGTCTTTAGATATTTAAAGGGCTTTTATGTAGAAGAGGGATGGACACATTCTGCTTGACTCCAGAGGGAAAAACTAGAAACAATGATGATAAGTCATATAGAATTAAGGTTAGACCTGATGTGGTTCTGAACATTTAGAGCTATCCAAGAATGCAATGGGCAGAGTGGGAAGCTAATGGGATCTTTCTTGCTGGAGACTTTTAGGCAGGAGTTGATATAGAGGGGATTCTCAGACTTTCCAGTTCTAAGATTCTGCACCTCACACAGAGAATCTATTAGACAAACTGTATGTGTATGATACAGTGTGCATCTCCTACCATGGAATTTTCCTGTCCTTATCTATACACAATTTTCCCTGAGAATTAGGTGCTGCTATTAAATGCAATCATTACACTCATTTTACACTCTAGGGAACTGAGGCAAACAGAGATCAAGTGACTTGTCCAAGGTCCTAGAGCTAGCAAATGTCTGAGGCTGAATTAGAGCTCAAGTCTTCCAGACTCCAGGCCCGGAACTCTATCCACTGGGCTTCTGGGTGTCTGAGGTCCTTGAGAGTAGGCAGGGATTGTTTCATTATTATTTTTCTTTGTATAGCCAGTTCCCAGCACAGTGCCTGGAAAATGTCAGGTGCTTCATTCATGCTGCTTTTTTGATGGTATAAAAATAGTAATTCTGTAACTGTGGCCTGAGAAAGAGAAAGGGGTAAAGGGGGAATGGAATGCAGGGATGTATTATTAGATGAGGGATAGTTTAGGTTAAATTCAATTTGTAAATGAATTTAGTTTAATAATCTTAGAATTCTATATACAATGGTTAAATAGCTAGATTTGCTTTAATTTAACTCAGGAATTGTATAATTTTATTAGGTTTATTGAATTGGACTTTCAAACAAGAAGGAAAACTACGCTGTTTTAAAAGCTAAAAACAACCCCCTCAGAGTTGCCATCTGGTGATCACAGAATATGCAGACAAACAAAGGCTAACATGGATGGTCTTGAGCAGGCCTCTTAGCCTCAATGGGCAAGTGGTCAAAGAATATGGGTAAGGCATAAGCAGGACATCACCCTTGCTATTTATGATTCCTAATGAAACATAATAATAATTTTTCTTATTAAAAGCTCAATGAAGGGCCTTATGGCATATTAGATAGAAAGCCAGCATCCAAAGCAGGAAGTCTTGAGTTCAAATTTTTTTTTTTCATTTTTTTAAATTTTTTATTATTTTATTTTTTTAGTGTTCTACAATCACTACCATAAAATTTAGACTTTTACCCCCCCCCCACCTACCCCCTTCTCTCCCCAAGATGGCATACAATTCTCTATAGGCTCTACATGTACTTTCCTATTGAATATGTTTTCACTATAGTCATGCTGTGTAGATGAACTAAAATAAATGGAAGAAATCGTATAACAAATCAAAACATAATACACACACATACACACATATACACACACACACACACACACACACACACACACACACACATGATCTGCTACGTTCTGCGAATGAATTCCATAGTTCTTTCTCTGAGTATGGAAGGCATTTTGCCTTAGAAAACCATTGGGAATTTTTTTTTTAAGTTCTTGCGTTATTACGAAGTTCCAAGTCTACCAGAAAAAACTCTTGCACAGTGTGGTCATTGCTGTGCACAAAGTTCTCCTGGTTCTGCTCCTTTCACTCAGGATAAGTTCATATAAGTCCTTCCAGGCCTCTCTGAAGTCTTCTTGTTCATCATTTCTTATGGCACAATAGTACTCCATTACATTCATATACCATAATTTATTCAGCCATTCTCCAACTGATGGGCATCCCCTTGATTTCCAGTTTTTGGTAACTACAAAAAGTGCTGCTATAAATATTTTTGTACATGTGGGACCCTTTCCCATTTTTATGATCTCTTTGGGATACAGTCCTATAAGTGATATTGCTGGGTCAAAGGGTATGCACATTTTTGTAGCCCTTTGGGCATAGTTCCAAACCACTCTCCAGAATGGTTGGATCAGCTCACAGCTCCACCAACAATAAATTAGTGTTCGAACTCTCCCACATCCTCTCCAACATTTATCATTTTCCTGTTCTGTCAGGTTTGCTAATCTTATAGGTCTGATGTGGTACCTCAGAGTTGTTTTGATTTGCATCTCTCTAATCAAAAGTGATTTAGAGCATTTTTTCATATGACTATAGATATCTTTAATTTCTTCCTCTGAAAATTGCCTGTTCATATCCTTTGACGATTTATCAATTGGGGAATGACTCGTAGTGTTGTACATTTGAGTCAGTTCTCTATATATTCTAGAAATGAGGCCTTTTGAGTTCAAATCTTGCCTTGAAACATCAGTGCTATGACTCTGGGCGAGTCACTTAAACTCTCAGCAGTCTGCCCAATTCTCGAGAGTACTTTACTGGTTGCAGAGAAGGTGATGACTAGTGTTGGTAGAAAGAATGTTGTCACCTTAGAATTCCCGATATCAGTGAAATCTCAGGCCCAGTTTCTATACGTACTATCCAATAATAATGCCAAAACCTAGCCTTAATCATTCTTGTTTGTCTTTACAATTAATAATTAAAGGAAATTTTGGTAGAGCCTAGAAGTAGTTGGCTTTTACACCAGTGGTATCAAACTCAGACAGAAATGGGGTTGCACATAAGGATCCCTGAGGGTCACATTTTAATTTATACTATCTCTGTTCTATTGCATTTTTATTTACCTTATTAAATATTTCCTAACTCCATCTTACTCTAGTTTGTGCTCTGGAGTGTATGGGCTGAATGTCAGGCATTTTTAATACCTCTTTCTAAACTAATGAGTTCTGAGAAAATGGACTTAGGTGGTATAAGTAGGTAGGGGCAAGTAGATCCAGGCAAGGGAGTGAGCTCCCTTAAGATAAATGTGTATATATGTATGTATATGTGTATGTATGTACATATATATGTATATATGCATATGCATAAGTATACAAATATGCACATGTATATATGTGTATATACATATGCATACACATATGTATACAAATACACATTTTTTTTTAAAGCAAAAAATTCTAAGTGAAGGGTAGAGACATTAATTAAGGGGAAGTTGCATCCCCTTGAACCTGGTTAAGAGAGGAAGCCATCCAGGGGAGAATAGTCTTCCTGTACAGCCCAAATTGCCACTTACTATGCACCGTTTACTGGTCACAGTATACCTAGCTTTCAGTCAACCATTTGATAATTTATATCACTCCATTCTTATGAAAAAGATGAAGAGATATGGTCTAGATGATAATACAACCGAATGAATTCAGACCTCGTTAAATGACTGGACTCAAAGAGCAATCTTTAATGGCTCAATTTTCTGCTCTGCAGGCAGTCACCAGTGGAGACTGTCTGCTTTGTACTACATGGAAAGCCAGCTGCAGGCCTAATTTTGAAATTGAGGAAACCCACTTGGTGCCACTAGCTGTTGCTTTTTAATATGTCTGTCTCCTTCAGGCAACTGTCAGAAAATGCATTCAAGAGTCCTGGTAAAATTCAAGTAATTTATCTGGAATCCATGATCACATAGGCATAAACATGAAGGAGACAAGCACAGGCTACATAGGTTTTGTTGAACTAAGGGCAAGTGGAAGAGGAATGGACCAGGTATTTAAGTGTGTACTCTTCACCAGGTACTATGCTAAGAACTTTATAAAGATTATCTCATTGGAGGAAAAGTTGAGTCTCTAGGGAGACTAGGTCTAATGCAAGACACCAGTGGGATATCCTGGATACCCAAGACTCCTCTTCCTGGGAAAGTTTCATTTTCTAAATCTTTTCCTTCATTTCCTGTCCTGCCACAACTGGACTGATTCTACTTTTCACGTGGTCATGGGCCCCTGATAACATACTTACGTTTGAAGAGACAGTGTGACCTGGGTCATCTGTGAAAGTGTTGGACCAGATGGGCCCTAAGTTTCCTTCTAGCTTTATGATCTTTCATAAATTCTAAATCTATAAGGCAGCTAGATAGCACAGTGGATAGAGCCCTGGACCTAAAGTCAGGAAAACTGGAGCTCAAATACAGCCTCAGATACTTATTGGCTATATGACCCTAGGAAAGTCATTTAAATTATTATGTCTGCCTTCATTTTCTCATCTGTAAAATGGGAATAATAACAGCACCTACTTCTCTGGGTTATTGTGAGGATAAAAAGAAATAATATTTGTAAAGTGCTTTCTAAATCTTACAATGCTGTATAAATGCTAATTATCATCACCACCATCATCATCATTACCTCTGGAGACAAATCCTCAGCCCAAATAAGTGAACGGAATGGTGGAAACTTCAGGCAGTAGGGTTTTAGTAAGTCTGGGGTATATACGACAAGCACAATCTTCCTCCCAAACTTAGGACTTCTTTTTCCTTTCCCTTAATTTCCTTTTTCATTTTTAACCTTCCTTACAGCCATTAACTGTATCTAATAGTTGGACTCCCTCCTTCCAGAGGAAGAAAACCTCTTCCAAGACTCTCATCTTTAACAGAATCATAAAATTTGGAACTGGAAAGCCCTTTAGTCAACTTCCTCTCCTTTCATCAGATGACATTACTAGGGCCATGAAAGGATGACTTACCCAAGGTCAAACAAACAATAAGTTGTGGAATGTGTAAAGACTCCTGATTTTGTAGCCTGAGGTCCTGGGATTGAAACCCACCGTGGCCGTGGATTATGTCTGGGAGTTCAAAATATGCTGCCTCTTCCTTGATGGTCACTTCCATAATGATAAGCACATGCCCTTTGACTCTTGCAAGACTCTTTTGACATTCCTTCCACTGAATTTCAAAAGAAAGAAAAAAGGAAAGAAAAAAAGAAAGAAAGAAAGAAGGAAGGAAGGAAGGAAAGAAAGAAGGAAAG
Organism: Notamacropus eugenii; assembly: GCF_028372415.1. Classification (NCBI taxonomy): domain Eukaryota; kingdom Metazoa; phylum Chordata; class Mammalia; order Diprotodontia; family Macropodidae; genus Notamacropus; species Notamacropus eugenii. Next base: position 215,804,410 of record NC_092872.1, read on the forward strand.
AAAGAAAGAAGGAAAGGAGGGAGGGAGGAAGGAAGAAAGGGAAGAACGGAGGGAGGGAGGCAGGAATGGAGGAAGGGAGGAAGGAAGGAAGGAAGGAAGGAAGGAAGGAAGGAAGGAAGGAAGGAAGGAAGGATGGAAGAAAGGAAGAAAAGAAAATCCTCAGCCTGTGGAACAGCTGCCATCCCCAATTTCCAGAGACCTATGTGGGCATCATGCAATATTTCTGCCACCCCACGTCTTAGGATTCCATTTTTGACCTTAGACCATTGGGCAGTGCCAGGTAATATATGACATTCTAGGACTTAGTGCTAGATTGGGCTGTAGAGACCATTTGGGCCAAACTCTACATTTTACCGATGAGTTGCTATGTAAAAGGGATAGTACCCAGCAACATTTTTCTGAGATCATTTTCCAAATCTTCAAGAAGAGATGGTTTCATTAAAAAGCTTTTGTGTGTTTTTTAAGGCTTTCGAAGACTGTCTTCTGACAGTGACCTAACCTGGGCCCTATATCCCTTGTCATGATATGGCAGCTGATTCCCCCTTCAAAGCCAATGGAAGGAATGACTGATGATTTTTTTTTGCACTTTGTGAGTTGGGGATCTGGTATTTTTCAAAACTAAAACATTCTAACTGAAAATTGTCCTAAGAAAAAGGAAATGTTTCAATTTCAAATCCTTAATTAAAACCATATTCATAATTCTTCGTATTTAAGGAGAAAGTTAGAGAAGAAATTTACTTTTGCACATCACAGACATTATAATAAACACAGGGCCCTGCCAAAGGGATGCCTCCAGCTGCACTAGGACAGCATGGGAGTGTACCAGGGTTGCAGCTCCGACAAGAGGAGGCCGAGGGCAGGATCATGTGCAGAGTGGCAAACAACCTTAATGCAAAACTCATGTGTCCTGCTGGAGCTCAGCTCTCCAGAGACATGACTCTCTCTCTCTCTCTCTCTCTCTCTCTCTCTCTCTCTCTCTCTCTCTCTCTCTCTCTCTCTCACACACACACACACACACACACACACACACACACAGATGTATACACCACTGGCACATACAAACGCACAGATGGGCACACACAGTCACTGAATAGTTAAACTATTAAATGCTTTCCACGTACTGGGAACTATAATAAGCACTAAGACTAGAGAGAGAAAGACACAAAAAAGGTCCCTTCCCTCAAGGGGTTTATGCTCTAATGTAGGAGACAACATGTAAATAAACAGGTGAACTATAGCTAGCCAGACAGACACATGGATACACAGACAAAGATAACCAGACAGAAACATGGCTACAACCACATATGCCATGACACACAGAGATACACAGATGAACACACAAAGAGGACAAACCAAAATTAGGAATTTGAGTATTCAGGGAAAGGTGGGAAAAGAATTTTCAGGGCAAAACACCATTAAAATAAATTTTAAAAAATATTACTCTATAAAAAAAAAATCCAAGAAATAATTAAGACAAATTCAATAGAACAGGAAAGGAGCCTAATTTAATTATATTAGTGGCTAATAACATCCTACTTCAACTAATTTTTTTAACCAGTTACTTATTTCCATTGTTCATTTTTTGCACTCTCTAAATTTCAGTACCCTAGGAAAATGTTCCAGCTGCTCTATCCTCATTATATATGTACTGATATATCCACGCTTTTATACATGAATAGAAATATAAATACAAAAATATATACCCACATGAAGGAAACTCTGTTTTTAGTGGAAGTTCAAAAACAGTTGCTCCTAAGTTTACTCATGGATCTTACCACATGTATTTGTTTTCTAAAACTCAACTCTAGAGCAGCAGCACCAACAAGTCATTGAGAATTATCTTCCTGCACCCTTCCAACACTGAACTTATTTCACTCTGAGTTCTCCAAAGCCACAGATCTTCCACTGCTTCTCCCTACTGGAAGAGATTTTATTTTTACCAGATTTATTTGGCCAAAATGAGTTTGGGCACAGTTTTATTTCAAATAGGTTATGTTTCTTAAAACCATGTATGTGTGAATGCACACAAGCATATATCCTTCCAAATGCCTAAGAAAAATTTGCCCCAAATGTACAATTATAAAAAGTTTAGCTTCCCCCAGTTACATAGGTTGAATGGGATAATTCTTCAAAGTCCCTCAGCAGTAGCCATTGGACACCCATTCCACAAGCAGCCATCTACCAGACCTCATGCAGAGAGACACCAAAGACAGAGTAAGTCTTTGTTTTTGAAGAACCAGAAGAAATACACAGGGAAACGTCTTAAGAATTGTTTGAAACATGTAAGCTAATGTAAACAAACACAAAGTCAAACCTATTTTCATAATAACATGAAGATATTTAAATTTCTAATACAGTAAATTTCAACAAATATAACCCACATAAACAACAGTTCTTTGGTCCAAAATAATTTTTAAGCGCACAAATGGGTCTTGAGATAGAAACAAAAAGGAGTCATTACATTGTGATTCAGTCATTTCCCAGTGGCATCTGACTTTTTGTGACCCCATTTGGGGTGTTCTTGGTAGAGATCCTGGAGTGGTTTGCCATTTCCTTCTCTGGTTCATTTTACACTTGAGGAAACTGAGGCACAGTTTCCTGAAGTCACAGAGATAGTAAGTGTCTGAAGCTGAATATGAACTCGGGAAGATGAGTTTCCCTGACTCTAGGACTGGAACTCTATCCACTGTGCCACCTACATGCCCCAAATGAATTAGAACCATCACTGAATTAGAACCATCCAAAAGAAGCAATGGGTTGGTTTTTTTTAGATTTTTTTTGTGTGTGTTCATCCTTTGTTGCCGAAGAAGACCATGCCATCAGATAAATGATGACGTGACTTGCACTTGACTTTGTTTTGAGTGAATGAGGGCTGTGCAAGGTCACTAGCCTCATTTCTCCTCCAGAGCCATCTGAATTCAGTGACCAGATATTCATGAGGATGACTGGAGATGACCCAGGATGCACTGGGAGACCTTGGCTCCTTAGGATGCGGGAAGGCACCTCTCCCTCCCTGGAGGTCTTTAAGTGAGAGCTAGGTGACCAGATACCCAGAAAGTTGTGGATGGGATTTCTGTCCAGTAGCCTCTGGGGTCCCTCTGGGGTTCTCTGGGGTCTCTCTCAACTCAGAGATTTCATGATTTTGAGATACTACACATGAGTGCATAAATGAGTTAAATCCTTGTGAGCAACTCCCAACCTTCACCCTCATACGCTCTCTGGCTGCCCACCTAGATTCTGTCCACTTTGTTCTTGCAGATGACTGAGAAGCCCCTTTGGAGCTCTTTATATTTTCCCTAGTTTGTTAACATTCCTTAGATCTCATAGCCACTTTTTGGCCAATATTCCCCAGGGAGCATCTTTTGCTATTCCACCAGTCTTCTGCCAGCACTGAACATTCAGAGACCTTCCCAAAGTGTCTGAGTATGGAATGGGAATCCCAGGCTGAGAGGAAAACCATCTCCTTGTGAACATGACATGATAGAAAACTTGGAGATAGATGACTCACAGCATCTTAGACCTAGAGATAGCAGGGAGCCATATTTCCCAATCCCCTCATTTAGGAGTTGAGAAAATGGAGGCTTAGGAAGGGCTTGCCTAAGACTGAACAGATTCCATGTGTCTGTCAGGATTTGAATCCAGGGCTTTTGATTCCAGAGTCAGTGCTCTTTTCATTATACCAGATCATCTAATCTAAAATCCTCATCCTGCAGATTTGTAAACTGAGGTCAAAAAAGGCAAAGTGTCTTGTCTATTGTTACACAGTTAGTTAGTGGTGAAAACCAGAACTAAAATCCAGATCTACTGACTGCTAGTCTTAAGTTTCTTTCCTTACACTATGCTGCCTGTAATTGACCAGCTCCCTCAAGCCCAGTCCTATATGCCATGGAATATGAATCAAAGATTGAGGCTTTCTAAGTTTCATCTAGTCTAACTCAATTTTTTTTTAACAGATGAGGAAATTGAGGCAAAAAGTGAATGAATCTCCTGATGACCAAAGAACTACACCCTTAAAGGAGATTAGGAGAAACCACTAATAATTAGAGAAATGAAAACTAAAGAAACTCTGAAATTCTTCCTCATACTCACCAGATGGGCAAAAAAAATGACAAAGGACAAATATTAGGGGCCTCAACAAAGCAGGCACACTAATGCGACCAAGAGATACTATTAGCACGCCTATATCCCAAGGCAATCATAGGAAGAGGAAGAGGACCTATATGTACAGAAATATTTATAGCAGCCCCTTTTTTTAGTGGCAAAGAATTGGAAATTAAGAGGGTACCCATCAACTGGGGAATGGCTGAACAAATTATGGTACATTAATGGAAGGGAATATTATTGTGCAGTAAGAAATGACAACAGATCATTTCAGAGAAACTTGGGAGGATTTATATTAACTGATACAGAGAAACAAAACCAGGACAATTATTTATACAGTAACATTAGGACAAATCACTTTGAAAGACTTGATCAATATACTGACCAACCATGATTACAAATTACTTATGATGAATTATGCTACCCATCTCTTCATGCAAAGGTGATGGACTCAAAATGAAGAATGAGATCTATGTTTTTTGGACATGGACTATATGAAAATGTATTTTGCTTGTATGCACATTTGTTACAAGGATTTTTTTTTCCTGAACTGAGGACAGGATGGGAGGGAGAGAAAATAAATGATCATTAATTGGAAAATTGAGAAAAGAAATTTGGAAAAGCCAACTCTCCTCTATTGCATTGTTTGAAATGACATTATACTGGGGAGGGCTCCAACATATGTTATGTAATATAATAATAAAATGCTATGCAATGGTAAGCATATGGGTTTCGGAGCTTGAAGACCTGGATTTAAGTTCTCCATGGCCCTGGGCAAGTCATCAACCTCTCTGAATCTCAGTTTCCTAATCTGTAAAATGATGATAATGATAATGATGATAGTAACAACAATAATATCCTCCATCACTGGAAAAGAGTGCTTTGTAAACCTTAAAGTGCTCTAGGATAAAAAATGTAGAATTGGGAGGGACCTCAGTGGTCATCTAATCTAACTTCATTTAACAGATGAGGAAGCTGACACCCAAGGAGCCTAAGTGACTTACCCACAGTCACACTGGTAGTAAATAGCAGAAGGGGATTAGAACTCAGTCCAGAAACTACAAAGTTGGCAGACTTTCCGATGATCATTGGAACATGATAATTTCATTTATCATGTGAACAATTATCATTACACTGTAACGAATAAAAGCACTCCAGAAAACACTCCATAGTTTTTCTATCTCCTCTTCCTTCAGAAGGCAATGGGGTCAAATGCAAACAGAAATAAGGATCCCTGTGTGCCACATATTGACGTAGAAAACCACATAATAACATTATCTATGTTCTGTTGCATTTTTACTTAGTTAAATAATTCCCAGTTACAGCCACAATGGACACCTCCACTCTTAAATATTTCAGCACCCTCTGTCCTCTACAGAAGTCAGGGCTCTGAGACAAAATGTGGATGACCTTAATCAGTTGGATTTGCGGGCAGGATCAGGAGGGCACATTATTGTTACTGGGCACAATGATCATTTAGGCAGATTTCAGCTCAGAAACCATTACAGCACAGACTCTTTACCCAATCCTTGTGTAGCTTTTGAACCTCTGAATGTCACTAACTTAGTTACTACAAATATAATTGAAACCATTTTGACTTAGAAGCCATGTAATCTCTTCTCACAGCTGTTATGGCCTTCGGTCTGGCTTGTAGAATGCATGGTTTACCTATTCCCCTCCAATCACAATCAATTCCCATTTCTCACAGGATCAGAAATGGAAATATACATCAGGGGATTGTGTAATGTCTATTGCCTCAGATGTAAACAAATAGACTTTCAAAAGCTGGTTAAAAGGTATTCATCAATTTAATTTGTTCATACTTTAAAATACCCAAGGATTTTGTGAAGACAGTAAAACTAAAGTGGGCTTTTATTTTGAAGTTAAAACATCACTCATTCATTCATTCAGCAAACATTTACCTTTCTACTATGTGCTAAATAGAAAAGAGACTGTAGTGATAACTCCTAGTCATGAGGATTTGCTGTGTAGACAATGAGGAATATTCCTTTGGCTGCCTGCTCACAGTGCACCATGGACTAAAAATCCTATATAGCCATGGCTCTCAGATAGTAGAATTTTAAAAAGAATATGGAATATTTTTAAAAAGAATATTTAAAAGGCAAAAAATAGAAGTCATAAAAGGATGGATATAAATTAAACAATGAATTGAGCCCAGAATTAAACAGGAGTAGGAAGGCAAGTTAGATGGTCTTCAGGAAATTATAAAGCTGCTTTAATGTAGCTTGACTTCTCCCACAGGCAATGGCCCACCTTTTTAATACCAATATTTTACCTAGGATTACATAGTTGCAAAGTAAGGAATCACTATGACTCCCAACGAATTAAAGATGAATATCACATAGAAAATAATGGTGAGTATATCATGGACAGAGGCTGGCTGAATGTAAGATAAGGAAATTCAAATACCTGGAGTAACGGATATCAGCAAGGAAATATGTGACTGAAAAAGAAGATGAACTGATTATGGGGCAAGATCTAGGGATAACAGGTAGACAACCCAAGTATTCCACTGACATTCATACAATGTGAGGACAAAGTGAAACGGGCCTGTGGCAGGTTGGGTGAATGCCCTGTGATGAGGTTATTGAGCAACGTTGATAAAAGTCATAGCAGATGGGCAGTTATGGATGGATTACAGTTTGCATCATAGGAGGAAATTCATTAATTTATACCCAACCAATATCCAGTGAGATCACAGTTTCATCTGAGTATTTTAAGATAACAACAACAAAAAGTCTAAAAATCATTTCTTAAAAATTAGAATTCTACTTTTTATCCTTCTATACCACTTTTGAGCAGATCAATTTGATTATGAAACCAAATACCAGAACATTTTAGAGTGAAATAATGCAAAACCTCATGGTTTTTATTGCTAAGTGAAAAGCTAGATGAAATTAATACTTAACTTGTCGGTTAACTGGAGGATTCAAGAAGAAAGAGAAGGCATTCCTCAGGCCTGACATCTGGTGCCCCAATGTGGGGTCTGCACAATTCCTCTGTATCCACCCACAGAATCCCAGAATTTCAAGTTCAAAGAGGCTATCTAACCCCCAGGACTCAGGCTGTTCCAATTCCTCACTCTTACTGTTTCAACACTGAAAACTGGCCTTGAAATTTTTTGAACAGCAAAAAGCTGGAAGTGGGAAGTCACAGATATCCTTTTCCTGTCTTCCTTGGCCACCACCACTACCACTACCCTTGTTCTCTCAGGAGTTGGGGGAGAGACTTGTTTTCACATCTTCCTGTGTAACCAGCTGTATAGGCCACATACCTCTCTGGCTCTATGAGATGGTGAAAGAATCATTGCTGCTCACTGCCCTTCAGGAGAGCCCACAGGCAAGTCTTGTGAGGGTTTACAGTGAGATGGGATGGTTTAGTGATGGGCTCCTCAGCAATGCGCTATCACTATTTTCTCTCACACTTGGCTGGTTCTCACATGAAATCCTAGACTGAGTTCAAAGGATTTCACCAAGCAGCCTCTTATTATAACCCAATAACACTAGGAATGGAGGAAAAGTCCAAAATAAAAGTCATTCCAAAGAACCCAAATTAGCTCAACGTGATTCTTGTTTTAAACCCATGAACGCATGGGGTAGGGGGTAGGGGTAGGGAGGGCCTTCTCTCATCCCAAGAGCACCTTCTGGCATCAGAATAAACAAAAGCAAACAGAGGGACTTTTATTTCATGCTCTTCTTTCATCCTCCTCCAGACTTGAATGTTCTATCTCTGCCCACCCCCCCCCCAAAGTAGAAAACCCTAAACTTCCCAGAGCTACAACTACTTGCAAGCTGCCCCTTCTCATCCTCAATCAGCTCCACTCTACCAGCAAAACCCATTCCTGGAATGTTCCCAACCACTACCTTTGCAGAGTTAGGCTTGTCTCTCTTGCCTTCCCCAATACTGCTAAAAGCATCAAAACTCTCTCTATGCAGGGAAAAGCAGAAAGGTTGGAGAGAAAAATTATATATCTCATAGATGGCTGGTAAGAAATTTGGCTTCAGACTAGTTTTACATATAAGTTTTTCAAGTATTGCAAAAGGTTACAAAATATCCCTTATATTTGCTTTTGAAGGATTAGATAAAAGGACAGGTCAAATACCACTGAATAGGAAAAGAAATCTGTTAGTGAAAGAGAGCTGTGACAAAAACACAGTAGAGAATATTTGAGCAAAGATTAACAGAAAAACAGAAATGATACCCTGTTGATAGTATACTGCAAACCTCTTAGCCAGAAGGAAAAAGTAGATAATGAGATCCAGAAGAACATCACAGAAATGAGAACAGTGGAAAGAGAGTAGTGAAGGGAGACGTCGACTCTCTGGGACATAAGCTGTAGTTCTTCCTCTACTAAAAGTACAGCAATAAAGATCACGATTTGCATTGCAGATCATTCCATCCTGTAGAAAGTGGAGGAAGCAAGGAGGGGGAAATAATGGTGTGTAACAGATACAGTCAGGAAAATCTGAGTTTGTATCAAGCCTCAGACACTTACTAGCTGTGCAGCTCTGGATTAATTAACTTCTAGCTGCCTATTTCCTGAATTGTAAATTGGGTATGGTAAAAGCACCTACCTCCCAGAAATGTTGTGAGGACTGAATAAGATAATGTGTGTAAAGTACTTGGCACAGCTCCTGGAACACAGTGAGCACTGAATAAATACTTGTTTTCTTCTTTCCTTCCTTGCTTCTGACCATTATATGGGAATTTGCTGCCAGGGCAGAAATAATAGAAATCTCAGTAGGAATTGAGTTTGCAATAAATAAGAAGGAAAACGGTAGGCATACTCTAACAGACTTTATGTGAGTATATTTCAAAGAGTTCAGATAAAACTTTGGTAGGAATTCATGGCTTACAGAGGGATAGGATGCTCTCAAAGATGAAATTATGAAGACATATGATTCTGATAAAGAAATAGTGGAGAAGGATATGGAAAAGACTTGTGACCACAGGAAACTACTCAACTGATATTTAAACAAACTTTAAATTCAACAAGTATTTCTTTAAATGCCTACTATGTAATGTTTTATTCAATATTAACTTCACTTCTATTTTTCTCTACTAACTGCAAAGTACAAAAACAGAAATGGCTAATGGCATCAAATGGTGGGGATGATCTGAGCTGGTCCAACCATTCTGGAGAGCAATTTGGAACTGCCCAAAGGGCTACAAAAATGTGCACACCCTTTGACCCAGCAATATCACTTCTAGGGCTGTATCTCAAAGAGATCAGAAAGATGGGAAAGGATCCACATGTACAAAAATATTTATAGCAGCCCTTTTGGTGTTGGTCAAGAACTGGAAATCAAAGGGATACCCATCAACTGGGGAATGGCTGGACAAATTGTGGTATATGAATATAATGGAATACTACTGTGCTATAAGAAATGATGATCAGGTAGACTTCAAGAAAACCTGGAAAGATGCATATAAACTGATGCTGAGTGAAATGAACAGAACTAGGAGAACATTATACACAGTAACAGCCACAGTGTCCAAGAATTGATTTTGACAGACTTAGCCCTTCTCAGCAATGCAATGACCTAAAACATTTCCAAAGGACTCATGACACAAAATGCCATCCACATGCAGAGAAAGAACTATGGAGTCAGAATGCAGAATGAAGCAGACTATTTCCTTTTTTGTTAGGTTTCATCGTTTTGCTTTGCTTTTGTCATGGTTTCTCCCATTCATTATAATTCTTTTATGCAACATGACTGGTGTGTAAATGTATTTAATAGGAATGTATGTGCAGAGACTATATAAGACTGCATGCCATTTTGGGGAGGAAGGGGGAAGAAGGGGGAGAAAATGTAAAACTTATGGAAGTGAATGCTGAAAACTGAAAACAAATAAATTAATAAATTTTGGGGAAAAAAGATAGGGATGAGAGTAGCTAACTACCCTCAGTTAACTCAATTCAGGCTAAACCATACCCTAGGGTATTAAAAGAATATGTGAATATAACTGTTGTTGGTAATTATTAGAAAGCAAAAAACAAACAAAACAAAACCAAAAACCCACCATAGAAAATAGGAGATATGCTGTAGGACATGAAAATATTGTTCCAATTCTCAAAATGGAGAAGGCTATAGGCCAGTGAGGATGACTTTGACCTCTAACAAAACTGTATACTTTATTATTAAAGGGAGATTTAGAATTAGAAAGAGAAGAAACACTCACTAGGAGTCAAGATAAAGTTATTAAGAATAAGCCAAAACAAACCACCCTTATTTCCATTTTTACAAGGCTATTGGGAATATGATAGACTGAATAAAATCTGGATTTCAGTGAGGTACTGTACACAGTATTTCATAACAGCCCTCTTGACAAAATGAAGAGATATGGAATGGATGATAGGAGAGGCAGATTCAGAAATAATTGAACAATTAGACCCAAAGAATGATAATTAATGGACTGATGCCAATTCAAAAGTTCTCTAGTAGGTCCTGTTCTTGGTTCTGTTCTATTCAACATTTTAATCAATCATTTAGAGGGGGAGATGTCATATTTGTAAATGATATGAACTTTGGAAAGTAATGCCGGATGATGGAATAGGGGTTCCAACAGACTGGGTTTATGGGCTGAATCGGATGCTATTAAATTTGGAACTAATATCACTCTCTTAAAGAAACTGATTTTTTGTTGTTTGTTGGTCCCCTCTTTCTCTACCAGGTGGCTAAATTCCTTTATCCACCGTGATATTTCTGTGTAGGAAAGTTTTACACAAATCTCCTACCAACATATTTTCTTCAAAACAACTATTATTAATTCGTTTTTCTAATCCCTAGAATTTCAACCAATCCTCGCCTACCCCAATCATTGGGTGCCATGGTCTGTGGCACCATCTTGCTCCATTCTTGGAAGCTGGATCTGCATCAGCCACAAGCCAAGGGATGAAGGAGATGCCCAGCTCACAGGTGGTGTTGGGAATGAAGGAGAGTACATAGAGTTCTAGGGATCACCAGAAAAAGTGGCTCTGGAGAATTACTGGGTGTGAGAAAATTCTGTATCCAGTTCTGAGTATCACATTTAAGGGAGAGCTTTGATAAAATGAGAATGTGCCCACAAAAGAATGTTGGGGATGATGAAAAGCTTTGAGCCCATGCCCCACGAGGAGCTGCTAAGGAAATGAAAGTGTTGAACTTGAGGAAAGGGAGATTCAGGAGTTGGGGAGGGGGAGGCACACGATAGCTGTCTTCACATATTTCAAAGTCTGTTGAATGGAAGAACTTGTTTTGTTTTGCCTCAGAATGCAGACGCAGGAGTCATGGTGGAAGTTACAAAGAACCAGATTTAGGCTTGTGGCATGGAAAAGCTTCCTAATTGAACTACCCAGAAGTGGAAGGGGCTGCCTAAAGAGGAGTTGAGGACTCCAGACAAAAAGCACATAACCACTTATTGGGTATGGCATAGAAGGGATTCTTCCATTCAAGGGTAGACTGGACTAGATGGCCTCTCAGATGCCATCCAGCTTTGAGGGTCTGTGACTTTGCGAGTCAGGAAGTCAGAGCTCTCCCCTAGAACTGTCACTAGCTGGGTGGACTCAACCAAATCATGTCCTCCTCTGGGGGCTACAGGTTCTTCAGCTGGAAAATGAGAGTCCTGGACTTAGACGGAGATCAGAATAGCCTCTTCCAACTCAAATATTCAATGGTTCTAGAACTGGATGGAGCTTCATGACCATCCTCACTCCTAGTATCAATCTGTGGCAGGTACTTTGATTGCAGTATAGTGCAGTGAAGGGGGCCTGAGTTCAAATCCCACCTCTGTCATTTACTACTTGTAGAACTTCGAGCAAGTCAGTCAACCTCAACGGACCTCAGTTTCCCCATATGTAAAATTAAGGGGCTGAATTAGATGATTTCTGAGGTCCCTTTCAGCTCTAAATCCATAATCCTATGACCCCTTTCCTTAATTCTGGGTCTGATAGTTTTTCTTCCACCTATCTAGTCAAGGTCCTAATTACTATCATTTAAATGTTTTTTCTTGTTAGTATTCTCTGCATCTCCATAAGAACGCTACCAAATACTTTGTAAATTCCTCCCAAACACTTTAAAAACAACCCTTTGTGGAAGTGTATATTTATTCTAACCTCTTCTTGTACTTTGAAAAAAAGTAAATCTCTAGTACTAAAGGTCTGTATTAGATAATATATATATATATAATGCTTTGCAAGTCTTAAAATGTTTTATAAATGTAAGATATATCATATCATAAGCTCCTAGAGAACAGAGTGACTACTTACATACACAGCCAACATCATATTATGCATACATTAAATTTTCAGGAATATAGCACAGAAATGCATAATATATGTAGTCTTTAAGGGGTGGGTGGAGACCATTCAGTGATGCTCTACCTCTATGTACCAAATAAAGTTCAAAGTCCTACACCTGGCATTCAATGTCCTCCCCAGTTAACTCCAATCTGTCTTTCAAATTTATAGCAATAATAATAACAATTCTGTTTATAGAGGGCAGTTATGTGGCACAGTGGAGTTCCAGCCCTGGAGTCAGGAAGAGTTGAGTTTAAATCCAGCCTCATACACTTACTAGCTGTGTCACTTAACCCTGTTTGCCTCAGTTTCCTCATGTGTAAAATGAACTGAAGAAGGAAATGGCAAATCACTCCAGTACCTTGCCAAGAAAACTCCAAATGGAGTCGCAAAGAGCCAGACAATAATAAACAAAAAAAATTGTGTGTACATAGACACACACACACATACATACATATATACATACATATTATGCATGTGCATATGTGTATCTGTAGAGAGATATAAATAAATGTATGTATGTATCCCTTACTATGTGCCAGGCACTGTACTAAGGGCTTTACAATTATTATCTCATTCCATCCTGATAACAATCTTGGGAAGAAAGTGCTTTTATTGTTCCCATTTTATAATTGAGTAAATTGAGGCAAACAGAGGCTAAGCAATGTGTCTCCTTTAAAATCTTTTCTTATATTGGTGTCCTTCACATTCTCTACTCTAGAGCTAAGTCATCTGATTCACTGCTTCCAAAATATCTCTCTATTCTGCCTCCATGTCCTAAGCTAGGAATGCTGCCCCTCTTTCCTTCCATTTTTGTCAGCCAAAATCTCATACGTAATAATCCATGTTCATATAGTGCTTTAAGGTCATATATTCCTTTAGTGATATCTTAATGCCACTTCTTGGATTTAGGTAATTGTTGGATATATGGGGAAGAATCACAGGACTTGAGAGTAAGAAAGAATCTCATGGCTACCTAGTTCAAAGCATACCACTACAGCACACCTATCCAGTGCTTCTCAAACCCATGTGTACCTCCACTATACTCGAGGTAACCTTCAATTTTATTTCTTTGAATTCTTCAAAGACTGTAGCATACTAAGATTTCACATTATTTACCATTGCTGGGAGTACATTTAAGACTCAGCCTATAGAGACCAAGCTCAAATCGGAATTTCCAGATCACTCTCAGACCTGGAAATAAGAGTAAGTTGAGGAGCATAAAAAGCCTATATTAGAAGGTAATCTAATTAGTTTTGTTCCTTAGAGAAAGAACATGTTGGGGTCCTTTTTTAACAAAAAAACTCTACTTAGAGTAAGAAACATAAGATTTTATTCAACAAACAGGGTCAAAAGTGAATTTCAGCTTCATATTATAGCCAATTAAGTGAGAGAAAATGAGGGAGAACTAGAGACAGAGACTAGAAAGGGAAGATGAAAAACCAGGAGAAAAGCTAGAGTGGAAAGAGAATAAAAACATATATATATATATATATATATATATATATATATATATATATATATATATATATATGTAAACATATATAAACATATGTAAACATATATATGTAAACATATATAAAAACATATATATATACATATGGAAGGGCAAGATAGATTAGAAAAAAACATGTTCAGGAAGAGAAAGACAATGAGAAAAAGAAATTAGGGGGGTGGAGCCAAGATGGCAGAGTAGAAAAATGCACATACTCTAGCTCTTCCCCCACAGCCCATAAAATACCTGTACAAAATGACTCTCAACAAATTCTAGAGCAGCAGAAGCCACAGAACGACAGAGAGAAAGAGATTTCCAGCCAAAGGTAACCTGGAAGGCCAACAGGAAAGGTCTATCACACATGACATGAAGCAGAGTACAGCACTGGGAGGAACAGGACTGGAACAAGCCTCAAGGGCAGAACCCCCAGTAGCAGCAGAGGGTCTCAGATCCCTCAACCCACAAGCATCAAAGAAAGCTTCAAAGGTCAATGAGGGGGCTTTCTCAACTGGGAGAGAGGGGAGCAGTGTCTCCCCCTAGCATCGACCGCAGGTGGTGGTGCCGGCAGCAGTGGTAGCAGTGGTGGTGACAGCTGCTGGGTCCATTTGTGAAGCACTCTGCCTAAAGCCCCTGGGGGAACTGAGCAGCTGATCTGAATCTCTTCCCTGAGCAAGGTCCTAGGGTGGGAAGGAGCACTAGGACTCTCCTCTTGACAAAGGATTCAGAAGTCAAGTAACTGACTGGAAAAATGTCCAAAAAAGGGGGGGGAAAGACTATAGAAGATTACTTTATTGGTGAACAGGTATTTCCTTCCATCCTCTTGGATGAGGAAGAATAATTCACACCATCAAAGGAAGTCAAGTTTTCTGCATCCATTACCTTCAAAACATGCAATAGTCTCAGGCGATGGAAGAGCTTGAGAAGTGAGTCAACAGCTTGCTAAAAGAGACCCAAAAAATGCTGATGAAAATAACACCTTTAAAAATAGGCTAACTCAATTGGAAAAAGAGGTCCAAAAAGCCAATGAGGAGAAGAAGGTTTTAAAAAGCAGAATTAGACAAATGGAAAAGGAGGTTCAAAAGCTCACTGAACAAAATAGTTCTTTATAAACTAGAATGGAGCAGATAGAAGCTAATGACTTTATGAGAAACCAAGAAATTACAAAACAAAACTTAAAGAATGAAAAAATAGAAGATAATGTGAAACATCTCACTGGAAAAACAATCTCCTCAAGACAATTGTCTTGAGGAGAGACAATTTAAAAATTTTGGGATTACCTGAAAGCCATCATCAAAAAAAGAGCCTAGACATCATCTTTCATGAAATTATCAAGGAAAACTGCCCTGATATTTCAGAACCAGAGGGCAAAATGAATATTGAAAGAATCCACTGATCATCTCCTGAAAGAGACCTGAAAAGAGAAACTCCTAGGAAAATTGTAGTCAAATTTCAGAGTTCCCAGGTCAAGGAGAAAATATTGCAAGCAGCTAGAAAGAAACAATTCAAATATTGTAGAAATACAATCAGAATAACACAGGATCTGGCAGCTTGTATATTAAGGGATTGAAGGGCTTGGAATAGAATATTCCAGAAGTCAAAGAAACTGGGATTAAAACCAAGTATCACCTACCCAGCAAAACTGAGTATAACACTTCAGGGGAAAAAATGGTCATTTAATGATATAGAGGACTTCCAAGCATTCTTGATGAAAACATCAGAACTGAAGAAAAAATCTGACTTTCAAACATGAGAATCAAGAGAAGCATGGAAAGGTAAAGAGGAAAGAGAAATCATAAAAGACTTTCTAAAGTTGAACTGTTTACATTCCTACATGGAAAGATAATATTTGTAACTCTTGAGACTTTTCTCAGTATTTGGATAGGTGGAGGGATTATACACACATACACACAGAGCACAGGTTGAGTTGAATTAGAGGGGATGCTATCAATAAAAAATAAAATTAAGGTATGAAAGAGGAATATATTGGGAGGAGAAAGGGAGAAATGGAATGGGGCAAATTATCACTCATAAAAGAGATAAGAAAAATCTTTTTCAATGGAGGAGAAAAGGGAGGAGGTGAGAGGCGACAAGTGAAGCTTACTCTCTTCACATATGGCTTAAGGAGGGAATAACATGCTCACTAAATTTGGTATGAATATCTCTCTTATACTACAGGAAAGTAGGGTAGGAGGGGACAAGTGGGGTGAGGGGGATGATAGAAGGAAGGGCAAATGGGAGAAGGGAGTAATTAGAAGTAAACACTTTGGGGAAGGGACAAAGTCAAATGAGAGAATAGAATAAATGGAGGACAGAGTAGGGTGGAGGGAAATATAGTTAGTCTTATACAACATGGCTATTATGGAAGTCTTTTTGCAAAATGACACATATATAGCCTATATTGAATTGCTTGCCTTCTCAGTGGGGATGAGTGGTGAGGGAGGAAGGGAGAGAAGTTGGAATTCAAAGTATTAGAAACAAATGTTGAGAATTGTTATTGTATATAACTGGGAAATAAGAAATACAGACAATGGGGTATAGAAATCTATCTTGCCCTACAAGAAAAGAGAGAAGATGGGGATAAAGGAAGGGTGGGGTGTGATAGAAGGGAGGGCACATTGAGGAAAGGGGTAATCAGAATGCAAGGTGTTATGGGGTGGGGAGAGGGGAGTGATGGGAAGAAAAAATTGGAACTCAAAATTTTGTGGAACTGAATGTTGAAACCTAAAATTAAATAAATAAACATTAAAAAAAGAAGAAATTAAAAGAGAGGTAGAAACATAGGAAAAAGAAAGAGGGAGAAGAGATAGAGGTAGGGACAAATAGACCAAGAAAAGGAAAACAAAGGTGCATGAAGTTCTATGATGAACATCAGTTGAGGGGTTACTGTCATCCCATTTTTTTTAGTCTAGGATCCTGGAGTAAATTATCATGTATTCATACAGTACAGTAAAGAGCACAGAATTGTGTGGGGTAGTCAGTGGATAGAGCCCAGGGCCTGATGTTAGGAAGATTCTTCTTCTCAAGTTCTAATCTAGCCTCTGATACTTACTAGCTGGGCAAGTCACTTCACCTTGTCTCAGTTTTCTCATCTGTAAAATGAGCTGGAGAAGGAAATGACAGAGCACTCCGGTATCCCTGCCAAGAAAATCCCAAATGGGGTCATGAAGACTTGGACATGATGGAAAACAATTGAACAACAACAAAATAAAGGAAGAAAATCACAATGAGTCAATTGTGGCTTCATCCAAAACAAGCTGTGCTAGACCAATCTTGTTTCCTTTTCTAACGGGGGACCACCAATCTAACTAATCATCATGACTTATTGACTCTGCCTCCACAAAATTTCTCACATCTACCCCTTTCTGCTCACCACATCAGGGAGCTAGGTAATATAGTGGACAGGGCACTGGACCTTGAGTCAGGAAGATCTGAGTTCAAATTCAGCCACAAATACTTACTATGTGACTCTAACCAACTCACTTCATCTCTGCCTTGGTTTCTTCAAATGTAAAATGGAGATAATGGCAAAATTGTAGTGAGGAGCAAATGAGATAATATTTGTAAAGTGCTTAGCATAGTGTCTCATATGTAGTAGGCCCTATAAAAATGGTTATACCCTTCTTGCAATGCTTCTTCACTGGACTACATTTTTTTCCTCTTTCTTTACCTTTTTTTTTTTTTTAAATGTTATTTGTTATACGGAATGGTTCTCTAGGAGAGGGAAAGGACAAAAATACTGGAGAAATTCTGATGATGTAAAAAAAATAGATCAATAAAAATTTATTCCAAAAAAAAATAATGAATCCAAGATATTTTGGAGGTTTCTGACTGAGTCCTAATGTTGGATCTCATTTCACCTCCCTCTCAAAGTCACCAATCCTCTCTGTAGCCTTAACTTCCTGTTGATAAAAAGAAGCCGCCAACACCTACAAGGCTAATTGCTATGTGAATTAGCTCACTAATGGTGCTAAAAACTGCTCTAAGACAGGGAAAGTGCTAAATTTAATTATTTATTATTAGTGTCTCCTCCCTAAACAGATGTTTCTGGTTTTTAAAATGTGAACCATGTGGAAAACACCAGAGCGGTTCTAGTCTAGAAAATGGGGAAGGAAGAAAGGAAGGCAGAGGGGAGGCAGGTTGGGAGAGAAAGGGAGCAGGAGAGAGAAGCTAGAGTAATAAGAGCTCAGCAAATCTGGATGGAAAAATACATAGAGAAGGTAGCTAGAAGACAAGGAAATTTGCCCAGGCTAAAAGATGGTAGACAGGAAACAAGGAAAGAAAAATACAGTAAGGAACAAAAACGGAGCAGGACAGGAGACTTAAAAACAGAATAATGGAAGGCTGGAGCTAGTAGGGAGATGGCTGGGTCCACGAGGGCAGAAGTAAGGGAACCGCAATAACAGAGGTGATAGGACTGCTACCCTCTAGCACCACCATGATCAGAATACAGAAGGGAAGCAGCAAAAATAAGCAGATGGGAAGAGGACCGCAGAAAAATGGACTGAATAAATGCAAAGTGAAAATATGAACCCAGAGAACCAGCTGTGCACATCAACACAGACCCATGTGGTCAAAACTTAAAAGTGTCCTCAGGCTGACCAGGGAGGGGGCGATGGGCCCTGAAGGAAATCAGGCAGGCGGCCTGAAAATCATTTAGCAACTAAGTTCCTCATTCCATGACTTTTTAATGCTACTTTCATGGAAATCTGTCTCTGGATGAGATGAGATAGGATCTGCAGGCCTTGATGACTTACATGCGAGAATACTTAAGGGTCTGCCTTTAAGAGGGCTGGGGTTTATAGAGATTCTATGCTGGACTCACCGAGGAAGACTGGCTCAAAATCCCTGAGGCTGGAAGAGAGCAAAATGTTCTGCCTGATTTTTAAGACAGGCCCATGGAAATGATGGACTGGTCCTCATCACTTGGGGCGATGGAGAATAACATCTGACACACACACGCATAAACATACACACACACACACACACACACACACACACACACAAAAGCTCACTGGGCCTTTCTCCTTTATGAATACCTATTACACCAATCAATGGATAGTAGAACAAGAACACTGAGTTTGAAATCTGAAACATGAGGGTTTGGGTCTGGCTGTTACTTACTAGCTATATGTGACCCTGAGTAAGTCACTGAAATGCTGATCTTCAGGGTCATCAACTCTTACAAATAGAGATAATGATGTAAATGCAATGTGGTTTAATGAGCATGGCTCTGTACACAGAGTTATAGGACCTGAGCTCAAATTCCAGATTAGACTACTGCCTGACCTAGGTCAAGTCACCACTCTTCTCTGGTCTATGTTTCCTCGTTTGTAAAATGAAGGGGCTGGACTCTGGACCTTCAATCTGGGATCTTACTTGTACAGTCTTCCTGGCATGACTGCTACAAAGATTTAATTAGTAATCCTCATTTGTGTATGATATAAACTAAGACCTGGGAAAGATGTTGGCTTAAAAAGGTCAAGGTCTCCCAACGTATCTGGGGCCATCTTGTCTTGATCTAGATCTTGCCAATTCACTTGCAAGTCAAGGCATCACCTTTCTGATGTCATGCCCTCTTCAAGAAAGAAGAACAAACCACCACCACAACAATATGCAATATATATTATATCCATGCCATCTCTAGCATATGTGAATGAAGATTGCGAATTTCATTTCTATATAATATAAATTTCATGTGTTATATCTAAATCGAGATTATGAATTTCATTTTTATGTTATAGATTTCACATATATTATACCTAAATGAAGACTGTGAATTTCATTTCTATGGTAATATAGATTTTGTATGTGTTATCTCTAAATGAAGATTATGAATTTTATTTCTACATATTACAGATTTTGCATATGTTATATCTAAATGAAGACTGTGAATTTCATTTCTGTATAACATAGCTTTTGTGTATGTCATATTTAAATGAAGATTAAGAATTTCATTTATATATAAATACATGTTTTGTATATATTATATATAGATGAAGATTAACTCATTTAATTATGTGTATTCATATACTATACATAACATATAATTAAATAGATGTGAATATATAGATGTGTATGATATATATAATAAAATATATCTTACATAAGCAATATGAGTAAATATAATATATAATAAATATATATCCAATATAATATATAATAAAGCATATCATACATAATATAAATAAATATTGCAAAGAATCGAAATTTTAAAAAAATAAACATCATAAGCCTGGAGGTTTGTAAGGCAGGCATTATTATCCCTATATTAAGATGAGGAAACTGAAGCCAAGAGAAGTAAAGCCTCTTGTCTAGGACCACAGAGCAGAATTTGAACTCAGGTCTTCCTAGTGTGAAACCCAGTGTTTTATCTACTCTGCCAAGAAAGGAACAAATGAAAGAACAAGGAAATCTATTTGTTATAGTGCTTTAAACTTTGCTGCATACTCTCCTCACAACAAGCCCATGGGAGGGAAAGAGCATTACAAATATTGTTAACTCTCTAAGGACTCGGATCTGGCTCCCAGAACCATGAGTCACGTTATCACAAGCATGCTTAGAGATAAATGGGGCCACACTCATTGCTTTCCTCTCCGCCGGGCTTCCTCAAGGCCTCCAGTGTTCCAAGCTGAAAACTGAGGGTTCGGGATCCCAAAGCATAATGCCTAGGAGATCTAAAAGTAATGCAATTTTGTAGAGAATAAATTGAGCCAGGAGTCTGAAGACAGACTGACTACCCTGATATTTTGCTAGGAAGCAATCAGCACGTACAACCCAATTTCTCTCCCTTTCCTTGCCATCTGCTGGCAAATCCATCTTGTGCTCTTTCAGCCAAAGGAGATGATGAGGTGTATTTGGTGGAGGGAGCAGGATCCAAGAGAAGAAAAGGGTAGCCCCAGAAAATGTGCCTGATGGCTGTCGACATGGTATGTGGTTCCTGTAGCACATAATTACAGTTATTGCCTTTTGTGAATGAATGATTGGTGAGGCAGAATTTGAACATTTGGTCACCAGGAGATGGAGCTTCTAGCGCCAGTTCTATGAGCTACCTGTGTATTCTTGGTCAAAAACAGAGGTTTAAGTTCCCTCATTTATAAAATAAGAGAGTTAGAGTCAATCGCCAAAGCTGTGGCCCGTACTTCCAAGACCCACATTCCCCATGAGAGTGTGAGGCCCAAACTAGAGTAAAATGCACATAATTTGAATATGTGGTTTTCTAAGTCAAAATGTGGCCCACAGGAATCCTGATGTACAATTTAGTGACCCCTATTTCTATCGGAGTTTGATACCACTGGCCTAGATGGTCTCTCAACCCTTTTCCAATTCTAAATTCTAGGATCTTGTAATCTTCCCATATCTGTGGTGCTACTTTCAGGAGTGTGCTGATAAATGTTTAACAACTGATTCTGGAAAAAAAAAAAAAGAGGATGAGGCATGACACAATTACATTTAACAGGTAGCATTAATATTAATTGTTTTATATCATAACTATAATATAATTAATAATGTTATTGACTTATTGATTGTCTCCACTGTAGAATGTGATATTTTTTATTCTGTTTCATTGATTGTTTCAGTTGATATTCTCTATCATACTCTTCAGCTGAGACAATCGATAAAACGATCAATCAAGCCTTGATATATAAATGCTCACACTGAGAATTTCACAATTAGCATTTGCCAGGGGTCCAGCTTGTCAAAAGGTAGCACACAAAACAAAAAAGACAGAAGGAACCTCAGAGAGCATGCTGTGGACCCTGAAGTGCTCTATGCAAAAAAGTTGTTGGATGTAAAAGATTGTTGATGGAGGTGACTATTGAATGGTTCTCAAAGTCTTTGGGGATCCCCAATACCTTTCGGGGGTTTGTTTTAAATCACTGTTCAGTCATATGACTCTTTGTGACCCCATTTTGGGTTTTCTTGGCAGAGATGCTAGAGTGGTTTGTCATGTCCTTCTCCTGCTCACTTTACAGATGAGGAAACTGAGACAAACAGGGTTAAATGACTTACACAGGATCACCCAGCTAATAAATATCTGAGGTCACATCTGAACTCAGAAAAATGAGTCTTCCTGACTCTTAGTCCAGTAATCTACACACTGCACCACTGAGCTGCCTCAGGCGGCTTGACCTGAGGTCAAAATCATTTTCATGATAATGATCATGTATTTTAATTTCTGACAAGGTAAATATCAGTAGATATCACCATTCTAAGCAAAGAGTCTTTGAGGTCCTCAATAAGTCTTAAAAGTATAAGGGATCCCAACACCAAAATCTTTGAGAAGCACTGATCTAGCCTATCTCGTACCCTAAGTACAAATCCCATCAATATTTCTACTAGGTGTAAAATGAGTTAGAAAAGGAAAAAAAGATACTGCAGTATCTTTGCCAAGAAAATGCCAAATGGGGTCATGCACACCTCCCAGAGGCTTTGTGAGGATCAAATGAAATCAGGATTATGTAAATCACTTTGTAAAGCTTAAAGCATTATATAAATGTGCGCTGCTATTTATTATTTACCATAAAATTACTCAAGTTTCAAAAGATAACTTCTGGTCCTATTACCTGGGATTCTAATTATGAATGACTCTGACCTTTCTCAGTATATGCCGACTAACTGCCCAGCGCTCCTTCCTCCTACCTAATTAGAGCTCTTACTCATGCCTCTTTTATTTTCTTCCTCATTATCCCTTTCTCATCATTCCAGTCCCAATTCTGTCACCTAATAGCTGTCTGACCCTAGATAAATCACTCGGCCTCTGTGGGGATCCAATCCCTCACTTTCGTGTAAAATGAGGGTGATGGACAAGGCCCACTCAGTCTCTAAGTTCCTCCTAAACTCCAAAATGCTGTGGTTTTGTGGAAAGTGATTGTGCCAGGACTCCCATGAGACAAGGAATGGCTCCATTTCTTTGACTGTGTACCCAAAATCTAGTAGAGTGCCTTGCAAATAGTTGATACTTCATGACGAACGCTGATTGAATTGAAATGAACTGGAAAGCTCAAGATGTCTGACCCAAACTAGGACAATCTAATGTCTCTAACTATATTTAGTATGTACGGTTGCTTCCTGTAGGTAGTTGATGGTGTACCTTGAGATACTGGACCTTGAGAGGCACCATGGTGGAGTTTGCAAAGGGTGAATTTGGAGTCAGAAAACCTGAGTTCAAATGGGTATCCTTCCAGTCCCTTATCTCACAGAGTTGTGGGGAATATCAGATGAGATCATATATCTAAAGTACTTCACAAAACTTAAAAGTCTTATATTATTGTTAGTCATTTTCAGTCATGTCTGATTCTCTATGACCCCTATTTGGGGTTTTCTTGGCATAGATACTGGAATGGTTTGTCATTTCCTCCTCCAGTTCAACTGACAGATAAGGAAACTGAGGCAAAGAGAGTGAAGTGATTTGTCCAGGGTCATGCAGCTAGTGAGTGTCTGAGTTCTTTACACATGTCAGCTATTTATTGACTTATTTATTTGGTAATGTTTGGTCTGAGTACGATATAGATAACTCACAACTGAGGAGGCATTCTGAGAAGATGAGGCCTATAGAAATGAGGCCTATGTAACCAGAGTTGTTGGCCAAGAATACCCTTCAAATCCCTGGGGGGAGGAAGAGATATTCATGGAGGTACAATGAGGCAGCCTCAGTCCAGGGTTTGGCCACTCTTCATTCAGCTTAAGCAAAGGGGAGGAAGATGTCTCCCCTTCTCATCCCTAAGGGGAAAAACAAGCATTAAGGATGAGACACCATCAATTAGGTGGGCAATTAGGTGGCACAGTGGATGGAGTGCTAGGCCTAGAGTCAGGAAGACCTGAGTTCAAATGTAGCCTCAGACATTTACTAGCTGTGTGATTTTGGCCAAGTAACTTAACTTTGTTAACTTCAGTTTCCTCATCTGTCAAATGATTTGGAGAAGGAAATAGCAAACCACTCCAGTATCTTTGCCAAGAAAACCTCATATGGGGTCACAAAAGAGTTGGACATGACTAAAAAAAAATGACTGAACATCAATAACAACAACAGTATTTCACTGGGGTCAGATGTCTCTGGTGTGGAATTTCCTTTATCAGTAGAGATTCCCTAGTATCTGCTCTGTAACTTTAAAGTCTTAGAGAATTGCCTCAGGCATCCACAGACTAAGTTTGTTTCCCATGATCACACAGCCAGTATGGACTTGCTAAGGCCACCTCTCTTCTCACTATTCAAGGCTGCCTCTCTCCTAAACTATAAGGCCTGATAAATGAACTTAGTTTGGTTCATCATTTAGGAAAGAAAACTTCATTTGAACCTAAAAAGGGAAGGAAAAGTTAAGGATCTGTACCCAACCGTTCTGGAAGGCAAATGCTGAAAAAAAATTGATTAAAATGAACATAGCCCACATTTGAACTAGAGATCCTCCTACTAGGCACATACATCAAGAAGTTCAAAGATAGAAAGGTCTCATATATACCAAAATATTTATAACAATACTTCTTCTAGTAGCAAAGAATTGGGAACAAAATAGATACTCATCCATTGTCAAAAGACTAAACAAATTATGTATAATGTATTTCAGCACTGTAAGAAATGATGACTATGAAGAAATCAGAGAAGCATACTAAAGGCTTCCATGAGCTAATGCAATGTAAGGGGGCAGAACTAGGAAGTCAGGTATACGATGATGCAACAATGTAATGTGAAGACTGCATACAAGGAATAAAACTGGATGCTGTATAACGATGATGGCCAACTTTGATCCCAAAGAAGATATGAGAAAAGGCAATTTCCTCCTTTCTCTGCAGAGGGAGAGGACTGGGAATGGGAAAATTTGCATATACCATCAGCTGTGGTTACTCTATTGGTCAGTTTTTCTAATCTGCTTTTTTATTCATTGTTTTATATAATAACTCTCCAGGTTGGAAGGGAGGAGGGATAGATTATATATTTTATGAGGGTGTCAGATTTCTAAGATCTTCATCCAGCTCAAAGCTTACGGTTCTGTGAATATGGTTCTTGGACTCCTTTTGATTCCAAAGTTATCAAAACTTAACAATCACCTTGTCTCTGACCTCTGCACTTACCCCTAGATGGTGTTTCATCTGTTCACAAGCTCTGCCCATTTCACCCACCTGTCCCTAAAACACATGCCTGATCACTTCACACGCTCTCTCGTCAGGCCTCATTCCATCCTTCCAGTCTCCTGTGATCCTCACTTCATCCCATCTTGGCAGACAAGAAGAGTATCCGATCCAGCCCTCTCATGCTGCCTGCCCATTCTCCATGGCCCACAGAGAAGGTGATCTGCACCAACACAAACCTCACCTTTCTTAGATGGGCAGTTAGTTAGTTATAAGGCTAATCCCATGAGAGTGGGGGGGGGTTGAAAGTTCACACTTCCCAACATGAAACATTTTAGTTCTCTCTCCTAAATTCCGCAACACTGAACCTAAAATATGGACCAAAAAGGCAAGAATAGGGATAAAACAAAAGGACCCCTTCATTAATACCACCTTAATGCCTGAGGCCAGAGACCAATGTTAGGACATCAGATTCTTCATGCCTCACTTACAGTAAGGGTAGAATTTGCAATGTAGCAGCTCTGAGTGCCCTTCTTAGTTTGATGGGGACTTAGTTTTGTTATTTCTACAGAACATAAGGGCAGCTAGGCAGCATAGTGGGTGGAGCACAGGGCTTGTGATCAGGAAGACAGACTCATCTTCATGAGTTCAATCTGGTCTCAGACACATACTGTGTAATCCTGGACAAGTCACTTAACCTGTTTGCCTCAGTTTCCTCATCTGTAAAAAGAGCTGGAGAAGGAAGTGGCAAACCACTCTAGCATCTTTGCCAGACAGGCAGACACAACCGCACAACAGCAACAACCCAGAAGATAAGTTTGACTCTACCCAACTCTTAAAGGATACAAGGGAAAAGTCTCCAAACGTCAGTAAGGGTGTGTGAATCATTTTCTGATCTTTAGTCATTAAAAACAAACAAACAAACAATCATCTTTGTAGAAGTTTCCTGAGGTTGAGTTTTTCCTCTCTTCTCTGAATCATCAGTCACATACGGACCTTGGAGAGAACCAGTATGTGATGTGATAGAGACAGTGCCAGACTGGGAGTCAAGAGGCTTGGCTTCCAGACCTAGCTCTGCCATGAACTTAGTTATGTGACTATAGTGTAGTAAGTCACTTCCCCATGCCTCAGTTTCCCCTACTGTCACATAGGAGAAGGTTTGGATTCAATCCTCTCCAAGCCAGCTCTAACAATGTGGTAAAGTGCACAAGGTGTTGGGTTTGGAGTCAGAGGACCCTGGTTCTCTAATCCTGGCTCTTCCATAGACAAGGTAAGAAAAGTTGGACAAGTTACTAAACCTCTCTCAGTCTCAGTTTCTTCATCTGTAAAATGATGGTATTAGACTACATGATCTCAAAGGTCTTTTCCAGTCTGAAATCTATAGCCTTCTGACCCAATGACCATTTTGATTTGTTTCAGCTTTTTCTTTGGTATTGGGCATTTCCAATGAGGAAAAGTCTTTCTACCAATGTAGGTTGGCAATAACTTTGCAACGCTCAGTTTGAGAGACTCCCTTGGGGGTAGTGAGAGATCTAGTGGCTCACCTGGGATTACACGATCAGAATGCATCCAAATCAACTCTTTCGCTCTCTCCCTATCCCTTCACCATGCCATTACCTCACAAGCTACTGCCTTTAGCTAACCAGAAAAGGTCAACACTTTAGAATTCTCATAATTATGCTTTCTTTCTCTCTGTCTTCATAGTGTCTGTCCTTCCTGGAGTGTGGGGCATATTTCATTTCCACTGGATCATGTGGCTAAGTGATTTGGTATTGTTCTGTTCAGCTGTCTCTATTTCTACTTTATCTCCTTAAATTAAAAACCAGAACTGTACTTGGCACAGTGTGGTGGAGGGGATGAAGCACTGCCCTCAAAGGCAGGGAGATCTGGGACTCCAGTCTTATCTTGGACATACCCTGGCTATGTCACCTTGGATAAGTCACTCTCTCAGGATTCTAGGCAACTCTAAGTTATAGAGAAGGTGACAACTGGCATTGCTCCTCTGGGAGTTTTCTGAAGGTTCAGCCCTTATTCCTCTATCTCTGGACTATCTCTATTTCCATTTTAAAGTTTTCTTCACAATATGATGGCCAGAATTGCACACAGGTGTTGTTGGTCCTAATAGACCACACTTTTCTTCCAAGACAGGATGATATTCTCTTTCTTTTTTTTATCTATTCTAATTTTATTTATTTTCAGTGTTCCACAATCACTACCATACAACATAGATTTTTTCTTTCCTTCTCTCCCCTTCCCTCCTCCCCACCTTCTCCCTCCCTCCCCAAGACAGCATACAATTTTATATAGGTTCTACACATACATTCCTATTAAATACATTTTCACCATAGTCATGTTGTACAGAAGAATTAAAATGAATAGGAAAAATCATGTAACAAACCAAAACGTAATACAAAAGAAAATGATCTACTACAATCTGCAATTGAGTTCCATAGTTCTTTCTCTGCATGTGGAAGATATTTTGCCTTAAAAGACCATTGGGAATTTTTTTAAATCCTTGCATTGCAATGAAGTTCTAAGTCTACCAGAAAAAAATCCTCACACACTGAGGTTGTTGCTGTGTACAAAATTCTCCTAGTTCTGCTCCTTTCACTCAGCATCAGATCATATAAATCTTTCCAGGCCTCTCTGAAGTCTACCTGTTCATCATTTCTTATAGCACAATAGTATTCTATTACATTCACATACCATAATTTATTCAGTCATTGTCCAATTGATGAGCATCTCCTTGATTTCCAGTTTTTGGCCACCAATAAGAGTGCTGCTATAAATATTTTTGTACATGAGACCCTTCCCATTTTTATGATCTCTTGGGGATACAATCCTAGAAGTGATATTGCTGGGTCAGAGGCTATGCACATTTTTGTAGCCCTTTGGACATAGTTCCAAATTGCTCTCCAGAATGGTTGGATCAGCTCACAGCTCCACCAGTGAATTAGTGTTCCAACTCTCCCACATCTTCTCCAACATTTATCATCATCTTTCTGTTCTGTCATGTTTGCCAATCTGATAAGTGTGATGTGGTACCTCTCTTTTTGATTTGCATCTCTCTAATAAATAGTGATTTAGAGCATTTTTTCATATGATTATAGATAGCTTTAATTTCTTCCTCTGAAAACTGCCTGTTCATATCCTTTGACCATTTATCAGTTGGGAAATGACTTGTATTCTTGTACATTTGACTCTATATATTTTAAAAATGAGTCCTTTGTCATAGACATTAGTTACAAAAATTCTTTCCCAGTTTTCTGCTTCTCTGCTAATTTTGGTTGCATTGGATTTGATTGTGCAAAAACTTTTCAGTTTAATGTAATCAAAATTAGCCATTTTGACCTTCATAAAGCTTTCTATCTCTTTAGTCAAAAATTCTTCTCTTCTCTATAAATCTGATAAATAAACTATTCCCTGCTCCACTAATTTGTTCATAGTATCACTCTTTATAACTAGATCACATACCCATTTGGACTTTATTCTTGCATACGGTGTCAGGCATTGGTCTATGCCTAGTTTCCACCAAACTTTTATCCAGTTTTCCCAGCAGTATTTGTTGAACAGTGAGTTCTTATCCCAGAAGCTGGTGTCCTTGGGTTTAACAAACAGTAGATTGCTATATTCATTGCCTACTGTATGTTGAGTACCTAGCCTATTCCACTTGTCTACGCTTCTGTTTCTTAGCCAGTACCAAATGGTTTTGATAATTGCTGCTTTGTAATACAATTTGAGATCTGGTAGAGCTAGGCCACTTTCTCTGGCATTTCTTTTCATTAGTTCCCTTATTATTCTGGACTTTTTGTTCTTCCAAATGAATTTTGATATTATTTTTTCCAGCTCTAGAAAATAATTATCTGATAGTTTGATTGGTACTATTACTAAATAAGTAAATTAATTTAGGTAGAATTGTCATTTTTATTATATTGGCTTGGTCTACCCATGAGCAACTGATGTTTTTCTACTTACTTAGATCTGACTTTATTTGTGTGAAAAGTGTCTTGTAATTGTGTTCATATAGTTCCTGGATTTGTTTTGGTAGGTAGACTCCTAAATATTTTATAGTGTCTACCTTAGCTTTAAATAGGATTTCTCTTTCTATCTCTTGCTGTTGGCCTTTGTTAGTAATATATAGAAATGCAGAAGATTTGTGTGGGTTTGTTTTGTAACCTTCAACTTTGCCAAAGTTGTTTATTATTTTAAGTAGTTTCTTACTTGAATGCATGGGATTCTCTAAGTATATCATCATATCATCTGCAAAGAGTGATAATTCCTATTCTAATTCCTTCAATTTCTTTATCTTCTCTGATTGCTACAGCTAACATTTCTAGTACCATATTGAAGGACGATATTCTCTTTCTGATCTCCTAGATTCTTTTTAATGATACCCTGCATTTTTGTTTTGTTTTGTTCTTTTGGGTCAAAGAAGTCTATTGTGTCAGAACCTTAAACTAATACCTATGATGACTCCCCAACCATTAGAATAATTCATAAGGCGTTCTACCCTGGGGTCCATGGGCCCTCCCAAGAAGCCTATGGTTAGATTTCAAGTGATTTGTGATCTCAGATAGGAAAAAATAACTATAGCTTTCTTTTTTCACTATAACTGGTTTCTTTTGTAAAGCTATGTTTTATTTTATGCACCTTCTAAGAAGGTATTCATAGGCTTAACCAACCTACCCCCTGGGGTATATGGCACACAGAAAAGCGTTAAGAAGCCCTGACCTAGCATTTTTGTCTCATACCCTCCTATGCCTTGGACAGTGCCTGAAACAGAAGAGGCCCTTACATAGGCTTGATGAGGGATTGACTGCCAAGACAATTTTGTCTTAAACCCCCAGATGCCTAGTATAGTGACTGGTACACAGTAGGTGCTTAATAAGTATTTGTTGAGTGTTGATCATCTTTTTATTCCCAGCGCCTAAATGGCATCTGACCTAGAACAGGTGTTTGGAAATCTCTTTTGTACTGAATAGAAATCTAATGCTTTTCTGATTCTTCCAGCCTGGACAGTGCAGCTCCTTGAGTCCTAGGTCTGGAGTCAGGAAGACCTGAATTCAAATCTAGCCTCAGATACTTTCTACCTATATGATGCCCAGGCAAGTCACTTAACCCTATTTGCCTTAGTTTCCACATCTATAAAATGAGCTGGAGAAGGAAACAGCAAACCACTCAAGTATCTTTGCCAAGAAAACCCCAAACAAAGTCACAAAGACTAAGAAATGACAGAACAACAAGTAGATTGACCTAGGAATAGGAAGTCTCCTTTTCATGAGCAGAATTTCCAAAATTCCTGAGCAGAAGCCTTGTTGTACCTGGGATTGGTCTAATCTGATTGCTAGGTGCCTGTAAGAAAAAACCTGAGACCCAGACAGAGCAAATCCTTTAAAACACAGATTTGTTTTGATTTAGATGTGGGTGTGTTTTTATTTAATATACAGAGCATTTTTATGGCCTGCTTCTTCGTTAGTCCTTACCCCAAACAAACCCACAGGTTGTTTAGGAGTGGGAAAGCCTTTTGTCACATAGTTATAAATGGTGGTTACAACCAGGTCAGTTTATAAAAGGGTATTTAACATAATGTAGTGCAGCTATTGAGCCAATTTTCATCTGAGATCTACAAGTTTCAGACCCAGATGTTCTTGGGAAAGGAAAAGAGAATAAAAGAGAAACAACGTTTTCTCCCTTCTTTTTTCTTAGGACAAGCCAGGACCTAAGAAACATTTTGAAAGAAACAGTCTGCCTTTAGCACCCTCTACCTTCCTTTTTACACCCTAATGAAACACAAAAGAAAGGCTTTATGAGAGAAATGAGATTTTATATCTTGGTGAAATTTAACCTTATGAGAGGAAGGTTTGTGTAGTGGAAAGGGGGCTCTGTTTGGAGCCAGGAAGACCTGGCCCATTCTGGTTGTGTGACTTTGGGCAAGGTCATTCTAACTTTCCAGGTCCCTAGAATCCTCTAAGACTGAAGGAGTTGTTAATATATATCAGTAGGGATCTTCCTCACACTGGGAGTTCCTTAAACCCATGATATTCAAGGTCCTGAAGAAAAAGCAAAAACAAAGTTTAACCTTAATGAGTCAAGGCCCAATTCTAGCCCAGTACAAAGGAAGACAGAAGTGGATGCTTCCTAAGACTTGTTCTAATACTGAAAATCACATCAGAATTAATTAAGTTATGTTTTTGACGTAGGTTTCTTGTTGTTTTTCTTAAAATGAGTGTTCTGTCAAAGTGGTAACAAAAGAACTAAAAGGTTTGATTAAAAGAAAATTATTCTTCTGGCTCTCGAAGTCCAGTTATTTCAACTTTTGTCTTGGTCAATCAATAATCAAACCAGGCAATAACAGTCCAACATGTTGAAATTTGGTAGGAACCTTCAAGGTCTCGCACATAGTAGGCACCTAATAGATATCTGGATAATTTAAAAATGAAGAAACTGAGCCCAAAGAAGTCAGGTGACTTACCATGGGTCACATAGGTAATAGGTAACAGACCTGGAATTTGAACGTGAATCCTCTCACTCCCAATACAACACTCTTGCTAATACTGGTTGAAAACAGCCTACCCTTTGTGTCAGTTTGCAGACTACCCATGGTGTACTTTGCTCAATGGCACTGGTGGAGGGAAAGGGGTTGGGAAGAGGGATTCTAGGATCACACGGAGGTAGCTAGTACCTGGATCCCAAAGAAATTCAAATTCTATCTTTGTTTCTGACCCCAACTTCAAGGAAATTTCTAGAACTCAAACAAGGTATAACTTAGAGTGTGTGCAAATGTCTGGTCCCAAATTAAGAGGCATCAGGATGGTTCAGTAGGTAGAGAACAGGACCTGGAGTCAGGAAGATGCAAGTTCAAATCCAGCCTCAGATGCTAACTAGCTGGGTGATCCTAGGCAAATCACTAAACCTCCGTCTGCCTCAATCTCCTTATCTGTGAAACAGAGGTGATGTAACAATAGCACCTAGCTCCCAGGGTTGTGGTGAGGATAAAATGATCTAACATCTGAAAAGCACTTTGAAAACCTTAAAGCACTACAGAAATACCAGCTATAATTACTATATTATTAAGAGCCATTGACATAAAAGTGTATCTTCATCATCAGATAAGTAAATATCCTTTAGTATTCCAAAAAGATGATTTCATTAATATAGGAACTCCTTCCACTAATTCAGATTACAATGCCCTCTACACCTCTAAGTCTTTGTGAATTTCTGGATCTCCAAAATGTCTCTCCTGGTGGCCAGCCACCTAGAGATGAACCTCTTCACATTATTGGAGGCAAGTACTCTGAAGACAGATATATCTCTAGCCCCTTCCTGAAATCCATTAGAGAAAGTTTGGAACCCAAAGCTTTCCCTTGGCTAGTAGAGTCTTCAAAAACCCAGAGTCAATTTCCCATCATGTCGAGACATCAGAAGAAGACTTTAGTAAAGGAACACAAGTATATTTTTAATTATTTTTACTGGAGGATAATCTTAGACCCACCCACTCTGAAATTCATCTGCTATTTTTCTGCCCATTCACATAAAGGTCTCCTGACAATTCATTCCCATCAATTTCACATTTCACAACTGGAAATATTTTTAGTGATATTTAAAGAGTTGCAGGTGTAAGTTTAAACTGATTCTTCTAAAGCTTTTATAAAACATTAAGTATGATTGAGTCCTGGCACTTATCCCTGTGGAAACTTTGTGTTTAATTACACTTCTTATGCAGAGAAGTGCCATTTTTCTATATATTTTGTTTCCTGCCTTTGAGTCAATTATTATGACAGGATGTCAAGGATATTTAAAAGACCTCTTCCTCCCTTATTGTGAGAAAGAAATCTACTTCTTTAACTTTCAGACCACAGTGGAGAAGCGAGACCTAATAAAGAATAAAGATCAACAGACCATTAGATATATATTTTGCCCCATTCTGGAAGCTGGAACCTTAGCCCATGTACCACAAAGCTGGTCACAGAGCCATAGATTTCAAGCTGGAAGGGACCATAGAGACCACTGAGTCTAATTCTTTCATTTTAGAGATGAGAAAGATGAGACCCAGAGAAGTGACACATCTCTGAAGTGTCTGAGGCAGGATTCAAACCTAGAACTTCCTGACTTCCAAGTCTAGGGCTCAATCCTCTCCACCATGCTGCCTCTCATAAGCGAGCTTAAAGGAGCATTTTGCAAGGCTACCATGTTTTTAAAAGATGAAGGAGAAAGTGAATGCAGGGACTTCTGTGTTTGAGGATAGAAAAGAAGAAAACAAGAATTTATGAAGCACCTACTATATACCAGGTACTGGGCTAAGTGCTTTACAGTATTGTTTCATTCCATTCTCACAACAACCCCAGGAAACAGCTGCTTTATTATTATTCCTGTTTTACAAATTAGGAAAGTGGGGCAGACAGATGGTGTGACTTGCCCACTGTCACACAGCGAGCACATATCTGTTGTGGTACGTGAACTCAGACCTTCCTGACTGCAAATCCTAATTGAGGTTGGAAAGTGAAAAGGGCCATACTTATCGCCACTCCTCACAGTGTCCAGAAGGACTGAGGGGAAAAAACAGATCTAGATTATACTTAATATAGATACAAAACCAGACTGAGGAAGACAAATCAGATTTGTTAGAAATTCATCCAGTTGAATGCTATAGTCTGGGGTCAAGAGCAAAAGATTAGACAAAGAGACCTGAGCATCAGGATTCATAATCTAGAGTCTACAAACCTGTAGGAGTCTGTTGAGAGTTTCCAAGGGGTCCAATGAACTTGGAATTTTTAATATTTCCATATAATTGTCTTCCTTTATAATCCTATGTATTTTACTTTGTGCATTTAAACACATTATTCTGAAAAGTGGTGCATAGTCTTCAGTAGCCTGCCAAATGGGTTCTAATACACACACACACACACGTGCACACACACACACACACACACACACACACACACACACACACACAAATACACTCCTGCTCTAAAACCAAGGAAATTTGCAAGACTTATCCCCCAAGCTAGATAAAGCTGAATATTGCAGTTCTATTGGGAACTTGGATGCATCTTCAGACCACCAGCCTCCTAAGGTCTAATAAAGTCATTGTTTTAGTACTCTCCATGGCCAGCTAGCTTAAGTATGATAATGAAGATTCACTATGGACAGAGAATGAACAGAAATGTAGGGTAGGAATATATATAGTTAAACAACCTCTAAACCATAGCAGATCTGGGTGTGTCCAGTATAGAGACAGAATTGGGCTACAAATGAGTTACTGTTCTTTGTTTGAGGAGGAAAAATGGCCTAGAAGTGGGGGCTTAGAGATATGCCTCCCAGAGAACACCATGGTATTGATAATATCCAAAAGGAGTTTGGGAGCTCCAGGACGTGAAGGTGGGCTAGCCATGTGGAAGAGGGTGAGGGAACTGTGCGGCAAGAGACAGAGCTCTGGACTTGTCAAGACAACATTGACCTGAGGGCTTTTGGAACTGTGTGATCTGGGGCAAATTGTCTTTGGACCTCACTTCCCACATTATTAAAATAAAGGAGAAGGGGTAGGGGTGGACTCAGTGACTACAAAGGCTTCTTCCAGTTCTAAATCTATAATCCTATGAATCTCACCAATCCTCCCATTCTGATGGGAGTCCTTAATGGAAAGAGTGACAATCAAACAGAATGAAAGGACTAAAAATCCATTTATCTAATTTTCTGTCTTCCCCTGCTCTCATCTATGTTGCTTAATGGAATAATTCCAAGCAAATGAACAGGTGCTTGTACTTTAAAACTTACTTAATTACCTTTATTTCTGCTTGGATACTGTTTAGTTTTATATCAAAGATTTGAGTTTATCTGCTTCATAGACATTCGATTTCAAAAGTTCATACAAAAGGTTCAAAGGGGCCTTGGAAATCACCTGGTCAAACTTCATTTTACATGTAAAGAAATCGAGGCCTAGAGGAATGAAGCAATTTACTCAAGCTAACCTAGATAGTGAGGAGCACATTCAGGATTCAAACTCAGGGACTCTGACTCTTAATGCAATCCTTTTTCTATGACACCATGACACTGCTCAATTGAATGCATTTTGGAGGCTGTCGTTCTGATTTCTCTCAGTTTTCTTGCACATTTTTTAAGTCAAACCTTCCCTTCCCACATTCTTCAGTCCCAGTATGCTAACCTACTAGAAGTTCCCCACACCTGACACTCCATCTCTGTGCCTTTGCATTGGCTGCACGCCACCTCTCCCAGGCCTAAAATGCCTTTACTCCTCATCCTCCTCTCTAGTTTCCTTCCTTCAAAGCTCAGCTCAAATGTCATCTTCCACATGGGTTCTTTCCTGATGCCCACCCAACTACAAGAACCTCCCTCTCTCCTTGAAACTCCCAATTACTTTATATTGGTTTAATCTATTTTTGGCATGCTTATACACATACGCACATTGTGTTCCTCAATAGAATATCAACTCCTTGAATGCAGGGACTACTTTATTTTTGGTTTTGTATTGACAACATCTAGCACAGTGCCAGACACATATAGTAGATGCTCAGTTAATTGCTTGCTGATTGTCTGATTGAGTACATATTCCTTGGGGACAAACACGTGCAGGGTGGGACAAGGATTTGGGCTTAAACTCCTGGTTCATTTGCAAACAGTGGTCTCCAGACATAGCCAAAGCATCAACTCCCAGATCCACCACCACCCGGGAGACTCCTTTCTTCAATTACTCCCACACTCTGTTTCCTGACCTGCAGATTAAAAATCCTATCATGTGTTCCAGCGTGACTCACAAAAAAGCTTTGAAAACAAATGTTACTGCCCTACCTAATTATTTTTTAAGCAAATAAGATAAAGTCAGTAATGTACTGGTCTGAAGCCAGAGAAGGAAAATAATAAATACTGTATTGTTACTGTAAGTGAAAGGAGCAGATGGAATTTTAATAGTTTCTGGAAGAAAAGGAAGCAGCTTGAGCCATAATAGTTCCAAGACTGACTGGGGAGATGGAGGATAACATGGAAGAAGGGTTAGATCATGGTTGGAAGAGACAAAGGCAGACTGGAAATTAAGCTTGAACAGATCATAGGTGTGGTAGGAACAAAGGTGTTGATGGCAGAGCTGTCTAGGGCTTTGAAGGTGAGGAGAAATTTCAGAGAGAGCTGGGAGTCTGCCATTTCTTCTGTCAATCCTGTGTGGGTTTTGGGTTCTTTGCCCCCCAGAAAGGGGCAATCCCAAGCCTCATCCAGAGCCTCTTCTCTCCCAGACTGACATCCCTGTCTCTGTAGAGGCTCACATCTTTTCTGTGGCTAGGAGAGTTGGGATAATGATAGTGTTTTTCTTCATGAGTTAAGCTCTTCACAAAAGGTCATACATTTTCTGCATGACCATCATCCCTGCTCCCCAAAAGAACATCAAAGGAAAATGGATGTCAATGAACAACTTAATTAATAAATGCACTTAAGTCTGGAGAAGCAAAAGTAACTTGGCTCCAGTGTAGATTATCATACACACACATATATGTATATATGTAGGTGTATATTCATATATTTTATATTCATATATGTTACAGGTAGGCTAACAACTTAAAGTCACCTAAAATATTGCTGGATTTCATTTATTGTTCATATATTCATAAATTGTTCTTAGAAACCTAATGTTTGAACTTTATGATTTCTGTGTACATACATTTCAGCCTTAATAGCATAATAATGTAAGGATTTCTGTGGGCTTGAATATTTAGTATATTAAAGCCAACTCTCATCAGTGATAAGGAAAGACAAACACACTAGGTATATTTAATATCTACAGATAATACAGAAACCTTATATCAGTGAATCGTGCTGCTATTGATAGCCATCATGGAAAAATCTCTGGTCCCCTGTCCTTTATGCCATTAATGATTATTAATGGAATGTTGAAGTTCCAAGAAGCTACAGATCATTGCATCCAATCACCTGTTTTCTACATGTAAAACAAATGAGGATCACAGAGGTGACCCGCTCAAGATCACAAAGCACATTAGTAGCAGAGCAAAGTTTGGAAAACAGGATTTGTAGGGGGAAATTAAAGAAATTAGGATTATAGACTTAAAATGGGCTTAAAGTATTCAAAATATAAGATTAAATGACAGAATGAGAGCTTTAGGTTTGATATATAAATATTTTCTAACAATAAAGGCTTTTAAATGCTAAAATAACTTAGCAAAGAGGCCATTAATTCACTCCCTAAATATACATCGTAACCCAATAAAGCACATTGTTTGGTCATAAAGGAACAGCCAGGCATTGCTGCAGGCAGAAGTCTTGACCAGATGGTCATTTGCTGTTACCATAAGGGCTTAGATCTTGAATTCTAGGTTTTGTTGTGTTGGTTGGCATTAAAATCTCTAGGGGAAAAAAAACTGCATCATTCACCCAGAAGGGCTAGACCTGAGTGAATTAGGAATAAGTGGAAGCAACAGAGGAAACACACAGTATGTAAATTGTGTTTAGAAGACAATTCACAACCACTTAGGGGAGAAAGAGGAGGTATAGAGCCTCAGAGGTCAAAAACACAGGAGAGAGAAGATAGGAGGGGAATAAGAAAACTCTGAAGGATCACTAGACTTTGGAGAGACCAAAGTAAGTAGGAAATAGAAGCCCAGCCAAGAATAAGCATCTTTTATTTAGGAGCAATGTGATTTCTGAAATCAGTAATAGTTCACATCCATTAGAAACAACTTCAGGTCATCATTTCTGAATGGCAAATAGCCATGATTAATGCTTTCTAGGCCTTTGTCAGGAAACACACCAGAAAACGCATGTATCTATGTGTTTTATATACACACATACTCATAGGTATTATGTGTATGCATGTGTACATATGCATATGTGTATACATGTGCATAAACATATATACATGTATACACACATATACATATATCTATGTACATATACATACACGCGCTAGATGTATATATACTATACATATATTTATGTATGCATACATATACACATTCAGATACATACATATGCGTATATATATATAAAATTTACCATGTCCTCCTAGAAAGAGTAGATAGTGGATTTCCATACACAGAAAAAAGATTGATATAGGGGAAAGAGTCACATTGGGACATACGTGGAAGGGGAGACCACTGGTTTTTGAAAACAATACATTTGAATGTCATAAAGATAGAAGCGAAAAACAAAGGTCTCAGGGAGCTGCAAGATCGTTTTTTATGGAAACATTCCATACATAATGCTTTACTCAGTCCTCATGCTTCTTGACCTCTCTCTCCTTAACCTTTGACAATGTTAATCATATTCTTCTCTTGGATATTTTCTTCTAAATTTTCATGACACAACTGCCTCCTGACCCCCCAATCTCCTTTCTGCCCAGAAACGGTCTGCTCTCCTTTCTTAGTCTCCATTAGGCCAAGCCTAAATGAACAATAGGTGTCCCTTAAGGCTCTGTCCTAAGTCCTCTTCTAGTTCCACATATACTATTTCTTTTGATGATTTCATTAGCTCCCATGGAAACAATTATCATCTCTTCTGATGATTCCAAGATTTATTTATCCAGCCCACAACTCTCTCCTGACCTCCAATATCACACCTCCAATTGCATATCGGACACCTCAAGCTGGATCTTTCATAGA
Organism: Notamacropus eugenii; assembly: GCF_028372415.1. NCBI lineage: Eukaryota > Metazoa > Chordata > Mammalia > Diprotodontia > Macropodidae > Notamacropus > Notamacropus eugenii. The sequence goes on from NC_092872.1 coordinate 215,842,988, forward strand.
CATCTTAAACTCAACATGTCAGAAACTGAAATTCTTATCTTTCCTCCTAAAGCACATATATCTCTTCCTAATCTTCCTGTTACTGTAGAGGGTTCCAACATCCTTCTGTCATCCAAGCTCCCAATCCTGGTGTCATCCTTGACTCCTGATTCTCTCCCTCGACATCCATCCTCGATTCAATCTATTGTCAAGCCTTGTTGTTTCTCCCTTTGCCACATCTTTTGTATATGCCCCCTTCTCTCCTTTGATACTGCCACCACCCAGTTTCAGGCTGAACTTCAAAGCTGGTTTCCCTGCCTTAGGTCTCTCCCCACTCTCCAATCCATCCTTCAGTCAACTGTTAAATTGTAAAACACAGGTCTGTCCATTTCATGCCCCCTATTCAATAATCTATAGATGGCTCCTTATTACTTTGAAGATCAAACACAGAACCTTTTGTTGACATTCAAAGTGTTTTGTAATCTGATCCCCACTCCTACCTTTCCTGTCTTCTTATACCTCAAACCCTGCAATCCAGTGACCCTGACCTCCTTTCTATACCCTGCACACCTTCCCACTCCAGGAATTTTCACTGGCTGTTCCCCATGCCTGGAATTCTCTCTCCTCATATCTGCTTCCTGGTTTCCCCAGCTGCCCTCAAGATCCAGCCAAAACTCCACCTTCTTCAAGAAGCCTTTCCCAATCCACCTTAATGGTAATGCCTTCCCACTGTGGATTATCTCCAGTTTATCCTGTCTATTTCTTGCCTATATATGGCTGTTTACATGCTGTCTTCCTCATGAGGCCATGAGCTCCTTGAGATGAGCGTCTGCTTTCTTGGCCTTTCTTCATATGCCCAAGCAATTAGCACAGTGCCCACAACAAAGTAGGTACTTCACAAATGCTTGTTGACTGACACAATTTTTAGGTATCTTTGATGAGGTGAATAGACAGTAAGTGACACTCCACAATGAACCACATCTTTATCAGCACATAATTAACTGGAAGGTATAAAAAGCTGTATTTACTGTGCTAACTACAAAAAAGTATTTGGTAAAGAAAAACATCACCTTAAAGGTCCTCCTCAAAAACATGTTAGCCATGCTTAGGTCAAAATTAAATAGCATTTCTCGAGAAATATATGTAAATAACCTTGATGAACCTGCAACGATTAATATCAAACAAGCCGTAAAATGGAGAGAAGTATGCTTTCTTGCCACTCTCCTGGAAGAGGTCCAACAGAGTCCAGGTTGAAGAGGAATTCCCTTTAGATGCTTATAGATGACATATGGTAGATAGACTCAAGCCTTGCAAGGTTATAGAACATACTAAATGAGATCCCTAATCACTCAAAACAGTTTGGTCTAACTATACACCTAGGAACAACTAAATAGATAAAGACTGCTGATTATTCAGAATGGAATATAGAGTTTTACAGGAATAAGATACAGTTGGTTCATCAACATAAATGTTGCTTGGATAGACACCATAGATGCATAATGACCAGGATTGAACAAAAAGAGGAAAGTGGACTGCATCACCTTTGGGAAAATACAAAGTGTACTTAATGGCCCCAATCTTCTCCCTGAAACAAAGAACCTTCCCCCCATCTTTTAACACCAGCATTTTTCTAGTGATGGTGCATGACTCTAAGTCACTGACTGTCATGGCCTCTGCAAAAATAAAAAAGATCTCCCAAAGGACAGAAAAGAGTTGCATGTATAGCACAAACAGGCTATAAAACATTATAAATAAGGAATTATGCATGAGAAGTGAGGTCACCAAAGAATAACAGCCAGTCTTCATAAAGCAATTTAAAGTTTGCAATGGACTTTACACATTATCTAATCCAAACCTCAGAACAACTTTGTGAGGCAACTTAGTTCTATTTTACAGATGAGTAAACTGAGGGTGAATGAAGTCAAACAATTTGCCCAGGGTCACAGAGCTGGTAAGTATCTGAAACAAGATCTGAAGTTGGGTCTTCCTGACTTTAACATTCGATAGAATATCCATTAGCTGCCTTTGGGGGAAAAAAAATCTATGTCTAAAGGAAAAGATGGACCAATAACAGAAAAGGAGCAATCAAAAAAACTGATAGGTGACCCATATGTTTCATTGGTATCAACCCAATGTCAAATGATCAAGAAAATGATTGTCAGCTCTGAAACAAACTCATGGAAAAGCACAGACCAGACTGGCACAAGATAGGCAAGTATATCCAGGTGCAATCTGTATTGCTCAAAGAAATACTGATGTTGAGGAGGTCAAAGATACATTGACATATAGTATTGGAGAGGGAGGGCATGGTGAAAGGGTACAGAGCAGACAGAGTAGTTGTGTTGGGGTGGAAGGGCATGCAAGCAGCTGCTTCATCACCAAAGCAGGGTGCAGTACCCTCACCCATGGGAGCACTTAGAGGCTCTAAAAGAAAGGTCAGAGGAAAGAGCTTCAATAAAGAAACCACTTCTCCCATCCTTTGCGGTTTCAAAAACATTTTACCTAGGCAACAGCTTATTTGATTTCTGCAATGGGGACCTACTATGAACGATGCTGCTCTCTACTCCAGTTAAGAAAACAGACTCCCAGAGAAAGGAAGCCACATGTACCCAAGGTCACCCAGCTAGCAGCAGACAGGGCTCAATCCAGATCCTCTGACTGGGGCATTCACAGTCCATGGAGGATTTTGATAGAGTCCTCTGCCACCCTGTAACTGAAAATATAAAAGCCAGATGCAAAGTAATGGAAATTTTTTTAGAAAATGTTGCCAGAGATGAAATCAGGGGAGTTACCCCTAATCCCCTCCAATGGCATGCTTATGCTGACTCTCCCCCTCCCTTCCCATACACCTAAAATAATGAAAACTGGCATTTGGGCACATTCCCTCATTTGGTGCTCACAACAACCCTGTGAGGTCACTGTTACAAGCATTATTATTCCTATTTTATCTCTCTGAGAGGTTAAATGACTCGTACATAGTCACACAGCCAGCAAGTATCAGAGGCAAGATTGGACTCAAGTCTTCCTTACTCCACAATCCAGCAGACGCTCACCACACCACACAGCTTCTCTATAATCTACCCTATGAAAATCCTACCTGGCTATCAAAATCCCTCTCATCCTTAAGACAACTCTAGCCAACATTGGTCTCAACTCTAGGGGGTGGCTGGTAAATGTTTGACAACTGCCTCTGTGGGGGAAAAATGGCACACATTTAAGTTTAATCTGCATCAGTAACATTTTGTACACCACTTTATTAAGTCTAAACAATCAACAAAGCAATAAATCCTGATTTGGAATATTTGCCAATTTCTGCAAAGTGTAAATGCTCACACTGAAAATTTAAGAGTGGACTCTTGCAAGCCAGTAGGAGCCCAGTCTTGGATCTAACCCTAAATCACCTGGCTTCTCTTTCTGAGTTCTAAGCAACCGTATCTCCTCTCTTACCCAACAATTATCAATGAGCCAATCAACATACATTTATCAAGAGTTTACTCACAGGATTGTGTTCATCCTTCCTTGATGAAGAAGACCATGTCATTAGAGAAATGATGACATGATTTGCACTTGACTTTGTTCTGAGTCAGGGAGGGCTGTGCAGGTCACCAGCATCACTTCTCCAGAGCCATCTGAATTCAGTGACCAGATATTCATCAGGATGACCAGAGATGACCCAAGACACCCTGGGAGACCTTGGCCCCTTTAAGTCAAGGTCTATGCAGGTACTCAGGGTGAGGGAATGCCCATTCATTGCATAGGCCTGTTTAAGAAGTAGCCAGGGCATGACTCCTTTAATGAGGCAAAGAAAACTAACTCAGGCTGGGAGGGAAACAGCAACAGTTACTATTGATAATCACTCTTTAGCCAGGAGGGTCCAGAAGAGAGCCTTTAGTCAGGAGGCAGGGGTGCCATGGTGCACTTCACAGTGCAGTAGGTTTAAGATGAAGGGAAGAGAAAGGGAAAGGAAGGGAAGGGAAGGAAAGGAAAGGGAAGGGATCTAGCCAATAAAACCCATTTTGACTAAGCATCTTCTGTCCATCCAAATTTACCTTCCTTTAGAGAGGAGAAGAAAGGGGAGGGGGAGACAGACAGGAGAGGAGGAGCTGAGTCTACTCACAGGGTTGTGTTCATCCTTTGTTGCTGAAGAAGAACATGCCATTAGAGTTTACTATGCTCTAAGAAAAATCAAAAACAGTCCCTGTTCTTGAGGAGTTTACTTCTAATGGAACAGGAAGCATACATACCAATGGATATATACACTTGACTCAAACAGAGTAGACAAAAGTACTTTATCTGTCTGTGTACTTTTTCATCTGTTCCTAATTTAGTCATTCCAAGTGGCTCCCTTCAGAAGAATTCTACAATGTCAAATAACGTTTCTCCACCTATAACTAGAGCCTACAAAATAACACTCACATACTACATAGTTATTCAACAATAAAATCAATTTGGGGATTAAAGTCTCAGAAGCAGCTAGGTGGTGTACTGGATTCAGCATAGGTGCTGAGGCCAGAAGGATCTGAGTTCAAATCCAGCCTCAAATACCTTGTGACCCTGAACAAGTCATTGTTTTGCTCAGGTTCCTCATCTATAAAATAAGCTGGAGAATGAAATGACAAAGTGGTTCCCCCCCCCCCGCCACAAAAACAACAACAAACAAACTTGAATGGGGTCAAAAGAATTAGATGTGACTGATACAACCAAAGAACAACAAAAACTTTCCTGATGAGAGTCCTTCCCTTCATTTTCCAGTATGATCTAACCCTAGGATTCTCAAAACAGAACATTTCAAATGGCCAGATATTATAGAAACTTAATCATTAGGATTCAAGGTTCAAATATTAGCCTTAGAAATAGTCATTATAAAATGTGAAAATAAATTATGATCACTACTTGACTATGCTCACATAGAATATCTGCAATCTTACCCATGCTAACCAAAGCTAAGGGGTACTGTTCTGACTACCACCTTGCTTGTGCAATTTCCGTTGCGTATATGCTGAAATTCATTTTGTTGCTTAAAGTCATCCATTGAATTTTGCCAAGACATGTTGACTTGGTTAGATAAATAAACACAGAATAGAACTATTCATATAGATTAGCTCTCTTAATAAAGCAGTTTCGAAGAATATCATGATTAATGCTAGACAGAACAAACAGGGTTCCATCATACTTAATAAAGAGCATGTAGAAGCAAACTTTCCATTTATAATGTCTACTTGATAGCAGAAATTCCAGAAGAGAACCTTCTTAATGAAACGTCATTCAAAAGAAAGTCAAACCTACAAAGCAGTCCCCATAAAGGATTTATTTAGACAACCAAGGAACTTAGGTTACTGATCTTTGTCCAAGACTCAAAGAAGACCTGGATCAGAGGGTCATAAGCCAAACTGAAAAGATTAAGGAAATTCAGGTCACTCAGAGCACCCAGGAATATAGTTCCACATAGTTCTTAAATAGCTTTTCTGCAAGGGAATGGATAAGAGTTTGCACGAGTGAGAATAAGTCCTTCAGTAGAATCAGAGAACAGGGAAAGAAAGTCTGCCTTATAGAAGAGTTCAAAGTACATAAATTCTAATGTTGTTTTCTTTTTCTCATAACATCATTTTTAAAAGGAAAAAGAAACGTTTAATAGGCAACAATGGTTGGATGCTTGTTAAGCTTTGCAAAAACTAGCCATGTTACACAGACAATAAGGGGTAAGGGAATATTTGCTTCACAGTTCCCTCTTTTTTAATATTTCAACAAGCATTTATTTATTTTTGTCTTCAAGAAATTGCACAGTTCCTTTATTGATACCCAATTGTTCCAGAAGCAAAAGCCCATATTTTATTTTTTAAATAAAATTTTATTTTTCCCCAATTACATCTAAAAATATAATTTTTAGCATTCATTTAAAAAAATTGAGTTCCAAGTTCCCTCTCTCTCCCTTCTTCCCCTCCCCAAAACACCAATCAATCTGATACAGGTTATACATGTACAATTATGTAAATAATATTTCTTTATTAGTCATTTTGTGAAAGAAAGAAGGCAGGAGGAAAGGAAGAAAAATAAAGGAAGGAAGAAAAGAAAAGAAAGGAAGGAAGAGAGAAAGAAGGATGCATGCACATTTGGTCTGTATTCAGATTCTATCAGTTCATTCTCTGAAGGTGGATAGCATTTTTCCTCATGAGTCCTTTGGGACACAAGCCCTTTCTAATTACCAGTCAATACATTTAGTCTTTGATACAGTGGCTCTAGTCACTGACTTTGGAGTCAGGGGAACTGGTTTCTAATCCTGACTCTGATGCTCATTGTCTGTGTGACCTTGGGCAAGTCATTTACCCTCCCTGAGCCTCAGTTTTCTCATCTATAAAATGAGGAGATTGGATTTGATGACCTCTGACACATACACACACACACACACTCACTCACTCACTCTAAAAACTCAATAGTTCTGATGTAGTACCTAAAAGTTAATGAGCAACCCCTCTAAGTTCCAAACAACAGAACTTGTTAATTTGCAGTACAGCTTGAGTTTGAAAACAAGCTCTCATGTGAACTTAACCCATCATCTCTTGCATGTAAAACGAGTGCTAAGTAATAAAAGTGAGTAGAAACAGCTTAAGTTAGCAGGAAAAATACTGGGCTTGGAGTTTGAAAGACCCAGGTTCATGTTCTGTTTCTGACTATTTCCTAGTTCTTTGACCTTGGTCAAGTCACTTAACTTTCTGTATTGCTTCAAGCAACTCCTTAGGATTGGGTACATTGGAAAGCAGGATGAATTCGAACTTCTAAGTGATAGGTTCAATACCCAATTCTGCCATTTATTATCTAGATGTCTATAGACAAAAGTCATTTCCTTTTTCTGAGTCTCAGTTTCCTCATCCGAAAAATGAAAAGGTTGAACTAAATTACTTCTGAGATCCCTATCAGCACTAAATCTATGATGCTATGGCTTATTAAGTCATACAGAGATTGGGATCAATGTTGGTATAGGTATAGGGAGTTTCCCAATGCTGAAGGATCCTTTCCTAGTCAGTAATCAAAGTAAGCCCTGTTTCTCTGCAATACCACTGAAGTACAGGAGCTGAGGACCTTAAATTACTGGCAGTACAAACTCTGCTCTGATGCCAAGCAAAGGGTGGAAATGCACCAATTTGTACCAGATGAACCCTACTCCATCACACCCAAATATCCTGCCCACCAACATACCCACAGCTCTATACACAAAATCGTGGTAATAATGCAAGAGACTTGGGAGGTCACCCCCCACAACCACTAACCAGCCCTGCCTCCATGCAGGGCAGTCCCTAAATCATCAGAGAAATTTAAGAATAGCTTGATTTTCTTTTTGTTTTTCTTCACATTTTCCAAGGAAGGCAAGCCCAGAATCCTGTTTAGCTTGTCTCCATCAACCCTGGAGGTTAATGGTATGAGAAACCCCTGGAGCTCCTTTCAAAGAAAAATACTCACTCTCTCTCTCTGTCTCTCTGTCTCTGTCTCTCTGTCTCTCTCTCTTTCTCTCTTCCTTTCTGTGACTGTTTTTATTATTGTTGTTGTTTTCTATAAGCAGGACCCCCAAGGACCTCACCCCAACACTCATGAGAAGAGCTGTTTGAATGGAGAGGGAGAAGATGAACAACCAGCCAGTGGGTCAAAGATGAACCAGGCAGGGAGTGCTAATGTTGGACACTCAGAAGAACTCAGTTAAGTGTTCCACAAGGATAAAAGTGGGTGCCTGTGTATGTGTGCATACACACCCACACATGTGCAGACATGTGCACACCCACACCCACACACACGTGCACACACCCACACCTGTGTGCGCTTAGGAACGAGCCTCCAAACCCAGGCTGAATAAACCCAATAAGGAAGTACTATAAGTAAGGTGAGGTTGGAGTAAGAGGGGAGAGAAGAAAGCAGAGGTGGGGAACAGAGGGAGAACAGAGAAAAAGAGCAGGGAAACCGTGTGTGTTTTATTTTTTTTCACACAGGATTCACAACATTCCTCAGAAAATTCAATTTAGTTGCCCTGTTCTAGCTTGCTAACCAGAACCAATTTAATTTTAAATCTACACGCAGAGCCAAGGGGGGACGAAATATTTTGCAATTACTTTTAGCTCCCTGTTGGAAAGCAGAATATGATTTAACCAGTTCGGCTCCTGCTCACATTGAACGCAGTCCTATAAGAGCCAGGATGGTTGATGACTGTGAGGAAGAGAAACCCAACAATGACTTTATATTGAAATTTCTTGCTTTGTTTCGCAACGTAATGGGAGTGGATTTTCGAAAATGTGACAAATTACACTTGATCAATCGGCATGAGGCATGAAATACTGATGTAAGAGAGCAATTCGTTACATGGAGAATGTCTATCCCTTGCTCTAAATCTGTCCCCTGTCACACTCTATTTGATATTCAGCTAGGTGGTTTTAGGAGAAACTGGTTTATTACTACTATATTTAACAAAGAACAGAGAGTTGATATATGACTCGCTCTCTGCTTCCCTGCTACCAGAACCACATTTCTCAGATATCAAGCCATGCAAGTGTTTCTTGGTTTGATGCCCTATTGTGACAGATAAGTAAACAAAATGATAAAATCAAGTGCTTTCAAAAACAGGAAAAGTTATCACCCTCGCGCATGTCCCTGGCCCGTCAGTGGAACTTCAAACACTGTCTAGGCCTGCTTCCCATCTGCCCAGATTTAGTCAATATCATCTAACAGTTTGTTTCCTGATCTCTTTCTATATAAACAGAGTCTCTAAGTTATAGAATGGTTTACATTTTGGAAAATAGTCAGGGCATCTTTGCCGATGATTTTCACCATGTCACCCTGGGATCCAGGGCCCAAGTTCCTAAAGCCAGGAGGTCTCTGCCCTAGGTCCAGCCCTGGTCAGGGCTCTTCCCCTGGAACTGAATCCCAGATGTGAACTATACCATGGAAGGTCTTCATCTGTCTTGTAACCTTTCCAGGCAGTGCACTCTAGGAGAAAACGAGGCTGCCATGTGCCTAACAGAGGCTTGTCTCTGACTAACAAGGGTCTTTATTCAAAGGAAAATAAAGGAGTGATACAGGAATATAGTGAATGTCTTTACATTATGCTAGCCCCAGTCTAGAAGATGAAGGGGGAAGAAAAGATGTGTATAATGGGGAGGGGGCATTTACAAATTACATAAAAACAGATGAGGACTGAGTAGTGTATTAAAAAGTGAACTGGACCAGGGGGACCTGTAACCCTCCCCTCAGGGTTGTTGATTAATTCTGTGTGACTTGGGCAGGTAACTATTTCACTGGGTCTCAGTTTCTTTATCTGTAAAATGAGTTGGACTCCAATAATGTGGAAGGTTCTTTTCACTTCTAAGAGTTTATATTTATAATGACCAGCTAGGCTTGAAGGAGGTCATACCCTGGAGTCTGTGTGTCTGCTCTAGAAAAAGAGTGAAAGCTAAGTTCTGAGCCTGGGTTACATAGTTTGGCACTGCCCTCAAGAGGAACAGGGAAGGGCAGAAGACAGGAGGGTTAGGGGTGAGTGGAGATAATGAGTCTAGTGTTGGACATGCTGAGTTTAAGTTGTCTATGAGACTTTCAGTGTGAGATGTCTACATAGGTATGTGAGAGAAGTGAGACCCGAGGCTGTGGGAGATGTTAGGGCCAGACAATTAGAGATGACAGAAATCTGTCTTGTAAATAAATAGGAGATGCTGCAGCAACAGAGATCATGGTCTCTTGACCGGCTAAGATGGGAGAATGCTAACTGTGAATAAACTTCCTGACAAGCAGAACTATCCTAAAATGCAATGAACAACCTTGGTGGGAACCACGCTGGATCTCATTGGAGATTTCTAAGTAAAGCTCAGATGCACACCTTTCAGATATATTGTAGAGAGGCCTTTTTTCAGGCGGAGGTTGTACCGCATAGCCACTGAGCTTTCTCCCAACTCTGAGATTTCCTTGATTCTAGATCAGCATAATTTATAAATGAGCTTAGGGAGGACAGGGAGCAAAAGCAGATAAATACAAGCCCAGAAATCAGAAAAGATAGACTATAGTTTTGAGTCTTAAATGGGATGTCTCCAAGAGCTTAAGTTCAGACAAGTGGGGTAGTAGAGCTGGAAAACAAACAAACAGAAAAGAGCTGAAACTGGAGTGTGAGGATGGGAGTTCAAACATTGCCTCTGCCACTGGGACTGGCAGGCAAGTCAAAACCTCCCTGGGACTTGGTCTCTAAAATGAGAGGATCCAATTAGACAGACTCTAAAATCAGTGATCCTTTGTGATTCTGAGGTACAAAGAAAATAGGCACAGGGGCCAGGATATTTAAATCCTGACACTAAAGAGCTAGATATTAGCTAGGTGGTATAGTGGATAGAGGGCCAAGGCTGGAGTCAGGAAGACCTGACCTCAAATCTGGCTTCAGACACTTACTGGTTGTGTGACCCTTGGTAAATCATTTTAACCTATTTGCCTCAGTCCCCCATCTTTAAGTGACCTGGAAAAGAAAATGGCAAACCACTCCAGTATTTTTGCCAAGAAAACTCCAAATGGGGTCATGGAGAGTTGGACACAACTTAAAATGACTAAACAATAACAACCACAATGAAGATAATAATAGTGTCTTCCTCCCAGGGTTGTTGTGAGGATCAAATGAGATAATTTTTGTAAAGAGCTTAGCACAGTGCCTGGCACATAGTAAACGCTATATAAATGTTAGCTATCATGATTATTATATCACCTTTGGCAAATCACTTCACTTTGAATTGGCCAACTACCAGTCAGCAAGCATTTATGAAGCTCCTTCTATGAGGTAGGCACTGGGATACAAACAGTAATGAAAACAATCCCTGGATGCCTTCTACGAGAGGTGGGGAAGAGGTTGGGAAGAGGTTGGGCATGGCAGTGGATGGCTAGCAAAGATACAGATACATTATTCATCTGTAAAATGAGGGTTCAGGCTCCCTGAGGTCTCTTCATCCTATGACTACTATCAAGATGCCATTTCAAGTGGCAGCAAAAAGGAAATGTTACTTGTCCTTAGGCAGTTCTATCAACCAGAAAAGAGTTTTGATTAGTTTTGAGTCTTAAATGGCATGTCTCCAAGAGCTCAAGTTTAGACAAGTGAGGTAGTAGAGCTGAAAAACAAACAAACAAACAGAAAAGAGCTGAATTTGGAATCAGAGGATGGGATATTATCTCTGACACTGGGACTGTGGGCAAGTCACAATCTCCCTGGGACTTGGTCTCTAAAATGAGAGGATCCAATTAACAGACTCTAAGGTCCTTTGCAGCTCTAAAATCAGCAATCCTTTGTGTTTCTGAGGATTACTTAAGGATTTCTCCATTTAATGACACCAATAATGTCACTGGACAACAGTGGGCAGTTGAGAAACCATGGCAACACCATTTTCAAAGAGCCCTACTTTACTGACTGAGAAATAGGCCACAGAATGTGCCTGGGGGAGTTGGAGTATCACAGATCGAGTGGTTTTAGAGTGATGGGGAGTAGCCTTCAAATAGCTCAGGATCTTAAAACTTGAATTTCAGAAGAAAAGTTAATAAACTGAAATTAATTAGAGCCATTAGAAGTTGGGGAGGAAGAAGATTTCCAGAGGAGCACTTTGTGACATTAAGTGACATCATGAATATAATTCCTCGATTTTATCATTTATAGCAATGGCTTTAAGACAAACTCACCATATTTTTTTAAGTCATTTTATATTTTTGTTCTTTCTCCCCATCTCAACCAGCCTTAAGATGCAGGCTGGTTATCAGCATGGAAGCTTTGACTTGCTCCATTTTTGATCTGGGTTGGCCCCTCCTTAAGCAACCTGGTGGCTTCTGGGTCCCCACACAGTTCACCATGTTGATCATAAGGAGTATTTAATCTGGACACACAATTGGCTTTATCCTTACAACAACTCAGAACTCCTGAGTTCAAGCGATCTACCATCCTTGTCTTCCCAGTAGCAAGAATTACAGGCATGTACCACTACACCTGGTCTTCAAGTACCACCACATTGGTACCTGAACTTCAACTCACCATCTTGATTTTCCTTTCTATTCACTACTCTAGCAATAAACTCTCCTGGATGAAGAAGGGAGTTCTACATCTATCATACCACATATCACAATCACTGTGTATCTATCATACCATAAAAATGGGCATGGAAAAACATTCCATCACACATAGAGGTGAGATCCAGAGACCAAAAGGCACTATAGTCTGGCAGCAACCAGGCAAGACTCCCCATGCTTCATTCCCAGCACAAAGAAAAGAAAAACATTAGGGTTGTGTTACTAGTGTCTCCTCTCAGGAGCTCAGAGTATATCCTAGAAACTCTTTACTGATCTTCCTAAGAGCCCTGGAGGGCACCAGAGGTGTATTTTTATCTCTCTTTACAAAGGAGGCAAAAGGAGCAAAATGAGCGTAATTGGATCATCTCATTTTAGAGACCAAGTCCCAGGGAGGTTTTGACTTGCCTGCCAGTCCCAGTGGCAGAGGCGATATTTGAACTCCCATCCTCTCACTCCAAATTCAGCTCTTTTCTGATCGCTGTAACAAGCCTGGGAAGTAGGTGTTATTATCCTCCCCATTTTATAAATGAGGAAACTGAAGCAAACAGAGATTAAGTGACTTGCCCAGAGTCACTCAGCAAGTAACTATCTGAGGTCAAATTTGAAGTCTTCCTGAGTCCAGGCCCAATGATATGTCCACTGCGCCACCTAGAAAAATTACCTACAGTATGTTTTTAGGTTAATCTGCATTATTAACATTTTCTCCATCACTTTCTTAAATCTAGATAGTCATCAGAACAATAAATATTTTGTAGTGTTTGCTGATTTCTGAGGTGTAAAGGCTCGCACTGAAAATTTAATAATAATTGGTTTTGGGGAGTCATAATATCTATAGTACCACCACTTGTAGTACCCCAAATCCAGGAAACAAATTATGTACCCAGTGATTACGGAAAGGCAGAACAAACAATGGTAGATGAATGCAAAGGGTTGTTCTTGAAGAATGAGTATTTTGTCCCCTTCAATTTGGTCACTTTGGGAGATGATCTACTCATTCCTATGATGCCCACTATCATTCAGAACTTTTCTGGAGCTACTGTCTGGTAACCACCTTGGAGTTTATGTCTAAGTCTTTCTTTGGGAACTCCTTAGTGCTGACAAACCTTCATCTACTGAGAATAGATTCAATTTTTAGAAGTAGAAAAACATGGGCTCACTCAGTGGTAGACGGCAGCACTTGTAGGCTACTTTGGACGTACCCCTGGATTTGCCCCCTCCCTTCCCCCGGCTCTAAATTCTCCGACTAGGACGGTGCGCAGCCTCAGATTAAACAAAAATGGAAGAAGAAATTGCTGCTCTTGTCATTGACAATGGTTCTGGCATGTGCAAAGCTGGCTTTGCTGGAGATGATGCTCCTCGGGCTGTGTTCCCCTCCACTCTTGGACGCCCAAGACACCAGGGTGTCATGGTGGGAATGGGGCAGAAGGACAGTTATGTTGGTGATGAGGCTCAGAGCAAGAGAGGTATCCTGACCCTGAAATACCCCATTGAACATGGCATTGTTACCAACTGGGATGACATGGAGAAAATCTGGCATCATACCTTCTACAATGAGCTTCGTGTAGCTCCTGAGGAACACCCTGTTCTGCTTACAGAAGCTCCCTTAAACCCTAAGGCCAACAGAGAGAAGATGACACAGATCATGTTTGAGACCTTCAACACCCCAGCCATGTATGTTGCTATTCAGGCTGTGTTGTCTCTGTATGCCTCTGGTCGTACCACTGGTATTGTTATGGACTCTGGTGATGGTGTCACCCACACTGTGCCCATCTACGAGGGTTATGCCCTTCCCCATGCCATCCTTCATCTGGATTTGGCTGGCCATGACCTGACAGACTACCTCATGAAGATACTGACAGAAAGAGGATACAGCTTCACTACCACAGCTGAAAGGGAAATTGTTCGTGACATCAAGGAGAAGCTGTGCTACGTTGCCCTGGACTTCGAGCAGGAGATGGCCACTGCTGCTTCCTCCTCTTCACTGGAGAAGAGCTATGAGCTTCCTGATGGCCAGGTGATCACCATTGGCAATGAGAGGTTCAGGTGTCCAGAGGCCCTCTTCCAACCATCCTTCCTGGGTATGGAATCCTGTGGCATTCATGAGACCACTTTCAATTCTATCATGAAGTGTGATGTTGATATCCGAAAGGATCTATATGCCAACACAGTATTGTCTGATGGTACTACCATGTACCCTAGTATTGCTGACAGAATGCAGAAAGAAATCACAGCTCTGGCACCTAGCACAATGAAAATTAAGATCATTGCTCCCCCTGAACGTAAGTATTCCGTCTGGATTGGTGGCTCAATTCTGGCATCTCTGTCCACCTTCCAGCAGATGTGGATCAGCAAGCAGGAATATGATGAATCTGGCCCATCCATTGTCCATCGCAAATGCTTCTAAATGGACTGCTAGTAGATGCGTAGCATTTGCTGCATGAGTATTCACAAAGTAAAAATTTGCCCTGGCAAATATACACCTCATGTTAGCCTCATGAAACTGGAATAAGCCTTCTTTGAAAAGAAACTTGTCCTTGGGGAAGTTTGTATCTGATATTAGACAAATATCAGCACTTTTTAGATTGTTGAATCGTTACTGATTTGACCTCGTACTCAAGTTAACAGTTGTTCCCTTGGTGTACATTTTAGCATACCTTGTACATATCTTTGATCTAAACCCTGATACAGGTCACTTCATTTTGACAGGTAAGGCTAAGAGTTAAGTTCAATAGAGAATTGACCTGATAATATGGCAGTATAGTAGCTGGCTGGTTGACGTTCAACAGCTGTACAGTTTAGTCCTATAAAGCATCAGATCTGTACAGGGTATCTAAAGGTCAGATTTCCAACATCTAAAAGAGCTGACTTGCAGAATTTCTCTCCTAAGGCTGGCAAGAGTTTATTAAATGTGTGTTGCATCTTGCCACCATCCTAGCAGGAATACATATTGAATCCAAGCCTTAGGAACCAGTTTTTTTTTGTTGTTGTTGTTTTTTGTTTTTTTTTTAGCTTTTAACATTTATTTTCACAAAATTTTGGGTTACAAATTTTCTCCCCTTTTCTCCCCTCCCCCCCCAAACCCAAGCATTCTAATTGCCCCTGTGACCAATCTACTCTCTCTTCTATCCTCCCTCTCTGCCCTTGTCTCCGTCTTCTCTTTTGTCCTGTAGGGCCAGATAGCTTTCTTGACCCCTTAACCTGTATTTCTTATTTCCTAGTGGTAAGAACATTACATTTGATCCTAACACTTTGAGTTCCAACTTCTTTAGCTCCCTCCCTCCCCACTCCTTCCCCTTGGAAGACAAGCAATTCAATATAGGCCAAATCTGTGTAGTTTTGCAAATGATTTCCATACTAGTTGTGTTGTATAGGACTAACTATATTTCCCTCCATCCTATCCTGTCCCCCATTACTTCTATTCTCTTATGATCCTTTCCCTCCCCATGAGTGCAGTTTTTTTTTTCTTAACCCACTGTTTTCCCCCAATGTCATGGGGCTAAGTTACTCAACCTTGAGTTGCAAAAAAGTTTGCATTTACAACCTGTAAATTTGTGCATCTAGTTAATTTATGTAAGATTTTTGTACGTTGCCTTAATGTTCTCACATGACAGTAGAATACCAAAATTTGTAAGTCATCCTAAGAGTTGAGAACTGTAATGCCCAACACATCATTGTGTAAGGAAAAATAAAAGTGCTGCAAGTAAAAAAAAAAAAAAAAAGAAAGAAAGAAAAACATGGGAAGTTTTGTTCAAATGGATGTGTAGTGAAGAATTAGATGTATCTTCTTCATAGAGGTAAATGTATTTTTATATATAGACAAGGATATATTTATATCTATCTGTAATTCTTGCAATAACAATACTAGTAAAGGACAGCACGATTTAGGTCAAATCCAGCAGCTGGAGTTGGGTTCCAACACTAACAGTAAATGATAAGAGTGGAGAGTGACAAGGATTCTAAGCTTCTCCCTTTCTCATACCTAACAATGACTTCAAAGGCAGCCATTCGTGTTGGTGGGCACTTGGCTTATTCTGTTTTGCCTTCAGCGGCTGATGTTGCAACAGTAGTGATTAAGGACCGGTTCTGACCCTTATCCTACTTTGGGTCTCCTAGGCCCTGGCTTGCATCTTTCACTGTCAAGAGCTATATCCATGAGAGATTTCTGGATGATGAATGACAGAAAGACTCACCTTCTTATTCTATTCCCATCTTTCTGACTCATTCTCATGGCTTGTTATGAGATAATTGGGCTCTTGGTCCCAAAACATTAGTGATACCTGTTTCAGATGCCAATACTGCTATGGAGCAGGCAACAGACCAAAATGGGAATGCCCATCAGATGGCTGTGAAGATGATTGATTTTTATCCCCCTCCTCCCCATTACTGCCTTTGTCATTTATCTTACGAGATGGAATAAATGAGCAAAGAATGAATCTCGACCAACACTAGTGAAGTAAAATAAATCTAGTCTTTCCTTACTGTCAAGTAAAAATTCAATTCAAAAATGATTTATTAAGTATTATTATTGCCAGGCATTGTGATAGGCACTGGAATATAAATACAAAAATGAAACAATTCCTACCCTTGAGAAACTAGTACTCTACTGGAAGGAAGCAACATGTACACAAATAAGCCAATTCTGTACACAAAATATACAAAGTACTTTTGGAGAGCAATACAGATTAAAAAATCATGAAAGTTATGCTAGTCAAATGAAAATGTTTGAAAAAGATTTTCATTTTAGTGATTTTAACTGAATACATTTTTCATTCTTTGAAAGTGAAGGAAGAAAGAGACAAAAGATAAATGCCAACTCTTTATCTTAACAATAAAGATATTCAATACCCTTGACTTGAGGCAAAAACTGACCCAGCAATCCCCTATCATTGTTCAGTTGTAGCCAACTCTTCATGATCCCATTTGGAGTCTTCTTGGCAAGAATACTGGAGTGATTCACCATTTCCTTCTCCAGCTCATTGTACAGATGAGGAAACAGGAGCAAATAAGATTAAGTGACTTGCTTAGGGTCACACAGCTAATAAGTATCTGAAGTCAGATTTGAACTCAAGCCTTCCCTGACTCCAAAACCCAGTGTTCTCTCCACTGTCACCTACCTAACCTAAAATGCCCCTGAGTAACTCATTAATAAAGCAAAATAGAGCCTCAACCTGCCCCACCAATGATATAAACCCCTGAAATCTTTTAATAGAGGCCATTCCCACAGTGATTCCAAGCCAAGGGAAACTGGCAAGTTTATCTTACAATTTCTTAGTTCTAACATTTAACTCTGGATCTTTGATCTCTTCAATGTGTGTACTCTCTCCAATAATAATTCATTTTTCTATAGTGTTTTAAGGTCATAGATCAGAAATCTAGAGAAGTAAGGGAACCTCAATGGGACTTCATTCCAACCTACTCTTTATACAGATGATGAAACTGAGACCCAGAGAGGCTAAGCCACAAAAGCAATAAGAACCTTGCAGGATTTGAACACAGATCTTCTGTCTCCAGAGCCAGTATTCTTTCATTGCATTATTTTGTTTCCTTATTATTCAGTGCTCTTTTGGTGAAGACTGCAAACAATCTGTTCTTTAAAAAACAAAATTCAAAATTGATAAGGAAGTCAATGACCATCTCATCCGATCTATAACTTTTAAAAAATTCCATCTAGGACATACCCAATGAGAGGTCACTCAACCTTTTCTTAAAGACCTCCAACCATGGGGAACTTGCCACCTTCTAAGGCAGTCCAGTCTACTTATGTTAGTTTTAATTATCAAGAATTTTTTTTGGAGGGGTGGAGCCAAGATGGCGGAGTAGAAACACACAAATACGCTAGCTCTGAACCCAAAGCCCATGAAATATCTGTAGTAAAGAGCTACCAATAAATTCAGGAGCAGGAGAAGCCACATAATAGTGGAGCGGATAAGATTTCTGTTCCAGAGGGACCTGCAAACCTCTCGCAAAAGGTCCGTCGCGCTGCGGATGCGGAGCCCAGCCCAGCCCTGCCCTGGCCCCAGCACTGAGAGGAGAAGATCTGAGCGGATTTCAGGGACGGGATCTCCAGCGGCGTGCGGGTCCCTCCACCCACAGGTGACGGGGGTCGGTGAGAAGGTTTCTTTGGTGGGTCGAGAGGGGAGTGGGGTGCCCCCATATTCAGGCCCCCTAGGGAGGCAACAGCGGAGGTAGGAGCAGACCGGGGCTCCCCAAGCAGGCAGGAGCCCAGATCCATTGTTGAAGGTCTCTGCATAAACCCCCTGAGGGAACTGAGCCTGTGAGGCGGCCCTGCCCCCACCTGAGCACCTGAACATAATCTCACACTGAATAGCAGCCCTGCCCCCGCCCAAAGCCCTGAGGCTGGGAAGCAGCATTTGAGTCTCAGACCCCAAGCACTTGCGGGGAGGATCTGGAGGCGAGGTAGGTGTGAGGAGAATATTCAGAGCTCAAGTCAGTGGCTGGGAAAATGCCCAGAAAAGGGAAAAAAACCAAGACTATAGAGGGTTACTTTCTTGGTGAGCAGGTTTCTCCTCCCCTCCCTTCTGATGAGGAAGAGCGGTGCTCACCATCAGGGGAAGACACGGAAGTCAGTGCTTCTACATCCCAGCCCACTCAATGGGATCAGTTCTGGGAAAAGGTCATAAAGAGCTCAAAAAATTTTCAAAATTATGTTAGAGAGGTGGAGGAAAAACTGGGAAGAGCAATAAAAGACTTGCAAGCAAAGTATGAACAACAGATCAGCACCCTGCTAAAGGAGACCCAAAAAAATGCTGAAGAAAATAACACCTTGAAAAAGAGGCTAACTCAATTGGAAAAGGAGGTTCAAGAAGCCAAGGAGGAGAAGAATGCTTTCAAAAGCAGAATTAGCCAAATGGAAAAGGAGATTCAAAAGCTCACTGAAGAAAAAGTTATTTCAAAATTAGAATGGAACAGATGGAGGCTAATGACTTTATGAGAAACCAAGAAATCACAAAACAAAACCAAAAGAATGAAAAAATGGAAGATAATGTGAAATATCTCATGGGAAAAACAACTGACCTGGAGAATAGATCCAGGAGAGACAATTTAAAAATTATGGGACTGCCTGAAAGCCATGATCAAAAAAAGAGCATAGACATCATCTTTCATGAAATTATCAAGGAAAACTTCCCTGAGATTCTAGAACCAGAGAGCAAAATAAGTATTCAAGGAATCCACCGATCACCACCTGAAAAAGATCCAAAAAGAGAAACTCCTAGGAATATTGTGGCCAAATTCCAGAATTTCCAGGTCAAGGAGAAAATGTTGCAAGCAGCTAGAAAGAAACAATTCAAGTACTGTGGAAATACAATCAGGATAACACAAGATCTAGCAGCTTCTACATTAAGGGATCAAAGGACATGGAATAGGATATTCCAGAAGTCAAAGGAACTAGGACTAAAACCAAGAATCACCTACCCAGCAAAACTGAGCATAATACTTCAGGGGAAAAATTGATCTTTCAGTGAAATAGAGGACTTTCAAGCATTCTTGATGAAAAGACCAGAGTTAAAAAGAAAATTTGACTTTCAAACACAAGAACGAAGAAAAGCATGAAAAGGTAAACAGCAAAGAGAAGTCATAAGGGACTTATAAAAGTTGAACTGTTTACATCCCTACATGGAAAGACAATATTAGTAACTCTTGAAACTATTCAGTATCTGGGTAACTTGGTGGGATTACACACACACGCAGCACACGCACACACTCATAGAGACAGAGTGCGCAGAGTGAATTGAATAGGATGGGATCATATCTTTAAAAAAATGAAATCAAGCAGTGAGAGAGAAATATATGGGAGGAGAAAGGGAGAAATGGAATGGGGCAAATTATCTCTCATAAAAGAGGCAAGCAAAAGATTTTTTTAGTTTGGGGAAAAAGAGGGGAGGTGAGAGAAAAACATGAAGTTTACTCTCATCACATTCCACTAAAGGAAGGAATAAAATGCACACTCATTTTGGTATGAAAACCTATCTTACAATACAGGAAGGTGGGGGACAAGGGGATAAACAGGGTGGGGGGGACGATGGAAGGGAGGGCATGGGGAGGAGGGTACAATTTGAGGTCGACACTCACAGGGAGGGACAGGATCAAAAGAGAGAATAGAAGTAACTGGAAGCAGGATAGGATGGAGGGAAATAGAATTAGTCTTATACAACACGACTATTATGGAAGTCATTTGCAAAACTACACAGATTTGGCCTATATTGAATTGCTTGCTTTCCAAAGGGAGGGAGAGGGGAGGGAGGGAGGAAAAGAAGTTGGAACTCAAAGTTTTAGGAATAACTGTCAAGTACTGTTCTTGCTGCTAGGAAATAAGAAATACAGGTAAAGGGGTATAGAAAGTTATTTGGCCCAACAGGACAGAGGAGAGGATGGAGACAAGGGCAGAGAGGAATGATGGAGGAGAGAGCAGAGTGGTGATGGGGGCAATTGGAATGCTCGGTATTTTGGGGTGGGGGGAGGAGACAAGGGGGGAGAAAATTTGGAGCCCAAAAATTCTGTGAAAATGAATGTTAAAAGTGAAATAAATTAATTAATTTTTAAAAAAAAGAATTTTTTTCCCTGACATCAAACCCAAGTTTACCTCTTTGAAAATTTTACGTATCACTTTCAGTTCCACCTTGATTAGATAAGCTTTCTCCCAAAGCTTTCTCAGTCTGTGTGATTCTGGTACCCAACTTCTAGTAAATGCTCCAGTAAATGGATGAAGTCTACACAACTTTCTGGGAATCTTTTTCTAGGTTTCCTAACAGTATGAGGGTATCCATGCAACACATGAGCTAGTCACCTGTTATCCCTCCCTCTCATTATATGAATGCCCATTTTTCCAGTGATGTATCTCTGACAATATCTTTTATGTCACTTCTTGAATGCAGTTTATCTCTGGCAATGTATTGTGACCTAGTTAAGTATATGGCAAGTCTTTCCATTGCCCTTTGGATGACCTATAAATTACCTAAAAAACAAACTACGTTAAATATAACACCCAAACTTTCATTTTAACTTGCAAACCTGAAGCATAGCTATTTTTTAAATGGCCACTAACTTTCCTGTCCCAGAGAATGTTTCCCTTCTAGAGATCTCTGGAGTTGGAGACCATTTTTAATTCATCAATCTACCATATGCATGTGTGCATACGTATACTTAATACAGAGAGACAGAGAGAGAGAGAGAGAGAGAGAGAGAGAGAGAGAGAGAGAATATAAGAATATAAGATTGGGGTATGAGATCAAATGAATATTTCTTGAGGTGAATTAAATCTAGAAATTCCTGACTTCATTGCATTTTAATTTTAAATCTGACCGTTGGATCGATGTCAATTTTTAGTGATCCATAAATTGAAATTTATAACATTACGCCTCTCACACTCTCTTTCCTCCACTCTCTCCCCTCAAGAATAAGACGTCACTTGTTGGAGACATGAATGACAACCAAAGAAATGACCAATGTTATCATGAACAATAAAATCCATCAGTCCTTGTTTCTTGAGCATCTCATGGTGCATTCCATCATACAAGACACAAAGATATGTATGAACTTCACTTAAAGAGCTGAAAAGTTATGAAAAGAATCAAGATATGTATGTGGTATGACAACAAATAAGTCAGGCATCCAACAAGCATTTATTTACGTGCCTACTATGTACCTGGAACTGTACTAAGTGCTGGGGATCCAAAAAAACGAAAGGGCAAAAAGACAGTCCCTTCTCTCAAGATGCTTACCATATTCTGGAAGATTAAATGCAAACGACATGCAAACAACTACATACAAACACACTATATACAGGATAAAGTACAGATGACCAATAGAGGGAAGGTACTAGAATTAAGGGAGAATAGGAAAACCTTCCTGTAGAAAGCAGAATTTTAGCCAGGGACACCAATGAAATGGGGGAAGCCAAGTACATGGCAAAATTTGGATACAGATATCCAAATGAATACTGCCCCTTCCAAGAGGGCACTCTGTGAGACAATGCATTCATTCCAATGATCCTACCATTGATCAGAACTCTTCTGGAGCATCTTTTTGGTCAACCTCTGTAGAAATATGCTTAAACCTATACTGGAATTTCCTCATTAATGAGAATCCTTCATTCTTGAAGAACAGATTTAATTTTTTAAAGCAGGCAAAAGTTATTTTGAGAGTCTAGTCTAGTGAATAAGGAAAGGGATGCAAGTGGGTAAAACTATTAGGGGCTTAACATATGCTATGACTGTAAAGCAATAAGATAAACTCACTACTGTAATTTCTCTGTTCATTCTTAAGGGAACTGCCAAAGAAGAGGTCGAGGTGAATTCTCTAGTAGCAACAACGCTGTTGGATAAGTATGGAAAGTCAGTCTCTTAAGCTGACTACTTTGATGGGAAAAGTATTTGGAGGTTTGTGCTACAGTATATGTGTTTAAAGAAAACAAAAAACCACAACTTTGTCTTTGTTCTAATAAATGTTTCCCTCTAGAGATCTTTCAAACTGTGGTTCATCTTCAATTTATCACCTTACCATTTTGCCTCTGTGTGTGCATGCACATATATAACAGACTCACTGAAGGAACGGTCGGAGGACTAGAATGTTACACTGGGGCATTCTATTACCACTTGTCTTTGTCAACTAATAATACAAAGTCTGTGTCTGGAGTATTTATGTTCAGTTTGGGAGATCACATTTTAGAAAGTAAATTTACAAAATGGAGAGTGTCTAGAGTAGGGGTTCTTCATCTAGAGTCCAAAGACACCCAAGGGATTGACGGATAGATTTCAGGACTGCAGAAGTTTGAGGGGGTAGTGTTTGGATGTGAGAATAATTACATCTTTATATTCGCTAACCTTGGGTTTCTTTTGTGGTAATAATAATAATAGCTAATATTTACATAGTGCTCTCTATGTGCCAGGCACTTGTGCTAAGTGCTTTAAAATTATCTTATTTGATCTCCAAAACAACTCTGCAAGGTAGATGCTGTAATTATCCTAATTTTACAGATGAGGAAACTGAGGCAAATGAAGGTTAAATGACTTGCCTAGAGTAGGAAGTGTCTGAGGTCAGGTTCCACCCCCAGCTCTCTACCCACTGTATTGCCCATTTAAAAGGGAAAGTGGGGAGAGGGGGTGGGGAGGGCCCAAAGATAAACTAAGAAACTTATTCTCCTCTGTCTCCACACAGCACCCATTAAAGCTCGGAAAATTCTCAACTCAAAGATTCTAGAGCCCAGGAAGATGCATTAAATCCAATCCTTCCATTTTAGAGATGAGGAAACTGAAGTTCTGAGAGATTAACTTTATTCTCCAAGATGACATGGGTCTTAATTAGTAGAGCCAGAATTTGAACACAAGGCTTCTGACTGCAAAGCCTGCATAGTATCCCTTGCCTTGGCCCATGCTGCTCATTCCACATGAGGAGGTCCCTTTCCCTTTTCCCCCTTGCTTCTGAATCACCTCTGCCTCTTTCTCTGACTTGACCCTGGAGTAAAACAAATGATACCTGGGGATGCTTCAAGAGGATGCTCATCCTAGGGCCAAATAGAAGTTGTACTCAGAGGGTGTTTCACACCAGATATACTCCACATGCATACTCTAAAGTGGGAGTTCTTAATCTTTTTCCAGTCACATACCTTTTAGCAATCTGGTAGATAGATCTCTCCTTGGAATGTTGCTTTTTAAAATTCCTGTTTGAAGGAAATGCTCTTTTTCATTTAGAGGTTAGTGATGATAAAGGTGGAAATATTTTTCCCATCTAAGTTAACAAAACCTCTGAAATCTACCCATGGATGCCTCCCTTCCTCTCCCCACTTAAGAAGCCATGTCTTAAAAGTAGCTATGCTTAGGTATTGTATATTTCCTGGGGTGCTTAAGAAAAGGCAGCTCTATCAAAAATCACAATGCAGAAGAAGGAGGAGAAATAGACTGAAATGGGATCAGAATTGGATTTGAGATTAGAGGAAACAGGTATCGATCCAAAGGATGGCAAGAGGAGAAGGAGAAACTCAGAGCAGGGACAAGTAAAGTGAAAAGTTCAGAGAAATAACTGCAATTTTGGAACAGGGAAGGAAGTCTGCTAATGGGCAATAATACCAAAAAAACAATTACAAGGCAAACTATTTAGAAGCAATGACTGAAAAGGAAGGGAAGAGGGCTTCTTACAGTATAATGTAAGGGATGTCAGGGTATTTACTTATAAGAGAGAGTCAAAGGTCAGGTGGTCAAAGTCCAGTTCTTGACAGTGGGATCAGA
Source organism: Notamacropus eugenii (assembly GCF_028372415.1). Lineage (NCBI taxonomy): Eukaryota > Metazoa > Chordata > Mammalia > Diprotodontia > Macropodidae > Notamacropus > Notamacropus eugenii. The sequence continues at coordinate 215,867,266 of NC_092872.1, forward strand.
GAGTCTGGAAGATGTACCCCAAAGGTCACTGAGAGAAGGACATTTAGACTTTTGCTCCAGGCCATAATCAGTCTCATGGCTTGGAAACATTCTTCTTAATAATTCCTCAAATCCCTTGTGTCATGCTTTCCATTCTAGCATCCAGGCCCTGTTTCCATCACATTTCTTACAATTGAATTAAATTAGATAAAAATTCTCATAAAAATTCCTATGTAACTCAAAATCAAATATAAAAAGTTTTAGTCCAGAAGTATTAAAATTTACAGAATCTTAGTGCACTGTTCTCCTCAGCAAACCCTTGGGGTATAAGTCACACATCTTTTTGGTGCAGAGGGAAGAGTTTTCTTTCTCTCCCTTCCCACATATTTTCCCCCAAAGCAGAGCTTACATCCATATTCAAGGGAGAATTACCTCCCAACTTCAGTCACCCTGATGCCCAGAAGCACTGTTTGATGACAACATCTCAAAATCATTCCAACAAAATGTTTACCAGGAAGTATGGAGTGACTGATGTGACCAGCACATGTACCCATGGGAGGGCCTCGGGGTCTTCCTGCAATATGCCTCCCCTAGTCCTCTCCCCTTTCTGAGATACCTATGGCAATGTAGCATTGCAGAAAGAGTTAACTTAAGGTGTCTACATCAGGGTTTGGACTCATTCAAGGTTCAATGTCCTCAACTGTTTTTATCCTAGATGAAAAAATTTCCAGTTAAAGTTCTGGAGAGAATGTTGGTGTTGGTACCCAAATATTAGAATATTACCTTCATGCCTATGAGGCCTGAACAAATCTTTTCACCTTTCTAAACAGTTTTACTATCTGTAAAATGGGGAATATCTACCTCACAGGGTTTTTTTTTTAAGTGCCTTTGTAAACATGTAAATGATAAATAAACATGAACTACTGTTATAGATGGGCTAAGTGTATGTGTGGAGGGTGGGAGAAGGGGATGATGGGAGGGGGTAGCACACCTAGAGGCTCAGCTTTTGTTCCTAAAGGTGAATGGGAAGCCAATATTTTTTCTGTGACCCTAAATACAAATATGCAAGAGAATTTCATTTTATTGCAAAACTGTATATGGAGCTCTAACCTGTGGTCTTATAGGAAGATTTATGGACCATTTTATCCAACACATGAGAAAATAAATAGAGATCTTCACGACCTAGTTCTAAGCCACCTTTCCAGGCTACACATACTCCTTACACTTATCCTAAGCTCTGGCCAAACAGGCCTTTCTTGAGGTTTCTCATATTTGATATTCCATCTCCTTCCTGGTCACCTTTGCTATGCCCTATACCTGAATGCTCTCCTTAGTTGCTTCTGCCTCTTCACATTCCTCATTTCCTTCAAAGGTTAGTCCAAAAAACATTTGCTATTTGATACTTTTCCCGAAACCCTCACTTGCTAGCTCCTACACTATAAAAATTACCCCGGATTTTATATTTTATATACTTACAGGTACCCATGTTGTCTGCCCTGATCTAATTCAAGTTGCTTAAAGGAAGGGATGGATTCACTTTTGTCTTTGTATCCCCAGGGTCTAGCACAGTGGCTGGCACATAGTAAATATATAATAAATCTTGTTAATTGATTCATCCGGTCAAGCAATGCAAATAAGGATTTCTGATTGTGTAGCTTGGGTCTTAGCAAGAGAACTAAATTCTAAGGTCAGAGGGTGAGGGGTTGGAGTAGGACAAGAGATGAAGAAGGTACTGGAATGAGGAATAGTGAAAAGCCAGAGAACAGGGGCAAATGCTGGTAGACCCAATTGTGATGGTCAGTGGGATGTGGATGAGCTAGGTGTAGGTAGGACCAGCACCTCAAGGGAGACCAAAGCCTGGGTTTGGCCTTCTTCAGAATGGGAAGCAACACGACAAGGTGCCACCCTCAACATTATCTTCAAAAGATGACCAGGAAACACACACACACACACACACACACCCCTTGGCCTCCTGAGATTGACTCTAGCTTAATCTCTGCCCACAAGGAACTTATTATCAAGGAGAAGGATACATATTCAACCATGTGTATGTGCAATATATTCATGCCAAAGTTAAGAAAAGTAAGGCACGAATTCTAGTTGTTGAGTCATTGAAGTCATGCCTAACTCTTTGTGACATAATTTGGAGTTTTCTTGGCTTCTCCAGCTCATTTTACAGATGAAGAAACTGAGGCAACCAGAGTGAAGTGTTTTGCCCAGAGTCACACAGTAAGTATTTGAACTCAGGGTTTTGAACTCAGGTCTTCTTGACTCTAAGTCCAGCACTCTATCCATCCTAGTTGACCCAAACATAAACCCTACTCTACAGGAAGATGTCGTCTAGTAAGGGAATTAAGGCAGGTACACCAATAATAGCACATATTAAAATGTAAGTGTCTAAAAGCAGAGCAAAGTGCTAGGAGATCAGATCAGGGAGAGATGACTTCCAGACAAATCTGATCACTCCCTTCCCCGTACTTCACAACAATACCATATGTCCATAGGAATAGTTTTGGGTTGTTTCCTAAAGCCCACAGAATAAAAAGAAAGTAAAGAAATACCTTATTCTACTTGATGCCGCATTTCCCCCTTTTTTCTTTCCCTGACCTTGGCCTCCCCTTCTCTTGAATTAAATACAAACAAGGAAACCAGCACATGCTTTTATCCTGAGTTTCCTATAACTTCCATCCTACATCCTTATCTTCCATGGCCACCTCTAAGTCTTCCTAACCCCCTGACACCCCCAAGCATCTACCAACAACATCTGGACATCCTGGGCCAGTAAACACATTCTCCACAATAGAACCATAGTCATAAATGTGCTGCTGAAAACATAAGAACAAACACACACTGAGATTTCTAAAGTCCAGATCCTTGTCTCTCTGATAAAACTTGAAGCTCCGTGAGAGCAGGATCAGTCTTTTCTAAGCTCTAATTATTTTCTCCTAGCACCTAGCGCAGTCCTCTGCATTCAGCAAACAAGAGATATATGGTTGCCAAATTTCATTAAATTGAGTCATTTAAAAAGCTGAAATCTGCAAAACAGATATGAGGTTCCAGTTTTTCAAAATGGAAGGTAGCTAGGGAGTGCAGTGGATATACAGTGTCAAACCTGGAATTAGGAAGACTCATTTTCATGAGTTCAAATCTGGCCTCAGACACTTAGTAGCTGTGTGACCCTGACCAAGTCGCCTTGCTTGCCTCAGTTTCCTCACCTGTCAAATGAGTTGGAGAAGGAAATAGCAAACTGCTCCAGTATCTTTGCCAAGAAAATCCCAAATGGGGTCACAGAGTCAGATATGACTAAATAAAAAGCTTTTTTTTTTTTTTATAAATACTTATGATCTAGCCACCTTCAAAAAAGGAAGGGCAAATAGTAGAAGACTAAGGAGTTCATCCTTCCTATTTCATCTATTTCTTTTAAACAAAGCATCCCTGTTCATTGCTGTAGATCAGTATGTCTCCTGAGCTATCTCTCTTCTCTCAGAAACAAGTAGCTAGAATTTTCCCTCCTGTGAGTCAGCACATTTATAGGAGAAAGAGGCACTGATTCATGGCACAGAGTCAAAAGATCTGGGTTTGAATCTTGCCTGTATTATTCTGCATACATGTACACCTACCTACACATAAATACATACACACACATATAACATTATATGATATATACATATGGGGAAATTGAGAGGGACCTGGAAAAAGTCACTTCATTTCTTCAGATGTTTTCTCTACTTTAAAACTGAGAGTTCAGGGAGAAAAAAAGATGTGTGAGGTTCATTCTAGCTCCTAAGTCTTTGATCATGATGCTATGATTATTAAGAGGAAGTGAAATGTAGCAGAAACAGTTTTAGATTTGGAGTTGGGAGAGTCCTAGGTTTGAATCCTGTCTCTGACACATACTATGTGGCCTTGGGTAAATCATTTGACCTATGCGAGCTCCTTATCTGTAAAATGAGGATCCTAATAATCTGGTACTAACTTCAAAGGGTTTTATGAAAAATCAGATGAGATAATGTATGATAAAGTGCTTTTAAAATCTTACATATCAACTTTTGTTATGATCCTGATACAATCCAGACTTACTTTACTTCTTTTTTTGATAAGATTATCAGGCTAGAAACAAATGGAAAAGCTGTAGATAAAGTACACCTCATCTGACACAAAGCATTTGTTGAAGTCTCTCAAAATATTCCACAGGGGAAAATGGGGAAATGTGAGCTAGATAAAAGTACAAAGATCTTAATGAATGATCATACTCAAAGAGTGGTAATAAATGGATGCGTAACAGTCTAGATAGAAAAAGCTCAAGGAGGTTCCGGTTTTGAGGTAGCTAGGTGGTACAGTGGTTAGAGTGCTGGCCTGTGAGTCAGGAAGACCTGAATGTGAATCCTGCCTGAGATACTTACTAGCTATGTTATCTTGAGCAAGTCACGTCATTCTTTAAGCCTCAGTTTCCTCATCTGTGAAACATGAGGGTTGGACTTGATTGGCTTTCTAAGGTTTCTTCCAGTGCTAAATTTATGTTTTTATGTTCTATCCTTAATCCTATTCTTGTTTAGATTCTTATCAAAGACTTGGATGCTGTTGTTCAGTCATTTCAGTTGTATCCAACTCTTCATGACCTTCTTTAAGGTTTACTTGGCAAAGATACTGTAGTGGTTTGTCATTGGATGAATAAACCATAATAATAACACATCTCTAAAAGACATTAATGTGAAACAGGCAGCTAACACTGGTTGACACAATTAGGACCCAAAGAGATTTCAGCAGCCTGCAATGTTTAGCCAAATCTAAGATGATAAACTTAAGAATAAAATAAAATAATCAACAAATCAAATAAAAATTAATAAAATGGTTTCACCTCACACTATTCAAATTGGCAAGGATGATAAAAAATGGCAGTAGTCAATGGTGAGGGGGTTGTGGGATGAAAAGTACAGAAATACATTGTTGGTGGCACTGTCAAATGATGCAGCCACTTTGGAAATCAATTTGGAATTTTATATATATGTATACATATGTATAGTGCCAGATAAAGTGACTAAAATGTTCATGCTCTTTAAACCAGAAACTCCATTGCTGGGTTTATACCTAAAGAATTCATTGATAAGAAGAAAGTCTAAATATATAGCTGCACTTTGTGATAGCAAAAATTGGAAACAAAGTGGATGCCCATAGATTGGGGAACGTGTTTGGTACATGAATGTAATGAATTTCTTGTAAGAAACAATGTGTGGGCAGAGCCAAGAAAACAATACGCAGAAGAATTAAAACAATCAAAGGTGAATATGTAACAAAATTATAAAGCTCCAACACGACTCAAATGAAGAGAAATGAGAGGATATCCCCCCAAACCACACCCTCATGCAGGGGAGTGGTCTACAAGGGTTACCCATTGCAACTGTCTTCAGGTTCTTTCAGTGTATCAATTTGTGCTGTTTTTTTCCTCCTTAAAAAATGCTGCTTGTTATACGGGACGGCTCTCTGGTAAAGGGAGGAAAGGACATCGAGGATAACCATGATGCCATAAGAAACAAAAGTCATATTTTAAAATGAATATATGCAAATTACTGAACTTAGATTTTTTAAAAATCAATTCCATAATACAATTTGGGAATAAACATGTAAGACATCAATCTATGTGGAAAATGTAATACAATTTAGCAGTATGACATGGCAGACAAAAAAATAAATATAATTCTACAACATATTAAGGAAAAATATAGAAGTCAAGATAAGGCAGATGACAGTCTCATTTTACACTGCTGTATCTACTGTTGGGTTCCAGATGTCACATTTAGGAGAGTTAGTGAAAATCTGAGCAGAATACCTGAACGGTGTGGCACATACTGGGGTAGGGTGGGGGGTGGAGGTTAAGAGACTTGAACCCAAGCCCTGTTAGCATCAACTAAAGTAGTTGAAAAGAAGGCAGTTGATGATATACATCAGTAAAGGAGTTTTCCACATACCTTTAAAATTAAATTGATAAAGCTAAGTAAATTGATAGACATGTATATGTGTGTGTGTTCAAAAAGATATGTGCTCATTGACTTAGCAGTTCCCATCAATAATAAAGATGGTGACATCTGCTCATCCTATGCAGTTCTTCTCTAGGTTCTCCCACAAAATCACCATGAGGGGTCCATCCAACCTGCTGGAAGCCTTCCTTGCTTTGCGTTGACATAGAAAGGGTAGGTATATATAAGAGTCAATCAACAAGCCTCTATTAAGCATCAGTAATGCCAGGAACTGTACTAAACACTGAGGAAGAATGGCAAAAGATAGCCCCTACTCTCGAGGAGCTTATAGTCCAATAGGGAGGACAACATGAAAAATAAATAGGTACCAATAAGATAGAGACAAGATAAATGGGAGATAACTTGTTTTTGGGGAGGAAGAGATCAGGAAAGGATTCTTTTAGAAGGTGGGATTTTAGCTGGGAATTGAAGGAAGCCAGGGAAACTAGGAGGTAGAGATGAGGGAGAGCATCCCAGGAATGGGGAACAACAGCCTCTATGTATGTGTATAGATACATGCATACACATATATGTATATATATGCATATATAATATATACAGAGAGAGTTGTCAAAACACTTTAAATAAATTATCTCATTTTATTTTTTTTAGCTGCCGTATAAAGTTAAGTTAAAAATTGAGATGGAACCATCTGCCAACCAATGCAAAAAAAAATCAGTGGCAACCTCAAGATTCGTACCCCTAAATGTTTCTGACCACCTTGAGGTTATAATATCTCCTCTAGACTAGCTTTCCAGAGGACACAGTCCCAGAGATGGACCATTTCATCTTGACAAGAAGGCACAGAAAAGTAAGACAAGTCACTTCACTGCTTTACAAGGAGGAAAGCAGGCACATTGTTTTAGTTGCGGATTTTTCTCTGGTCCTCCAAATGATTCTACAGGAGACAGAGAGACTGATAGCTTTGCATGGCCCTGACTCACTTCCTTTCAATTCACTTGCAAGTCAAAATGTCACCCTTCTGATGTCATTGATCCTCTTCCAAAACAGCAATGACAAGCTTCCTCTGGTCCACAGTCAGGCAGCATGGCATGGTGGGAAGGCAGCACTGGATATGGAATCCGAAGGCATGGACAGAAATCCTAGCTCTCCCATTTCTATTTGAATGCATCTGAAGAACTCACTTGACCCTCAATTTGGCCTTCAATTTCCTCATTGATAAATAAGATACGGACAAGGTAAATGGAAGGCTGGACTAGAAGACCTTCAAAAAAAGGGAGAGAATATTTGTAAAGAGCCTTGCAAGCAATATTGTACTATATGAGCGTTCATTATCATTATCTCATGAGTTCAACTGAATCACTGAAAGATCGTAGCTATTACATTCTTCGACAAGTCTACTGCATGTTTGTTTAGGGGCAAGAAAGTTGTCTTATTTAACTTGGAGTTTAAAAATAAGATAGCTTTGTTTAGTGACTTGACTGGCATGTATGTGTGACATGTGAAGTCTGTACTGGATGTTCTTCCAGGGAAATCTCTCTTTCTCTAGACTCGGAGAAGGCTCTGCTTTGGAGATGGACCAGGAAAGTGACAGGAAGAAACAGATGAGGTATAACATTTGGCCAGTAATTCAGCAGGACGGGGCTGAAGGTAGTGAAGAGTCTAGTGTATCTGACTTCGAAGGGAGGAGATAGAGAACATGTGCATTTAGGGTGATGAACTGGTGGCTTTGCTAGAAAGCAAAGAAAGCACAGTTCAGAGTATGTTTTAGAACACCTGGTATCTAAGAACTCTTTTTTAAATGACTTGTCTGTTTTTCAAAGTTAAGCCAAAATAATAGCAGTTTATAGTTGTATAGCATTTTTTTCATACACATTATCTCCTTTGTAAAAAATAAAATCTTATTATAGAAACCTTAAGCTGAAGGAGAACTTAGAGATCATCTATTCCAAGTCTTCACTTTACAAATAGGGAAACTGAGAGTAAGAAATGTAAAGTGACTTGCCCAAAGACACGTAGCAAATAAAGGGAAGAACCAAGACAAATCTCTCCTTACTCTACTCTATCCTTCATACTGCTGCCAAAGTAATTTTCTTTAAACTTGGATCTTATTGTGTCATTCCTCTATTGGGCCAACTCTAGTGGCTCCCTGTTGCCCCTAACTCCTCTATTTAGTTTTAAATCCTTTTATATCCTGGCCTAACCTATCTTACCATCACCTTCTTCAGACTCTGCCATCCAGTCAGACTGGTCTTCCTTACTCAATCCTCCATTTTCCATTTCTGTCTTTGCACTAGCTATTCCACACGCTTAGAATATATTCTCTTCTTATCTCAATCTCACAAAGTCCCTTTTTCCCCTTTAAAATGCAGCTCAGGTACCACCTTTGGCATGAAACCTTTCATAATCCTGCTAAACGCCACTGCCTTCCTTTTCCAACTACCTTTTATTAAAGCTACTTTGTATTTATTCACTTTATCCTTATGCCATCTTTGTCTATGGGTTCCCTTGCTGTCTCTCCCATTAGAATGTAAGCTCTTTGTGAGTGAGCCTTGTTTCATTCTTTTTTCTTGTATCCCCAGAACACTGTACAGTTCCTGTACTTAATAAACATTTATTGATTGACTCTGACTTCAAGTTCAACAGTTTTCCCCCTATAAAAAGCTTCAACAACCCTCAATGGCTCCTTACTATTTGAGAGTCTAAACTTCACTGGTTTTTACTCTCTAACTCTTACACTGTAATCCTTCATATGTCTCACACTTCAATTAAGTCAATGTACCATTCATTCCCTGTTCATGCTGTTCATGCTTCCCCAGCTTTCAGCATTTGTTCCTGATAATTCCATATACCTGGAATATCCTTATATCCACTGGCTGAAATGCTACAGATCTTTCAAGACCCAACTCAAACACAACTCTAATCTGTGGGACCTTCTTTGATTACTCAACCCTGCCTCCAGCCAGGAGGAATCTCTCTATTGTGGGAACTTCTCACACACTTTCAAACTCTATTTTGTATTACATTTATTTTTATAGCTGCTTTATTTCTTTTTACTATATTCCAATCTCCTTGAGGGAATCCACCATTTATTTAAGCGAATTACTGGGCTAATTCCATGCTCCAGTTCTCTATCTACTCCATCAGATCGCCTTGTTGGGCTGAGCTCCATATATAAAAAAAGCAAGGTGACAGATTATTTTTTATCTTTCAGCAGGATGGTCTGGCATCATGTGGGTACAATTTCAGATCATCACATACTGCAAAATCTTTATCTTGGGATTGATTCTGTAGCTCAAATTAAATTCACTTGTGGTTTTTAATATGTTAAAGTGATTCTTTATTACAAGATGACCACCATCCAGTGATATTTACTAAGCCACAACTATGAGGATGCTTTCTCCATAAAATTTTAGACAATTTAATGGTCTCTGCTCATTTAAAGATAACTCACATATATGCTGATTTCTCTCAAAGGTCTTATGGTCCATTTGTCTATCTTAAGACCTTCAAAGCTACTGTATCAAGTGCCTTGTAAGTATTCTGCAATTGACCTGTCACTTCCCCATGCCACTTAAGTCAATATAAACAATTAATGTCAGCTGACCAAATGGTAGGTTAGTACGTGTGTTTCCTCTGACCACAAAATAATATTTCTCTCTCTCTCTCCAGAGAGGTCCCAGTAATGGCAGCTACTTCCACACTTCTAAAATCATTATGATGATATTTACAATCCTTGAAACAATCTCCAATCCCATCCACTAGGGTCTTCTCTCCAATGAAGGAGGTGTAAGTCCATTGGCACCTTCTCATCTTGCTCTGTTCTTGTCCCTGTCGTTCCAGGATTTCTCCATAAAGGATCTACTCAATGCACTGGAGGGATGCCTTCATATCCTTTAATATTTTGTGAGTACCAGTTCAAGAAACAGCCAGACATCTACTATCCTTTCCTCTCACTACAAAAATGGCCAACTTCCTTTTTCTGATCACTTATTTTCTTAATTTATTTTATGACTCTTCTTACATACAAATCAATACTGCCTTATGTCTACTACTCAGCTGTCTGCTGCTTCTGGGTCACCTAAAATTTTGATCCTCTCTATAGGTGAGTCAATGAGCATTTACTAAGCACCCACTGTATATCTGGCATTGGGATTGTTTTTATTTGGCCTCTGGACAGGACATTCTCCTTGACAAAGACAAATACTTTGGATGAGTATGTCTCCCTGCTTTATTCTTTGAATTACATATCTAACCATGGAGCCAGAATGATATAGTGAAACAAAAATTGGTTCTGGAATCAGAGGACCCAGGTTAAATCTCTCCTGATGCTTACTCACTTTACAGCCTTGAACTTTACCTCCCTGGGTCTTAGCTTTCTCACCTACAAAATGAGGGGGTTGGACTAGCTGGCCTCTGACATCCTTCCTAGGTATGGTTGTGACTATCAAGTAATCTTGGATGACTTTAACACAAGCAAAGAAGGAACTTTGTTGGAGAAGAGCCTCTAAAGGCTACATTTGGCACTCATATTTCTATTTGGTTTTTTGGGAGGGTTGTAAGTAGCAAACAATCAACACAGCAGGATCTCATATTTGGTACACATTTTAGTCACGTATATGACTGAATATGTGATCTGTTCTAGAATATAATGTGCAAAAATCCACCTTTTAATTTCTCATATTTTCATCAAGGATACCCTTCACAACTACATAGGTAATTCTCATAAAGATGTTATAGAAATAAGAAAGTGGGCACATATGAGTGAGAAATTATCATGCAGCCAATCTTTTAACCCATAAAATAAAGAAAAATACAATATAACATCATAATATCTCCAAAAGTAGCAGCTTTTATTAGGGAAAGTAAATGGAAGGAAATCTAAGTTACTGTCAAGAATTCTTTGTGTTTGGACTGCAAGAATGATAAGAGACAGATTGCACGTAAGTGGGCTCTAACTGCCTTACACTGATAAAGTGCTTTATAGTTTACAAAGTGTTTCACCACAATAATTGTATGAGGTAGAGAGTGCAAGTCTTCTTATCCTTGTTTTACAGATGAATAAATTAAAGTGCAGGGATCTTAATTGACTTGCCACCCATCACATGGCTAATAAGCATCTTTAGAGCCAGTTTTGCACATAGAGGGTTCCTGACTTCCATGCCAAGCTTCTTCCCACTATACAATGTTGCCTGGATGACGTGTTGGCAAATGGCACAATATAATCAGGGATAATGTGCTATAAAGTTGTCAACTTCCAATAAAAATGTCAGGAATTACCTTCAAACAAAGGGTATGTATTGCTTCACAAAAGACCAGCAGGAGATGTTTCTCTTAGGGGACTCATAAAATTTAAAATTAAAAAAATTCATTACTATTTTAAATGTAAGTTGAATTTTCCTCAACTAAATATCCACTTGAATACCAAGTATTTTTTTTAATTATACACACACACGCACACAATCAGTTCACAACTAATCAAACAACCATAGCCCAAAACATGGCAAATGAAGCCACGAATGGGTCAAACCATTGTACTGAGGAATTCTGAGAGAAAAATAACTGAACTTTCATCCTTTCTCCTGGTGCTCCCATGACTCGGCCCCCCAAAAAAGGCCCCATATATGCCAAACTATTCATAGCTGTTTTTCTTGAGAGAAAAAGAAAAGTGGGCAAAAGTGGATGCCTATTAATTGAGGAATAGGTAAACAAATTGTGGTATAAGAATATTAAAAGTGTTATCATGCCATTAAAAAAAAGATGAATATGAGGAATTCAGGGGAATATTAGAAGATTTGTATGTACTGATATAAAACGAAGTAAGCAGAACTGAGAGACTTACATACACTATGACTAAAATAATGCAAATGAACATTAAAAGGAAGACAAATTGTGAGTAATTTCGCTGTCATCTTGGTACCAGAGAAAAGATGATAAAGCTCACTTTCCTTCTTTTAGGAGAGATGAAGGATTACAAGCACTGTCAGATGCATCACTGAGTCCATTAATTTTGCTGAACTCCCTTTCTTCCTTACAAGAAAGAATTCAGTGGATGGGAGGTAAGGAAGTGGGGCATGAGATAGATCCGGAAATGATTGTTGTAAAAAACAAGAGGAGTTGGTTAGCAAGTAGAATTAAGCAGGTTGCCCAGAGACGCCATAATAAATGCCTCAATCAACAAAATGTCTAACCTCATCTGGCACCCTCCTGGTGCCAAGATTTGCCTCACTTGGATCTTTGGAGTATCTGGAACTTTAATGACCCTTGTTTGTCTGGCATTGACTCTGCCCAGTGCCTCTGCTGTGAGTGCCTACAGCCAGGCTGTTTCTAGCCCGTTCTGGGCTGGTTTATTTGTCTACCCTGTGAAACGAGATGATGAGATCACATTTGCTTATTCAGACGCCACATTACACTTGATTCCAGTTGAGCATTCATATCATTAAAATCTCCAGGTTTTTTCATGTAAACTCCTGTCTATCCATACCTCATCCAATTTCTACTTAAAAAAATTATTTTTAGAACCCAGGTATAAATTAATCCCTATTAAATTAGCTAATAGATCACATTAGTCTATTATACTGGAGAGATGTTTTTTAGTTCCTCAATTCAGTAATTCAAAGTACTGGCTAGACTTTCTTTCTTCAAGTCCCACCTAAAATCCTTTTCCCAATCCTTTTTAATTCTAGCACCCTCTCTCTTTGGATTATTTTCTATTTATCCTGGATAGAGCTTGTATGTTGCCTCTCCCATTAGATGGCACACTCCTTGAGGAAGGGACAATCTTTTACCTTTCTTTGTATCGCTAGTGCTTAGCACAATACCTGGAACATAGTAGTCACTTAATAAATGTTTATTGATTAATATCTTCTGCAAACTTGATAAGTATGTCACCTATGGCCCCTCCCTAGAGGTTGACATAATGACTATTCAATCAGACATATTCACATTAAATAATCATCCAACTGGTTCCAAATCTACCAACTTAGTAGTATTTCTCACACGTTGCTCCATCTTGTCTACACGGATATTCTGATAGACCTTCTTAAATAAAGTAACTCCATCTCTTCCAAAAATGAAAATAAGAATTATCTTGGAGTGGCATGTCTTGGATGAACCAAGGTTAGTAGGGAGGGATCAGTATTTTTCTTTCTAAGAACTCACACAAACCACTACTTTAATAGAACATTCTAGATTTAACCTTTCTAACCCTCTCCGTTCTCAAAACAGATGATGAGGATGAGGACAATATCTGCCCATGTCTGACCCTATTTGCCCTGCAGTAGACAATGTTTTTTTTAGAAATGATTAACAATGGCTCAACAGTCACATTCATAATTTTTTAGTACCTTGGCATGTTACTCATCAAGATTTGGTGAACTGAATTCATCAAGGGCAAAAGTTCAATGAGTTCTTGACTCCCACAAATAGTAAATTGATAAAGGAGACATCCATTCTACTTATTAAACACCTTAGAGAAGTTTAATAGATGTAAAATGGTCAGAGCAGTCAAGAGAGTCAGAAACCGCCTCAGCCAGCAAACATTTGATGTTCTTGCTAAGTGCGGAAATATAGTATCTAGGTACCATACTTGTTTAGAGTGAAAGATCACTTTCAGAATATTATAGAGGATGGAAGATTATCAGTCATATGGCTTCACATATCACAATCAGTCAAGGAAAAAAAATGAGCCTGTAGAAAACTTGATGAGAGATCCATAAAAATCAAATCATTCTAAAAGCATTTATGAATGAAATTAAAAGGAGGAAAACAAATAGACTTGAAGTGAAACAGGTCTGTCAAAAATTCTATTGCAATATAGTCACAAAATTGAAAGCAGTAAAACCACAACATTTGGACTTCTCCATTTCAGTATTTGATATCCCATGGAAGGAATCAGAAATGGAACTTGAGAAGACAAAGTAAGGAAATGCAATCCAGCCTACTTTTTGCTCTAACTCAATTCTGGGCAGAGTCTATCCGTCCAAGATAAGAGGAAGATCTATGTACACTGAAGAAGTGATTCAATGAGCTGCCTATTCTTTATTCAGTTGGCTTTCCACGTATGCATTATTAGGTCAATCTCTTCTGAGTATCTGTGAGTTTCTGAAGGTGCCTCTATAGTGTCTGAGGGCTGGATGTATCTTCAAACAGGAACACCTAGAGAACTGCACTATTTATAAGGAATCTCCTTTTCCATTTGGACTTTGAAAAAAGACATCCTTTACAATAGCAGTCAACATGTGTAGTTAGCATACACAGCCCTATTTTATACTTTTCTTGATATTCATCAAAGAAGGAAATCAAGCCAATTTATCTCTGGAACTGCATCATTACAAAATTTTGTATGATCTTATGGATGATGCTTTGGAGGGGAGTTTTTAAGGATGCATTTACCTCTATTGAGTTGGATAGTTTTTCCACAAACAATATGCAGAGTGGATTCTGAATTCTGTATATCTCTAAAATATTTGTATGACTGTGAGAACAGAGTCTACTTGTAGAAAATTATTTGTAATTTTTGAGACATTCTCACAGTATGCTGGTGTTTGATTTAATCATCCCTGTTGGAAAGACAACAATGAATTAATTAATATCTACACAGACCATGCTCATAACGATTTCAGAGATAAGACAACAGGCTTGTGAGTTAATCATTTCTGATATCTTCTTGGTTGTTTTTTTTTTGTTCATAATAATATCAATCATTATTTTTTTTATTCATCAACTTAAGAAAGCTTAAAAATCAGTCTCTGAATTTTTTCAGATTTTGTTGCCTTCTGCATGGATTTCTTCTATAATTCCATCTGCAAGCTGAACAAAATGTTAGAAATCCTAGAGCCCTTCAATGCACTGGGTAGATCCTTTATGAAGGACTTCTGAGAGTACATGATGCAGAAAGGCACAAGATAAGAAGGTGAGGATATTATAGCATAGCAGAGAGAGACCAACGGCTTCTAGGAAATGGTTAACCCATGGGGTACTATGCAAAAATATACGGTAGATAGCAAGATGAGACATGATTACTAAGAGATGGTACTTAATGAAGTTTGAAAAAAACCAATCACTTTTCAGAAGAGCATGCCATTTCAAACACTGAAGCATTGGGGTTAATGAGATAAAAGGAAAAAAAACTGATGGAAGAGTTAGCAACATTATGTCAAAAAAAACTTTCAGTAGAATTGTAAAGAAAAACTCATCATTTATATAATGCAGGTAATGGGACTGAGGCTTTGGGATAAGCCTTAGGAAGAGACATTCAAAAGCTGGGTTAAGTCTCAGAGGCAAGTTAGAATTCATTAAGAAGAACACCACTGAATGGAATTAGAATAAATTTTATGGAGATCTCAGTAGGTGTCTCAGAATAAGAAGAAACAAATACACAATTATATTTAAAGGTACCCTTGGTTGAAAATGATTGACAGTTTTGTGTTTTTTTTATTTTGAATGAGAAGACTCTAAGACTATAAGCTGAGAAAATTAGACTATAATATTGAATAAATAAGAAATGCATCAAGTATTTTAGTTGTGCTTTTAATATTTATGGAATACATTAGTCGATCCTTTTATTTTTTTAATTGAGATTTCAAATTCCATTGCAGATCATCAAATTATCTACAGTTTATCCTGTTAGACTGTTATCTGGGGAACCAAGAGGAAAAGCAACTTGCCTGAGGTTACATAGCTAGTAAGTGTCGGTGGTAGGCTTAGAACCCAGGTCTTCCTAAATGAAGGTTTAGCCTCTTTTCACTGTATTGTGTGGTATTTTCAACAAACATTTGAGCTACACTTAATTTTGAGGAAGACATTAGCTAATAAATGCTTAAAATCAAATTAAGACAAGTGGAGGCCTGCAACGTTTTAGCATAACATGAAAGGATAAAACCAGGCAAATGACATGAGTTGTTACTTTCTCTCATTTCATAGCACTTGGAAAAATGCCTTTTCTCCATCACTCTCTCTGAAGTGCACACCCTCCTCCAAAACCCCTCGAAGCCCGCGTTCCTGCTAACACATTCTTATTTTCTAAGGGAGTTGTTTCATTGTTACATGACACTGTGCTCCAAAGGACCATTCTTAACCAGTTCAGCACTGGCCTCCTCTGAGGCCATACATTAAAAAAATCACAATATCATTCCACATCTCCCCATGGCACGAAGGGATTTTTCTCCAGGTCCTTGTGAAATGTATTCATTTCACAAATCCCTAAGAAACCAGGGCTGGGGTAAAGCAAATCCCAGTGTGTGTTAGCATTTTTTGCTGGTTCCCTGCCAACTCCAAATGCAGTGAGCCCTTCGGAGATGGAGGCCATAAAGAAGAAATGCTTTCCATCTCAACTGACAACATTTATCTTCCATTTCAAAGCATCAAAGCATTGCTTGTGCTGGAGATGTTGGGGGAATGATACAATGTGCTCCATGTTTTACATTGGAAGGGTTATATTTCTGAAGCTGATAAACTCCGACAACCCACAGCATGGCAGTCATTTTTATTTTCTTAATATAAACTGGGTCTGCATCCAAAAAGACATTGCTGACATATGGGGAGCCATTTAGTGTCTGAAGCAGCCATGCAGACGGATCTGGGAGTTCCACTGGCCTGGCCTCTGTCTAGGCTAGCTAGGGGTAGACAGCCTGGGAGAGGGTCTGAGGAGTTGCTAAGCAATACTGAAGAGGGAAGGTGGTATTCAGAGGCTCATCCACCATTAGAGCATTCAGGTCTACCTCTGTCCTTCAGGCACCTCCTCCAAGATCCTCATTTATTTATTTTGCAAAGTATAGCACTTGTTAAAAGTCAAAATGAAAAAACTGAGCCACAGAAAGGTTATTTGTTCAAAGTCACACATCAGGCTAATGGTTAAAACCTGCCATTTAACTTTTGTCATGTGGTAAATATCCAATCACAGAATTTTAGATTTAGAGTAACTTCATTTGCAGAGATTAAGTGACTTGTCCAAGAGACTAAGGGACTTGTTGAAGGTCCTCAGATACTAAGTGGTTGAGCTGGGATTCGAACTCTGGTTGTTTGAATCCAAATATATCACTTTCCACTACATATGCCATCTCCTCTATTAGTTTAGTAAAATATAATAGCAGTAACTCAGAGATATTAGACAAGTGCCATCTCTTTGAAGGTTAATTTTACTCTGAGATCATATGGAAGAATAAAATCTCTAGTAGAATCTGTATTCTGCATAAATAGAGAATGCTTCAAAAATGCAACAGTTAATCAAATTTTTAAAAAACTGCTCTACCTACAAAAAGAAGCTGTCACTTATATGGCATGGTTTGGAAAGCACACTCTGTGAGCCAAGTACTGTTATCATTCTCATTTTAGAAATGAGGAACCTGAGGAAGAAAGAGGTTAAGGAGGTTAAGCCACTTGCCCAGTTTCACACAAATAATAAATACCTGAGACAGAATTTGAACTCTGATATTCCTTACTCTAGGTCAAGCTCTCTCTCCACTGAGACACCTAGCTGGACTCTATATTTGAAACTGAAAGTATTAGAGAGCTAGTGAAGGTCATTAATTAAGGGAATGGTGTGGTCATACCTCTACTGTGGTAGCTATACAAAGGATGGATTAGAATGCAGGAGAGACTTCAGACAGTGAGAAGTCAGAAGGTTATTGCAGTTGTCTAGATAAGAAATAATGAGGGCATTAACTAGGGTGATAACTATGTGAATAGAGAGAAAAAGTCATGTACAAGAAATGTTGTTAAGATAGGAAAGGCAAGATTTAGCAATACATTCTAGTGTGGGATAACTTGAAGAGAAGAGTTGAGGGGGATACTGACATTGCAAATCTGGGGGATAGGAGTGTAGTGTGGCCCTCGACAATTAAAAAGAAATTCAGGAGACTAGGGTTGGCTATAGATCCAGGAATTATCTGCAGAGATGATCAACGAGCTCATGGAAGCTGATGAAATCACCGAGTGAAAGAGTATAGAGAAAAGAAAAGGGGAACAAGGACAGTTACAGGGTGTGACATGGCTGAAGATGCAGCAAAAGGGACTGAAACGGTGTGGTCAGAGAGATAGAAGCAAGAGAAAGAGCAGTATCAATGCAACCAAGAGAGAAAATAGTAGCTAGACAGAGATGATAAACAATATGAAATACCGCAGTGAGTTCAAGAAGGATGAGGTTTGAGAAAAAGATATTAGATCTGGTCATTGAAAGACCACTGGTTATGTTGGAAGAAGTCATTTCAATTGACTGATGAGGTGAAAAACCATACTGCAGAGGATTTAGAAGACAGAGATGGTAGACAGGTAGGCAGTAGAGGCACCAAGGAGAAATGATGCTTCAAGTTTAGTTGAGAAAAGGAGGGGTGATACAGAATGATAGTAAGTGGGGATGGCGGCATCAAATGAGTGTTCTTTAATGATGGGGGAGTCAAGAAATGCGTTTGTAGGCAGCAGAGAAGGACCAAATACATGGGGACAGATTGAAAATTGGAAGAGAATGGGGATGATATTGGGAGGCATCTGCTGGAGAAGACAAAAGGGAAGGAGATGAAGCATGCATATACAGTGGTTGACTTTAGTGGAGACTGGGATCAAGGAAGAGATGGTGAGGTATGATGTCAGAGGAATATGAGATGAGAAGGGGAGAGGAAAAGGCCCTCACTGAGTGACTTCAATAGTTTAGTGAATTGTGAAGTGATGCCCTCAGTCAAGATTATCAAGAGAAGAATATAGCGGGAAGCCAGAGGAGATACAAGAAGGTCTGGAACAGCCACTGTGGATTCAGTCATTCAATTGGTTTGGAATCTACCTAATCATGCCATCCATTCATAGCTTCTCCATCTTGTCAACAAGGATATCATGAAATATGATTAAAGTTTCTTGCTAAAATTCAATATCTACAACATTGTCCAACCTGATAATTCTGACATCAGTCTGCTATGCCTCACCCTGAATGAACCTATGCTGTCTCAAACCAACTACCACTTCCATTTCTAAGTTTTCCCAAACTATACCTTTAAAAAACATTTTAGATTTTTTTCCTAGAATAGAAATTCAACTCATTGATCTGAATTCTGTAGAATTTACCTCATTCTTTCATTCATATGCTAAGCTCCTTAGCCACCAGCTAGGCGCTCCACTTGACAATGGGAATTTAAAGACAAATGCAAGACAATCCCTGTATACTCAAGGAACTTACATTCTATTATTCTTTTATTCTGATTTAAAAAAAAAACAAAACTAGTCTGTTTCTCCATGGGCAGCTGTATATCACTTTGTCTGAGATCACTGACAACAGACAGATAGTGCCAGGAACAAGTTCTTTTACTAACCTGGGATGTGGTTCATCTGGGCCAGATCTCCCTCTTGACAGTCTTACTTTTCTGTTAATGCACACTTCATTCTCCAAGTCACCTGGCTCAACAAACAACTCATTGCCAGCCATCTCTGGGCAATCTCCAGACTTCTTGATTCTTTCCCATTGGCCCTCAAATCTATCCCTTCCTTTCTCAAGGTCACCACTCAATAATGTCACAATTTTTCTTTCTAAAAATAACATGCATTTGCAGGCACCTGGGTTGGGGCCCTGGACTGTTTAACATTTTTATCAATGACTAGGATGAGGGAATAGAAGGGATGTTTATCAAATTTGAAGATGCTATAAAGTCAGAAGTTATGGTTAATACATTGAATCACTAAACTAAAAGCTAATAAGATCTCAACAGGTTTATTCCAACAAAAGGTCATTTAAGAAGGTTGATAGAAACTCATATTTAGGTTCAAAAACCAACTTCACAAGTACAAGATGGGAGAGGTGTGGTGGTTGTTTAGTCATGTCCAACTCTTTGTCACCCTATCTGGGGTTTTCTTGGGAAAGATATAGGAGTGGTTTGCCATTTGCCTTCTCCAGCTTACTTGACAGATAAGGAAACCAAGGCAAACAAGGTGAAGTGACTTACCCAGGGCCACACAGTAAGGAAGTGTCTAAGGTCAGATTTGAACTCAGAGAGATGAATCTTCCTGACTCCAACCCTGACACACCATTTACTCTATCATGTAACTGCTGGTGTGGTTAGCTAGTAGTTTATCTAAAAAAAATCTGAGTACTTTTGAGAATTGCAAACTCAATATGAGTCGAAATATAACATGACAGCCCCCCAAAAGCTAATCCAATTATTGGCTGCATTAAGAGGCCAATATGTTCATGAAGAACTAAGGAAACCATACTGCCTCCCACCTTGTACTATGCTCTGGTCAGATCACATCCGGAGTATCAGACCAGTTCTAGGCTCAACATTATAGAAAGGACATTGGTCACTGATCATTGGAGAGTGGCAAGAAGATGGTAAACAGGATAGCAAAAGGCCTTGATATCATGACATATGAGAATCCATTGAAGGAAACAGACATGAGTCAGCCAGGAAAAGAGAAGATTGAGGTGGAATATAAAGGGAACACATCCAGCACAGGGATCAAATAACCAGGTCCATGTGAAAAGTCCAAGGAGAATTGGCAGTCACTGGATATGATGTTAGAAAAATTGTGAAGAACAAGACAGGTGCTACAGAACTGGAGATGGAACAAGTTCCAATCTTTTACAAAAGGGAGAAGATTCTTCAAACTCTAAGCCAGTGAGTTTGACTTGGGTTACTGACAAAATTTTAAAATGCAGTGTACGAGAGATGCTTTGTGGGCATTGAGAAAGAAAAGTGGTCTCCTTTAAGAATTCATATGGCCTCAAACTCATTGTAGGATTGTGGACAAGTCATTTAATCTCTCAGTCCCAAGGTAACTCTCTATCATGACAATTGACAGAGCAGGCGCAGTTCTATATGAGTAAAGAGAGTTCTGTATGTGGATAAAATCAGAAGTTTAGTTTTTCTTTAAAAAAATGACCTATATGATTTCATCAGAAATAGATCAAAGCAGACTAATGTCATTTTCTTTTTTGATAGGATAAGTAGACTGGCAGATGAGAATGCCATTGACATCTGGATTTTACCTAGGCATTTGATAAACTCTCCTGTAGACAGGATGGAAAGATATGGGTTGGATAATAAATTGATGGGTTTCAAACGTCTCAAATGAGTATGAGTGGTTCACTATTGCCTCTGGGATTAAGAGTAAAGTCCTCTTTTATTTTTGTTATGATGGATTTTCTGAGCCTTTCATAACCTAACCCTGCCTTACTTTTCCAGTTTTCTTATACCTTATGCTCCACTCCCCACATAGGCACTCTATAATCTAGTGAGGCTGGACTCCTTGCTCTCCTTTCAGTAAGATCCTCCATCTCCAGACTGGGCATTTCATTGTTTTTTCCTTAATTCTGGATTTCTCTCCCTCCTCATCTCTACCTCTTGGCTTTCTGGTTTCTTTAAAGTGCCAGCTAAAAATCCCATTGTTTATAGGAAACCTTTTCTAATCTCCTTTAATTCTACTACCTCCCCCCTGTTCATCATTTCCAGTTTATCCTCTACATAACTTATCCATCACAATTTGGGGTTTTTTTGTGTTGTCGCCCCCTTTAAACTGTGAGATCCTTGAAAGCAGAAAGTATCTTGATTTTCTTTGAATCCCCAATACTTAGTACATTGTTGTTGTTTAGTTGTTTTCAATCATGCCCAACTCTTTGTGACCCAATTTGGAACTTTCTTGGCAAAGATAGTGGAATGATTTGCTATTTTCTTCTCCAGCTCATTTTTACAGATGAGAAAACTGAGGCAAACAGGGTTAAATGACTTACCCAGGGTCACATAGCTAATATACACTTAATAAATTGACTAACTGACTCACTTGTTCTGCTTGATCCTGGAAGGTTAAAACAGGAGCAATGAATAGGAACTAAAGACAGATTTTTGGCTAAATGTGAGGGAAAAAAACCTCTTAAATATGCCCCAAAGCAGGATCAACTGCCTTAGGGGGCAGTCACTGCTCCATGGCCAGAGGTCTCCAAGCACCAGGTCACTGACCACTTATCCAGGATTCCCATTTAATTATGGGTTGGACTTGATGTTTTCTGAGATGCCCTCCGCATCTGAGAGTCTGTGATTCTGTACTCTTGTTCTGTCTCCATGCCTGGAGTCTTCGTGTCTATACCACTCAGCAGGAACTTACCCAATATTGACTCCTATTGTGTAACTTTCTATGTGTCCATGTCCTGTTTCACCAGCTGAGCTATAAACTCCTTCAGAGCAGGGGTCTGTGTTGAATGCCTCCCCTTTCCCTCATAGAGCCCACCTAGTCCAATGTGGTACATGTTGTGTGGGCTGAATAAGTACTTTTTGGACTGATACATTAACAAGTGATGATGATGATCATGAAAAAAATACTTTAAGGTTTACAAAAGAGCATTCCATATGATCCTGATAAGAGCCTCGGTAAATAGTTGTTATTATGAGCCCCATCTTACAGATGAGGAAACTGAGGCTGAAAGAGGTTAAGGGTCTTTCCCAGGGTCACACAGGCTGTTCATAGTTTTTAGGCCCACTATTTCTGCTAGCTGACATGCTAAGCCTCAGGAAACTACCAAGAAAATTGTTGAAGCTGAGTTCAGGATGGAGATGATGCCACGTCCTGAAAACAGCTTAAAATACACTGCTCATTCCAGGCCACCCACAACCATGTCCTAAATGAAGTTATTCCTTAGGATTTGTCACACGAAGTGGTAAAACATAACAGCCTGGGGGGAAGCAAGATGCCTCCCTCTTCCCACCTTTACCAGGTAGAGGAGAGGAGGATTTCTTTATCTCCCCAGGTCTGCCCTCATCCAAGAGGCATAGTAATATTACTGAAACTTTCTCATAAAGTCATCTGGGGCTGCAACTTCCTGGTGCTTAGTCCCACCACAAATATGAAATCCTTCTGGAAAGTCTGAAGAAAACTCATGAATTATTTGTGTTTTATTTAGTTGTTCAAGTGGAAAAAAACAATAGACTCCCCCCACCCCCGTTTAAAAACAGAAAAATCTGTTGACTTGCATACAATAACTCAAACCAGCTGACCTTTAAAACTTCAGTCTTCACATGTGGTCAAGCCTCAGACAGGCTCTCTGCTAAGTTTGAAAAAATTTAAATAATTAACTTATAGAGCAAATAAAATTTGCTTCTGGGGATACAGAGTAAACTGGTCGGATGAGGATTCAGTTGAATAACGGCTAGTGACCCAAAACCTGTCCTTGCCACGGCTAGACACCTCAGTCTCTAGCTGTGTGATTTTAACTAAAGGGTGATGGGGAACAGCCAGCTGCCCTGAGGGCTAACTGTACGCAACTGCGTGTCTGGGGCTTCTCAGAGCAGCTCGTGCTTGGAGCCAGCGGGAGGATGGGGCTGCCCCAGAAAACCTGGAAACCCTGACTCCCTTAACGCACAGTCCCAACCCAAGCTGATTCAACAAGCAAATAAGCAAAGAAACATTGATTCAATGGCCTTATGTGTGAGACCCTGGGAGCACGGAGAAAAATGCACCATAGCCCCTGCCAGGAAGGAAGGAAGGGAGGAAGGAAGGTAGGAAGGAGGGAAGGAAGGAAGGAAGGAAGGAAGGAAGGAAGGAAGGAAGGAAGGAAGGAAGGAAGGAAGGAAGGAAGGAAGGAAGGAGGGAGGGAGGGAGGGAGGGAGGGAGGGAAGGAAGGAAGGAAGGAAGGAAGGAAGGAAGGAAGGAGGGAGGGAGGGAGGGAGGGAGGAAGGAAGGAAAGAAGGAAGGAAGGAAGGTAGGAAGGAAGGAAGGAAGGAAGGTAGGAAGGAGGGAAGGAAGGAAGAAAGAATAAAAGGAAGGAAGGAGGGAGGGAGGGAGGGAAGAAACATTTATAAAATATTTTCTATGTGCCAGGCACTATTCCAAGAGCTTTGCAAGTATTATCCCATTTGATCCTCACAACAACCACTATTGTTATCCCTATTTTGCATTTGAGAAAACAAAGGTTAAGTGACTGGCTCAGGGTCACACAGCTAGTTGGTGTCTGGTCAGGATTTGAGCTCAAGAAATGAGAGGAAAAAGGAGAGAGAACTAACAGCAAAAAAATCAAGGAAATCGTCCTATAGAGGATGGGCATAAACTGAGCCTTGAAGGAAGCTAGAGAATCTCCAAGGTGAAAGTGAGAAGGGAATGTATAGCAGGCATTTGGGACAGCATGCCCAAAAGCAAACAAGTGGAAGATAGAGGGCTTCATTCAAGAAACATCCAGTAGACCAGTGTGGCCAGAATGTTGAGCGTATGTGGAGAAGTAATATTCATTAAGACATAAGAAGGCAGACTGGGTATGGATGGTATTGGGCTTTAAATGCTGAGCTGAGGAGTTTGTATTTTATCCTATAAGATAACATGTAAACCAAACAAGACATATAGCTATAGATGTAGATAACTGTATATGGATATATATATATATTTATACATTCATCTATATCTAGATAGATAGATAGGTAGGTAGGTAGGTAGGTAGATAGATAGATAGATAGATAGATAGATAGATAGATAGATAGATAGATAGATAGATGGATGGATGGATGGATGGATGGATGGATGGATGGATGGATGGATGGATGGATGACAGAGAGAGAGAGAGAGATGATAAACTGACAATTATCAACAGAAGAAAGACAAGAGTATTAAGGAAGACCAGTAAACATGTCTAGTAGAGGGTGAGATTTTAAGTGGGACTTGAAAGAAACTAGGGAAGCCAGGAAGTAGAGGTGAATTGAAAAAGAGTATTCCAGGCATGGAGATCAGCCATTGAAAATGGTCCTGGTTGACAGATGGAAGGTCTTGTTGCAAAGCTCATCAAGGAGGCCAGTGACTCAAAGATGGCCAATCTAGGTAACTGGAAAGATGGCAGGGCCTTCAATAGAAATAGGGAAGTTTGGAAGACAAATGATGCCTTACAATATGAGAGCAAATATCAGCAGTTCTCTCTCCTCTTTTTGTTTTGTTCAGTAGTGGGATATAAGAGAAAGAGTCCTGGACTAGGAGCAGGGAGATCTACTTTCAAATCCTGACACTGACTCTTAATAGTTATGTGATTAAAAGGAAGTTGCTTCACCTCTACAAAGGTTTAATGGATCATTACTGGATTCAGAATTAGGAAGACCTGGATTCAAGTTCCATCTCTTATATTTATTAGTTGTATGATCATGGACAAGTCAGTTAATTTATATAAGCCTCAGTTTTCTCATTTGTAAAATCACTGAGGTTGGATCAAACTGGCCTCAAAGTTCCCTTCAATCTCTAAATCTATGATCCTAGAAAACTCACTTTGCCCATTTGTAAAATGGAAATGATAATGTTTGTACACACATATACTTTCCTCACAAGGCTGTTGTAAGAAAGGTCTTAAAAGTTCTACAGAAATGCCTATTACTATTATTAGTTGACCATCTAAACTCACAGCAATCTGCACTGCTATATATTAGCAGGATAAGAAATAATACTCCAGGGTTAGTGAGAAATACAGGACAGAACTTCAAAAAAGAGTCCAAAAACATTCATCACAAAATGGGTGTCTAGATAAACAATTCAAAAGAAATTCACTGCAGGTAAATTTGCTTCATGTCCTAAAATACGAGCTAGTCACACATTTTTATCTTTTATGTTTTGTGTAACATCCACCTTGGGACACTTTTGAGAGGACACCTAACTAATTTTAGTCTCAAGGGTGTATTCTATAGGGTTACCTTTCATTAAAAAAAAAAAAAAATCATAGCTCATGAGCCCCCACCAGTGTGCTTCCCATTAGCAATCAACCAGGTGACACAATTAGCCTTAAAGAAAGGCATTTCCTAAGATGATATAGTAAAAACTATATCATTTTATAATTATATATTATAATTATAAATTAATTATAAAATTATACCCCCACCTACTCCCACCACATACCCTTCCACAAATATACAAAGCTCTTGGGAAGAGCTTTAATATAATAACAGAGGCGTACACCGGTAGCATACAAATGGAATGACTGGCACTGCTCAGTCTGGAAGCCCTTTCTCTCTTCAGAGTCCTCATGCAGCTTCCCTTGATTGTGGCATCTCTGTTCATCAAGTTGCTCAGCTGGGTTCCCAGGCTCTACTGTGTTCCTGACTTCCTTTGTTGCTGGGGTCTATGTTCCTTAAACCTACTTCTTTCCTCAGGCAACTGTCTTTTCTATATCCATCTGTCTGGAATGTGCGTTTGCTCCCTACTAGATACAGTGTCTCCTGCTGGTCCTGCATCTTTTCTTCAAAACTAAATGTTCAGTGTCAGAGGGTGTGGAGGGAAGGAGAAAGAGATTCCTTTCTACTCATCTTCAGGGATTTACTTACTCCACAGGCACCTCCAGTTCTCCCATTCTGCACAAATATCTGCATACTTGGAATTAAGACGCTGCATTGACTAATTTTATTGTTCATTCATTTCATTTGTTTTGGACTCTGTGACCTTGTTTGAAGTTTTCTTGGCAAAGAGACTGTGTTGGCTTGCCATTTCCTATTCTATCTCATTTTATAGATGAGGAAACTGAGGTAAACAGGGTTAAGTGACTGGCTTAGGATCATTCTCTCCCATTCTCAAACTGCTGAAATTCAGCATTTAGCTCTTTGTTTGCTCAGTCAACCCCCTTCTGATTCAGAAAGGTGTTCACCCATTCTTGATACATTTAAGCATCATGTATGATATCAAATGGGAAGAGAGAGGAATTATATCCCTCTTCTCTTATACATTAGCCTGTTTTCCCCCTTTTGCTCACATTTAAAGTTTACAAAGCATTTTCCTTACAATGACGCCCTTGAGATAGACAGGACAAGAATGATTACTCTCAGAAGAGGATACTGAGGCTTACAGAGGTTAACTGACTACTCATGATCACTCAACCTACACATAATAGCATTAGGACTCCAACTCAGGGCTTTGTACTCTCAAAACCAATTTTTCTCCCATTATAGTATGCTATATTGTGGTGGAAGTAATTAATCAATGGGCAGCTAGGTGGTACAGTGGATAGAGCACTGGTCTTGGAATCAGGAAGACTCATCTTCCTGAGTTCAAATCTGAGCTCAGACACTAACTGTGTGATCCTGGGCAAGTCACTTAACTCTGTTTATCCCAGCTTCTTCATCTATAAAATGAGATAGAATAGGAAATGGCAAGCCACTCCAGTCTTTGTCAAGAAAACTTCAAATGAGGTCACAGAATTTAAAACAAATGAAATAAATGAATAACAGAATTACTCAATGCAATACCTTAATTCCAAGTGTGCAGATATTTTCTCCACTTAGATGTTCACAGAATTAAGAAAAAAAAATTTGGGGGAAATATTTACTCACTTAAATGTGTCAAGCTGTATACAATTCATAAATAACATTTACATTATTCAATCACTTTCTGGGAACTTGTATATGTATGTTGTGTGTGTTTATACATACTATATATTATATATCCACATACACACATGTGTATGTATACACATGTGTACATACATATGTAAACATACACATATATGTCTCTGTGTATATATAAATATGGATGCATGCCAATTCTGAAATCATGCCAGAAGTTTATTGGAGAGGAGTGATTTTTTAACTACTCTCCACCCTAGAATAAGAACCAAAAGGAGAAGGTATCATCAGGCATAGGTGCTACTAGACTCTCTCCAGCTGAACAGACTGCTGCAAAAAATCAAAACTGAATGTACTGAACCCCACTTAAAATGACCACATGATTTAATGGATTGGTGATTTTATCTCATCTAATCAAATTCATTCCAAGTTACCTATTCTTAAATTCTTGCTTAGTTCTTTAATTTTTAGAGTTTCTTTGATAGATCAACTGTCATGAACTATATGCTTTGTCACTCTTAGGAAATACACTTACAGACTTAATAGTTGGAAAAATCCTAAAGATCATATCTTACCTTAATTATGAACTCTGTATGGAACATCTTCAACACTGGTTGAAGACCTCCAGTGATGGGAAATTCACCACTCCACCCGTCTATTTACCCCACTCTACCCTGAGGCAGCCTGCTCCATTTTTGGACAGTTCTAATTGTTAGAAAGTTTTTCCTTATGTTGAACCAAAATCTTCTTCCTGGCTTTCAGTCAAAAGCAATAAAATATGACCTGACCTGATCTGACGTACAAGACACATGTGCCTGTCTTCCCACAGCCCCTCCAACATTTACCATGTTTGTCTTTTATCATCTTTGCCAATCTGATGGGTGTGAGGTGAAACCTCAGAGTTGTTTTGATTTGCATTCTCTTATTATTCATGTTTTAGAGCATTCTTTCATATGGTTGTTGAGAGTTTGCATTTCTCCTTTTGAAAACTGCCTTTTCAAATCACTTTTCCACTTAATCTATTGGGAGAAAGGGTTTATTCTAAAAAATGCTTGTAGCAGTCTCCTCTAGATCTCATTCCGTACATATGCACATCAAAATCTGACAGTATGCAGATTATTTTAGAGCCTGCTTTTGTATTCTACTCTCGATTCTTCCTTTCCTGAAACTGTTTGGTAGTCTAGAAGCAACCAAGTTTTGAAGCAACTGAGCTAAATCAGTCATGCGCCTAGATTGAGAATACTTTCTCCTTGATCCCCGACTTCTGAATTTTAAAAGTGCAAAAGGGCCTTAACATTTGGGTATTGGGGTAGCTAGGTGGTACAATGGAGAGAGAGTACCAGGCCTGGAGTCAGGAAAACTCATCTTCTTGAGTTCAAATCTGGCTTCAGACACTTACTAGCTGTGTGACCCTGGAGAAGTCACTAATCTTGTTTGCCTCAGTTTCCTCATCTGTAAAATAAGCTGGCAAAGCAGATGACAAACCACTCCAGTATCTTTGCCAAGAAAACCCCAAATGGGGTCACGGATTGTTGGAAATGACTGAAACAACTCAACAACAATTCAACATATCTGAAACATGGGAAAGTGAAGTCTAAAGTGAAAGAAAACAACTACATGTGGTGAAAACAGTGAAATATGTTAAGTTCTTAGCCTGAAGTCTATGATTGTTTTTAACATTTTGATAACTGTATTTCATTAGCATTGGTTTCCTTTGTAACCCTATGTATTTTATTGTTTGTGGACCAGAAATTTCATAGTTGTCCCAGCACACTGTTTTCTGTTCTCTGAGCATCTCCAGGCCCCCTTCACTTGCTATTTTATTACCTACTGTTTCGCATTGTTAATTATCTTTGTGCCAAAGTCTTAGAAAGGGTTCCCTGAAAATTAGGTAAAAGAAAGCTAGAACCCTAATCAGAGATTTACTCCTCAGCCTAAAACAAGCGGAAGACATTTACGTGTGTCCTTGCCCTTCCCTAGGGTCTCAGGCATATACCACTACTACCTCCCACCTCTGCCCCACAAACTCAATAGAAACCTACTCTGTGCTATGGAAGATGACTCTTCCTCCTTTTCCATACACACATGTGATTTCCTTGGTGTAAGCTCTGCAACAAAGTCCTTTTTTAAAAAATTTTTTAATTTTTTTTTTTTTTTAGGCAATTTGGGTTAATCATTTTGCCCAAAGTTATATGGCTAGGATGTGTTAGAGGCCTAGACTCAAATCCAGGTTTTCCTGATTCTGGGAGGACAATCCTTTGTCTTCTTCACCATATTGCTAGTGGATTCAGATGTCTCTGGAGGAGAAGTGAGGCTGGTGACCTGCACAGCCCTCCCTCACTCAAAACAAAGTCAAGTGCAAGTCACGTCATCATTTCTCTGATGCCATGGTCTTCTTCAGCAATGAAGGATGAACACAGTCCTGTGAGTAGACACAGCTGGCTGAATAGGGACCCAGGGACCCAGTTAGCTGGGTAACTCAACTCCTCCTCTCCTGCCTGTCTCCCCTCCCCTTCCTTCTCCTCTTCAAAGAAAGGTAAATTTGGATGGCCAAAAGATGCCTTCCCTTTCCTTCCCTTCCCTTCCTTTCCCTTCCCTTCCCTTCCCTTTGCCCTGTCCTGTCCTTTCCCAAAGCCTTAAACCTCCTGCACTCTGAAGCTGGGATGCTAATGGGCCCCTGCCTGAGGGCTCCTCTGGACCCTCCTAGCTTTACAGTGATGATCAACAGCAACTGTTGCTGTTCCCTCCCAGCCTGATGTCTTTCTTTTTCTTGGCCTCATTAAAGGGGCCATGCCCTGGCTACTTCTTAAATAGGCCTATTCAATGAATGTGCATTACCTCACCCTAAGTGAGTTCCTGCAAAGACCTTGGCATAAAGGGCCCAAGGTCTCCCAGTGCATCCTGAGTCATCTCTAGTCATCCTGAGGAATATCTGGTCACTGGATTCAGATAGCTCTGGAGGAGAAGTGAGGCTGGTGACCTGCACAGCCTTCCCTCACTCAAAAAAAGTCAAGTGCAAGTCACATCATCATTTCTCTGATGGCATGGTCTTCTTCGGCAAGGAAGGACGAACACAACACAATGTATTTTATTGTATACTTTTAAAAACGGCATTCCGAGAAGGAGTTGATAGGCTTCACCAAACTGCCTAAGGGGCCCATGACACAAAAAAAAGGATAAGAAATTGGTGCAGAGGGACAATGAGATGGTCAATCCAAGGGTAAGGATAAGCATATATTTGTTGTGATGTTTTGGAGAGAAAGGAGGGAAGGCCTCGGCCAGAGGCATCCAATGATATAGGAACATGGAACTGAGAGAATCCATGTGTGGACCACATATTTGGCTAAAGGGACCAAGAGGGAAGGGCAGATCTTAAGAGATTTTGCAGAGGAAGACACAGTGACCACTTGTATGTTTGATTTGGCAGTAAGACAGCCAGGCATTTGCAATTAAGCCGACAGATGGATGAAGGGTATTGAGCGCTCAGTGAGAAGTGAGGTGTAAAGAGATAAATCTGGGGTTCATCAATGGGGGGGGTAATTAAGACCATGGGAACAGATGAGATCACTCAGAAATAAATCGGAGAAGGCAGGCTTCCTCTGTAACATGAACTGGGTTCCAGCTTTCCCCATCCTGGCTGCCTCCTGTGCCACCAAGAAAGCCCACATGTGCCCACAGTCACTGTGGAATAAACAAACTTCTCTGCCATGAAGAAGTGGTTGAAGCTGATTCCCAAATCTCTGCTGCCAAGACAGTACTGAAGCTCGAGAAGGGAAGAGCGAGGGGCCCCCCGAGGACGATCATTTGGGAAATCAAGATCCCTCCTCTGTCTGGATGTCAGGAAAGAAGAAGAAAAGGAGGAAAAATCTTAGGGAACTCCAGAAATGTAATCATGTTTTCTACTTTCTGAACCTTCTATCCATACCATCCAAGTTTACTTTCTTGGTCCCTCTGAATTGAGATCAGCCAGTCTCTATCCAGCTTAATCTCAAACTTCATAACTGATAATAAGAAGATTACATAAATTTTCTCTGGACTTTAGTCCTCATTTTAGTGACCTTACCCTTCATAGAATAAAGCAAGAAGACACCTCTGAGAAGATAGTAAAACTAACTCCCTTTACAAATGTGGAAACTGAGACCCAGTGGAATTCAGTGACTGGTCCAATGTCCTAGCATCATCCAGCATTTGAATCTAGATCTTCCAACGCAGTGCTATTTCCACTATACCAAGCGGCCTCTCAAATAAGAGTGAGCCTTGTAGTATCATTAAATCACTTACTCTTTTTCAGCAATTTGTGAATTTCCAGCTTTTCCCCACCTCCTTCCAAACTTCTAGACTACACAAAGGATCTCTCCTTCATCTGGGATTATTCTACACTGAGTTCAGCAGCATGGCATGCATCCCATTAGTCAGAGCCACAACAAGTAATCTGGAAGATGGAACCCAGGACACAAGGTCCAGCAGTAGCAGAGACTCAAAGACATTAGCCCAAGGCTTGAGGAAAGAAATAGGAATCCCAGATTAAAGGGCTAAACTCAATTATTTTTTCTACAACAATGCAAATACTATCAGCACTCTCTATATTTTGTTGGCCTGGAACAAAAACTCTAGTTATTGCTAGGCTATTAGGCTCCTCCCTCATCTCCTGAGACATCTCCCACTATTCCAAAAAGCTTGAAGATCCTGTCCAACCCTTTCATGATTTCCAGACTTTCAATAACAATTGGCCTCAAGAGCTTTAACTGCCATACCTATTGCCTCCACTAATCTACCTAGACTTCCCATCCACACTTTCAGTCCTTATGGACTCCTTAAGGCCTAAATCTCTACTCCAGATGCCACTGATCACTGTGACAACAACCCTGCATCATCCTCACCATCCATTAAGGTGGAATGGAATCTGACTTGTGGAATGACCATATTGAAATACTGATTGGCAATTATATGCAACCTCAGCAAATGTGCTTAACCTCCCTTCAAAATTCTTCTTCGCTGACACTTAATGTAATGGACAAAGGTATGAACTTGAATCAGTTGACCTGGGTGGGAAATGGGGAGGGATGCTGAGATTTCCTTGTAGAGACCTCAGGTGAGATGACCCCTGAGGCTCTGTTTGGCCACTCACCACTTTCTTGATACCAGGTTGAAGCTCAACATCCTCTTGGTCTCAATAGCCTTAGTCACAAAAAACAGGAGTAATAATGACAGGCTACCTCACAGAGCTGTCGTAGAACCGAAACAAAATGATACATGAAACTAATTCATGAAGGTAAAACACTATAGAAATATAATGTGAGTTGTTTTGCTGACTCCTCATCTAAAAGACTTAATAATGGCTTATGACTCTACAGGCTTTAAATGTTAAATAAGCTCTTTCCTTACATCAACCCTGTGAACTAGACAGGACAGGTATTGTTATTCCTACATTAAAGATGAGGAAAATGAGACTCAGAAAGGTAAAAGTACTTGTCTATGAGCACACGGTTATTAAGGGATGGGACCTAGATTCACAACCAGATCTCTGGACTCCCAAGCTGGCAAGCTTTCTTATATCCCATGGCTTAGGACTAATATCAACCTGGCTAAGGCCCACTCCTCCTCTTTCCATTATTCTACAGGGATTACTTTTCCTACAAGGAGACAAAGAGAGTCAGAACCTTATTGGCCCATTGCTCTGACTGGGTCCTGATCATCTAAGAGAATAAAAATTCCCACACATACACAATCAGGGCTCCTCCAACTTGGTAAATTTCTGAAAACACGTAAGTCATCATGTCCTTCAACGTATCCTGTCTTGATGACCAGACACATTTTTTTACATGGAAACAATAAGGGGTGAGGGAAAAAAGCTAAGTGCTATCTACCTTTGTTGCATAGCTTTGCTGTATTATGGAAGTTCACCTCATTTTTGTTAACTGTTCACCAACATTCTCATGTCTTATTTCAACCCGACATCAAACTGGAACTATGAGAGTGGTGATATTAGAATCACCTCCAACACTTCCACATGTCCTCTTTTCAACTGGCTTAGAGCTGCAGATTCTTGTGTTCTATGGTGGTATCCCTTCCACAATCTCAGCTACACATGACAGATGCCACCTTCATCCTTCATCCTATGGCTTACAAGTGGATCGTTACATTTGAAAGAGAATGCCTCCTAACAGGCTTTGCACGATGTATTGGAAAGAGTTGTATGTAGTCAGAAGACATTGGTTCATATCTCATCACTGCCTCTTAGCAACCTGGGAAAAGAGACTTTACCTTTCTGGGAATTAAATTCTTCATCTGTACAATAAGGTGACTTAAAGAGATGAACCCTAAGGTCCCTTTGTGCCTCTAAGCCTATGAGCCTTTGGCATCATCCTTCATCCCTCTAGCCATGTCCAATCTTTCTTGCCTTCCTTGATGCCAGTAGTCATGAAACACCCTACCTCCTTTACAGAAATAAACACCTCACCTGAGTGATGGATCTCATCCACTCTTATCAACTAAAAATGATTGGCCCTAAAATGAGAATTCATCATGAAGGACTTAAGACTATCAATTATTAATAAAAAATTATTATCACAGTGATTAAGCCATTATTAGATCACAGGACCATTGATCCAGGTGCCTCATAGTACATCTAGTCCTAGGGTATTGCCCGAGGCTCAGAAAGATTAAATCACTTGCCCAAAGTCACACAGATAGTATCAGAGATGGACTTTCAATTTAGATCTTCTTGACTCCAAACCTAATACTCCATCCCCTATAGCCAGTTCTTTCTATGGTTCTAAAACAATATAAAAATTTAAAAAGACATCACCCTGACCCTAGCTCCAACCCCACCCCAGACACTGGCTTCCCAACCAACTCCTTTCCTATAATATTCCAATAAACCCAAGTCACTGATTTTCCCCAAAACTGACCTGATTCAACTATGGTTTTTAGAAGCCTGACTCAAGAGTACCTTTTGGGATGTTGGTTCCAGACATGCTTTTTATAATGTTTGCCCCAAGCACAAGAATTGCTAGCTAAGGCTTCCAATTTTGAAGTCATCCAAGCCAAAGTTAACACCAAATCAATCATGTTTTTGATGCAGTGAGAGTGGGGCACTCCTGGGACAAGAGAAACAAGCCTCCTTCTGATGGGATTAACGGTAGCCCAATGCTTCACTTCTGGGTAGTCCTGCGGGAGATGCTTCAAGAGATTCTTCAAATCCATACCATCTCATCCACCTCCAGGGGAAACCAGTCTCTCCAGCTCTCTCTCCATTTAGACTCTCCAGCTAAGAATTCCCACAGGATTTTCCCCTCAGATGCCTTTTCCCTTCCAGGCAAATACCACAGTTCAGCAGGGATGCTGCCTCCCAAGGGAAATTCCTTTCTGCCAGTCCCCAAAGAACATCTACAATGGAGACAGGAATTCTGGTCCCTCTGAAGATCTCTCCCCTCATCACTTTCCTGGTATTATAGATGTTACCTTAGTAATGACAAAAAGTGGATTCTACCTCTGTCTTCAACACATGTAGCCCGTTCCAAGAGCAAGAAAATACAGGCATTTCACCAGGGAGGAAATTAGCCATCATCTCTCTAGTCAAGATTTTCCAAAGTTCATTAGATCCTACCATAGGTTCACCAATTCAGAGACAGAAGGGATCAAAGAGGTAACCTAGTCCAATCTCCCAACTCTCTATTAGAAAAGTGAAATACCTTCTCTATAGTCATGCTGGTAGTAAAAAGCCAAAGCCAGGACTGGAATACAGGCCTTCTGACTGCATACAAAGGGTGCATGAACCCTAACTTTGCCCCTTACCTTGTGATGGTATAACACCCCAAAACACCTAACAACAAAAGGAGGATCTAGAACTCAGAGGGGGTAAGGGAGTCCTGATTAATGAGACCAAATGATGCATATGTCTAGAGGCACCTGGTGGGGAAGGCAATAAAGTGTTAGGCCTAGAGTCAGGAAGACTCGAGTTGAAATCCAATACTTCCCCTCTATTTGTTTCAGTTTCCTCAACTGTAAAGTGGGAATGATGATAGCACCTACCTCACATGGTTGTTGTGAGGCTCTTATGAGATAATGTTGCAAAGCACTTAGCACCTGGGGCACGCTGGTGTTGTTCAGTCGCATCCAAATCTTTGTAACCCCATTTGGGGTTTTCTTGGCAAAGAAACTGGAGTAGTTTGTCATTTCCTTCTCCAACTCATCTTGCAGATGAAGAAACTGAGGCAAACAGGGTGAAGTGACTTGCCCAGGGTCACACAGCTAGTAAGAGCCTGAGGCCATATTTGAACTCAGGTCTTCCTAACTCCAGGCCCAACCCTCTATCCACTGCACTACTCAGTTGTTCTATTTCCTTTTGGAAATTGATTACATATATTAAAGTCAAAGCCAAAATCTACTTTTTGCCATATAGTAGGTGCTATATGTTAGTTATTATTATTAATTACTATGTAAGGCAGCTAGGTGGGACAGTAGATACAGCATTAGACCTAGAATCAAGACGTCTTAAGTTCAAAGTGACCTCTGACACTTTCTGTGTGACCCTGTGACTTAAATTTTATCTCAGCTTCCTTAGCTGTAACATGGGTGCAATATTGCACCTACCTTCCAAGTTTGTTGCAAAGATAAAATGAGATATTTTTAAAGCACTTTATAATACTACATAAATGCACTTAGCTATTATTATTACGTAAAAAACCTTCAAACAGAGATCTAAAAATGCTTGCATGATATATGGAGCAATAAGGACATGCTAGGCATGCTAGAAGAAGGCCGTATGTAACTCCTAACTCTTGAAGTAAGATACGTATTTTTAATAGTAAGTGTACTTGTAAATGGTCGACACTCTCTTGTTGATAATAAATATAATCTCCCTCTACCTAGGACAATGTAGAAAACATTTGATCATCTCCACCACCAGCCATTTACTGAAGATTGACTACAGATGTGTTAAGACCTCTCTGGGAATTGGGAATGGATGGGAAGCAGAGATAACATCAAGCTCTCATTGGAGAACAAACTAGTGTTATGTGTCTGATGCTATGGGGGTATCCTCAAAGGTGCAGGGCTGGTGCTGGGCCTTAGTGTCCCGAGCATAAAGTCTGCTGACCATCCAGCAGCTCAGAGGTGGAGAATGCCAAGATTTAAAAAAAACACTCATGCTTTCAGCTTAATTTCACCCTCTTTGCAGGCCTCTCCTAAGAGGGTTCCTGTTTCACTTTTGTTTGGGTAACTGGGATTAGTACAGGATGGAATTTTATTAAATTTAGCAGAGAAGTTGTAACTG
Organism: Notamacropus eugenii; assembly: GCF_028372415.1. NCBI lineage: Eukaryota > Metazoa > Chordata > Mammalia > Diprotodontia > Macropodidae > Notamacropus > Notamacropus eugenii. The sequence goes on from NC_092872.1 coordinate 215,903,763, forward strand.
CTGCTGATATTATAATGTTGATATTTTAATCTGGTCCTGGCTGAGTACCCTCCTCTTGTGACTTTCAGTTTCAAAACAATGAAGTTACTATGAGGTCATAAAAGCTGTTAAGGGACTCATCATTATAGCTAACTCAGGCATTAGCATTTCTGGGGCTGACATGTCTGTTCCCTTCATCTTTGGGTCAGTTTTCTGATGTTTAGCAATTTAATCAGATGAAATATTCATCCTAATAGCTGATATATACGTCATAATAGATCATAATATGTATATATTATAATATATACATACATATATAACATAGATATATAATATATACATGCATATAATATGTACAACATAGATAATATATAACATAAACATACATATAATATACAATACATACATTTAACATAGATGATCTATAATATACACATGCATATAAGGTATAATATATACATGTAACATAGGTGGTATATAATATATATACATGTATATACTATATAAACCGTAACATATACATGTATTTATATGTGTATTTGCATGTATATATATACAGGTATGTGTGTGTATATATATGTATATATACAGTTATGTATATGTATATACATATATATACATATACATACACATCGAAAGCTCTAAAGATAGACAAGTACTTCATACGCATTAGCTTACTTGAGCCTTACATTAACTCCAGGGATTGGAGGTATTATTATCCCCATTTTAGACATAATGACACTAGGGCTGAGAGAGAGAGAGAGATTTGCCCATGATCACACATGGGCAAAAGCAAAATTCAAACCAGTTTTCCTGTCCCAAAGTTCAGCACCATACCCTCCCTTCTAAAATCAAGTCATGTCAGCACACATTAAGTGTTTACTGTGTCCTAGGCATTGTGCTATGTATTGTGGATACTTAGGAAGACAAAGCTGGGCCTGCTGTCACTGTAACGGGGGAGAAAAGATGCAAACGTGTGTACAAACAAAATAGACAGGCTAAACGGGAGATCATCTCACAGGAGATGCACTAGCATTAAGCAGAGATTGGGAAAGGCTTCTTGAAAAAGGTGGAATTTTAACTGGGACATGGAGGATGCTGGGAGGTAGGGATGAGGAATGAGAGCATTCCAGACATGGGGGACAAGCAGCGCAAAGCCAGGGGTCAGGAGATGGAGTGTCTGTGCCCAGAATGTCACTGATTATAGAGTATTTGAAGGGGTAGAAAGAGGAAGAATCCTAGGCAGGTAGGAAGGGACCCAGGCTGGAAAGAGCTTTTGGAGCCAAGCAGAGGATTTTCTATCGAAGCTGCCTCTCAGTAAAGACATGAAAGAGGAGATGAACTATCCAAATGGGAGATCTGTGACTGTCTGCTATGGTGCCACCCTCTTCTATGAGCAGAGAAGACAAGTAAGAACTGTTGGGTTACATGATGGGAGCTCCATTGTACATGGCCTTTGGAAGCCCCCTTCTGTCTAGAAGAGAGTCTTGCCTTCTTGTGTTCTCTAGGTAAATGCCCAGCCTAGGCTGGCTAGGTGGTGCAGTGGATAGAACGGTAGGCTTGGAATCAGGAAAAATCTTCTTCATGGGTTCAAATCTAAACACTTGTGTCACTGAACCCCATGTGCCTCAGTTTCCTCAGTTGTAAAATGATCTAGAGAAGGAAATGGCAAACCATTCTAGTATCTTTGCCAAGAAAACCCCAAATGGGGTCATGAAGAGTCAGACACGACTGAAACAACAACACAATGGTCTATTTGTAAAGAGGAAGCCACCTACGCAAAGAATGGCAGGGAGGACACTAGGCAATAGAGAAAAAACTTAGCACAGAGCTAAGACTCATAGCAGCTTTTGGGGGAGAAAACATGGGACATATTTTAATATTACTTTTATAAGTGTCTATCTTTTTTGCCAGAGAATTCTACCCTCCCTGGCATGTTTTTAGGTGCTACATGGACTATAAAGGCTATCATGGATAGTAAGTAACATTCCAAGGGCACAACTTTCAAATGTTGGGAGTGAAGGAAGAACAGGTCTTCAAATATGGCATGAGGTACAAAGAAAGTCTGAATTGGCTCTGCTCAACCCTCAGCAGTATGTGGGTCTGGGCACATGAGGAGAAGAGGGATATTTACAGGGAATGACGGGAAGATTGAATAAGCATAATTGTGGGCAAGTACTAGGAAAAAAGCAACGTCTACCAAAGTCTGTGCCTTGTGAGTGATGTTTGTTTTCTCCTGTCTTCAATGAAACCATTCTAGGTACCAACGCTTTGGTCTAGCTTCCTGGTTGCTTAAGTACAAGGGCTCAAGTACATAAAGAGTCATACAGTCCAACTGAATCAATTCTCTATCCCTATTGGATACCTTCCATACTCTACCACTATTGTCCCATATCTCTTTTGACCTTTGTGACTAAACTCCTCAAAAAAGCCACTGACAGTAGGTGCCTTCACTCTCTCTCCTCACTCTCTCTAACTTTTTATAATCTGACATCCAACTTTATCCTTTTTTTAAAATTTTTATTTAAATATTTAATTTATTTATTTTCAATTTTCAGCATTTACTTCCATAAGTTTTAAGTTTTCTCCCCCTCTTCCCCCCCTCCTTCCCCAAGAAGGCATACAATCCAATATGGGCCCTACAATACATTCCTATTAAATGCATTTTCACATTAGTCATCTTGCATAGAGGAATTATACTGAATGGGAGAATCCATGAGGAAGAAAACAAAACAAAGCAAAACAGAAGAGAAAAGAGTCTGCTTCACTCTGCAATCCAACTCCATAGTTCTTTCTCTGTATGCGCATGGCATTTTCCATCATGAGTCCTGTGGAAAAGTTTTAGGTACTTGCATTGCTGAAAAGAGCTGAGCCTATCAAAATCAATCCTCAAACACTATCACTACCACAATGCACAATGTTCCCCTGGTTCTCCTCGCATCATTCAGTATCAGTTCATATGTCTTTTCAGGTTTTCCCAAAGTCTACTTGCTCATCACTTCTTATAGCACAATAGAATTCCATTACATTCATATACCACAACTTGTTCAGTCATTCCCCAATTAATGGGCTTCCCCTTGATTTTCAGTTCTTGGCCACCACAAAAATAGCTGCTATAAATATTTTTGTACATGTGGGTCCTTAACCCATTTTTAAATACATAATCTATTTATTTTTCATTTCTCAACATTCACTTCTACAAGAATTTGAATTCAAAATTTTCTCCCTATCTCTCCCCACCACCCAGCCCAGGACACCATGCACCCCATGCACCCATTCCTCCAGTCTGTCCTTCCTTCTATTACCCATTCTTCTTCCATTCCCCTTCCTCTCTATTTTCCTGTAGGGCAAAATAGATTTCTATACTCCATTGTCCATATATCTTAATTCCAGTTGCATGCTAAAAAAATTTTTAACATTCATTCTTAAAGCTTTGAGTTCCATATCCTCTCCTTCCCTACTCACCCACCCTCATTGAAAAAACAACCAATTCAATGTACATCATACATGTGTAACAATGCAGGGCACTTCCATAATAGTTATATTGTAAAAGACTAATCACATTTCCCTCGTCCTATCCTGCCCTTCGTTTATTCCATTCTCTCCCCTGTCCTGTCCTCCCACAATAGTGTTTGCTTCTGATTATCCTTTTCCCCAACTTTCTGTCCCTTCTATTGTCTTCCCTCTCCTATCCCCTTACCCATTACCTTCCTGCAGGGTAAAATAGATTTCTATATCCAATTGAGTGTTATTCCTTCCTTAAGCCAAATTCCATGGCTCAATTATTTGAGTAAGACTCCATTATTTCCTTTCATCTCCTCCCTCTTTTCTCCATTGTAAAAGCTCTTCCTTCCCTCTTTTATATGAAATGATTTGTGACATTCTACCTTTCCCTTTCTCTTACTCCTAGTACATTCCATTCAACAGTAAATTTTAATTTTTTAGGTATTCTCCCTTTTTATTCAGCTCATCCTGTGCCCTCTGTCTATGTATATACATACATCCACACATACATCCATGTATATATCCATACCTACACATATATAATATACACATACATACATACCCATACGCACCCACGTGTGTGTGTGTGTGTGTGTGTATATTCCCTCTAGCTACCTTAATACTGAAAAAGGTATCATGAGTTACAAATAACACTTTTCCATGGAGGAATGTAAACAGTTCAACTTTAATAAGTTCCTTAAGACTTCTCTCTCCTGTTTACCTCTTCATGTTTCTCTTGATTCTTATATTTGAAAGTCAAATTTTCTATTCAGCTCTTGTCTTTTCAACAAGAATGCTTGGAAGTCCTCTATTTCATTGAAATTCCATTTTCCCCCTGAAGTATTATACTCAGTTTTGCTGAGTAGGTGATCCTTGGTTTTAATCCTATCTTCTTTGACCTCTAGAATATCATATTCCAAGTCCTTTGATCCTGTACTGTAGAAGCTGCTAAATCCTGTGTTATCCTGATTGTATTTCCACAATACTTGAATTATTTCTTTCTGATTGCTTGTAATATTTTTTCCTTGACCTGGGAACTCTGGAATTTGGCTACAATATCCCTAGGAGTTTTCCTTTTGGATCTCTTCAGGAGGTGATCAGTGAATTCTTTCCATTTCTATTTTACCCTCTGGTTCTAGGATATTGGGGAAGTTTTCCGTGATAATTTCTTGGAAGATGACATGTAGTCTCTTTTTTTTGGTCATGGTTTTCAGGTAGACCGATAATTTTTAAATTATCTCTCCTGCATTTATTTTCCAGATCAGTTGTTTTTCCAGTGAGCTATTTCACATTGTCTTCTATTTTTTCATTCTTTTGGTTTTATGATTTCTTGGTTTCTCATAAAGTCATTGGCTTCCATCTGCTCCATTCTAATTTTTAAAGAACTATTTTCTTCAGTGAACTTTTGAACCTCCTTTTCCATTTGGCTAATTCTGCTTTTTAAAGCATTCTTCTCCTCATTGGCTTTTTAGACCTCTTTTGACATTTGGATTAGTCTATTTTTAAAGGTGTTATTTTCTTCAGCATTTTTCGGGTCTCCTTTAAAAAGCTGTTGACTTGCTTTTCATAATTTTCTGGCATCGCTCTCATTTCTCTTCCCAATTATTCCTCCATCTCTCTTACTTGATTTTCAAAATCTTTTTTGAGCTCTTCCATGGCCTGAGACCATTGTGCATCTGTTTTGGAGGTTTGGGATGCAGAAGCCTTGATTTTGATGTCTTCCTCTGATGGTATGCTTTGTTCTTCCTCATCCAAAAGGATGGAAGAAAATATCTGTTCACCAAGAAAGTAACCTTCTATAGTCTTATTTTTTCCCTTTTTTGGGCATTTTCCAGCCAGTTCCTTGACTGTTGAGTCCTTTGTCAAGTGGAGGATAAACTACCCTAGGCTTCAGAGGTTTTGTTCAGCTATTGTCTGAGATATCTCTAGGGACCTGTAAGTTTTCAGTTCCTCCAAGGTGGCACAATCAAAGAAGAGGAGTTTACTCCTCTCCTGGCCTACACTCTGGTCTGTGAGCAACCACAAACAGTCTTTTTGCCTTGGAACTGAGAGTAGGGTTCTCTCTCCACAGCTACAACCGCACCACACCAGTGCTCCTCCTCATCCTGGAACCCACTCAGAATTGAGACCCAGATCAGCTGCTTGATTTTCCCAGGGTCTTTAGGCCAAGGGCTCCAAAAATGGAAGCTGCCTCAGCAGTGGCTGCCTCCACCCTGGGGCTGGGGCTGAAGCTAGAATGCACTCCCCTGTCACTCAGGTGAAAGGGCTTTCTTATCGTCCTCTGAAGCTATCTTTGGCGTCTGTTGAGAAATATGGGAAATACAGCTGCTACCCATGATTCCTCACCCTGAAGCCTGCTCTAGTCTTGTCCATACTGCCTGGCCCAGGCTGGGCTGCACTCCACTCAAGCCCAGTATGATAGATCTTTCCTATCAGCCTTTCAGACTGTCTTGGGCTGGAAATCTGTTTTGCTCTGTCATTTTGTGACTTCTGCTGCTCTAGAATTTGTTTAGTCATTTTTTACAGGTATTTTATGGGCTATGGGTAGAGAGCTAGAGCAGGTCAGCCCTTACACTCTGCCATCTTAGCTCCACCCCTCCCTTATCCCATTTTTATGATCATTTGGGATACAGCTCTAGAAGTGGTATTGCTGGATCAAAGGGCATGCACATTTTTATAGCCCTTTGGGCATAGTTCCAAATTGCTCTCCAGAATGCCAGCCTTATCATTCTACCAAAACTGCTCTCTCCAAAGTTACCAATGATCTCTTAATTGCTAAATTCAATAGCCTCTTCTCAATCCTCATTCTTCTCAATCTCTTGGTACCTTTAACACTGTTGATCACTCTCTCTTCCTTGATATTGTCTTCTCTCTAGGTTTTTAGGACAACACCATCTCCTGGTTCTTGTTAAGGTCTAGTTAAGGCCAAAGCCCTCTTGTGGAAAGCTCTGCTAAATACACAATTTAAGACTGAAGTAGTCCATACTCCAAAAAGCCCTGGATTCTCTCCTGAATATCACACCAACTTAACTAACTCAAATGAGTTATTTCTAAAGTGCTTAACATAGTAACTGGCACACAGTTGGTGCTGAAGGAACATTTGTTGAAGTCCCACCAGCTGAAAGTGACTGCTCCTTCTTCCAATTCCTTACAGGTATTTGTTTAGACCCTACATTTAGCTTTGTCATATTTTGTCTTATGTATTGTAAGGTCCTTAAAGGTAGTCTTTATTGTTTTTCATCATCATATTCTCACTGCTTTGCATACAATAGATGCCTAACAGACGACTGTTTAATTGAATCAAAGTCCTGTACATCCTTCCTTTGAAATTCTCCTGGAATCTTGTGTTCTACTCTCCATTCCCATAATCATTATTCTGACCACCTTCTTCCTGACCGACTGCATCAGCTTACTACGTGGTCCCCTTCTCTCCAGCCTGCCCCCATCTCATTGCACTCTATACACCTCTTACAGAGGTCTCTTCCTAAAACACCATTTCCCTCTTATCACTTGAAATATCATTTGTGATTTAGGGCCCAGAACCTTAGCATTCTCACATCTCAATTTGGATGTTAACTCTAGGGTCTCGCCAGCTGTACAATCGCAACTTTTGTATTTAATAACTATATTCTGGCCAAGAAGTTAAAATCATCTTCCTTTCCCGGCTGCTCACTCTCTGCTGTGGTTTGGCTGCTGATCTACAGTGCAATGGGGTATTGGCGGCAGATCCTTTCCAAATTCTGACAATTTCAGTAACTTTTCCTTGTGTCATCCTTATCCAAAGATCGGGAATATGTTTCTGTTTGGTGGCAACATCCTAACACATTGAGTATACTTAACTTTCAAAAAGAAAAAAAAATATCATGTAACCATAACCACCATTAGTTGACAGTTTGAAAAAGCCCCCAAGGGGTCTACTTAACACATCAGCTCAAGCTTATATAACCTGTTTTTGAGCACAATATTCATGAGTACATCCTGAGCCAAGTTCTCAGGAACTCATTAGGCTTTTTTGTTTGTTTATTTTTGTTTTCTGTTTTTTAAGGCAAATGGGTGAAAACTATGTTAACTCTTCATCAGATTTTTTTCCCTAATATGTTCAGTTCAACAAAATTTTAAATATTGAATGTGGGTAAAGTATTATACTAGATAGGCATTGGGGACATAATGACCAAAAAAAAATATGTTTCCCCTTAAGGACTTTTCATTCTGTTAGGGGAGATATCACATATAAACAGATAAGTAAATAAGAAAATTAGCAGTAAGACCAGAAGAATCAGAAAAGTTTCCATGTTGGAAGTGGCATCTGAGCTGGACCTTGATCTACAGGAATTTTAACAGTAGAGAGTAAAGAGGAAGTGATCTGTAGGCATCAACCAGACTGTACACAGACAAAGAGAGTGAGGTGGAATTTGGGCAACAGCTAAGAGAGCAGTTTCAATGGAAAACAGAATGTATGAAAAGTATGTAAGATAGAGATTAGCCAGATCATAGAGATCTTTAAATGCTAGATTGAAAACTTTATTTTATCATAGAGACAACAGGAAGCCACCAAAGACTTTTTGATCAGCAGAGGAATTTGGTCAGATGTGTCTTTTAGGAATATTAATCTGGTAGTGTGTGGAAGACAGATTGGGGGGGGGGGGGGAACTGGAAGCACAAAAGGTACTGCATTAGTCCAGCCACAAGGTGAAGAAGGCTTGCACTAGTGATGACTACGTGCATGGAAAAAGGAAAGACACAGGAGATGATAAGGAAAGAGAATCAACAAGATTTGGCAAGTGGCTGGATGGTAGAAAAAAATGGAGAGGGAAGAGAGTCAAGGATGATTCCAAGGTTCTAAACTTGACTGTCTGGAAGGATAGTGGTGTCCTTAACTGAAACAACAAAACTGGGAGGAGAAACAGGTTTAAATAGAAAGATAATTAGTTCTATTTTGGATATTCTGAGTTTGAGGTGCCTATGAAACACCAAGGTGGAGATTCCTTCAGGCACCTGATTATGTTCGACTGGAATCCAAAATAGAGTTGGATTTCTAGATATGGGATCTGTTTTAATGGCAATGATAACTAAAGATCCAAAAGCTAATAAGAGCACCAAAAGGGAGAGGAGAAGAGAGGAGAGGAGAAGGGAGGAGAGGAGAGGGGGGAGAGAGAGACAGAGAGAAAGAGAGAGAGAGAGAGAGAGAAACAGAAAGACAGAGACAGAAAGACAGAGAGATAGACAGAGAGACAGAGAGAGACAGACAGAGAGAGAAGAAAAGAAGGTTCAGGACAGAACACTGGAGGACACCCACTAAAAAAGAGGGAGGATTTGGACAATAATCCTGCAACTGGGACCAAAGAGTAGAATGAAAACAGAGAAAAGACCATCAGATTTAGCAATCACAGGATCTTTGATCACTTTTAAGAGTGCTAGTTCAACAGAGCGACAGAATCTAAAGTCAGATTGCAAAGAGGTAAAAAGAGTCAAAAGTGAGGAAACAGGTAATAAATGTGAATGATTCTAGGAATTTGTCTGTGAAAGGGAAGAAAGAAACATGATGGTGGCTTGAGGGGATGACAGGTCAAGTAAAGGTTTCATATGGATGGGAAAATACTGGGCATGCTTCAGGAAGAAGGCAGTTGGTAAAAAGGTGACAAGGAAATGAAAGGGAAATGAGGAAAGGGGCAAAAGGGAACCTGAAGCAAGAGAAAGTTGGACTTGGGATCTTGCCCTGAAGCCTTCAGAAGCACAGTCTCCTCAACTGGCCAAAGCATAAGCTCTATGGAGCCTCCTGGAATCTCCAATTGCTGACTCACACATACTGTTTCAGTCATGCTTTCATGACCCCATTTGCAAGTGGATCATAAGCCTCCCACAGCTTAGGAAATGGTCTTCAGGAGCTGCTGTGGTCATAAAAACTGCTCAATAGAAAAGGACCCACCTGTACAAAAATATTGATAGCAGCTCTTTTGGTGATGGTAAAGACTTGGAAATTAAAGGAATTCCCATGAAGTGGTGAATGGCTATATGACTAAAATGGAATACTACTGAGCTATAAGAAATGACCACAAGCACTTACATGAATGGATGCCGAGTGAAGTGAACAGAACTAGAAGAACATTGTGGACGGTGACAGTAACACTGTGATGATCAGCTTTGACAGGCTTAGCTCTTCTCAGCACTACAATGATCCAGGACAATTCCAAAAGACTCATGATGGAAAATGGTATCCACATCCAGGGAAAGAGCTATGGAGTCTGAATGTAGATTGAAGCAGACTATATTCTATGTTTTTTTCTTTCTTTCTCATGGTTTTTCCCTTTTGTTCTGATTTTTCTTTAACAACATGACTAATGTGGAAATACGTTTAATATGATTGCATATATCTAGCCTGTATCAGATTGCTTGCCATATTAGAGAAGGGGAAGAAGAAGGAGGGAGAAAAAAATCTTGAACTCAAAAATCTTATAAAAGTGAATGTTGAAAGCTAACAAAATAAAGAAGAAGAAAAAACTGCTTAGTGGTTAGCCAGGGTTTTAGTAATAAACCTGTGTGGTTTACCTAGGCTGGCATTCTGACACACAGTCTATCTCAACATGTGCTCAGATTCTTTCTAATTCCATAGGACCTAACAGAGCTTGCTCTCCCCTATTTCAGCTCTCTAGAACCCAGGCAGGGTCATCTCTCTTGACTCTTAGATGTTCTATGTTCTCATGGTGGGCAAATATTTGGGTTACTGATAAACTCATTCCCACTAAGGTGTGAAGGACTTAGGAATAGGGGTGGGCAAAGGGCAGGTTACATGCATTTTTATCAACAGTTGCTTGAAGAACACAACAGTAAGCAAAAAGGAATAAATCCTAATCTAATTACATAATTACATAAATAGGCTGAATACTAGTCCTGCTGAAAATCGCTTTATTTTTCTGATTAGAAGCAGAAAATAATAGCGGTCCCTCACTTTACAGAACTTTACCGTCTTACAAAATACTTTGGATACATTATCTGTTTTGATTCACACAACAGTCATGTGAGGTATATGGTGCAAGTAGTGTGATTGTCATCTTATAGGTGAGGAAAGTGAGGTCACAGGGTAGGTAACTGCAGCAAGGTCATACATCCAGTCATTGACAGATCTGGACCTCAATCTTTCGTCTTCTGACTCGAAATACATTGTACTAACCTAACTTTCTAATGTATTTAAGATAAAGAGAAACATCCTTCTTTCCCACAAATATTTTCAGTGGCTGACTAGGTATTAGTTTTAAAATTTTGTTTTATTTTCAATTTTTTTATTAACAAGCATTTTCTTTCTATGTCTCCTTCCCCCGCAATACTTTTCTTGCTCTCCTCCTAGAAGCTATGTATACTCAGGAAAACAGCTGGGCTCCCACATTTACAGTCTGCCTCTGTAAAATATATCCTTGGAAAGCTATTTCCAAAAGAGCTTATCTCTCTTTTGGATAAGACATCTTAAGTAACAATTAAAGGAGGGTATTAAGCACAGTTTTAAAGTGGTTCAGTGACAGGTACTGGCTATTAAGCAATTTTCCCATCACAAGTTATAAAAAGGTGATACTTTCCTTATCCTCACCCCGTTCCTGATACACATAAATAGTTTGTTTCCCTTTGTCTCTAAGTGACATCTTAGCTTTTGCTGTATGAAGTTTTCTGAACCTTACTCTTCCAAACCTGCACAAGTTCTCTGGACTTCCTCATGTCAATCCAACCTTCCTTCAGCCTTTGGTGATATTCCCTTTCAAGGATCTGCCACATTACAGAGACCTGATGCTTTTTCATTTATCCATTTATTTATTCATTCTTCTGGGCACAGTTCTTTCTATCCATCTTCAACTTTTTGTGGGGAATGGTGGCAGCACCTTTGCTCTCCAAGTGACCAAATTCTGAGGCTTCCTGGCCTCAGCGTAATATACGATGGGATTGTTCATAGTAGCCTTTACCAAAGACTTACATGAACTGATGCTGAGTGAAGTGAGCAGAACCAGGAGAACACTGTACATAGGAACAGCAACATTGTGTGATGACCAACTGTGATAGACTTAGCTCTTCTCAGCAATACAATGATGTAAGACAATTCCAAAAAAGTTCATGATGGAAAATGCTATCTACATCCAGAGAAAGAAGTATGGAGTCTGAATGCAGATCAAAGCATACTATTTTCTCTCTCCTTTTTTTTTTGTTTCTTCTTTCTCATAGTTTTCCGCTTTGGTTTTGCTTCTTCTTTACAACATGAGTAATGTGGAAATATGTTTAATATGATTCTACATGTACAGATAATATCAGATTGCATGCCATCTTGGGGAGAAGGAAGCAGAGGGAAGGGAGAAAATTTAGAACTTAAAATCTTATAGAAGTGAATGTTGAAAACGAAAAATAAATAAATAAATATCTTTTTTAAAAATTTCCTTTCCGGGGCGGAGCCAAGATGGCATTATAGAAAGATGCAGATACGCTAGCTCCGAACCCATAGCCCATAAAATATCTGTAAAAAAGATTCTGGAGCAACAAATTCTGGAGCAGCAGAAGCCACAGAACAACGGAGCGTAAGAGAGAGATTTCTGTTCCAGACAGACCTGACGCGAAGGATCTGTTGCGCCCCAGACCAGGAGCCCAACCCAGCCCTACCTTGGCCACAGCACTGAGAGGAGCAGATCCAAGCAGGCTTCAGGGAAGGAATCTCCAGCGGCCATGCGGCTCCCTCCACCCACAGGTGACAAGGGTCGGTGAGAGAGTCTTTTTGGGTGGCCAATAGGGGAGTGGGGTGTCCCTGTGGCTCAAGCCCCCTCGGGAGGCAGCAGCGGAAGCGGGAGCAGACTGGGGCTCCCCAAGCAAGCAGGAGCCTGCATCCATTGTTAAAGGTCTCTGCATAAACCCCCTGAGGGAACTGAGCCCGTGAGGTGGCCCTGCCCCCACCTGAGCACCTGAACTTGATCTCACACTGAATAGCAGCCCTGCCCCCGCATAAAGCCCTGAGGCTGGGAAGCTGCATTTGAATCTCAGACCCCAAGCACTGGCGGGGAGGATCCAGAGGCAAAGTGGGTGTGGAGAGAATATTCAGAAGTCAAGTCACTGGCTGGGAAAATGCCCAGAAAAGGGAAAAGAAATAAGACTATAGAAGGTCTTGGTAAACAGATATCTCCTCCCTTCCTTTCTGATGAGGAAGAACAATGCTTACCATCAGGGAAAGACACAGAAGTCAAGACTTCTGTATCCCAGCCCACTCAATGGGCTCAGGCCATGGAAGAGCTCAAAAAGGATTTTGAAAATCAAGTTAGAGAGGTGGAGGAAAAACTGGGAAGACAAATGAGAGACATGCAGGTAAAGCATGAACAGCAGGTCAGCACCCTGCTAAAGGAGACCCAAAAAAATGCTGAAGAAAATAACACCTTGAAAAATAGGCTAACTCAATTGGCAAAAGAGGTTCAAAAAGCCAATGAGGAGAAGAATGCTTTCAAAAGCAGAATTAGCCAAATGGAAAAGGAGATTCTAAAGCTCACTGAAGAAAATAGTTCTTTCAAAATTAGAATGGAACAGATGGAGGCTAATGACTTTATGAGAAACCAAGAAATCACAAAACAAAACCAAAAGAATGAAAAAATGGAAGATAATGTGAAATATCTCATGGGAAAAACAACTGACGTGGAGAATAGATCCAGAAGAGACAATTTAAAAATTATGGGACTACCTGAAAGCCATGATCAAAAAAAGAGCCTAGACATCATCTTTCATGAAATTATCAAGGAAAACTGCCCTGAGATTCTAGAACCAGAGGGCAAAATAAATATTCATGGAATCCACCGTTCACCGCCTGAAAGAGATCCAAAAAGAGAAACTCCTAGGAACATTGTGGCCAAATTCCAGAGTTCCCTGGTCAAGGAGAAAATATTGCAAGCAGCTAGAAAGAAACAATTCAAGTATTGTGGGAATACAATCAGGATAACACAAGATCTAGCAGCCTCTACATTAAGGGATCGAAGGGCATGGAATAGGATATTCCAGAAGTCAAAGGAACTAGGACTAAAACCAAGAATCACCTACCCAGCAAAACTGAGTATAATACTTCAGGGGAAAAATTGGTCTTTCAATGAAATAGAGGACTTTCAAGCATTCTTGATGAAAAGATCAGAGCTGAGAAGAAAATTTGACTTTCAAACACAGGAATGAAGAGAAGCATGAAAAGGTGAACAGCAAAGAGAAGTCTTAAGGGACTTGCTGAAGTTGAACTGTTTACATTCCTACATGGAAAGACAATATTTGTAACTCTTGAAACTATTCAGTATCTGGGTACTGGGTGGGATTACACACACACACATGCACACGCACACGCACACACACATAGAGACAGAGTGCACAGAGTGAATTGAAGAGGATGGGATCATATCTTAAAAAAATGAAATCAAGCAGTGAGAGAGAAATATATTGGGAGGAGAAAGGGAGAAATGGAATGGGGCAAAATATCTCTCCTAAAAGAGGCAAGCAAAAGACTTATTAGTGGAGGGATAAAGAGGGGAGGTGAGAGAAAAACATGAAGTTTACTCTCATCACATTCCACTAAAGGAAAGAATAAAATGCACACTCATTTTGGTATGAAAACCTATCTTACAATACAGGAAAGTGGGGGATAAGGGGATAAGCAGGGTGGGGGGGATGATGGAAGGGAGGGCATGGGGAGGAGGAAGCAATTTGAGGTTGACACTCATGGGGAGGGACAGGAACAAAAGAGAATAGAAGTAATGGGGGACAGGAAAGGAGGAGAGAAATGTAGTTAGTCTTATACAACACGACTATTATGGAAGTCATTTGCAAAACTACACAGATTTGGTCTATATTGAATTGCTTGCCTTCCAAAGGGAAGGGGTGGGGAGGGAGGGAGGAAGAGAAATTGGAACTCAAAGTTTTAGGAACAACTGTCGAGTACTGCTCTTGCCACTAGGAAATAAGAAATACAGGTAAAGGGGTATAGAAAGTTATTTGGCCTTACAGGACAAAAGAGAAGATGGAGACAAGGGCAGAGAGGGATGATAGAAGAGAGAGCAGATTGGTGATAAGGGTAATTAGAATGCTCGGTGTTTTGGGGTATGGGAAGGGGACAAAAGGGGAGAAAATTTGGAACCCAAAATTTTGTGAAAATTAAAGTTAAAAGTTAAATAAATAAATAAAAACAAACAAACAAAAAAAAAAACAAAGCAAAGTACAGTAGAGGGGAAAAAAATATCCTTTCCCAGAACCAAGAGTGAATTCCAGAAGCTGGAATTTAGGACACTGGCTTTGGGGTGAGGGTGAAGGGAATGAGAGCAGGAAGGAAGCAGAACAGAGAAACACTATGTGGCAGATGAAGAGAGCTCAAAAGCCTCCAACACCCAGATTCCTTAGCTTCACCAAAGTTCGACAAACTTACATGAGATAAAAAGGGGAAACCAATCTGAAACCAACAAGCTAAAGTGCAAATATTAAACTTATTCAGCCAACAAAACTCCTCAGTGTACACCAAATCAGATAAAAATGAAATTAGGAAATTTTTATCAAAATAAATTAAAATACAACAAAACATAGATAATGCTAATTTATGGTTTTCTAAGTCACTATGCCACTCACTGGGACTGGTTTTTATTTGAGTTTGATGCCACTATGTTAAAATAGTCATTTGTAATCAGGGAGAGATAATTAACCCTCAGCCTACCCAAAATTATCACCTGTTCCTAAGCTAAGACCTTTAGTACTGAATCAACATCCCCATCCTGTGTCCACACCAGAAACTAATTACTTTTCATTTATTTTTTAGCCTGGAAATCTGACTTCTAAGGCACCTAGGTGGTGCGGTGGATAGAGTGCCAGACCTGGAGTCAAGAAGACTCATTTTCATGAATTTGAAACTGGTCTCAGATACTTATTAGCTCTACGACCCTGGGCAAGTCACTTAACCTCATTTGCCTCATTTTCCCCATTTGTAAAATGAGCTGGAGAAGAAAATGTCAAACCAGTAACTTTGCCAAGAAAATTCTAAATGCGGTCTCAAAGAATTGGACACAACTGAACAATAGTTATGTACCATAAACAGACACCTGGTCTAGTTAAGGCCAAAGCCCTGGTGGAAAGCTCTGCTAAATACACAAGTTAAGACTGAAGTAGACCATACTCCAAAAAGCTCTGGATTCTCTGTTGAATATCACACCAGCTATAACTGCAGCAGAAACCTGTTGATTGTCAACTCAAAGGTCATGAGTTATATTCAAATAGACCTAATGACTTATCTAGCAGCTGACTATGGATTTGCTGTTTATGTATTTATCAAAACCTTTATTAAAAATACTCATACTTTAAGCTTCAACTATCTCATCCTGAATTGCATGTTCATTTATCTGGCATATGAAAGTTTTTCTTTTTTGTCTTAAATGCATCCCACTCAAACTTTCCAGAAGGGACCTCTTGACCTGTTTTGGGGTACAAATATATGATTTCATCAGTTTTTGAAATTTCTGATACTGATGCAAATCATCAAATAATCTAGAATCGATCATCTTAGATAATTTCCTGGGGCACTGACTGGTTAAATGATTTGTCCATGTTCACAAAGCAAATATATATCAGAGTCAGCAGCTGACTCCAAGGTAAGTCCCCCTTTCCTGTGCCACACTGCTTATCTCCCTCTTGATAACCACAATTCAATCAACCCCATCTCTTCTCTCACTGTCCCAAAAGAAGAGCCCTAATCTTTTCTGTATGACCCCATGTGATAGCCACAGCCACCCACCCCCCTCAGTCACTTGAACTGCCTTTCTCAGGCCTATTCCATTACATTTCTCAAGGTCTTGACTACACGTAACTTTTCAAGTAGAAATGAAGGGAGAGAGTGGGGAGAACATCAAATGGACATCATCAGAATGTCTTTCAGTGACTCTCAGTTTCATTTCCAGGATAATAATAATTTTGTTTATATTAGATTTGAGATTTCACAAATATAAGGAAGACCAGGTGTAAGGAAGGATCTCCCAATGGAGATCTTCAACTGTGCCGCCATTGTTTTATTGAGGAGTGGAGCACTGAGAGGGGGTGATTTGTCTAGTGTTACAAAGCTTCTTCTCTTCTCTTCTCTTCTCTTCTCTTCTCTTCTCTTCTCTTCTCTTCTCTTCTCTTCTCTTCTCTTCCCTTCCCTTCCCTTCCCTTCCCTTCTCTTCTCTTCTCTTCCCTTCTTTTCTTCTCCTCTCTCTCTCTCTCTCTCTCTCTCTCTCTCTCTCTCTCTCTCTCTCTCTCTCTCTCGTGCTTGTCTTTCTCAAAACCTTAAACCCAGTGCACTCTGAAGCCCATAGATTGGGCAACAATAGGTCCCTGTCCAAGTTCCACTTAATGGCTACCTTATAGTAATTATCAATAGTAACTGTTTCTCTTTCCCTAACTTTTTCTTTTGCTCATTAAAGGGGCCATTCCCTGACTATTTCTTAAAAAGGCCTATTCACTGAATGGGCATTACCTCCCTCTAAGTGAGTACCTGTAAAGGCTTTAGCCTAAAAAGGCCAAGGTCTCCCATTACATCCTGGGCTGTCTCCAGGCATCCTGATGAATATCAGGTCATGAGATACAGATGGCTCAAGACAGAAAAGTGAAGCTGGTGACCTTGCACATCCCTCACCCAAAACAAAGCCAAGTGCAAGTCATGTCATCATTTCACTGATGTCATGGTCTTCTTCAAAAACGAAGGACAGACACACCAAGTGGCACATGACCAGTATGAGACAAAAAGACAGCTTGACTTCATGTCTTCCTGACTCCAAAACTGGCTTACTTTTCACTATATTCTGCTGCTTCTCAGTAGCATATGTACTATCATTCTCCTCATTTTACAAATTAGGTAACTGAGGAATAGAAAGATCACAGAATAATAGATTTAGAGCTGAGAAGGTAACTGGAGACCATCAAATCCAGCCCTTGCAACTTACACATGAGGAACGTGAGACTGAGGTAAATTAAGTCATTTGCACAGGCCAACCCAGTCTGACTGCTTAGATACTGGAGCCTGAGGCTGAAACTGATCTCTTATCTTCTTGATTCTAAGCCTAGAATACTCTGAAATAAGTGACCCAGGGCTGACCTGCCCAACAGCACATAGTCAGGAAGTATCTGAAGATTATGAACCCATGTCTTCCAGACTCTGAGCCTGGCACCATTCAAAGCAATTCATACAGTCCATGGAAACTGCTAATTTTTCACACTTTATGGATTATTTCACTTAAATCACACAATAATTCTGTGAGGGAATTACTATAGGGGTAACTAGGAACTTGGTAGGGGCCATCAATACACTATCAATATAATTTAGACTACTTTTCAAGATAGTGTAGCAGAGTAGACAGAGCATTGAATCTGAAATTCTGGAGGATATGGGTTGAAATGCCACCTCAAATACTTACTGTGTGTGACTCTAGGTGAGTCTCCTAAGACTTCCAGGCTCAGTTTTGTCTCTCATAAAATGGGGATTATGTCACCTTCCCCATAGAGTTGTAAGAATCAAATAAGATAACACATATAAAATTCTTTGCAAAACTTTAAGACTTCTGTAAATATCACTTATGATTACTCTGCCCTAGATCAAGGATTTATCGTCCTTTTCTGTTCCCTTTGGACAATCTGGTGAACCCTTCTTAGAATAAAGTTTTTAAACACATAGAGTAAAATAGGTGAAATTACAAAGAAACCAATTATATTGAAATACAGTTATCAAAATGGATTTCAAAAAACTAATTCATAAATCCCAGGTTAAGAATCCCTGCCCTAAATGCATGATTGTTTATCCACACCAACACGCAGATGCCACTTTCCTGCCCATTCCCAGTCTTTTGTAAGTATTTCTTACAATTGGCTCCCATCATCTTAGTATTTCAGCACCTGGAAGAACTTAGCTGAACCCGTAAACCTGAAGGTTTCACCAGTGCCTTCTCTGCAAGAGATCATATATAAAAGTGTTAAATAAGACTGAATCCTGGCACTGATCCCCAGGGCAGCCTCCTTGTTTCAACTTCTCAATCCAGAGAAATACCCATGTAGTTCCTCTCTACCCTTTGTTTCCTGTATCTAAGGTAATTCCCCACATATGACAAAACAATTCCCCTGATCTCATCATGAATTTTTTAAATAGCCTTTTGTGGAGAAAGGCTTTGGGAGAGTAGAAGTAGATTACATCCATTTGTTCCTCTAGTAATAGCTGGTATTACATGGTCACAGGTGAACCTAGGACTTAACAATATCCTACATGTCACACACACACACACACACACACACACACACACACATCCTTGCCAATTCATTCTCCTGTATTAAGCAATACTTGTCCTCAGTCTCTCAGTGTTTAAGAACATACCAACAGCCCTCTTATCGAGAAAGAACCTCAAGGGATTTACAAATATTTTTTTAAGAAAACATATTTTTAAACCATCTTATGTTTTATACAAGGCATGTTTAATGCACACTCAAATGCAACCACATCTGGCCTGCAACATGGCAGCTGTTTAACAGCCATGACACCTCACAAAAATTTAGGACAGGAAACAAAGAATTCTGTAGCCAACTGGAGCTTAGAGGAGGAGGAGGAGTTAGAGGAGGAGGATTTCAGAGCCCAATGCTACAACTGCCCTGCCTGGATTTCAGCCAAGACAATGTGGTTAACACCTCTGAGGTAATGAAAAGCAAAAGAGCCATTAGTGGTGGCAGGCCAGCCGCCTGGAGAGCCCAGCACCAAAGTGACCTGACCCTTCTGCCCAGGCACCAATCAGTTTCTGGTTCAATCAGAATTGTACCCGCTACTCAACTGCCAAATCCACTTCCACAAAAGAGTGCTTTTCAACATCTCTGTGCCATGTACCTTTGAGCCACACAATTTGGCTTGCTGGGCATTCCTGTCCCAAAATGTGCCCGGGCACTGGCCCATTTTTGATTCAACCCAAAACAGCCTCCAAACAACTGCCAAACCCACTTTCCACGACATGCTGCCTTTCAAGCTCTCCGAACTACAGACCTGCCATACCCTGGACACACTTTGGCTTGCTGGACTGATGTAATCTGGCAACTGGTTGCCTCAACCAACATAGGAAAGCCACATTCATGCCTAATGGATGAATGTACTAACTGTGCACAGAGTGGAGCTAGTTAGGACTCTGGCTTAAAAAGTGAATTATTCTGATAGGCAGCCTTTGTGAGGCATCATAGTGTAAAAAGTTGACCCAACCTCAGACATTTATTAGCTGTGTGCCCCTAGGCAAATCAGGTAACCTCTGTCTGTCTCAATTTACTCAACTGTAAAATGGGGATAATAATAACATCTA
The DNA here is from genome assembly GCF_028372415.1 of Notamacropus eugenii. Taxonomy (NCBI): domain Eukaryota; kingdom Metazoa; phylum Chordata; class Mammalia; order Diprotodontia; family Macropodidae; genus Notamacropus; species Notamacropus eugenii. Next base: position 215,923,565 of record NC_092872.1, read on the forward strand.
CCTCCCAGGGCTGTTGTGAGGCCCAGATGAGGTAATATTCATAACACATTTAGTACAGTGCCTGAAATATAGGAGGTGCTTAGTAAATGCTTGCTAAAAAAGAAAACACATTGTGTGTGCACACAAACATGGACATGTATATACATACACACACAACTGGACCACAGGGATGGATGGGACTGCTTCTCACCTGATCCCCATGCCCTCAGGAGAAATGAATTTGCTTACATACAGTGATGGATTTTGTACTGAATGACAACTCTGCCCGCTAACTAGCAGTGCAAACTTGAGCAAATCACTCCTTGATTAGACTATAAGCTCTAAGAAAGTAGAGATTATTTTGTTATACATACATATATATGTATATATACATACACATACATACATATATGTATATAAACACACTTCTATATTCCTATCTATTCCTCTTACCTATCTGTATATCCATATACACACATGCATACATAGATATGTGTTTTCTTTTTAACAAATATTTAAATATTTAGAGAGACAGAGAGAAGTAAAGGTAAAGTTATATTTACATATAACATAAAATGTATGCATGTATAGGGCAATTGCAATAGAATTATTAAAGAATACTCTAAGGCCTAATAAAACCAAGTACTGCTCTGTGATACCAGTTTTAATTACTACAGGAAGCCAAACTGAGAGAGATAGCACACAGTGAGCTAGAAGAAGTTGGATGTGAGCTGGAGTCTGAAGAATGGATGGTATTTGAATTGGGTAAAGGAGGTAGAGATGGAGAGCAGATACCATAACAGCATTTAGAGCAGCTTGTGACTAGGTAAAATAAAGAGACCAGCAAACTGAATTGGAGGATTGATGATAAAAAAATCAGTGGTAAACAATTGCACAGATGGTTATTATTATAAAGTAAGCTAGATAAGGTAAAACTAACTTATAGAGCTTTGAATACAAGACTTTTAGAGAGTTTGATCCTATTGAAGGAGAGGAACAGGATGAAATAGGTCCTTTCAGAAAACAAATAGGTCCTTTCAGAAATGGAGTCACCAAATCACCACCTGTCAGAAAACAGTGGTATGGGGGATGAGCTGACTGGAAAGGACATTTGGGGATTGGGGGCTGTAATGCAGGTGTAAAGTGATAAGGATGTGAGTCATGGTCATAGTAGTGGGAATGGATCTGAGATAGCATTCAGGAAGGAGTGAACAGAACCCTGTGTTAATGTTACATTTGTCACTGATGGTTGAATTGGTTGTTAGGGATTATACAGGTGACCTCTAAGATTCCTTCCAATTCTAACTATGGTAACACAGCTACAAAGTGCCAGAGGTAAGAGGTGAACCCCAGGTCTTTCTGATACTAAGTGCCATATTCTATCTACTATGTCAAACTGATAGGTTATTGAAAGTAGGAGAGGAAAAGCTCTCCAAGAGCTTGAATGTAAATACACAAGATCAAAGAGCTAAAGATGAAGACATAAGGGAAAAGCGAGGTCAGAGAAAGACTGATCAAAAAAAGAAGAAGGGAATCAGAAAAGGCCTATTGTCTCAGAAGCCAAGAGGGGAGTTTGAAAAAGAAGAGATTGTCTTTAGCGAGAAACGTTGAAGCAGAATTGAGGGTAAGAGCTAAAAAAGGAAAATACATTTGGAAAAAAAAGTTCACTAATGACCTTCAAGAAAAATTTCAATAAACTACAAGGCAAAAAAACAGATTGAAAGAAGTTAAAAAGGGAATGAGAATCTAGGAAGTGAAATGTGTAGATATAGTCTACAACAGTGATGTCACTCCAATAGAAATGGGGCTACCAAACCATATAAAAGGTTCCCTGCCGGTGGCATATTGACTTAGAAAACCACATCTTAGCATTCTCTATGTTCTACTGTATTTTTATTTATTTTGTTAACTCTTTCCCAATTACAATTTAATGTGGTTCTGCTGCCCTGGGGTGATTGTGGGCCTCACACAGGTGGTCTGTTTGACATCTGATCTACAGACTCAAAGACAGATATTAGAAAGTAGCTAGGCAGAGTTGCAACATTGGAGGACAGAAAAGAGGTAAAGCTTGAGAGAAGAGATATCTCTTATTCTCTTTGACTGAAGCAAGAAATAAGTCAGTAGTTATAGGGAGAGTGGGAATTCCAGGTAAAGATGAGGCTTATATTGAATGGTCGTAAGCTTCTGGATAAAACAAGAGTTAAGGTTAACTGGTAAATGATCAGCCTAGGCTTTGGAGGAGAGGAGATTTGGACTCTCCACTGGGTAGAATATTTTAGGATGAGTCAGCAGAGAATGAATAAGAGGACAAAAGGTTTGAGAGGGGTATCCTTATGAGCTGAGCTGAAGAAATGTGAAAAGACCATCAGCTTTATGAAATTAGGTTTGGCAAGTTTATCAGAATTTGAAATTGTTCCAGAATTTGTACTAGGATTAGAGATTAGCTTTGAGAGTTGTCTCTTTTTTTCTGTGCCCTTATGTCCTTTCTTACCATTTCCTTTAGACACACAGTGTTCTTCTGCTGTGCACCTTCATCCCATCTTTTCTGGAAAATCAGATTTAATATCAATCATACTTAGTACTTTGAAATAAGTCCATGCTTCTTTCCTGCAAAGGTATTGCAAAGTAGGCCTCCCAACTCACAGTGGTTGTGCTCCCTGTAAAAGGGATTTTATATGGTAAGGTGTAGGTAAAGGAACAGGGGCAGGTGATGGCAATTAGAAGATCCCAGGGCCTCAAAAATCATACCACACAGACACCTGCCTAATCTGACTGGGCTGGTCCTGGGTCCACCTCAAACACTCTCAATTCATTCTTGCTCTCCCTGCCACTTTCTTCCTTTCATCTCTTGTACATCTGGACACTGATGATTTTTATTTAGTCCACTCAATCAAGTTTCCAAAGTGGATTCCAAGTTGGCATGTATAAGCCCAGCCATTTGCTCATGACTCACAACTACAGCAAAGAACTTTTGGAGAAGACACAGACCACAGTGATAGGACGGTTCCTTACCACGATCCCTATGCCTTTAGGAGAACTAAATCTACTTATATACAATGATTGATTTTATTCTGAATGCCAACTCTGCCCACCAGCTAGCAGTGCAAACATGAGCAAATCACACCCTGGCTAAACTATAAGATCTAAGAAAGTAGGGATTGTTTCATTTTTTGTATATGTACACTTAGCAGAGTGCCTGGCACACAGTAGCTGGCTTTTTTTTTATGTTTCTTGATTGGCTGATGGGTTAACCCCAACTCTCTGAACTTCAGGGTCCTTGTCAGTAAAATAAGGAGTTAAATGAAAAGTTGTCTCAGAGTCTTTCCAGATCCATCATTCTAGGAGTGTAGGCCTGTTTATTTTGTCTTTCTAATTAAAATGGAAATACAGACATGGGGACTTCCAAGAAAACTGTTTCAGTAGAATAGGGTAGGGTTGGAGGACAGAAGCCAAACTTTTCTTGAACATCATCTAATTCAACCTCCACCCAGGACATAAATCTTATTGATATTAGACCAGACAATTGGCCATCCATGGCCTCTGGTCCAGACCAGGGCCTCTGCCGAAGCTTGGCTACACCTCTCTTGCTCCTGGAGCAGGGTTGTGTGTTTCTAAAAACACTCAATAAATACTGACTTGTTTGGACCATGTCTTCCCTGGTCTGGGAAAACTCCTCTCCTATGACACTTCTCTTCTAAGACTAATCAAGCTTTCTGCTGACACTTTCTTTTATTCCCCCAACACTGCAGCCCCCTCCTTTCATTTCTACTTAGGCAAACCTGCACTCAATCATTTCTGATGTGTTCACTCACTCTAGACTTCCATGCTCCAATGCAAGTGAGGACAGTCAGCCTCTCGTGACACATGGGGTATGAATTGCCACGTGGCTGTCTGTTCATGCAACTGGGGGAAGGTGGGGTGCGTGACGCTGCTTCTGATGTGTGCATGAGAGGCACTTCCTGACCACCAGAGGCCTCTACATAGACAGACAGCTGACACTGGACATCAACAGATGAATTACAGCCCATTCATGATTGATTCATAAACCAGATGGACTCTAACTGTTCATGATCCCAACATACCTTCCTCATTCGTATATGTTTAGGAGAGGCTTTCTCTGCTGTTTGTTAGACAAAGAAAGAGTTAGCCTATTGATGGACAAGAGGGTGGATGGAAGATCACTCCCCTACACAAAAATCTTCAGTAGCTCCCTATTGGCTCCAAGATTGAACAGGAACAGGGGTAGGGAATGGACTTATCACTTCATTTGTACAAGGAAGGCAGAGGCAACATGTTAGATGGATGGAGAGCCATTCTTGAAGTCCAGGTGATACCTCTAATAAAAGACTTCCAGTGCTTCTGAGGTGTAAATGTTCCCTCCCTCTTGAAACTGTTTTGTGTAGCTATAAATCACTTCCTTGTTAACATGTTATAAATACAAGTAGAACGTGTAAACATTTCCGGTTTTGTTTTACTTTTTATCCCAGTGCCTTGCACAGAGAAGATGATTAATAAATGTTTGATTGGATGAAATTGGCTATAAATATATAATTCCATGATTTTGCTATGAGTGTCCAAATGGAAAGGTACAAGCAAAACTATGGAAGAAATCAAACAGAAAGAGATAATCACCTCAAGCAGAAAATAAGAGGAGGAAGGTATATTTTTGAACCAACCAGGAAAGGAATTTACTTCCCAAGAAACTTAAAGGGGCCTCATTGAAATAGAACAGGACTAGAAGATGAAAGAAGGGTGGGACAAGTAAGAAGACTCACACATACACCCTCAGTAAAATAATAAAGGAAAGAGTCTATGAAATAAGAGAGACTGATAAATCATATGAGAAGATCGCTGGGTTAAAGAATCAAAAGTCATGAGCTTAAATTTCAGGTCTAACTTTACTAGATTTGTGATCTTGGACAAATTATTAAAATTCTCTTGGCCTCACAAAGAAAGATTTGTTCTCAAGGGGAGAGGCTAAGGATCTCAGAAAACCTAGGACTGGCAGATGTAATGATGATTGTGGACAAAGGAAAGAATGGAGGTGCAGTTTTCAGGGAATGGGAAGAGTCAGAGACAGACAAGTTGACAGACAGAGACACAAGGAGAGGGAGAGACAGAAAGACAGAGAAGGAGGGAGGGGGAGGGAGAAGGAGCAGGAGGAGAGAGAGAAAGAGAGAGAGGAGAAGGAAAAAAGGAAGGAAGAAAGGAATGAAGGAAGAAAAAGGAAGGGAGAGAGAAAAAGAAAATGAAGAAAGGAGGAAAAGGAGAAGGAAGGAAGAAAAAAGGAAGGAAGAGAGAGGAGGGAGGGAAAGAAGAAGGAAGGAAAAAGGAAAGGAGGAGAGAAGAAGAGACAGAAGAAAGGAAAGAGAGAGAGAGAAAGAAAGACAGAGAGAGACAGAGAGAGAGAGAGTACCAGCAAAATATAGCTGAATGAGATAGATTTCAATTTCTGGCAAAATTCTAGTACAAATTACTATATGAGTAATTAGTAAACTTCTAGAAAATTAAGCAGTGATCACAAAGAACCAACATGGCTTTATCAAGCACGGTTCATGCCAAACTAATCTCATTTCCTTTAAAGACAGGGCAAGAAGACTGTCAGCTCAATGGAATTCTATAGATTTGGCTTCCCTGAGTTTTAGCAAAGTATTCCACAAAAATCTCTCAGCCTGCTCTTGCGGAATTGAAGAAATGTCAGCTACACAGTGGGACAATCGTATAGACTCAAAACAGACTGAGTGGTTAAGCCCAAACAGTTGCATGTCCACTTGGAAGGTCTTTAGTGGAGTGCCCCAAGGCTCTGTGCTTGTTCTAATACTACTGAATGTAAGGCTTCTCCCAGGATTTGGAAAAAGGCATAAACAGTATACTTATCAATCTGCAGATGATACAAATCTGGAAGGCATAGCTAACATTGAATTACAGAGTGAGCATCCAAAAATATCTCAAGAGCTAGAACACTGAATTGAATATAGTAAAATATGCTTGAAAGGAATATATGCAGATTCTTATACTTGGGCTCAGAAAATATCAACTTCACAAGTACAAGATGGGGGAAGTACAGGTAGACAACAGTTCATGTAAACATGATTGGCATACAATATGTACAATATGAGTTCTCCACTCAGGGTATATTACTTTGTCACTACCTGAACCACTGAACCCAAGGAAGAAGGTTCATGATTGCCAAAGAGGGAGCCATTTAAGTTAAATGGAAGGACGAGAAGCCAGACAGAATTACAGAGAGGGTCAGAGCGTAGGAAGAGCCCTCAGCAAACATCTATTCCAACCCTCTCATTTTATACATAAAGGTTTGGTGGTCCAGGAAGCTTAAATAACTTGTGCCCATCGTCACAGAGACAGTAATCATCAGAAGTGGAATTTCAACCCAGGTCTCCTGCTCTCACTTTCTTAAATCTAGACAATCAATGAAACAATAAATCAATCCCTGATTTGCAACATTGGCTAATTTGGGGGGTATTAATGCTCACACTAAAAATTTAACAATGGGCTCAGTCCTGTCAGAAAAGGCTAGCGCCAGCATACCCTTGATATAGTTACTGTGCCTATCGGGATTTTAACATTTCCACTTCAAATTTTAATTTTTGTTTTTAGAGTCAAACTCTACTACAGAGTCCTGTGATTTGTACCCTGGATTTGGTCAATCGGGGAGGCCAATTCAATCCCTATGGGTACAGTGTTGTATAGTGGGTCTCCATCTAGAGAACACTACAGAAAGCATATAGAACCTGGGACTTATCCTTGGTCCCCCAACACCTGTGGAAATAATGGGGTTCGACTGTATTTTGGAATTAAAACAGTAAGGTTGCTTCAGTGGGACCTTAATACAGTTATTATTCACAATAAATCACTCCGGTTCTCTAATCACTCTCCATTGACAGCCTCACTAATTTGGTGAGATGATGATATTGGAGTGTGAAAAACCTACTGAAATCAGATTTACGTCCAGGTCCAGATGTTCAGACATATTAAACCGCTCCGGGGCCTGCTGATTTACTCTCTTCCACTCTAGGTCAAAGCACATGGCTTCGGGAGCCCTTCTGAGAAGTGGGCCCTAATGCACTCATATTTCACTACTGGAAACCTTTGGTTCTAATTTGAGTAAATTCACCAATGAAATAAGTTTGATGGACTTGGCCTCAGGTCTCGTCAACATTTTTCACATCACATCAAACTCTCCACATATCTGATACCACAGGGCAGACCTGGCGCTACTGACAAGATGCTTTCAAACACTCCGTCAGAGCCAGTTAAACAACCCTCTCTGCTGTTACTCAAGTGTTCTCTCTGAAACGTCAGAAAAGGGGGAATAAACGAAAGGGCAGGCCCTATCTAGCCTTACATCTTACATTTCAATTAGGAAACGCTGACAGCCAGTTACAGCGAACTACAACCACAGAGGTGCCCACTCTTTCTGCTAGGCTATGGGCCAACACTTAACCAGCATGACTCCCAACCCTGCGCGGGGGGTGGAGGGATCCTCCTGGGTCACTGCCCCTTCCTCAGCAATTTTGGGTGACGTTGGCATCCCTTGGGCTCCCTAAGAAGAACATGGAAATAATTCTAGGGCGTTGTGGGAACAAAGAAGCCCTCTGGGCTGGCCCACTTGTACCCTCTGATCAAGAAAGTCGGATACATTTTTCTACTTCTTACCAGGTCAGAGTTTCTCCCCACCCCCACCAAAGTTCCCACAGCTGAGACCTAGGACCCACAAAGTACCAGAGTCCTAGGAAGACTGACTCCATGTTGTTTTCCATCTCCAGATCTTGTTTACATGTGTTTGTCTGAAAAAAAAAAGTTTTTATGAAATAAGAGAAAACGAGTGCTTTAATTTCCCAATAAAATCTCTGCCCAGCATGAGTCATTGTTTTCTTTTTTTACACCGACTAGGGCAAAGCCTTCTGGTTTTAATAACTAATACTGCTGAGTTCAATATAAAGCACTTAATTTAATTTAACCCAAACCTTGATCAATGCCAGCTTCCCCTGGAATTTTATCTTTGTTTTAATTTGAATCACCATGTTCAGAAAAACAAGAGGCCAAGAGGAAAGGAACAGAAGTCAATTAGCTTGTAGGCTTGTTTCTGGGCAGGGACAGGAAAGGCAGAAGATTGACAGGTAAACGTCAAAACTCCAGGGTTCCTGCTTTCTTGGACAAACTTTTCCTGGCAGACCAAGTGTTTTCTTTAGTCCTGAAGAAGGAAACTGAACAAGTCTCAGTCCTATTTGGAAAATGTTTTGAAAATAAAATATTCCAGAGCCAATTAGGATCAGATTTCCCAGCTAGGAGTCTATCATCTTTAATGTGTTAATATTCAAAGATATGCTACTGTAAAATTAGAGGGAGAGAGACTCTTGCTTGAGTAAGCCTGTTTGAACACAAAAGCAGCCAGCTCTAATTCCAGGGGTCTGGAGTAGACAGAGATTAAAACAATCTGGATGACAATTTCTGACGAGCCTTTCTTAACTTGATTCCTTTTGTTTTTAATTTAGCAACTAATATTTACAAAGCACTATGCACGTCTGGGGGAGATAGAACCTATTCTTCAAATATGGTCTCTGCTTTCATGGCTTTTATAATCTAGTAGGAAGCTCAGCTTACTCTTGTTGCATTATATGGATTTCTAGTTAAGTAAAAAACACTAGACTTAAAAGACAGGCATTAAACAAATTAAAATGGTTTAACTGTACCTGCTCTATCTTTGTTAAAGAGCTTTTGGGGAAACCAAAATAAACATATCATCTGTAAAGTGTTTGGAAATTTTTGTATCATGTAACAAGGCATCATTCCATCCTAACACAATCCATCCCCACCATATAGTCCCATTATCTTAAAAATCCAAAATGACAAATGGAAGCCCCATGTAAATTGATATGTGTGTATATATACCTCACATTTATATATAAATTATTTGTAAATATGTGTGTGTGCATTAAATTCTCAAATGGCCAGAGGCAAGACATTTCCTCTGTGAACCTCAGTTCCTTCATCTGTAAAATGAAGATATCAGCTAGTCTCTAATGTCTTTCCTAGTACTGAACCTTAAAATATCTATGGCTTTAAAGGAAAAATAATTTACTGTGAATAGAGTTCAAGGCCATCACTGGTTCTTAAGCATTCCCACTACTATTAGTGCTAAACTGAAAAGTCACCTGAGAGAAACTCTCCATTTTATTTCCATAGTGTAATTTTTCGGGCAGTCTTGGAAAGCTGTTCTAAGGGACCCTAAACCAGGGGTTTGGGCTAAAACTAAATTTTGGTCTCAATCCAAAGCTTGTTTTCAGGCCAAGAACCTTCCCCTCCATGCATGGATAACTCAGATCCACAAAGAAAAGGCCAACACTCACCGGTTGACAGATCCCAAATTTAATCTCCTCCAGCACCTGGACCCTTCTGAGATATTTGATGGTCAAGTGTGCAAGGCTTGACCAAACTACACTCCATAGACTTCACACAGTGTTAGAGTGTGAAGGGGCTCTGAGATTATTTGGTTCACATGGCTCACTGGAAGAGAAGGAAACTGAGGTCCAAAAAAAGTGGCCTGCCCTGAGCTACATAGCCAGTTAATAGCACAACTGAAACCAGAACTCACTCCTTGATGCCCAAAACAGTGGGTTTTTGTCTACTTCAACAGAAAATTAAGAGGGGTAGAACTCAAGATCCTTCTTTGTTTCTGTCTTTGCCTTTTCAAGGCAGCTAGATGGCAGTGGATAGAGCACTGGGCCTGGGATACCTGAGTTCAAATCTAGCCTCATACACTTACTAGCTGAGTGTCCCTGGGCAAGTTGCTTAACCTCCGTTTACCTCAGTTTCCTCATCTGTAAAATGGGGATAATAATAGCACCTACCTCCTCGGGTTGTCATAAGGGCCAAATGAGATAATAATTGTAAAGCATTTAACACAATTCCTAGCACATAGTAAGCCCTATATAAATGTTAGCTCATAATCATTACTATATTTTTATTCCAGTGCCTAGAGCTTAATATGCACTTATGCACTTTTTAAAGAAACCATTAACTAAGCAAGGATCTTGGCATAAAGGTTTAATTCTTCATTCAGCAAATCTTTATTGAGTAGCTACTATGTAGGATCATAAATTGAAAGATGGAACCTTACAGATCATCCAATCCAACCCCCTCATAAATCATGGATTGTTAGAGCTCGAAAGGTCTTTAGGGCTCATCTCATCCTGTCTCCTCGTTTTATATATGAATCTCAAAGAAGTGAAGGGACTTTTTCAAGGTTGTGCAGCTGCTAAGCGGAAGAGTCAGGATTCCAAAGCATGGCCTTGGGCTCTAGAGGCCTTCAACTCTCCATCCATCCATTATGCCAAATCTTCTTGCATCACCATATGGCAGCAAGACTTTGAAGAATTTAAAATGAATATCACAAGACAGCAATGGAGAGAGACACGATGAGGGTGAGCCGGCTGCAAATATCATCTACGATGAATTTGAAAGAAAATTAGGAGCAAAATAAACCATCATTAAGGAAACATATAGTAGGAAGAAAAGATGGTACAGTCACATGGTAAGATATCTGGGATGTTCCCTCTGACCCTTGTGATGTTAGAAAAAAGCAAGAAAAGACTCCAGCACATTAGGTGACTCTCTCTAGAGAATCTATGGGATGACAAGGCCAATATTTACATAGGCTGGACAAGCATGGATGGATTGTAATCTGCGTCATTGAAGAGAATGCATAAACAGATGAACGTAATTATGGATTCATTTGAGTCAGCTGTCTTTTGCATGTACTAAGATAGACCCTGTGGGGGATAAATGGAGCCGACTTCTTAACCTCAGGGTACTTAAGACTAATAATAAACAAATTATTGCTACAAGGGAGCATGAGAGAAGTACCGTAAGAAAGACACAAAGCTGCATGAGACTTAAAATGAAAAACAGGTAACCTCTGACTGGGAGGTCAAGAAAAAGGGGTCTCAAGAATCACAGAAGGTACCTATGGATGGGTAGTATTTCAGAAGACAGAGATGGGGGAAACGAAGGGTGTACAGTTCATGACTTCCTGGGAGGGATCTATTATAATCCATTGATGACATTATTGTAAAATCATGTTGTTTGATGTAATTCTCTGTTGAATATGTCTCTTCATTTCCCATCCAGTTATATTTTTCTGGACTTCTCTATCATGCCCCTGTGTGGTTTTCCCTTACTAAATTTTAAGCTCCTTGAGGGTAGGGACTGTCTCTTGCCTTTCTTTGTATCCCTGAGAGTTTAGCACATATATAATATAATGGCTAATATATAATAGGAATTTAATAAGCATTTACTGAGTGTCTATGTATATGCAATATTAATGACATTATTATAAAATAAAGTCGATCAAGATGGCTTTCTGTAGAGGCTACCTATGTGTGTGAAGCATTTGTTAAAATCCATTAATGGCATTATCAAAAAATTATGTGGCTTGAGACAACTTTCTGTGAATTATGCCTAAGCATATGGAATATTTGTTACAATATTGTTATGAAATTAAGTTGACTGATACAGCATTCTGTGGAAAATGGCTATATACATGAAGTATTTGTTAAAACCCATTAATAATATTATTATAAAATTACGTTGTTTGAGACAACTTTCTGTGGAGTATGCCTAAGTATATGAAGTACATCTATAAAACTGCTCAGTTATAGTATGGGATACATGTGCAGGAGTTGTATGAAGCTGGAAAACTAAGCTATAGCCAATCAGGTGACTAGGCAAGCAGCAGGGTGAGGAAAGGACATTCCATTCCTGGAAAGAGAACTGAAATCTAAAGTAGGATCCACATAAGGATAAACCAAAACGTCAGCTTTCCTGGAGAGCAATGATTTCCAAGAATTGAAAGAACCAGGAAAGGTGGCTGGAAAAGCAAAGACTGAGGCCTGGAGATCAGAACTAGGCCATACTGGGATCCAGGAGATAACCATTTGTCAGACTCAGTCTATCTCCCCAAAGCTTTGGCCTTTTTGTACCAGCTGCTTATGTTGAGTCCATATCCTGCCTATGGTATGGGGATAGGTTTGCCTTCCCTATTCTGACACTCAACAATACCACTGACAGAGGCATGGGCTCAGACCAGATCATAGAGTGCCTTGAGTACAGTCTAAGAAATTGGTACCTTCTTTACTTGGTAAGCAATGAGGAGTCACTAATGGTATTTGAACAGGGGAGTGACATGAAAATTATACCCACTTATTCATTTATTTTAGACTTTAATGGGGGGAGCCCTAGATTAAATTATTAATGACATTTATTCTTTGCACTTAGCTATGACCTCACCACCCTCTGATAAAGGATAGTCACATAACTATAAAGAATCATTCAGCACTCAATTTCTCTTAAGAAAGAATAAACTAAATGAAATAAGTCTATAATATGAAATTAAAAGTATATATGTAGCTTAGAGAGGCTGGGAGAACAGGAAGGAGGTTAAATGTGTTCATTAGCTACCTCTTTGAAATTCTTCAACCACAAAACCTTATAAAAGACAAATAAAGTATCTCTGGGAAGACAAATTACCCTGAGTAATCTGCCTTTGGAAAAATAGCCTTCCCTTTGCGGTTGGATTCAATGCCCCTTCCCAAGCTGGGAATGACAAGAATCGGCTTCTGATCCTTCCCAGGCTTTCGTTAGTAAAGTAACAATGGATGTCATCAGCTCAGGGTAGACGACATTGGCCAAGGAAATCACTGTCCCATTGAAGGTATATAATAATCACACAGCCAGGTCCCAATCAGGTTCCTTCAACTCATTCTAATTCAAGAGACATATAATAAGAGTCTAGTGTGTATCAGGAATTGTGCAATGTGCTGAGGATACAAGAACAAAAATAAGAAAATCTCTCCCTTCAAGGAGTTTACATTCTACTGAGAGGCAGAAAGAATATGCACAGATAATTAAATACAATGTTTCTGTGGCAGGGAGGGAGGTGGTAAGGAGAAGAAAAGGCCTCATGTCATAGGCAGGGCTTGAGCTGAACCTTAAAGATGCACTGAGGGCTGATCACCTGGATGTCTCCTAACAACACGTATACAAGCAGAAAAAAGATCATTAACACTGACTAAATAGACTGATTCCCACTGCTTGTTGAGCATCTTATGGGGGAAGAAAGGATCAGGCAGATTAGCTTTATCCTCTGACATAACCCCTGCAATCATCTTTGGAGATACAGTCTTTTGACAGCATCCTAGAAAGAATATTGGACCAAGAGCTTAAAATCTGGGATCTCGTCTCAGTCCAGTCACTTCTGACTTGGATGGGACCTCTCTAGTCTTCAGTTCCTCATCTGAAAAGTTAAGATATGGAGCTAGGTGAATTAGGTTATCTCTAAAGACTCTTACTATCATATCTTCTATGACCTGGCTCTTCAAAGGTGTTGGGTATTTGACAATCCTCATCCTGGGTCATCTCCAGTCACCCTGATGAATATCTGGTCACTGGATTCAGATGGCTCTGGAGGAGAAGTGAGGCTGGTGACCTGCACAGCCCTCCCTCACTCAAAACAAAGTCAAGTGCAAGTCACATCATCTTTTCTCTGATGGCATGGTCTTCTTCGGCAACAAAGGACAAACACACACATATAAAAATACAGATGTCCCAGGAGGAGTCTTACATTAAAACTTGATCAGTCATTTCTTTGCTAGGGGACGAGGGGTTTGGCTTTTGACATATAGTTGAGAGTCATGAAGAGGATTTGGGAAGGAGGACATGGCCTTTGGTGAGGCAGAAATCCAAGACTGAGAAGGGAATTAAAAGGAGGGATGGAAAGTGACTAAAGATCAGAGCTGAAACTAAAAGACAGTAACTAGGGCTTTTTTCCAGAGTGCCAACACTCAGTGGGTGCTCACAGCACTTGGAAGTCCTTCATGAATTAGAAACAACTGAATTTAGCATCTATTTATTAAGTATGATTACTTAGTAAATATAAATACTTGTAGGGCTAAGTGGTAGTAGATAGAGCTCTGGACCTGGAGTCAAAAAGACCTGAGTTCAAATCCAGCCTTCTGAGACTTACTAGATGTATGACCCTAAGTAAGTTACTTAACTTGTTTGCCTCAGTCTCCTCATCTGTATAATGGGAATAGTAACCCTACCTCACAGGGTTTTTATGAGTATCAAGGGAGATAATATTTATAAAGTACTTAGTACAGTGCCTGACATATAGTAAGAGCTATAAAAATGCTAGCTATCATTATTTTTAAAAGAAGGCTACCAGGTAACACTTCCCAAAGATAAGCTCCTCTGTGGCTTAATTCCAAACTCCCTCATCTTGCATAAGTCCCATAGCTTTCTTGGATTTCCATTCAGAAGGAGAGAAAGAAAGAGAGAGAGAGAGAACTGAAGGTATTATCTTTCATGAATGGAAATCCTTAGAAAAGCAGAAAGAGGATGAGTGGAGCTAGGGTCAGGCAGTATCTGGACTGGACAGATTCAGGGGATGGAAAGTACCAATGGCTTCATGCTGGTTCTTCACAATCCTGGAGCCATAGCTCTTGGGTGGTAAGGGATCTCAGAGGCCATCCAATCCAAAGTTGGTGTTGGAGAAAACTGAAGACCAGGATAAGTCATTTGTAAAAGGTTGTACTGATAGTAAGTGTCCAAGGCAGAATTTTAGCCTGAGTCCCTTTTCTCAAGACCTACTACACTTTTCATGACTGCCATGAAACTGAAGCTTGAGTCATGGAGGAGTGGATCTGTAGAGTATTTACAGTGATCAAACCTTCCCCTAATGCTGCAAGTTATAAGGGAAAAGATTTAAACCTGTCTCAAGGCCTCATGGGCAATTCACTCCCCCAGGGCCGTCAGACAACCCTTAGCTAATAAAGATTCAATAAATAAACATAAAAAATAGCTCCATTCAGCATCCAGGGAGGCCAATGTGTTGTTAATGGCGCATTAAGGCTGTAAAAGGGTATTAACTTACAGAGCTGGAATGTCTCCAGAGACAGTACTGAGCTTTAAAAGATGTACAGGTGCCAAAATTAAGGGCCAAATTACCAATCTGGTTTAAATGATGGCCAGGGGATGTCCAATATGACAATGAAAATGGATGACGATGAATCTCTTCAATACAAAGAAAAGGATGCTTGGATTTATTTGAGGAAATGGGTTACCTCTGGGAACTTTCCTTCTTGCCCCTGCCCCCCAAAAGGTAATTTTTCAATGAAGACTTTTAATGTGCGGCTTAATACAGAAATTACCTTTTAAAGAGAATACAAGCCCATTTTTAACCAGAACCATTTCTGCATCAACCCTCACAGAAGCCTTTGGGAGCTTGAAAGTAAAAGAAATGCACATTACATTAACATCAAAACTAGGTGCTTTCGTGTTCTGTTCATGGCTTGCCATGTGCACAAGCTTGGGAACTGAGCTGGTTGAATGGGTGGAATGCCAAGTCCACCATCCCCTTTCCCAGACACATGTAAGGAATCGCCTTGCTGGAAGACAGTAGAATGACTTCCTGTCAAGTAACCCCTTCCATCCCCCAAGGTGACAGGAAATGGGCTGAAACACTGGTAATATCACTAATCAATTTAAAAGAGCACATGTTTCCAGCCTGCAAATGGGGAAGTTTGGTTGCAATGTGTAAGCTGCTTGCTAAACCATGTGATTCAGTCTAATGACAGATGAAAGGAGAGGTCAGATTTACTAAGTGCTGAAGAGGTGTCATCAAGGGCTGCATATTACTTCAAGATGTCTTTGGCAGCAGAGGCATGGCAAATCCAGGAGTCCATTCCCCTCCCCCACCCCAAGGAGGTTGGAGGAAGAAGAACAATATGGAAGCCAACAAACTTGTTCAAACCCACATAGGAGTGGTCCTTTCTTCCTAGTTCCTGAAGAAAACAGTCCAGTGGCATCACCTGACTCTACAAACCCATGACTGATCTATCTTCATCTGTTAAATAAGCATCTACATACCATACTGTCTCACCTCTCCAAATTTTCCTCTCAGCCAAGCTATCACGGCCAGATGTTCCTCCAGAGCTCTCTGGTGCCTGAAACCCCTGGATGCTGCTCCAGTAACTGGGGTAGGTTTCTTTTGTTTCCTTCTTAAGTACCATAACGTTTATTTTACTTGGAACATATTCAGTGCTTGCAAAATTGTGTTCCTCTAATCTTATGTGGATACCTGGAGAGTTGAAAAAGGATGTGGTGATCATATAGTTTAATCTCTTCATATTGCAGATAAGGAAACTGAGGGCTAGAAAGGTAAAGTGATGTGCCAAGTCTCATCAGAGGCAGTATAGTGCAGTGGAAAGAACACAGACTCAGAAATTGGAGGACCTGAGTTCAAATCATTCCTCTGATGCTTACTAACCATGTGATCAGTCTCATTATCTGTAAAATGAGAAGCTAGAGGGCCTTTGAGGTACAGCCCAGAGCCATGCTCTTGTGAGCTCACAATATTGTAAAAAGATCACTAAATTGTATATATATATAATATATATGTATACATACATATATTTTATACACACAAGTATGTGTTTGTATTATGCATATATACCAGGAGAACTGGTGCTAGTCTTATTTCTATTACCATAGTAGTTACCACTAACACCCCATTGTCCCGTTTCTACCTGCTGAAATCCTCCCCATGAAACTTTCCCTCATCAGGCCAGTCAGATGTGCTCTCTTCTTCTACTGAGCTCCAAAGTACTCATTTGTACCATTCACACAGCATTTCCATCCTAGGATGCCTTGTATAGCAATTCATTTATGTGTTTAAGTCTTAGTTAAACTAAACTGTAAGCACCTAGGGGATAGGAAGTATGTCTTACACAGAACCAGGACCAGTCAGTTACATGAAGATATGGTTCCACGTTAGAAAGAACTAACCATCGGAACCATTCAACAATGGAGCACATGTCCCAGAGGGCTGAGTGGCTGCCTTCATGGAAACGTTCAGACAGAATAGAAGACTAACTTTCAGGGATATCAAAAGGAATCCTGAACTTGGTATCGTTTGGATGAAATGATCTCTGAAGTCCCATTCAGTCTAATAGCCTGTGATGCTTTGTATATCCCACAGTACCTGCAGTAGATATTCATGCACAGTAGAAACCCAATGTATAGTTGCTGATTCACTGATATATCATACAGCAAAAAGCCAGAGCATAGTCTAGAAAGACACTGGAAAAGTAGGAGGTAACTATAAGTAAGGCATTGGCTTACAGAATTTATAGGGTGCCGTATAGTTCTAAATCTATGAGTTAAGAGAAAGCACAGTGCTTTGAAAAAAGCACTGGTCCTAGAGAAGATCTGGAATCACATCCCACTTCTCTCACTTATTTCTTTTGCAGCCTTGGACAAATCACTTTACTTCTCTGAGTCTCCATTTTCTTATCAGTAAAATAAGGGAATTTGGTTGTAAGCTCCTTGAGGACGGGTTCTGTCTTTCTTTCCAGCACTTAGCACAGTGCCTGACACAAAGCAGATACTTAATATATGTTTACTGAATTTTCAGTTGAATCCAATATCATCTCTATCTTTCCTTCCAGCTGTTAATCAGTAAAAGTGATAAAGATATATTTTAGATCAGTTTCTAGAAAACGTCTAAAAAGGGAAGTTCAGGACCAGACTACAGAATTCACAGTTCCATAATTATTCCTGAACTAGAAAATCCTCAGTAAGTCCTACAAATGTCCACATTGTATTATTATGTGGGAGAGTTGATGACTTCCACAGTCCTAGTGAAATCTTTGGACAATGCCCTGGGAGCATTTGTCCATAACTCCTTGGGAGTCCCTGGAAGTGCAGGTTTGCCCAAATGAGGCTTGGAAGGTACAAGTGTGAGGAATCTTCGGGACTAGGATCCCTCTATAATGTTCTCCTCAGAATCAGGATCATACTCCTAAGCACTCTGATTCTTGTATATCACTCTAGAATGGGATAGGGAACCTGAACATGTGGCCCTCTAGGTCCTCAAGTGCAGCCCTTTGACTGAACATGTAGCCCTCTAGGTCCTCAACTACAGCCCTTCGACTGAATTCGGATCAGTGGCCTCAAGGCCACAGACTCCCCGTCCCTGCTCTAGAACCTTTGTTAATTTATTGTCAATCCATTTCAGTTCATTTTCTATAGTTTTACATTTCACTTACAGCCAAATCTTATCTTCTCTCAGAATCTAAGTTTCTTACACTCTGCGAGGTAAATAGTGTGCCTAATGGCAGACCAATGATTAAAAGTCCAAACTTCTAGACTATTTTAAAACCATTTTCTCTAACAGAAATTTGCAAATTTGGTGCCCTGTTACCAAATTGTGTCAGTTGGGAATCTAAGACCAATGAATGCTATCCTAGTCAATGTTTATTTTTAAATTTCCATTACTATCATCTCTGTTTGCATATTTTTTCCCACTTCATTTCCATCAGAAAGCCAATTAACCTTTAGAAGTCTCAGTAGCCTGCCTAGTCTGCCTCTTACTAAAGGAGAGAGTAAGCCCAGATAATTTCTAGGGCCCCTCTCAGCTCTCAAAGCTAGGATCCCTTGATCTAATTCATTTCTTGTGGGCCTCCATGTGTCTTGTTGCCTTAATGAGGGCTTGGGACTCTACCAGTCACTAGGCAGTAAATCAACGCCCACCACTTGCTGTGAGAGTGTGGTCTCCTACCAGCAGCTTGCACTGTTAGTTGTTTTCCATTATATTTTAGGTAATGATGTTACCAGTCATGCTGTTCTGCATTCCTGAACATGCAAGAAATCCTTGGGGGAGGAGAGGAGAGGAAATCAAGGAGAATAAATGTAAAGGATGTCACTAACGGGATCTTACTATAACCAAACTCTAGGTGGAAACTAAAACCCATGTAATCTAAGAAATGTCTTAACTTCTTCCAAACACAGTTGACAGGTGTCTGAACCCAGACATATTCAGGGGCAGGAAAGATTAAAGCTTCAATACTGCTAGTCTTTGGGAATATTTAAGAAGCTACAGCAATTCTGGTTTTCCACAAACCTTCAACAAATGAAGAAAACCAAAACAATAACTCTTTGCCTCTTCCTAGACCCAGAAAAAGCAAAATGCACTACCATTTTCTCTACATTCAAACTCCATGTCTATATCACCCAGGCAATATTCACAGCATCAAGGGCAACTATGAATATGCTAGCATAGTTTGGAATCATAAAGTATGACAGACTCTTCATATAGAAGACAGAAGAAAAACATTTATTTGGACATCAGAAAGCCAAATCCCCAAACCAGAAAGTCAAATCTGTCATAGTAACCAAGAAGTCAATATGCATTAGCAGCAGGGAACAAAGCCATTCCCAAGCCTCCCCCTTGGCCTTCCCACAAGCAAATACTTCCAAGCCGAGCTGTGTCTGCCTGCTTGAATCCTCTCTACTCCACCACCCTTCCTATTCTACCCATTCAGAAAGCTCCTCCCACCACATGTGACTTAGACTTCCATGTGATTTAACCAGGTCACACAGGCCTATTAATGAATGGGAAAGATCTTCCCATTTAAATTACCATTAAACATCCTCCAGGGGCTCATTTATGGATGACAGCTAGGTGGTTTGGTGGATAGTGTGACATCTTCCTGAGTTCAAATCTGGCCTCAGACACTTACTAACCATGTGACCCTGGGCAAGTCATTTAACCCTATTTGCCTCAGATACCTCATCTGTCAAATGGGCTGGAGAAGATAATGACAAACCACTCCAATATCCTGGATTATTCTCACAATTAGTTTCCCTTGTTTCTATTCAGATGCTGCTAATCAGACGCTGCTGAATGGAGCTGGAGGAAATCACAAAACCTTGCAGGCTAGAGCCACTAAACATTTATGTTACTGCTAGATGGCACAGTGGACAGAGCGCCAAACAGTCATCTTTCTGAGTTCAAATCTGGCCTCAGACAATTACTAGCTATATGACCCTAGGCAAGTCACTTAACCCCATTTGCTTCAGTTTCCTCATCTATAAAATGAACTGGAGCAAGAAATGGCAAACCACTCCAGTATCTTTGCCAAGAAAACTCCAAATAGAATCATGAAGACTTTGACATGATTGCAAAACAGCAGAACAACCATTTGTAAACAGATTTCAGAGGGTCTACAAACTTGGAAGGGAATTACACCTTTATTTTTACTAACTTCTAATGGAAATTTAGCATTTCCTTCAATAATTTAATAACATTACTTAGAGAAGAGATCTATAGACTCTATCAGAGAGCCAAAGGGGTCCATAACACAAAGATGGTTACAAAGCCCCAGCCTAGAAGTAGAGATAAGAGCCATGGCAGATTGCCACATACTCCCAACTTCCCCTAAGCACCCATCTATATTGTCCTTCAAAACTTCATCCTACTGTGGGGGTCAGCACATGAGGGAAGAGTATTTACTACTTCTCTCTAAACTCAGAGAGAAGATCTTCTCGTCCTTTCCAACCTATATCCTTGCCCCCTAAACCCAACAATAGGTTCTTCTTGAGCAAATGTAGGGAACCAATGCTCACCCAGGGATATAGAGTCCCCTACAGAATGAGTCATTCAGAACATTATGAATAATGAGTGTAGAGCTGAAAGAGACCTTAGAGGCCAGCTAGTCCTACCTGCATCCATTTTATAATTGAGGAAATGAAGGCCCAAGAGATTAAGTGACTTGACCACTGTCATAGAGGCTTATCTGAAGGATTCTCCTGCCATTTCACTGCTGCCACCAAAGGACTTGAGTAATGTGTTTGTGTGTATATGTATGTACATATGTGTGTATACATGCAAACATACATAAAATACTATAGATTAGCTCTTACACATTACAGATAGAGGTTATCAGACCACAGCCTACAAAAGGGAAAGACAGTTCTATCAAGGACGCTACATACACACACACACACACACACACACACACACACACACACACCACTTAATGGAGTTATGATTTCTTCTCATCAATATGGGTTCTTCCTCCAATAATGAAATTCACAATCCAACCATACGTGTCCATCCTGCACTACTTTTATTCTGAAAATGGAGAGCAATACTCTCTAAGGGAAGTTTTCTAAAATGAAATAAGAGTTGCTCTACAACAGGCACTAAGAATGCATAGATGGTACCAACTACTTACAGGCACATCAAATAAAGAGAGTCTAACTTTGTCTAGTTTAGCATAATTTGTACTGATTTCTCTGACTCTGGATACCACCATTAAGCTATCTCTAGTCCATTCTGTTTTTGGTTCAGAGACTTTCTGATATCATATTGTTTTCGTTATTTCAATCCATGGCCATTTAGTCTCTCTGAGGGGGAGAGATGCTTCCCTTAATAACAGCTAACCTTTATAGAGGGCTTTAAGGTTTGCAATGAACTTTATAAATATTATTATTTTATCATCAGAACAATTATGAGAGGTGGGATACTGTAATTATCCCCTTTTTACAGGTGAGGAAAATGAGGCAGGGAGAGGTAAAGTAACTTGTTCAGATTCACATGGCTAGCAAATATCTCCAGCTGGATTTGAACTCGGGTATTTGGAATACTAGGCCCAGTACTCTATCCGCTGAACCACATACCTGCCTTCTTTTATAATTATCTAATAATTAAACAATTAATACATGTTTTCTTTTTCTTTGTATCCCTAGAGCTTAGCACAGTGCATGGCACATAGTAAGCACTTATTACTTACTGACTGACTGACCCATGTCCATGAATGTCCTTGGGCTTTCAAAGGTTATGCCAGAAAGAGGTTAGCTCATGATTTCTCCTTCTGGGTATTTAATTAGATGACTATTTGAATGATGGTATGTGAATGTAGTGAAATTTCGTTATGTTGAAAATATTAAAGATTATGAGGAATTCACAGAAACACAGAAAGTTTTTTATGAGCTGATGAAGAGCCAAGAAAGGACCAGGAGAACAATATATGATGACTACAGTACAACCAATGAAAACAACGCCAAAAAAGAGCTGAACTCAGATTAACTCCAATGACCAACCTAGTCCTGGAGAAGAGAGAATGAAATATATTTCTATCTTCTCTGTAGAGAAGAATTAGCTATCCCAGAGGAATAAATGAATATAAGTGAAGTAAAATAAAGGTAGGGAATATTGCATATGCTGGCACAATTAATAATAATAGCTAACATTTTACGTAGACCTACATGTGCAAAGTGCTTTACAAATATTTTCATTTGATCCTCACGACAACAATAGGTAACATTTACATAGCTCTTACAGTATACCAGGTATTTTGCTAAATGCATTACAATTAGTATCTCATTTAATTCTCATAACAACCCTGGGAGGAGATGCTATTATTATCCCCACTTTACAAATAAAGAAACTAAGGGAGGCTGATTAAGGATTTTGAATTAGAGTCACACAAGTAAGTAGCTCAGGATTTGAACTCAGATCTATCCTGACTTCAGGCCAGCACTCTATCCCCTATACTACCAAGCTATCCACAATTCATAATTGCTTTCATGAATCACTTTGCTTAACTTTTGCCTTGTTATAAGGGAACATTCACTAGTGGGGGAAGGGTATATTAGGAAATAGCTAATATCAAAGCCAAAAGGCATCGATAAAACATTTCAATGACTGCATGTTTTTAGATAAGTCTTCTGATTCATGATCTAAGATTAACTCTAGATTGTCTGCTTTTTTTCTTTCTTAGGCAATCAGGATTAATGACTTGCCCAGGGTCACACAGTAGTACATGTCAGACGCTGAATTTGAACTCAGGTCTTCCTGATTCCAGGGGCTGGTACTCTATCCACTGCACCACTTAGCTGCCCCCATCTGCTCTTTCTATGCTCTATGAAGTGACACCTCCCTGCCACATGTTCCCTCTTCCCCCATCCCATCACCACCAAGAGATAAGTTTCCTACAAAGTCTGCAAGTTGGTATCTGTCAGTAGCTTTTACCTTTCTTGGTGTCTCCTCAGTTTGCACAAGGTTAGTGCTTAATAAATACTACATTCAGTTGAGGTATATAAATGTAGTGGAATACTACTGCGTTATAAGAAATGATAAGTAGGCAGACTTCAGAAAAACCTAGAAAGAAATACATGAACTGATGCTCAGCAAGGTAAGCAGAACCAGGAGAACACTGTACACAATTACAGCAACATTGTGTGATGATTAACTTTGTTAGACATAGCTTTTCTGAGCAATGCAACATTCTGAGATAATTCCAAAAGGTTCATGCTGGAAAATCCATGTCCAGAAAAAGAATTATGGCGTCTGAGGGCAGATCAAAGCCTACTATTTGCTCTCTCTCTATCCTTTTGTTGTTGTTTTGTTTCTTCTTTCTTGTGGTTCATTCCATCGGTTCTAATTCTTCTTTACAACATGACTAATGTGAATGTATGTTTAATATTAATGTATATGTAAAGCCTGTATCAGGTTGCATGCCATCTTAGGGATGAGGGAGAGAAGGGAGCGGAGAAATTTTAAAGCTCAAAAACTTGTGGAACTGAATGTTGAAAACAAAAAATTAATTAATTTATTTAAAAAATAAATAAATACTATGTTCTTCATCCATCCATCCATCCATTCCTCTAAGATGAGGAACTCTGTAGTCTAGCAGGGGAGATCCTTACTTCCACAGTAGGGATTTTACTGGTAACTGCTATAATTCACTGACACTCAGCATTCCCTTCTGTTTGGTTCCCAGGTGACATGAAATCTTACATACCTTAGCCAATAAAGCAGATAGAATATGGTTTCATTCATATTCTTCTTCCTTATCCTACTCAATTTTCACTGCGGTTGTAAGAACCTAGAAAGAGCCCACTCGGGTCATATTCACTCCATGTCTGTTTTCTCTGTTTCCCCTTTGACATTAACCACCTTTTTAGAGCTTTGATCAATTTCTAGAAGCTACATACATGGGAATCTGCCTCCCCTGTGAGCTCAGCTAGGTCACTCTGTATACTCACAGTGGTCCAGTCAGAGCTTCTAATTTGACTAAAGTTTATACAATGGGGAAATCTTAAACAGGTATTCCTCCCACAAGCAGGAAATAGTCTTTTATTTATTCCCAAGATTCTACCATCCTCTGATTTTTTTTTTATTTGAGAGTGTAGTGACCCAAGTTTTTTCTCTAGAACATAATCATTTGTAGAACAATCATTCCTCATCTACCTCCCCTTTCTCATTGCTTCCCTTACCATTTATGGCAAAGCTTCATGTAGAACAATAACCATTAAGTATATCATTAAGTAAGTTATCTTTACTGCTCTAAGTTTAATTTGATTATAACACTAAACTTCATGCTGTGTGCTTGGCCCCTGTAATTTGTTGCTCATGGAATATGACTGTTTGATCACAACTTTAAATGTAATGTTGACAACATATCGTTATGGTGTTAATGCCACAGAGATGAGGATTTGAGGAAGACAGTCCAATGTAAAACTATAAAGTTTCTCTGGTGGGTATCCTTCCTCCCCCCATTTAGGGTTAGGGTTAAGGTATCTAGTGTTCTTGGGTCATCCCCTGGCTTTTCATCCAAGAACCATCCACTGAGTTCCTTTAATTAGGACAGTTTTCCTATGGGTACATCATCACATGCAATGGACACCCTCCCTTTCTACCACCTCCCTGTCAGATTTAACCTGTCCTGGGTCATATTTCCTCTTCAACATCTGTAATTTTTGAGAGCAAGCTGGCAAGCTAAACTCTCTGGAGACTAATGCTTTGGGAGCAGAGAAGATGAAGGATGAGGGTACTCCTGTCAGAAAGTGACACCACCAAATGGGTTATTTCAGCTACGAAATATCAGATGGAGGGTAAAAGGGAATGAAGACATTTCTAAATAGCTGTTGTGGGGAAAGAATAATGTGTTTGGTGTCAGAAAAACTGAGTTTGACCACTGATTTACTTACTATCTTGTGGCCTTGGGTGATTCGCTTTCTCTCTGTGTGACTCAGTTTCCTCATCTATGATTAGGAATTGATGAATATCAAGTAAGCAGAAGTGACTCCAAGGCTTCTGATCCACAATGTGATCCATGATTGAGCCTTCACTTGGTGATCTGCTCTTTCTAGTATTCTATAAAGTGACCCACTCCACAATATCTTCCCAAGCAACATCTTCCTCCAAAGTTCACAAGCAGGTGTCTATTGGCAGCTCCAACCTGTCTGGCTTTCTATTTAATAAAATGAAGGGATTAGACAAGATAGCTTTAAGTCTCTTCAAGTTCAGATGGAGATGATGATGACAACTGATATTTATATGATGATTTGCAAAGCATGCTAGGTATGTGTGTATGTACACATATGTGTGTATTATCTCATTTGAACTTCATAACACTCTTGTATCATGGGTCTGACAGGTATTATTTGTCCTGTTCTATACATTAAGAAACTGAGGCAACAAAGAAGTTAAATAATTTGACCATGATAACAGAGTTAGTAAATGTCAGAGTAATGAATAAACCCATGTCATTGTGACTCTAAATTCAACTACCAATCAACAACACTATGAGGAATCAATAGAAGATGAAAGAAAATAACCTCTGGGCATTGGCAAGGGTTTGGTTGAAGTCTTATGACTGAGCTTGTAGGCTGACATGGCTCCATGACTTTTCTCAATGCCTCAGGTCAACAACAAAGAAAACAGATGATGGAAATGACTTGGCATTTGGGACTGGCAAGGCAGATAGGAAAAAGGCAAGAGATTTAAGGAAACCCTGAAGTAGCCAGTCACGAAGTCCAGATCTAAAAGGCAATGAACAGATGAATTCTAATGATCTAGGTCAGTGAAGTCTCCATGTCTTACCAACAGGGGTTACGTGATCAGGAATTCATGTGTGTGAGGGTCACATGAATCTCATTATATAATAAATTACATTTGACTTCAATTACAATTATGAATTGATCCAAGCTTGTTAACATGACACCTGATTGAAGTCAGTTACACAATAGTAGCGTCAGGCAGATGAGTAGGCCCCAGTGACCAACTATTTCATGTGTGCTAATTAGGCAAAAATTAAAATCTCAAGTGGGCCACACCCCAAGTTCAGAAAGGCCATATGTGTTTCTGGCCACATGCTGGACACCAGGGATCTGGGTGAATTAGAAGGGGTCAAGGGATTGGAGGTCCTGGTATAGGAAAAGAACAGGTTCAGTGGGTTAGGAGAATGTGAAAGAGCAAAAAAGAAGATTGTGGTCAGAGTTAAGTTTTAAGCTTGAAGGTACGGCCAAAGACAAATGGGTCACCAATATGCCCAAGTCATAAAGAATGATATAAGGAAACAGAGAAAATGTTAGCCAGAGGCCAAAGTTATGTGGAAAGACAATGGATGATGATGCAACCATTTGTCATTTCCTTCTCCAGCTCATTTTACACATGAGGAAACTAAGGCAAACAGGGTGAAGTGACTTGCCCAGCGTCACACAGCTAGTAATAGTCTGAGGCCAGATTTGGACTCAGGAAGATGAGTCTTCCTAATTCCAGGTCTGGTACTCTATGCACTATGGTGCCACTTAGTATCTAACAACAGCAAAGCATATTTGGTACCCAGATTATAAGGCACAGTTGGATGGATGACCTATAGTGTCTTGTTCTACTAGATATACTATATAAATGGTCAATGAGTAGGGTTCAGAATTAATTAAGAAGAAGAGAGTGGGCTAGATAGCCTTCAGAAAACTACCAAGCTAAAAGAGAAGTCCAATATTCTGTACTATCATATAGCTTTGAGATATGGAACACAAGAGCCTTAGGCGTACTGAAAAGGAGTTACCACAAAGAAAGCACATCATGGTAGTGTGAGCCTGTAGAACTTCAAAGAAGACCAGAAAATAAAGTTGTCATCAAGGAATTAAATGATACAAAAAGAAACCGCGCTGGTCATATTACAAAGGAAAGGGAAAATAGAGAGATGGGGTCATTGCTTCACAGATATCAGGCCCTGATACAATGCACCTGAATCATATAGTAGGTTACAGCAAAGGAGGCAAGAAGACTTAAATTCAAATCCTGCCTCAAACAGTTACCAGCTGTGTGATTCCCAGCAAGTCATTTATCATTGGTTCTTTGTCTTATCTGTAAAATGGGGATAACAATATGATCTCCTTAATAAGTTTTGTTGTAAGGATAGAAAGAAATAGCATAATTTTAAAGTGCTATATAAATACCATTTCTTGGGTGGTTGTTGTTGTTGTCATATCCTTGAGACATCAGGAAAAAGTTGAGGAAGGTTTCTGATATGTTGACTGGATCCCTATGGCGAAGGACATGGAAAAAAGTCCTCCAGATTCAGCAAGCATGGATGGGTTAGAGTATACATTACTAGGAATCACATTTGAGTAGTATCTGGGAAGTGTAACCTGAGAGGATGAGCTTGAAATAAGAGCCACAGTTTTATTAGTCGATTAATTGTCCAGTGCAAATACTTTTTCATCTTTTACTGACTTAAGGAGAATGAGAACAGTGTCATCCTTGAACACCAGAAAAGGCCATCTGAGGAAAACTAAGTTTTGGGTAAGGTGGGCAAGTGAAAGTGAGGGACAAGGAGAGAATAGGCTTTAAAGAAAAGATAAGTTTTTTCATGCTGGAGGCAGAGGGTTCATAAGACATGGTAAATCATCCTTCATCCCTTCTCCTGACTACCTCTGACATAATAATAAATGATGTCTTGCTGTTGTACACTCATTTTTCAGTCACGTTCAACTCTTTGTGATCCCATTCAGGGTACTCTTGGCAAAGATACTGGCATAGTTTGTCGTTTCCTTCTCCAGCTCATTTTACAGATGAGGAAACTGAGGTAAACAGGATTAAGTGACTTGGCCAAGGTCACATAGCTAGTAAGTGTCTAAGCTGGATTTGAATTCAAGAAGAATCTTGAATCTTCCTGATGTCACACCTGAAGGCATACCCAGCATTTTATCCACAGTGCTACCTGGCTGCTCTTAAATGATGTTTAAATATTGTTTTCAGGCTTGCAAAGCACTTTACATGTACACCTCATTTGAGCCTCACACTATCCCTGCAAACCAGGTATGAAGGGTATTACTCCCATTTTACAGATGAAGAAACTGAAGCACCAAGAGGCAGAGTAGATTGCAAATAGTCACACAGTTACTAAGTATAACAGTCACAAGCAGTAGAGAATCGATACTTTGTTGCAACTCAGCTTCAGAGGCTGCACTGAGTGAGTGTACAGTCATCTGCAAACAAAAAATCATGCACCAACTCTGTCTCCACTTTATTCTGCATGAAGCCTTTTTAAGCTGAAGAATTCACCATCCGTGCAGTAGCTGACTTTGATTCGTCTTCATTGAAGGCATTTGACAACATGGCTAAAAAAGCATAGGAGCAAGCACACAGCTTTGTTTCACTCTGTTGGTGACGGTCAAAGCATGACAGCACAGTTCATTATACAGAACCTGGGCAAACATTCCATCATGAAACTGAAGTACAACACTGATGAACCTCTCTGGGCAACCAAATTTTGACATAATTTTCCACAAGCCTTCACTACAGTATCAAACGCATTGGTCAGATCTACAAAGAGACCTCTGTTCTGCTCCTGGCATTTCTCCTGGAGTTGTCAGGCAGCAAACATCATAGTGATTGTATGACATGGGAGACACTGGCACAGAACCACCCAGCGTGGCATGCCTTCATCAGAGAAGGTGCTGTGCTCTATGAGCAAAGAGCAGAATTGAAGTAGATCAAAACACCATGAGATGTGCACATGTAGAGAATCCACTCCAAATGTTCATATGGACTATTTGTGCCTCACCTGTAGTAGGGCATTCCGAGCTTGCATTGGTCTAATCAGTCACAGATGGAATCACCATAACTTGACTGTAACATAGTGATGTCATTTTGGTCCTCTTAGAGAATGGACAACAAACAACCAATCATAAAAGGCAAGATTTGTACCCAAGTCTTCATGATGACACATCCAGTATTCCAACCACTATACAACACTGCCCCCAATAGAGTTATAATTCATTGCATCTTTCTTGTGAAAATAATTTCTACAGTCATGTGGTCATTGATAACTTACGTGGAAGAAGTGGCATAAAAGATATCAAACAGGACGTGTACAACCAGAAAAAGAAATGGACAGAAGATGGAGAGAGAAACAGGAATAACTGGTGAATAATCAAAGGAATGGGGAACCTCTGGCCCCAAGGCCACCTCTAGGTCTTCAAGGATGGCCTTTGACAGAGCAACTTGCGCTGTGAAGTTTGGATTTGGTCAAAGGGCTGCACTTGAGGACCTAGAGGGCCACATGTGGACTCGAAGAACTGTACTGGTTATTCACAAAATATTAAAAGAGCCAGAGGAAGGCCCCCAGTGCCTTAGGTGGGCTCCCCGCTACTGAATTTAAGAAAAGAAGTGGACAAGAGTTACTCAGGATGAGAAGTGGGTGGTTGGATGGAGTAAATATTCTGATGAAATCATGAGGCTGTAGAAGCAGATGCTTCGGATACAAGATTAAACTCGGTCTGTGAATAGCTTTTGGTCTAAGGCTTCCCTGTCACAGATACACAAAAACTGCTATTTCCCTTCAGTGGTCTGATCTTTTTACTTCTTCACCTCCAAATTTAAAATAACCAAAGTCTGAGGAAAAGTCACCATAAGTGAAACATCCAACTAAAGGAATTTCCTGGTCAGAAACTTGAAGACACAACAAGCCCGCATTATTGCCAACAGGGAATAGAAGAAAAACCAAGCACAAATCTTGAAAATTAAAGGAGAAATAGATAAAATGAAAACTACAAATGCTGCTTAATTGCTAAAACACAAGCTAGTCATTAATAAAAATCTGGAGAGACAGAGACAGAGAGAGAGAGAGGGAGGGAGGGAGAGAGAGAGAAAGAGAGAGAGATCAAATTGCCAAGATAAAAAATAAAAAAGCATAACATTCACAATCACAAAAGAAACAGAAAAGATTAGCAGAATTAACACAACCATATACCAGCAAAACTGAAATTTTCATGGAGGATTACCTATTTAAAATATTCAAATGAACAGAATATTTAATACATATGTTAAATAATGCAATCACAGAAAGCACAATTTAACTAGCTACAAAGGAACTACTAAAAAAACAGAATAAAACCTGATCCAGAAAGATTTACAGGTAAGTGTATTAAATGCTCAGCTACTTATGCTAAAAAAATTATTCTCAAAAACTGAAAAAAAAATCTACTGAGCTTTTTCTAAAAAACAAATATAGTCTTAAACCTAAACCAGGGAGCAACAAAAGAAAGAAAATTATTCTATACCAATAGCACTAAGGAATAGTGGTGCAAATTTTTTTTAAAAGACCACCGTAAAATATTCAAAAAATATTAAATGTACCAAGTTAGAGTTATGCCAGAGATGTAAGGATAGTTCAGCACTGGTAAAACAAATAACATAAACATATTAAAAACAAAAACACCCCATACCATATGAGCATACAAATACCTTTGATAAAGTCCAATATCTTCTTATGCTGAACACCTCATAAAGCCCTGGAGTACAACAGACATTTTTACTATAATAGAAGCTACATACCTAAAATAAACAGCTTGTATTATTTACAATGGGGAAAGATTTATCCGGAAATACAGGAGTAAAGTTATCCCTTTTTGACAGATTTCTCCTCCCTCTGGTATTTGACATAGATCTAGAAATGCAGCAATAGCAATAAACCTAGAGAATGAAACTAAAGGTATAAGCAAAAGAAAAGATAAAATAATCCCTACTTGTTAACAACATGATAATTTACCAAGAAAACCCTAAAGTATCTGATAAAAAATCAACTAAAATAATTAATCCATGCAGATGTGGCAAGATCAACATCAATCCGCAAAAATTCAACTATTTCTATATATCAACAACAAAATCTAATTCTTTTTCTAAAGCAAAGAAAATTATTATAGATTGGCAGCCCTAAGGAATGTTGGTGCAAAATTTTTAATGAATTTTAAAATGAAAAGACAAAAAACAAAAAAACCACAGTGAAATATTTTTAAAAAATTTTTTTAATTCCTAGAAAAAGAAGTCCCAATGAAAATCACTTTTAAAAAGTATGAAATACTTTCGATTCTATTTAAGAGATCCATAATTACAATTTATAAGATATACTTAAGAGGACCATAATTCTACTTTGGAAACACTATTCAAAGAAATAAAGACAAATAAATGTAGGATATACTATATCCCTATATAATATGATATAAAAACACAATGAAGGATAATAATATAGTAAATATATTAATATAATATAATAAAACGACAATATTAATTAAAGAAATTTACAGATTTCATGCTATGGCAAACAACCAAGGTGATACTTAGTTACTAGGTGATACAGTGGATCACCTGTTGTAAGGGAGACCTGAGTTCAAATCCTGCCTCTGTGACTCACGGTAAATCATTTAACCCTTCTTTGGCTGTTTCCTCAACTATAAAATGGAGACAATAATAGCTATTACCTTTCAGGGGTATTGTGAGGATTCAGTGAGATAATATTTGTAAAGTGCTTAGCACAGTGCCTGGAATAAAGTAAGTGCTATGCAAATGCTAGCTATCATTACCATCATTGTTATGACTTTATTGAGGTATACAAAATAATTTATTTGGCGGAGCAAAAAGTCTAGAATCTTAAGGGAAATAATGAGAGGAAAAAGAAAGATAGGAATAAAGGGAGAATAGCACTTTCAGATCTCAAATTATATTACAAAATAATAATCATCAATTTATTTGAGGAAATAAAAAAATATCAGTGGAATAGAATGATAAGAATAAAAATAAAAAATATTTGAACTCAAGACAGATTTCAATAAGCTCAAGGACACAAATTACTTAGAGAAGAATTCTCTATTTACAAAGACCTACTGGGAAAACTGTTAAAACAGTTTGGCAGAAAGGAGACTTAGATGGAAATCTTAAACCATATATTATAGCTCAAACTGAATATGTGAACTGAATATTAAAGGTCACACTATAAAAAATTAGAAGACAACCAGATCGGGTTCTGTGAGCTCTGGCTAGGGGTAGAATTCTTAACCAAATGAGGGAGAGAGGTGATGACAAAAGATAATATATAACTTCAATTACAGGAAATCGAAAAGTATTTGCACAAACAAAATCACTGAGAGGAAAGAGATCGACTGAAAATAAAAGATTTGTATCAAATATAGATATATCCAAGCTACACGGTGAACAATTAATTCTATGAAAGATTACTCCAAATCACTAATAACACTTTTGAGGTTTCACCTAAAACCAATTCACTTGCAAGTTATGGCATCACCTTCTTAACGTTCTGGTCCTCTTTGAGAATGAAGTGCAAACAACAAAATTCAGTAAATTAGTAAAGATGACAAAAGATGGAAGTGAGTGTTAGAGGGTTATGGAAAGAAAAATCGAGGAATTTACTCTTAGAAGAATTATTAAATTGGTGCAACCATGCTAGAAAGCAATTTGCATTTACCTCTTCCTCACCTAACCTGCCCCCAAGTCTCTAAAATGTCTAAACTCTTTGCCTAAGAGATCTCACTGCTAAGAATATCTCCTCCCTCTCCTCCTCCCTCATAGATTTAGAGCTAAAAGGGACTTTATAGGCACTCAAAGACAGAAAGGTCCTCTAGACAGAAAAATGATCACTTTTATAGCAGCAAAGAATTGGAAATAGTGTAGATACTCATCAGTAAAGCAGCGGGGTGGCTCAGTGGATAGAGTGTTTGGCCCAGAATCAGGAAGACCTGAGTTCAGATCTGGCCTCCAACATGCTCTAGTTCTGTAGGCAAATCACTTAACTTCTGTTTGCCTCAGTTTCCTCAAATGCAAAATAGGAATAATCTGGCTCATAGGGTTGTTGTGAAAATTAAATGAGATATTATTTGTGAAGCACTTAGCATAGTGTCTGGCACATGGTAGGCACCATATTAATGATAGACAGGTAGATAGAGAGATGGATGGATGGATGGATGATGGATGGATTAATAAATAAATGAATAAAAGGAAAAGAAAAATTAACCACCTAGAAACCCTTGATGAAAATTTTCTCCTTGCTCAGGTAGACTGGAGCCCCGTGACTTGGGTTAACCTGTACCATCCCTACAAGTTGGTTTCCTGGTACAGAGAGACCAAAGCTGTGGATGGAAGAAAAAGGATCTTTCAAGTCAGCCTCTAGCTAACACAGTTGAGGCCTGCTACCTCTGGAGCACTAGAACCAAACCATATATTGGCAACAAAACACAGAGTTGGCTCAGCTAGTGCTCTTGCAAACAGAATGCTGCTGGCCAAAAGTTCAGCTACAGCAAACCGTTAAATGATGCATCCTTATCTGTGCGATTTCCTTGGGCTTACAAAGTCATTATAGAGAGTACAACTTTCTCAAAAGCATGCAAACATCAGGCCTGGAGTTTAGCCCTGGTTTGAAGGGTTCTATCAGTGACACCATATATATCTGGCTCTCCTGTAAGCACCATAATCTTAATCTCCACTTGCCACTTCATAAATAAAACCATTTAAAGGTGTCTGTTGGTCTGCTTTCCACCAAGGCTGCTGTAAGTTTGGAGCACATCAGTGCAAAAGTGAGGAACAGCTGTTTCATGGATACTGTGCAGGAAAATATTTGCATAAAGTGTCATGTTTGGACAAGGTCTTCAACCTGTTTCTTTCTGCAGATCATGAGGGTTTAGTTTTCTGTTCTTTCTGCTAAGGGAGATAAACGGAAAGACGTGAAGGTAAGTGCAGACAAATGTCTTCAGGAAGGTCAGGGGCTAAGTGAAGAAAGTTAGGCAAGATATTCCAAGGAAGACGAAAACAAAACCAGATCTGAAGATCTGGGGCTTGAAAGGCCTTTAGAGGTCATGGAGACCAATCGTTTCATTTTATATCTTACATTTTATTGATGTCTTTTGTTTTTAACACTACATTCGTTTACCAACCCAACCCCCATCCCCTCTAATGAGGAGGGCCAAACGCAGCCAGTCATCTGTTTTTACGCAACTGGAAAGCCAAGAAGAGTTTTTACATTTTTAAATAAACTTTCATTTTAAAATGTAAAAAAAAAACCAAACCATTCCCAGGCTATACAAAAACAGAAGGCAGAACAGATTTGACCCTCCAGATGTAGTTTGCCAACCCCTTGCTCTAATGCAACAAAGGAAAAGTTAAGCAAAATCCAACCATCAGAAGCAACCACAGCCAAAGTTTATACAGCATTTTGTACCCATAATCCCTCACCTTTCTACCAAGGAGAGAAAAATATACTCACTACAACTAAGATTTCAACTCTTTCAATGTACAGAAGAAGAAACTGATGTACATTAAATCAATAAACCGACAGACATTGTTGGTTTGTTGTGTGCTCTGTGCCAGGCACAGTCTCTGCCCTCAACAGGCTTATATTCTATTGGAGGAGACAACAAACGAAGGATGTTACATATCAAGCAGAAGTTTATATCTGCTCCTAGGTTAACTAGGGAGTTAAACTGGAGTTTATTAGGTAGGAGAGTAACATGGTCAAGTGTGTGCCTTAGACATTCACTGCAGCAGTCATGTGAAGGATGAAATGGAGAAGGAAACGACTTGAAATAGGAAGACCAATCAGAAGGTTATTATAATAGTTGATGAGAAAGGGGATGAAAACCTGAACCTGGGGAGCAGCCCCAAGGGTAGACGAAAGGGGAAGGATATGAGGGATGTAGTAGATTCAGAGAAAGGAAGGAATTAAATGGTTGGACAACAGTGCCCCCCCCACCCTGTCTTCAACTGCCTTTCTAGGTTATTGTATTAATCATTTTCTATTTCTGCAGTATTTTCCAAAGTGCTACCTCTTACAGGTTATATATCACTTGGTCTAAAACCTGCAAGGTAGTTGGGCAGGGACCATTAGTGCTATGAGATGAGGAAACAGAATTCAACAAAGATCCATGAATTTTTGGGCTGGGCAAAACTATCATCCCATGGAGCACCCCCATTTTCCAGTTCAGAAAGCTGAGGCCCAAAGAGGCAAAGGGATTTTTCCCAATGCTACACAGCTTGTAATGAGAACCCAGGTGTCCTGATTCCAAGGTCAGGGTTCTTGTCCCTGGACCATGTTGCCTTCTCTCCTATTAACCACCTTGTTGGATCTCATTCTGCATCATTGTTCATCCTTCTTCACACACAATCTTATATCTCTTACCTCTCAAATATGGCACACGTTGTTCTCCCTCCTTTACCCCTCTCCCCTGCCAATGTGAGTCTGTCTCCTTCCTTCTTATTAAGACTTCCTCCAAATTCATCTACTGCATGAAATCTTCCCCAAATAATCTAAGCCCTAGTCACTCCAGCATTTGCCAAAATTCTTCTCCAGAGTTTTATTCTCTTCACTCCCCAGAGTAGCTAACATTTGTGAGTATCTATCTTGTTTCATGCACAGAGGTTTCCCTCAAAATTGTATATGAATCAGATATGAGTAAATCAGATCATATTTTTAAATGCCCTAAGGAAGCTGGCTTTTTAAAAGAGACCTATAGTAAATTCTGTCATGAAGTGAAGAATTAAACTCCTATATTCTAAAGAAAGCCTTCTCTAAATCTTTTTAAATCCAGTGCCTTCCCTCTGCCCATTTTTTGCCTATCTATCCTGTATATATCTTGCTTTGTATGTATTTGTTTGTGTGTTGACTGTCCCCTTCGATTGTAAGCTCCTTGAGAGCAGGGACTGTCTTCTGTCTTTTTCCAGTATTCCCCAGCACTTATTAGAGTGTCTGAGTTCAGACATTTTTTCAGTTGTGTCCAATTCTTCGTGACCTCATTTGGAGTTTCCTTGGTAAAGATACTGGAGTGGTTTGCCATTTCCTTCTCTAGTTCATTGGACAGATGAGGAAACCGTAGCAAACAGGGTTAAGTCATACAGCTAACAAGCATCTTAGGCCAGATTTGAATTCATGAAGAATGGTCTTCTTGACTCTAGATTGGGTGCTCTATCCACTGCACAACCTAGCTGCCCATCTGGTACATAAATGTTTACTGATTCATTGTTTGATTTTGCTGAGTATTAAGTACTCACGTTTTCATTTATGTAGTTGATCTTTTTGCATTCTGATACTAGATAGCATATGGAAAGCCAGTGTCTCTAGTCCATGCCCCAGTGTCCGCATCTTCCCAGCAATATCACAAGACATTCAACCACAAAAGGCTATTGCTCTCCATGGTAAAGATTAGATTCAATAAACACTTAAGGGTCTATTACATGTAATGTATGGTGGCAGAAAGGAGGCCTCGGAAAGAGGAAGACCTAAGTACATTCTAATTGTGTAATTCTAGGCAAAACAATATTCTAGGTAACTCTCACATTATAAATGATAGAAGATTGATGATTTACATTGGTGGAAGAAGTTTCCATTCTAAGAATTCCCTACACTGATGAAATCTCAACTCTAAACTACACCCCTTCTCTTCCCCACCCCTACCAAAAAAAAGAGCAAGTCACTGTGCTGAATACTTGGAACATCACGAGAAAAATAAAACAATTTCTGCCCTTAAGTGGTTTAAATTCCACAGGAGACACAAGTATATATTCAGATTAGTAAATACAGGAAATTCTGAGCAAGCAAAGATCTGGAGAAAAGTTTCCCATAGGATAGGGACCCTTAACTCTTTTTGGATCACAGACCCCCTTTGATACTCTAGAGAAGCCTCTGGGCAAGTTCCTTCTCAGAATAATGTTTTTAAGTGCACAAAATGAAAGGCAAAAGATCATAAAGGAAATAAAGGGCTAGTGAAAATGGACATCTAATGTTGCCCAACAAAGTTCAAAGAAATGATGTCAAATCTATCCTTGATCCTTGGGGGTTCCAAGGACTCCAGATTAAGAATCCCTTACATAAATGGTGGAATCTAGATGAGCCTTAAAGAAAAGTAAAGAAGCCATGGCCAAGAGGAAGAGCATCCCCATGCCAAAGATGAGGAGATGAGAGGGGGAATGTCAATTCAATTTAATAAACATTTATTACCCATTATGGGTTAAGAGCCAAGCTAAACATTGGGAATTCAAAAACCAAAACATATAGTTGTATATTCTAGACATTTCTTTGCTTACAAAGTACTTTAGATGCATTATCTCATGGAATCCTCACATCAACCTCATGAGACAGGCAGGGCAAAGAGTATTCCCTCCATTTGACAAATAAGGAGACTGAAGATCAGAGAGATTACATTGACTTGCTTAAGGTCACAAAGCTGGGATTCAAACCCTGGTCTCACTAAAGCAGAGAATTTCAAAGCCAGACAGCAATCTAAAACCACTTAGGCTGAGTCTGACTGATCCTAGGCAGGAAGCTCATCAATAGCGGTCCTGAAAATTGGTCTTAGGACTATGTCACGGGAATTTTTGGCTATACCACAGTTCCTCTGTGGGAAACCTCAAGAGGTAAGAGGATATTTCCCCGATGCCCCTTCCTTGCTCTTAAAAATCCAGTATGGTTCTAATATATATGATTATTTTTCCTCATGAGTCTGCTCCTAGCTTCTACCTATACCACCTCAGGGGTTAACAGATGTTACTTTATTTTTTTTAACCACCCCAAACATAGAATAAGCTTTCCCTTATGTACCCTAAAACTATTTCCTTTAAGTTCAAGCGATAATCCCTGGGCCTAATATTCCAGGATGTGATGATGGATGGTAGGTTCTTCCCTAGCTCTCTCCAAAATCACTTACAGAACCATAAAACACTGGAGCTGGAAGAAGCCATAGAGATCATCTAATCTAACCTGCTCATGTTCCAGATAAAGAATTGCGCTTCCTTCCCTGACTCCTCTTTCCCTTCTCATCCCAAGACTCATTCCTCAGCCATATGCAGTTCTCTATTTCTTCCTGTGAACAGTTCGCCTACAGCCAAGACTTTAGCCCTCTCGTTTTGTCAGATGATTCCCAAATCTATTCATCTACCCCTCCTATTCTATTGTGTCACCTGAACTCAAGCCCTGTCTTGATACTTGCCTACAGGAAATCTTTATTGGGAAATGTTTCATCAGCTCAGTATATTTAAAACCAAATCATCTTCGCCCAAAATTGCACCTCGCTCCCAACTCTCACCTTTCATTAAAAGTTCCATAATTCTTCCAGCCACAATCTTGAAATGATGAAGCCATCTTTGATTCTCCTCTCGTTCACTCCC
This sequence comes from Notamacropus eugenii, assembly GCF_028372415.1. Classification (NCBI taxonomy): domain Eukaryota; kingdom Metazoa; phylum Chordata; class Mammalia; order Diprotodontia; family Macropodidae; genus Notamacropus; species Notamacropus eugenii. Next base: position 215,961,648 of record NC_092872.1, read on the forward strand.
CCGTAACCAACCTTAACAAGTCAACAATTCTTCTTGATTCTCTTGGTATAAAGTCCCTCAGATGTCTTCTCCTTCCCCGCCCCCCTCCACCCTAGTCTTAAATTTAATCACCTCATAAATGGATTACTAGAATAGCCTCCTGGCTAGTCTCTGTCTCATTTCTCATTTCTAATACATCATGCTACCCCCAGCCCACAGTAGATTTATCTTCAAAAAATATCACAACCAATGTTTAAGAATCCAATCTTTGCCAGTAGTTGGGCATAGCCTCCTGAGGAGGCTAAGGCTGGTACATCACTGAGCTCAAGAGTTCTGGTATCCGCACTAAGTTTGGCATCAAATATGGAAGGCCCCTGGGAATAGGAGAGCCACCAGGCTGACTAAGGATGGGTGAACTGACCCAAAATTGTTCATGTGGGACTGGAACCTTTCTCCATCATTTTTAAAAGCCTTCTAGTTGTAGACTTCTAACTAGGTATTCCCATGTGCAAAACACACAGGATAAAGGGAATAAGTTACCCTGGATAAGAGAGGAAACATTTTTGTTTTATAATGTTTGCTCCTCAAGGATACGGCCTTTTCTTCTCCTTCCTTTGTAACTCCCCATAGCACCTGTTACAGTGTTCTGCACACAGCAGGAGCTCAGGGAATGTTGAAGACTGTCTGATTAACTCAAAGTTGACTAAAGGTATTGATAGTAAAAGGCATCAGTAACACCAAGTAGGTATGTGACTCTGTCTGTGCATACAGCTGCTCCTCACTAGGACCAACAATCTGGAAGTCTTTTTTAGGACTGACACTTCATAGCTCCTTTTGGCTGCCCCTAAGGAACAGTTAAACGCTGATGTAGTGGTAACTGGATTTAACTCGTTTAGATTTATTTTCCATTCAAGGTCTGTGGCTCCATTATTCTCTCAGCCAACTGTGTTACATGCACAGACTCACTGGGTGACCCTGGGCATGTTGCTTAACCTTTATGTGTCTCACTTTCCTCATTTATAGAATGTCAGTGTTGTAAGAGGTGATCTCTAAGGTCCCTTCCCATGCTAAGCTGTATAATTGTATACTATATTCTAACATGCATCAGAAATATCTTCTTTAATGTTAAAACTAAAAGAAGCTAAAGACAAGGAAAACTCCAAGATATAAAAATGGAAGACAAATAGCTTGATTTCATTCAGTTTGCAAGTATGCAAATATGTCTTAGGATTGTTATTCTAAATCCCAAAACATTTCTTGGTGTCTAGTGCCAAAAAAAAAAAAGAGAGAGAGAGAAAGCTAAGTATTTTACCACTTCCTTAAAAAAAAAGTGCTTTTATATAATTTTAACTTAGAAAATTCATGAAGTCGGAAATCATTTTCCAGGAACTACAGCCCCCAATGCAAGGAATTTTCAGCCTCTGCTACAAAAGATGCTTAATGTTGGCAGTTAATGATAATATATGATACTGTGATCTGATTCTATTAGATACTGGTAGACAGGGACAGAGAGGCTGGATTTGTGATTTCACTGGTATAGGAAATTATGGGTGAAGGGACATTCTCTACCAGTGTAGGTCAGCAATTTTTATGCAATTTACAATGTTGGAGATTTGCAAAGGCAAATGAGAGGTCATACAACTCATTCGAGAGGCACAATCTAAAGCCAGGTCTTCTCGGACTCAAGGTCAACTACAACACACTGCCTCTCGGACATTCCACTACTACTACTAATTACTCTTATCGCTCTCGTTTATATAATACTCTAAGATATCATCATAAATAGCCAATAGTCACTGAGTACCTGGGCACTAGTGATAGTACTAGGAGACCAAGCTCTCCAGTACCTGGTCCCTTCCCTCAAGGTACTAACAAACTGAGGTAACAGAAGGTGGACATAAAGGAGCCAAAAGCATATTCCCTCTCAGTGGGTTTCTCCTTTGCTGCCCCCTCCTCAATGGAGCTGGAGTTCTCTTGCTTTTTTCCCATCCCCACTAGAGGGCACCCCGTCCAGGTGTGTTTTCTACAGGCACCACAGTGAAGGCAGAAGAGTAGTAGGTTGAGTATAAAGCCATCAGTTCCATTTCTCACTCCTCTTAGCTGCTGTGTAAATTTGGATGAGTTTCTTGAAACTTTCTGAACTTCAAAGGAAAAGAATTTCTTAATAACTCAAATAAATTAATCTCTACTGGGAGATTTGATATTTACCTAAAACTTTATAGTAAGCAAGCAATTTGGATATGTGGGTCTCATAACACCCCTATGTGGTAGGTACTAAAAGTACTATTATAACCATTTTAAAGATGAAGTAACTATTGCCTTTCTAAAATCACAACCTGGGTGCTATCCATGAGCACCTGGAGATCCCTGAGTCATTCTTAGCCTTAAAAAGAGTCTACTAACTCCTGATTCTTTATAGTTTCCCCTCCTGGAACCAGATCTGTTCATGATTATTTCAAAAGACCAGTGTACATCTACTTAGTAAAATAACACCTTCCAATTTGACTTTTCCAAACAAAACAACCAGGGAGTAACAGCTAGTATTTATATCAAGATTTAAAGTTTGCAAAGTACTTTATAAATATTATTGTATCCTCCCAACAACCTTGAGAAATAGGTTATCATTCCCATTTTACAGATGAAGAAAGTGGGGCAGAATATGGAACTTCCCCAGTGTCACATAGCTAGCGAGTATCTGGCTCAGTTTGAACTCAGATATTCTTGCTTCTGAGCAAGAGTATTCCATCATCTATGAGATACATGAGAATTCACACAACTGGGGTAGATAAACCTATAGCTTATAATAAAAGCAAACATTCATTACACACCTTTGAAGCATTGTACAAGATGCTGGGGATACAATGGTTTAAAAAAAAAGGCAGCATATGCCCCTGCCCTCATGGAGCTTATGTTTTACCAGGAAGGACATAATTTATGCACAGAGAAGTGAGGACAAGGCAGAGCATGATAAAGGGGGCAAAGGAAGCATTCTGACAAAATGTTCTGGGAAAATTTGAGAAGAAAGATATTGTTCTCATGGGGACAGAGAAGGCTTCACAGATCCGACAACGCCTACAAGGAAGCAAAAGATCATAAAAACAAAAAAGAGGGAGGGCATTCCAGAAGCAGAAGTCACAAAGTCTTCTGACATCTTGCCCCGAGTTTCAAATTAAATATGGTGTCCATCTGGTACTCAAGTGCTACATTTAGGGCTGTTGTATCAACAGAATAGTTGGGTTTTTCCAGGAGATTCAACTACCATGAAATAATATGATGACCTAAATTCCCCTGCCCAGTCTGTCGGCTACATCCCAAAATCTTAATGGTGCCAAAGTATTTTCATAAAGCTGAATCCCCATAAATTTCACAAACACTCTTTGAAAATGGGAATATACTTACCAAACACACATACAAGTCTAAAATTAAAATTGATGACTGAGGAAATTTTAGCTCAAAAGCCTATATAACAAAAATAATGTTTATGGTTGGAGAATCTTAGTGCTTCTGAAAAGCCACTGACACATCAAGCATACAGACAAGACAAGCATAGGGATAGGTTATATTACATTGTACGTTACTAAGGGTGGATTCCAAATTCATAGAATAAGAGACTAGTCCATAAACAAGTCTAAATCAACCAAGAATCAAAGAGCCCATTTCAAGTCATAACCTCCCTAAAATGTCTAAACCAGAGTTGAAACAAATCATATCTGGAGGATTCTCATTTTGTGTAGCATTTCCTGAGCTATGGTATAATATAAAATCCATTTGACCTTCAACAAGTTGGATTACAATCAGCACCATTTAGAGTAAAGGTGAAAAGGGTTGATTTTTCTGGCCTTCCTGCTTTGAGAGGAAATCACACTACCAGACCTAGGCAGTGATATAGTGTGGTGGGATTTAGGGGTTTCAGTGTTTTACTTTTTAGATCCATACCTTTCTAAACCCAAAGTGGGGGTATCTAAGCTCCCTTTGACTTCAAGTTCTCCAATTCAGATGACCTACATGATCGAGTATCAAAAGAAGTGGCAAATATGATTGCTAAGCCACTGCTGGTGATCTATACAAGACTGGAAAATGGAAGAGGTATCACAGAGTTTAGGCAAATCATTTTTTAAGAGAAAGGAATGAAGTCTGTTAAAGATAAGACAATGAGCTTTTAACTTCAACTTCTGGTAAAATTCTATGGTATATTATTAAAGGACTGGTTAGTGAACATCCAGAAAGCAAAACAGTGATCACAAGGAATTAGTGTGACTTCAACAGGAAAATTTCATGCCAGACTAATCCTGTTTCCTTTCTATGATAGAGGAATTCTGTAGATAGAGCTTGCCTACATTTCATCAAAGCATTTGGCAAAAGTCTGCTATATTATTCTTTGTGGAAAAGATAGAAAGATGTAGGTGAGACCTATGGTTTTCAAAGTGTGGGCCAGGGATCCCTGGGAGTCCCCTAGACCCTTTCAAGGGGTTAAAAATGTCAAAACTATTTTCATAGTGATACTAAGATGCTTTGATTTCTGATACAGATAGATCTGACATAAATGTCAATAAGTAAAACCCACATTAAACAGAAGCTCTTTGGGGTCCTCAATAATTTTTAAGAGTGTGAAGTGGTCCCCAGATCAGAACTGTTGCAAGCCGCTAGGTCACAGAATAACAAAACTTGGTGAATTCAAGCCATACCCAACAAGTAATCACTAATGGCTCCTTGTCCAACTGGAAAGATAGCTCCTTCCAATGCAATGGTCTGCAGCTCTGAGGTTGGCCTGTATTGTTTACCATTTTTGTCAGTGACTTGCATGTGAAAAAAGATGCATAAAATGATGGCCTGTTTATCTAGTAGGAGGACAGGACTCTGGAAAGAACAGCTAATCCCTGAAAGTCAGAGACAAGATCCAAAAATATCTTAACAGGCTAAAACACTTGGATAAACATAATAAATGAGATTTAATTAGGATACATAGAAAATATTACACTTAGGGTGCAAAAAAATCGATTTTTATAACGACAAGACAGGAGAGGTATAAGAAGGCAGAAATTCATCTGAAAGAGATTTGAGGGGAGGGGGAGTAGAGGAGAATACAATCTCAATCTCAAGTCAACTGCACGCTGAGTGTCGTTACCACGTTTTAGGAGTGCCAATGATAAGCTGAAAAATGTCCAATGGAAAGCAGCCAAAGGAAGGGCCTTGAAATCAGGCCATGCAAAGATTGCTTAAAGAAAATTGGAATGCTTGACCTGGAGAGAAGACTTAGAAGGGATATGAGAGTGTGGTAAAGTATTTTGAAGGGTTATCATATGGAAAAAATATGAAATTTTTCTGCTTGGCCCCCCAGGGAAAAAACTAGGAGCAGGAAGGGTCAATTTAGATGTGACATAAAGGGAAACTTCCTAAAAATTTGATCTATGCACAATGGAGGTAGTTGGCTCCCCTCCCCTAAAGGCTTCAAGCAAAAGCTGAAATACCATGTGTTGGGTATAGTATAGAAGGGATCCTCATTCCAGTATGTGCAAGTGGGCATGGTTTCTGAGATTTCTTCCAGTTCTGAAATTCTAAGATTCTAAGTGTAACCTAGGCTTTTACTCCAGTGGAGTACGGGAGAAGCAACCCTTGGATGTAGTACTGCATATGGAGGGAGAGATGACTCCTAATTAGTGGAGAGAATGCGCATCTCCATGAGGCCCTTGGTTTGTGCCAGAGCTTTGGGGGACAGAGACTGTCATTCCAATAACTCTGTGGGTAGTGTCAGAGCTTTGGAGGAAAGGGAAGTGTGCTCTAAGGACTCTTTGGAAGATACACAGAGAGACTTTGGAACCTAACCTGCAGACATGTGGGGGAAGCCAGGCCCTCAGCATGTCCTGACTTCCAGTGTGCCTCCCTAGGAACTTTGGAAATATTTCCCCTTGTGTGAGATTGGGTTGGGTTTTTTTTTCCCTTGGTTTAAGCTGAGATGTCATATTGCCCCCAGAAAAGGGCTCATTCATTCAGGCATTCTCTGTTATATTCTAAACTATAGAACTTCTCCAATTTGTTTGCTATTCTGTTTGGATAAATGGATTACTCACTACACTGTATTTGTGATGGTGCTCTGTGTAACCAGAGTTTGATAGGAAGGGACTATGCTGGAACTTGTAAGCTGATGGCTACTCTTCCCTTTAAGAGTAATCAGGAAAGCAACTTAAGTTTTCAACTAAAAAAATCATGCTTTTACTCCAGCAATAGTTGAAGGGTCAGATAGGTGTAGATCTATCCTGAGCACCCTCTTAGACATGGTTATGGAAGGAATAAGCACCCTTGCCGTCAAGGTGAAAATCAGAGTATGCCTTGGAAAGAAGTGGGTCAGATTCAAGTGTTACCTATCCATGTCACCCATGTTCCATTTAGACAATCCATATGAATATGAACCTCTTACAAGCATACACATTTTACACAAATAAGACTTTCCCTTCCCCTTCTACATAAATTCCTCAGGCAGTCTTCTGTAACTTCTTTTGCTCTTCAAAACTACTCCCTTAACCCTGTAACTATCTAGGGACAGGCAGCTCTGAAATTCCTGATTTTCATAGCTCTAGGTCCTGACCTCCTAACCCTGCCCTGCCCCCCCCCCCCCCCCCGGCTGAATCCTGGCTAAAACAGGCCTGAACTCCTCAAACTACTTAAGACTTCCTGGGAGCAGGTCATTTGGCTGGATCTGGAGACAAAGAACCTGGGTTTGAATCCTGATCCTGCAACTGTATGGCCCCGGGTATGACCTCACTAAACCTCAGTTTCTTCATCTATAAAATGAGGGAGTTGGACATGAAGTTATGAATCATAACTCTAAAGAATCAAAGAAGCATTGAATCCTTCTCCTGACAGAGATAATGGACCCAAGATATACATTTTTGGACATGGTTAATGGGAATTTGCTTTACTTAACTATCCATATCTGTTATAAGGTCGGTCTGTCCCCTACTCAGTGAGGGGGAGATGAGAAAAAGAGAGGAGTCAGAATAGAATCCCGCCCCCACAAATAAAAGAAAAAAGGATGGCCAGAAGAAATTACAAATAAGTGGGTCAGTTACATGTTTAATTTATTATACTCTTAAAAAGAAAAGTAAATTATTTACAATTTCATGTCCAATCCTCTCCTTCTGTTCCACATTCTATATAGAAATTCTCGTTTTATTTGGTGTTTGTTAAGTTCTGAATAAAAATTCGATTAAAATGGAATAATATGAATAATAAAATGAGCGTTGGATTGGATGACCCCTAAGGGCTTTTCCAGTGCCAAATCTCTTACACTATGAATCAGGCTGACCTAGGGCCAGACAGAACATGTCAGAGTCTCTCAATATAAACATCTAAGGGCTCGAACTTCATCAGAACTAACTTGAACTCCAACTGCGTAAGGGAAGCAATCCCTCATTTCCTTTGCTCTAGAGGTCTGAATGTAAGATCGGATGACCAGGGTCTCTAGCTGTGTGGAGAGGCAAATCACTTCCCCATTGTATACATGTGAGTTGTTATTGTTGGAAAAGAAGATTACTGAGGTGCGTCTGTTCCTTGTGAAGAGTATCCCTTCGTTTATATAAAAATATTTACAGCAACAATTTACAGTAGGAGAGGATGGGAAAGAACGCGAATGCCTAAACAAATTGTGACATATGAGTATAAAAGGATGTTTTATGCCATATGAAGTGAATGAACTCAGTGGCCTCAAATAGCTCCCAATCTATGATCCTGAGTGATGACTGTAAAAAATTCAGAGAAACCCTGTTGGAAGACCTCTATGAACTAAAGCTAAATGAAGGACACAGACCTAGGACAACTATTTACACAATGACCGCTATGGTGCAAAAGAAAACAACAGCCAAAGGCTTCAGATCTGTGATCACTGCAGTGTCCAATCATCATTTCAGAAGATGGACAGTAAAATATACCACCTGCCTACCAGCAGAAAAGGGCATGAGATGAGGTACACATCAGACATTGCCTTGTTTTGCCCAACTGTATTCATGTCTTACAAGTGAGGGTTCCATTGGAAGTGGAGAGCATTGGGAAGTGAAGGTGATGTGAAAAAAAAAAGAAATAACACATTTTAAAACGAGGGGGAGTTATTCCTTATGAGAAAAAATGCCCATAGCTAAAGGATCTGCCTAAGGATCTGCCATCTTCCCCCTCCCCCCAACTAGAAAATCAGTAGAGTCATTTATAGAAGATGGAGAATCACAACCAAATGCTTCCTGTGGCTGAAGAAAATCCTCCATCCCAGGACAGGAGCCCCTTCCAAGGAGTCAATACCATCAGGAGGGAACAATAGCACAAATACAGGTGCCCAATAAGAAAGGGTGGCTGATAATGAGCTTGAGAACTATGCCTCCTTTTATCCCTATTTTTCTTGTATAAATATAGAGTCCAGTACTTTACTGGGCATTTATTGAAGGAAATCTGTTTCAATCACTGTTTTCACTACAGTTATTTGTAATTCTCTGTGAGTCCCCCACTGAGTATTTTATACAGGGAATCACTCATTCAATCAACAAGCATTTATGAATCACTTATTATGTGCCAAGCTCTGTGCAAGCTCCGTGGTCAGTTAGTCAAGAAGTATTTATTAACTTCCTACTATGTGTCAGGTACTATGCTAAGCTCTGTGGTAAGTCATTCAACAGGCATTTATTAAGTGCCTACTATGGGCCAGGTACCATGCTAAGCACTGCATAGAAAGTAGACAGGAAACTGTCCCTGCTTTCAGGAAGCTTATATTCTGACAGGAGAAATAGCATGTATATGCAAAAATATGTACTAAATATCAACAAAATGAACACAAAGTGGTTTAGGGAAGAGGGAGGCACCACATGGGACCTCAGATATCTGGTCCAATGCGCTTCTCCTAGAGGAATAAGCCAAGGGCCAGAGAGATCAAGGGATTTGCCCAAAGTCATGCACAGGTAGTTGGTTTGAGACAGAGCGTGTCTCCTGAGCTCCAATCCATTCCACTTTTCTCATTTCCTCACCCTAGAACAAAGAGGAAAGGATCATAGGCTCACAGATGTAGAGATAAGAGGAACCTCCATGGCTACCTGGTCCAACCCTTTCATTTTACAGAAGAGAAAACTCAGGCCAAGGGAAGATGACTGATTTGTACAAGATTATACGGCATCATAGTAAGAAAACGGGCTTTATTTAGACCACATACCTTATTTGGGGGAGGGGGAGAGGGAAGATGAATACAAGATGGATGATGGTGGAAGGCTTTTCCAAAAGAACTTAATTAGATCTTTAAAAATATAACATAAAATAAAAGAAATGTTAAAGATACAAACCCATCAAGTCATAGATAGCTCCCAATCTAGCTATGGATCGTTGGCACAGAAATCTGGACCAGCCAGGCCTGGTCCCCTCCAGGCTTTGGCCTCCATAGGTGACCAGCTACCATGCTGCCTCAGGGGAAACCTTTTGTGTGTACTTTCCCTGGACTAGATGCCACCCAGCTTTATTTTCATAATGCCAGTGGTTTCTGAATTGCAATAAATGTGAATCTGAGTAAAGCAAATAGAATTTTCAAGAAAATTTCTGTTTTCATTTTTAAAGCATGGGTGTTTGGTAGCTCCACTGACCCCACAAATAGAGGTGGAGAAAGCTTGTCAAACTGAGGAAAGAAACAAAATGCAATTCACAGGATCATGCTCTGAGAGGAGAGGAGAGGAGAGAAGAGGAGAGGCTCCTTTCCTAATCCACAGGAACAATAAGCAAAAAAGCTAGCTCCCGGATAGCTTCAGGCAAGGTGCTCAGTATACCTGGCTCTATCTGTCTCTGTCTCTATCACCCTCTCTCTCTCTCTCTATCACTCTCTCTCTCTCTCTCTCTCTCCTCTCCTCTCTCTCCGTCCCTGGCTCCCTCCTTTCTCTCTCTATCTCTGTTTGTCTGTCTCTGTCTCTTTCCCTCCATGTCTCTCTCTCCCTTGCTCTCCCTCACTGCCTCTCTGTTTCCTTCTCTTCTCTCCCCCTTTCTCTCTCTCTCTCTTTGCCCACCTGTCACCCCTCCCCCTTTTACCTCTGTCTTGTCTTTCCCTCAAAAGGGCTGTCTGGAGGATCACATGAGATAATGGACGTGAAAGAGCTTTAAAGAGGTATTGAGGGTCTATTCTGATAACCTAGAAGCTGCCCCACGCTATTTAACCATAACTAAATAGAACACACCTAGTAAGCTGCAAAACCAGTGAGTCCAGAATCAGAAAGAACCAAAAAGGTCAGTCCTTAATAGGAAAGAAAGAGCTCCACACAATGATTGGCTATACCTCCTAGTAAGACCCAAATGCTCCTTCAGTTCCCTTTCATACATTATTAAACAAAGATCTGAAATAGAACCTGGAAAAAAAAAGAAGGAATATATGGAACTCAAAAGATTTACAGCAACTAGCGGTCCTTGCCCATTTAGAATGGGAGATGTGTCTTGGCAGTGTTCTTACCAGCTCAAAGAGAAAAAAAAGCTTCAAAACAACTCTGTCCTGTGATTAGGCTTTTATTTTTAAATCCTCCAGATTAAATTTATGGACTAAACATAACTCAAGATGTTTAAAGTCCAAACATTTGTTTCTTAATTCCATACTCTTTGACTCAGGTCAAATCTCCTCCCTTCAGTTCCTTAAAATAAATGTTTCTTTCTCTAAAAAAATTAATGCCTTATTTTGGGGTTCCTAGGGTTGAAGATTAATTTCTTTGTACTCATAAGCATCTCTCTTACAAGGATACCTACCCAGAACTTATTGGACAAAGGTAATGAGGAAAAGGCCACATAACTAGATCCCAAGCCCCTGAATTTTTCAAATTATTCCCTGGTTTTTCCTCATCTAAACAGAGAAGGTGACACTGAAGTGGATAGAGTTCTGGGCCTGGAGTCAGGAAGACTCATATTCCTGAGTTCAAATCTAGCTTCAGACACCTACTAGCTGCGTGACCCTGGGCAAGTCACTTAACCTTGCTTGCCACAATTTGCTCCCCTGTAAAGTGAGCTGGAGAAGGAAATGGCAGTATCCTTGCCAAGAAAACCCCAAATGGGGTCATGAAGAGTCAGACACAACTGAGTAACAACAACAAAACAGAGAAGGTACTCCTGACATAAAAGAACACTGCTGGTAAGGAAGTCTGGTCAGAGATCACCAGGAGCCCTTTAAATACTGAGTGTTTCTAACCAGCACTGACCACTTAGGGTGGGAAAGGAGTTGTACTTGGGCTCCTCTAAGTTGATGTAATTCCTTTTTATTAAGCAGCAGAAGCCCTGGGGCAGCTATGAGAGTAACCACTGCCATGGATTTATCATTATTCTCACTATTCCAAAGAGCTTCTGCTCCATTAACTTTCTTAACATGGTCCCTAACAACACTGGCTTCACAGACACTTTCTGAGCCCCTTAGAATATATCCCTTTGCTCTTTTCAGCAACCTGGCTTCTGGATAACCGATCCAACCTGCCCATCATAGTTTTGCCTTAATTATTAAACCCTCATGTTATATAGGACCAGGTTTCACTACTTCCATGCAATGGGGATAAGTTTTCCCTACAAGGCAACGAAGTTGTCTTTGGGATTTCTGCCTCCCTTAACTCATTTTCCTGGTCACCTAAAGGTGTCAAAAGTCCGAGCCATAGTACACCTGGGGGACCTGTATAGTAGGTGTCTGAAAACCATGTGAATCACTTACTCTACTGATTGGACAGTTTCATTATCAAGGTGAGGTCGATAAAAGCTAAGTGCCACTGTATTCTTGTTGTATATCCATCCTTGCTATTAGGGCAAAGTAAACCTCCTTTTCTTAGCTGTTCAAGTGACTTATAAGTACCAGATTTCAAATCAAATCAAATTTGTTCTAATGTGGTGCTGGCATTAGGCCCACCCCTATCAATCCAAACTGAGGACACTCAGACTATATTATCCAGCATTTAGCATAGTGCCTGGCACAAAGTAGGAGCTTAATCAATGTTGACTGATTGGCTGATCTTCTCTGGTACCACTGGCTGGCAGACCCAACCACATAACAACGAGCTTTGCCCCACTCCTTGAAATAAAAATGTTAACTTCAGCCCATAAAAATGAATGTACATAAATGTCAGTACATATAAAACAAGATGTCATGAAAATGACACCATTGAAAAATGCCAATCATTGATTTAATAAATGGCAACTTTGTAAGTTTCTAGTTTGATACTTTTCTATTTCTGTGGAGAATTAACCAAACACGTGCATCAAAATATTAGAGAGGAAAACGTGAAGAGCTGTTTCCAAACAGGTGCAGCTGATTATCTGAAGCAAACTCTTCGCCCAAAAATCTTTTATTTTCTTCACAAATTTTGAGAACACTAAAAAACTTCCAGATAATGGGAAGTCCCTAAGCTCTTTGGAAAGTGTTTTCTCATGCTCCGTACCTGGTGTGACAGCTGCTTCTCTGTAGCTATGGGGAGTTGTGGTTTTCCATTTGTAAAAATCCAAGTGAAATCTATCATTGGGAGGGGGGAGTTAGAGTAGGGGGTAGGGGGAACAAGTTCTGGGCTTCTCAAATATCTTTACAGGTTGAACATTTGGAAATGATTCAAGACACCAATCAGCATTGGAATATGGTGAAATATTTAACTCTCCACAAAACAGTATATAAAAATAAGCCATTCCTCGATCTGATGACTATTTCAGTTTTGCCTAATGACTTGTGTTGGTGCCAAACACCTCAGAGATCCCTCAAGGGGCTCATTTAAAAACCTGAATTCACAGCATTCTACTGAGGAGGGATGATCTCGGTGCAAAAAATTTTGATTTGGAAATTCACAGAGAGCACTAGCCATGCTCGGTTGCCCTAAATGAACATCAGATTGGCTTCTTGTCACAAACCATGGAGTAATAGGAAATCAGAAGTAAAAATTAGACAAAAAGCTGACTGCTGGACTAAATGATTTGCACTGCCTACCCTTTCTAAACCTATAATCCTATTTATTTGGTTGGGAAGGCCAAGGACTGTTTTCTGGCTAGGAAGTAGTCACCCTGATTGATAATGAGATGATACAGTTTCTTTCCCAGGTAAAACAGAATTAATAGATTGTGATTGATCCCTCCAAGAATAAATAGAATTCTGAAAGACTAGCTAGCCTACCTAATTTGTTATTTCTATTTATATCCCAGTGATTGTTCTCTGTATAAGGGCACAAAGTAATTTCGCTGCAGGGTGCTTTTGGAGAGATTGGGGGATTTACAGAGGAGGGGAGGTTTCACAATGTTATTGGTCTGTGAGTTGTTATTAACTCGTAGGACCCCTTTAAGGTAGAAAATCCTAGGCCTATTTCAGAAAAATGATATTCCACAAAAGAGGAAGGAACCTGTGCCTATTTATCTAAGGCACAGAATTTCATAAAAATGAACTATATGAATTCTGCCAGAATTCTATAATAATTATAATATATGATTCTTTATATATTATATATGATATATAATACATTAATAACATATAATTAATAAATGCTATTAATAAAGACATAATAATCTTTAGATCTGAGCAGCATATTCTCATCAAATATTATAGAATTCTAGAATCCAAGGAGATATGAGCACTGTTATCTTTACCTCTCATCTTAAGCAAGAATCCCTTCCATGTTCTCCTTCATCTTAGTGCTTTCCTTTTGGGATTATCTCCAGTTTAACCCATCTCTATCTTATTTGTAGGTAGTCAAAGTTTGCATGTTGTCTTCGCCTATGAGATCCTTGAGAGCAAGTGTTATCTTTCACTTTTCTCTGTATCCCCACTGCCTGGAACATGGTAGGTGCTTTATAAATTCATGCTGACTTTGTATTGTAACTTGTCTATTTCATGTATAAATCTCATCTCCCCGCTGAAATAAATCTGTTTTTTAATAGCTTTTTAAAAAAAAATTTTTAAGCTTCTCAAAGGCAGACATAAGTATCCTACTTCTTTCTATCCATCACCACACCTAAGATAGCATTTGGCACAGGAGCACGTGATTACCACAGTTCACTTATGGAAGTGAACAAAGGTTCCAGAATCCTTAACCACCAATATTGGCTTGCAACCTGAGTCCATAGAGTTGGCTGTGGCAGCTTAAAAAAATGAATGAAATTTCAGGATGTATTAAGGGAAGTATGACTTCCAGGAATAATGAGGAGATAGTCCCACTGCATTCTGCCTTGGGCAGATCATATTGTAAGAACTCTGGTTATCACATTTAAGTAAGGGCAACTGATAAACGGAAGAGCATCCAGTTAGTCAGTCACAAGTATTTCTTAAGTGCCTATTATGTGTCAGGAGACTACATGTTGGGTATACTGTACTAGAATTATAGGAGCTGAAGAAATGGGCTTCTGATTTTTAGATAAACAAGAGAGGAACATTCTATTAGAATATAAGCCACTTGAGGCAAAGATTGTTTTTTTTTTCCTTTGTGTCCTAAGAGCTTCTCACAGAGCCTTGATAATGTCAGTACTTAATAAATGTTCATCATATTGTGTTGAACTGGATGCCAAACAGCTACTTACTGCCCTGTATCAGGGGATGAAATAAAAGTCTATGTTGAATCCTAATTATAGGAGATTGAGTTCCAAAAGGCTATTTGTAAATCAGCTGTTTGTGACTTGGAATGCTTTTGATTCTAGAAGCAGGATCATATGTAGTGATGATGTTCCCAGACCAGCCCACAGAAGCCTATTTGACCCATAATAGTGCTGAAATACATACACATCTGCAATGAAAAATAGAAAATAATATTAATGAAAATGAATAGTGCAGTATTTCAGCCACACAAAATCAAGCCAGTCCTGAGATTAAACCTCTCCTGATCCTAGTCCTGTCAACTTAGTTTTAAAAATCATTCAGACTAAAATACAAAAGATAATCAGACCAGTCTTTGATCTGCCTGGGGAGAGGGAGAAGCCTGAAAAACAATGGCTACACTAAGTAAGAGAATCAGGGAGTGGACTTGGATTTCCTACATCTAGATTCTCTTCTCCCCAAGCCATTTTTTCTTTGACATGTTACTTCCTTTGTACCTCTGTGGTTTTCCCAGTCCTGGGGCTCAAGCCTGGGGCTGTAAGCACTCTTGGAAGTAGATAAAGACAGAGGGCAGATGGGGGAAATAGGATTTTCTGTAAGCTAGTTAGGCAGGACCCATCAGCAGTTCAAACTTGCCTTCTCGACTGGCGCTTAGGTGTGGTTAGGGTGGAAGAGTGGGATGGGGAATTCTACTGCACAATTTATTCATCCATTGTCCCTGGTCCAATGTCCAGCAACTCTCTCTCTCCTTTCCTCCAAAGCCCTATTTTCCAAAAGGCATCAAGAGGTTGGAGATGTCTCCCTGGGGCTCAATTCTCACATCACAGGATGCTGGAGCTGGAAAGGGCCTCGAAGATCATAGAGTTGTGAGAATAATTTTGATACCCCTACTCAATTAATCAGTACTTACTCAGTTCATTGTGATTTATGGGAATGGGTGATCATCTGTAAGATAATTAAGTTTAATTGGTAGAATAAGAATTATATAGGTTGGAATTAATCAACCCACTATGTATTGATGATAAGATCTATGAATTGATGATCATATTGCTTTGAAATGTTAGATTGATATTATATAGATTTGTAGTTTGTTATTTAGGCCTGTATTAACCGGTCAGAGACTTGCTATACTAACCTTCCTCCCACCTCATGAATGTGCTTGGAGAGCTGCCGTATTCCAGAAAACCACAATTTCCCTTTTTACTTTGTTCTTTTGTGCCTCATTTTCATAACATGCTGGTGGAAAGTCCCAGAATCTTGTTGCCTAGTCGCTGACTAAACATTCATGATTGATGACATGTGGAAAGCTTGATGACTAAACTTTGGGGACTGATGGACATTTCCCTTTGACCAATCATGGCGATTTCCCTCCTTTGGAACCGACCAGTCAAAGAACTGCACTGTCTCAATCTATCTTGCCGTCTCCTCAGTTGTTATAAAAGAAGGGAACCCCAGAGGAACAGGCATCCTTGAATGCAGAGGAGAGTCTTGGATCCAATTGCTTAGGGACCACTGGTTTCCCTAATAAATTGAAACTGCTCAGTGTCCTTTTGTAGCAGATTAGATTTTGGGGTGACAGAGCTCATCTCCCTTTTTACTGAAGCCCAGAGATCAAGAAATCTGTTCTAAATTCTGTAGCTAACTAGCATTATAGCCAGATCTAGAACTCAGATTTCCTAATTCCCAATCAAATGTTCTTTCTGCTGCATTACCACTGCTTCCTAAAGCCCTCACCTAAGGTTCAGAACTCAAAGCTTGCAGACACTACAAGGATACCATGGTGAACCCACAAGGGCTCGGATGGACAAGTTTTCATCTCATCTTACCCAGTCTCAGGCCTGCTGGGCCACTTCTGGGTCATCTCCAGACCACACCATCTGTGCTCCAACCTCCACCTCCACAGGGAACAAAAAAATTCCACCCCTGTATCCTTGGGCTCTGATTGGTGCGATTTACTAGCCGTATGATCCTGGGCAAATCATTTAACCTTTGTTTGTCTCAATATCTTCATTGATAAAATGGAGGTAATAATAGTATGTACCTACCAGGGTTATTGAGAGGATCAAATGAGAAAACAATTGTAAAGTGCTCAGCACAGTGCCTGGTATAGGGTGAACACCAGACAGACAGAGAGGTGGGTAGATGATAGATAAATAGACAGACAGACAGACAGACAGATAGACGGACAGACAGACAGACAGATAGATAAACATAGATATAGGGACAGATACGTTAACTATTACGTTTTAGTTACCATTACTTTCTGACTTCCATGCCTCTAATCACTTCCTATATCATCTTTACGACCTCCTTCCATGAATATCCTCTCCTCCTTTTTGACCTCCAGCTCCGAGGACAGTAATCGAAACCATACAACCACTTCTGGAAAGGACAAACCAACCAATTGTTCTGTGACTCCAATCACCGTTCCCTCGGACTTCCCTTTCCAGTACACTCCTCCCTGGTTGGCAGTCCTCTATCTGTGTGGTCTTCCCCTATTGGAATGTAGAGAGTGGAGGATGTCTTGCTTGCTTATATTTGTGTACCCAGGGAATATCTGCATTGTCTGCTATATATAATAAGTATTTTTCATTCGTTCATTCATTCCTACTCATTCATTTATTCACATTTATTGATTGCTGTTATCCTTCTTTCCTGAAGAGGACCATGACACCAGGAAGGTGATGTCATAACATGCAAGTGAGTTGGATTTAAGTGAGGCAGGGTCATGCAAAGTCACCAGCCTCACTTTCTCCTCCAGAATCATCTGACATCACTCCTTGATATCCACAAGGACCTTCATGCATCATTTGATCCTCGCAACAAAAAAGCCAATTTTTTGCTCTTTGCTCATCTTCAGTAAGCACACAGATCTACACCTTGATTTTTTATCGGCCCAGAGGTCATTATCACCATTAACAATAATATTAGGAACAACTACTGTAGCTCAGACGCGCATAGTCTTGTAGGGGTTTCTGAAACCTTTTCTTCCCAGCATCCTTGTGAAGCAGTACAAGTATAATTTTCCTTATTTTACAAAAGAATAGACTGAGTCCCAGAGAGGTAAGGGGACATGCCCATGATCACACAGCAGATAAGCCTCAGAGTCAGGATTTGATCATACCTCCCAGGCTTGTCATCCCCTCTCTCTGATTCTCATTTCTCCGCCCCACTGTAAGCATGGAATCAAAGACCTTCATTTGAAGGTTTGACCCAGAGTTTTGTCTACATTGGCCCATAATCCCATATTTTGTAGCCTGAAGATTGCCCCAAATAAAACAAGAGACTAGGATCCTCCAGATTGTCACATCTTTTCTAAGAGACTGTCAGTCTTATTTACTTCTCAAACTGAAGCTGGAAACTCCATCCCTTCTCTGCAGAGGTGGGGGACTGGCTGTGGAATAATGAATATACTGCCAGATAAAGTTATCAGTTTTGCTTAATGGCTTTCTTTTTTATTGCTTGTTCCTAAGGGATGGACTGCTAGGAAAGGGAAGGAAAAGGAGTATGTTTCAAACTAAAGAAGAAGACAGAGGTGGAGGTATACCTGTAATCCCAGCTATCAAGGATGCTGAGGTTGGCTGGTCATCTGAGCTTATGTGTCCCTAATAAGTTCAGCATTAATATGGTGAGTCCCAGGAAGGGGAGGGACAACTAGTTGACCTCAGGAGAGGAGAACAGGGTTAGCCTGGAAACAGAATGGGACAAAGCTGCCATGATGATCAGCAATAGGAGTAAACCCAGAATAGCCCATGGATTTCCAGTCTAGGTGAGATGGGGAGAGCCATTCCACTTGCTACCTGTGTGACTTTGGACTAGAAATTTAGCTTCTCTGGGCATTAGTTTCCTTACACGTAAAATTAGGAAGTTGGTTTAGATGAAGTCCAGTTTCCTATCCATCTCTCAATCTATGATCCTATGAAGAAATATTAATAATTTCTTTTTCCAAAATGACTCAAAAAAAATTTAAAAGTTGATAAAGTAGTATCTGAGGTATTGCTTTGACGCACATATGGGCAGTTAGCTGAAAACACCCCCTTTCCCCTGCTCCACTCCCCAACACCAACCATCATCCAAACACTTTTATAGCTTCAAAGGGTGTTTGCCACCCTGTGATCCCTGCATGTCTCAATGAGCATTTCTTTTCTTTAAGAGAGAAATTTTGTAATATCAGACTGCTCCTCAATACACAAATACACACACACACACACACACACACACACCAGTATGTGTTATACACTATGAAGACAATCAGTCACAAGTTGTAGGGCAATTACTGGTAAAATAGATCAAGCACTAGACACAGAGTCAAGAAGACCTGAGTTCAAATCCAGTCTCAAACATTTATTAACTGTGACCCTGGGTAAATCATTGAACCCTGTTTGCCTCAGTTTCCTCATCTGTAAAATGAACTGGAGAAGGATAAGACCAACCACTCCAGTATCTTTGCCAAGAAAATCCCAAATATTTTGCATGACTACACATGTATAACCTATGTCAAATTACGTGCCTTCTCAGTGGGGATTGATGGGGAAGGAAGAAGGGAGAGAAGTTGGAACTCAAAGTTTTAAAAACAAATGTTAAAAATTGCTTTTACATGCAACTGGGAAATAAGACATACAGACAATGGGGTATAGAAATCTATCTTGCCCTTCAAGAAAATAGAGGGGAATGGGATGAGAGGAGAGGTATGATAGAAGGGAGGGCAGTTTGGAGGAAGGGATATTTGGAATGCACGATTTCTTGGGGTGGGCAGAGGGGAGAGATGGGGAAAAAATTTGAAACTCAAAATCTTGTGCAAGTGAATGTTGAAAACTAAAAATTAATTAATTAATTAAAAAAAAAGAAAATCCCAAATATCGAGGTAATGAAACGTCAGACAGCACTGAAGCAACTGAACAAAACAGATGTTTTTATTATTGTTTCTTTGTTATATTTCTGCCCATCAACACCAGGACAAACTAGACAAGAGTCTTTTAGAATAGACCCGGGGCACCAATCCTTAACAGCATTTCTACTCAAACAATGATTTTTGTGAAGTACTCTTCTCATTACCCCAGTAAGATAGAGTTCATTGGAGATTATAGGGTCTTAGATCCAGGCAGCTAGAGGGACCCTCTGAAGCTGTCTAGGTTCCAACCTCCTCATTTTACAATTGAGCAAACTGAGACCCAGTCAGAGAGAGCCTTACTCACTTTCCAGGTAGACAACAGAAGACAAAGAGATAGAAGGAGAAGGGGGAGCGGGAGAGAAAGCCTAGCCAAAGTTTCGTCCTGTTCTTGTTTTTCAAAATGCTAGCAATTTTCTCATTTGTATGAATTTGCATACTGGTTTCCAGAGGCACTAAGTATGTACCCCCCCCCAAAAAAATACCACTAACAAATGCCTCTTTCTTCAATTGTCTTTCAACCCAATATTCTGCAGATGACTCACGTAACATAAAAGATTTTAAAATTCATCAATTCCTCCATATACCAGATTAGGCAAGGCATACATATTGAAGGAGATGTGCGCTCAAGTGCATGCACACACACACACACACACACACACACACACACACACACACACATACACACACTCACTCACTTACATATGCATGCGCCCAGGGGCAGCCAGCCAACAGTTCAGGGCTTCATGTACAACCTCCATCCTCCCTCACCTCCCCGCAGTGAGCTGGTCCCCAGATGTAAGAGCCCAAAGCCAAGAAGGGCTGAGTAGCAATCCGAAGGCCACTGACTGAAGACTGCGATCCTTTAAAAAGCTTTACTGCTATCCACCAGTGATCACCTTAACCCAAACTGGCACAATGACCTCCAGGATACTGCTCAGGCCCACCCCCATTCCAAGGCCGTCCTGTCAAGGTCACACGTGTCAACAGGGCTTTGGCTCTCCCTGTATGAATGAATCCAGGATTCTCTCCAAGTTGGCATGAAGGGTATACTCTGCCCCCCCCCCCCCGAGTTCCCAGTTTTCTACTTGGCCACACACACACACACACACACACACACACACACATACATATACACTTTCTCCTTCTGATACTTGCCTCTTTTCCTCTCCCCCCTTCCTGTCTCTTTTCTTTTTCACACATGCACAAACAGTCACGTCGTCATATGAGACAAGTGAACACTGAATCTTATGGGTAAAAAAAACAGATGTTTTCCAATTTTCCTTCACAAAACCATATTTTATATAGGGTTCCTCAATGGATTTATAGCCAATGAAGAGATGTTACTCCATTAGCTCATGGAGGGGGGATGATAAAAACTGGAAAGGAAGAGTCAGACAAGGCAGAAAGAGGCTATCCAGAAGGCTGCAACTGGAGACGCATGACGAATGGGCAGTGTACTTTTAGAGGGTTCCGACCGAAAGGCAGATTGCCTGACTGGGAGTTATTCTCTGCAGCTGGAGCATCGCACAGACCATCTGGTATTTTTTAAATCGCCTTTCCCCAGGTGATCTGATTCTTGGAGTGCCAGTGGAGAGGAGAAAAGGAGGGACTGTGAGCCTCAGACCAGCTTCCAATGCTCCCCTAATTAGTTAATGGAATCTTGTTTGAATCGGTTTCAGTTTCTCCTCCAAATCTAGCTCTTGCTCTTTACCCTTCACTCTCACCACACACACACACACACACACACACACACACACACACACGCCACAGAAAGAGCTAGAAATTGAAACCTTAACTCCTAAAGGTTTTCTGTACAAAGGAACACAATGTGATTTTCAGCGTGATGGTCCAAAATGGCGCAGAAGAGAAAGCTCTGCTCCAAATTCCCCAACACAGGGCCAACAAAGCTTCCTTTTAGTCTCTTCACTCTTCTCAATGTTGCTCTTGGCTATTGCCTAATGAAGAGCCCACATGCTGAGACCCACACTTTTCTTTCCCAGATGGTTCATCCCATAAGAAATTATTTACTAGTAGTCCCTCATCATAAAGAAAGTTTTTTCCCTCCCTATAAGTTGAGCAGGAGGATGATGAGGGGAATGAGGGATCTTCTGTACAAACACATTTCTGCCAGGGCTTTTCTCTACCATCTGACCTTGATTTATACCAGCAGAAATCATTCTGTATATTTCCAGTTCCTCTTTTTATTTTTCAATAGTTTCAAAGGGGCAGACTTAAGACTACCACCACCAGTTACAATATGGGTCATGTCCAAGCCAAAGGGACCAGCCAAGGGGACAGTTCAGAGCCTTTATTGGTTGTTGCTCATGTGGTCACAGACTAATGAACCAATGAGCTTTAAGATGCTAAGTAGCTGATAGCAGGAACACCTTATGTGCTAAGCAGCACATTATATAGATTTTAAACGGTCCTAAGATGCATCCAACCTCCATGGGCTTATCATAGCATCACAGATTTGGAGTTAGCTATCTTTGAGATCATCCAGTTCAGCTTTTTTATTTTACAGATAAAGGAACTAAAGCAGTAAATTGACCTACCCAACATCACTAAGTAAGTAAAAGGGCAGAGGGAAGATTTGAATCCATGACTCAAACTCCTCTCCTTTACCAATCCCATTTACCTTGGTCCAACACTACCCTTCCCTTTTTTTGGGAGACAATCAGGGTTAAGCGACTTGCCTGGAGTCAGATAGCTAGCAAGTGTTTGAAGGCAGATTTGAACTCAGGTCCTCCTGACTGCAGGGCCAGTACTCTATGCACTGCACCACCTAGCTGCCCCAATCCAACCCCGTTTTTGTATCCCAGATATGACTCCTACTACAATATACTCATTGCAAAGCACAGATAGAATGTAGATATCTGTCGGTCACTGATAGGGCATTCTTTGTAATATCCAGCAAACAACACAGCACTGGAATGAGATCTACTCCCCATTCTTATTCAGCCTCTTCTTATGGCTCTGCCATCTCCAAAAGATCTTTCATTTTCTAAATTATGAGGTCCTATTATTTCTTTCTCACCTTCACTGTCACCAGAGGTGACTTGCTCTGCCTTTATGATTGATGCTTCTTTGCAATACTTGGCATGTTTTTTCTCTTCTCTATCTGGTACCTCATGACACACAGAGAGTTGCCATGACACACATGACACAGACAACAGTCCGACATCAATAAATATGTGCTGAGCATTTACTGTGTGCAAGACACTATGGATGCCAAGTTGTATAGGATGGTGCCCCTTCCCTCAAGAAAGAAACTTAGGATCTAGATAGGGTGATAATACAGATGAAGAAAAAATAAATAACATTAAAAACCATGGAACAGCACAAGGCAATTAAAAATGAGACCTATCCAAATATTATGAGAATATGAAATCCTACCTATGATGCAAGGAAAAAGAAAAGCTCAGAAGAATGGAAAAATAGTAGATTGCCTACTGTGTGCCACGTACTTTGTCAAACACTTCACAAATATTATCTCATTTGATCCTTATAACAACCCTGTTATCATTTTACAGTTGAGCTTAAGTTACTTGCCCAGAGACAGTATAGCTAGTTAATGTCTGAGGCTGGATTTGAACTCATATCTTCCTGATTCCAGAGTTCCATTCACTTAGTGAACTCTAGCAAGAAAATCCAACTCTCGTCGTTTATAATAAAACAAAAATCTCTCCTCCTTTCTAAAAGGGTCACGGAGGTCCTTTCTGCCTCCAAATGTCATGAACCCATGAACAAGAGTTCTTTCAAGGACCCATGATTTTGGCTGGTATTAGGTATCTCCATGCAGATCACAACCCTTCTATGTTTTGGTCAATGGTCTTTGAGAACCACCGTGGCCAACGAAGTCATGACCAAGAGGTCAGTTTCATAAGGAGCCTCTCCAAACTTAGCTAGGCAGATTTTGGATAAAAAAACCAAGGCTGAGAGAAGATGAAAAGATTTTCCCATGCTTACACAGCTAATAGGTGCCTGAAATGGCATTTGTACTCACACCTCTTAGGACAAGGCTAGAGGTCAGGTATAAGTCACCTCTTAGGACAAGGCTAGAGATCAGGTATAAGTAGAGGCTGGAGACATAATCAGCAATTATCTCACTGATAACAGTTGAAATCATGACCGGATATTAGATTTCCAAAAAGAACAGTAACAAAGTTAAGAATGGAATTTTGCAGTAAGCCTTCGGGTAGAGAGAGGAAAAAAATAAGCAAAAGATAAAATTGATAGTGGTGGTGGTGGTGATAATGGTGCCTTATTGATTTCCCAATTTCCACTTCTAAATTCATCCTAGCTGCCTATAACCAGAGACTTTATTTCTAAAGGCAGCAAGAATGAAAGGTTAGATTTCCTTGTAACTGATTTCTTCAGCTCAAAGGCATCAGATTACCAGCTACTTGATTAAAAGAGAACTGGATCTTTGGGCCATTTCATACTCCAGAAAATCAACTTTATCACTCTTTCTCTTGTAAAATCAATCTCGTCCATCCTTTAGTCTCCTTCCCTTCTGCCTTTAATTATGTCTCCCTTATACTGACAAGCCATCTACTGATGATGGCACAATAGAATCTTGAAGTTAACATTCCATCTGTTTCCTCTCCTTCATGGATTAAATTGTTATATTGATTTACCCTTTAACATCTTTGTGTTGTTTGTAACCTTTAACCTTTCATAGGTTTTTATAACCTGCAGATAAACCTTTCTATAACTACATGAACAATAACCAAGTAAAGCCAGAACAGAACCATCCTTGGGCTTAGCGAGTTGGCTTGGAAAGTATTTTTCCCAACCTAGTTGGGACACTGCATTAGCAGTTTCTGGCATGCTGAACAATTTCTGCTTCAAAAAATTCCTTTGGGCAAAATCTGGCCTTAGGCCCCTCACGTTCTCTTAGAATCCAAAAGGAAAGAAGGTGCAGGAAATAAGAATCCACCCAAGACCCTTCTTTTCAGCAGAACAGAATGAGAAGTAATGGAGTATTTACCACTATCTGGAATGTGTAAATTGAGAAATTCAGTACTCAAAGCTGTTTCTCCCCCAAGTTCCCACTCTGAAATGGGTATATATGTTGCCACCAGGTCATGATAAATGTCTTGAGTCCCACAATCCAAACAATGATCTAGTATTCTTTTCAGAAATTCTAATCAAAACCAAGAATTTTCATTTTTTTATAACTGTAAATTTTGTAATAAAACAGCCAAACATAAAGTGTTCCATAGTCTAATTCCCCGATGGAGCTGTAATCTCGGTGGGCAGGAGGGTAATTTCCTCTAATGATGCAAGTCATGACCAGTCTACATTTGCCCATGTTCTGGGCTTCTAAGTGCTCCTAAAACTTTGTCAATGTTCTATAAACCTTCTTCATGCTCTTTTGACATTGAATTATGTGTCTACAGAGCACCAAAGCTATTCATATGTCACACTCTTTACATGATGAACCTATTCCTTTTTTCCCCAGACATGTATTTCTCTAATAGTGTTCTTTGATGAGTCTTCTGCAGACCAGGCCCAGCATTCTATCCACTGCACCACCTAGCTGTCCATATATGCTCTATGTGAATATATTTGTATATGTATGTATACCCTATATACGTAATTAAACCAAATTCTTCAGAGTGACTATGGAACTCACCTCAGAAGCTCTACATCATTCTGGGGTTTAACACCACCAGCACAAAGTCTGCAAACAGAAGCATTCAGAGAAACACAGAATCTATAGCAAATCTCTCCTCAACTTGGACTATGTCTTGAATATCCTCCATGACAGTGGTAACAAACGCTTTGGAGGAGCATAAGTCTCTATGTTTTATGCCTCGCTTCATTTAAATCATCAGAGCCAAACC
Organism: Notamacropus eugenii; assembly: GCF_028372415.1. NCBI lineage: Eukaryota > Metazoa > Chordata > Mammalia > Diprotodontia > Macropodidae > Notamacropus > Notamacropus eugenii. Next base: position 215,986,900 of record NC_092872.1, read on the forward strand.
AAATTATCTATCTCTTTTGCTGTACCTTTCAAGGGATCATGCATGATTTTGACATCCACAGGCCTCAGGGGAAGAGCCAATAGTAAAGTGAGCATAAATGAAATGCCTTACCCCACCCAGGCTCTGTGCAGGCCTACATTAACACATGCACAGAAAACAACATTTTAGAAAGCAGACTTTAAGGTAGAAGCTTAATTCTGCTGAATCAAAAGTAGTTTAGTAGTCAACAAATAAAATTTTACATTCCCTACATCTTTCAGTAAATTGCATGTTTGTAAATATGGTGTCCACTGTGGAATGTCACTTGCAAAAAACATCTTATTCTTTTCTAATGCCCTTGTTAAGAATGCCTTCAAAGCTGTATACAGCTTGGAAAGAAGGAACATGCTTAGGACTCATTGACAGTCTCTTGGTCTCTGTTTTTTGGTGTAATAATTTCTGAGATTTTTTTCCCCCCATACTTTGATCAACTCCTCTCTTTCACATTCCTTGAAAATGTCTCTCTCAATGCCCTCCAACTGTGTGTTGCCTCTGGCATAGACCTCTTCCATCTCTCTATGTTTGGTCTAAACCAGATGCTTTAAAAATTTTTTATTCTGTATTTTTTCAGCATCATTTCCATGTCCTTGAACACATCCAGGGTTTAAATACCAAAGTCCAAATGATTAACTGTCCTTGATGGGGAAAAATAAATTTCTGTAAACATTTTCATAGGTTTTTTCCATCTGTTTGCTGTCCTCTTCCCAGTTTCATCCTTAAATGCCCTCAGGAATATTTTGCTTAGTTGGTCTCCTTGCCAAGCTTTCTTTAAACTTCTCTTTTTCCTTTGCTGCTTCTTGCTATATTTTTCAAGGTACTCATTATCATTCTCCATCTTCCAACTGAATGGTTTCACAAAGAAGTTTATATTTGTAAGAAGAGTTGATCAGAAGAATCCTTCATCAATTTGATGAGTTTTCAAGTAAACTTGAGATTACACGGTGTGAGGTTCTGTTTGGTTACATCTGAGCAGTGCCCAGTCCTGAAGCATGGGCATTTCTACTCATACCTGACCCATGAATGTTTCTCTCTGTGATCTACAAAGGTGGCAGACCAGCTTACTCTCACTTTTGGTGTTTTTCTCAGGTCAGAGAATTCAGTCTGGAGTGAAAGTTCTTATCCTTGGATCCCTGGACTCCTAAGGGGCACATGAGTCAATTACGGGATGTCCATGAACTTAGACAGGAAAAAAATTGTATCTTTGGTTTTACTAACCTCTAGATGAAAATTGGCAGCAAGGTGGCACAATGGATAGAGTACCAGGCCTGGAGTCAGGAAGACTCATCTTCCTGAGTTCAAATGAATTTCTCCCTATTAATAGTTTTTTACTATTAACTGGAACTATATTCTTACTATTAATTGGTATCTATTCTATCTTGCTTGTCCTGTTTTCTCTTTCCAGTGTAAGGAGACAACCTTTTACATGACATGTTTTTGAAAAGCTGCTAACTAAACTTAAAATTTAATTATTTTAAAGTTCCAACTCAGATTGTTAGTTAAAGAAAATTTTCATTAGTAAATGCTTTCAGGCAACGAAAAATTGGCCCTTAATTCTGATTTTTTTTTTAGTAATACCAAAGTTTTCAAACATCAAGATTATTTTAAAATGAAATGCAACCATCTTGTCCCATTTGAATAGCCAACAGAAGTCACCTCCCTGAGGGTAAAGAAAAGTTTCATTTTTGTCTTTAACAAACAACAAGCAATGTTGTTTATCCAGATATCAGGGAGGCAATGCCATAACTTACAAGCAAATTGGATTTAAGTGAGGGAGGGCTGTGCAAAGTCACCAGCCTCACTTTCTCCTCTGGAGCCATCTGGGTCCAGTGGTTGGATATAGGATATAGATCAGGATGACTGGAGATGACCCTGGATGTATCATGTACCTGCACAGCAGCATATCTGTCACATGGTAGGTTAATAAATGTTTGCTGAAACAAATATGTAGGTTAAAACAAATGCTTTTTCTGGAACGTCTGTAAACTATGTTGCAACAATATTTTCATGGTATCATATAAAAATAATAGTAGCTCTACTTAAAAGTTAGGGTCTTCAGAATCATTATTTTGGCTAGCGTTCTTACCTTTCTTTGTTCCTCACTTTTCTATTTCTCATGATCCACAATTCTCCATTAGATCTTTCTCTGTCATGACTGTGACCTCTCTACCCCAACTGTAATGACATCAATGAGCCAATGTTAAGGCTACACCCTCAACCAGGACCAGAGCCCAGGAACTGTATCCAGAAGAGCCAACAAAGCTGTGGCAATTAATCAGTCCATTGGTACAACCACTAGTCAAAGACAGAAGTCATAAAGAAAATCAATTTCCAAAACATAATTCCAGAAATGGAAGTCAAAACATTAACAGATTGAGTATTGTGAGAGATGGGAAATAGAGTGGTGGAGGGGAGAGGGCAGGGAGAATGGAGGGCAAGGAAGGAATATCAAAATAAATTTGAATAAGTTCTACTAGAAGCAAGAACCAGGTAGGGGACTTGATCTTTTCCTCCTTTGAAGAATGCCAATAACTTATAGTTGGGCTCTCTTGGTAACAACTCTAGAAGTCATGCACATGGAGGTCATTAGAGGTCCATAACTTGACTCATGCAGAGACTGGGTAAGCAAGAGATCTGACAGAAATACTGGGATCCTGGTCCAGTGGTAAAGCTCTGGGTTTGGAATCCGAAGGGTTTGGGTCAGTGGTACAGGGTATAGAACACCTGGCCTAGAATCAGAAGAGTTGAATTCAAATCCATCCTCAGATACTTCCTAGCTGGACAAGTCACTGAACCTCTGTGTGCCTCAGCTTCTGCAACTGTAAAATCCAGATAATATTAGCATCTGCCTTCTAAGGTTGTTGTGAAAATCAAATCAGGTATTTGTAAAGTGCTTAGCCCAGTGCCTGTCACATAGCATGGAGTTAAGAAATGCTTGTTTTTCTGCTATTTACAATCTCTGTGATTTGGGGCAAGTCACGTAGCCTCACTGGGCCATCTGTAAAATTGGAGTAGATGGCTTCTAAGGTCCCATCTAGCTTCAAGAACATCATCCTATGGCCTAGAACTCTTTAGAGCTCATGCATCTGTGCCCAGAGCTCCTCTTCATTAGCTCCCCATCTTGCCCTCACCTTTGCGCCCCATGATCTCTCTGCCCTACTCTGCCCTTGCTCTCTTGATGCAATTTCGGTTTTCATTATTTCTGTTATATCTGCACTAAGAATCTCTTGTTGCAATGTATGTTTTTATTATTTTTATTACATTTATACTAGGGATTTTTTAGTGCAATTTAGGTTTTCATTATTTTTATTATATTTATACTAGGGATCTCAGTGCAATTTAGGTTTTCATTATTTCTATTATATTTGCACTAGGAATCTCTTGGTGCAATATATGCTTTTATTATTTTTATTATGTTTATACTAGGGATCACTTGGTACAATGTATGTTTTCACTATTTTTCTCATAATTTATACTAGGGATCTCTTGGTACAATGTATGTTTGCATTATTTTTTATTCTGTTTATACTGGGGATCTCTTAGTGCAATTTGTGTTTTCATTATTTTTTATACCAGGGATCTCTTAGTACAACTTATGTTTTTATTATTTTCATGATATTTAAACTAGGGCTCTCTTGTACAATTTATGGGGTATTTTTATGTTTGAATTCCGACTCTGCCATTTACTATGTGACCATGGACAAACCATTTAAATCTCTGAGGGCTTCAGTATCCTTATTTGTAAAATGGGTGTAGAGAGGTTAGCCTAGATAGATAAGAAGACGATAAAGAGGTAAGATAGGTTAAGCTATAAATATCTAATCCTAAGACCCCCAAATTGCCTATTTTTCTACCACCATCCCTTGGTCTGTAAAGTATATCACAAATATCATCCTTCCACGCAGAACTTTTCTCAGGTTAAAAACAGTCCTCCCCTATCCTATGTGTGCTTGTATATGTTTTTCATAGCCAAATATCACATGAGCTTGAAAAACTGTCCCAATTAATCTTCCTTTTATAACTGTCCACTTTTGAAGCTTGGCAGGCCTTTTAACGTGAGTCCCTTTCTACGAAATAATAAAACCTCTGCCCAATTTTGTGTCACTAACAAACTTGATGAGTATGTTTTCTATTTCATTATGCCAGATATTAATAAAAATGTCACAGAGATTGGCTCAGTTCCAAGCACTGGGGATTATATGCATAATGGGAATGTCCTTTACTCTCAGAGATAAAGAGTCAGGAGAAACAGGACTGGTCAATCCTTGCCAAAGCTGTGAAGTAAGCGAAGTTCATTCATTCAACCGTTATTTGTTAAACACCTATAATGCACAAAGTGTGTCGACTGTGCTTTGGATTTCCCTTGTCAATTCAATTCAACTCCATTTCATAAGCATTTAGTGAGCATCCATGGGGTGTAAGACCCTAGGTAAGGCCCTGGGGGGTACAAAGACAAAAATATAACAGTTTCTCTTCTTAACAGGATTATTTTCTACTATATCAATCAGTAACATGGATTTCTATTTCCAAGCAAGAGGACCTCTGTGAAGCCTCTGTGGTCATACCGTAAGATGAGCAACTCTCTTGGAGAATGACTTTGACCTTAGCAATGGGGTTGGGAACAGATCTGGCTTAGTGATCTCACCTCTCTAGGCAGCATTAATTTCAGAATCCAACACAGTACAATGGAAAGAACTCTGGCTCTCACATCAGAGGACCTGAGTTCAAATCTTGTCCCTGATACTTCCTCCCTATGTGATATGATGAGCTTCCCTGTGTCTCTTCATCTGTAAAATGAAAGGTTTGGATTAGCTGGCCCTTGGGATCCCTTTAGGCTCTAAATCTATGGCCTGATTATCCTTTCCCAGCTCTCTTAATCCTGATAGAGCCATCATGGAAATAGGATTGGACCAATAAAATGAGAGGTAACTAAAATACAAATGGAAAATAAATAGGTACAGGCTGACAGATGGAAAAATGGTTTAGCAAAACCCGTTTAGTTGAAGAGGAAAGAACAAATCTTTGGAACCAAGCTGAGTTCCCAGCAGCAGGCAGTGCCCCCAAAGATCACAGTTTTGGCAGGGTAATAAATAGTAAGGTCCCCACATCCAAACTGAAAGATTATCCAGATACTCACTGCCAAGCCAAACTCACAAACTATTGCTTCTTCCTCTGAAAAAAGAAAAATAAATTCTGCAACAGAATACAGTTTATAAAGCCTCAATAGGTCTCTGTCTCATTCAGACTCAGGGGGGTCTCTACCCTCACCTCAGGCACAGAGTGTCTCTCCCTGTCCGCCTTCCCACACCCTACCCGATGCTTCTTGCCAAGCCACAGTGGGCTGGAGCTGAGTATTTCTGGGCGTTGGGATGCCATGCCCGTAGCCTCCCTTCTAGTGTCCTACAGCCCAGGGCAGGGTGTCTGTGGATGCTTCTGAGAAGCGTTTGTCCCTGGCACGGGTTTTATGAGCAGCAGCAGCAGTAGATTGATAAGAAATACGGTTGGCAATCACAATGAATGTTGCAATAACACCCTATCCAATGTCCTAGTTCATGTCAGGGTTGCAAAAAGGAGGTTTCATAAGGGAAGGGTGATGAAAGAGCTTTTCCCTAGCGTTCTAATTCAATTTAATGGCAAACACTTACCAAGAGGCCTGCTGTGTGTCAAGGAAGGGGCAGCGGGGAATCGTAGGAAAAGAAAAGGAAGACCTGACTTGGGGACCCCACTTCTGGCATGTACTGGCTACATCACTTCATCCCTCAGCGCTCCTGACAAATCTCCAAGACTCATCTGCAGAAGCACTACTGATTGGTGGTGAAGAGGGTACTACATTGAGAGAGAAAGCTTCCTCACTTGGAGTTCACCATACTGATGAAATAACAGGTCAGAAGAAAGACAAATGTATATGCGTGTGTGTATACTAATCAATCAAGAACTAAGGACCTGCCATGTGCCAGGCACTGTGCTAAGCAATGGAGACACAAGAAGAGGCAATATGAATTTCATGTTCACTCGCATGCTGTATGTTTGTATGTGTATGCATATGTGCATGGACATGCATGTGTGCATACATGTGTACCTGCATGCATATGTATACATGTATCTTTTGTATGTGCTAGGCAAAACAGAAAAACACAACAATGACAAGTCCTTGTCTTCCACGAGTTTCCACTCTACTTGTTAGTGTGGCCCTTGTGGTTCAGTTGTTTCAGTCCTGTCTGACTCTTCATGACCCCATTTGGGGCTTCCTTGACAAAGATACTGGAGTAATTTACCATTTCCTTCTCCAGCTTATATTAAAGATGAGGAAACTGAGGCAAACAGGGTTAAGTGACTTGACCAGGGTCACACAGCTAGTGAGTGTCTCAGGTCAAATCTGAACTCGTCTTCCTGACGTCAGACCCAGTGCTCTATGCACTGTACCACCTAGCCTCCCTTTACACTCTAGAGGCAGAGCTCGATGTAAAATCTAGAAACTCTGTTCCCCAAATAAATTGATTTTATAAGATTATAGAATTCAAGAAGTAGAAGAAAGTCTAGGAGCCTTCCAGTACAAGCTACACCTACAAAGAGCAAATGGGGTAACATCCCAGACCCTGACCAGAGGTCCATCAAGGGTCTGCCTGAAGACCTCCAAGGCAGGAAAGCCAATCTCTGCCCACACATCTGCCCTTGTACATAGCTCTGGTTGTTAGGCAGCTTTTCTTTAGATGAAACCTAAATCTACCTTTTGGCAGCTTCTACTCATTATTCCTAGGTCTGCACTGTAGGGCCAAAGACAACATGTCTAATCCCTCCTCCATACAAAAGTCTTTCAAATACCCAGGACAGCTAGAGTGTGCACCCCCTAGCCTCACTTCACCTTCACTTTAACCTACTAGTTTCTTCAACTGATTCTCATATAGCAGGGTCTCTAGCCCCTTCGGTCTCCAGGCTGCCCCCGACTAGATCCTCTCCAACTAAGCAATTACCTTTATTAAATGTTGTAACTAAAATAGAACACAAGAAACCAACTGTGACCTGACCCAAGTGGTAAACTGCAGGACTTATTCCTTATCTTTCCTGATTCTTCAAAACTCTGCCTTTTTTAATGGGATGTGTACTAGCATTAGCTTTTGGGGCAGCCATAAAACACTATTGATTCATACTGACCTTGCAGTCCACTAAAACCCTGATCCCTTTCTAAGAAAAAGTTTTATCTAACCACATCTGCTCCGTCTTGAACTCTTAGGTCATTTTTTCAACCTAAGTCTGAGACTACACTTATTGCTATTAATTTCCTCTATTTTAATTTGTTGCAATATTTGAATATGTCAAGATTTTTGTTTGCATGCCAACTCTGCCATCCACTGTGTTAACTCTCTTATTATTAACTCTTATTATTAAAAAAATAAATTCCCCCATCCCTCCCCCCAAAAAGCCATATGTATGAGTGCCTTCTGTCAGGTAAATCTTTCCAGTACCTCTAATCCATAGTATATTAACTTATATTATTACAACTGTAAAATACACACATAAATTGCCCTCTTTGAATGTCAAATTCCCACCCACGATTTTCACCTGGCTGTTGGGAAGCATGCCACCCCCAATATTTTTCATTTGCCAACAAATTCCTCTGTTTGGCATTGGAAGGTCTTCCCTACCTGGGTCCAGACCACCTTTCCAGGCTTCTTGTATGTTATAATTCTTCATACAATCTCATAGCCACCCAAACTAGCTGACATACTGTTCTTCACAAACAAATATTCCATTTCCCATCTCTGGATTTTTGCTTTGTGATCATTATAAAGTACTGCCTGCTTCCCTATCTCCACCTCCTCAAATCTCTAGATCAAAGCTCAGAGCAAAAGACATCTCCAACAGGTAGCCTTTCTTGACCTCATCCCACCCTGGTTCCTCATGCCTCCCCCATCTTGGAATTACTTGGAATATAGTTTAGCTATATCTTTATACTGATTTACTGTTTCCTCCCATGGAATGTAAGCTTCTTGCAGTCAGGGAGTGTTGCATTTTAATATTCCCAACACAGTGTCTGTCACATAGTAGGTGCTTCTATAAAGATGTGCTGATAGACTAAAAGAACAAAGGGTGATGAGAATTTCATCCTATTCCCGATGAGGCAGCTCCAGATCACAAATGAAGATGGCCCTAGGAAGACCACAGCTACCTCAGAACTTGTCGAGCTACTAGAATAAGGATGTTCTGCACATTTCCCATTTTGTGAATTCTGAAAGAGTCTAGCTCGAATGGAATACTGACAAATTTTATCTGATACAGCAGAGAGTTTCTGGAACTAGAGTCCTACTGATCCCTGGAGGCTAAGCAAGGCCTAAAATCAGAGGAGGAAAGGATGCTAAGAGAGAACTTTTACCCTCTGCCCAAAAAGGGGCATTTCTGAGACCTTAATTAGTTAATTAAGAGTGGAAACAAGTAGCAGGTAAGGCTATGAACTAACAATAACTCATCACTTCTCATTTAGAATATGCCTTAGGAGACATTGACCTTCGGATCTACTTCATGTGGGGTTGTTTTAAGGAAATTTTTATTCTTCCCATCTTACAAATGAAGACATTGATACTCAGGCAGATTCTATTGCTCCAGAGTCAAGTGGCTAACTGGAGTCAGGAATGGAACCCAAGTCACTGGATGCTCTGAAGCAAGTTCTCTCCCTATGACACACAAAGACCCATTAGAACTTTTGTTAATGCCCTTTCCAAATTTCAGTGTCCAGTCAACAAGCATTGATTAAGTGACTACTGAGTTCAGGCAATGTGCTGAGCACTTGGGATACAAAGATGGTCCTTGTCCTCACAATCTGACGGGGAAAACAATATGCAAACAACTACATACAAACAAGATATTAAGAGGATGGAATGGAGGTAATCAATAGAGGGAAGATGAAAGCATTAAGGAGGACCAGGAGAGAGAGTTGGTAAGCTAGGAAGAATCACAAAATCCTAGAAAGTCTTCTTAGTTTTTCAAGGGAATGATTGGGAGGAGAGAAGGGAGAAAAGGAACAAAACAGGATTATGTCCAATCAATGCCTTCTTACCCTCCTATTTGATACACATGGGCTAGAAAGGGCCTTAAAGTTCATTTAGTCTACCTCTCCAAGCCCTTACTCTTTACAGATGAAAAAATGAGGTCTAGAAATGTTAAATTATTTGTCCCAGGTAATGTTACATAGTTAATATATAGCAAAACCAATACTCAAATTCATACCCAAGGAGTTGCCACTACACCATGCTGCCTCAACTCCAGCAGGAAGAAATCCGTCGAACATATTCATTGAGACTTGGGTATTAAGGATTAATATGTATTGATTTTCCCAAAAGCATTTGCAAAGAATTTACAAAGAAAGAATGAAATGGTTATCAGGAAAGAAAAAATTAGTAATGGTTAGAATTTCATTAGAAATTCCACCAAACTTTTAGACAATGCTACTAAATACCAACTGATCATAATCTACATGTAAAGCACTGAGTAAGTAAAATATCAGTGAGGAATGTATTTCCAGGGGTGGGGGAAAGACTTCCCTACTGCCCCTCAAAGAATATTATGCTTAGTAGACCACCTGTTCCATTTTCATACATAGAATCATGGTTTTTTTGGTTACAGAATGTGTAGAGCCTGTATCGCTTTGGGTATTTTCCCCCATTATCAAATTTAATTAAATAGGTTGGTTAGATAACACAACAAGCCACTGGAAATCAGAGCAAAGAAATCACTGACATTTACAACAAGAGCCATGAAAGCCTCACAAAGAAAGAATCAAAAGGGCACTTGCAAGCTGAATTAATATAATCTATGGATGTCTCAATCCTAATTTCCCTGCACAGTTCTAGAGGGAAATGGATCAATATGATAATAGAGAAGCATTTGGCATTTTGATTTCCCAAGCAGATGCTAAGGAATTCAGCTTTATAATACTGCTGTGAGCTGAATTCAGCAAGCTGACTAGGAAGCAAAGGAAGAGGCATTTGAGAAATCTACTTCAGAATTACCAGTGAACATGTAGCAGGGCTCCATTTTGTATTCCAGTAAAGATCATTTCTGCTTATGTGGACCTTACCTCTTTCCTTAAGTACCCCAAAAAGAGTATTTTTTTATCCAATCAGATCAAATTTAGAAATTCTATAATATTTGATGAGACTATACCACTCAGCTCTAAAGAAGGGTTGTTCCTACATCAACAACCATCTTTCTAGGTCTAAAATTCAGTGGCAAGGCTGTAACAAGGATAAGGTAGTCAGAGTTTTGTCCCAGGCTTCCTTTCCTCAGTGGTCAAGCATTCATCTCATGTTCTGCAATCTATCAGCTTGTGATTCTGCATAGGTGAGGGGGAAGTAGGCAGAACTCAGAACAGAGCAAAGGGGTGTGACTATCAAACAACAGAGGATGGAGGAGAGAGAATGGGCTACTTCCCCTCCCAAAACTGATGCTGGTGTGATCAGACCCTCAGACGCACTGCCTCCTGAGATATGAGAAAGATGAGAGCAGAATGGAAAAGTGCTTCAACAGCAGAACCAAACCTAAAGAATCATATTAGAGGAGAGGTTCTTAACTGGGCTCCATTAACTTTGTGTGTGTGTGTGTGTGTATACATACACATAAATATGTATATATGTATGAATGTATATACTGTATGTGTATATATGCATATATAGTATGTATATTTACGTGTGATGTATATGTTATAATATATGTGTATATCATGTATGTGTATATGTATATATACATATATGTATGTGTGCATATCTGTATATATAGTAATCGCTATATTTCAACAAAATCAGTTTCCTTTGCAATCCTACATATTTTATGCATTTAAAAATATTTTTTGAGCAAGACTCTATAGCCTTTGCCAGACTGTCAAAAAGTCCCTGATGCAAAAAAAAAAGGTTAAGAATCCCTTCATTAGTGGGAAATAGAAGCTCTGGGCATTGTGGATGACTTCATCAGTTCAAAACAGAGTAGATCAAAAGCATCCCTCAATACTAGGCATATAAAAAGGTCAGCAGTTAAATGACTCCATAAGAAAAATAACCAGCTCTATAAAACCAGATTTGTGCCTCTACCTTTTGGAATCAGACGACTTGGGTTTGAAGTCTAGTTTGGTTAATTACTTGCTATATGAACTTTCTCTATTCTGAGTCCTAGTTTCCTCATCTGTAAAATTAGAGGGTTGGACTAGGTGATTTTCAAAGTTCTCTTTCTAGTTCCAAACCCTATAAACCCTTTAGTAAACCCAACAGTTTGCCTGCCTTTCCATAACTTCCTTCCTGTTAACTGTCCTCTCCCAGCCCAAGAAGTGCATCCAGAATTCATCTAAAAAGTTGCTAAAATGAAGCTCCCTCAGCCATGAAGTCATGGATGCTGACATAAGAGAGTGCTCTGCTCCTTAATTCTCTTTTCTTGGGTATGTAAACATGAGCATGGAATAGGGGAAACGATGGCTTTGAAAGCAAACACCATAGTACACTTCCCTGGTGTAGACAGCCTCTGTCTCTGGGGGTGGATGTGTTTCAGTCTTGTAGATGGGGAGCCTAAGTCCAAGTACCCATTAGATTTACAACAAAGTCATGTATGGAGCTGATCATGTTGTTTAGCTTGGCACTATTCTGCCCACCCCATTTCCCCCTCCCCAGCTCAATCATTCTGTGAACCTAAGTATTGCCAAGTCTACATGTTTCTGATTTAGCTGCACTTAGCTAATCAAAGTGCTATTTTACGAGAACTGTTGGAGATCCAAGAAGATATATGAGGGATATCTCCTAAAACAAGGAGAATGAATCAGAAGAACTCACCCAAGTGGCAGATAGATTAAGAATAATTTACATAAACCAGCTCTATCATGTTCCACTGAAGTATATGGTTGTTGCCAAGTGTTTTCTCCAAGCATACACCCTAAGATTTTTTTCCATTTGTAGGCCTAAACTCCATCTGACAGCTGCACCCTGGATCAATTTATTTGGGAGAAATTTCTTTTTCTTTTATATGTTTCTGCTGATAAAGTGAAGAGTCATAATGCACCTATTTGGTAGTTAACTTGCATGTTCCAATCAAGACATGTCATCTCCCCAGTAGAATGTAGACTCCTTGAGGCAGGAATTGTTTTGACTTCTTCTTTGTATCCCGAAGGCTCAGCACAGGGCCTGGTACATTTTCAGTGCCTAATAAATATTTGCTTGATTGCTTGTTGATAATGCTTAAATTACAAGGATGAGTCAGAAGTATGGCCAGGTTGTACAAGAATTAAAAAGGAGAAGATGTAAGACTAGGATAGCTTGATGCATTTATCTACAAAAGTAAGAAGCCTGGGAAATGCACATAAAGGAAGATAATGGACAATATGGAGCCCAGCCCCAGCTGTGACTGAGGATGTGGTAGGATTGCACATAGGCACCATAACGATGGAGTGTTTGCCAGTGCTGGGCTGAATGCAAACAAACTGATGGAGGGTGATTTTTTAACTTATCTCGTTGTTCGGTTGCCTGACTCTTTGTGACCCCATTTAGTGTTCTCTTGGCAAAGATCCTAGAGTAGTTTGCCAATTCCTTCTCCAGCTCATTTTACAAATAAGGAAACTGAGGCAAACAGAGTAAAGTGACTTGTGCAGGGTCACACAGCCAGTGAGTATCTGAGGCCAGATTTGAACTCAGGAAGATGAGTCTTCCTGACTTTCAGGCTTAGCACTAGATCCACTATTCCTACCCCAAACTCTGTCAGATGTTTCCATCTAAGCTATCATGGATTTAATCTCCTAGAACAATTGTGGGGTCAGTTTCAGCCTCCTTGAAGTCCTCCACTTTGGGGTAATCCAGGCCTGAGCTGGCTCTCCTAGCTTTATCCTGGGCTATATCAGATCCCTGGAAAACAGCATGTTTTACAACTACAAAACCAGAATTAAACCAATCTCCCTAGGATTCAGAGAAGTCTTTTTAACACTTAATAAGGACTCTAAAATTGAAACAAGCTTCAGGAAGTCTAACATGTAAAACTTTGGGAAGACATGCTAGAAAATATGTATATTTAATACTATCTTCAAAAATTAGTATTGACTGTGCTCTCTTAAGGAAAGGGAAAAAGGAAACAGGAAAAAAAACTACAGTGGGAAGAATTAAAATTCAAGTCAAGATTCATTTACTTACATGGTAAGAAACTCTGGAGCACAATGCTTGAGATTCATAGGATTTCAGAAGATTTAGAACTAGAAAGGATCTTAGAAGTATCTAATCTAAGCCCTAATTCTCCTCCCCTGAAGATTTTCTTTTTTTAAAAGGTGACTGTTTTCTACAAGTGTATTCCTATGCAGATCCAAGCTTGAAACTAGATAACCTCAAGATTATCAGTCCCATAATTCTCCAGATTTATGATGACAAAAGTACCTACGGAAAACCAGGGTATTCCCATACACATAAAAGAAATTGCATAATAGGCCTAAAAGCTTTTTTTTCTTTTTTAAATCTCCCTTTATTTTTCATTATCATTAGGAAATAATGAACCTAGTTTAGAATTTGAGCATGAGCCAAAGCCTGGTCAGATCCTAAAGTTTAAAACAAAATCTCAATCTCCGTTCCTTCCTGCCTATAACAATAGATAATGGACAGAACACATAGGGAGTGGTATGGATAATGAAATATCCATGGGAAGAAGGTACTTTAAGATGGGATGGAGATCTATGATTATATTTTGTCTGAGGGTATAAGTACATGGCTCTATAGTATGAATGTTTTTAAGTGAAAGAGTAAAAAAAAGAGTAAAAAAAAAAAGATGATTTTATCAAAGGAGCCCGAGGCACCTTTGGCCCAGATGCTACAAGGAGTGAGACTCAAAAACCAAGGAGGATTCCTAGAGGCTGGAGGGTTATAATAAAGGGCCTGAGTTATAATGGGGAGGGACAAGTCTGAAGGGAGACTGCAGTCTCAGATGAAGCAAGGACTTCAAAGAACTGCAGAGGGGAATGTAGGATGCCATACACAGGAGCAAACAGATCTGGGAAGGACAGGCGCTGAGCCTTTCTTTTACCTATGCTAGTCTATCTCTCGTCAGGCTTCCACAAGATTCCAGCTGTCTTTTTGAATAGTCCTGCCCTGCATGGAGGCGTTTATAGCTGCTTCTCTTGGGTTTTCTTTGTAATTGCTCCTTTCTGGTGCATTTTTAGAGCTTTACTTCAGTGTTTACTAGTTTAGTTTTAGAGCTTTTACTTTACTGTGTGGGGAATCTGGGCTCCTCTAGGTCCTAATACATCACCTTCTTTCCAGAATACTCTCAGAGGCCCAGGTAAGACTGTTAGCAATTCTGCAATATTTTAAAAGACTTGTCATTTCACTAGTGTGGGTGAAATACTTCACTATACATATGTCACACGTCAAAGAGACCAAACACAGAGCCAAATCTATATCCTCTAGGGGCACAAAGCTCCTCATTCTCCATACTGGGATAAAGCATTGGAGCAAGACTCATGGAGGATGCCAGGAATGAAGATCTTTTACTCAGCAATCCTAGAAAGTAAGAATGGTCCAACAGATAGAATGCTAGACTTGGAATCAGACTTGTTTTGTTCAGTCACGTCAAACTCTTCATGATCTTATCTGGGGTTTCCTTGGCAAAGATGCTATTCTGGTTTACCATTTCCTTCTCCAGCTCATTTTACAGGAGTTATAAGGAAACTGAGACAAACAGGGTTAAGTGACTTTTCCAGGGTCACACAGCTAGTAAGTGTCTGAGGCAGATTTGAACTCAAGAGGATGAGTCTTCCTGACTCCTGGCCTGTAGCTACCCATATCAGAATGAGGCCAGGATTCAAATCCCAAACCTGACACTTACTAGCTGTGGAAGCCTGGATAAGTCAGTTAACACTGACATGCCTCGGGTGGTTCCCTAGGACTTGCCCATGCTGATTAAATCATGAATCACAAACAACCATTAGTATTTGTGTTTCCCCATCCCAGAATCCCATGAATTGCTATATAAAAAAGGGACAGAAGGACTTACGAAAAAGATGACATTCCAAAGACCCTTCTTTTTAACCCTTCTTTTCCTTCATAGCATTGTGAGGACATGACGTGCCCCCAATATCCAGACTTGAACAGAAACAGGGTCATAAGCTAAAGCTCAAAACAAATAATGCTATAGGAAACTTGGCCTACACCAGAAAGTCTCACGTCATTCTGAACAATGATCTTTTCACTCTTGGTGCTTGGGAAGACATCCATGTGAAGCGATTCAGAGCCTGCTTCCTATAGACAGAAACATATGCTATCTTAGCCCAGGAACACAGAGAGTGGCAGGAAGTGGGAAGGGAGTGCCAGAGGCAGAAAAGGGCCATGAGAGCAATGCAAATTCTGAAACATGTTTGTGAGCTGGAAGGTATTTTTAGTCTATCTACAAGGATGGATTGCAGATAAGGATTCACAAGGCATAAAGCAATATGTATAGGATTCTGGAAAGAAGCGAATAACCAAGAGACAGGAACCTGGATTCTAGCCCTCAATGGGCCACTACCTCCCCATGAGATCTAAGATAGGTCATTTCATATCTTTGGGTCCAAGTTTCGTCATCTACAAATGACAGGGTTGAACCATCTGACCTCCTAAGCATCTTCCAGTTCTAAATCTCTTGATCTTGTGATTCTAGCCCCAAAAGTGCTGCTACCTATGTGACCTTGGGCAAGTCATCTTCTCTCTGTGCCTCAGTTTTCTCATCTGTAAGCTTGAGATGACTTCAAAAGTCCCTTAGAGCTCCAGTCCCCTCTGACTGAATGTATGTTTGTTTTTGGTGCTGTTGATGTTCAGTTATGCCCAACTCTTCTTGACTCCATTTGGGGTTTTCTTGGCAAGGATACTTCCATTTCCTTCTCCAGCTCATTTTACATATGAGAAAACTGAGGCAAACAGGGTTAAGTGACTTGCCCGAGATCACACAGCTAGTGAGTGTCTGAGGCAGAATTTGAACTCAGGCAGCTAGTGAGTGTCTGAGGCAGAATTTGAACTCAGGCAGATGAGTTTAGGCATGGTACTCTATCCGCAGTCCCATCTAGCTACCTTGAACATATACTACAGTTCTTCAAAGTGACTGCTAAAGTTTTACTCCAAGGATCTTTAAAAGGAAACTCAGGTCAAGTTGTATCATTTTTAATAAGGATGGAAGGTAGAAGGAAAGCCTCTCTGCTCCCATATCAGAAATCCAGAGCATTTGGGGCCTGTACCTTTTACTGAGAAAATAATAAAACCACTTCACTTGGTATTCTTAAGGGCTCGCGAGGCAGAGTCATGCTTTTCGGCACTTTTCAGAATGCCACATGGAAGGAATGTCTGCTTGTAACTTGGTGCATTTGAGGCCATGAAAGTCAGTGTATTCCATCCAAGAAAATGGAATAAGGTCAATTGCTGTGACTTCTGACCTTTTTTGAGAGAAAGTTCTAAAACGAGTGGTGATGTCAGGAAGCCTTCTTCTAGCCAAATGTTTTTGATGTGTGCTTTGGAAGGAAAGGGGCCACAAGACTGGAAAAGGACAAATGTTTTTCCCAGTTTTCAAAAAAGGGAAGAGTCTGCCACTTATAGGTCAGTGAGCTCAACTTTGATTGTTCTGAGAAAAATCTGGAACATACAGGATGTCCCAAAAGTCTTGACTTAAGCTTTTCAAGTTTACATTTGAACTAAGACTTTTGCGGTACCTTTTATTACTAAAGAGGTGTTTAGTGAACTCTTAGAAAAGAAAGCAGTGATCACAAAGAGCCAGGAGTGCTTCACCAAAAACTGGTCATGTCACACTAGCGAAATTTTCTTTGCTGACATAATTACTCAACCAGTAGATTAGGAGAATGCTGTAGATACAGGTATACAGGTTTACCTAGATTTTGGCAAGGTGTTTTATGCACTGGGAAATTTGAGGTTCTAGAGGCTAAACAATCGTACAGTTAGATGGATCTGGAACTACTGGGATGGTTGAACTAAAAAATATCGAAGAATGGTTCAATGTCATTTTGAAAGGTCTCCAGTGGAGTGCTCCAGGAATCTGTGGTCCTACACTGTTTAAGATTTTTATCAATGACTCGGATAATGATACAGATGGCATAGTCCTCAACTTTGCACATGAAACAAGACATGCCTAGGGTTAACTGGATATGGAGTCAGGTTCCAAAAAGGTCTTGACTAATTAGAATGAGCACCCAGGATATAATCAGGAAAAGCTACATTGCTACTGCTTTCACTGAACTCTTGGGTCACCAGTATTGAGCTAATCCATCTGAATTTAATCCATCTGGAGTTCTTGAATATAGACTCAAGATCAGGAAAGAAAGAAAAGTTGGTAGGAAGGCCCTCAACCTAGCATTTGTTAGTTAAAAAGAAGGTATTTGACCCAGGTATCAGGGATGATGGGAATAAGGCAAAGAATAATTAATGATACCGACCTATCACCA
Organism: Notamacropus eugenii; assembly: GCF_028372415.1. Lineage (NCBI taxonomy): Eukaryota > Metazoa > Chordata > Mammalia > Diprotodontia > Macropodidae > Notamacropus > Notamacropus eugenii. The sequence goes on from NC_092872.1 coordinate 216,004,361, forward strand.
TTTTCTATAGAACTGAATCAGTATAAACTCACAACCATGAGACTAAGAGAGCCTAAAAATGCTTCAAAGGAGCCAATACTTAGCCTCCTTTTTTGTTTTGTTCATTCATGTGAACTCTTTGTGATCCTATTTGTGGTATTCTTGGCAAAGATGCTAGAGTGGTTTACTATTTCCTTCTCCAGCTCATTTTACAGATAAGGAAACTGAGACAAACAGGGTTAAGGGCCTTGCCCAGCCAGTAAGTGTCTGAGGCCAGATTTGAACTCAAAAAGATGAGTCTTCCTGACTCAAGGCCTGGCACTGTATCTACTGTGCTTCTAGTTCTCCCTATCAGAATGAGATCAGGGTTCAAAACCCCAAACCTGACATTTACTATCTGTGGACTGCTGGGCAAATCAATGAACCTCCACATGCCTCAGGTGGTTCCCTAGGACTTTACCATGCTGATTAAACCACAAATCACAAACAGCCAAGGGCACCACTGGTTTAAAATATAAACTCATTTGCAAAGCCTTCAGAAAGGGAAGTGGGAGATTATGAACAGTTTTTTCTCATAAAACAGAAACAGTGAAGGAAAGAATGAGTGTGCAGATATCTTAATGTGAGAATCAAAGCAGATTGTCCCAAAAACTTCTAAAGATGAAACTAGAAGGAGAGTAACAGATGCAAAATGGAAAAGATCCATCAACCATTCTCGGACAAACTACTGTCTTCATCAATGGCAGCGAAGGCACTACATTGATTCTTTAATGTATCTCAGAATCCTAGATTTAAAGCTTACTCCAACCCTCCATATGGAGAATTAGATTCGTAGAGAAAATACTACACATATCTCCCAGCCAATAAGGACATATTACTATGTGTCAGGCACTGTGTTAAGTTCTGGAAATACAAATACAAACAAAAATAAAGTCTTTTCCCTTAGGGAGCTTAGATTCTAATGGGGAAAGATAAAATTAAAAAGCTGAAAAGCTGAAAAGGCATGGCAGAGAGGAAGGGAAGAAGGCAACTGTTCCTGGGCATGGTAGAGAAAGAGGTCCAGAGAGTGATGAAGGAGTGAACATGGCTAGCCTGGCCACTTTCCTTAAAATTGAGGTTCCAGGAAGAAATTACCTCAGGAAAAGGACTCTGACAGAGGCAGGATGGTCTTCCAGGATAAAAAGTCTGAGTCATGGTGGAGAAAGAACTCTAGAGAGCTAAGAGGCAAGCTGAGAGAGGAATGCTCTATGTCCACATTCTGATTTGCGCTGAATGAAGAAAGGAAAATGATAAGGCATTAAAGGAAACTAAAAACAGAAGGGCAGTTAGATGGCAAAACGGATAGAGTACTAAGCCTGGAATCAAGAAGACTCATCCTCCTGAGTTCAAATCTGGCCTCATCCACTAGCTGTGTGACCCTGGGCAAGTCACTTAATCCTGTTACCTCTGTTTCCTCATCTGTAAAATGAACTGGAGAAGAAAATGGCAAATTACTTCACTATCTTTGCAAAAAAGAAAAAAAAAACAACCCAAATAGGGGCAGCTAGGTGGTGTGGTGGATAGAGTATAGGCACTGAAGTCAAGAGGACTTGAGTTCAAATCCAGCCTCAGACACTTGACACTTACTAGTTGTGTGACCTTGGGCAAGTCACTTAACCCCAATTGCCTCCCCAAAAAAGAAACCAGCCAAATGGGGTCACAAAGAGGAAGAGACGACTAAAATGACAGAGGAACAACAACGACAAAAAAATGGAAGAGCATTTGGACCAATGTGTGTAGATCCAGAGTAGCTCCATGTGGGAGATAATGTCAGGTTGGAAGAAAGTATTAAGGCATTCATTTCTGAAGATATTTAAAAGGGGGGGAAATGCTGAACAAAAATAAATAATCATGGACAGTATGGCCACTGAAAAGAGCAGTCAAGAAATCATCAGTAATTACCAGCCCATACATTTACTTTCTTATTTCTGCAAAATCTTTATGAGAATGAGCGTCCAGAAGGCATCCTCAATGACAGTAATGGATATGAAGGAGCCATCTTTCTCACGTTCTATTCCATGGTGACCAGAACACCAAAATGATACAAGTGGCTAAAAAGTGAGGAAAATATATGGCAGCTGAATTCAGATTAACTTCAATCATTATTCTTGATCTTAGAGAACAGAAGATGAAAACGCTGTGCTTCTCTAGGTAGGGAGGTGGGGAACTCCCAGGGCAGGATACTGCTTTCGCAGTATTCAATATCAGACATGGTGCTTTTATCAGGTTTAAGTTTTCATTTAACTTTTCTTCCATACAAAGGAAGGTTCAGTGGAACTAGAAGAATATATAAATCAATAAATAGCTATGAAGATTTTTTTTTAAAAAAAAAGCAAAAAGTATCACTGAAATATTTTTAAAAGATTCTCCTGTGTTTCTTTGTGGATTATTTTTTAAAAGCATATGGTGAAAATGCAGACCTAAAGGCTTTCCTCCCAAGAAAGTACATTACTAATGAGTTCATTGAGAGAAATAGCTTTTTGACAAGGGAGATGGAGTACAATGGGTAATTTTGGAAAAATGCAGCCCTTTTGGGGAGAATAAATTTAGGTCGGGTGCTGCAGTGGGGAGCTCCTGGTAACCAAAACAAAAGATGACAAAGCTGGGCTTAATAAATGTCTGTTGATTGATCAAAAAAAGGAGGAAAGAATGAGCCATCGGATTTGACAACTAGAGATCATTGGTATAGCCTTGGAGAGAGCAGTTGCAGTGAAACAGAGGTCAAAAGACAGATTGCAGGGTTGTTCTATGAGAGTCTAAGGATGACACAAAACTCTAAGGAACAGCCAGTAAAGTGTATTTTTGTGTGGCTAAAGGAAAAGTCATCAGGAAATACTAGAGAAATTCATTAACTGGAATGCCACATTAAACAGTTTGATTATAACAATATATAAAATATTTTTTTCATTTGAAGAGCTGGTATTCAAGTGTGAACTCCACATACAAGAGTTATGGATTGTTTATTAGGAGATAATTACTTTTGTCACCCTCTTCAATAGCTCACATGCCTGCATATTGTGCCTTCCTTAGCCATAGGAAAGAGAAAATCTTTCCCAAGCTATTCCTATGGCACAGAAATAGGTAATTGGTGAAACTCCACAGAGTAGAGCCCAAACTTCATTTACCCCAAGGATCAGAAAAGTGTGCTGAATATTATTTTTCCATAAACCTGGCCCAAAGTGCACTAAATATTACTTTAATTCAAGATATCTTTGTCCCAGGAATGTAGCAACTTCTGACATAGAATAAGTTCAGTATTTTTGTCAACAGAGGGCATTGGCCATCAAAACGTGGTTCAGGTCCAGGTCCATAAACACCGAGCATGGTCCTAATGGGCTGGCACATTCTGGGATGTTACTATTGGCCCTTCCTGAGGGAAGAGGGAGGGATCAGTGATATGACCTGCCACGTATAAAAGAGCAGAGAGAATACGAGTTCAAATCCCATTTCTGATGACCACTACCTATGTGAGTTTGGGTAAGTCACTGAATTTCCCTGGACCTCAGTTTCTTCATCTGTAAAATGAAAGGGTTAGACTTGATAGTCCCTGGGATTGCTTCTAGCTCTGGATCTTTAATCTATGATTCCATGATGATCTATGATCCTATGAATCCTGGTTCCACTACCCATTAGATGTCCAGCCTTGGACAAATTATTTAGCCTTTCTATGTCTCTATTTTTCTCTCTTAAAAATGAGTGTTGGATTAGATGTTCTCTGCAGTTCCTTCCAACTTCAACAGCTTTCAAACCTAAAAACACAGGAAGGGAGAGTTTGGAAAGTTATGGTGGGGAGCGTTAGGCTTTTCATTTCAGTGGCAACAAATGCATGGATCAGTAAAAGAAAGAATGAAGTCTTTACTGAATCTGTCTCTTATATGGTTAGAAAAAAAGAAATCTTGTTTACTCTTAAAAACGTATTTGCACATCACAAATGTTCACTGACTTAAGAGGAAAATGGGGAGGTCCATGTTTTTCAACTTTAGGTCATCTCAAGTTGTTGGTGTTGACACAGTCGCATAAAATCTTCCCTTTTGTGGTTCATAGCATGTCCTTTTCAGCAGATATAAGACACTTTCTGGTGTCTCACACAGGGTATTATTTAATTCAGTTTCTAAGGGCCAGATCCTGCCATCGGATACACGCGAGCCACAAGTATTGACGTCAATGGAAATTATGTTTGTGCATCTTAGGGCAGGATATGTCCCTCTAAATATTCCTAACGTGACTGCCACACTTCTTGTTAAGCCTGGTTTAATTTTGGCTGCCTGTGTCCTAAATGTGTGCACAATACCAGAAGTAATACTAATGAGCCTGTTATTGTGGGCTAGGATTGGATGAATAACCCAACACATGGGGTCCTGAATGGCCTTCTGACCTGAGAGGAAAGAACTAGAAATCAAAGATTCTAAGGCTATTCTCAAGTCTGCTGTTGACTTGGGATGACTAGCCTAGAGCAAAACCTTCCTCCTGTACCTGTCTTCTAGCTGGTGAAGAGAGAGTAAAGCATGATATCCTCCTCTTTGAAAATCTGTAAATACCTACTAGGGCTGATAATGTAACAACCAAAAGAAAAGAATGGCACAGAAAATCAGAACCTGCAGTATCAAGACAACTGGAATCATTTCTGTCATCTCCCACCCACCCCTTACTTCTAGATCTGATTTTTAAACTTTTAATAAACCATTAGATTTTATACAGTGTAGTCACTCATGGCCTCATTTTTCCTAACAAAGGATATCTCCTTGGCTCTTTCATGAATTATAAAGAAAAAATCTCTGTGGTTGATTGGGAGAAAGTATAGAAGAAGTTCTAGATGTCTGAGTTCCCTCTTGGTTGCACAAGTTTTGTTGTGTATCTTGGGAGGGCGGTGGTAAGGTTTTTGTGGGTCAGAACCATCCCCTTCTCTCATGAGTATATTGCCAACATTCAGTGCTACAGGTGTCTGGACTTTCCCCTGCTCCTGGTTGTTCTATGCGCCAATGGAAAAGAAAAGCTGAGGTTTTGAGAACAGTTCATGACTGTGGCGCACACAGAGGCAACACCTAATATGGCAAGAAAGACTACCCCACATGTTCAAGAATCCAAGACCGGCCAAGAAGAAAGAAAATAATGTTGTGAGCTTAGAGATGGAAGACATGGGAGAGAATAAGTAGACATTTGGTAGACATGGTGTTAAGTGCCTTTTACAAATATTATCTCATCTGAGGAGAGAGTGAAGCTGATGTCTTTGTGCACTGCTGCCTCACTCAAATCCATTTCAAGCACAAATTGAGACGTTAGCCTCATGATGCTACTGGTTCTCTTTGAGAATGAAGGATGAACAACATTTGATCCTCACAATAACCCTGTGAGATAAATGCTATTATGATGTCCATTTTACAATTGAGGAAACTAAGGTAGAGAGGTTAAGTGACTTGCCCAGTGTCACACAGCTAGTAATGATCTTGCTGACCCCAAGCCCAGCAATCTATCCTTTGAACCCTTAGTCGGTAGCAGGAAATGACCTTGTTATTTCCCTGTTACAGAGAATCCTAGGTGAGGAAAACTCTCCTTACCAATGTAGGTCAGGATGTTCACTACAATTTATTGTTTAAGAGACAACAGAGGCAACAAATGTTGCCTAGAAAACTGAGAAAGTAAGTGATTTGCCCAGGGTCACATAGTCAATGTGTATAAGAGCCAAATATATGAAAGGATTTAAACCCAGGTTCTTAGACTTTATTTTGTGCCATAGACCCCCCTTTGGTAATCTAGTAAAGCCTGTAGACCACTCCTCAGAATAACGTTCTTAAATTTATAAAACAAAATAACAGGATGACAAAGGAAAACTATTATATTGAAATACCATTATCAGAATTTGAAAAATAAAATAAGTTCACACATGTCCCCAGGTCTACTCTAGAATATGTTGCTTAAGGTTGTTAACTAGGTAGATTTTAATCACAAGTTTCAGAAACTTGTCTCAGAGAGGAAAAGTTATGAGAGAGGAAGGGGACAGTTCTGACGAACAAAAAAAACTTCACCACATCCCATCCAAGGCAGACAATGAAACTTATACAACCTTATACAACTTATACAACTTGGGACTAGAAACCAAGACCACACTTTCTCCCAATAAACCACAGAGGCTTTTTTTCCTTCATTATGCATAGAAGAGTTCAGAAGCGTCAACATCATGAACATGGAAATATCTTCTTCTCCCCCTCCTTCCCAACCATTTGCACTTAGGACAGTAAGTCCTCAGCAAATTGGAGTAAAATAGAAGATCCCTCACTGACAATGGGTAATTGTTTTTAACACCGTTACAACAAATTTGGGTAAAAGAATTCTATGGTTGAAATAACAAAACAACAAAAGGTTCTATTGGGAATGATGAAAGGTCTCTCAATTTCTCTGATTCTCTTCAACCTTGACTGAACTTGATTATTATAACTGATAGAGGATCAAAATGAGATCCAGAGCCCATGGCTCCAACGTTCATGGGAAGGATAAGGACACATGCTGTGCCTTCTCTGCTGACACATCAGGGCCAATTAAAGACTCCATCCTGGAGCTGACCCACTGAATCCTCCTGTTAGAATGGAGGATGACATAAAAAGTCCAATTCATTGTAGGGAGGCAAATCTTAAAAGCCTAAGCCAACACAGCATAAGCTTTAGAAGATTCAACTAAGTTGAAGTTAGATCAAGCAGAAGCCTGGTACAGATTGTCTAAGCTTTTGTCTGAGGACAAAAGTTACTTTCAGAGAGGTTCATTATCAGAGAGTTGGCCAATCAATAAGCATTTATCATTAAGTATTTACTTTATATGCCAGAAACTGTGTTAAATACTGGATATACAAAGAAAGTAAAAAATAATCTCTGCCAAATTTTTCAGTTAACTTATGAATACCATTTACCATTTAGATATGGAAGGAGTTGTAATCTGTAGGCATCAATGAAAGGAATATCCATCCTGATAAATCATGGAAACTTAGAATATAAAATGAATGCATGAACTCACATATAAAGGAATTGATAATTTGAGAGCAGTTAACAGCTGGGAGATGATTGATTATATAAAATAACAATAAGATATACTTATGTTTAAATAGTTGGACAGAGCCATTATCTCAGCCAGAAGCAGTGGGGTAATCAGGAGGATCTAGTTTTGAACCCTGCCTCAGACACTAGATGAGTGACCTTAAGTAAGTCACTTAACATGTGTTCCTCATCTGTAAAATAAAAGACTAACTAACCCTCAAGGTCCCTTCCATCTCTATGTCTATGATCCTTTCATCAGTATAGATCACAATCCATCCGTGTCTTCCTTGTTCAAGTTCATTCATAAAGCCTTCATTGAGTATACACCCAACGTGCTGGAAAGGAATTCCTTTAAGTCTTTTTACATTTCATAGCTCCTAGGGGAATCCTCCTACTCTTCTTACCCTTCCTTCCCCTCCTCATTTTCTCTCAGTGTATGACCAATCCATTTCCTTTTCCAATCATATAATTCCTCAATGATATTCTTCATGTGATTTCTTTTGCATAGGGTCTTATTGGAAATAGCCTACAACCTAACTGTACCCACCACGTCTTCACTGATCCTTAGGTGGCTTGAAACTTTGATTCCTGAAGGACTGTGATATATCGAGATGTATAACTATACAGCACCTCTAGATAAGAATAATAGCTAATATTTATATTAGCTAGTATTTCTATAATACTTTAATGTTTACAGAGAACTTTGCAAATATCTTTTTATCCATGTGACAACTCCAGGAGATAGGTATTGTTATTATTATCTCATATTACAGATGAGGGTAAAGGCAGACAGAGATTAAATGACTTTTCCAGGGTCACATAGCTAGTAACTGTCCAAAGTTGTATCTGAACTCATATCTTCCTGATTCCAAGTTCAATGCTCTATGCACCATGTCACCTAGCTGACTCTTGCTAGGAGAACATTTGCCTTGAAATCATGAATCTTTGCATCAGGGCATAATTTGGGATGGTGAAAAACACCGCACAGTTTCCCAAATGTAATCCAGCCCATTCTCTATCTCCTACACAATTCTGAGACCAATTAACTGTCCACATGCTATGCCTATCCTAAATAGGTAGGTCAAAATCTGGACAATCTATCTATATACAGTAAACAGATATAGAAAGAGATAGATAGATAGATAGATAGATAGATAGATAGATAGATAGATAGATAGACAGATATGATATGATATGATAGACAGACAGACGGACGGGTGGATGGATGGATGGATGGATGGATAATAAAGCATTTACTACATGCTTACTATGGGGCAAGCTCTATGGACACAAATATAAGCAACTAATCTTTGATGGCCTTTGAGGTCATTTTCAGCTATGGAGTTCTGAACTCAAATGGATCTCTAATTAGTGACATCTGCTAAGTGGCATTTTTGAGCCTGAGGTTTTCTATGTTCCTGCTCTTCTCTGGCCATCATCCCTACCCTTGGGGGACAGTTAAATCTTCATAATCTATGCATAGGCGTTTTTCCTCCATTTAGCTATTTCCTGTATGGATTATTAAGCCAATCTCTCCTGAACAATCATGAACCTCATTGAGGACACACTGTAATGTTCTGAGGCTTGATTTAATAGCAACAAAATACTGTAGAAAAACCCAACTACTCCTTCTTCACTTCAGTTGTGCTAACATTTACTTCTGAAACATATTTTGTTCCTTTTCTCAGAGAGAAATCTGACACTAATCTACGTGTCCTTTGAACCTGAACACTGGACTTTCCTTCAGTGTAATTAATGATCATTTGTCTTAATAAGAATGGGCTGTATCTTCTTTTGATCCTAATCAATCTCTAATTTAGAGATATAGAACTATCAGCTAACATTAAGCTAATAAATGCAGCCTTCTGAGGAGAAAACTTGAGGGACGAAGGAAGATATGTCTTCAAGACCTGCTGTCTTCCCTGGGGCAGCTAGGTGGTACAGTGGATACAGCACTGATCCTGGAATCAGTTCAAATCCAGCCCTAGACATTTGCTAGTTGTGTGACCCTGGGCAAGTCACTTAATCCTCATTATCTCAAAAAAAAAACTGAGTATTTGCAGAGCTGTTTTGAAGATGGATTGACTTGTTCTAAAGGCCATGCTGAATAGGTGGGAGTTGGAAACAGGTCAAGTTAGGTTCAAGCAAAAGCTTTCCTAAAAATGAGAGCTTGGAAAAAAACAAAATTAAAAACATAGGAGCTGCTCAAAAGGGGAAGAGGCCATGTCAGAAAGTATCAAGTTCATGGGATCTGGGGATCACAGCTAAGGAACAAAAAGGGACCTCAAATAGAAATTCCCTCTACCCTTGAAAATGTTTAACCCACAGTTGAAAGCATCCTCCGTAAAGAGAATGCTTATTCATGTATTGGGGGGTGGGGGATGGAAGGGTAAAACTAGATGAGATCCAGCTAAGTTCCTTCTAACTCTGAAATTCCATGACTCTAACTGTCCAGTCCCCTTGGTCTAGTCTATGTAGAGGGCCTGCCAGCCCCAGCTTTACTTCTAATAGAAAATTCTATAGGAAGATTTACTTTTTTTAATGGTTGTGTATGTCACTGAGGGGGTTCTTGTACACTGTACAAGTCCAGACACAAATTGGATCCTATGGCTTCTAAAATTCTTCCATTTCTAAGATGCTGATTCTGATTTCTGGTATTTTCTACACCAGGTAGTTCTCTATGAATTTCCATTGCTCAGCAACTTCTTCCAGAAGTCCCCTTCCACCCAGAAAAAAAGGGGAAACTCTCTGTCCTGAAGGAATGTTGCTACCCCCTTCCTTTACCTAGATACCTTACAACTATTCACAGTTCTATACCTAAGAGTCGTTAAAGATAACCGTTGCAGCTAATATTTACAACAATGATATTTCATCCTATCTCCAACTGTTTCCTCTGAAAGCAGAAGGCTTCTAGTTCAATGTCATCTTCTAGGTGGAAGCTGTTTGCTGGTCTCTGAATCAACTGGAACCAGAGGAAGGAGATGACAGAGGGAGAAAACCCAAGAGAGATGGGTGGGATCTAACTGGGCAAGCCTCTGGTTTGTGGCAGCAAGAGGAACCTAGTCCCATAGTCTCCATCTCCTCCTCCTCCTTTCCCAGATCACTGTGCCTTTTACTAATTCCATCATGTGCCTTCCTGTTCCAACTGCTGAAAGAGAGGGGTGAAGGGTAGGAAAGTGGAAAGAAACCAATTCAAGTACAACCTGACTGAAGTCCACTAGGCATTGCTTTAATGTCTTGAGTTTTCTCTGACATCTGATATCATAAAGCAAGTGGTCATTAGAAGGGAACTGTCTTAATAGAATATTTATAAGAAATGACAAGACAAGATTCAGAAAAAGGGGAAAAGACATTTAAATCAATACAGAATGATGTAAGCAAAGAAAAAAAAAGCAATTTGCACAATGTCCATAAAAGAAAACAACTTTGAAAGATTTCAAAATTCTGATCAATTCAGTGATCAATCATGACTTTAAAAAGCTGATGATGAATGAAACAGGCTTCCCAACTCTTGGCAGAAAGGTAGGACCCTAGAGATGCAGAAGGAGACAAACATGTTCAGGCAGAGCCAATGGGTCGGTTGCTTGACTGTGTGGATTTGAGTGGGTGGTAGTTCGTGGGTAACGATAATGATGCAAAAGAAGACAAAGAAAAGAGTGGCAGTAAAACATTTAAAAATGTACATAAGGCAGCAGAAGAAAGCTCAGAAGAGAACAGAAAAGCAGGGAAGTTCTGTGACCACTGTGTTAAATTTAACATAAATTTTTAAAAACTATACTTTACATGTTAACAATTTCATTCTAAAATTTCCTTTCTGTTCTTTCCATATTAAAATAATTATGTTTATTGGAGTTTTTTCAAGTTCATAATAAAAAAGAACAATTATGAAGCCAATGAATTATTTAATTTTATGATTTAAGGTAGTTTAGATTTAAAGGTGGAGGCAGCTAGATTGCGGCACAGTGGATAGTGTGATGGGCCCATAATCAGGAAGACTCATCTTCCTGAGTTCAAACCTGAACTCAGATGCTTACTAGCTGTGTGACTCTGAGAAAGTCACTTAACACTGCCTCAATTTTCTCATCTGGAAAAGGAAATGGCAAACCACTCTAATATTCTTAACCAAAACAAAAACTCCAAATGAGGTCATTAAAAATCAGACATAAATGAAAACAACTGAGCAACAGCAAAGATTCACAAGTATATGGAAGTTTCATTTAATGAGACAGAGAGATAGACAGAAACAGGGAGAGAGAGAAAGAGGGAAGAAAAGGAGAGAGAAAGAGAGGAAGAGAGGGGGAAAGGAGGAAAGGAAGGAAGGAAGGAGGGAGGGAAGGAAGAAAGGAAGGAGGGAGGGAAAGAAGGAAGGAAGGAGAGAGGGAAGGAAGGAAGGAAGGGGGAAAGGAGAAAGAAGTAAACAGTAAGAAAGGGGAGATAGAGGGGGAGAGAGAGACAGAGAGAGAGAGAGAGAGAGAGAGAGAGAGAGAGAGAGAAGGAGAGAATGAATTTTGCATTTCTTTTGGTAATTCATGAATATTTCAGATTATATTCACCAACCTGCCTTTAAACCCAGGGAAAAAGTGAGAAGAGATGAGCTGGGCATAATGGATGGTGCTTTAGCAGACTTCCTAGCACAGCTTTTAACCCAGCACCAGCTGATAACACTCCATCACCACCCACACCTTGCTATGGGTCTGTGCTTCTCTGTTAGTGTTTCTGATGGGAAATTCAAATGAAAACACTGACTCAGCAGAGTCTCTACCCAGAGCTATAATTAAGAGGAAGCTGCCATGACTTTGCTCTAGGGCACTCAGATTTGAAGGGCACTGCCAATACTTGCAATCCTTCAACAATATAGAAACAAATGAACATAAAACCTAGTAAGCAAGAATAGTTATGTAAAATGAGGCCATTTCTTAATAGATATGTGCTGAACAGATATGAAAAAAAAGTTCTCAATTATTTTTAATAACACTAGGAAAGAATGATCCCAATCACTAATGAAAAGAGAAACGGGAAACAAATCAACTCTGAGGTTTGACCTCACACTCAGTAAACGGCCAAAGTGGAATAAAGGTGGTAAGAGTCAATGCTGGTGAAAACCAGCTGGAATTATGAGTTGGCCCAACTTCATGGAAGACAAATTGGAAATATGTAAATGGAGCAATTACAATGCCCATACCTTTCAACCCAGAGACTCTACAACCAGGCTTCTATACCAAAGGGACTAATGATAAAAAGAATGGGCCTAAGTATTTACAGCAACACATTTTTAACAGCAAAGATCCAGAAACAAAGCAGATGCCCATCAATTGAGGAATAACTAAACAAACCATGACATGAACATAATCGTAAATTCACTTGCTGTAAGAACCAATGAACAGAGAAGCATGGAAAGTCTTCTAGGAACTGATGCAAACTAAAGCAAGCAGAACCCAGAAAACACAATATTCACAATGACTACAACTATGTGAAATAGCCACAATAAAACAATCCAAACAATGTTTTGAAATTACAGTGACGAAGCTTGGCCTCAAGGAAGAGACCTGAGAAGGTACTTCTCTACTACTGAGGTGGGAAACAATGAATGCGGAACACTCTACATAATGTCACATTTGGGAGATATGTTGGTTAGTTTTGCTTAATCTTTTTCTTTATTATTCATTATAAGGAGCAGCTCTTTGGGAAGGGGAAAAGGAAGAGATGTATTTGGAAATACCTTTAAAGTGAAAACAAAAAAGGTCAGAAACAATTCCTTTAAAATAAAATAAATGAAAAAAGTAGGACATTACCAAATTGGTGGCAGCTGCAACCCAGATGGGCGCCTAACCAATCTGACGTTGCCTAGAGGTCCTCCCAACGTTGGCAACCTCCCCAGCATGAGACTGATGGTGCTTTATATTTTCTGTCTCCCTCCCCACATACTGATCATAAGTCCAAAGGAATATAGATTTAGAGCAGAAAGGGACCTCAGCGGTTTTCAGACACAACCTCCTCATTTTACAAATGAGGGAGGGGAAGAAGAATAAACGTTTAAATAGTACCTAGTATGTGCCAAGGACTTCAAAAAAATTGTCTCATTTGATCCTTACAACAACCCTTCAAGGCAGACGCTATTATTATCCAAATGAGGAAACTGTGGCAAGCAAAAGTTAAAGGACTTTCCCAGGTTCACAAAACTAGTAAAAATGTCTGAGGCAGGATTTGAATTCAGGTCTTCCTGACTCTAGGCCCAGCACTCTGTCCATTGTACCACAAAGCTGCCCTCCATTTTATAAATGAAGAAACCGAGAATATTCACAGGGCCTAAGTGACTTGTTCACAATCATACGGGTAAGGAGAGACGCATCGATTCAAATTCAGATCTTCTGACTCCAAATTCAGAGTACTCGTACCATGGTGGGATCCATTGGAGAGCGTGTTTCACGCTACTTGACTAGAGCACAAAACTGTCTAGCTATGACTCTCTTTCTCCCTGTCTCTATACACACAGACACATACACACATACTCATACACACATACATGATTACACACATATACATGTTATATGTGTGTGGTATATACATACGTGTTTATATATGCATGTTATCTTGTAATATGTATGTATAAACATACACATATATAACTATACATGTACATACATCTTGTGTATATGCATATATATACACACACACATACATACATACACATAGAAATGAGAAAGTGAAAGTGTATTTCCCTTTCCCATGGGATTAGGAATAGGACCATTACATTCATCCTTATTCTATGAAACCCTTCCCCTACAACAGATAATAATGTTTTCACTGCAGATCTTTTTTTCCTTTTATTTGGCAGGATTCACACACTTCATCAAAAATGTACAAGTTGTATCATTCCTGGCCAGCAGAAATTTGATTTTTGTGGGTGCCTTAATTTGTAAGTATCCTGTGCATGTTGTGTTGCATGCCCATTTTGATTCACTAGACTTATTGGGAACAATTAATTCATTGTTTTTGTGGTTGTCAAGAGGCATTTTGACTCCTTGGTCCCCACAGACAGCAAAAGAGTCCCTCATTCCATACACAGTGTCTCATTGTCATGAGCAGGGGGGGTTTCTGATTCATCCTCTCTTAGGAAGTTCCTTAAAATTCTCAGCCACTGTCACATCTACCAATGGGCTCTCCAATATACCTGCTTCATTCTTATTTTTTTCATACAAAAATCTGAACTATGTTTGACTTAGAACTATTAGAATAGGTCACCTCCTGTATTTCTCACAATCATCTCTGGTAGGTCATAAGGATCCTTAGGTGATACAATGGATAGAGTATAAGTCTTGGAGTCAGGGAAACTTGAGTTCTAATCCAGCTTCAGACATTTAGCAGCTGTGGGACCATAGGCAAATTATTTAACTTCTCTGTGCCTCAGTTTCCTCATCTATAAAATGGGAGTAATAATAGCACCCACCTCCCAGCGTTGTTGTAATGATCAAATTAGTTCATAAATGTAAAAGCAATTTGCAAACTTTAAAGTGACATATAGCTATAAATAGATCTAGAGACAGACAGACAGACAGATAGACAGACAGATGAATAGATGGATAGATGGATAGAAAGATCCTTCCCTTCAGGAGAATTCTCCAAGCTCACCAAGTCAGATCTGAGTTCAAATTCAGTCTCGGTGTTTGCTAATTGTGTGACTTGAAGTTACTTCATCTGTACAATGAAGGAATAGGATTCTATGGCTTCTGTGGGCCCTTCCAGCCCTACATCTACCACCCTATGATTCTAGTGCTTGCCACTAGGGTTAGTCTCTTAGTTCTTATAACTTCCTTCCCTATTATTATGGGAATTTACTTAGGACTGAGGACTACAGATTTAAAACTGGAAAGGACCCTCCGAGGACATCTAGTCTAACTGTCTCATTTTACAAATCAAGAAACTGAGGCTCCAGTGGGTTAATGGCTTGCCAAAATCATATAGGTAGGAAGTAGAAGAAGCTGTTTGAATCCAGACCCTCTGACTCCAGAACTAGGGATCTTTATTAACTTTATTCAATAATGATAGTTCAACCTTCTCAAAGCAGTTTCTTTACAAAAACCCTACACTATCATTGAAAGTGCAAATGTTATTGTCCATCTTTTACAGATAAGGAAACTGAGGCTCAGGGCAGTTAAGTGATGAGCCCTGGTGTTTTCTACTACACAATCTGTCTCCCACATAATCTGAACTTTCTAGGAGAAAGACATGGAAGTTAGTGAAACTTAAAACAGTTGGCTTATCAGACTCTGTATCTCGATAGCTCCCCAGGACATAATTGGAAACCTCAACCGGATCTGATCTAATAAACTGTGCTGAGGCTCCTGTAACTGGCATTCCTAATAGGACTTTATCCTTGACTGCTGCAGATTGTTCAGCCTTGCGCTCTGTTCCTGCCCTATTTGTAATTACCTTCCCACCACACAGTCTCTCTTTTCACTAGACACTTTTTTGGGTTCTGAACTACGCTGAGCCAGCCAATTCATGTAGACATCTGGGCCTTCTATAACTCAGGGCCCTGAAATTTAAAGTACCCCACGTTCCCACACAGAAAAAAAAGTGCTTTTATTGTCAATTTCATAAATCGGTGATAGTGGTTTGCATGTTGTCTCCCCCTTTAGCACATGAGCTGCCTGAGAGCGAGGACTTGAGAGCTTTAGTGTTTTCAGGCACTTAGCATAAAAATGATGGGCTTGGAATGAGGAAGATTCATCTTCCAAATCCAGCCCAAGACACTTACAAGCTGTGTGACTCTGGGCAAGTCACTTAACCCTGTTTGCCTCTGGTTCCTCGCCAGTCAAATGAGTTGGAGAAGGAAATGGCAAACCTTTGCCAAGAAAACTCCAAGACGGGGTCACCAAGAGTCAGATGTGACTGAACATAATAATAATAGTTAACATTTCTATAGTACTTACTATGTGCCAGTCACTGTGCTAAGTGCTTTACAACTGTCATCTCATTTGATCTTCATAACAACCCTAGATGCTATTATCATCCTCATTTTACACATGAGGAAACTGAGGCAAACAGGGGTTAAGTAACTAAATCAGGGTCACACAGAGTTCGGTGCTCTATCCGCTGCATTACTTAGCTGCCCCATGTTACCGAATCATTTCAGTCACGTCTAACTCTTTGTGACCCCATGTGGGGTTTTCTTAGCAAAGATACTGGAGTGGTTTGCTATTCCCTTCTCCAACTCATTTTATAGATGAGGAAACTGAGGCAAACAGGGTTAAGTGACTTGCCCAGAGTCACACAGCTAGTAAGTGTCTGAGGCTGGATTTGAACTCAGGAAGTTGAGCGCTCCTGACTCTAGACCTGGCACTCTATGTACTGTGCCACCTAGCTACCCCATGGGATGTGATCAATAAGTGGTCTTGATTGATTAAGCCACTATTTATGAAGCTATGAACAATGAAGCCATTCTGAAAAACTACTTAGGACTTGCAAGAAAAGTCATTAAACTGTTCATTCCATTTGTCCTAACCTCCCTCTACCAGGCATAAACACCAGGGAAGTTAACTGACAAAAATGTTCCCATAATATATAACAAAACAATCATAGCGACATTTTGTGGTAGCCAAAAAAAATTAGATTAAGGCTACAAAATTTCACATTTCTCCTGAAAATGATCCAGACCCATCTTGAATCTTTCTTACTTTAAGGAGACAGAAAAATGCATGAACACCGCCATGTAACTACATTTCCCAGAAATCTGGGTGGAGTTCAGTAGCTTTCAGTGCTTACAGTTTAAAAGACTATAAACCACATGGAGAAGGATGTGATAAGCTAACAGCCTATGGTGAGAAAGTCAAGGGGAACGACTGGAAAGAAATGGTGGTCAGATCGTGGTCCCGGTGTTTTGTTTACTTTTTCCTGTGCTGAGAAAATCTCTAAGTTTCCCAGTTCCCACACTAACACCCCAAGATGAGCACTTATCTTGCAGAAACTGTAGTGAGAAGCCCAAGGCGTCTAATACTGAAAATATTGATGACACTGTGCTGAGAGCCTTCAAGGACGCCATGTTATGGAGTCAAGGAAGCATCAAAAGAACCCCAGACTGGTTAACCAGAAGGTGAGACCAGTGCCCTCCCCCCACATCCAGCATACAGGGTAGTGAAATCACAGCTTTGGGGAATGGGTATCGAGAATTAGCTAGCATCCTGCTTTTAAGTAAATGTCACTGGCTTTACCATATTTTGCATGGTTTATCCTGGCTTGGTGAAGGAGATTCTTTGGAAATGAGAACTCAATGAGTTTTTAATTGAAAGAGACCTGTTGCCCTTGGTCTCAGGTCCTCCCTACTGTTGTTTTCTGAATTCTGTCTGAGGGCTCAACCTCAGGGATTCCTCTCCTCCTCTAAGCTACGAGTAGGGCCCCCAACCACACTATCCCAAAAATGTTCTTTCTCCCTGTGGTACCTCACTCACCAGGCATTTATCCTTTAAGTATTATAGACCTGGAAGTGGCCAAAAGTGAGCGTGTTTGGGGTTCCAGGGACTTAAACTATTCTCTTAAACAGTGGATAACAAAGATTATCACCCATCCCCAGGATCATCACCCATCCCACAACCGATCTGAATGGATCCAAGTTGGTTTGATGAGGTTCTGTTCTTCAAAAACCCAGTTTCTGCTGCTTGTTGACATGTGGATAAGCAAAGATGAGAGTCATCTTATGAGAGAAGACACAGTCAAGTCTTGGGGTGAGGCCTGGGCGGTGGCACTGGAACGTTAACATCTTTCATTCCATTGATGATGACACCTTGGAATCTCTTCTTATTTGAGCATCAACTTCCCAAAGTGATGTTCCCTTTTCCAGTTAAGTTCCAGCTTTTCCATTTTCATCTTCAAGTCTTTATTTCAACCCTTCTTAGATAAATTATTGGCTTGAGAGATCAGTGAGTATGTCTTAGGTACACTTGGAATTTTTTTTATTCCAACCTTTTCTTTCATCCATGTGGAAATAACCCAGTGCAGAAACTCCCTCCATTGATAAAAATCAGTGAACTACCTTTAATTTACTGAACAGAACTCAGAATATTATCTGAGGTCCTGAGAGATTAAACCACTTATCCAGTATGCATAGGAGGCAAGACTCAATGAAATTCTTACTGACTACAATTACACCATCGTACTTCTCACTCCTAGCCTTCAAAGAATCTTTAAAGAAACAGTTGTCAAAATTTTTAGTCTCAGACACCCTTTACATACCCCGCCCCATCAGCGTCAAATGACTTGCCCAGGGTCACACAACTAGTAAGTATCTGAGGTCAGATTTGAACTCTGGTCCTCCTGACTCCAGGGTTGGTGTTTTATCCACTGTACCACCTAGCCCTTATGTTCCTAAAAATTACTGAGGAGCCCCCTCAAAAGCTTTTGTTTATGTGGGTTATAGCTATTGATATTTACCACATATGGCATATAATTAAAACATCTTAGTTTTATTATGAAATTAGTTTTGACTTCATAAACCCCCTACAAAGTTCTCAAGGATCCCCAAGAGACCCTGGACAACACTTTGAAAACTATGGCCTTGGTGCTTTCATTACAAAAAGAACCTGAGGATGCCCAATGACAGGAGTGGCAAAGCTGATAAGGAAGGAACTGGATGTTATTTCTCTTTTAATCCCAACTGGAGAAACTTCAGGACCTTCTGGCATGCAGCTTGATAGAAAAAGGGCTTGACAGGATTGCTTCTTGGAAAAACCCAACAGCTTTACCCATAGCAGGTGCTGGACAAGTGTAGCTGAATTCAATCTCTTGGATTCCTCCCCTCTAAGCAGACAATACACTGGCAATTTCTGCTAAGCCTAGAGTTCCACTATCAAGAAACCTGAGAAGAGACATAAATAAATCTGCTCAACTCTTTAAATCCATGTTGAGTTTGGGTTGGTTTTTAAAACTATAGAGGAGAGAGTGGATCTGGTCCCTTTAAAAAGCCAAATTGTATTACCCTCCAGGTGAAGGTAACAGTCCTGAGGGAGGAAACTGAATAACGATGACAGACTCTCTAGCATTACATGGCTCCCCTTTAAAAGGAGATTCAGAGACAGGAAGGAGAGCTGAAAGTCGACATGTGGGTTTACAATTAGAGGACAGGACAGAATTGAGGAAAACTCAAGTAGAGGCTTAAAGCCAACAGGTTGAAAAGACTGCTTCCAGGTAACTTCAGAACCTGCTAAGGACATGTAGCACTCTAAACAGCAGAAAGATGGCTAATTGGGTACCTGGCACTCAAACTCACCAGTCCTGGAGGCAAATGCTTTAATCCCAGCTTCCAGGGAAGATGAGGCCAGTGGATTACTTGACCTCAGGCATCATGAGTTGAGTTAAAATAATTGGGTGTCCACACTTAGTCTGGCATCAGTATGGTAAACCTCAAGGACCAGGGGATCATCAGGCTACTTGAGAAGGGTCAAACCAACCCAGGCCTGAAACTGAGCTGGTCAAAACTCCCAAGCCAATCAATAGTGGCATCCCCCATGAAAAGCCACTGCCTTTCCAGGTTGGGTAAAATAGGAAGACAGAGTCTCTAAATAAATCAATGAATGCATGAATCAATCGATCAATCAATCAATGACAAAATAAAAAGCAGAGACAACAAAACAACATTGTTACTAGCTAACAATTAGGATAGAAATGGAGGAAATGACCCAGGCCACTCCACAGTTAGAAGAAAACTAAGCCAATATTTAGAACAGGAGATAAATAACCTTGAGAAAGTCACAAACTCTTTGGGCCTCATCCTCTGTAAATTAGAAAACTGGATTAGATCATTTTAAGGGGTCTTCTAAATCTAAATTTTATGGTTCCATGGTCCTTTGAACTTTCTTGCAAGTTGTTTTTTCTTTTTTGCTTTTAAAGCCTATGTGGTTTGAAATATTTTTACAATTCCTAAGTAGTAAAGGCTTAAGGTTATTCTTATTGTATCAATAAAAAGTTACATTTCAATTCTACATATACCACAGCTAATAATATCATTTGTACAGCCATTTAAACTTATAAAATGCTTTATATACCAGGATCTCTTTGGAGCCTCACTGCAGGTATTCTTACCCCCATTTTACAGATGTGGAAACCGAGGCTCAGAGGTCAGATGACTTGTTCAGGATCTGCAACTAGTAAGTGTCAGGGGCAAGAATGCAAACCTAGGTCTTCCTGACTTCAGATTCAGTATTCTCTCCACTGTACTATAACCACATTAGGCAGGCTGGCCTGGGTTTTCTCAGTTTCTCAGTCCATGCCTGAAGTCCAGCCACCGCCCTAATGAGGCACCTGGTGGCAGGAATGAACAAGTCTCTCTGTAGAACTTACTCAGGAACATGATCAAAGTGTGACACTGGCTAAAAGCAAGCAATATCTAACCAAGTTTATCAGGCTCTTTGAATGCATGTAGCTTCTTTTTCAACAGTAAAAAAAAAAACCAAAAAGCCTATCGTTCTCTCTAGGAAACAATATTTAATTAAAGAATGTATACTTTTTATATTCTTCTAAATTTTATCTAGTTGGCTAGTCATGTTTTTATTGAACTCTTAGCATTCATCTTTCCCTAAATACTAAATACAGTGACGGTAACTTCTGAGTATAGGACCAGGCATAAAAAGCAGTAATCCCTTATTGGTCCAGCATGGACAGGTGAAAATGCTATCACTCTCAAGACTGAACAGAGGCTGGGAGATGCCTCTTGCCCTCTAAGGATGCTTCAGCATGGCATGAGAAACAGCCTTAATAAATGTTGGTGGAATTGATTTGTATTTTCGTTCTTCCCTTTTCTTGGAATCCCAAGAGAAAGAAGCCTACTTTGTGAGAAGGAGAAATAGCAGAAGGCATAGCTTCTGGCTCTCAGGATTTTGGTAAATATTTTCTACCCCTTATCAATCAATCAATCAATATTTATGAAGCACCTACTATGTGTCAGACACTGTGCTGAGCACTGACCAATTTAAGCCTTTTTCCTTCTCCTCCTAGTGTATGGAATTAGGAGAGATAGTAGAAATAAACTATCAGCTTGCAGTTGGGCTGCACCTAATTAGAGAGTTCTTGTGTTTTTATCAAGTGAGACTGAAACCGGATGGATTTGAAGCAGCAGCAACAAAAGGCTAGAAGTGGGGCAAAGATCTCTGAACCAAAGTGGGATGTGTATCTGTGAGTCTGATAGGCCATGTGGGCCTGCAGGTGGGAGAACATAAGGATATGAGGTTGTGTTTATTGTACGTCAGGAAGTTGTGTGAATGTGAGGTTCTATGGGGTCTGTGTATCAGGCAAATAAATTAAATTTTAGATGGCTTCATTCTCGAAAACTATGCGCAAAATTGCATAAGCCTCCCTTTCTTTAAAGTTGTCTTCACCTCCCCCCCAAAATAATCAAAATTATCTGACTGTTAGGCAGAGAAAATATATGCTAGTCACCTGAAATGGTACAATGTTTAGGATAAAAAAGGATGGATGATCTTCATGCATTCTTCTGTCCTCCAGAGTCTTTTCCTCTTTATATCTGACAGAGGAAATGACCCAATCTCCCTACCTCTTGAGCTCCAATCCTGTATCATCAATCATCTGTTAAATAGTCTGATCAATAAGCATTTATTAAGCACCTACTATGTGCTAAACATTGTGCAAAGTGCTAGAGATACAAAAAAACGCAAAAGACAACCCCTGTTCTCAAGGAGCTCAAAGTCTAATGGTAAATACAGTAACAAAGACTTAAAACTGGAAGAGCCCTTGGAGATCATCTAATCCAACCCCTTCATCTTAGAGATGAAGGAACTGAGGACCAGTCTGGCAACTCCTCAACCTGACAGTGGCAGGCCTTCACACATTTTCAAGCTTGTTTCACATTCCTCCTCCTCTTCATGCACTCTCTGTTCTTGGAAAACTACCTTTATTGTGCCCTGAATTCTCCCTCCATACTTTCGCTGTCTTTTCCATGTGCCTGGAATACACTTTCTCTTCACCTATGACTCTTAAAGTCAATGAGACAATACAGATTATACTAAACATAGATTATGTAATGAATATTGCATAATATATATTATACATTATATTAAATAAAGCCTTTTACGAATGTCAAAGAACAATATATTTGTTCTCATCATCATCATCCTTAGCATTCTTCCCAGTTCAGACCAGGTGCCATCTCTTCTAGGAAAGGAAGCCTCTCTTGATCACCCTCATCATTAGCTTGTATTTACCTACACATTTTATGTCATATTCCTCCAACAGAACGTAAATTCCTTCAGGGTAGAGACAAGTTTTATTTGTTTTTGTTGTTGTATCCCTGGAACTAAAGATGTTGTCTTGCACATGGTAGGCATGGATTGACTTCATGTAGGCCTAGTTTAAGGACAGAGCCTGTTCTCAGCTATCCAGGCTTGTACCCTTTCTATAAAGTAGGTATCAGCAACCACCATTCAAAAGGGAAAATGCTCCCTCAGAGGAGCTCTTAGCAACATCATTGGTGGGACTATAGTATGGGACCATCCCTCTTCTCTCTCTTGTCACAAGGCTGGCTTCTGTCTCTTAGGATTTTCGAGAAAAATGAAGAACATAGAAGCACAATTCAATTCAACAAACATTTATTAAGACCATCCTATATGCCATGCTGAAGTATCCTTAGGAGTGGGCATCTCTCCCAGCCTCCATTCAGGCTTGAGAGTGATCTCATTAACCCTATTGCCTCTATTTAGGTAAAAGGTCATTTTCCTGGTCCTCAAATATAGTCTACCATTTGGGTGGATGGGAGAAGAGCTAGAGAAAGCCTAGAGCAGTCAACCTCAAATTGAAACAGATCCCTGTGGATCTGTATTGACTTAGAAAACCACAAATTAACATCTATGTTGTACTATATTTTTATTTATTTTGTTAAACATCTCCCAATTACATTTTAATCAGATTCAGACCATATTTGTGACTTTTGTAGGCTTGAGACCCATGGACCTTAGTCTGATACCTCTGATCAAGAACTCATTAACTGTAATCAATGACAACAGTGAAAAAATGCCATTTTTGCAAACTGTGTTGGAATTATAGGACCATGGTCATTCTAGCCCCATAGTAACAATGGACCTAGAACCTCCTCAATGAGCACATTCCCCCTATCAAGGGCCAATGAAATCCCTCCATATCTTCTCATCTTGTGTGATTCTCCTCCATGTCTATCCATAAATTTTCCATAGAGGATCTACTCAACCCACTGGGCACCTTCATGTAGGTCTTTACTTGTCATTAATCACTCATTCCAGTTACATGATCAACAAGCCTCCTCTTCCAGTCACGCATTTCTTTGACAATGTAATTTATACCAATTCTCAGATCCAAGTCACATTATAAAGGATAGAGGCATGATATGTGATTTCTCTGGTATCTGACCATTCTCTCCACCAATTCAAGTCAACACTTATTCAATAACTTACAACAATCTTAGAGAGTTGCAGTAGTAGCAAACTCAAATGGTAGTGGTGGGGCCACCAAACCATATATCAGAATCCCTATTGGTCACATACTGACTCAGAAAATCAGGCCTGGCACTCTATGCACTATGGCATCCTATCCACTATGGTGCCACCTAGCTGCCCTGGCTTCTCTGACTTCCTTCAAATCCAAGCTAAAATCCTACCTTCTGTAGAAAGTTTTTCCCATCCTTCTTGCTTCTGTTGCTTTTGCGTGGATGATTACTTCCTATATATCCTGTGTCCATAGCTCATTTATACATGATTGTTTGCATGTTTCCTCCCCTGTCTGATTGTAAGCTCCTCATGGGCAGGGACTAGCTTTTGCCTTCTTTGGATACCCAGCTTAGCATAGTGAATGGCACAAAGCAGGCACTTAATAAATGCTTACTGACTGGCGTACTGAATAGCAGAAGGCCAGCCTTCAAGGTTGAATTTTTCTCCACCAAAACACTTGCCAGTAAAGTCAACAAATAATAACCACAACAGGGTGGTCACTAAGGAATGTGGTTGATGGTAGAAATAGTCTGAGAAAGTCTTTCTCATATTTTTATCAAGGATACGTTGGAAATGGGTGGAGATGGTCATTCTATAACTATTTTTTCTGGGAAAACAGGAATTGGCCTTTTAGGTAAAGATCTGCATCAAAAGAGAGAGAGAGAAAAACCCTATTTGAATAGTAATGATGGAGAAAATACACCAGTGTTCTTCCTTTTTTTGCCTTTATTAATCAATTGGGATACATAAAAAAGCGCTAAATGGCATAAAAGACTCACAAGCTTCATTCACATCCTCTTTATTAGTCACTTTTATTTCATAAAATGAGCAATTTCATACCAAAATGGTACTATATAAAAACTATTTTACTGTTTACATTCTAAGGGCCCAGGAAAATAGCACATAGAATATTGGTAAAAGTATATGTCATAAGAGGGAAGGGGAATGAAATCTAGATTTTAAAAATTGCTTGTGAATCATACTTTGTGCCAAATTTAGATGAATGATCTGTATATTTGGGTAGTATGTAGATTTGCCTCATATAGTACCCAAAACATAAAATGTGCAATCATCCATTGGCTTATGTCCTTTATATTCAGAATTATATAATAAATACATATATTTATGTAGTAAATATACATATAGTACTCCAAGCACTTAACGCAGTGCCTGAAACGTTGTAGGTGCATATTAAATGCTTGTTTCCTTCCTTCCCATAATGTATTTCATGAATAAAAGGAGGGAGGTTGCTTTGTCATTTGTCAATGGGGAACATTTAAGCTAGTGTTTAGAGGAGGTATTTTATCTTATATTTTACATCGAACTCCTAAAAACGTTACAGCCACCACAGGGAAACAAGAAAAACAAATCAGAGAACTCCGAACATGTCTGAGATTTCTATACAACTTCTTAGAAAAAGTTTTAACTCCAGTTTCTATTACAAAGAAAACTCTGGGTTATTTGTGCCTAAAACAAATGAGAAAATGGGCAAATGGAGCACTTAGGTTTGTAGTTAAAACTACTTTTTTTTAAAGAAAATTTAAATAACAGCTGTAGTTTATATGTGCTTTTAGGCTGACAAAGCACTTTACAAAGGTTATTTTCATTTGCTCCTTATTACAACCCTACAAGGTGAGTGCTATTATTATCCCCATTTTACAGGTGAAGAAACTGAGGCCAAGAGAGGATAACACAGCTAATAAGCATCTGAAAATGGGCTTAAATTCAGGTCTTTCCAACTCAAGTCCAGCACCTTTGATTTGCTACACCAAGCTGAAAAACAATAGCCTTTAAGAAGAAAAAAAAATCATTCATGGGAAAGGTTGAATAAAATGAAATGATGGCTGTCCAAAGTCACACAGACTGATGAGCTGGGATTTGCCAACAATGTAATTCTATTAGCATTATCTAATCCAAGGTATAACCCAAGTTCCAACGTCTATAGGTATAGGACTCTCTCTTCATTGGTGATCAATGCCTTGTACTTGTGTAAGAGGTGCAGGGCAGAGATGGCAACGACCAGAAAAGAGGGAGGTTCTGTCTTTCAAGTCTCTAGAGTTTCTCTGGATTCTGTGGCTGCTTCAGGAGCTTTTAACATCCAGAGAAAAGGTAGACAATACCAACCCTGCTTCAGGTTGCTGAAGAAATCACCATGTGAGAAGTTGGCAAGATCAGTCATGTCCCTATCCCTATCTTAGTACCCTAGAGACTTCAGGGAATTTCTCCTCCAGTGAGATTTGGGATCCTCTCTACATAGAACTGAGCTACCTTGCTCCCATTAGGAGAGTTCCTTCATTCTGTACTGTGTGGCATTTATTCTCCCATGTATACTTTCTCTGATTCCTGTTTTGCTATCAACTTGGGTAAATTTTGTTTATTTTTGCTGTCTCCTATGTCTGTTCATTGTGGAACCGGTATTTGGTGGGAAGACAGACAACGCTTGGATAGAAAGCTTAGGGTCTTCCTACTAATAAATAGTGATCAGAACTTTAGCTTGCACTTAAGAACTACATCCCCTAGACCAGCAATATTTAAGGGAGTGGATAGATGTCATTCTAGTCCAGTACTCCCTTTCTCTACAGAAAGTTAGCCTCTGCCCTCTACCTCCTGCTTCCTCTCCTGGTAGAAATGTAAGTTACCCCTCGTGGAGAAATCAAGGCTAGAGATATCTTTTCTGTCTGCCTTCAAGCTATATGATAAAGCCCGTGCTACATGTTGGGAAACAGTTCTTGCTACACCTACTCTGTGCAAGGTACTATACAAGTACCTAGGATACAGAAGGGGAAAAAAAATTAAATAATCCCTGACTTCAAGGAGATTACCCTCTAATTGTGGGACTAGGGAGAACGCTGTTCAGTTACTCAATATAAAATATGTATTATTCTGCACTCTTCAAGGTGATGGCATTTTCCTTCATCCTATATTTTCTGAATGTGTTCAATGTTAGCAATCCATTCTAAACATGGCAAGCTGGAGTCCATGGCAATGGGAGCAGACAGGCTAAGATCCAGATTTGGCAACTAACTCAGTTGGTCTAAAACTTAGAACATGTGATAGAGAATAATCTGAAAGAAGGAAGAAAGACAGATTGGAACAAATCTATTCTGGGTCTTGAATGCCAAGAAGTCTGGATTTTATTCAAAAGGCAAAGATGGAACCAAAAAATGTTTCTGAGTGGAGGTAGCATGTTTAGAGTTAGGAAGATCGTGAACATAAGGATAAACTAATGGGGGAGAATCTTTAGTGAGAGTGATTATTAAAATAGTTCAAGTAAAAAGATTAAAAAATCATCTCATCTGAAAAAGATTTGGGGGTCTCAGTGCACTATAAGCTCAATGTGCATCCACAGTATGATCTTACAGCCATGGTGCTCAGCACTAAGGACTCGACAACCCTGTTGTATTTTGCCTACAATGGACTTCATCTATAATACAAGATGTGGGTGCCACATTTTAGGAAGGATGTTAAAAAACCACTATGCGTCCAGAGAAAGGCCACAAGACCTATAGGGATATCAGAAATGCGATGGAAGAACCAACTAAAGAAACTGGAAATGTTTAGCTTTAAGAAGAGAATATCAAGAGAAAACACAATAGAAAGTTGTCTTCAAATATTTTAAAGGTTTTCACATAGAAGAGGAATTCTTGTTTTCTTGGCCCCTAGGAGGCACAATGACTTGGGACAAAGGATAGAAGTTCCAAGGAGGCAGATTTTAGCTCAATATCAACATTCTCACAGATAGAGCCCTGCAAAATAGAAAAGGCTGGCTCACAACTGAAGGATGTGTCGCTAGATGACTATTTATTGGGGATGTTGCAAAGTGCTTAAGACAGCAAAAGCTGCAAAGTCCCTTCTAATTCTTAAGAGGATATGATGAGAATAGGAGAGAAGAGGCAGAAACCTAAAATCAGATCTGGGCTTCTGAAGGTCTGAATGAGGCAAGGGTGGGGATAAATGACTCTGGTTCCAGAGCAGGGCCTGAGCTGGGCAGAGGCCTTCATGGTTGGTGGCTTTTGGCAACTTCAATTTCAGCTATTTTTATGTGTGTTCAAAATACTTTCTATGTTGCAATTTAATTTGATGACCCCTGGGTCTTGTTTGGCATAGTCTTATTTCCAAAGTTTCTCTCCAAAATGAATATCAGAATTTTCATATTATTTTTCTTCCATGTGCATTTCATTTTTATAAACTATCTTTTAAAAAAAAATCTCTTTAGTTCTCACTGTCATTATTTCTTTTCATTTTGGTTACTGCCCATTCCTTGTTTAGAATAAATTGAATCAATGTGCTTTCAGTCTCTCCTCCAAATCACTAGTAGCCATGTTAAAGAGAATTGGACCTAACAGTATCCTCTACAATAAGCCCTCAAGCAACTTCCCCTACAATGTACTGTAACCTTCGGAAGTTTCCGTCCATGTCCTTGGGGTTCCTCTCCAAAGAAAAGTGACCAGTTTTTCAGGTCAAACTGGGCATGACATTAGACACAAAATCTTGCCAAAGTTCAGTGATACTGCGCAATGATTTCATGATTCCTGCAATCACAAAATTTTCACCTGAGTGAAAAAAAAATTGTGTTAGATTTTTCTGAAATTATTATTCCCTCTCCATAAGTGAACACGTTGTTTTCAGATTTATTTTCATCTAGGCTTACATATCTTCATGATTAATGCTTGTTTCATTCTATAATTTCCAGTCTTGGGTTTCTAGGCTCCTGTACTTTCCCATGTCATCAGAGGATCGTATATTTAGAGCTGGATAGAATGTTAGAGGTCATCTGCTTCCTCTTTTCACAAACAAGGAAACTGAGACACAAGAGGGTTCAGATACTTGCCCAAGGTCACCTGGGTGGTAACAAAGTGAGGATTTGAACCCAAATTCTCCGACCACAGACAATGCTCATTGTACTGAATCATAGTCATAAGAGGATAAATTCCAGCGCCAGTTGGAAGTGACCCAAGAAGGGACCTAGTCCAACCCCCTCATTTTATAGATGGAGTATCTAAGGCCAAGGAGATAAAAGGCTTGTGATGGCATGCCAAAAGCCATAGTTAACGTGTGATAATGCTAAGATCAGAACCCAGGCCCTCTGGCTCCAAATTCAGTGCCCTTTCCAACAATACAATTTAATAAACTTCTATTAAGCACCTATTGCGTGTAAGGACATGTGCAAAAATGAAACAGTCCCTGCCTTCAAGGCACATACATTCTACCTGTAAGGATATTTGGGAAAATGTACCCAGAGAAGTCAGCACAAAACAAGTACAAGGCTACCAGTCCTTCAAGAGGGTGCCAGATTCTAATTCAACGATGCTTTTCTGATAGACTATATTTCTGAGAGGGAAGAGTGCTGTGTTTAGAATGTGCTTCCCTGTCAAGTCCTCTCCTGGTCCTTCTCTTTGAAAGTCTCAGGTCATCCTTTTGATTTTTCTATGACCATCATTGAACATGAATTTTAGTTACTAAATTTAGTTTAGTAACTAAAATTCATGTTCATGGCCCATTCTCCTACAAGACAGGATGCTCCTTGAGGGGCCTATTGTTCTGTTTTTCATCTCTGAGCTCACAGTGCTGAGGCCAGGGCTTTGGATGTTGTTGGCACTTGATAAACATTTGTTAGATTAAGATGGAGTTGCTTTGAGTTGTGAATGAAAAAAAATTACACAAAGTCCTTTCCCCTCCACCGCAGTGAGACCACATCTGTCATATCTATTCATTTTATGCCCATTTTTTTGTGTGTGTCGGAAGATAATGATGATAAATTGGAGGAAGTGCAAAGAAAAGCAATGTTTTTAAAAAATGCATTTTCTCATCCTTCCCTCC
Organism: Notamacropus eugenii; assembly: GCF_028372415.1. Taxonomy (NCBI): domain Eukaryota; kingdom Metazoa; phylum Chordata; class Mammalia; order Diprotodontia; family Macropodidae; genus Notamacropus; species Notamacropus eugenii. The sequence continues at coordinate 216,033,684 of NC_092872.1, forward strand.
AAGTCTCAGGGGAAGAGGTATTTCTGCTTCATTCAAAGACTAACTCTTCCACCTGTGCTGAACACAGCTTTTCCTGGTTCCCAAAGGACCTAATATCCATGTGTATTTCTTTCCTCCCCACCAAGATGGCACAGATTTCAGTTTGAATCACTTAGTCAAAATATCAAAAACAGAAAGGAGAGGCAGACTTTTTAGAAACTTTTTTTATCAAGCCACCCATAGTTTCCTCACCATTCCACAATGACTTTGGGGAGATGGGGCTTCATTACATTCATCCTGGCTCCCAACTGAGAAGAGAGCACTCAGGGCCCCCTCGTGCTCCAAATTTATTGCCCATGCTCATTAGTATTTAATCTCTCCTCCAACTGGGCAGAAAGACGTTCCTTGTCTGCGTCTCCCACACAGCTGGTTGGGGTGGTCTGGCTTCAGGCTGCAGGGTGCCTCTGTAGCAAATTTCCCCTAAAAGAAACCCCACTTTTGGTTCCTTCAACTGTCCCCCATTAATTAGTAAGATACTTTCGGGTTGCCTGGTCTTTATTAAAATAAGTGTGGGTCCAAGGCAGGAAAAAAATTTTTTTCCCTAATCTCCTCCCCAGGCCAGAAGTTACAGGGTCCCTGAATACCAGCTTTACAGACATAATTTCTTTACATCCATAAATTAATATAATAGGAGATATTAGAACTGTAGAATTAACATGGTGAGAATTACAGTGATTTCAGTTACTCCGGCTACAGAGTGGCTCATGTATCTCCTCAGCTGGTAGGCAGAGTCATAACTTAGATAGAATGACTGGAGCTTTGCCCAAGGGAACCACCATGTAAAAGATGCTACTAGAATTTCTACTCTATCTACAGCCATGACTAGAAACAACTGAGCTTGGCACCTGTTGGCAACAATGATTACTTGAAATGCAAAGGTGACAGATGGCTCTCTTGCTCTATGGTCATAGTCTAAGTGGGCTGCCACCCTAGGTCTATCAGCTGAAATGCCCCAGTGCCAAATATTTAATTATGCCCATGTCTGTAGAAAATAATACTAACGATTCACATGTCTATAGAGCTTTAAGGATTATAAAGCATCTTTCTCATAACAATGCTATAAGGGAAACAGTCATCACATTTCATGGTCCTTAGCCTCCTGAACCTCTGTTGTAGAACATCCATATTAATATGTAGCTAGGTGGTACAGTGGAGAGAGCAATGGATGTCCAGTTCAGAAGTCCTGAGTTCAAATCCAGCCTCAGTTTTTTCCTAGCTGGGTAACCCTGTCTCTCAACCTCAGTTTCCTCCACTGTAACATGGGGAAGATAATGATAGTATTGGAGGCAGCTAGGTGGCATAGTGGATAGAGTACTTCTGGAGTTCAAATCCAGTTCAAATCCAGACACTTACTAGCTGCGTAACCCTGATCAAATCATTTAACCCTGTTTGCCTCAGTTTCCTTTTTGTAAAATGAGCCACAGAAGGAAATGGCAAACCATTCTGGTATCTCTGCCAAGAAAAACCCAAATGGGGTCATGAAGAGTTGTGCACAACTGAAAAAAAACTGAATGATACTAGCACCTGCCTCTCAGGGATGTTGTGAGGACCAAGTGAGATGATATTTGTAAAATAGGATGATGTCTGGCAGATAATAGGTACTTAATAAATGTTGGTTTCCTTATTGAAACATTGATGTAGAGTTACAAGGATGCCTGATCTATAGTAGTCACTTAACAAATGTGTGTTGATTGAATGATTTATAAGTGAGGAGAAAGAGCATTCCAGGCACAGAGAGGTGGCCAGCAAAAAGACACAGAGGCAGGAGATGAAGAGGGCTGGTGATGGGGGAATGCAGTGAGATGAAAGACACAGGTAGAGGCATCTATCTATATTAGGCATAAGAATAGCTTTTCCCTTGAAAGAGAAGGAAAAGAATGAAGGATGATTCTTAGAATGTCTGGGTGGAGGAGAACTTAAGGGGACCCCAGTTACTTGACATCAACCTACCTGACCAACCCATCTGCCTCAGTCTGAGCGAGGAGGACACAATCAGAGCCTGAGAAGACTCCAGCCAACGCTGTGGCGAATGAGAGAATCAGCCATTAAGGCACTCTCTTTTTCCTTTCTAAACCTACAGAATTGTTAAAAAAAATTACTCTCTGTTTCTTCTCAACTGCAACCCTGGGTGGCCTGAATTCCCAACCCCCTCTGCCTGGGATGATGGAGCAGCCCTGGATGGCTCATGTCTGCCAGGTACATTAGCATGTCAAGAAATTCCTCCTCAACCCACACGGCCTGCCCTGGAATGTCCAGACCACCTTTCTTCCCTGGGCCACATTTGAATATGTTATGACTTGGCACCAATTCCCAGTGACTTTGGGTGAGGAAGGTTTTGGTATAGGACTCCTGAGGATATTGAGGAGTAATATATCCCAGTTAAAGAAAGGATCATGCCCATGAATTCCTAGAAATACCTAGAAAATGAAACCCTCTGCGCGGATCTGGAACAGAGTGGAACATTTTTTCAAAGGAAGTGGCCATCCCAGGCATTCTAGTCCTGCCTCCTGTTGACAGGCTATGGTAGCTAATCAACCTGCCCTTCCCAGGAAAGATTTAATACCTTGTGAATAAAACAATGGAATGAATACTCTTAAAGGGTAAATTCTAACTCTAAACTAAATTGTTGGGATTTAATTTTTCTGACTGACCTTAAACAAATGGTTCTATCTCTCGAAGTAACTTGAATATACCACTTACCTCAAAAAAACCACTGGAGGGTTAAAGTACTTTGAAACTCAACAGGCTTGTGGGTTCACTAAATAATCATTGTCTAAGCACAGGAGAGCCTCACAAATTCAGGATTCAGTGCCTGGAACATAGTAGGTTCTTAATAAATGCTTGTGGATGACGGATATTTTTTGCAGAGTGAGATATCTCCTTTGGTAGGTGGTACATATACAGGAGACTCATGATCCTTTGTGTCACAGCTGGGTACAAGAACAGAGATACAGAGCTAGAAGGGACACCAGAGGTCATGTAAGCAACACAGCACAAAGAGCCTCTGGTTTGGGGATAGAGAATCTGAGTTCAAATCTCAGTTCTTCACTTACTGTGAAGTCACTTGTGTGACTTTGAGCAAGTGACCTCCCCTCTTTGGACCTCAGTTTTCTCATCTATGAGTTAAAATAAAGGTGTTGGACTAAATAATCTCTAAGGCTCCTTTCCATTTAAGATCTATAATTTCCCTTATTTTACAGATGAGAAAACTGAGGGCCCGAGAAGCAAAATGGTTTGTCTGAGGTCACACAAGAGGCAGAGCCAAGATTCTAATCCAAGTATCCAGCAAGCTTCCCATTATGCCATGCTACAGTAAATAAAGTAAGGTTTGACCAAATGAGATATTTGTACACTGCCTCTCATGTAGCAAGACATCACCCTCCTGGTGTCATCGATCCTCTGTGAGAATGAAGGAGAAACAACGGCTACAAGGTGGGTACTTAATAAATGCTTATTCCCTCCTCCTTCCCCTTAGACAATCTAAGGTTTTCACAGGGTAATCCAGAGTTATTAATTTAGTAACAGACTGTCTGCTCAATATAAACCACGGATATAAAATGTAAGCAAGAATGTGCTGATAAATATTTAACAACCAGTTAAAATGCACTATATACACAACACACTTAAGTTTTATATGCATTATTAACATCTTATCCATCACTTGCTTAAGTCCAGACAATCAAAAACACAAACATTGATTTACAGTATCTGCCATTTTCTAAGGTGTAAATGCTCAAAGGGAAAATTGGACAATCTGCTCTCATGAGTCAGTATGAGCTGGCTCCAGCACATCTCTGAGTGAAAGCCCTCAAGAGTTCATTCATTCTTAGCCTACATTAGCAATATCACACTGTACAAAAAAAGAGGAAAGGAACAGTTCCACTGTACTCTCCGCCCTAGTTGGGTCCCATTCGGAGTATTCAGTTCTGGGTGCCATCATGTAGTAGTAACTGTAGTAGTGGTAGTAGTCCAGTGATAAACTGGGCCCTATTCAGATGAGAGCAATTGGAATATTGAGAGGACCCAAACTCCTATATGAAGATTACTTGAAGAAACTGAGGATGTTTACCTTGGAAAAGAGAAGATTTAAGAGAAAAGAGAGCTGTTCTTCAGTTATTTGAAAGGATGCCACATAGAAGAGGGATTAAATCTGTTTTCCTTAGCTTCTGAGGGCAGCATGTAGAAGTTCCAAAGGGGCAAATTTCTCCTCTATGCCTGATGCTTCCTGAGGGCTACAAATATGTGACTACCAAAGGATGGAGAGAAAAATCTTGAACCAACATTACATGTTATCTCACACAAAATACTCTAGGTTTGTCTTAAAACCAGGGTTATGCCTCAATAGCGGGGTTACACCTTGTCCTAGAGTTGACAACTCTCTAAGAATGAAAGGAGATGCCTCTGGAATTCCCCAAATATTAGGAGATTTTCAAGAAAAAGCTCTATGACCACTCCTGTTCTAGACACATAATGGCATGAAGAGAAATAGTTAGACTCAGAGTCAAGAAATCTAGATCCTAGTTTTAACTCAGCAGCTACTCAGCTGTAGAACCCTGGGTGAGGAAGGCATGCTGCCTCTCTAGTAACCCATTGTCTTATCAATAAAAAGAGAGGAAGTGTACTCCTTGATAACTCTAGGCCCTTTCACCTTTAACCTTTGCAGTTTCAATTACTATTTCAAATGACCCCTGACTGTCCTTATATTCCTCACCCACGTTCAGCACTGTTTAGAGGTCGACTGAATGTCCAGCTGCAGCGTAAAATTGTAGATGACAAAAAAAGAGCTCCATCTAGGCTTTTCATCTAGGGTCTATCTTGGTTAACAGTATCACCATCATCCTTTACCCCAATAATTTTAGAATTTTAATGTTTCCTTTTTTTGCATCTACTACATTCCCTAGGGGCAGGTAGGTGGTGCAGTAGATAGAGCACTGGGCCTCAAGTCAGGAAGACCTAAGTTCAAATCTGGTCTCAGACATTTACTATCTGTGTGATCCTGGGTGAGTCACTTAACACTGTTTGCCTCAGTCTCCTCATCTGTAAAATGAGCTGAAGAAGGAAATGGTAAACCATACCAGTATCTCTGCCAAGAAAATCTCAAATAGAGTCATGAAAAGTCAAATATGACTGAACAACAATAACATGTCTCCTCCATGACCAAACCCGTTTTTCTTGGCAGAATCTCTTGGCTTTACCTTTATCTTTCCATCTCCAGCTTCAAGATCTTATCCAGACTTGGTTAATTCATGGTTGGCTTAAGTGGTCTTCTTTCTATTCCTCACACATGGCACTCCATCTGCCATCTCTTTTCCTCTGCAAAGTCCATCCCATATGCCTGGGATGACCTCCCTCCTCACATCTACCTCCAAGGATCCTTAATGCTTCCTTTAAGATGTAGCTCAAGCACTGCTTTCTATGCAACGCCTTTCTTGAGTCTCTCAGTTGCTACTACCTTCCCTCTATCCATTCTGATCTCTATCTGGCCACTGGAACCAGATGGCTCTGGAGGAGAAAATGAGGCTGGTGACTTTGCACAGTTCCACCTCACTTAAATCCAATTCACTTGCATGTCATGGCATCACCTCCCTAATGTCATGGTCCTCTTCAAGAGAAAGGACAAACAATAAAACACCTTGAACCTAACTACCTTGTGTTCCTTTTGAATGTATTCTATACATATTTGTACTGTACAGACTCATCTGCCCATGCTGTGTCCCCCGTTAGGATGTGAGCTCCTTAGGATCAGCAATTATCTCATTTGATCCGCAGCATCCAGTTCAATGTCTGGAACATGGGAGATGCTTATTCCACGCTTGTTAACTGATTTTGTAACTTTCTCATGAAACTCTCTGCTTAAGTTGGACCTACTTTTCTCACACTGAAAAAATAGCAAAGAAAACCCTAATGTTGACCGCCACCAGGCAGTCACCTAGATACTTGCTCTTGGATTTCCTCCAAAACTTTCTCTGCTTGCCTGAGTATGGTCTCCTACAACATAAATAACTGTATCAATTCAACTCAGTTCAATAAATATTTTACTATGTTTAGAGGAATATATTCTAAGCACAAAAAGAATAAAAAGATGATTTATCCTTCATAATATATTTCTCATCTGTCCCCTGCCTCTCTCTTACACTGTCTGGCCCCTTTCCCTGAATTATCATGACAATACCCTAATTGATCTTCCTATTTTCACACCCGCTCCCCTCCAATCCACTGTACAAAGTAATCTCACTATTAATACAATATTCTGAACAAGCCACTCTCTTACTTAAAAATATTCACTTGTTCCCCACTGCCTACCACATACAAACACAAATTCCTTAGCCTGAAACTCACCCTCCACAATAATAATGCTAGCTAGCATTTGACTTAATAAGGCTTCCAACCTTATTTCTCATCATTTCCTTTCACATACTCAAAATGCTAGCCAAACTGGGACTTCTGATCATTCCTCAATCTCATCCTGCCCTCTCCTGTTCCCATGCATCTGCACACACCACCCCCATGCCCTAAACAGATTCTTCCTACATCTCCATTGTTGAAATCTTTTTTCTACCTTCAAGAGCCAATTCAGGAACTATCTTCTCTATAGAGTCTTCCTTGATTATCCCCAGAGATCTCATTCTCAAATAATTTGCATCTGATAATATACTAACTAGCACTGCCATTATTTAATTACATTTCTAATTCCCCACCTACCAATATGTCAACATCTTGAGATCATAGACTGTGTCATTTTTCATCTCTCTCGACAACTTAGGGCACTTTTTGTGGGGAGACTGAACCTGTGATCTCCCTAATATAAAGGACTCTGACTGAAGAAATCTCCTCTACTAAAGCCAATCCACACCTATTCTAGACAACCATCTAGGGTGCTCAGAGGTTCAATGACACAAGGGCTCAGATGGCCAACATGTACTGGAGGTGAGATCTGAACCCAGATCTTTTTGACAACAAGTCAATCTATCTACTCTGTCCACTACACCAGGCTTCCTTGCACCTAGTAATTAAGTAATAAATATCTGAGGAATTATTAATTGTTGAAGAAGACAACAATGGGTCTGTACCTTCAAGGACTTTTACAATTTTTATGGCAAAAGTCACAAACCCCTTTTTGAGTTTCATAACTTTTGGAGGGTTTTAGATGTTATGGGAATGACAACTATCAGTCAGACTGTGAAAATGCATGAATAGTATAAATTACTGTGAGAGACCTGGTGGGAGAAAACGCCAAGCACAGGAAATGACCTGAGCCCAAGTAGGCAGACTAGGAAGAGAGAGAGAAGAGTTTAAGGAAAAGTGAATGAAATAAGACTGTAAAGGTAGTTTGGGAATAGTATGAAGAGCCTTTAATGCCAAGTTAAGGATTTCTGAGTGCCTCCTACAAACAATGAGAAGTCATAGAAGGTTTCTAAGTATCAGGGAGGGACCTAAAGAGGGTGCTGATTTAAGATTACTTGGGCAGCAGTCCACAGAACAGATTAAAGAGAAGAGATGATAAAGAACACCCAATTAGCAGTTCTTCTAATGAAGTTTTAAGAATCTGAACTTTTGTGGTGACGTTAGGAATGAAAGGAAGGAAATAAATGCAAGAGGGAATTTATTTACATATTATTATATGAGGTTCAGCAAAAGCTACAAACCTTTTTCAGATTTTCATGACCTTGGAACTCTAACAGGTCAAAGAAGCCCTTCTCATCCCCAATTCAATGAAGCTCAACATTGATTTAAGTTACAGCTCTCTGAACACCAGTGATCAACGGGAAATGAACAGCAAACCTGGAAACTGCGTCTGCTTATTAAAAAGATTGTAATGATAGTGTCCTAACAAGAGCAAATGAGAGGGTACCGTCATCTCAAGGTCTATAAAGAGGCAAGTTGTTGAGTGATAACAATGTCAGGTTTCTTTAGCAAGGCCCCAGGGAGAGACAACTAGTCACTCAAAAGATGTGTGCTCCATACTAGGGAAAAAAAAAACCACCTTTCACTAAAGTGAAACATACTTTTGGGCCACTCTCCCTCAGTACTCCTCAACTGTTCCATGTCCACTCAACAGTCCTCTAATGCCTAATTAGATTTCCAGATACCTCAATGCAGGCAAGCATGTCCCCTAATTGGGAACTCTAATTATCCAGTCTCTGGAAACATATTATTTTCTTAATGTGAATGAATCAATGAGGTCTCTGGTATTAATAAGTCTTGTTTGAGTTTGAGTATTATAAGATAGTTATCTCACAGTTTGATTAGATGGAAATGAACCAATTCAAAGGTCTCAACTTTCATGGCTGAAAGATCAGCCTATGGCCTGTGGTGACCCCACTCTGGTACAGCCCCAAGGAAGTGTAGCTCCAAGTAGCTTTCTGGTCACCATTACTTGTCATTACAGCCTTGAATGTAGAAACAGAAGTGCTTCAAAAGAAATTCTGTCGACCTGAAGCTATAGTGTAGGGTTTAGACTACTCAGGAAATTTATCTCTTTAATCTGCATTTGCACAACAGAAAAAGAAGGTTTTTACCTTTTGTGGACAAACTAAGATATTGTTCAATCAAAGACTAGACAACTGTTTCTGGATTTAGAGGATCTAGATTCAAATTCTGGCTATGTATGTGATTCCACACATGTCTTTTGGCCTTTCTGGATCTCAGTTTCCTCATCTGTTAAATGTGTAGGTAGTATGAGATGACCACTAGCATCCTTCCCAGTTCTGAACCTATGAGCTTCTAAAAGAAATATATCTTAAAATACGTCACATAACTTTTGGGGGGTTGGGGTTTGGGTTTGGGGTTTTTTTAAAAGGAAAAAACTGGCAATTCCACAGCTGCACACATCTGCAAATGCTGAGCATATGACACAGAAATGACCTAGGAATTTTACTGAGTTTTCATTGTGTGTGGGCTGGCTATGTCAGGAAGAATTCTTTGACTGGCAACTGAAACTAAGAGCGGGAAGCATCAAATTCATCTCTCCTACTGAGAAATAAGATAGATAAAACCAAAAGTCAATTAAAAATATATTTAAACATATTTTCAAAATGTATTAAAATTGAGTACATTTTACATTTAAGAGATATTTTCAAAATATGTTGAAACTGAAATTATTTTACATTAAAATATATTTTCAAAATGTATTTAAATTGAATATATTTAAATCTTTTCAAAATGTATTTAAAATATATCTAAATTGAATATTTTTTATATTTAAGCAAATATTGAAAATATATTTTAAATTTTGACATAAAGATGGGAATGAGAAACATTGAATTAGTCCATATAGTTTCTCTTATTCCATTTATTAAACATAAAAGTTTTTAAAAATTAACTACAAAATAAAATTATTATTAACAAAAAAAATCAAGGTGTTAATGGATCTAGCATCAGTAAATAAGACATAAATAAGGACTTAAGGGGTGAGAGCATTGGAAGGGTACAGATCCCTGGGATAGAGTCTTGGAGTTTGGATCCTTGCTCTACCAATTACTCCCTGGGTGACTTATTACTTAAGCTTTCTGGTCCTCAGTTTTCTCATCTGTAAAATGAGAGAGATGGACTAGGCAAAACTCCTAGGAATGTAGCCCAAACCAAATTAAAATGTTAATTGGGAACTGTATAACAAAATAAAATTTTTAAATAGTACAATATAGATAATGTTAAATTGTGGTTTTCTAAGTTAATATGCAGCTGGCAGGGATCAATTTCTACCTGACCTTATCTCAGACTTAGATCTTATTCTAGGACCTAAATGTGAGCTGGATGGTACAGTGGAGAAAACCAAGTCCTAGAGTCAGGGAGACTCAAATCCATTCAAATTCTGCCTCAGGCACTTATTGGTTGTATTACTTTAGGCAGGTCATTTAACTTCTCATGGACTCAAGTTGCTCATCTGTAAAGTGGGAATAGTAATAGTACCTAACTCAAATGGCTGTTGTTGGGTTCAAATGAGATAATGTGTAATGTACTCTGCAAATCTTAAAGGACTATAAAAATGCTAGCTATCATTATTACACAAATAACCACAATGTTTTGGTATATAATAACATTATAACAGAAGATAATATAGATTTGGAAGTTGTCTGTGTAAAAAGTGACATTTGCAGGCATGGAAGTAGGTATAATTACCTCCCAAAAGAAAGGCAAAGGTAAGAGAACACATAGCATACAAGTCCTGGACCTGGAGTCAGAAAGGCCTGAATTCAAATCTTGCCCCTCAGATACTTAGCTGTGTGATCCTGGATAAATTCATTAACCTCTCTCAGTCTCAGTTTCTTCATCTGTAAATTAGGGATAAAATGGCACCTACCTCACAGGGTTGTCATGGAGATCAAATGAAATAATATATCCTAAAGCATTTTGCAAACTTTAAGGCCCTATGTAAATGCTAGCTATTCATTATTTTTTTTTAATTTTAAAATGGGGTGAAGGCGGAGGGAAAAAGACTCAACATGGGGCTTTGAGATGCTCCATGTTCTCAGGAGAACAACATGGAACACTAACTGGGGAGGGCAGCCTACAAGTTTTTCTCTACTCTGCTCTTAAGACAAACTAGGCAAGGTTTTCTCACTTGACTTATGCTCCCAACACCTGCCTCATCCCTCATTTCCATCACAAGCAAAAGAATGGAGAGGTCCTTTCAAAGCTGCGTCCTTCACTAACAGAACTGTTCACAAGAGAGCACCCAAGAAGACAAAAGAAGATTAGGGCTCAGCACTATGAAGCCCCAGGAGCATGAGGAGGCTGGAAAGGGCCATGGGTTTCCCATTTCATTGACAATTCTATTGTGCACGTCCACTGCCTTTCACACATTCAGCATTTCATTTTACCAGTATTAGCATTAGGCTTATTTGAGATAAGTAAATGACATCTAATTCCTCTTCTGTTCCAACTTGGGGATTCATTTAAATGTAATCAGGCAGAATTATTAATGCCAGCTAAGGCTTAACTAATACCATTCTTTCAAAGAGTTCAAAGTGTCTTGGGCACAAAAAATCTCATTATAAGATTGATTCAAACCCATTTTTGAAGTCTCTGCCAAGAAATAATGAAACGTTGCTACTTCCATGAAATATTCTCAGACTTTGGGTGCTTGTCCCCTTCAAATACACTTAAAACTTTTTTTCTTTCCTTAAGAAAGGGCAGCTTAGATCAGGAGAAAGAAAACTGATCTTAGAGTCAGAAGAGATGAGTTCTATTTTTTGTTAGTCAGTGGCTACCCAATGGACCTTGGGCTAGGTCCACTGTCAGTGAAACCCAGACATTTCTCATCTGCAAAATGGGGGCATTAATACTTGCTCTACTTCACAGGGTTTTTGAAGTGCTTTTTAATCATAAATGCTACATAAATGCAAACTACTAAGTCTTAGGTATTTGGGAACCTGAGGAAACAGAGGCAGAGAAGTGAAAAACATTATGTAAACACAACAACTTAATAATGACTCTCTGAGTGATAGCTGATTCTCCAGACTCCTTCATCTGTGTCCTGACCATAAAACCACCTGGTCTGACTTCACTGTATCAAAGTAGAGGTTTTTAGTAAAAGGATGAAGGAAACAGAAGTATGGAAGTCTAGTTTTTGCACATTGAGGCCATGAAGACCACCTGGCCGTTATAGCCTACCTTAGCCAGTTTCCAGTGATAACTGCCAAATTCTCCTCATTCTTCCACAGGTAGGAGAAGACAAGTGAGGATTTGGAGTCAGGAAAATCTGACGTGCTAGCTGTGTGACTTTGGAGAAGTCAGTCAATAAGTATGTATTGAATAACTGCTATGTAAAAGGCACCATGCTAGGGCCTGGGGATACAGCGACAAAAATAATAATAGTATTTGTGGTTGTTGTTCAGTCACGACCCCATTTGGAGCTTTCTTGGCAAAGATACTGGAGTGGTTTGCCATTTCCTTCTCCAGCTCATTTTACAGATGAGGAAACTGAGGCCAACAGAGTTAAGTGACTTGCCCAGGGTCACAAGCTAGTAAGTAAATACCTGAGATTAGATTTGAACTCAAGGAGATGAGTCTTCCTCATTCCAGGCCCAGCACTCCATCCACTGCAATACTTAGCTGCCCAATACTAATAATGTAAACTAACACTGATGTAGTGCTTACTATGTGCCCAGCACCGTGCCCGGTGCTTTACAATTCTTATCTCATTTGATCCTCACAACCCTGGGCGGTAGGTAGGTACTCTCATTCTCAGCAGAATGAATCCATTTTACAGATGAGGAAACGGAGGCAAAAAAAGAGATCCAATGACCTGCCTATTGTTAATAATAATAGCTACCAATTCTACAGCACTTACCATGTGCCAGGCACTATGCTAAGCACTTTACAACTCTTGGCTTCTCTGGTCCTCACAACCACCCTAGGGGTTAGCTGTTCTTATGAAACTGCCCAGGGTCACAGCTAGTAAGCGTCTGAGCCTGTATTTAAACTTGGTTCTTCCTGATCCCAGGCCCATCTCTCTGTATTCATCAAAATAAAGTATGCAAAGCACCTCGCAAACCTTAAAATGGTATATAAATGTCAACGCTAATATCGTTAGTAGTCTACAGGAAGAGACAGTACATCGGTTTCCTAAACTTGAGGCTGGTGAAGTGCCCTATTAGATCAATGCTACCAAGACAGAAAGGCACCAGATCTGGCCCTGGCAACATATTATATATCTGCTGTGCAAGAATCACATGGGTAATTTGGGAAAAGCTCATCTCTAGAAGGCTAGCACCAAGGACTGAATGTTTTTGGCCACAGGAACTCATGAAGCCTACGTTAAGATAACAAGGGACGGCAATCTGCGCCAATATCAGTGAAACCACAGATTTTTTAAATAATAGCACCTACCTTTCAAGGTTGCTGTGAGGATCAAATGAGTTATTTGTAGAGGACTTTGCAAGCCTTAAAATGCTATATACATATTAACTATCATTATTATTATCATTACACACCATCTTCATAACCTTTGCATTGGCTGTCCCCCAGGCTTGGAAGGAAATGTCCTCTCTTCTCTCCATTCCTTCAAGTCTCAGCTGAAATCCAAGCTTCTTCCCCACCCACAGCAGCTAGTCATTTCCCCTCTGATATTATCCTCCCCGACCCCATCTACTCTGTATATATCTCATATCAATTAATCAATGAGTATTTATTAAGAGCCCACTCTGTGCCAGAAACTGAGGAAAGAAGCAGAATGAATGAAATATTCCCTGTTCATAAGGAATTTACATGTACCTAATTATTTGCATGTTATTTCCCCAATAAATATATAAGTTTCTTGAGATCAGGGACTGTTCACAGAGACTTAGCCTATAGTAAACCTTTAATATATGCTTTTGATTGATTGAACACTCCGGTCTATTGGTAAAAAGGTATTTTTGTGTGTGCATGTGTGTTCATCCTTCATTTTTGAAGAAGACCATGCCATCAGAGAAATGATGACAGAACTTGCACTGGACTGTGTTTTGAGTGAGGGAGGGCTGTGCAAGGTCAGCAGCCTCACTTTCTCCTCCTGAACCATCTGAGTCCAGTGACCAGATATTCATCAGAATGACTGGAGATGGCCCAGGATGCACTGGGAGACCCAGGCCTATTCAGGTACTCACTTAGAGTAAGGTGATGCCCATTCAGTGACGAGGCCTCTTTAAAAAGTAATCAGGGAATGACCCCTTTAGTGAGCAAAAGAGAAAAAAGAAGTAAATCAAGGTGAGAGGGTAAAATGGTATAGGGAAAGTGGGAAAGAAGATTTATGCCTGGAATGATTAGGAAATGCTTTGTGATGGAGATGATAGTTCAGCTGGTCCTTAAAGGGGATATAATTTCAGTAAAAGGGGTGGGGAAAAGAGAGAGGAAAGGGGCAGTTTGTAGGGCAGATACTCTGTTCAGCCCCAAGGAGTGGGACTTGTCTTGGCTCAAGACAAGACTGCCTGAAGGGGAGTAGCAGGAGATAATTCTGGGAAAGTGGGTTGGGGCCAGAGTGTGGATCAGTCAGTCTTTATTAAGCATCTGCCATGTGCCAAGCAATGTGCTATGCAACAAAGATAAAAGAAAAATCCTGAATGGTGCCTGTCCTCAAGGAGCTAATATCCTAATATTAGGGGGACACAAGATATATACAATTATCCCTTCCATAAGGCAACTTCCCCTTTGCAGTTTCGATATATCAAGGGTCAGCATGAGAAATTAAGTAGGAATTTTTCAAGAGTTTTGCAGAAGCCATAGACGACACACAAAGACCAGCAGACAACACAGAAAAAGTTTAGAAACTCAGAAATGCATAAAATATAGGCATAGTATTGCATAATATCAACATATTTTATTTTTTAATGCCACAATAATTCAGACTTCTTCTCTGATATGAAGGAAGGGTCAAAAAATTTTACACAGATTTTCCATAGGAGGGGCACCACACTCCTAATCCCCATGATAGGAAAAAGGATAACTGTATAAATAGAAACATACAAGAGACATATATAGCACATGGAAGGAGCCATCTTAGAGACAAGGAAGCTATTCTACTTTCTAGCTGTGTGATATTGAAAAAATCCCAGCCTCCCTCCATCTCAGCATACTTAACTGTAAAATGAATGGAACTGCATCTCTTAACAGAGAAGGAGATGGATTCAAAATGTAGAATGAGGCATACATTTTGACATGGCCAATGTGAGCATTTGCTTTGCTTAACTATGTATATTTGTTACAAAGGCTTTCTTTTTTCTTCTTTTTTCTTTTGTTGATCTATTTGGAAGGGAGAGGATAAAGGGGAAAGAAGGAAAAAAATGCTTGTTAAATTTTAAGAAATCAATTTTGTCTTTTTAAAATATAGTTAAACTAGATGACTTTTGCAGAACCAAAGGTCTTTTCTAGAACCAAACTGATGATCCTATAAACATGTGTGTGGCATTTCTAGCCTGAAAACACAGAATCTCACTGATGAAGGGATCTCAAAGACAGAAACTCTATGGTAGAAATATCATGGCTTGGCATAGCTTGACACAGCATTTGCTTATCAACCTGGTCCTATAAACAAGTTACCACTCACTCCAGAACAAGTACAGAAATTTAATACCATTTTAAGAAGCTAAAAGTTTATTCTTCAAACAGTGGGACACCAGTCAATGATTTTTTTGTTTGTTTTTTTAAAGTAAGGGGAAGATAATATAATTAAAGCGACATTTTAATTATAGTAACAATTGGAAGGATGATTAAAGTATAGAGAATAGAAGCTAATGGACCATTTAGGAGATTATTGAAATATTCCAGGAAGAGTAATTAGGAACTCAATTAAGGTAGTGGAAGCCAGAGTGGAAGAGTAACTTACCAATTCTTTATGAGGGCCAGCATGTTTCCTCTGAGCTTTCTCTTCTCCCAGACAACCATTCCCAGTTCTTTCAGTTCAGTTTCAGAATACATGAAATGTATTCAATGTTCTTCATGAATCTAGTTACGCTCCTCTGGATACCTTCCAGCTTATCAATGAAGGATATGGAGAAGAGGCATTAACGTAAGAACTGATGAGATTTAATGACCAATTGAATATGATGAGGAAAGGCAATGGGAAAATTAAAGATGGGAGGGTGATGACAATTCTATTAAAAGAGAGGAAAGACAAGAGGAGGGAAAGGTTTTTGTCTGGAGGTGGGGTTATGGGAATGGTCAGAGAAGATGAGTTTAAC
Source organism: Notamacropus eugenii (assembly GCF_028372415.1). Taxonomy (NCBI): domain Eukaryota; kingdom Metazoa; phylum Chordata; class Mammalia; order Diprotodontia; family Macropodidae; genus Notamacropus; species Notamacropus eugenii. The sequence goes on from NC_092872.1 coordinate 216,049,379, forward strand.
TTGGGATCTGATGAGTTGTGGGTGCCGATAACACATAAGTAGCATTTTCAAAAGATTAATCTGACAACTATATACAGGATGTCAGCAAAGAGACTGAAGACAGAAAGATCATCGAGGCTCCATGAATGCAGTAATCACAGTCTGAAGGTGAAAGAGAATGGTGGTAGAAGAGGGAAAAAAGAGAAAAAAGAATAAATCTGAGTGCTTTGGAGAAAGTTCATCTACAGGTTTTGATGACAGACTGGACACAGAAGAATGGGGCCTTCAGACCTACTTAGACCCCAGTGGAAAGTCATTTAGGTCCACAGACCATAGTGTTGTACCCACATCCAAAGGCCCAACCTTCCCCAGACCATGCTCTCTCTCAAGTGGACACCAGGCCCAGTAAATGCATAGTGGAGCAACAAAGCATTCCTCCTGGTTCTGTGCTTTGGTCTATCCTCTTGTACTTAACAAGTATTTGATATCAGTTATCATGTTCTCTTTCAGCCATCTCTTTTCCAGGTTAAACATAACCAGTTCCTTCAACAAACCCTCATATTACATAAAGTCAAGACCACTTACTCTCCTTCTTGCCCTCCTCTGGACACTAACCAGCTTATCAATGTCCTTACTACACCATGGCAACCAGAGCAGATGAGGTCTGACAAGGGTGGATTATACAGTGAGATGATGACCTCCTTATTCCTAAAACTACTCCTTTATTAAATGAACCCAAGATTGATTACATTATCCATTTTTTTGACTTCCATATATCACTCTGCTGACTCATGTTGAGCTGGAAATCCACTAAAACTCAAATTTTTTTCAGAAAATTGTTGTCTAATTGTGTAATATTCCCTCCCCTATCTTGTACTTGAGCATCAAACATAGCACAGCTTCCCAAGTTTATAGTTATTCCTATTGAATTTCATTGTATTAGATTTAGCCTAGTGCTATAACCCGTCAAGATCCTTTTGGATCCTCCACAGTGGTAGCTCTCCCTCCCCACTTTGTGTCACATGAAAATATCATCTATCCAAGTAATTGGTAAAATTGTTGAAAAGCACAGGGCAAACATATATCCCTGTGATACCTCACTGGAGCCCTCCTGCCAAGTATGTCGATGACAATGAACTGTTAATAACTACTTATTGTTTCTGACCACACAACCAATTCTGAATTCATCTAATTGTATTTTCATCTGTTCCACACCTCTCTATATTCTCCTTAAGAATAGCATGGGAGGAGCCAAGACGGCGGAGTAGAAAGATACACATATGCTAGCTCCAAACCCTGTAAAGAAGAACTCCCAACAAATTCTGGAGCAGCAGAAGCCACAGAACAACGGAGCAGAGGAGATGACTGTTCCAGAGAGCCCTGAAAAACTGACCCGAAAGGTCCGTCGTAACTGGACCTGGAGCAGAGCCCAGCCCTGCCTTGGCCGAGCGGCACCGAGAGGAGCAGTTCCAAGCAGGCTCCAGGGACAGAATCTCCAGCGGCCGCGCAGGTTCCTCCACCCACAGGTGACAAGGGTCGGTGAGAGAGTCTTTTTGGGTGGCCAACAAGGGAGTGGGGTGTCCCTGTGGCTCAGGCCCCCTCGGGAGGCAGCAGCAGGGGCGGCAGCAGACAGGGGCTCCCAAAGCAGGCAGGAGCCTGGATCCATTGTTGAAAGTCTCCCCATAAACGCGCTGAGGGAACTGAGCCCCATGAGGCGGCCCTGCCCACACCTGAGCAGCTGAACTTAATCTCACATTGAATAGTAGCCCCAACAAAGCCCTAAGGCTGGGAAGCAGCATTTGAATCTCAGACCCCAAGCACTGGCTGGGTGGATCTGGAGGTGAGGTGGGGGTGGAGAGGACACTCAGAAGTCGAGTCACTGGCTGGGAAAATGCCCAGAAAAGGGGAAAAAAATAAGACCATAGAAGGTTACTTTCTTGGTGAACAGATATCTCCTCCCTTCCTTTCTGATGAGGAAGAACAATGCTTACCATCAGGGACAGACGTAGAAATCAAGGCTTCTGTATCCCAAACATCCAAAAGACATATTCCATGGGCTCAGGCCATGGAAGAGCTCAAAAAGGATTTTGAAAATCAAGTTAGAGAGGTGGAGGAAAAACTGGGAAGACAAATGAGAGACATGCAAGAAAAGCATGAAAAGCAGGTCAACAGCTTGCTAAAGGAGACCCAAAAAATGCTGAAGAAAATAACACCTTGAAAAATAGGCTAACTCAATTGGCAAAAGAGGTTCAAAAAGCCAATAAGGAGAAGAATGTTTTCAAAAGCAGAATCAGTCAAATGGAAAAGGAGGTTCAAAAGCTCACTGAAGAAAATAGTTCTTTCCAAATTAGAATGGAACAGATGGAGGCTAATGACTTTATGAGAAACCAAGAAATCACAAAACAAAACCAAAAGAACGAAAAAATACAAGATAATGTGAAATATCTCATTGGAAAAACAACTGACCTAGAAAATAGGTCCAGGAGAGACAATTTAAAAATGATGGGACTACCTGAAAGCCATGATCAAAAAAAGAGCCTAAACATCATCTTTCATGAAATTATCAAGGAAAACTGCCCTGAGATTCTAGAACCAGAGGGCAGAATAAGTATTCAAGGAATCCACCAATCACCGCCTGAAAGAGATCCAAAGAGAGAAACTTTGTGGCCAAATTCCAGAGTTCCCTGGTCAAGGAGAAAATATTGCAAGCAGCTAGAAAGAAATAATTCAATAATTGTGGGAATACAATCAGGATAACACAAGATCTAGCAGCTTCTACATTAAGGGATCAAAGGGCGTGGAATAGGATATTCCAGAAGTCAAAGGAACCAGGACTAAAACCAAGAATCACCTACCCAGCAAAACTGAGTATAATACTTCAGGGGAAAAAAATGGTCTTTCAATGAAATCGAGGACTTTCAAGCATTCTTTATGAAAAGACCAGAGCTGAAAAGAAAATTTGACTTTCAAACACAAGAATCAAGAGAAGCATGAAAAGGTAAACAGCAAAGAGAAGTCATAAGATACTTACTAAAGTTGAACTGTTTACATTTCTTCATGGAAAGACAATATTTGTAACTCTTGAAACTTTTCAGTATCTGGGTAGTGGGTGGGATTACACACAGACATGCACACAAACACAGAGACAGAGAGCACAGAGTGAATTGAATAGGATGGGATCATATCTTTAAAAAATGAAATTAAGCAGTGAGAGAGAAATATATTGGGAGGAGAAAGGGAGAAATGGAATGGGGCAAATTATCTCCCATAAAAGAGGCAAGCAAAAGACTTTTTAGTGGAGGGAAAAAAAGGGGAGGTGAGAGAAAAACATGAAGTTTACTCTCATCACATTCCACTAAAGGAAGGAATAAAATGCACTCTCATTTTGGTATGAAAACCTATATCACAATACAGGAAAGTGGGGGAGAAGGAGTTGAGCAGGGTGGGGGGGATGATGGAAGGGAGGGCAATGGGAGGAGGGAGCAATCTTGGGGAGGGATAGGATCAAAAGAGAGAATAGAAGAAATGGGGGGCAGGATAGGATGGAGGGAAATATAGTTAGTCTTACAGAACATGACTATTATGGAAGTCATTTGCAAAACTACACAGATATGGCCTATATTGAATTGCTTGCCTTCCAAAGGGAATGGGTGGGGAGGGAGGGATGAAGAGAAGTTGGAACTCAAAGTTTTAGGAACAACTGTTGAGTATTGTTCTTGCATACAACTAGGAAATAAGAAATACAGGCAATGGGGTATAGAAAGTTACCTGGCCCTACAGGACAAAAGAGAAGATGGGGACAAGGGAAGGGAGGGATGATAGAAGAGAGGGCAGATTGGTGATAGGGGCAATTAGAATGCTCGGTGTTCTGGGGTGGGGGGAGGGGACAAATGGGGAGAAAATTTGGAAGCCAAAATTTTGTGAAAATGAATGTTAAAAGTTAAATTAATTAATTAAAAAAAGAAAAAAAGAAGAGCATGAAAGAATTTATCCAAAGCAATGTCAAAATCTAGGAACGCTATATCCCTCACATGGCCCTCAACTATTGGCCTACTAATCCTTTCAAGAAAGGAAATGAGGTCAAAATGGAATGGCCAATTCTTGATGAAGCCATTTTTGACTCTGATATCACAACTTGACTTTCTAGATGTTCAACAACCATCTCTTACATGAGTTGTTCTAGAATATTCCCAGGAATTGAAATCAAGCTCACTGCCCTACAAACTCTCTTCCTTTTCTTAAAAAATTCGAACAAATTTGTCTTCCTTCAGTCTTGTGATACCTCCCCATTTTCCATGATCTTCCAAATACCACTGACAGCAATTCCACCTGTCAATTGTTTTAGTCCCCAAGTCTTTCTAGACCATGTTACTTGAAATCATCAAGGGTAGCTAAATACTCCCTTATTTATCTCCTTATTGTCTTGAGTATCAAACTTCCTTTTTGTTCAGCTATTTTAAATACAGAGGTCATTCTCTTTGGTGGAGAAAACAGAAGCAAAATAAGAAATTAACAGCTTTATCTTCACTGAGCTGTCAGTAATTATCATCCCATCCAACCCCCCCAAAAGGTCCCATTCCTTTTTAATCCTACTTTTTCTGTCAACAGTGCTTTCCTGACACTGTCATGGGACCATGCTATACTTTTATATTTCCTCACTATCACGTAACCTTGCTTCCATCTTTTATATACTTTTTTTTTTTAATTTAAGTTACTAATTGGATTCCTTGTGTATCCACATTGGGCTCTGAAGACAAATTCTACTTTTCTTCCTTTCTGAAATTATTGAACCAACTTTCCTGATCTATTCCATTAATGGTCACTATATTTATGGCAACCTTTTCTGTCCATTTCTATTTCTCATCTGTAAAACAGTGACAATGACAATAGTTCTCTAGCTATCACGCCAGCATGGCATGAAGCTACACTACAGGTTCTAAGGAATCTGAGAAATGGATAAAAGGGATACCCTTGAGGTTCTTATCATCCTAGGGCTTTAAAATATGACTGAAAGTGGAGAAGACATGTAGAAAGACACCCACTCCTAAGAATCTAGAAGCCCATTGTCCTTACATCAGTCCCAGACACACAAATGCTTCCCTTCCTGATATTTCAAACATCATGGGAGAGTTACATAAAACCCATCACCAAGTAGAAACCCTAGAATAGGTGTTCTAAATAAGTGGGTAAAGAAAGTCACTCCGTTAGAGAGGTCTCCACCCCCTTCAACCTTGCCCCCCTTACCAATACACATTCATCACCGAAAAGGGAAATATTTACAAGAGTTAGTTTAGTTATGTTTAAATATTATGTTTAGCTGTCTGGAGACCATGTTCTCAAGATTTATATAAGAAATCAAGGATTAAACTTCACAACAATTAGAAAACCACACTGCTCAAAATCAAAGACTTAGTTAACGGACATTAAAATAGTTTTACTGCTGGTGCTAAGCTGCAGTGACTCCATCACTTCCCAACACCTGGAGCTCAAACCTTCTGAACTCTCATGTAAACAAAACGGGAAACTCCAAGGGCTCCAGGGGTAACAAGGTACCACCTCGGGCCCTGGCCTTTGGGGTGAAAAATGTGGAAAATGCCAGAGGACGCTTTGAAGCAGCTCCGAGAGAAGCAAAAGCAGGGAAAAGCCTCTTTACTGGGGTAAGTTTGTTTAGGAGAAAGTAAGCAAGTTGTCAGGGTAAAAGTTGACAATGTTGATTCCAACAGTTTGAACCGGGAATAAACATCCAAGGGGATTATGTTACTGAAAATTGGAAAAGACTCCATTGAAGCCAATAGACCATGCTTGCATTTTCAAAGATAATGTGTCCTTTAGCCACATTCAAGGATAACTGGGTGAGGGCTAGGGTTTCTTACCCTGAACTCTCTCCTGTAACATATTCAAGGACTCCAAGCTCTGACACCTTCACTAGGGTAAAAATATAAAAGCTAGACCAGGAAAGGAAGTGAAAAATCACATTGTTCTCAACTACCTTGACAATACCAATCAGTCTGTTGTTTTTCTGATGCAGCCCACTGGAGGCTGGTAAAAATAGGTATCCCCTCCAACACATTTACACATGGTATGACAGATGGAACTCAGGGAGTTCTGAGTACTCTCAACAGCCAACCATTTGGATACACCAAACTATCATATATGTTCTTGACTCTTATCAACCTACCATAGGGAGGAGATTTTGGCAGCATCTGTAACCCCTATTCAAAGGCTCCTTTGGGTCTAGTTTTCATTTTTTCCTTCTGGTTTTCTCACCAGGTTGAAAATGGAAGACAAAGGAGAGTTTTGAGCTTCTTCAAAATGTAAAACAATGTGTTTGTCACATGGAGATTCCTGGAGAAATTTCAGGGAGCCTATAAAGGGAGCTTAAACATTTTTTCCCATTTGGGTTTTGAGCATAAAAAAATGTGATTTGCTCATGGCTTAGCTAACATTCCAATTTTTTTCAAATCTCCATAAACAAGGTAAACCCACATTCTGGGTTTGTTAGCCTTTATTTGGGTCAAGAGGAAGCAGGCCTGCCTTGTTTTCCTCAAAAGACACAGAGTGACTCCTGTGACTCGCTGCTTCCATCTAAAATCCTTAACCATTCTTGAGAATTCTCACATCCTTTTCTGCTGCTGTAGCATTGCAAATACCTTAAGACAAACACCCCCAGACTCAACCTGTCTGTGTACAAGCAAAGTTTCTTGGCAGCTCTAGAAATACTGCTTCTCATTCTGTCTCAGGGATCTTCTCTCCTAAAATCGTCATTCATCTTTCATTTTCCTATTAGAATTCATACAAGGACATGAGGGATGGGGTCCATTCTCAATGCCTGTGGGCTCCATTAGAGAAAATCAAATTCCCCAGAGAATTCAAACTCCTTCAGGAATAAAACACTCAACTCTGGCCACAGGTCATTATCACTTATTATTCAACTTTATATTTACTAGGTTTACAGAAAGGTGAAAACAGCCACTTCTTTAAGGATACCAAATTTAGCAATTCTTTCAAATACACAAACACACACATATTTAGCAAGTCATATTTTTACAAACCTCTATTAACTTCTCATTGATTCTGACACTTGAAAATATACATGCAGAAGAGCCTACAATCTTTGGCCAAAAATATACATGCTGGCCACATGAAATCTATGTCATAGGAAAACGAAAACATCACAGCTCAATGAAGGATAGACTTGGCCAAAAAAAAAAAAAGAAGAATTCAGCAGGGTACCACTCTAGTGAATCCAAAACTCCAGACTGCTAACTGGTGTAAGTCGGGAACTCGCTGCGGGGGGGATCACCTGACTTCAGCAGCCTTACCTGTTAATATGAGGTTACTGTATGTGTTGGAGAACTGCTCCTTCAGGAGAACCAAGTGCATCTGAGCCGCCTTCTCCCTCTGAAGCTCCAACATGACATCCGGGTGCTGGGCGATCTTGCAGCCCTTCTGCTTATCCAAGGCAACGTCACTCCGAACGATGTCTGCGAGGAGGAAAAGAGAAAGTGAGCAGCAAAAATGAAGCCCAGTTCTACCAAAAGCAAATCATTTAGTTAACGGGATGAGAGCTGAAAGCCCATAAACAAGGCAACATGAGCCACTGAATGAGGAGAGCTCCCAGAGACCTGAGCTTCCCACCAGGAGCCATGTGGCACCGTGCTATGGTTCGGCTGTTGCTTCTGACTCAGTTGTGTCTTGCCTTGGGCCAAAGATTATTGCAGATGGAACAGACAAAGCTGAAACATGATGGACTTCAAAAGGTGAGGGGGGCAACAGGGGTCTAAGAACTGGTCCATGCCAGAGTTTGCCAGGACTAGGAAGGACTGAGCAGCCTCATCAACTGTGCCACATTTGATACTGAACCTGGCTGAAGGATGTTCTGTAGCTACCCCTAAGCCCACTCTCCAGGAGTAGAGGCAGTAGAAGGGAGTATCAGCTCTCTGTTCTGTTGGGGCTTTTGGCAAGGAAAGGAGGGCAGTCGATGTGTTCATAGTTCTGTTTTTGCTCTATCTCTCAGCAAATATCCTCACTGTAAAAGGGAACTGATGTTATTGGTTAAATGAAAATAGAGTGCAAATCACTGGGGCAATTGATGCTATAGAGGAGATCCCAACTGTATTTTCAGATGACAATACATAAACTTCACCAAATATCAATCGAGATTTGAAAAGAACCTCAGCAGCCATCTCATCCATATAATACATAAGAGGAATCCCATGACAACGTATCTGACAAGTGGTCATCTAGCCTTTCACAAAGACCAATGAGTTGGGAAAACATACAGTTATCGAGGTGGTCCATTCCACTCTTGAACAATTTTAATTGTTAACAAAATCTTTTCTAAAATCAAGCTTAAATTGGCCTCTCAGCAACTTTGGCCCGTTACTTCTAGGCCAAAAATACAAAACAAACAAACAAAACCAAGCTTAATCCTCCTTCACAACAGCCCTTTAAATACTTCGTGACAGTTATTGTATTGTCTCTGCATCTTCTCTTCTGCAGGCTAAACTTGCCTCGTTCACTCAACTGACCTTCACATGACAATGGACTCAAGGTCCATCACCATGCTGGCTGCCTGCCTTTGAACAGTCTCCAGCTTTTCCATGGCCTTCTTAAACTATGGTCCCCAGAGCTAAATTCAATACTCCCAACAAGGAAAGAGTGAAACAAAACAATTGGAAGTTAAGCTATTCCTGGAAGCTAAGCTTCTCTTAATGAACCTCAAGATAGCTCTAGATAGACAGATAGATAGATAGATAGATAGATAGATAGATAGATAGATAGATAGATAGATAGAGATAAGATGGATGGATGGATGGATGGATGGATGGATTGAAAGACAGATACACATGGATATATAGATATGTATACATACATGTGTGTATAGTCATAGACACAGACACATATGGGGGTATACTTACATCCAATTATTGACTTCTGTTAAGCATGTAATCTATCAAAACCCTCAGATCTTTTTTGAAGCATCATCTAACTATTTTGTACTTGGGAGACCGACTTTTTTTGTACCTAAGCATAAGACTTTACATTTATCCCTAATGAATTTTATCATATTAGACTTAGCCCAATGATGCTTTGGAATCCTGACTGTTACCCAGGGTGTTAACTATCTCTCCCAGTTTTGTGTCATTTCATTTGAAAGTCTGATAAGCATGGCATCTTTGCCTTTATCTGGGCCATGAGCAAAAATGTTAAATAGCACAGGGACAAACACAGATCCAGAGGGGAAGTCCCCTGGGAATCTCTGTCCCACTGATACTGACATTTTAACAAGATATGAACAGAATTAGAACTCTAAAGGGTTCACCCACCCAGTGTCATTTTGGGCAAATGTCTTTGATTGCTTCCAATATTCTCCCTAAGATTTTATTTGCTTTTCTCTTCAGTCATTCCATTTAGGTTTCTTGCTCCTTGACTCCCTCCACAAATCATTTTCATAGTTTACTCAATTTGTAGGGACACATTTTTTCATCGCTTATGTTGTTCTACATGGAAAATTCATTGTCTGAGTACGGGTACTGCTGACGTCATGTCTCCAACCTTCTGCTGTCTGTGCTCATTGAGAACTGCAGCATGTCTGACCCAAGACATGAGGACGGTATTCAAACCCTGTGCCTCAGCTGTCCTGCGGGTTGTCTCCATTGGGTTTCCCTACTATTTTCCAGGTGCCTCGATGGTGAAGCAGTCCTCAAACTGATTCAAATTCACTCTTTCAACAAAGGTCATCTGTGGGTCACTGATGAGAGTCAGAGAAGGACTGGAGCCACTTTGCAAATCCGCTTCTTTCACAATTATTTTCCCATTAAGGGCAGGCTGCATCTTATGCTTCAGTTTAATTTCACTCAAAGCAGATGTACAATACAGAACTGTAAAAAATAGCCTCTTCTATTAAGAAACGCCCAACTAGGATGCTTCCCATCAAGTAGGGGACCTTTTGTACCCAAAAGTTATTGTCTTCTGAGTACTTATTTTTGCAACCAAAAAACCCAGGAATTCGGCTGATTCATGTGGGAACAAATGATAGAGCTGGAAAAAAATCTGGAATGTATCTCTAGTGACTTTGAAGTTCTGGGTAGGAAACTGAAAGGCTTGGGGACACAGGTGGTATTTTCATCTTTTCCTCCTGTTGACAGTCCTGGCTTTGGAACACAAAGGAGTTTATAGGAAGTGAATGGCTGACTGTGGAGGGTATTAGCAAGGAAATGGTTTCCTAGATCACTTTCTACAATACTAAAAAGACAGGTTACTACTGAGGGTCCAAGGCTGGAAAGAATGTGTTTCATTGGAGACTTACTAATCTGACTGAAAGTTCAGATGAATTCCAAGGCAATGGGTGGAAAAATATTGAATCCCAGAAACAAATTGTAGAAGACAAAATGGGTGACCCAGAAAGAACAGCAGAGTGGAGAAGGTGTCCAGTGCTTGTCAGCAGAAGATAATAAGGAAGTTGGCTGAGAATATCAGTACTGCTAGCCTAAGATGTCCAACTTTCTGTTTGGCCTTGAAATTTTTTTATTGATATGGGGAACTTCTGGTGAGAAAACTCCCTTAAGTAATGCTGTTGCTGCTGAGTTGTTTCAGTCATGTTGGACTCTTCATGACTTCATTTGGGGTTTTCTTAGCAAAGATACTGGGGCAGTTTGCTATTTCCTTCTCCAAATCCTTTTACAGATGAGGAAATTGAGGCAAACAGCAGTAAGTGACTTGCCCAGGGTCACACAACTGGTATGTGTTTGAGGTCACATTTGAATTCACGAAGATGAGTCTTCCTGATTTCAAGTCCAGTGCTCTATCTACTATGCTACCTTGCTACCTCTCTTAACTAATACAGATCAACAATTGTTCTGCCAATTACAATCTTAGACATTTGTCATAGGCCCTGTGAAAGTAAGTGACTTATCCAGTCAGTCTGTGTCAGAGGCAGGACTCAAACTCAGGTCTTTCTAACTCTAGGATCACCTCTATCCCTTATGCCATGCTATCCTACTAAATGTGTATATGCCAAGGTATATAGTACAGGTAAAAAATGAATTTGAAATTTTAAAACAAGATAGTTAAAAAATATCCCACGTCACTGACAGCTGATGGTACCAGATTCATGACTGCTATGCATCAACTGAAGTTTATTTTGTTCAAAAGAAATAGATCTAATAGAAAAGGAAACAGATTTAAAATACATATGTGTGTGTTATCTATGTAGAAACCTAAGAACCCAAGAATGGAAGCATAGGTAAAAGTATATAGGTGAGAATAAAAGGAGAAATCAGAATTATATTATTCTGGGGGTAGAATATAAATCACCTTGTCAGACAAAAGATGTGGCTGATCATCTCCTAGTACACAAAACTTAAATGAAAACTAGCTAAGGCATTTTTAAGGACTTCATCTACCCTGACATCGGATGGGAATGCTGACTCTGCTATCAGGACAGCCTCACTGGAATCCCTCCTCAGATTTCTCATAGCACTTAGTCTGGCTCTCTCCTCTGACTTTACGTCACCCTTCTTTGTATTAGAACTAGTTCTGTACTTGTCCTTCACCCAACTCGATTTTAAGTTCCTTGAACTCCAGATCTGTAATCTCTCTCTGTTTGTATCCTTAGCCCCTAACACAGTACTTGGCATGAATAGGTATGTAGTGAATGCTTGCTGAATTGAATTGGATTACTGCAAAGTTTTGTCTCTCAGAAGGTCAAGGAAGCTACATATTTAACTCCCAGGCTTATTTCTCACCAACAAGGAAGAAGCAGTCTATCACAACTGAATCTCAAGACTAAAACCTTGGGAGGAAACATCCTGGAGCTCAAAATATCAAAGAAAGAGAGCACTAGCCAAAGCAGATATGTTTTCTAGATTTTAGAAAAGGTTTCTACAATCCCATTTTAAATGGTACTGTTCCATCCTAGGGGAGTCTAAAGGGGAATATAGATCACAAAGAATGCAAACTTCTAGAGGCAGCTGGAGTGTCATGCCAACTGCACTGAATTTGGGGTGGAAGACCCAGGATCAAATCTTGGATCTGCTGCTTAGGACTCATGAGACTCAGGGCTGTCCTTTAGCTTCTCTGGGCCTCAGTTTCCTCATCTGTAAAATAAGGATATTGAGCAAGAGGATCTCTAAGTTCCCTCCCAGTTCTAAATCCTATGAAGGGACATCATGACAAGGCAATGACAAACAGCCCGAAAGAAGAAGGATGACAGCGGAGACGGGGCTAGATAATAAACAACAATAGTGTGGCTGCACAGAGAGCTCACTGACAAGTTCAGATCTGAAAAGAATATTCAAAGACAGAAGGAAAAGGGGACATACTAGAGCCAGTCTGAGAGCTGATTGTTAAATTTTCAGTGAAAACATTTATACCTTGGAAATCAGCAAACACTATAAATTACAACTTGATTTATCATTTTGTTGATCGGCAAGACTTGAACTGATGGAGAAAAATGTTAATGATGCAGATTAAAGGTAAAAGTGGATCATGCATTTTTCCCAAAGAGTCAGTTGTTAAACATGTATCAGCACACCCTTGGGAAAAGGTACATGAACAAGGACAATACAAAAGAGTACCATAAGGCTGTATGAATATTATCCTGAGGGTTAAAATCTAAAAGGAACTAAAGCTCACGAAAGATGTAAAAACAACAAAAAAGTTTGGAGGAGGAAGAGGGGGAAAATATCATGCTTGGAGAAGATCTTAACAACAGCAACTAGATTGATAATAATGATAATTAACATTTGTACAGTGCTTACTGTGTGGCAAGCATGGGGCTAAGTCTTTCACAATTATTATCTCATATGATCCTCACAATAAGCTTGCGGGGTGGGTGCTAATTATTATTACATGTGATACAATGTTAGCAGGTGCCACAGAGAAAGCAAAACAATTTTGGTTTGCCCACAAAAGCCTTCCAACTGAAAAATACAGGGCAGACAAAGTGAAGGGAAAATTGTAGCCTAAAGTAGGGGGTATATTGTATATTGTAAGGTATATGATAGTAAGACTGTAGCTATCCACTTGAAAGAAGTTCAAGGTGAAATACATCACAGAAAAACAGCAAATACTCTCAACATTCTCTGGGGAATCAAGGAGAACGAAAAAGGTATCAGATCACCAGAGGGAAACAAATATCCCAGTTGTCCAAAAACAAAGGATAAATGCTGGAAATTGTGTAATGACAAACTTAGCAAAAATGTAGTATGTTTATATGACAGATGATTTATGGGTATTTAGAAAATGTGGGTATTTAGAAAATGATGAGTGGACATCATCATAGATTCACAAAGACAAGCCATGCCAAACGCAACTCATTTCCTTTTTTGATGGATGAAGTCACAGTTGGTAGAACAGTTATACCTAAAAAATGCTGATTGATGTCTCAATGTCAAACTGTAGGAAGGTCTTTAATGAAATGCCCTTGGGCTCTATCCTCTACCAGTGCCAGTCCCCTTTGTTATTAAAGACTTCAATAAAGACATAGAAAGCACAGCCATTGGTAGCAATGTTTGTGCCTGGAGCACAGACGCCCAGTGTAAACAGCATAAACCAGGTCCTGGAGGTCTCAGAACCTGTCTTCATGGTTAGGGAGATACCAGGAGGGCAGGGCCAGGGAGGTACCTGCCTGGGGTACAGCATCCCAATGGAGATTGTGAGAAAGAGGAATCTATGCCATCTGGTACCTTCTTTTTAACAAATCATTCTTGCTAACTAGATGCTTAACTGATTTGTCTCAAGCCCTCTAAACTTTGGAACCCTTAACAAAGCCCCACCCCTCCCTAGTTATAGCTTTGATAGAATCACAGAATCATAGATCTAGAACTGAAAGTCACTGAGTCTATTCCCTCATTTTACAGATGAGAAAACTGAGGCAAAAGGAGTTTAACTGGCCAGCCCAAGGTCACAAAGGTAAAAGTATCAAGGTATACTTATCTAACATGTAGAGAGTACAAAAAAAGAATAATTAATGCCAAGCTCCAAAGCTTAACATGCTTAAAGTTGAGCAGAAGCCAAGATGAAATTTAAGAAGCATTCGTGTGAAGTCTGTCACTAAAGTAATAAAAAAAATTAATTACACGGTCGCAGAGCAGAAGACACTTCACTGTAGATTAACTCATGTATTAATACTTGATAAGATCAACTGACCACAAGTCTAATATGTGTCAAGACTGTGATGTTGCTGTCCCAGAAACTGACACAACCTTAAGTTGAATTAGTGAGTTTAGGGTTCAAAGGCATTGTGGGAATATCCTCCTGAGGAGACCAACCAGCCACTCAAATGGTCAACTTGAGGTAGTAGGGCAAGACAAAAAGCCATCTCAATGGGCTGTGTGTTGGTCAATAGCTATAGTACTGTGTTCAAGTAATAGTTACTGAAGTGTATGATCATTATATTTTTAAGAGGGATGTACATACATACATATATGTATACATATACAATCAATTCTTGATTTTCGTGGGGGTAATATTCCTAGAAAATGTCATGAAAATTAAAAGCAAATGTGTTAACACTTTGGAACTATGGAAAATAGGAGGCTAGGATCCCATAACCACCAAAAACTGTCATCTTTCTCTAGAGATTGATGAAAATACACTTTTCTACACACAATTCTTTATAACAAAACATTAGTTTTGATAATATGTACTTTTTCTAACACAGTAATCATGAAATAATCTATAAGATGCAGTACACAAAATAAAATTGATAACATGCAAAACATTTTTTCTTGCTAGGAATTTCCTAGATTCAGTGACCTTTTGTGCTAACATCTCAACTAAAAAAATTGACTTCAAACAATATTCACTTTTCCTAACACATGAAATCTACAGTACCATAAATACTATACAGCAAATAAAATTCTTAAGACTAAAACTTTTTTAACCCGAATCTCACCTTTCACTGCGTCAGATGGCAATATGAGGACACTGTATTGTACACTATACTGCTATAAGCCTATCTACCTTGACTGCCCTTTGAAAACCATGGGAGAGGTTACTGGGACTTTAGTCACTGCTGTCAGAAGACTCTGGGATTGAGGAGGTCTCAACATCACCTCTGAAACTGTCTTTCACAGCTGGTGAATGGTGTTAAAGGACAAACCAGCTTGAAATACTCTTCTCTTTTTTTGCAGATATAACATATCTCAATTCATTAGTACCAAACTTGTAGATGGCAGCCACTGCAGACTTTTCAACCAAGTATGTCTAACACCTTTATTTTCTTACTAAGCTGTGTTACTCACTTTGCACACTTGGACTTAGAGCCCAAAGGACTTGCACTATTCCTTGGGGGTATTAATTATAGCCAAAAACTTGAGTTTTAAACACAACGAAAATATGAAACAAATACATGGGGATCTCTTTACTCTACAAATGGCAAGGTGAACATGACTAGTGAAGTGCCTGGTAGGATACCAGCCACTGCATACACCTGCACGCATCAAGCCTCTCATATTTTTCTCTAACGCACATAGCAGTAAATGTATGCAGTTGCCAATCTGAAAGTGAAAATGAGGTTACAAATAAAATCACCTGAATGTCTGAAGCCATAAAAGTTAGATGTGCAGTTGAGGATTGACTGTACATGTATCTATATCTGTCTATCTACCTATCTGTGTATATATATACACATATAATACATACACTTGTATTATGTATATATTTATATTTCAGATAGTCACCAAGTATTTATTAAGTGTATATTATGTGCCAAGAATAGTGCTAAGTTCTGGGGATGAAAAGAAAGGCAAAAGACAATCCCCTGTCCTTGGGAAGTTCAGATTCTAATGGAGGAAATGATATGTAAATTACCACGTACTTATAAAATACATACTGTATAAACAGAAATTAATCTCCAAAGCAAGGCACTGGGGTGGGGAAGGACCGGGAAAGGCTTCCCTCCAAGTATGACCAGAAAGGGTCCAGAAATCAGATTACTCAGGGAGCCTGTGGGTAGTTGGCCCAGAAAAGAGGAAATGAAGGAGAAGCATAATAATTACTGTTAAATATTTTTAATACCAATACGTAGAAGAGATAACTGTTCCAGAGGACAGAATCAAGTTAAACTTATCAAAATGGTAGATTGTGACTCCACAAAAGGAACCGAGGTGTCCAGTGATGTTTGCCTTTATAAGGAGGGAGCTTACATTGTAAAGGGGAAATACAACGTACACAGACTAAACACAAGCTCCCTTCCAACTCCAAGAAATAAGTGATTTTCTTACTTTCTGTCTTCTTTGCTTTTCTTTCTGTTAAGGATCACAGTGGCTAGAAGCATTTTGCTCAAACATAAAGCTATTTACACATCCTCATCCAAGATATTTCCCACGTTGGTTCTCTGATAGCAAGCCCCCTTCAATATGTCTCTACTTCTTCATTCTTCTCCTCTGATAACATTTGCCCTCCTCTACCCCTTCTGACCCACCACAATTCCAAGGCCCCCTGTACCACCTACACATAGCACTCAGGCCACTGGGGGCATTTCATCCATTTCCTGGGCATATCCTGTGTCCTCAGTCTCCTACATCCCAATTCTTCCAGCACAATGTTCTCAATCCTGCCTCCTGTCACCTATCTATTAACATTGAATTAATTCAATTCAGCTGACTTTTGGATCTCCTTGGGCCAAGGTATGGAGACAAATGGAATGCTGTATATGGGCAACAGCTACTGGGTCACTCTGACAAGGATAAAAGTGAGTGAATGGGAGCAAGAAATAGTAAAGGGGGTGGGGAAAGGAAGTACGAGCCCAACAGTGAGAGGCTTTAAATGCCAGATGGAGGGATCTACATCCAAGTTTTACATCTCCCCATCCCTAGACACTCCCTCCCCCAACCCCTTTGATCCTACTCCATCGTGGGGAGACTCACCTTCACCACGAGACTCGTCTTTACCTTGTTCCCTACTGAAACATGCCTACCTCCCAGCAAAGCCTTTCTTCTTCCATTCCCTGCAAACCAAGGAGGAAGGACTGTCCAGCTTGGCATAGCCCAGGTGTCAGGAACCCGTGGCCTTCTAGGTCCTTGGCTGCAGCCTTTTGACTGAGTCCAAGTTTTACAGAACAAATCTTTTTATTAAGGTGATTTGTTCTATGAAGTTTGAATTCAAAGGGCCACTCTTGAGGACCTAGTGGGCCACATGTGCCCTCGAGGCTGCAGGTTCCTTACCCCTGTAATCCCTATGATCTCTCTTCACCCTCTCCTCTTTCCCAGAAGTTTCAGGGTAAGAGACACCTTTACCCCTCTGCCTTCTAGACCTCACTCCCATAGCCTTTCCTTTCCCTCTATAACATCTTCAGTTACAGGTTCAGAATCTGACTGACATTGATTAAACTCAGATTACACATTTAGAAGGTCACCTTGTCCAGCCTCCTCTTCTTAAAGATTAGGAAAAGTGAGGCCCTAAGAGGGTTGCCTAAGGTTCCACAACAGCTAAGTTAAGATTTGAACCCAGATCTCCTGACTTCAAATTCAGCCCTATTTCCATTGCACCAAGCAAAAGCAATCAAAAAACTGACAAACCATGTCCCAACACACCATCAGTTCCTCAGCCTCAATGATTATTCCTTCCATCTATTTAAAAATGCCCAAGGTCTTCCCTAACTTAAAACCAGGGTGGGCAGGGGGAGGTTGCCTCATTTTCCCATACAACTATCACATTATCTTCCTTCTGTTCAGAAAAAAAATCTGAAATGTATGTAATAATCTCTGTTTCCATTTCTTCTCTCCTCATAGTTTACATTCTCCTCCATCCCTCCTCAACCATATAACCAAGTTCATTCATTCACCAAATAGTCATTAATCGTCCATTGTGTGCATATCACTGTGCGAGGTGGAGAGAGATATAAAGTTTAAATAAACTGAAATCTTCCTGAAGTTGAAGGTGGATCTAGATAAAGTTTAGAAGGAGGGAGCCTGTAGTTAGATTCTCAGGTGGCTTGGAAGCCTCGGGATACAGAATTTCTGCTTTCATGTTACTTTGTCCTTTGAGAGACTGGCTGAGCTGATGGAGACTGCCAAGAGGTAGGCTGGGCAGGCATCGCTGAGAACAAAAAGACAGATGTAATCATCTGGTTGAGTGATTCATGTTAAGTGGCTGCAGCATGGAACAGTGCTCAGAGGACCTGTGTTCAAATCTGGCCATTTACTAGCTGCAAGTTCTTGCAAGAGACATTGAACTGGTCCAATCCATGATCCCTCATTTGTAAAATAAAGGCGTTAGATTAGATGATCTTGAAGATACATTCCAGGTCTAGACCTGTGATCCCAATGGTAAAATGGTATGGGTGATGTTCTCTTTGATTTGTGTGCAGACTGGATTTAAGTGAGGCAGAGTTGTAGAAAGTTGTCGGTCTCACTTTCTCCTCCAGAGTCAACAGTCCAGTGGCAGGACAGAGTCAAGTCGACTGGTAATGGCTCAGGATGCAGTGGATGACCTTGGTGTCTTTGATGTCTAACCAAGCTTTAAGCCCTCCGCAGCATCTACTTCAGCCACTTTCATGGCGTTGGAACAAATTGTTCTCATCTGTTGATTCCACCAGGGGAAGTCTTCACATGCTTGGGGAAGACACCCCCCTGAACCCCTCAGTTACCTTCCACATGGTTTAGCCCATCAGTCTAAATGGTTTACATGCTACAGCTTCTTGGAGCCACAGGGGAGAGGTGATTTCAATACAGAATAAACTGTATTGTAAACTGACCTATATAAACATACACTGTGTATATGTATATACTTTATAAAAATAATTCACACCATTTGCTTTCTTTGTTGGCGTTCACTCTTCAAAAAGTCAAATGATTTTACATCTGTTTTATTTTTCTTTGTACCTCCAGAGCTAGCATATTAAGAGCTTAATAAATGTTTGTTGATCACTGACTGACATCCCATGCCTTCCCTAATGTCATTGCCCCACCCCAAAAGGAGCCTTCCCTTGTGAAACAAAACAAAACAAAACAGTTCGGCAAAACTAGCAAGCAGAGCCATCCTGTATCTGATAGCTTGCGACCTTCGTCTGTCATCATGCGCACACACACACACACACACACACACACACACACACACACACACACACACACACACACACACACACACACCCTCTACCAAGAGGAGGAATGAGCCATTTTTCTTTCTCTCTTCTCTATAGTCAGGATTAATCATCACAGTTGATCAGAGTTTTGAGGCTGTTCAATTTTTTTTTTCCATTTCCATTATAATAGTTATTGGATGAAGAGGAAGTTGGGTACAGTGGAAAGGGCTGGTTTTGAGGTGAGGGAGATTGGACCTCAATACAACAGCTGTATGTGAGAACCAGCAACTCATTTAACCTCTCATTTCCTGCACTGGATCTGAAATCCAAAAACCTGGATTCAAATCACAATTTTTCCACCTACTACCTGGGCAGACTTGAGGAAAGTACTTAGCCTCTTGGATATCAGTTTCTTTATCCTTAAAATAAGGGACATGGATGTGGTGATCTCTAAGGTCCCTTCCAGGACTAAACTTATGACCCAACTCTGAAGAGTCTCACAAATCTTAAGTCATTTACTTCTTCCCTTGCTGGATTCGTCTGCATGGGCCCCTAAATTTCTGTACTACATACCCTCTGTTTTCCCAGAACACTTCCACATATGTTTACATGACTTCAGCTGCCAGACATTTCCAGATAATTCCATTTCTTAATCTCTAAGTCTAACCTACATAAACAGCACTACATTTGGAAGTCAAAAGACCTGGGTTCAAAATCCAGCTCTCTCTATATATCCACTACCTGTACACTGAACAGGCCATGCAAACTCTGTGGTCCTCAGTGTTCTTCCCCGTAAAGCAAGGCAGCTGGACCAGATGGTCTCTGCCATCTCTAAATCCTATGATCCCATTTCCTGGCTACACAATATCTCATCCCAGCTGTCATACTGACATTTTCAAAATAAGATAATCATCACCCATGCTAAACTTTCACCTCTGGGTCCATTTTTCTCATTGCTGTCACAAACTTGGAGTCATACATACAATTTCTTCAGTTCACCACCAAGTCTTGGCAAGTCTTTCTTCACAGTAGCTATCAGAGGCATCTCTCCCAAAATGTTCCCATAGTTACAAAATAGGTCCCTGACCTCATCAGCTCTAGTTTGGAGCCTAGCAACAGTAACAAGCAATGTTTCCAGATCCCTCCATCCTAAACCTGGACCCTGGGGGCCTCTGAATTGGCCTCAGATTTTGAAGGTATGCGTTGGCTGCATCAGCCTCACTACATGGGGGAAGGAGGACAGAGGAAGTCCTGGGTGTCTGAATTAATTCTGTGTGGGCCTAGGTTCTGTTGGTAGGTTCTCATTTTTGAGAACACTTTGGGTACTTACACAAACTTGTTTTTTTTTCCCCGTCTTAATCTGAACCTTAGAATTCCCTTTTCTAGCATGAAATCCATCAGAAGGTAGAGGATTGGGAGTTTGGTTCTTCTGGAGGAAACGGTGGTTATTCTTGATCACAGGAACATGAATTTCTAGCTGAAAGGGACACCAGAAGTCATCCAAACCAGTCCCCTTGTTTTTCAGATAACTGTGGCAATGAAAAGAACAGTGATTTGAATTTGAAATGAGAGCATCTTGGTCCAAGTCCTGGCTACTTCTGGGACATCAGACAAGTCACTTAATTTATTTGAGTCTAGGTTCCTCACCTATAAAATGGCCTAGATGACTCCAAGTCCTGTAGCTCTAAATCTGTGATCCTGTGACCTTCATTATCAGAGGTGTCACCATCTCACTTCCTTTAAGTCAGGAGTTCTTAGCATAAAGTCCATGGACTTGTTTTTAAAAAATATCTTGATAACTGTTATGTCAACATAACTGACTTCTTTTTAATTCTATCTTGTACTAGCTGTGTGACCTTAGACAAGTCACTTAACCCTGTTTGCCTCAGTTTTCTTCATCCATAAAATGAGCTGGAGAAGGAAATGGCAGACTACCCCAGTGTCTTTGCCAAGAAAACTCCACGAAGAGTCAGACATGACTGAAACATAACTTCCTCAAAAATATTATTTTGAGAGACAGTTGGAAGATGGCGGAGTAGAAAGACGCACATACACATAGCTCCGAACCCACAACCCATAGAACAACTACAAAGAAGTAACTCACGGCGAATTCTGCACCCAGAGGCCACAGAACATTGGAGCGAGGGAGATTTCTGTTCCAGAGAGACCTGCAAACCTCTCGTAAAAGGTCCTTCGTGCTGCGGACTGGGCGCCGGGACTGGGAGCTGAGTACAGCCCTGCCGTGGCCGCAGCACCGAGAGGAACAGATCCGAGCAGGCTTCAGGGACGGGATCTCCAGCGGCCGCACAAGTACCTCCACCCACAGGTGACGGGGGTCTGTGAGAGAGTCCCTTTGGTGGGTCAAGGGGGGAGTGGGGTGCCCCCATGGCTCGGGCCCCCTCGGGAGACAGAAGCTGAGGGGCAGCGGCAGACCAGGGCTCCCCAAGCAGGCAGGAGCCTGGATCCATTGTTGAAGGTCTGTGCATAAACTCCCTGAGGGAACTGAGCCTGAGAGGCAGCCCTGCCCTCACCTGAGCATCTGAATTTAATCTCACACTGAATAGCAGCCCTGCCCCCGCCCAAAGCCCTGAGGCTGGAAGCAGCATTTGAATCTCAGACCCCAAACACTGGCTGGGAGGATCAGGAGGTGAGGTGGGTGTGAGGAAAATATTCAGAGGTCAAGTCACTGGCTGGGAAAATGCCCAGAAAAGGGAAACGAAATAAGACTATAGAAGGTTACTTTCTTGGTGAACAGGCATTTCCTCCCTTCCTTTCTGATGAGGAAGAACAATGCTTACCATCAGGCAAAGACACAGAAATCAAGGCTTCTGTGTCCCAGCCCACTCAATGGGCTCAGGCCATGGAAGAGCTCAAAAAGAATTTTGAAAATCAAGTTAGAGAGGTGGAGGAAAAGCTGGGAAGAGAAATGAGAGACATGAAGTCAAAGCATGAACAGCAAATCAGCTCCCTGCTAAAGGAGACCCAAAAAAATGTTGAAGAAAATAACACCTTGAAAACTAGCCTAATTCAATTGGCAAAAGAGGTTCAAAAAGCCAATGAGGAGAAGAATGCTTACAAAAGCAGAATTAGCCAAATGGAAAAGGAGATTCAAAAGCTCACTGAAGAAAATAGTTCTTTCAAAATTAGAATGGAACAGATGGAGGCTAATGACTTTATGAGAAACCAAGAAATCACAAAACAAAACCAAAAGAATGAAAAAATGGAAGATAATGTGAAATATCTCGTTGGAAAAACAACTGACCTGGAAAATAGAGCCAGGAGAGACAATTTAAAAATTATGGGCCTACCTGAAAGCCATGATCAGAAAAAGAGCCTAGACATCATCTTTCATGAAATTATCAATGAAAACTGCCCTGAGATTCTAGAACCAGAGGGCAAAATAAATATTCAAGGAATCCACAGAACACCGCCTGAAAGAGATCCAAAAAGAGAAACTCCTAGGAACATTGTGGCCAAATTCCAGAACTCCCAGGTGAAAGAGAAAATATTGCAAGCAGCTAGAAAGAAACAATTCAAGTATTTTGGAAATACAATCAGGATAACACAAGATCTAGCAGCTTCTACATTAAGGGATCGAAGGGCATGGAATAGGATATTCCAGAAGTCAAAGGAACTAGGACTAAAACCAAGAATCACCTACCCAGCAAAACTGAGTATAATACTTCAGGGGAAAAATTGGTCTTTCAATGAAATAGAGGATTTTCAAGCATTCTTGATGAAAAGACCAGAGCTGAAAAGAAAATTTGACTTCCAAACACAAGAATGAAGAGAACCATGAAAAGGTGAACAGCAAAGAGAAGTCATAAGGGACTTACTAAAGTTGAACTGTTTACATTCCTACATGGAAAGACAATATTTGTAACTCTTGAAACATTTCAGTATCTGGGTACTGGGTGGGATTACACACACACACATGCACACACGCACACACACATAGAGACAGAGTGCACAGAGTGAATTGAAGAGGATGGGATCATATCTTAAAAAAAAATGAAATCAAGCAGTGAGAGAGAAAGATATTGGGAGGAGAAAGGGAGAATTGAATGGGGCAAATTATCTCTCATAAAAGAGGCAAGCAAAAGACTCATTAGTGGAGGGATAAAGAGGGGAGGTGAGAGAAAAACATGAAGTCTACTCTCATCACATTCCACTAAAGGAAAGAATAAAATGCCTACTCATCTTGGTATGAAAACCTATCTTACAATACAGGAAAGTGGAGGATAAGGGGATAAGCAGAGTGGGGGGGGATGATAGAAGGGAGGGCATGGGGAGGAGAGTACAATTTGAGGTCAACACTCATGGGGAGGGATAGGATCAAAAGAGAATAGAAGTAATGGGGGACAGGATAGGATGGAGGGAAATATAGTTAGTCCTATACAACACAACTATTATGGAAGTCATTTGCAAAACTACACAGATTTGGCCTATATTGAATTGCTTGCCTTCCAAAGGGAAGGGGTGGAGAGGGAGGGAGCTAAAGAAGTTGGAACTCAAAGTGTTAGGATCAACTGTAATGTTCTTACCACTAGGAAATAAGAAATACAGGTAAAGGGGTATAGAAAGCTATCTGGCCCTACAGGACAAAAGAGAAGACGGAGACAAGGGCAGAGAGGGATGATAGAAGAGAGAGCAGATTGGTCATAGGGGCAATTAGAATGCTTGGCGTTTGGGGGGGGAGGGGAGAAAAGGGGAAAAATTTGTAACCCAAAATTTTGTGAAAATGAATGTTAAAAGCTAAATTAAAAAAAATAAATAAATAAAAAAAAAAAAAAAAAAAAAAAAAAAAAAAAAAATATTATTTTGAGAAGGGATCCATAGTTTTTTAAAACCAGACTGACAAAGAGATTCATAACATTAAAAAAGCTTAAGAATATCTGATTTAGAAGGTGTTTTATTTTCTACTATTAAATATTTTAAAGGTTGTCATAAAGTCCTTTAGAATTAGAAGTACAATACTATGCCTACCAGTAGGGTAAAATCGTCATCAGGTGATTTTCACCATATGAATGAAGATCCAAAATAAAAAAAACCCATTCTTTCCAGTTATGCTTATCCTATGAAAATAAAACTATATTAGGTCAAATTAACATTGTCAAATAGTAGCACAAACACTATGTTTAAATAAAATTGGAACAAAATTTGGAGAAATACAAATGCTTCGGTCACATTTAGTACCTTTTTCCATTAATTTCCAACCGTCATCAACAGTGGCTTAATTTAACTTATTCTGTCATCAGGCTTGACAGAAGCTGACATGCTCTGAAGTGGAATCTAACCAAGAGTTACAACATCCTCTCAGAGTCTGTCTTGAGTCCTTGCAGTTTTTATTCAACCTTTGATCTTCACTAGAGTGAGGGCCCATCTCCTTCCAACTTAAGGAAAAAATGTTAAGTTGTTTATCCAGTTCTCTCAATCAGCTCTCTGAACAGAAGGAGTTCCTGAATCTTTCCCTAGCAGAAGCAGAAGAAAAAAAATGACAAGCAAACAAAGCCCCATCGAGAATCTGAGCATTTCCCGGCATGAAGCGCCATGATTATCTTTTTTTTCCAATCAGTTTTCCTGGAACCCATGATGACTCTGGGCACTTTCCTCCCCACTAGACATCTAACAACAAGAGATATACTGATTGATTT
Organism: Notamacropus eugenii; assembly: GCF_028372415.1. Taxonomy (NCBI): domain Eukaryota; kingdom Metazoa; phylum Chordata; class Mammalia; order Diprotodontia; family Macropodidae; genus Notamacropus; species Notamacropus eugenii. The sequence continues at coordinate 216,074,045 of NC_092872.1, forward strand.
TCACTGAATCACTGTGGAAGGGTGGGATTCAAGGATCAAATAACTGTTTTCTTCCAAAGACAGTTTTTTCTTTTGGCTCTGAAGAGTTTCAACCTCTAAGCTTATCAGAACAGAAACTGTTAAATACATTTAAATGGAGTCTAAGAATTTGAATTGAAAATCATCTCTTCATACTAACAGTAACAGATGACGATGCTACTTTAATGAATCTATAATCTCATTAGGGCGAGTACTTTATCCAGCAGTGCAGTTGGTAATCACTGGATTACAGACTTAGAGGTGGATTGAGTCTGAGAGGTTATCTAGTATGGCCTCCTCCTTCCCATTTATCAGATGAAGAAATTGAGGCCTACACAGGATAAGTGACTTACTCAAGGTCATTCAGCGAGTAAATGTCATAGTAAATGTCCTGATCTTTGGACTTCTACCCATTGTACCACACTACCCTCCACAGTGGGCTATACTTCTCCCTCAGTGTAACTCTTGTCCATGTCCTTCTATAAATCCTCCTGGAGGCTCATCCCAATGCGCTAGAGGCTTTCTTCTCAAAGGACAGCAGTGCAGTGCTGAGGCTGTAATGGGATATATCATATCCAAAATACAGAATTCAGAGTCAGAGAACCTGGATTTAAATCATAGCACTGCTATTTAATGTGTGTGTGCGTGTGTGTGTGTTTGTGACGTTGGACAGGATTCTTCACACATCTGTGGATCTCAGGCCATTCACCTGTAAAATGAAGCTATATTATCGTCCCACTTTGGAGCCTCACTACATGTATGACCTTGGGTAAGTCATAACTTCCCTCATAACTGAGGTTCTAGCCCCAGTCATCTCATTTTAAGATAGGGAGGAGGGTGAAGAAAGGTGAACCTGATGACCCCTGAGGTCAATTGTATCAGATGTTGGATCCCTTTTATCTCTAAGATCCTTTCCAAAGCAAAATCTATACTCCTATGTCCTCCATCACTTTTCTTACAATGCTTCTCACCCAAAAAACATCCTTTACTGTGCATTTTTGCCTCCTTAAACTGTACATGTGTCTCTCCACTCCCTTTGAGCTAGTTGCAAATTTTTATTTTTCTGAAATCATATTTCACGACTCAGTCATTACTAGGAGAAAACTGGAATTAAAAAGACAAGTTTTTGTAGCAAGAAGCAATTCATGGAAGCAGTTGAAGGATTTCCCAAAAGCAGTCTAGCCCACTTTCCTCCTTCCATTCAATTCTGGCTCACAGTCCCCATATGATATCTGCCCACTATGTACCCCCAAATGAACTAACTCACTAGGCTATATGTCCTAATCTGGGTAATATCCATTCATTCTTCAGCCTGGTACGGGTTTTTCCCTTTGTCTACATTTGACTAGGCTGGAAACTATGGAAAGGACAGGGATATTTTTTCTTCAGTTTTTTATGCTTTTCTTGTAATGAAAACTCTCTCCTCTTAACATGCAACTCAGGCACCATCTTCTGAATCAAGTCTTTTCTCATCACACTATTGCTTGTGCCTTCTCTCCCAGACCCCCATGTATAGAACTACTTTGTGTGTGTGTGTGTGTGTGTGTGTGTGTGTGTGTGTGTGTGTGTGTAGAGAGAGAGAGAGAGTATATGCATATAGCGTATATATATATATACACACACATATATATAGTGTGTATAAGTACATAGGCATATATATGTGTGTATTATATATATACATATATAATACACACATATATTTATACACATCTCAAAAATCTTAGTTCAGTTTAAAACTGTTATAACTACACTAAGATGTTTGGAACACCCTGTACTTTTGTAAATATTTGTCTTCCTCTTTAGAAAATAATCTCCTTTTGAGGAGGGACTATGTCTTTATTTGTATTTGTATCCTTGGTGCCAGCATAGTGTGTGGCACATAATTGTCACTTAAATACTGGTTTGTTATTGTTCAGTAGTGTCTGACTCTTTGTGACCCTTTACAGGGTTTTCTTGGCAAAGATATTGGAACAGTTTGTTTGCTATGTCCTTCTCCATCTCATTTTACAGATAAGGAAACTGAGGCAAACAGGGTTAAGTTACTTGCCCAGGATCACACAGCTATTAAGTATCTGAGACTGGATTTGAACTCAGGTCTTCCTGACTCCAGACCCAGTGCTCTATCCACTGTGCCACCTACCAAACTGAATCAATTTCCCTGAGGTGAAATTCTGAGGTTGCAGAGGGAAAGCCCAAAAGTCCAATGACCTGATACTTATGCCAAAAGGAAATCAACTAGCCTTTTTGCTTCTAAATATATGTCAATAATTCATTCCAGTTCAAGGTATCTGGTCCCTTATTCTTTGCTAAGTTTCTACCCTCCATCAAATGTAAGAATTTAAACTAAGAGAGAATAGTAATCAGTCACATCTGGTTTGTCACGACTACCAATCCCCCACCCCTAAAGTCTTGTCAGTAATGGGACTTTATCAAGTGCTCACAAAAATTATAGAATTGAATTTCTGGCATAGATTTCCTAGATGTTTACATGTGACAACTTGTTTTCTTGGTTTGCTTTTTCTGTTGGGAATTGTACAGTTAAATTCCAATCTCTACTCAGGATGAAGGCACATTTCTAAAAATTCAGGCAGAGCTGAGTTCTATTTCTGCCCCAGACACTTAAGCAAGGCATAACCACTCCAAGCCTGTACGATGGGGCTGGTACCACAAGGTGGTATGGTGGGTACAGTGCTGGACTGGCAAGTCAGGAAAACTCAAGATCAAATCTTGCCTAAAACACTACTGTCTTCGTAACCTGGGGCAAGTGACTTGACCACTCTCATCTGTAAAATGAGGGGATTGCACTCAGTACAGAGGTCCCTTCTGGGTCTACATCAACGATCCCAAGATCAGTCCTCACAAGTGCTATGTGAGGCAGCAGCTAGGTGAATGCCTTGGATAAAGCACTAAGCTTGGAATCAAGAAGACTTGAATTCAAATCTAAACTCAGACACTCACTAGTTGTACGTCCCTGATCAAGTCATTTAACCATAGTCTGCCTCAGTTTCCTCATCTATAAAATGGAGATAATACTTTCTAACTCTGGAATCACTAGTCTTTTCAGTACAGTATACAAGCTTCACCAACAGGCATCATCTGCCTCCATAACCACCCCACAGCCTTCACCAACCCCTGCATCTGTATATAATTCAGGAATCTACTTCTACCTATTTTTACAAGCCTCTTCAGCTGTCTGGGTGTCTGGGGGACACTGGTGAAGGGGGACATTTTGGTACATTAGTCTTTGAGGGTAGGGATGAGGTTTCACTCACACACCCATAAATTTCGGATTGGAAGGGACCCCCACAGGTCATCGGGTCCAACCCCCTCCTTTTTCTTACTTTGAACAGCTTCCAAACAGCACCAAGACACTTATTAAGCGTTTCTGAGAGTCATGGTAATGATGATTTCCAACAGGCCCAAAAGTCCTTTTTTCTATCCAGGCAATTATTGCAAAGTTGGCCGAGGAGCCATGGCAAAGCAGTGGTCTCCTGCTGAGAAAGGGTTCATCACAGCTCATGGTGATGATGAGTCTTGTCTTCTTCCACAGCCCCCATGGAGAAATGAATCAGAACCAAAAGCCACTTGGAAACGAGAAAATTCTCCAGGGACAAGAGGAGAGAACAGGCCAGAGGACTGAAGCAGCTACAACAGGCGTGACTGGGGGCCCAGAACTAGCAGGAGCTGCACTTTTCTGTCTTGTGTGCCAATGACAAAGCATTCTCAAACCAGGGTCTTCAGAGAGGCCTGAGTCTGGAGGCAGAGACATGATCTGGCCCAATTAACGATCTTTAATAAAGAGGGGGAAAGGGATAAGGCAACGGGATAAGGAGAAATTCCACCCGGCCGACTTTCTTTCTGTGGACTAGATTGGAAAAGATTCTCCTTCTCTGTGACTCAGTGTTATCTCCTTGAAAATGGGTAGAACTGGCAGGGTACAAATCCCTTTATTATTCTTTACAAACTTTAGTCTGAATTTCCTCAAAATAAGGATGCCACATAACACGGTGAGGCTCCGCAAGAGTCCAGATGAACTGGCAAGCAGAGACTTTGTAGGGAACCTCTAATGGGAAATCAGAACCCAGAATTCACTATTAGAGACGGTCAGTGATCATCTGTTCCAGGGCTGTGCTGGAGATGGATCAATTGTGTCCTCATGCGGATGGCTCTGGAGCCGCCTAGTGGCAGCCTCAGGGGACCTAACACCACACAGCCTTGGAAAGGACAATGCTTCCCAGGACAAGACCCTGGCGGGAGTGGGTGGTGCTGGGTCTTGGGGCTCTCCCACTTGTACATGAACTGTGAATCCATCAGGAACTCGCAAGGTCCTAAAATCAGGGATCTGTCTGGTGGGCAAGAAGGAGGGTCTCTAAAATATACCCACACCTGGCACAGAAAACCCTGCATACAAACTAGCTGCGTGACTTGGACAAATCACTTCTGTTTGCCTCAGTCTCCTCAACCATAAAATGGGCAGCAGTTACAGAGGGAGCAAAGTATAATGGTGAATCATAGTAGTGCCTTGGGACCAGGAAAACTTGGGCCTGGGACCCATGGTAGCTATGTCCCTGACACACCTGCTTAACCTCTCTCAGAACTCTAGGTAACACTAAGACAGTAGGTTGTAGACAAAATGCGGACCTACGTTGGCAGAAGGAGTTTTCCCACCTGGGAGTTCCCTATACCACTGAAGTCACAGCTCCTGTCTTTGTCCCTTAGCAGAGTGCCTGTCACTGTTGTGTAGTAGGCACTTGACAAATTAAATTATTTTACAGCAGAGGAAACTGAGACGCAGATAAAGGTCACACAAATAACAGCACAGACAGAATTAATAATAGCACTTATATTTAAGATTTATGGAAGGTTTTTAAGATTTGCAAAGGGCTTTCCATAGAACAACTCTGTAAAAGGGATAGAGTAGAAGTTGTCAATCTCATTTTGATTAGGAAACTGAGTCTCAGAGACGTTAAACAAACTGTCCTTCATTGCATAGCTATTATATGTCACACACAAAAAAAGATTTGGATTCAAATCGGACCCCTAACTCAGTGCTTTTCATATTACATATCTTGCCTTTCTAGAAAAAGAATGGTAGAAGAATGGAAACTCTTGGGTGAAAAAAAAATTCAAGACCCAAAGGAATTCATCCCTAACTAGAATTTCTAGTACCATGACACCTATCATGCCAGGTAGTAGATAATGTATTTTACAGAGGAGTGACAGCACCTTTTCAACATCCTTCAAGCCATCAGCCATAAAGTTCAGTGCATATTTTATCTATTTGTGAGGCTGACCCTGTCAGAAGATGAGCCACTCAGTTCAATTAGACCAGGGATTCTTAACCTTTTTTGTGTCATGGACACTCTTGGCAGTCTGGTAAAGTCTATGGATCTTTCTTAGAATATGTTTTATTTTGTTTCTTAATTCCTAATTAAAGGCAATATTAAATTTCAGTGAGACACTAGTCAAATTGAAGTTGCAATTTTTTCCCCATTCAATTTTTCCCCATACCCTAAAGTCTATCCACAGATCCCCTTGAAGGTCCATAGATGCCAGGTTAAGAGCCCTCAATTAGACAAACATTCAGGATCACAGATCTAGGGATGAAAGGAGTCTCCTATCTTCACTATACAAATGGAGAAACTGAGACCCAGAGGAGTGACTTGTTCAAGATCACAAAGGGAATCTGACCTCACATCCTGTGTGTCTAAGTTCAACATTCTTGCCACTGCACCATACTTTATTAAGCACTTACTATATGTGCCAGGCACCATATCAGATATCAAAAAGGAAACTGTCCCAGAGCCCTCAAGGGCTGGGGGATGACTGGGGACACATAACAGATACAAAGACAAGTAAACCAGTTCAGGCCACAAGGGAGAGAGTATGTACAAGAGTGGAAACAGAGAGGACATCACAGGGGAGGAGGCAGCTGAGTGGGGAGAAAGTAATGCGGAAGAAGGAGAAGCAAGGGTTCATACTGGTGCAGACACAGCGGATGGAGGCCAAAAGACAGTGGCAACTGTTTGACCAGAAGGACAAGTTCTTTCAAAGGAGAATGGCATGAAATGAGGCATACCAGGTCCCTATTTCTCCAACTGAAACAATGTAAATGAGCATAATGCACATTTATGCTTCCACTGTCTCTCAATGCAAGCACCAGCTTGGAGGTACCTCAGTCATCCCATAGGGAATGGAGAAAATAATGCCATCCTACCATTGAGAAAGGGGGAGTAGGGAGAGAGAAGATGGAGGTTAAGTGGCTAAATCACAAAATGACTTATCCAAGGGTGGGGAACCTGCCGCCTCAAGGCCACATGTGGCCCTTTAGGTCCTCAGTACAGCCCTTTGACTGAATCTAATTCAGGCCACAATTTGAAGACCTGGATGGTCCTGTGTGGCCTCAAAGCTGCAAGTTCCCCACCCTAAGTCTTACACCAAGGATCCTGTTTGCAGAGAGTCAAACAACTGGAGGGAAGCTGGAAAGCCTGCTGCTGGTTCTCCCTCCAAGGCCACAAGGCATAATGGGGTCCTGCATGTAGACAAGAATTATCTGAGTCCAAATTCTGTCTTTAGTATTTACTAATAGTGTAGTCCTGGAAGAGTTACTCATACTCTCTAAATCTCAGTTCCTTCTTGAATGAAATGTGTAACATAGCAGATCCTATCCCTACAAGGTTGCTGAGGGTGGGAAGAGAGAGACAGAGACAGACAGAGGGAAGAGACAGAAAGAGAAAGGAGGAGGAGGAAGACAGAGGAAGAAAGAGAAAAAAGTGTACTTTTTGCATCTTGAAAATGTTAAGAAGCCCTACATAAATACAAATTATTAATGTTACTATCACTAATACCTCTGCTCCAGTAGCAGCCAAGAGCTGAGCTCCCAGATCCCCGTCCTCTGTAGACCCCCCAATGCCCCCATGCTCCTGTGAGCAGGCTCAGGAGGGCAGCCCACCTCCATGGGAGAGCCAGGAATTCTTAGCTTCTCCCAGGGTTTCAGCCTTGCCCTCACAAAGACCCTCAGCAAGGCCCACAGCTCATTAGAAAGCCCCCAACCAGGCCACCATGAGGAGACAATAACATGTTCTGCTAAATATGAAGTGTTATGTAAGATGGAAAAACACGCCTTCAGAAGAAACACACAGAAGGTCAGGCTTGAGGAAGAGCCCAGGATAGCCCATCCCAAGATGTCAAGTCAGTCCTGTTGGGGCAGTAACTTTTTGTACTTCCTGGCTCTGACTTTGAAGTTGGGCCTATGGCCTTTATGTGCGACTGACATCATCCCTCCTTTATCTGCCATTAGGCAGTAATCAGGCCTTACACCAGAGAGTTCCTCATTAGAATTTCCACAGACGAAAGCAACACTCGGGTAAGTACAGTGCTTTGAACTCATCTTCACTAGCCACCCAATATAGGGCTCTCTCCTCCTCAGTCCACAAGAGCTCCAACTTGGCGGTGGAGAGAAAGCGGTGTCTGCCTTTTAGAGAGCAGCCAACTCTCTCATTCTGATGGGGCCCGTTTTTGTTCCTATACATTTTCTAAGTTAGAAGCCAGCAAAAATGAAATAAAAACCCCGGAGACAGAACCTCTTCCAAGGATCAAGCCCTTAGGTCTGAGTCTCATTACTGAAAAACTGCCGCTGGATGGACAGTTTGTCCAGATAAGTTAATTAATTTTAAGAGTGCTCTGTGCTTTTAGAAACAGACCATTCCAGATTGGCTGAAATTATGTTTACTTTCAATCTTCATCAGCAGTTTTGGGTCAGTCACCCCATGGGCTCGTCTGCTGGTGCCAGCAGCATGTGGCAGAAAGTTAATTGGATGCCGAAATGTTGTGTTAGAAGAGTGAAGAGTCATGTGTGGAAACGTGGCCCTTTCAGGGAGAAGGGAGAATTGAATTTCTACCACCTCACAGGACAGAGGATCATGAGCACATCGACAAATAGTCCAGATGGGTTTGGAAAAAACCAAATGGCCTCTTCCATGTACAAGTTCTCATCTGTGTGACTGCAGGCTGGGGCAAGCAAAAGAGTGGTGGATCTGACTGTCAGGGGACCTAGGTTTGATCTGGACTTGCTATCCCAGTTGTCTACAGGCAAATCATTTAGTCTCTGGGTCTCAGCTTCCTCATCTGCAAAATAAGAGGGTTGGACCATCTGTAAAATAAGAGGGTTGGACTAGACAAGCTCTGAGGTCTCTTCCAGCTTCTATATTGTGGCCCAGGATCAATTCCCTGGCCAAGAAATACCTCAGCTTGCTGGGAAATCCTGTGTTCTGAAATAAATGGACAGTTTCAGTCCAGAACATCCTGGCATTCTTTGTGTATGGTTTTACTTTATAGGTTCAAACAGTTTAGAGCTGAAAGAGACCTTATAGATTGTCTGGTTCAACTCCTACGTTCTACAGATGAGGAAAGCAGAACTTGGAAACATTCATTCATTTGCCCAGGATCACCCAGGCACATAGCAGTAGAGGCAGAATTCAAACTCCAAACCCAAATGTCCTTTCAATCATAACATGGCATGATACCTACTTCAAAATAATTTAAGCAAATATTTACTGGGCACCAATTATTAGGCACACTGATGTGGGGGGAAATGAAGGCAAAAGGAGAAGGGGACAACAGAGGATGAGATGGATAGATAGTTTCATGGAAGCAAGGAACGTGAGCTTGGACAGACTTAGAGAGAGTGGCGGACAGAAGGGCCTGGAGTGTTGCAGTCCAAGGGTCATAAACTGCAGGACACAACTAAACAACATTAAAAGCAATTATATGTAAGGTATTGTTCCATATTATTTGTGCTTGTTTGTTTTAAGACTAGGACTCCCAACCTCGCCCAGGCTAGAAGTACAGTAACCACTCATAGGTTTGATTCCAGTGATTAGCACAGAAGCTTTAACCTGCTCCATTTTTCCAACCTGGGCCCATCTGCCCCTATTCAGGTGGTCTGGAGACGTTGCACTCTCAGGGGTTCACTATATGGATGCTAGATTTGGTGCAGACACCAGATCAGCTGCTCAGCTGAACTAACGACTGAACAGCACTACTACAACTCAGAACTGAACTCAGTCCACCCATCAGGCTCAGCCTCCCCTGCAGCAGGGTCTATAGGTGTGAACCATAATGCCCAGCACTGAGATTTTTTATTTAATTACTAAGTATTTTCCCTTAACAATGAACCTCTATCCTAAGCTAAGCCCTCATTCCCCCTTGCATGGATCATCACAATAGTATCTTAGTTGGTTTCCAGTCTCTCCACTCTAATTCATCTTCCACATAGATGTCAAACTAATATACTTTCCTTTTAGATTTTCAACATTCACTTTTATAAGATTGTGCTCACTCCCTCCCTTCTCTCCTCCCAAAGATAACAAGCAATCTGATATAGGCTATACATGTACAATCATACTAAACATATTTCCACACTAGTCATGTTGTGAAAGAAGAATCAGAACAAAAGGGAAAAATCACAGGAAAGAAAAAATAATAAAAGAGAGAAAATAGGATGTTTCGAACTGCATTCAGACTCTACAGTTCTTTCACTGGATATGGACAGCATTCTCCATCACGAGTCTTTGGGAAATGACTTAGATCATTGTGTTGCTGAGAAGAGCTAAGTCTATCAAAGCTGGTCACTGCACAATCCAAACTAATATTTTTAAAATACAGATCAAACCAAGTCAGCTTTCCCCCTTTAGAAATTTTCAGTGGCTTCCTATTGTCCTTAAAATAAAATTTTAAAAAAATCTTCAATCCACTGTTTACAGCCTTCCACAATCTGCTCCCTCCACCACCTTTCCATTTAATATTACTCTCCTTCTCCATTCCAGTCAATCATGTTCAATGACATGCCATGCCATCTCTGCCTTCCATGATTTTGTGTGAATGGTACCCCATGTCTGGAATGCACTCCTTCACTCTCACTTCATGGAATCCCAAGCCTCCTTGAAAGTCCTGCTGAGGACTTGATGGTGGAGGCACTACAAAATATTGCCTCTCGCTCCTGCATTAATTTTTTTTACTTTGCATCGACACTGTATTTACTTGTGTGTCTACATACATGTATTCATCCAGTGGAATGCAAGCTCTTTTAACCCAACAACTGTTTCCTTTTTTCCTTGTAACCCCAGCATCTAGAACAGTACTTTGCATATATTTGCTGAATTTAATTGAAAGGATGCATTTTAAACAAGAAATAAAGAAATAAAAATCTCCAACTACATCACCCCTGTTTCTAGGAAAGAAGTTCCAGGGCTTTCCTTACCTACAGAAAGTTTCTTTCCTGAAGTCACATCCCCAAGGCACCACAATCTTCAATGTTCCTGGGGATAACTGTCAATAGTTCAAGGCCGAGAGCTCTGGTAATTTTTCCTCTAATGTTGCCTATTCCTCTTCTGCTAGAAAACAACTTGAAATTTAAATCACACCTGATGAATGTCACAAGGCTACTTTAAATCTCTGGTGGAAAACCTCATAAAGTTTTCTTGCAGTCCCTGCTTTAAAGCATTCTCTTGCTGATGGCTGCAAACTATGCAGTACCATGAACTCAAAAGAATCACAATGGCAGCCTCTGCAGAGGTGACCGGGAAGATGCACGCTAGGTGTAACGAAGCAGCAGCATGAGGCCGGCGAGGACTTTGGGGCAAGAACGGTCACGAGAGACAACCTCGAAATGGTGCAGCGGGGAGAAAGGGCATGGACCGTGCTAGGAGTGAAGCAGAGTATAAGCACGATAAGGGAGGTAACTCCAACAGTGGAAAGAACACTGGATTTGTTTCCAAGAGAACCTGGGATCAAATCCGGCTCTGCTACTTAGCAGTTCTGATCTTTGGCAAATCTCTTCACCTTTCTGAACTTCAGTTTCCACATTTATAAAAAAATAATAATGATGATAAAACATCTTAAAATCTGGAAAGGGCTACATGTGTGTGTATATATATAAATTCATGCATATGTATAAATGTTTTCGTGTATATAATTTTCATATATATAAATATATTCATACATATATTTGTGTGTATATATAAAACTCATGTATGTATATATAAATAAACTTAACAACAATGGAAGGTGAGTGCTATTATTGTTCCCATTTTACAGATGAGGAAACTGGGGCACAGAACAATTAAACGACTTATCCAGGATCATACAGTTAGTGTATCTGGGACTGGATTTGAACTCAGGTCTTCCTGACTCCAAATCTTATGCTCTATCCACTGTGCCACATCAGTATTTGGGGCTAGATGCCCTCCAAGGTCCCTTCCAATTCTAAGTCTATGATCCTATGCTCTCCAGTGTTGTACTGATAGCCATGGAACTTCAAAAGAACCAGTGGAAGACTGGGTGGTTCCCTCTATGGGGGATTTAAAGAAAGGCACAGGCTAGAGTCACATGGGATATCAAAGAATGAATACGCTTCAACCTGCTTTGGTGAAAAGTTACCTATACCCATGAGAGCAGGTGTCCACGGGAGTACCATAGTATATAGAAAGCTTGGACTGTTATTACAGGCTAGAGGGCTACAGACTGCAGATTGATGAGTACCCTCAAAGGAAATACCCAAAGTGAGGCTAACAAGGATCTACATGGACAGGATTCACTATCTACAGGAAGTTTTCCCAGAAGCAACCTAGTCTGACATGTGAATTGCCATTCTCTTACTAATGAGGAATTCTGCAGTCATTCTCATAACATGGGTCCATATATGGTCATCAGGAAACAGACAGCCTGAGATGTAATTCATGAAAAACCACATGTAAACAGAAGAACCATAACATGTTAGGAAAATATGTTGAAATAAAAAGGGTGAAGTAATTCCAAATGCAAACAGAGAGGGTGGTGGTCCTTGGTGGTTCTAGAAAAAAAATAAGAATTTTCAGAGGAGAAATGAACTAGACTATATCTCCATATCTGTAAAAGGGAGAGAAACACTGCAGCTGGTGGACACATGGATTCCAGTCATTGGGAAGGTACACTACAGAATAGAGCTGAGATGGCACACCACATTCTCTTATCCCCTGAGGGACAATATCCCTGGACTCTCTCTGCCCTGATTTCATGCTCACCAAGCAACTTCCTGGCAGCTAACTGGATTTCCCAAGTACTTAGATTTATTCATTCATTGGTTCATTCAATAACCATCTACTCACTGAATCATGGCCTCTCAGAAATGGGAAGGACCTCAGGGAAAGTCTAATCCAATCCATTCCTAAACAAAAATTCCTGCTATAACATCACTCGTGGTGACAGTCCAGCCTTTGATTAAAGCTCTCCTAAAGACAGCCCATTCCATTTTGGGCCAACTCAATCTCTAGGAAGTCTTTCCTTAGATCAAGCCTAAACTTCCCTCTCTATAACTGCCGGCCACTACTCCTAGACCTACGCTCTGAGGCCAAGCAGAATGAGTCTAGTTGTTTTTTCTATACAGTAACCCCTGAAGCCAATTGTCATGCCCTCACACAAACACACACACACACACACACACCTTCTCTTACTCAGGCTAAATAGACCTAGTTCTTTTATTGTATCCTCATGTAGATTTGTTTCCAATCCTCTCACCATTGCACCTACCTACTTCTGGATGTCCTCTAACTTGTCAGAGTCCTTCCCCAAATGGGATGCCCCAAATCCAACACATTAAGTACTCCAAATGTGATCTGACCTGCTATTTAAGTACCTCCTATGTGCAAGAACTTAAGTGCTCAAATTGTTTGAGAATTAAGTACAGTACTTACATTTTTCAAGAATTAAGGAGCCATTTTTTATGACTGAGGCATATAAGATTGACATTTCTATTTTTTTAACCCATCATAAAGCATGTCCTTTTCCTTTAAACAGCTTCACTTGGGCATATGCTTTTAGGATGATTGATGTGAACTTCTTTCTGATAATTGTGATCATTCACAGAAACTTACATGTAAAAAATTTTTGTTTCCTCCTGGTTCCTTGTAGTGTAGCATATTACTTGACTAATTAACAGTTCTTGATGGTTCTAAGCTGTTTTAAAATATATATTCACCAGGACCTAGTTTATGCAAATATGGTGGAGATAATTTACTTTTAACTGTAACATACAGATGTCATTCATTTTCTAAATCAGTACAGCCAAGAAAATTATGAACTGTTTTAGGAGGTCATAGTAAAATAAATATTCTGTTTTTTGTTTTGACTATATTCATACCCACCTGTGGTTTCCTTTTCTTGAATTAGGAAATTTAAGTGAGATAATCTATAAAGTAATTTTATGAAACATTTTGTATATGGAACTAAATTGATACCATGAATTAAACTTTTAAAAAATACTTTCAAAGCTAATTAAGTTTTGCTACAGAGCTGTTATGTCTTATATTATAAAATCAGCTATTCCTCCATAAACAAAAAAAAGAATTAAGGAGCCACTAGGTCCAAGAATTAAGTATCCACTAAGCACAACACACTGTGCTGGGTTCCAGAGGAGATGCAAAGATTATTAAGACATGGTCTTAATAATGTCCTTATGGAGCTTAAAACCTAGGGATAGAAGAGAAAGTTCTTCAGCAAGAAGACCTGTGTCCAAATCCTGCTTCAGACATTAAGTAATTGTGTAGGAGTCAATTTACCTACCTCCCAAGTCAAGTCAATTAACCTCTGTTTGCCAGTTTCCTCCTCTGTAAAAAAGCACCTACTTCCCCAGTTTGTTGTGAGCTTCAATGAGATGATATTTTAAAGCATTTAGCACAGAGACAGGCACATAGCAAGTGCTGTATAAATGTAAGCTATTGCGATTATGGCACACAAAAATGCAAAAATCAAAATGCAGAAGAATGAGGAGAGAATAAGGTTGGTACAAACAGATGATCATTTTTAACTGGGATAAAATCAAGGAAAATTCCCTATACTAGGTGACAATGGATTAGGGTCTTAAAAAATGGGTAGAATTTCCAAAGTCTGAGGCTGGGGCAGGAAGGAAGTATTCCTGGGAAAGAGATCAACATGAGCAAATGCACAGAGTTGGGAAGTCTCTAGATATGGGCAAGTGATAGCAAAAACTTGAGCTCAGGTGCATAATTGGATGTGAAGGGTGAAAGAAAGTTAGAGAACAGGGGAGGCAGCAGGTTGTGGGGGACTTTGAAGGCCAGGTAAAGGATTGTGGACTTTTCTGAGTAGACAATAAGAAGCCATCACAAGGTTTTGAGCAAAGTCATACCATAAGCAGATCTGTGAGAAAGGAAGATTAGTGGGATTAAAAAACAAGCCAAAATTCTTCTAGCATAACCTTAAAGAGTACAGGTTACAGGTTCTCTTCCATATCATGATGAACCATCAGAATCAGGGTTTGTTGCTGGAAATGGTGCTGGGGGCAGCAGAGTGACTGACAGAAAGGAGGGCAGACTGGGGGAGGAGGTGGTCAGAGGCAAAACTATGGTGAAGAGGAAAAGGGTGAAAGAAAGAGAAGAATAAACTGTAGGAAAAAATGGGATGGAGGGAAATACACAGTTAGCAATCATAACTGCGAATGTGAATGGGATGGACTCTCCCATATAGTGGAAGTATGATAGCTGAATGGATTAAAAACCAGAATCCAACAATACATTGTTTATAAGAAACACACCTGAAGCAGAGAGCCACACACAAAGTAAAGGTAAGGGGTGGAATAGAATCTATTATGCTTCAGCGGAAGTAAAAAAAAAAAAAAAAAGCAAGGATAGCAATCATGATCTCAGACAAAGCAAAAGCAAAAAATAGATCTAATTAAAAGAGATAAGGAAATTGCAACTTATTAAAAAGTTCCATAGACAATGAAGTAATATCAATACTAAACATATGCACAAAGTATATAGTATCCAAATTCTTAAAGGAGAAATTAAGTGAGTTATAGAAGGTAACAGACATGGAAACTAAGACTAGTAGGGGACCTCAACTTTCTCCTCTCAGAACTAGGCAAATCTAACCACAAAATAAACAAGAAGTTAAGAAGGCAAAGAGAATTTTAGAAAAGTTAGATATAACAGACCTCTAGAGAAAACTGAATGGGGATAGGAAATAGTGCTCTCCATAACCACGAAAAGGACTCAAACTCTTGCCTCAAAAACACTATGTTTCCTTAGACTTATTCAAATACAGAAAAATGTATCAAGACCCTGCTTTTTTCCTTATGATGCCCCCAAGCTGGGGGCTATTAAAACTACAAGATGGGGTCCTCCCAGACAATATCATTGAATATGATAATAGCTGTGTGCAAAAAAAAAAAAAAAAAAAGGTAAACCTACATGAAAATGTAAAAGGCTAAGTCAGCAAGAGGTACAAAAGTTCTAACTGACAGATACTCAGACCTGCCAGGAAAAGAATCCAGGCTTGAGGGCAGCAGTGGAGAAGACAAAGGTAAACCGCACCCACTGCCCTCTATGTGAAATAGTAGGAAAAACTCAGGTTATGAAGCCTGATAACATGGGTTCAAATGCTGACTCTGATGTTTGCACACAGAGCAAGCCTTAGAGGAAGCAACAAAGTCTCTGATTCTCTGTTTTCTCATCAGTAAAATCAATGAGGCATATTAAAGCTTCTGAAATGCATCTCTACTATTAGAGATTTAAAGATAGGAATTAACCAAATAAAGAGTTCATAGGCTCATAGACTTAGAGCTAAAAAGAACCTTGGAGGTGATCTGGTTTAACCCTCTTATTTTACAGGGCAGGAAACTGAGGCAAAGAGATGTTTAATGATTTGCCCAGGGACACGGGGATAGAAAGTGACAAAAGACAGGATTTGAATTTGAATCCTCTGACTCTAAAGGTAGTGCTATTTCTACTGTACCATCTTGATCTTTGTCCCCATTTTTAGACCCATCACCATGAGGACTTCTTTATTTATGCTTCTCTCTCTCTCTCCCTCCCTCTCTCCCTCCCTCTCTCTCTCTCTCTCTCTCTGTCTCTCTCTCTCTCTGTCTGTCTCTCTCTCTCTCCCTCTCTCTTTCTCTAGAGCCACAGCCAAAACCGTATCTTCATGTGGTGATGGAGTTTCTCTTTGAATCACTGAGAAAGTGAAATTATTCTGTGGAGGGTGGTAGATATGTCTAAACCAGACCTGCTATTTTCATGGGAAAATCATCTATTTCTCATGATTCAGAGACACTAAATGAATTAACAGATATTTGCAGGCTTGTCACCTTAACCTAAGTGCTCTCTGAAACTGCTGGAAGATAAATTTTAAAGACATAAATACATACAAATTTGTAGAATGGTGTAGCTGCTCAGGCCCCCCCCCCATAATAGCACTGCTGAGGCAATCAAAGAGTTAACCAGTATTGGTGGCCTGTAGACTTAAAAGTATCTTGGTTCCCACAATTAGTGAGGATCAACCAGACAGCAATTGCAAGAGTAAAGGAGCAGGGAAAAGGAAGCCAAAGTTGTGGGTCTCCTTCACCAGAAAAGCCAGTCCATGAAATGTAATTTGTCAGATGTACAATAGATGATTAATCAGCAGGTCATGGCATTTTGAAATGCTCAGATGATTCCTGATCAAGAGAGAGAAGAAGGAGAACTGCTCCTTCAGATGAAAGGGTTCGTTAATATGTTCAAAAGCAAAGGTTTTCTTCGCAGAGCTGCTGGATGATGTAATGGGGTAAGCCATATTTAGCCCTATAAACCTTGGCTGTTTCCCTCCTTCTCTCAGCAAATTGGTATCCAAAGCCCTAGGGAAGAATATGTGGTGCATAAATAAGGTCTATCTTCACCTCCAGGTGGTACTGGCAGAAGCCATGAACCATGGAGTGCTGACTAGTCACAGAGCCCTGCACTTGGAAGGGAAAGTCCTTTGGGTTTAAAGCTCAATCTTGATTTCAGGTGGCTTATACCTGCCATTATAGAGAACTTCCCAGTGTACAAAGCACTTCCACAAATACTCTCATGTCATCATCAAGACAACCTTACAAAGTGTTATTCTCATTTCATAACTGAGGAAAATAGGCATCAGGAGGCACTGGAAACGGGATGCTGAGCTTGAAGTCAAGAAGTCCTGGATTCAAATTCTACATGGCCCTTTGCCTTCATTGAAGTGGTATGGTGGATAGAGTGAAGGATCTGGAGTCTGAAAGACTCGTCTTCCTGAGTTCAAAGCTGGTCTCAGACACTTATTAGCTGTGTGACCCTGAGCAAGTCACTTAACCCTGTTTGCCTCAGTTTCCTCATCTGAAAAGTGAGCTGAAGAAGACATCTGTACTCATGGAGTTCCCTCATTGGAAGCTGCTTAAACTGATAAAATCAAAGATCTTTCATTTATAGGTGGCAGGAAATAAACATTTATTATTTACTACTTGTGCTAAGTAGGAAAAAAAAGATTCTTCCTTCCCTGAAGGAGCTTACATTCTAATGGGGGGAAATGACACACAGAAGGAACTTGAAAAGGAGGAAGGAGATGTTTGAGAGAAGGAAATGGTGGCAAAGTCCAGAGAGTCAGAAGTAAAGCCAAGGTGGGGTGTGACAGATGGTCAGACTGGGACAC
This sequence comes from Notamacropus eugenii, assembly GCF_028372415.1. NCBI lineage: Eukaryota > Metazoa > Chordata > Mammalia > Diprotodontia > Macropodidae > Notamacropus > Notamacropus eugenii. Next base: position 216,091,538 of record NC_092872.1, read on the forward strand.
TCCCTAAAATAGAGGACTCTGGAAGAGCTCACCAACAGAATAAGGGGGTGAGGAGAAGGGAAATTCCAGGATGAGAAAGCAGCTGAGGCATAGGGACAGACTCCGCAGGGTCATTACAGACGAGGAAACTGAGACTCAGAAAAGTCCAAAGGTCTTCTCCAGGTCACTCACCAGGACTAGAAACTAGATCCCCTGTCTTTTGACCCTCCTAGCCCAGTATATCTTTCTCTTTATCCTATCTTATACATGTCACTATATCCAATTCTCTCCTTCCTTCAGAACACTGCTCAAGCTTCATTTTCTTCCCTACAAGGATCCTTCCCTTTGACCTGGGTCTGCCTGACAGTAGTAAATGTATTTTTTACTCCTCTGATACAATGTGGAGTAGTTAAAAAGAGACTCAGATTTTCAATCACAGAATCTTTCAATCACACAAATCTCATCTTTACCACTTACTACTTGTGTGGTCTCAGATAAGTCAGTTAATTTTTGGGGCCTCAGTTTCCTCACCTGTAAAACAAGGGGGCTGGACTGGATGACTAGGTCTCTTGTAGCTCTAAGTCTATGATCCTGTTGTACACAGAAGAGGCACTCAATAAAAGGAAATGCAACATTTATTAAGTACCTACTACGATCCAGGTACTGTGCTGAGTTACCTCCTTGAAAGTTATGAGTATAAATTTAAATGGTCTACCTAAAGATAAATGTGAGGATCAAATGAAATAATGTAGCTAGAGTTTTATAACTATAAAGTAATAATTTCTATTTATATAGCACCTTAACATATACAGAACACCTTCCCCACAACAACTTGGTAAAGTGAGGTTGCTACTGTTTCTGTTTAATTCCCTTCGTCAAGTCCAACTCTTTGGGGTTTTCTTGGCAAAGATACTGGAGTGGTTCACCACTTACTTCTCCAGCTCATTTGACAGATGAGGAAACTGAGGCAAATATAAGTTAACCGACTTGTTCAGGGTCACACAGCTAGTAAGTTTCTAAGGCCAGATTTTTTTTATTAATTAATTTCATTTATCTTCAGTGTTCTACAATAACTACCATATAACTTAGATTATTATTTTCCCCTTCCTCCCTCCCCAAGATGGCATACAATTTTGCATAGGTTCTACACATACGTTGCTATTAAATATATTTTTACTACAGTCATGCTGTGTTGAAGAATTAAAATGAGTGGGAGAAATCATCTAACAAACGAAAATGCAATACACACACACATACACACAGATACATACACACAGACAGACACACACACAGACACACACAGACACACACCAACACACACACACACACACATAGACACACAAACACACACAGACACACACACAGACACACACACAGAGACACACAGACACACACAGACATACACACACAGACACACACACAGAGACACACACACACAGACACACACACACATACACACACACAGACTCACAGACACAGACACAGACACACACACACACTGATCTGCTACATTCTGCGATTGAATTACATAGTTCTTTCTCTGGGTGTGGAAGGCATTTTGCTTTAGAAGACCCATTGGGAATTTTTTTTAAGTCCTTGCATTGCAATGACATTCCAAGTCTACCAGAAAAAACTCTCGCACACTGTGGTCATTACTGTGCACAAAGTTCTCCTGGTTCTGCTCCTTTCACTCAACATCAAATCATATAAGTCTTTCCAGACCTCTCTGAAGTCTTCCTGTTCATCATTTCTTACAGCGCAACAGCGTTCCATTACACTCATATACCACAACTTGTTCAGTCACTCCCCAATTGATGGGCATCTCCTTGACTTCCAGTTCTTGGCAACTACAAAGAGTGCTGCTATAAATATTTTTGTACATGTGGGACCCTTTCCCATTTTTGTGATCTCTTGGGGATACATTCCTAGTAGCGATATTGCTGGGTCAAAGGGTATGCACATTTTTATAGCCTTTTGGGCGTAGTTTCAAATTGCTCTCCAGAATGGTTGGATCCACCAACAGTGTATTAGTGTTCCAACTCTCCCACATCCTCTCCAACATTTATCATCTTCCTGTTCTGTCATGTTTGCCAATCTGATAGGTGTGATGTGGTACCTCTGAGGTCACATTTGAACTCACATCTTCCTGCCTGGAGGCCCAGTATTCTATCCACTGCACTACCTGGCTTCGCCAAGGTACAGTACAGTATCATTCTTCATATGTTACACATAAGGAAATCAATATTCAGAGAAGCTAATTAACTTGCCATGACCTGTCACACAGATAAAAAGCAACAGGGCTGGATTGCAAACCCAATTCTCATGACGCAAAGTGAAAGGATTGTAAGATTTAGACAAGGAATGTATCTCTCAGAAATCATCTCCTTCAACTTTTCCCACACCACCCTTCCCCCAATGTGTAGATGAAGGAAATTGAAGCTCAGAGATGTTAGCCCATTTGCCCAAGGTTTCTAGTAGCATAATGAACACAGGATTCCAGGTTTTCTAATTCAAAATCATGAACTTTTCCCACTACATCAGCCACAATAAATATGAATTATTACCATTAAAATGGGATCTCCTCCCAGATCAGCCAAGGACATATTTCCATCAAGATATAAAAAGACTTGAAGACTACAGAATGAAGTCAGAGACTATTCTTAAGTTTCCAAGCAACTAATTAATTATCACTCCCTAAAGAGGCTCCTGGTGGTTTAAGGAAACTCTAATAATAATAGGTAAGAAATGTGTGTGGAGTGGAACCAAGGCCCACTTTCACGGAGAACTGCCAAGGGATTATGAACACTATCTAGCCATGGGGACCCCTGACTCAGTCTTCAGAGTTGGAAGCATGAGGGTGGAGTAAGGACTCTGACACTTGAGGGCAGTGGAGGGAAGACTCAGCCCCTGCCCGAACCTTCCCTGACAGCAGCTGTCTACTCTACTGTACATTCCGCATCATGTCAGGGATACATAATTTGTGGGACATCCAGAGAAAGAACTATGGAGTCCGAAGTCAATCACAGTATTTTCTCTTTCTATTTTTTCTTTCTTGTAGTTTTTCCCTTTTGTTCTGATTCTTCATTCACAACCTGACTAATGTGGGAATGCGTTTAATATGATTGTACATGTATGGCCTATATCAGATTACTGCTGTCTTAGGGAGGGGAGAGGGGAAGGAGGGAGTTAGAAAAAAATTTGGAACTCAAAATCTGGAACTCAAAATCTGATAAAAAGCAAATATTGAAAAGTACCTTTACATGTAATTGGAAAAATAAAACATTGTAAAGTGGAAAAAATTATTTTTGGGAAACACTTCACAACTTGCATTTTTACAATCCTTTAAGGGCTACAAGTCATATGAAAACATAATATAAACAGAACAATTATTACAAGCTCCAATTTTAAGTGACTTGATCATAGTCACAGAGCTTAGGCAGGGTGAGTTAATCAGTTAATCATGAACACAAAATATACAGCCCATGTATTCTGACTTCAAATCCAGGGCTCTTCCTGCAACACCAGACAAAAATAAGGATTGTCAGCTCGCTGGAGGATATGATTAAGGATCAGGCAGCTGAATTTGGTGCTTCTCATAATCCTTCCTCAATCCCAGGATACTGCTTATCCCTCAGAAAAGAGCTTTAGGCATCCAAGGTCATCCTGAACCTGTGAACTGAAATCATTCAGTCAGTGACCTCTAAATGTGACCATAAAAGCTACATTACTTATACTCTATGCTGACTCCAAGCCAAATAATAAGAATTAAGAAGAATAAATAGCTAATATGTACACAGCACTTTAAGGTTGGCAAAGAAGTTTAAAAATATCACATTTGATCCTCACAACCCTGGGAAGTAAGTGCTATTATTATGCCCGTTTTACAGATGAGGAAACTGAGACAGCAACTTGCCCAGGGTTTCACAGATCTGAAGTATCAGAGGCCATGTCTTCCTAATTTCAGGTGCCTCTGTGCTACCTGCTTGCCTCTTCATGTAAGGTTTGAGATCCAGGGTGATTCAGGACCAATCAATTAAGATTCAGGAAGGAGGTAACATAGTATGGTGTAGACAGAAGAACTGGGCTTAGAGACAGAAGAACTGGGGTTCTAATTCTGAATCTACTGTTTATGACCTGTGTGACTTTGGATGGTGGTTGTTGCTGTTGAGTTGTTTCAGTCATATCTGACTCTCTGGGACCCAATTTGGGGTTTTCTTGGCAAAGACGCCAGAATGATTTGCCATTTCCTTCTCTAGCTCATTTGACAGATGAGGAAACTGAGGTAAACAGGGCCAAGTGACTTACCTAGGGACAAAGAGCTAGTAAGTGTCAGAGGCCACATTTGAACTCAGGAAGATGAGTCTTCCTGACTCTAAGCCTGGTGCTCTGCGCACTGTGGTGCCACCTACCTGCCCCTACTTTGAGTGTAAGTCACTTTATTTCTCTGAGTCCTGTTTTCCTCATCTGTAAAATCAGGGCATTGAACAAAATGGCCTAAACTCCCTTCCAATTCTAAGTCGATGATCACTAAGGTCCCTTTCAGCTCTAGACCCTACAAATACATTAGTGGAATCAAGAACTTAGCCTCCCAAAAGGAGTATGGAAGCATCTTTTAGGACAAGAATTACACCTTTTACTCCACATAGACTGAGTGTTCCTATGGCATACAGCTCTTAGAGAGTGATGCTGGGATGAACAAACAATCCAGACTTCTCAATCTTCCTCTTCACCAAGTATACTCTTGGGATCCACTAAGACAGACAATACTGTCAGAAATACAGGAGTAATAGTCCCATGCACTCTGCTTTGGTCACACCACAAGTAGAGCATTGGCTAGATTCAGTTCTGGGCATCATAGTCTAAAAAGGACACTGATAAGTTAATGAGCATCCAGGGGAGGGCATCAGGCTGTTAAAAGGTCTTGAGTCCATCCATGCCATTTAAGGATCAATTGGAGGAATTGGGTTTGTTCAACTTGGACAAGAAAAGACTCAGGTGAACATAATCCCAACCTTCAAGTATCTATAAGCCTGTTTTGTGGCAGATGGATTAAACTTTTCTTCCTGCCCTTTTTCGAAAGGGTAAAAGTAGGAACAATGAGTGGGGGAGATTCAAGACAGAGTATATTTGAGCTCAAAGTAAAGAAAAACTTACTAATGACCCCTTATAGAAAAGCAAAATGGCCTGCTTTGGGAGGTGTTGGGTTCCCCCTTATTGGCCATCTCTCAGCAGAGGCAGGAAAGTAATTAGTTGGGGATGTTGTAGAGGGATTATTTTTCAGCCATGAGGTAGAATAGACAACCACTTCAGAGGTCTCTTCGCACTCTGAAATGCTATGATTCTACGTGATGATGTGATTCTATGTGGGAGCAATGACTCCTCTGTGAGGAAATAATACTAGCATTTTGAATGAAAAAAGAACTTGACGTCTGAGCTGGGCCAATGGCTGGGACTCTCAGTGACTCTCCTAGGTAATACCAGACAAACTGAGAAACAGTGAAAAATCTGTAGCGATAGGGAAGAGAATGTCCAAGGAATGCTGAGCCTGGGAAAAAAGAGAATCTAAAGAATGCAACCACAAGACAAATGCCAATGTTTACACTGAGAAAAAATGGAAAAATCAAGGGGGATTTCTTGGCTGGGATGCTTTCAGAAGAACATGCAAACATTTTAAGGTGACAGGCAGAATAACCAACATTAGAAAGATTATGTAATGTGGATTAAAATGTGTTGTAGAAGTGTTTTGTGTTTATAAAGGGAAGAAAAAGCAAGACTTTGCCTCAGGGGCACTACTGAGAGTGGGGAGGGGGCGGAGAGAGGACGAAAAAATCCTCAAAGTGGAGCATTTCCTCATTAGAGAAATTCAGAGATGTCCACATCTCTTGCCCAGCCCCAAGCTGCCAACTCAAGCGTCTCCAAGGCTTCTCATTCCCCACTAATTCCTCCAAAGTCTCACAAAGTGCCCACCAAGCTAACAGGACTAAAGCTGCAATTGGATGGTCTTATGGGTTATCACCTCATCCCCTCCCATCATCAGACCATCCTCTGCACCACTGCTTTGTTCCCACCATCCTCAGCTGTTTTTTGACCCCATGAAATATCCTAGTTGTATCTCTGGATGGAAATGTGGTGGGTTGAGGGTACAAAAGATGGGCACTTCTTTCTCTGCTGGTTGTTACAGAGAAAGCTGTTGTTGGTTTTTGTTTCTAAGAGGACCAATGAAAACATAAGGTGATGTGACTTACCCATAAATTGGATTTCAGTAAGGCAGAGCTTCGAAGAGTCATCAGCCTCACTCTCTCTTCCAGAGTCACTGAAGTCCAGTGGCAGAACAAAAGTCAAGACTACCGACAACTGTCCAGCCCAGGATGCTAGGGAAGACCCGGGATCTTCAACATCTAACTAAGCTCTAAACGCTCCACTGTGCCTGCTTCAGACTCCTTCATGGCCAGTGGAACATACTGTTCTTATCCATTTATTGAGCCAGAGGAAATCTTCACATGCTTGGGGAAGACATCCCTCTAACTCACCAATGGGTTTGATTCCTGTCAGTTACCCTCAACCTGGTTTAGCCCGTCTGCCAAAATGTCTTTACAGAATGTGACCATTACACTTGCTACAACTTTTGGAGTCACAGGCGAGAGGTGAGTAAGAGGTGGACACCCAAAGTGGATGAGTAGCCCTGAAAAGGGCTCAGCAATCCCATGCATCAGAGGTGTCAGTCCTCCCTGAGCACCCCATACACCCTAGAAAAGACTGTATGATATGGTATATTATTGATAGTACAATATAATATAATATAAATTGATAGCCAATTTTCTATTAACATTGAGAAAGAGAGGTGTCCCTTCTTTTAAAGAAGTGGGCTTGGGTGGAAGGAGAAGATCAAAGAAGTTCCCTTACCCTGATAACTGCATTTCAATTAGATCTTTGAGTAGAGGACAGGAAATGGACCTGTGATTTTATTAATATAGGGAACTTCCAGGTAAGGAAAATTCCCTCTACCAAAGGTCAGCATCCTCTCTGCAACTATCAGAGAGAGTTGTCTAGATTACTGTGATCTGCCCAGGGTCACGCAGCAAGTATGTATCCATCAGAAGAAGGACTGGAATTTCAAGATGACTGACTTCAAGATGAGATCTCGATTCACTCTGTTATGTTGCCTCTCTAAATCTCTGATTTTATAATTAATTTGGCCAAGTTAAAACATACACACACACATACATCTTTAGAATTCACTTGGCACAGTAGCCATGATCCCACTGAGCTGTGCCCTATATACCTCTCTACATGGCATCTATTTCCTCACACATCTTTAGAGGTGAATACAGCAGACACTGGGGAAAATTGTGAAGTGGCTAAGCTTTTGTCTTCAGTTCAACAGTTGGTCTGTCAACCAACAAGCATTTATTAAGCACTTACTATGTGCAAAGCACTGCGTTAAACACTGGGAACACAAAGAAAGGCAAAGACCATTCCTGGAGCTTATTCTAATGGGGAAGAAACAGAAATAACTAGATTACATAGAGGATACATCCAGTATGAATGGAAGGCCAACTCACAGGGAAGGTACTAGGAGTCGGGGATACCAGGAGAGGCCTCCTGAAAAAGGTGGGATTTGAGTTATCTTTTTAAAAAAATCCATGAGGCTGAAGATGAGAAGGGAGAGTACTCCAGGTATTGAGATAACCAATGAAAATGGAGCAGAGATGGGAGACAGAAGATCCTTTGTGAAGAACAGTGAGGCTGCCATAGTCCCTGGCTCTCTGGATGAAGAATATATGGGGGAGAATAAGGTATAAAAAGACTAGAAAGGTAGGAAAGCACTCATAGAGCAGGTCCTTGTCCATTCTCTTTGCCTCTTCTCTGTTGGTAAATCTCTATTTGGGTTTGACACCTTCTCTGACATGTCTGGTGAGGGACCATGGCCCCATGAAAACACACTTCCGTTCTTTGCCTTGTTATTTGTTCTTTCATGGTTAGTGAAGGAGATTACCTACCTTATGAGTTTCAAAAGGTCAAGAGTCTGAGAGTCCACTCACTGAGAGTTAACTATAGGGAAAACATACTCAGAATAGGGACCTAAGCTGAGGGCATTAGAAGATACCCTCAACCCTTCAGGGTTCTCCCTAGGACTCCCATGGGAAGATCTAGCCAGCCTGATTCTGGGAAAAGAAGCTGGTGTGCTCTTGCTATACAAAGTTCAGATAAAAAATATACCTTTGTCTTTATTTACAATCTAAGAAGGAGATTGGTGGCCTACCAAGTACAGTCAAATGTAAGCTTTTAAAGGTCAGAGATTATTTTTTCATGTTTATCTTTGAATCCCCAGAGCTATGTATATAAAAGATATAACCTAAACATCTGTTGGATTGTCTGAATATCTTATCCACACTAATAACAACAATACAGAATAATATATGATCAGTCAATAAAAGTCAACATACATTTATTAAGAACCTATTGCCATATGTATAATGCTCTGTGTAAAGTGCTTGGGGATAAATGAAAAAAAAATGGAAAAAAGTCCCTCTTCTGGAAACTTACAGTTTACTGATAACTGCATAATAAAGAGGCAAATACAATCCTACTGAGAGAAGGAGAGAATTCCAGTATGAGATTCAAAGAGGCAAAGGCCATTAACAACTGTGGTGATTAGGGAAAATCTTCTGGAGAGGGTGGTATGTAAGGAAAGATAAGACCAACAATTAAAGGCATAGAAAAACATTCCAGTAAAAGGGAACAGTATGAGTAATGGCACAGGATAGGAAAGCATTAGACACAGGGAATGGGGAGGAGTTTGGTTTGGCTAGACTACTGTGTACTTTGAGAAAAGCAGTAGCAGAGAGATACACCAGATCAAGGAGGACCTATAATGTAAGACTTGAAGGCATCTGAACTTTACTTAGTAGATGAGAGGGAGTCACTTAAGGGTCTCAATCAGAGGTATTCATAATGAAGGTAAGTTTGGCAGCAACCTAAATGATGGATTGGTAGGAATGGGGAAAACCCATTAGGACTCTACAATAAGGATCTTTACTAGGTAGGTGTCAGGATAGAGAGGAAGGGGACATTGAGAAGACAGAATTGAAAGACCTTGGTAAGTAATTTGCTATGAGAGATATGTAAGGGAGGGAAGGGTAGAAATCATCAATCAATCAATAAACAATTACTAAGCGTGTACTATGTGCTAGGCACTGTGCTAAGTGCCAGGGATACAAGAAGAAGCAAAAGACAGTCTCTGCCCTCAATGAGCTCAACCAAAGTGTGACAGTGAGTGAATGATAATATCAGTAAAAGAAACAGTCAAAAAGAGGAGCAAGTTTTGCAGAATAGATAGATAGACAGATGTTTTGTAGAATAGACAGACAGAGAGATAGATAGATAGAAAGATGGATGGATGGATGGGTGGATGGATGGATGGATGGATGGATGGGTGGATGGATGGATGGATGGATGGATGGATGGATGGATGGATGGGTGGATGGATGGATGGATGGATGGATGGATGGAGGGAGGGATGGATGGATGGATGGATGGATGGATGGATGGATGGGTGGATGGATGGATGGATGGATGGATGGATGGATGGATGGGTGGATGGATGGATGGGTGGATGGATGGATGGATGGATGGAGGGATGGATGGAAGAATAATAGTGTCTTATATAGTGCTTTAATGTTTGCAAAGTGCTTTACAAGATATCATCTCATTTGATTCCCCCAACAACCCTGGAAGGTAGATTCTATTATTATCAACGTTTTATAGATGAGGAAATTGAGGCAGAGGGAGGCTTAGCCCAGAATCATACTTTTAGGAAGTTTCTGAGGCTAGATTCAAACTGGGTCTTCCTGACTTCAGATCTCACTCTTGTCTACTGTGTCATCTAACTGAGGAAAGATATTACTATGACTTGAGAGCTTAAATTAGAGTGAGCACTTTTTTATGTATGAGTTGGACTAGATGGCCACAGAGGTCCTTTTCAGTAGTAAAATTCTGTGATAATAAGCTTTCAGGTACCCATATAATACCCAAATGAAGAGGCAGCTGTATATCTGGGTCTAAAGCTGTCCAAAGAGATCAAGGCTGGAAATTCAGATCTGAGAGTCATTTGTAAAGTAAGAATGGTTTAAAAAAACAACTATGGAAGAACATGAGTTTGCTAAGGAAGAAAATGGAGGAAAAGAAGAGATAAAAAGGGCGATTCTTAGGGAATAATCCTTTTAATGGAAAGGGAAAAGGACAAAGAATGAGGGAAGAAGCCAGAGAAGGAATTGCAAGAGGTAGAAAAGAATCAGGAGAGTTTGGTGCCTAGAAACAAGAGAAGAGAAAATTTCTAGAAGAATGAGTGGTCACCAGGGCCAAGTGCTTCAGAGGGGTCAAGAAGAAAAGAGACCAATGGATTTGTCAACCAAGGTCATTAGTGACCTTTGAATTACAGCAGTGTGGTGGGAGCAGAAGAAAGCTTGCAAAAGATGAAGAGTAATAAGGAAACAATGCAGGGATCCACTCGTTCCAGACGTTTGGTAATAAACAGATAGGACACACAGAATGAGAGCTTGAGATCAAAGGGCCTAGGGAGATGGTAACACCACAATATATTGCTCTGGAAAGACTATATTGAGAATATGGTTTTTTGTTCCAAGTGAAGACTGAAGAGCATTCAGGGGAGAGTGGCCAGGAACAATCCAAAAATAATTTGATTTTAGGTAAAATAATGTCCATGCCATTAGTTTGTATGGAGAAGAAAACAAAACCTAGAGATGTAGACGTGAGGTCTGGCCCATTCATGTAAGCTACTGATGGGAACAAGTTTGGGAGAGACAAAAAAAAAAAAGCAAAAAAAAATGCTATTAAATTTTTTTAAAAGAAGAAGTAAAAATGTGCAAATAATGGATCATGTAGAGAAAGTGGGTGTCCATCTGAACAGACTTCCTGCCAAACCTAGGGAGATGTCTAAGATTTGTTCACAAAGAGCAGAAGGTCTACATGTGACAAATGTATCAGAGTTTAATATCATATCACTTATTTTAAGTGAAGTAAGGGGCAACTTGATTTACTAAGTCAACCTCAACTCTTACAAATGAAAGAAACTTATCCTCACCATAGGTTTGAATGGTCACAAGAACAGCTTTACCTGGAAGCCAAAGGGTTGATCTGAACAAAGATCTTCTCACCTTGAAGCCCAGAAATGCTCAAATAGTCATGTGCTGAAGGGAATCCACAAGCTCACTGATGACATGGTTACTTCCTCCAGCACTATAGATCCAACCCATCCATGCCTAATCATCCTAAGAAATGCTTATCCAAGCTCTCCCATACATTCACCATAGAGTATCCATCCATCATAGTGGAGGGCTTCCTTGCTTCCTCCTGACATCATTAAGATGCCAGCAGAGGATAGAAAATGCCTCTTGAGCACTCCTAGCTGCAAGACCACACCATCTTCTTCTTCACGCATACATTTATTTGATGGGATACTTTCTCTCGCCTAACTCATTCAGTCTCAGTTTTCTCATCTGTAAAATAGGGATCATAATAGCTCACTGGGATGCTGGGAAGATTGTAAAGCACTTGGCAAACCTTAAAGTACTATAGAAATTTTAGTTATTGTCATATTATCATTTTTATTGTCCTCTATAACTTCAGTCATGAAATAAAGAAAAGTGTAAAATGGCCTTTAGTGCTAGGACACCCCTTTCTGCTTCTTCTGATAGAAAAGTAGTAGAAATAGGGCCAGAGCATGCTAAGCACAACTGTTTTTAAACCAGTCATAAAAATGAAGTTAGCTCCTGGGAGCCTAAAGGCGAGATCTTTCTCCAATGGCCAACAAGTGGTTGTAATATGAGAGGAATGAGAACCTATCGATCTTGACACTGTAAACTAAGGGAGGAATTACTGCAGAAAAGAACTGACCAAGGCTCAGGGTTTGTGGAAGTAAGGGTGACCTCAGAAAGCAGACTGGAGGCAGCTATCAGACCCAGGATGTATGAAACTACCGAACTAACGTGAGTAACAGGTGGGTTCGTCATTACTGATGTGGTTCTAATTTCATCCCCAAGATCCCTCCTCAATCTATTAAATGAAGTAGCTTTTGTAGTATATGACTGACCAGAAGAATACTGCCCTGGGGCTGAGGGATCACTGACCACAGACATAATAACTCACATTGACAAGGCACATTAAGGTTTACAAAGCATGCTCTGCACCACAACCCCATGGCGGTAATAATTTGTGTAAGTATATTTAAAAGAGGGGGCTTAGAAATTAAATGACCTATCATGAAAGACACAACCGGGCAGCTAGTTGGCACTGGACATAGAGCACTAGACCTGGAGTCAGGAAGATCCGAGTTTGAATCCAGTCTCAGATACTAGCTGAGTGACCCTGTGCAAGTAACTAAACATCTGTTTGCCTCAGTTTCTTCACCTGTAAAATGGAGCTGCCTACCTCCCAGGGTCGTTGCAAGGATCAAACGATATAATAATTGTAAAGTTCTTAGCACAGTGCCCAGCATACAGTAAAAGTATTAAGCATTATTATCATTACTTAAACTCCATTTGCCTCAGCTTCCTTGTCTGCAACATGAGAATGATAATAGCACCTACCTCACAAAGTTGTCATGAAGATCAAATAAGATAATGTAAGTAAAGTGTATCATAAACCTTAAAGCTCCATATGCAAGCTAGTTCTCATTATTAATTGTTGGACTAAGGGTTCGAACTCACCAAGTCTCTTGACTTTAAGGTAAGTAAAAACTGCCATTACACTCTCTTTAGAGTAACTGTACAGGGGAAAGATCTTTGATCTCAAGGATATAGTCTTTGGAGGAAATTCCCTAAAAAAGATTAACAGTAGCACTTTCTCTTACTTTAATTATTTTAAATCCTGAATCAGACACAAACACAGGAAAAATTTAACATGAGATTTCAAAGTTGTAAGGGACCTCATCTTGTTCTCAAAAAATTACCCTCTACACTGTGGCTAGCAAAGGGTCACACGTCCCTTCCTCCAATGAGGTCTTCCCACTACCTGCTTATTCCATTTGTGAATTCCTCTAATTAGTCTTTAACATGGAACCAAGTCAAGACTTCACCCATAATGTTATTGGTCAACAACATGGAACCTGAGAAGTCCTCTTTGCAATCGCTCCCTCTTCTGCCTTCTGGGGCCAAGCAGAAGACATCTAATCCCTCCTTCCTGTATTTGGAGGCAGCTATCATATTTCCTCCCCTCCCTACCACAACCACTAGGAGCCTTCTCTTCTCCAGAATAATAAATCTCAGTTCTTTCAACCTCTCCCCAAAGGGCATGATTCAAAACCTTCCACCACCCTGGTTGCCCTCTTCTGACCATGTTCCAACTTGTTCACATCCATCTTAAAATACGACAGCTCAAAGTAAATGCAATACTGCAACAAGTATGGTCCAAGTATGGTAGGGTTATCATCTCTTTATCTCTGCATTCTCTGCTTCTCGATGCAAAGACTGCATTCGCTTTCTTCACTACCACATCACCAGACTGAGCTTGCAGTCCACTAAAACAGCAGGTGAACTGTCAAATAAGAGATGTCATAGAGAATGTGTCATAAGAGATATGTGAACATAAGAGATGCCATAAGATGGCATGATTAACTGCTAAAGAAATGCTCAAGATGACGAGTGCCATCAGACAAGAGGTCAGAGACATGAGCTAGGTCATGATGAATGGATAGAATTTAGTCAAACAAAGGGAGAGGATAAATATTTTCCAAGCAAGGTAGCATCCAAGGGAAAACTGCCAGAAATGTGGAACTAGAACTCAAGACAAAGGTTAAGCGTAGAGATAATGTAACAACTGGAATAAAAATACACATGTAAGTAATAACTGACGTGTGGGAGTGAGTAAGTCTTCCAAAGGATGGGACAAAGAGAGAGAAAAGTAGGGAGCTAAGAACTAATCTAGGGGAACATTTAAATCTTAGGGTTGAATGGAGGGAAAAGAGGCAGTTTAACTTCCAGAAGAAGGATAGGATAGCATCAAGAGAGTTTTAATGAAGGTACGTTCAACATTAGAAGGCAGTGAGATATCAGCAATAAAGTACTGAACTTGGAGTCAGAAAGATCTAGGGTCAAAACCTGCTTCTGACATTTATTCATTAGTGTAACCAAGGACAGCTGGATGGTGCAGGATTCATCTTCCTGAGCTCAAATCTGACTTACTAGCTGTGTGATCCTGGACAAGTCACTGAACTTCTGTTTGCCTCATTTCCTCATCTGTACAATAAGCTGGAGAAGGAAATGGCAAACCTCTCCAGTATCTTTGCCAAGGAAACCCCAATAGTTTGAAACAACTAAATAATCAATAATATCAAGTGAGATCATTTAGTACAGTACCTGGCACATTGTAGGAACTTAGTGCTTACTGACTGACTTAGACGCTGTGCTCATGCTTAACTTTGTCTTTGCTCTTTGATTTGATGAAATGTGCTCAATAGAGTGCAGACTCCATGCCACTTAAGTTCTTCCAAGGCCTCTTTGTGGTGTAGAAAGGACCTTGAGTTCTTGAAGGCTATCCCAGCTGACCACTAGTTCTAGCACATCCTTTACAAGCTGAAAAAATTTCTAAAAAGTTGCCTAGTGATAAACTGTTAAGTTTTCCAACCAAGGACCAGACTAGCTAAGTTCAGAGAGCATCTCACCAACAAGTTAATGAGGACTCTTCAGCCACAGCAACTCCTAAAGACCATTTGTTGCTGTTCAGTCCTTTTCAGTCATATCTTCATGAGTTCATTTGGGGTTTTCTTGGCAAAAATACTGGAGTGGTTTACCATTTCCTTCCCCAGCTCATTTGACAGATGAAGAAACAGGGGCAAGCAGGGTTAAGTGACTTGCTCAGGATCACACAGTTATTAAGTGTCTGAGGCTGAATTTGAATTTAGATCCCCCTGATTCCAGGCCCAATGCTCTATCCACTTCACCACCTAGATACCCCTGAAGACCATCTCCTAAGTTATAAAAGAGAGAACCGCATCAGGAAAAAGAGGTAAGAGCATTACAGACCCAGGAAGTATTGCAGCATGGTACAGATGAAGAGGTGATCCAGTAGGATAAAGACTGGTGTCCATCCCCTTAAAGCCACCCA